>NC_082642.1:31378556-33778556 GCF_028023285.1 Balaenoptera ricei
TCGTTTGTCTTCACCGTACTATCGATCTCCACCAGGCTCCTGGGATGGATCCCTCCTTTTAGGAAATTCTTTTTGGTTTCCATACATCTGCTTCTCTGACTTCTGTGCAACATCCTCAATCCAATAGGGCAGCAGTCCCCAACCTTTTTGGCACTAGGGACCGGTTTCGTGGAAGACAATTTTTCCACAGACGGAGGTTGGGGGATGGTTTCGGGATGATTCAAGCACATTACATTTATTGTGCACTTTATTTCTATTATTATTACATTGTAATATATAATGAAATAATTATACAACTCACCATAATGCTGACAGGAGGCGGAGCTCAGGCGGTACTGCGAGTGATGGGGAGCGGCTGTAAATACAGATGAAGCTTTGCTCGCTCACCCGCCGCTCACCTCCTGCTGTGTGGCACGGTTCCTAACAGGCCGTGGACCGCTACTCGTCCGTGGCCTGGGAGTTGGGGACCCCTGCAGTAGGGTGAAGATATAGGGCACTTGTATTGCCACCTCCTCTTGAATGAAGCTTTTGAAGTGGGGATGCTTTCAGACAGTGTTATTAAAAATCTTTCTAGTAACCACATAAAAATGGAATCAAAAAGGTATTGGACATTGGGAAGATGACAAAAATATACTGACGTTTGTAGAACACTCACAGAATGAATATCATGGAAATTTCACAATTTAAAGAATCTTAATCACAATTCCTCCCTCCCTCTCTCCCTTCCTTCCTTCTTTCCTCCCTCCATGCCTTCCTTCCTTCCTTCCTCCCTTCCTTCCTTTCTTCCTTTGCCCTTCCTACCCTCTTTTTCTCTTGACTTAACACAGTACTGAGTATACAGCTGTTACATAATAAGTTCTTGCACAATAGAATCACATATTTTAAAAATATTGAAAACTACAAAGAATGATACATTAATATCAATGTTTCACCATGTAGAGCTAACAAATTTCAATATCATGTTGTCTTTGCTCCAGACCTTTTCCATCACTTGTGAAAGAACAAAGGCAATACAGATTCAGCTGAGTCTTTTTTTATCTATCACAACATTGCTATTTTCCTCCTTAATCTCAAAGGCAACCACAATCATGGACCTTATGTTTATTCTTCACAAACGTGTTGTATTTAGATTAGACATTATGTATTTATCATATAATATAATATTTTGCATATATATAAATCTGCATTTCTTGGGTTTTATTCCACATTATGTTTTTCAGAGATTTAGCCATATTCATACCTGTCATGTAAATTCTTTTATTTTTAACTGCTGTATAATAATTTATTACATAATATACACCAACTTAATTAGCTCATACCGTACTAATGGACTTTTTAGATTAGTACTTCCTTTTTAGTTTTAGAAACAATGATGCAATGAACTTTTTCATCTGTACATTTGCCATATTTTTCTAGAATATATACCTAGAAGTGGAATTTCTAGATCGCAAATAATCATGACTAATCTCCAATGTATTGCTAGTTCAATAGATTTATACACCTGTTGATGGCTTATAATAGTTTATACTTTTCCATGATCTGGTCAACTTCTGACAAAGCCAGACTTTAAAATTCTGCCGATAGATGGATAAAGTGGTCACTTTATTTTAATGAGATGGAATAGCTTCTCCTATTTGTATTAACCATTAGATTTCTTCTCTTATGAATTTACTGTTAATGTTCTCTTGTCCATTTTTCAGTTGGGTTGTTTGGATTTTTTAATTGATTTGTAGAAAGTTCCTTTTATATTTTGAATACTAACATTTCCTATCTCTTTAGATTGTGTGTGTGTGAGTGTGTTAATATGTATCCATTGTTTTTCTTTGTTTGTTTTGTGTATGGTGGCTTACTGAACAGAATTAAAAATTTTAATATAGTCAAATGTATGAACTTTTTCCTTTATGATTTATGTATTTTGCATTTTGTTTAAGATATCCTCTCCTAATACAACATTCTTACTAAATCCTCCCATATATTCTTCTAAATGTTGATGTGCTATTTTTCATTCTCTATAAATATGGAGTAGATTTCACCTATAATCCTTTCATAGGGCTATATTTGGTGATGACTTCACTGTTACGTAAAAATATGTGCTTACCTACCCAGAGAAGAGGGAATGAGAACGGAGAAGGCACTGGATTATGTATTAATAGCTAAACATTTGAAGCTTCAAATCTATTAACATTGGATAAAGTATGTGTTATAGAGAAATCTTTAGTAGGTAGATGGATTTGTTAGTTATTTCTGTGTAACAAACCATCCCCAAACTCAGTAGCTTTAAACGACAGCTCTTTATTGTTTTTCATGAATCTAGGGTTTAGTTGGATGGTTCTGTTGATCAGGGCCAGGCTTGGCTGAGCCCATATGGGCTTGCACATAAGCCTGTGTTCAGATGGTGGGTTGGTTTGGGGCATCGTAGACTAAGAAGGCCTCAACTAGAAAGGCTCAGCTCTGCTTCACAGGATATCTCACCCTCTTATAGGCTACTCCAGGCTTGTTCACATGGCAGAAGCAGAGGTCCAGAATGATGAGTGAAAGCATGCTAAGACTCTCTAGGTCTATGCCTGGAATTGGCACACGAGTTCTTTCTCCACTACTCTACTGGTCAAACCAATCTCAAGGCCAGTCCGGATTCAAGAGATGGGGAAATCAACTCTAATTCTTCATGGGAAGAGTTGCAAAGTCACATTGTGAAGGGTGTGGCTACAAGAAAGTGATTTATTGGGCTGTCCATGAACTCAATCTACCACAGCAGTCATCAGAGTTGCCCTGTAATGTCTCTTACTCTTCAGGGTGCCTGGTCAGAGACTCTGGGTCATAGTCAATGTCCAGTAGAATGAGCATTTATTTATTGAATACACACACACACACACACACACACACACACACAATAAGTTATGAAGGAAAAGTTCAGAGGCTAAATAATCACCAAAAAGGAAGACTTGACTTAGGCTGAGGGGTCCTTCATTGAGCATATAATGTGGCATTGAGCTCAGAAAGGTGAGTAGGAGAAAAGGTCCCGACATGTGCAAAGACCCTGAGGCAAAGCAGCAACACAGCCCTTTGGAGGAACTGAAGGAGGCAAGTATACCAGGTGTTGACAGATCAGAATGTTTAAAGAGCGTTAAGGAACAGAGTAAACAAGATCATGCTTCCATTTTCATAGAATAACCCTGGTTGTTAAGGGAGAATGGATGAGAGGCGAGAAAGGAGCGATACGGGGTGATCAATTAGGAAGATATTGCAGTGAGATGTGGAAGAAGCTTAGACTAGGGTTGTGGTGGTGGAGGTGAAGAAGAGAAAGACCTAGTCATATTTAGAAAATATAATTGATGGATAATAAGGAAGAGGTGTGTTTATGTCCTCTGTAGCTATCTAGACAGAGATGTCATGGCTGAGATTAGAAATATGGGAGGAGGTCCAGGATGAGGACACAGATGGTGAGTTTGGCCTTGCCTATGCTTAGTGTTAGAGACTTTGAGACAGCTCAGGGAAGACTGGAGGACATGTGGGCTAGAGCTGTAAGTTAGGGAGTCATAGGTAGGTAGAGAGTAATTGAAGCCATGGTTATCAATAGATTCCCCCAGGAAGAGACTTGACAGTAAGAAGGTAAGCAGCTCCAGGAATAAACCTTGAGAAACTCGGAAATTCAAAATTGTATAGAAGATTAGAGGATACTAATGAGGAGGGTCTAGATAGCTAGGAGGAAAGTCAGGAGAGCGTGGCGTCACAGAATCCAGAGGAAGTGAGTGCTCCCATGGTCCACATTGACTATCAGTGGGGGCTCTGGGAGCATGAGGAGGGAAATGGCCCATCAGATTCATGGAGGTCACTGTCAACTTTATTGAGAACGATGTAGGTGCCCAGCAGTGGAAAGGATGGGGAGAGAAAATTCACAGACAGACTCTGGCAGTTTGTTTCAGGGGGTCCGCCTTGGAAAATTCAGTAGAAATCTTGAGATAAACTTCAGACTTACTTTGCCTACCATCTTTCTCTTAAAGCTTGGTGGGACAAACTCTTTCATAAGATTTTATTTTATTTTAATTAATTAATTAGTTTAATTGAAATATAGTTAATTTACAATGTTGTGTTAGTTTCTGGTGTACAGCAAAGTGACTCATATATATATATATTCAGATATATATATATCTGAATCACTTTGCTGTACACCAGAATCTAACACAACATTGTAAATTAACTATACTTCAATCACTATGTGTGTGTGTGTGTGTGTGTGTGTGTGTGTATATATATATATATATATATATATTCTTTTTCAGATTCTTTTCCATTACAGGTTATTACAAGATATTGTGTAGAGTTCCCTGTGTTATACAGTAGGTCTTTGTTGTTTACCTATTTTATATATAATAGTGTAGTGTATATATGTTAATCCCAAACTCCTAATTTTAAATTTGATTTTAAATTTGACCTATTAGTTTGTATTCGAAGAAAGACTAGGAAACTTTTAGCAAAAAGGCGAGGGAAAGGATTTTCACCTTTGTGGATCTGTTTTCTTGGTAATACCTGGGATTTACGTCCTCTCCTACATCTACCCACGCAAAAGTAAGTGTCCCTGTGAATAGCTGATGGATTTTTCCATTAATTTTCTTTCTTAGAAATCTAGGACCTAAGACTCCTCAGACTGTGGGTTGCCTTCCCGGTGAATTCTTTGAGATCTCAAAGTTACTCTAAGCACAGTCTTCGGGTTCCATATTATTCCCACACCATCCTTAAAAGGAAGCAAAAACCATCGTCCTGATAATATTCACATCCAATTCCTGTGTCTCACTTTCTCTCCAAAGTTATAATTTCATACCAGAGTAGCTTATTTTTCCTTTCTCTTATTTCTGCTCTTTTCTCTTTGCATGGAGATAAATTCATATCAAGCCTTTTGCTTTTCTCACTCTTTGAGACCTTTCTCTATCTCTCTTAGGACAGCAATTTCCAATGATTTCTCTTTGTATTCATACAGGCAGTGTTATATTTCCCCCTGTTTCCTATCATTTAAAAATATGTCCCAAATGTTGCCAGTCGTTTCTTTGGAGAAATTGCCACTGCTGAGAACAGTGACAGTGAGATGCAGTAAGTGATCTCTGTGTACTAGGTGAACTTTTAAAAATGATGTAATAAATAGCTTGAGAATGCTTAGTGTAGAAAAACCCACTAATGAGGAAGCTCATTTTTATTTAAATTTCTTGTTAAAATATAGGGTTTTTTGTTTTTCCTCTGGACTTTCTCCTTTGCCCTGGTGACCTCATCACCAGTCACATGTCACCAAACTGGAGAAATTAAATGTGTACCTTGGTGGCAATACTACTCTCTACACATTGACAGACAGCTCCTTTGTCCTTCGGCTGTCCTCTGGCTGTGCCATGGTCCTATTAAGCCATCAAAGCCCACAACTAGCACATGGGCAGGTCCAAGGGGAAGGAACAAAACAGAGCTTTTTGAGGGGACGAGATTTCCTTTCCTTGTTACTTTATTTTTTTTCATTCATAGGAAATGGGATGCCTCATTAAAGAGAACCCTCTAAATATAAGAGAAGAAAGTTGAATTAAATGAGCCACTGGGAGATCAGGGCTCTTTATTTGGGGATGTTTATCTCTTGAAAGCTCTTACCGTGTGTGTTTCTTTATTTGGGGATGTTTATCTCTTGAAAGCTCTTACCGTGTGTTAGAACCATGATCATTGACAATATGGCTTCTATTTTATTTGTATTTGGCTGTACTATTCTGGAGGATAGATTGGCTTCCAGTAATTGCTTAAGGTCATGTGGAAACTAAACCAAGCAGAGAAGAGAGAGACTGTGTGGGGGAGCAGAGGGCTGGAGCACAGCAGCCCTGCTGTGACCCGAGTCAGTGGGAGCCCACTGGCTCTTCTCTCGTTCTGTGGTCCCAGACCTCTGTTTCCCCTTCTGGAGAATGGGGCTGGTGTTAAAGCTTACATCACTGACTGGTTACCAGGATTCAATGAGTAATACATGAACGGTAGCTGCTGCTTTGTCAGTGCTACAGTGTTTTGTTGAATAATAATGGGTTCTGTCTGTCACTAAGAATGTTCTAATAGCTGATGGTTTATCAGCACATTTCTTTGGGCCAGGCACTCGGTTTTATTTGCTTTAAATTTTTTTCATTTGATCTTTACAGCAATTCATAAGAAAGGTACTGTAATATGGTATCCTCATGGCATGAATGAGAAAATCAAGGTTTAGAGAGAGTAATGCTAGGTTACTAGGTCAACACAGCTAGCAAGTGGCAGAACCCCTGAACCCCGTGCTCCTTACTGCACCCACCACACCACACGACCCCCTCCAGGAGCCTCACAGGGACACTTCCTGCCCATCTGCAGTGCGTTTTTACTCCCAAAAACCTCAAGCACAAAGATGAACACTCAAACCAGAGAACACAGCTTTGTGGGTCCTACTTCTCAGCCCAGGGGACTGATTCTAAGTGATAAACCTTATCTGATAAAAGAGCAGAGACTTGAATTTGAGGCCTGGTTCCACTGTCCACTAACTCTGTGACCATGGGAAGCTTACTGATCACTGAAACTCAGTTTCTCACATTGCAATGATGAACCGAGATTCTGCTCCCCAGGGTGGCCCTGAGGATTAGCTGAGAAGCATATTGATAATGTCTCACAGAGAATGTGTCTCATTCTGTTCAGTGAAAATTGGGTGGGGTTAAGGTGAGGGTTACTGGAATGGAGCATCTCCTTAGGGATGGTTTTGCTTTGTGTTATATGAACTCTGTCACTCTCCTAGGAGAACCAACTACTCTAATCTGTCCTGTTCCTTCAGCATCCTACAAGTTCAGGCCTAGAGCCTGAATAGGAAACCACTTAGTGTTTTCAAGTAACCGGCCACAACTAGCAAGAGGGTTTATTGTAAACGCCAATAGTGATAGACTGAATTTCGGGGAAAAAAAAAAAAAAAAGGAGGGGGGATTTATTGACCAGAGAAAAAACAAGCCAAAGCCTTGGCTAATTTGTGTAATCAGCTTTATCAATTTGCATAAATTGTGCATCAGGCTATATTCCTCTTGGGCATAATAAGCCCAAATTTAGTTTTTCTAATTTTAAAGTCATCAGTGGCTTTTTTTTGCTTCTTCTGTTCCTTTCTGGGACTCGTGTGGGTCACACCTCCATGCATCTGTCAGGTGGTCTATGTGTCCCTCATTCTCAGGGACCCTGTCAGTGCCTGGCTGTAGCATCCAATACTTATTTTCCAAAATTGGTCCAGCCTCGACCCTCCACCCTCCCCACCAATTCATGTCTTTTTGTCTAGATTTCATATGCCCCTTTTTTGTTAGATCCTCATTCAGATCAAAATCTTTGAAATATTTTTAAATGAACCCCTTCCATTTGCGGTGCCCTCCTACCCCATCCTTTCAAATGACTGCCAAATTCTAGATTGTTCCCTAGCAGGCTCTCTGCCCCAGATTCCACCCATGGCTTCCTCTTCTGACTTCTTTCTCAACACTCATTATTTCTGTTAAGTGTCTCTAAATAGTTCTAAAGGGTCTCAGAAGGCTTTGACTCTACTTTAAGTTTAGAAGATGAATTGCGATGATTTTAGGGCTGTGACATAGCTTGCATCCAACCCTCCTTCTCCTGACCTTGTGCTCCTCCCCTTAGTTTCACCTCCCCCCACCCCCATACCTTCCTAGACCGTTTCTGGGCTATTCTCACTGGATTGCTGCTTTCAGTCCGGACGTGTGTCATTGCATCTTCCACATCGCCACCAGAGTCTGAGACTGGGTGTGATTAAAATCTATCTCATCAAAAGAGGTGATCATAGAACTCGTTCACCAACTTTAGTAATCAGAGAACTAATGAACCTCCTTGAAACTAGCAAGCGTTCAAGAATACCCATGAGAAAATACGATTTTATATAGCATGCAGATAGCATATGGAATGTTATACAAGTTGAGAACATGAGCAACTTTGAGAAGGGTTTAAATTTACGGATGATACTGCAGACACACATCCATCCCCTAACCTTTGGAGGGTGAGGTCACACAGGGCCTGAGCCACCAACTGTTATCAAAGACCAAACACTGGATTCAGGGACAACTGGGATAACCCAGATGACATTTCTTATAATTTTTTGCTGTCCAGAGGGCTGAACTGCTGACATAAAATCTTGATCTCAAAGATGCAAATGTAAACCTAATGTCCTTTTTAAAACAGTAGCTAGTTATGGCACTAGAGATGTTTAAGCCGGAGGCTTTACAAACACTAATATCATTAGGTTGAAGAGTGCCCCTGCCTCGATTTCATAACACCAACGTTTACAAATCTGGGCGTTTGTAATTCTTTCTATTTCTTTCAGTGTCACTGGAACTTGAGCATCTGCTTTCAAAGAATAAACTTTGCTTTCTGCCCTGGAACCCATGGAGGATGACAGAGGAGAGGAATGCTGAACTTCTGGTATGCCCTTGGCCTCAGTCACGGCCATCCTGCTCAGGTTTCCTTTGGGCTCTGGCTCTGCTCGCCAGTCGTTTTCACAGCTGGTTTAAAGAGAATGTGCCTAATTTAGAGCTGCTGACACAGGCCAGGGAACAGGCCACCTGACAAATGCCTTGGGCTTTGACAGATTCCACTAACTTGAAGCCTAGGCCAAGTTCCCCTCAAGTTGTACTGAGGTTTGTAAACCTTTTGGCAATGCTGGGCTAGGACTGGACCAGGTAATCAGCGTTTCATGGTCCTCAGCTAGATGTGAAATTTTAATCAAAGGGATTTTATTTTTGCAGAAATATAACGCACCACCAGAAATGTCACATAGAATTAAACTTTGGATTCACTGAGTTTCAAGCTGAATCAGAGGGTTTCCTACACAATGGCAAACCCTGCCCTCTTTGGCGGGGTGAGGGTGTTGGGGTGTGTTAAAAAGAAATGGAATCAGGGTAGTTCTCATGCCCTTTGTCTTAAGGGGGAATATTACAATGATTTTTAGTCCATCCACACTTTGGAACTGGATAATTACTTTCCACTTTAACTACAAGATGGCACAGAAAATATATAAGCCTCAGCCCAAAAATACACTCTCTGTATCCGGTAGATATTGGAGGAGTGATTTGCTGTTCTATGCAATATGGTCTCCGACTCGCTCCAGGCTCCCAGCAGTTCATCTAGAATGGTTTCAACAATCCTTCTATCTGATAAGTAAACACTAGATACAGAAGACATTGGGACATCAGGCGAAAATGAGAGCGGGCTCTTTCCCAGGAAGATAAAGCCAGAGGAGCCGGATCCATAATAAAGGGAATTTAAGGCTTAGGCAAGAAGCAGGGCTGACGGCTAATGTGGAGAATAGATGAAAAAGATCTCTCTGTGACTTGGAACACCGAACTCAGCAGAGCTCAACCAGAGACATTCCGGAGATACAGAATCCTCTGAGTATTCTCTGCCAGACCTCTGCCCAAAACCCAGATCAACTCACCATATGTTGCCTGTTACAGAAGTGATTCACCTGAGCACCACAGAAACTGACTTCTTACCACCTCTCCTTGACCTGGAGCAGGTCACTAGGTCTCCGTGGGCTTTCTGGTGGCTTCTCCCTCTCTCTGGTTGGGGTGGGAGGTGGTGGGTTGTACCAGGCACAGAACAGAGTGTGGCTTCTAGGATCAGACTAGGTTCAGATCCTGTTCTGCACTTCCTGCCTGCAGGACATGGGGAAAGTTGCTTCTCCTTTGTGCGCCTCAGTTTTGTTGTCTATGAAATGGGGTGAATAGTAGAATCCACCTCAAATGTTGCTATGAAGATTAAATGAATTGTTGGCAAGGAAGCCTTTAACAGAGTAACCCTTCAATAAATATGACAAAGATGATGATGCCTCAGCAAAAGGGGCCATGCCATGTTCATGTATGTGTATACACAGAAAGAGGTGTCCATGTGTATGTGTATGCACATGCGTGTGTGTGTGTGTGAACAGAAAGAGGTATGTGACTAAGGCTTTAACAAAGGAGCCTAAGCGCTGGGTGGCAGGAAGCTGTGATAGAAAGATGTAACTCCATGGGACAGAGATTTTCCTCCTTCCTTGCACCTGGGGTAAGTGATGCTAGGCTGGTGATGGAAATGAAGATGCCAGGCCACTAAGTCCCTTTTCTTCTGTGGCTGTGGGTCTCCAGATGTCAGAGGTGGGGCTTTACTGAGTCAGACTGTCTACCTGGGGGGCAAGATAGGCACCGGGTGTGACACGGAGCAAGAGCTAAAGGGGATCGGACTCCTTGGGGGTGACTTTGGAAGGATTTTAGCTTCCTCTTCTAGGCAAAGATAGTGATCGGGACATAGACCACTGGGCTGTGTAAATATTCCTGGAGGGCTCAGAGAGATCTAGGGTGGAGTAGCCTGGCGTGGAAGAAATATTCTCATGATAGGCACTCTGAGACCCAGAAGCCTTGTAATGTGAATATTAAATAAGCATAACTTTAATGTTCCAAGCTGGCAAGGCTGGCTCTATTGTTCACATTTCTTCCTCCTTGAGCGGGGTCGGGGAGTGTGGGTGTCTGGCTGTGAGCACCTGCGTTCATCCATCTCCCTCTCAGCTGTGATAGGAATGCTGTTATACCTGAGTATTCAGGACCTACTCATCGGGGGGTTTTCCCTATTTGTTCTCTATCATTGACATGAATAGCTCTGGAAGGTTAAAAAGATACATATAAGAAAGAACATATTCACTATGTTGCTTGAAATGTGCTCTGAACCAATCTGCACAGGTAAGACAGAATTACTGACTATACTTAGGCTTGGAAATTTTAGTTGACTGCATTTCTTTATCTCTTTTGCCAGCACAAACAAATAACTTGAAGCCAATCATTATATTTTTAAATAATAAGAATGTTTAAAAATCTTTAATTCTTTTAAAACATCTCTAGATGAATCATATCGTATTTCTCTAGGAGCTAGAATGCAGTAGCAATGGACTCTTAGTATCTTTCCTGCACATATCAAGTGAAACATAATATTTTTTATGAGTTTTCTTGTTTAATGGCAATTATACCATAAGTTAAATTTGTAGAAAGGTGGGGAAGATTGGAATATACTAGTTGAAGGTGACGCTCTGCTTTGACGGGGGTTCAGGTAAGCCTTTTCCAGAGGGAAAAGGTTTGGTAGACCTTTGCACACGTGTTTGATTGGCCTGTGTTATTGAGGAATGTTTGAGTACCCTAAAGAAACACTTAGACAAGGCGGAGAGAGCTTTGGGTTAATTTTATATCTAAATTGGTAAGCAACAACAGGAAAAACTCTGTTAAGGAAAGAGAACACGATAGGGCCATGATTTTTTAAAAAATCAAATCATACAATAAAGCCTTTTGTATTGAGCATATGCAAGCCCAAACCAGGTATATATAGACTTCCTAATGTTAATTAATTTATGTGTGAATTGAGTCTCAAATATTAATTAATTTAGCAGTTCAACGAATATTTGAATTCATCTAACATGGATCTCTGCATTTCTGTGTCTTCTCCTGTGCTTACCCATACGAAATCTAGTTTCCTAAGCACCAGGAAGTAATTTTCTCACTGATTTTCTTGTTTGATGTCATTTATTTTTAATATTCTTGATTTGCCAATATCCTTAATACTCTTGAATTTTCAATTCATTCAATAAATATTTTTTCACCATTCATACAGAAAACTAGAACTGTCATGAGTTAAAGATACATACAGAAAATGCAGACTATGTTTGCCCCTGAACTTTGAGAACTTTATTGTCTTATTGAGAAAACAAAAATGCCTAAGTGATTAGAGCATGATGGTGTTGATGGTTGCATGATGGGATTTCCAGGAAAGCTTAGTTGAGGACGTCACAAAAGAGACTCTGGGGGAAAGTGGGGCCCTGCCTGGCACTTGAAAGATAATAGATAAACTGAGGGGAAGGAAAGAAAGATTCCAGGCAGGCAGGCTGCCATGAGCTGAGGTGTGTACCATTGCCAGTGGTTTGACTGAATTTCTCTGCCTTAGTGTGGTAGGCTGCTTATACGAATGCAGAGTCCAGAATGGACCATACTCCTTCCAACCTACCCAAGTTGAGACTTAACTCTGTGCTTTTAGACACCAACCAGGGATAGAATTATGAACCTCAGAGTTATTGAAGAGCTAAGACCATGCCTTTTTCATTTCTGTGACCCCAGTGCTGGGCATGTGGATATTTTCGTGAATATTGATGGAGTGAAGGGACCTTGCAGCATTTGGGATGTCCCCGTGCAGCTTGCCTGAGAAATGACCACTGATCCCTGCTTGGATGAGCCCAGTGATTTGAAGCTCTCTCCTCCCAGAATCCACTCTTGTTTTTTAGAAGGCCTTTCCAAATAGTGAATTGGAAATTACTTCCAGCAGCTTCTGCCCACTGGTCCTGGCTGTGCCTTCTTGAGCCAATTTGGCAGCCCTGCAGCTTGTTCAGGTGGCAAAGCATTTTTGACCGGGTCCATTTTGGCTTGTGTTGAATAGACACACCCATGCATTTGACTTCCTCTGGGGATGTTTTGTGAGATTATCCATCAGTATGGTTCAGCACCAGACAAACTAGCCCAAATGGCCTGCCCCTTTTGTTCCTTTGTGGTGGAAGATGAGAATTCACTGACCCTCCTAAAATCCCCAGAAAACCTGGCAAGTCACTGATTTGCTGTGAAAACACTGATGGGAGTGATTCTAAGGGTCAATACCTTTAAAGCCCAGCTGATTGCTGACTCAGGAAAGTAGCCTTCCCTTCTCCAAAGGACAAGAAAGCAGCCCCTTGAACATGATAATCTGTATTTTTCTTTTACATTTTTCAATGCAGATTTCAATCACCTTTGTCAGTGTCTTCCTCTTATTTGGCAGTTTATGACCTGAGATGCTCCCTGCCCCTTTGGCCAGAATATCCGTGCAGCAGGAGGCTCTAGCCAGTTAGGGAAGCTGGGGCAGCAGGAAGATTCTTCTCTTTCTTCTCCACTCCAACTATTTTTCCCTGGGCCTTTTTACCAGGAGCATGTCAACTGTAAAAATATAAATCTTTCCTCCCCTGCTTCCCACCTCCCAATATATATGCTATTTATCAAATCTAAGAATAAAAAGAATGCAATTTCAAGAAAGCTTCTAAAGATTTCGATTTCCTTAAAAAAAAGAAGAGAGAAGGGACATGTGCTCAGCTCAGGGTGTCATGCTGAGTATTTGCTGTTTGATACTTAGCTGTCGTTAACAGCTAAGCGTTATTCCTATTCTGTGGGTAGAAATAATCAGGGTCGCCACACATATCACGTGTTTAAATCAGTGAGAGTAAGAGTCTCCATTCAGGGAAATTTGCTGACGGCACTGAACTCAGTTTGTGAAGCAGTTTTGAGCTGGTTGCAGCGGAAGAGAGCTTTGGCCACGTCTGGGGGAAAGCAGGTCTTTTTTCTCACCATTCCCCATTGATCACGGGGTGTCTGCGGCAACGTAGTCCAATATGGCAGCCGCTAGCCACTTGTGGCTATTGAGCCCTTGAAATGTGGCCCATGTGTAATGTGTTCTAAGTGTCAACTACAAACCAGGTTTCAAAGACTTAGTAAAAAATATAAAACATCACATTAGTAGTGTTTTATATTGATTACATGTTGAAATAATATTTTGGATATGCTGGATGAAATAATATTATTTCAATTATTTTCACATATTTGTTTTGACTTTCATAAATGTGGCTCCTGGAAAACTTACAGTGATGTATATAGCTCACAGTATTTTTCTAGGGAACCATGCATGCTGATCTAGGAAGACAGGAAAGCTATTGCAAAACAGAAGTCCATGATAATCTACCGTCACAACATTAATTTCTTAAAACATTAAACTACATGTTTTTGCCCGATCTTTAAAATATCCTTTTCATATTTATCCAGAAATCTATGAACAACTGGCTCCCTGTTTTGCTACAGGGTGAAAGGAAGTGATCTTCATTAGCTGCTCTAGTCCTTGGAAATGCAGTGTTTTGCTACCTTCATAGATGCAGTGTTAATCAGCAGTGCCTTTGAAATTCTACAGACCCACCAAAGAGGCTCTTCACTCTCCCTCAGAGTCTCCCTTTCCTGGTTTGGCCTGGTTTGTTAAAATTCTAGGGATCCAGTATCCAACTTAAACTTCCAACCCCCTGGACTAGAGATGCAGCACGCAGATCTTGCGAAATCATTCAACGTGCAGCAGGACTCTCCATTCATCTGAAATGATAAGACCTCCCTTTATTGACCCTAAGACACTAGCGTCTGGGTGAACCATCCAAACTCCAATTTCTATCCGTAGATGGTAACTGAATTATAAACTATGTACCGTGATGTCTCTATAAATTATGGGCGTTTCTCCTAGAAATGGGTGAACATCAAGTTATTCTATTTGTTTGTTATTCTTGATGAATTGTGTTATTTGAATGACAATTGATTTACTACTCTATTCATCTTTTACTTGAAAATTATTAAAAGTGAGTCATGGCTGGGGGATGTTGCTACATTTAGATTTTTTAATTAACGCATGGTGCAGGTTTTCCTAGAATGGTCATAGACACTGACCTTGATATTACTCTGAATTATTCAAATTCCCTTCACATGGTTGTCCCACGAGGTCTTTTGTCCCCCTGGTCTCACCACTGCCTGTAACAGAGGCTTTTTTTGAATTCCTATCCTCATCCTCCTCCCAGACCTCCAGCACCTGGGAGCCTGTATTCTCCCTACACAACAACTGCCTTCTTAACTCATTCTAAAGTCTGTCCATGGAGGGCTGGTGGGGCTGGTCTGACTGCTCCAAAAAGGGGAGATCTCAGTGTCCAAATCTGTGTGGTCTGATATGGCATGAGGCTGTTGACATGCTGTAAGCACCAGATTTCAAAGAAAAAAAATATGCACCAGATTTCAAAGAAAAAAATCTCAAATTAACAAAGTAAAATTGCTCATTCCTGAAAACATAGGAGTAGGACACAAACCTAGCTTTAAAAAAAAAGTCAATTTCTTTTTTTAAAATTTTTTTTATTGAAGTATAGTTGAATTCCAGCATTTATTGTTTGTAGATTTTTTGTTGATGGCCATTTTGACTGGTGTGAGATACCTCATTGTAGTTTTTATTTGCATTTCTCTAATAATTAGTAATACTTTACACCAGAGCTGTTTTGGGGTTTTTTTTGGCTGCATTGCATGGCATGTGGGATCTTAGTTCCCTGACCAGGGATCGAACTCATGCCCCCTGCAATGGAAGTGCAGAGTCTTAACCACTGGACCACCAGGGACGTCCCCCCCAAAAAAGTCAATTTCTATTTGTGCCTCCATTCTGCAAGGGTAGGGAAACAATAAATTTGGGGTCAACCTCCCCTTCTCTCTTTTACTGAGGGTCGTAACTGTCCTGTGGGGTTACCTGGTCCTGCAACACTGTGAGGAAGAGGAACCTAGCATCCCTCCACCTTGGTAAGGTCCGGTAGGGGCCAGGGATCACCTTGGCCACTTCCGGCAGCATGCTGGATTTTGGAATCTCAGAGAAGTTGTCCGAGGTCCTTTCCATCTTCCACACTGCTCTCCAGCACATGGTGTAATTCTGGGTCTCCTGCAACACGCTGGGATATAAGGAGCCCTTGCAGGCTATCTGAAGCTCAGTCATCTTAGACCAGGGGTGGGCAGGCAAACGACAGCCCATAGGCCAGATTCAGCCTGCTGCCTGTTTATGTAAATAAAGTTTCATTGAAACATCCCACATTCATTCATTTACATGTTGTCTGGGGCTACTTTTGTGCTGATGGCAGAATCGAGTAGTTGTGACAGAGTCCATATGGCATGCAAAGGCTAAGATATTTACTATCTGAACCTTTAAGAAAAAATTGACCAACTCCTGGCTCAGATATACCATGGACCCATATCTTCTTGGTCTTCCCACTTTCCCAGGGCTCTTCTTGGGGAGGTTTTCACATCCCATCGACTGTCATTTTTTCCCCCATCTCCACCCCCAGACTCAGTAATGGAGGTGTCAGTATCCAGGCTCATGTCTCAGGGACCTCACCAATGTCTGAGCTCTAATCAGCTCCCACAGGGAAGGAAAACTTCGTTCCAGTTCTTCAGATATTTTTCCAAATCTTTGTCCATGCCAAGTGTACCTTTATTTCCCCCAAAGTTTAGGGTTTAAAATTCACATCTCAAAATTGTTCCTCAAATTTCCACGGCGCATCCCCTCCCTAAGGCAGTGAACGAAGAATGGCTTAGATCAGTGATTCTCAAAGTGTGGATCACAGGATGGCAGTGTTCCCTGGGGATGTGTTACAAATGCAGGTTCTCAGGCCTCATCCCACATCCACTGAATCAGAAGTCCTGGGGATGGGACCCAGCAACCTGTGTTCTGATAAGATCTTCCAGCAATTCTGATGCGGGCTAGAGTTTGGTAAGCCTTGGATGAGAATGAGTGGTGCTGGGAATGAAGATTGGAAGAAAGCGTCAGATCTGCAATGCAATCTGTTAATGTAATCTGTCAGTGTTTCACTCCCATCATTGCTGTGTTTATATCTACTCTTACAGTTCTTTTTTCTCGTGCACCGATTTGCTTTAACACGTCAGGGTCATGCCCACTGTGCCCCAGAACCTGTGGTGGACAAAATGTTCATAGAAGCCCAAGGCTCTTTGTTCCTTTAAGAAGTAGGTGCCTCTTTTATTCAGTCCTCTGAGTAGGTCAAGGCCATTACTAGTAGCTGAGAATTCATTTCCTCTGCCCTTATCACTGCCTTTCCAAACTGGACTACATTTGCTCAGGTTAGAGTGTGCACTTAGGGCTGTGCAAAGCTGTATCTTTAATGGGGGACATTGCCCTATCTAGAGTTGAGGGAAACCTATATGGGTAAGTATGGGTAAGACTGGGGTTGGAATAAAAAAATTTGCATTTACTTTAAAGATAGCACAACAAATTTCTAGAATTGCTTCAGGCTGTGCCACCAGAACCTCCAGGGAGGGTATCCACTCTCCTTTGCCAGTGGAAATGTTTGAGGGGTCCTAGTGTAAGCAACCCAAGGAGTGGGCAGAATATGACTTGAAGACTTAGTCTGGGCACTTAGCCTGTTCATAAATGAGGAACTGCTCCAGGTAGCCTCTTTATTCTGTTACTCAAATATTCACCTTTCATCCATATATTTTGTATTCTTAATTATGTATTATCTATATTGAATTTTTCTTCCTTCACATTCATTTGTTTCCCTCCCTGTTTCCCTAGCTTTCATCCTGTGTCTTCTAAACCCATAGGCCGTGTTTATAAGAAAGCCACTGATTAAGCCAATGTGTGGATCCATATCTGGGGGACCTCTTACAGACTCGTTTTTGCATTAGTGTTCTCATCAGCTAAGCAGTGGATCTGATTTATTTTAATATAAATGTACGTGTGGGTTCACCACTCACCGCTTGGCTGAAACCTCCGCCAAGCTGGGCAGATCTTGGGAACTGCTGCAAGCTTACACCCTCCACCCCCTCCCCTTTCATAACCTCTTACTCCCTGTTTGCGCAAAACTCTGTGTACTGAACGAGGAGCTGGCTGGTGAGGTGCATGCCTGTCTGTTTCTCTTACACGAGAATGATGGCGGATGTGGAGTCGCGTATTCACGCCCATTTGTATACTTGCTTTGGAGCCCTTTTGAAAATGTAACCCTGGAGGTAAATTCCCCACACATTTCTTTTAAGTTGGTCCTTTCTCCATGCCTTTTATTACAGACTTTCCATTTTCAAAAACTAATGAGACAGTAAGGAAATCTTAGTGCCAAATGTAAATGTGAATTTGAAAATGTCCCATTTTGGGTTTCCAACAATGCTTGATCATTTATGCTGTGAGAGCAGTCAGATTTATGAAAGGAAATGGACCTGTCTTTTTGCTTTGTTTTGTTAAATAATTCATAGCAAAAATCCATGATTTTTCGAAGATCTTTCTCTGTTTCAAAGAGCACTGAACTAAAGAATAACAAATAAGAAAACATTAGCAATTTGGCTCCTTTTTTTTTTTTAATTATCAGAAATATTCTTGACCAACCTTGTGTCTAAGTTCCCATTTACCAGCCCAAATAAATTGGTCACAGCCTGCTCCCCTGTTAGTTGCAGGCAGGGGAAAAAAAAAAGAAAGAAAGAAAGAAATATGAGGGTTTTGCATTAATTTTTTAATGCTGATTACATCTTTCCAAGGTTTCTTTTAGAGGAAATACACTATGTATTGTTGACATATGATTCCTTTCTGAAGATAATAAAGACAAAGGTATTCAACTAAGTTCTGAATTCCACCTTTCCCATTTCTTCAAAGATCTTATTTGTAAACAGCCCACCCAAATGACTAATTAAAGAAAAAGAAATCGTTCAGCACAGTGGAGTTTCCTGGCAGGGTTTTTGGAATCCAACCACTGGAGTGGATGCTGCACCAGTGAGAGCTCTGCCATCAGTTTTGATGACAAGAGTTTGGAGCAAAGTGTCAACCGGGCAGTATGACTATAAATGAAAGCATCCATTTTACTCTAAGGAAAAAATCAGCAATTTGGATTTGTCATAATGAGAACTATCACGAATTCCTGTGTTTTTCTGGATTAGAGGACTTGAAGAATAGTTATCCAAGGTAAGTGGAGGTGATGACAATCAAATATTCTCCATCAAAAAAAAAAAGTCTCCTTTTCCTGGGGAAATGACTGAAGTGGTGCCATGTTACATAGCCTATTGCCGTTATAATGTATTTTACAGACCAATGGAGGGGCTGCAGAATTTTTCACACTCAAAGCCATTTGTGTAGCTGGATTGGGTGCCCCTCCCCCACCCAAAGATTGCCAGATTTGCACTGAATATTGTCAGCCATATGTGTTCATATTGTCCATTATAACGTGATAGAATTCTGGCGGTGCTCCTGGGGAGAGAGCCCCATCACTAACGTGGCCACCTTGGTGGATAGGGTAGTGTCATTGTTGTTGGGCTGGGAGAAGGCAGAACCGTGGCTCTTGTGGAGCTGACTTGCATGGGTGTCCTTGCCTGGAAGCCCCCCTCCCCCCTCGCTTGCTATAAACATCATGAAACATAGTTTTCCCCATAGACCACAAGACAGTCTTATGTCCAATGTCACCAGACTCTGAGGGTCTGACCCAGATTTATAAAATCTCTTTATCAAAAGGACTGAAAATTTTCCCTCACTGACTATATTCGTTACACTGAGAAGGAGTGTGAGGCCTAAAGGGTTAACCTCAGTCCAAGATCTGACTCTGGTCAGGGGTGAAATTGAACTTATCTCCATCTTCTTACCTGCTGACTCAGAGGAAAAACCACCCCAGGGCAGACCTCACTGAGAACGAAAGAGAACAGGACAATGTGTGCCAGGTTCAGAGAAAGTAAAGAGGAGACTCCAAAGTTAAAATTCACAATCAAGGCATATATATGAGATGCAAGATCAGAAGAAAGGAAGTAAAGGGAGAAAGAAAGAATCCTAAACCCTGGTGCGTGTAACAAGCTCAGGGCAAAATTCCCTCTCCAATAGCACCAAGGAGTTCTCAACTGTGCATTCCAAACTCTCTCCAGGAGCAGCACTCCCACCCATGTCAGTGAGAGATCTGCACTCAAAAGCAGTGAAGCAATGGCAATAAAGATCCACAGTGTACAAAGAAAAAAAAAAAAATACCACCACCACCACCAACAGGATCACAGGGCAGGCCCCAAGGGAGCCCATCTACCCAGATCTTAGCTTGTGTCCTGAATCCCTAAAATTTAGAGCCTGAATCAATGGATGGAAAATCTGGTGGCACATTTGAGTCACCTGGGGAGTTTTAAAAACATAACAATACCCCAAACCCATCCCCAGAGATACTGGTTGAATTGATCTGAGGAGGAGCTTGGACATCAGTGTCTTTTAAAGCTTCCTTGGTGATTCTAAGGTGCAGCCAGGTTGAGAACTACTGCTCACATTATGAGGCTGCTCCAAAGATTTCATGTCTCTGCCACAGAGAGTAGAGTGGTCAGCAGACCTGACCCTTATCGTCTTGGGGGCTAAGGAATACAAGTTGAATTAAATCTTCATTTATGAAAACTGTTGAGAAGATAAAGTATTGATCTTACTTGAGAGACTTTTATGTTAGTAAGTTAAATGAGGACTGTACCTTTCTACTAGTAATATAAGAGTACCATTACTATATGGAAATATAATGTTCCATAATATTTTTATTGTGAGACAGGGGACGTGTCTTACTGCACTCAAATGTACAGTTTATACATGACTGTAAAGTTAGCTATAATCCATAAACAGGCAATATAGATCTTAGATATCTCTTTTAAGATCAGTTGGAAGGAAAATTCCTTATTCCTTAGCAACACCATAGGAAGCGGGATTGCCTCCAAGGGGAAAAAAAAAAAAAATCTTTATCTTTCCTAATTATTCCACATGAAAAGGCAATAGAACATTCCATTATTGTAATATTTGAAGGAGAATCAATGCTTTTGTGATAATTCTCATGTATATTATTCAAGTATTGCAATGGAAACCTGAAAAGGTATTTATTTTGCTTTCATTATATTTTTCAGTATGACTAACTGAATTACACTGAAACAAGAACTGAGAGATATATTTTCCCTGAATTTCGTATACTATAATAGAAAAAACACATGTAGGAAGGTTACGTGTTTCCTGGGTTGTTGGGGGGCTGATAGCTTCAAGCACAGTACAAATAGGCATATTACTTGAGCATTTTCACTTTAGGCTATTTGGAAATGTGTCATTTAAAATGTGGAATCCTGGCACAAGATTTTCACACTGAAATTTTTTCAGAACTATCTAAAATGTGTCTTATTTGTGAAAATGCATCTTATTAATCCATTGTGATATAAAATAACAGCTGCTAATATGATTTTAAAGTTTGTAATAAAGTGCATCAAAATGTCTATAGAACGGATCGTGACAGCACAGCCAACAAGCGATATTTCAAGGACTTTTAAGATGTGAGTAAAATGTCACCATGGCAGAACATGAAAACTCCCAAATGTATCTTTTCTGATTTTGACATTTATTCTTCTAATTTGGACCCCACACCCACTTGCCCCAGGAATTTCTATTATTTGAAAGAAAGAAGAAGGCAAATAGTCATTGGTGCTAAAGTAAGTGATACAACCCCTGGTGTCAGCCTGTATCAGTTAGCTATTGCTGTAATAATGCTGTGTAACAAACCACTCTAGCTCTGTTGCCTAGAATCATTTATTCCAGTGTCTGTGGGTCAGCTAGGATTTGGCTGATCTAGGCTGGGCTCAGTCATACTTGGGTCTGTAAGGGAAATATATTCTGCCTCTAATAGGAAGAATTGCATCAATAACAATAATGCAAACCACAAAATGACCCATAATATATTTCCCTCTGGAAAATGCCTGTGACTCTCTTTGGAGGAAAGCTGCCAGTGACAACTGCAGCTGTTTGTGGTGGTAAGGGGGAAGGAATCTTGCATGGATTAAATGTTAAGTTACTGATTTGATATCAACATAAACATATAATCCTGTTTGAGATGGTAGTGTAAGAGTGCAGTTTCTGGTGCTAGAATGCCAGGGTCAAAACCCCACCTCCAACAATTGCTGACTTTGTGACTTTGAGCAAGTTACTTAATTGCTTTGTTCTTTGTTCTCTTCATCTGTGAGAAAGAATAATCCCTAAATCATAGGGTTGTTTCAAGGACCAAAGAAGTTAGTGTTTGTAAGTATTAGCTTAAAAAATGAATTGTCATCTTCAGCCAGGGTAATATGTAACCACTCAAGTCTTCCATCTTTTATCCACCATATTGTTTCTGAAATATAAATTTCCAGGGGGCAGGAGCCATGCCTACTTTACATTCTGTGTGAATTTTCCAGTAAATCATTGTATTTGGTAAGTGGCCTAACATGATATAGTGACTAATACAAGTAAAGATTATTTACTTTCCACAGGTACTCTTTCTGTAAAATAGGTTTATTTAGGCTTAGGTTTAATAGGTTTATAGCCAACCCCATGCCTGTATTTACCTTTCCTTGGGAAACCATAGCAAATTGATTCCAACAAGGCAAAACAATAATACATTCAAAATATATTTTTAGGCACCTATTGTGGGTGAAGATCCTTGCTAGACAATGGGGAACAGAGTCTGGGGTATGGGAGTTACAAAGCTGCAAAAAGAATGTCCTGTTCTCTTAAATAGCTTCAAGTCTATCAGGAAAGATAAAACAAATGATCTGGGGAACAGTAGCCAAACAAAAAGGTGATGCTACTAGAAAGACAGAAGCAAAAACTTTGGACGAGTTGAACGAAGAGAGTCTTCATTGTTAGGTGAATTTACTCATCTGTAGAATGGAGATAAAAATAATACTTACCTCATACAGTTGATTTGAGGATTAATATGTAAAGTACTTATAACATTGTTAACCACTATTGTTAGTAGTAGCAGGATGTCTCATTCTCTCCTTCCAAAATATTGTTCTCTAATATTATCTTGTCCTCTAGTTTTTTAGTTCCACACTTAAACTATTATTATTGCTATTGCTATAATTATTTTCTACTTTATTTTTGTTCTTCTTACAACTAATGCTTACTTATATTTACCCACATTTAATGATTTAATTTATTTGCTCTCCATTACTCCTTGTATTCCACTGCTTCTTCTGAGTTCAGTTTATTTGCATGCTGAAGAGATACTTCAGTTGTGCTTATAGTGAGGGTCTGAGGTCTTTAGTCGGTATTTTTATGATATAAAATTTCTCATCATTTCTTGTCTAGAAATGTATTTATTTTGCTCTCAAGCTTTAACCATACTTTATATGGGTACAGAATTCTACATTGATGGTTATTTTCCCTCAGCACTTTGGAATTGCTATTTTATTATCTTTTACCTATATTATTGTAGACAAGAAATATGTGGTTTCTTCAGAAATATTAGTCTTTTCTCTCTGGTTGTTTTTATAGTTTACAGTCTCTACTGAGGTTCTCCACTTGTTTCCTCATTGTGTTTATATTTTCCTTTAAACCCTTGAACATATTTATACTAGCTATTTGAAAGTCCTCTGCTAATTTCATTATTTTTTTCATTTTAGTCCCTCTATTGGCCAATTTTTCTTCTTATGAGTCAAATGTTCTTGTTACTTCACATGGTTAGTGATTTTTGGTGGTATGCTAGACGTTGTCAGTCCAACATTCTTGAGTGTTGGATTTTGTCATCTTTCTTTAAAGAGTCTTGAGTTTTTTTCTGGAAGGCAGTTAATTTACTTGCAGATCACCTTGATCCATTCAAGGCTTGTTCTAAAATTTTGTGAGAGAGGAGTTAGAGTAGACTTTCCTCTAGAGTTAGACTAACTTTATTCCCAATGTGTGGTCTTTCTAGGATCCTTACTGAATTCCTACGGTGTTCATTTGAATCTCCCCACCCTCATTGGTTGAAATAAAAACAATTCCCAGCCCTGTGTGATCTCCAGAATCTTCTAGGGAATTGCTCTTGTCTCAACAGTTGTTCTTTGCCCAGTCTCTTGGAGTTTCACCCTATGTGTATGTACAACTTAGTATTTGACAGAAAGCTCAAGGGAACCTCTATGCAAATCCTAGAGCTACTTCTCTGTGTAATTATTCCTCTCTGGTACTTTGCCCTACATATTCCACTTGCCTCAGTAGCCGTAATTCTGATCTTTTTGGCTCAGTTAAATGAGACTTCAGTTCCTTGCCTGGATCTCTCCTGCCTGCACCACAGTTTGAAAAGTGCTTCCAGGGCTGGAAATGAGGTCAAGGTTACTACAGGGCGTATACTTTCAACTACTCTGATTGTTTCAGTCTGGATTCTTCCAAAAGCCAGCTCTGAGACAATGATTCAAGTGCAAGTAGTTTATTTGGAAGCTGATCACAGTAAACACCAGTAGGGCTGTACAAAAGTGAAACAGGGAAGAGAAGGAAGCCAGTAAGGATGGGTTATTAAGTAAGTTCACTACTGTTTACCAACTGGAACTCAGTCCTGCTGGGAAACCAAGGGAGATGGCACAGAACTTGCTGCAGAGTTATCTCAGCTGAGGGGTGAGGAAGCTGGAATATTTATCCTCTAAAACCTTATCTGTGATTGGTTGAAGGCTGTTTCGAAGGCTACTAACTCTCTGGCACTTCAGGTTTGACCTGAAAATGGGCTGACGTGGCTCCCTGACCTGAAAAGAGTTCCCGGTCGAGAGTCACAGGTGACTATTTGGGTGGTATTAAATCACATTTACCACAAATCCATAATTATAATGTTTCCACTTCGTATTAGGGTCAAAGGGAAAATGATGTGTATAAATATGTCAACCTTGATAAATATAGTTCTAGGTCCTAAAAATCAATAGGTAGCAAGCTTAATGAAAACAAAATCTCTGTTTTTCCGGTTTGCTTTCATTTAGCTATTCCCTGCACATCTATGTGAAAATGATACTCAGCCCGTTGATTGGAAATACTACATGTCTCATATTTTGCCTGTCTGGAATGCATCTTTATGTGCTCTTTTCCAAGAGGAAACTTTTTTTAATCATCTCAGCCTAGTGGGATGGAGAATAAAATTGAAGTAGCACAAGGAGTAGCATTGAAGTACACAGACTTCAAATTGTCTTAGTTCAGATAAAAGGAATTTTGAGGCTGAATGAATCTGGAAAGTTGAGAAGTTTCCTAGACAAGCTTTGGTTGACATGGAAGTAAATGGAAAAGCAAAGAAGAAATAGAACAGGAGTGAATCTTGGACATTTTTCAGAGACAAATATATAGACTTGGTTTTAATCCATAAGGTCAAATATTTCCTCTCCTCATGTTGGGCCATATCCTTAATCCACCAAGACAAAGACCAGAGCAACAAGGATTAACCTCAAGTTCAGGAGAATTTATTATTGATTTTGTCACAAAATAGCTGTGTCACCTTGAGCCAATTAGATCACTACTCTGGGCCTCACAAGAAAACAAAAACAAAAACATAAAGGCTATGTGAAGTCTTTCAAGTTCTTTCCAGCATTGTGGATCCATAAACTGCTACTTAACAGAGGCTTCGCCTGGAACAAAATTAAATCCAAAAGGAAAATAGCTTTCGTAATCATATCTGAACATTTAATTTGTCATTTGCTTTATGACATATGCATGAGGCTTATTGAAAATAACTTGACAAGGTTAATTACCAGTGCAGAATACAAAGATTGTGTCGGTAGCACAATATTTTGTTAGGCATGTGTGACAACATTGCAAAGTAGATCAGCTGCACGATTGTTTGTGATTTGGCGTCCCCTTAGTTTGAAATGGCCACAATCCTAAACATGTGTTTCCCCCATACCCCCACCTCTATGGACAAAGTGTGTGCTATAAAAAAATTAACTCAAAAAAAAAAAGCTTATCGACAATTTATTGCACTCTTTAGAAGGTGTGCAAAGGGTAGCACTACAGGGGGCAAAGTTTTCAGGTGGCTCTGATGCTACGTAAACAGAAGCTTGTAAGTGCTTTCTCAAGAGCCATGGTGTTATTCAATCACCGGCAAAAACGTTGTCCCAAACTAAGAGAGATGCTTGAATCGGTTAAGGGATCATGATAAGAAGTATCAATTCGTTGTTTCAATACTTATAATGATTCCTTACCTTGTAAGAAAATGAGTTTCTTAAAAATAACTCTGTCAACTCACTTTTTGAAAAACCCACAAATAGCACCTTAATATCGAAGAGGGATGATTTACAGTCACAGTTACCTGGGTTTTGTACACATAATGTCAATTTTCGCTTGCGGAAGGAAACATGTCACAGCATATCACTAGACTGAGAAAACAGAGGCACCTACCTGCAATAAACACACCATTTCCAGAGGAAGATTCCACCTCTCTCTCCTCTGGGGAGAGTAAAACCCTCTGTCAGTTGAAGGAGTATTGAACAAATGCTGTTAAAAGCGAATGCCAATTTTTCTGAGATTGTTAACAGTGGTGAATATCATGTTTATTTTTATTGAAATTATCTCTTCTCATTTATATGACCCAGAATAAAATATGCTAGTATAGAAGATGGGCATTTATGTCAGGCCAAACATACTAACTCATATATCAATATTTTGTCATAGGGCGATGTGGGTTATTTAATCCAGCAGAATATTTAGACTTTATCTTTTTGCAACATAAAATGACAACAATCGAAAAGTCTCATGATTTGGATAAGGAGTTTAATCTTTGTGGCCTTTCCAGAAAATGTTTCTAGTTGGAAAAGTAACATGACTGGTCGATTCAGGTTGGAAGCCATTTGGGCTTGGGGACTTATGAAGGTCATTGTGGCCTAGACCACAGGGAGATACTTTTTATTTTCCCTGAAAAGTGGTCTGGTTAAGTGGGGTCAAAATTATTCTCATTTGTGCAACTGCAGAGATATTGTTTTATATGTGCTGTGTACACTCTGCTATTGTATTAAGATTTGGCTGATAATTTGACACCTTATGTCAGCTGTTGACTACAAAGAAAACTTGATAAAATGCTATAAAGTAGGAGGAAGAAAATAACTAGGCAACAGCGTCAGTAAAGCAGGGCAAGTTGGGTTTTTATCTTTATTCTGTAATGGCTTCAGCCTTTGTCTGATATGTTTCTCATTCTTCTCTCATATCAAATTCGTATATTAACTGCCAGGAAGAAAAGAAGGAAATCAAAATGAAACCATAACTCTGAACCAAACTGCAGAGAATTTTCATTTTTTCAAAATAAGGGATAGAAAGGAAATGGCACAGCACTTAGAAAATTACCCACACTTGTTTGAATAAAATGCCACCTTAAGACCCATGGTTCAATTCCTTACAATCTAAATTCCTTCCAAATGTGGCTCTGCCAGCATACTCCAATGAAAAAGAAAATTGACATTGTTATTTGAATAATATATATTATTATTACCTGCATAGAACTGCATCCTTTGATGTACCAACATTTAACAATGCCCTATCGCTGGGTATTTTAGGCTATCTTCTACTCTCTGCTCACCCCCAATTTTTTGCTAGTATTAATATGATGTTTGAATATCTTTGTTGAGTTAAGTGAAGAATTAAATGAATGAATGAAAGATAGACAGGTTCTGCTACTCAGAATGTAGAGATGAGAGAAGTGACCCTTCATGGGCACTAGTGCTTGACAGAACCCCCTTTCCAGCCACAGAAAGCTGGCCTCTTTGGGCCACATCTAAAGGCTTCCTTGATAGCTGATTTCTGGGTGGGTTCAGCATGGGGAGGGGACACTGGCAGAATGTCAAACGAAGAGCAGTCTAGGGTTGGGGAATATCTCTTCCCATCTCCCTTCCATCAGGGTTATCTCAGGTCGGCTATCCCCCTGGACCAGACCACTGTTCCTGTCAAGGGGGCCACCTGTTCATGGCCCTCCTTCTATGTTCTGGTCACTGTTCCCTCTCCTCTGCTCCTCAGGTCTAGGGCTGGTGGTAGCACTGTTGTCACTGCCTCCTGGGTCCTGGCAGTTTCCCTACCCCCTTTACCAACCCCCCCTCAAACTCATCTGAACATGCAATCTATTTCCTGCTGGGACACTACCGTGATAACCCTGTCACGTTAGGGAGTGACACAAACCAAGGTTTTGCTCTTTCATATGTTTTGTGTATGATGTGGTGGTGGTGGTGACATTTTTACCTCCAAAAATACTATGTGCCTAGAAGTATTTCTCACAAATGGACAAAATGCAATTGAATGGAATGATACTTTGAAGTATTAAGTTAAAAAGTTATGAAACAGCACATATTATATTATATTACTGTAGTTATATTAATTATATTATATTGCATGCATTAGATTATATTAATTATATTGATTACATGACATTATATTAATTATATTATATTATACTGTACTATGCTACACTACTGTATACTACATTATATTATACCAATGCTTTGTTAAAACTACTGAACACATGTAAACATTTCTGAGAAGGTGGATTGTTGGAGAATTTAATTTTCTTCCTTGATTTTTTTCTGCATGTTTCAAACTTTCTACAATAAATATGTGCTGGTTTTGTCAAAAAATAAGTAAAAATTATTAACCAGTTGAGCAGAATCCCAAACATATATTAAGTCTTACGTGCCAGTTGTAAGGAATACAGAGCTGAATGAGCCTTGCCATTTGGGGTGCTGTTTATACATCTGTCAATGTGTTCATTTTCTCAGTAGAACTCTACAAAGAAATGTTTCTGGCTGGAAGGGTGTGCCAAGGCTACACGAGCCCCAGAGGGTTGCTGGCATTCTCAGATGAGACCTTGAACCATTTTGCGCCATTTTCCTCAGATCACACCCCTTCTAGTTCTTTTCCCCTTTTCTAGCCCTCTCTGCCTTTTTGGTTCCTCAGTAAGATCCTCACTCTGGCTTCTTCCTCTCCTGACCCTGCCTCCGCCATGCCTGTGCCCAATTGGATGCTTGGATTTGTCTCGTGGTCCTCCATCTTGGTTCTGCTTCCTGACTCCTGATCACGTGTGTCTCTTCTGCTCTGTGTTTCTGTGAGGTTCTTCATGGTCACTCCCCTGAGTTCAGGCCAGTCCCCATCCCCCCTCCTTCCATACTTCAACATCATGGGCCACCCTCCACCAAATCTGTATCATCCTCGTGGGGAGGGATTGGGTGGTCTGAGTCATACCATGTACCTTGGATGTTATACAAAGTCCTGACTTTCTCTTGAGTATGATCTATGACAGGTGGATTCTATGATAAATTTGCATGTGCGTGAGTGAAGCCATGTGGGGTTTTACTGTTTAATCATGTCATGTTTTAAGTACATGAAAACAACATATACACATAACTTAGATGAAAGATTCATGCCCTTCATGCTAATATGTCTCAGCAACCAGGGAGACCCACAATCGGAGTTTCATGGAGTTCTGTGCCTTTTGTATATGGGACACACCCATTTATGGATCCAAACCTGGGATCGTTGTTTAAAAATCAGATTATTCCATATGAAGAAAAATTTAAGCAAATGAGGAAAAATCCCATGGTTCAAACAATCGATGATACAGAGTAGCTTCTGAACAAAACAAGAAACTAGTCTTCCTTCATCTTAGAAATATGGGAAGGTCATTATTGAAGTTTATTTAATCTTGAACTAAAGTGGAAGAACTCACCAAATTCTAGACAACCACCTTTTGCAGCTAGTAAATGCAATATTTGGACAAACAAAAGGGAACTCTATAAAATTAACATTCTTTACCCTAAGAAGGATTCCATCACATGTAATATTTATGTAGCAGATTCTGTCAGTGTTCTGGCTATAAGCCTTCAGGACCTCTCACCCCACCTGTGGATGCCAGCCTGACTTCTAACAGTGCGTACCAGCACCTTTGTCAGTGGACTACCCTCGATGGAAATAACCCACTTTACCCTAGTGATGTGTCTGGTAATTAACTACCCTCTGAGGCATTACTTTACCAATGACTAACAGCTATGGGGGTACAAGTAACCTAATTCCCTGACCCTTAACTGATATTTTACACAGTATCCCACCTAATCCCTGGGATTAAGCTTCAGTCACTCACCATAGTAACTGGCTTAATAAAGCACTCCCGTTGGCTGTCTTTCCTTCCCTGTATCACCTGATTATTGGCACACCAGTGTACTGCACCCCTCAGATAAACCAAACCTTATTTCAGATCTGTTTCCCTGGGGAAGCAGAACATTACCAACAAGGGTACTGACTTTATGTCCCAAATTTGAAGGATCATGGTGAAACCTGCCATGCTTCCTTGTAGGTTGTTCCTTCATATGGATATCTGCCAGTGTAGACAGATTTCGATAGGAAAGGACTGCTGAAACAGCATGCTAGTTTTCATGTCTTTTTAAGAAAGAGTTTGTTGTAATGAAATTGTTCTTCTTGCTAGTGGGCCCATTTGAGAAACTATGGATACCAAATTTAGAAACCAAACCTTAACTTCTGATGGGAGGTTTGGGATCTGGTCAGATTCAGAATGGCATGTCCCCATCTTTATTTCTGCTATAGACAGTGGGCAGGACTGTTAAACAACAGGCTTTATTAGTTACACAGTCCAGCGTACCACTTAGGAATAAAAACAAGTAATTTATTAAACATTCCCTTGACCAACAATGGCTTAAGAGAAGAAAAACATCCCTTGAGGGAAAAAAAAAAAAAAGTTTCATGAAACTGCAAGGTTCTTAAAGGTCTAAACCTTTCAAAACTCTCCAATTCTGTTTTGCTTTTCCTCTCCTGGTTAATGGTAACACTTCATCACACGTTTCACGTTGTCATTGTGTAAATACTCTGTAATGAGCAGCAACTCATGGCCCTGTATAACCACATTGCACTGTATTTATAAACTTTCCCTTATATTTACATTTGGAAATGTTAGGTGATGAGCCATCACATATTTCCCCCCTCTTCTTTTCTCTCATATTGTTTTTCAGAAGCAATATACATGAGGATGACTGACACCTCTTTCTTCATGTTATCTAGTGTTCTGTTTGTGTGTGTGTGTGTGTGTGTGTGTGTGTGTGTGTAAGTGATTGGATATGACTGTGGGAAAAGGATAAGAGTTACAGAGGAAGCAAGGTGGAATAAACTTGAGAGAGTGAAAGAAAGAAAGAATGGTTATACTTAGGAAAACAATGTTTTGAGATGCAAACTTTAACATGAAAGGATTTTATCTTAAATAAATCGAGGATGAGGTAAAGTACAGAAAAACGTGAACTGGAATTCTAATGCTCATCAAGCCTTTAGAACTGCGCTGCCTCATAGGGCAACTACTATCCACAGATGGCTAAATTTAAGTTAGTTATAATGAATCAAAATTAAAAAATCAGTTAGTCATTAGACCAGCCACATCTGAAGCATTCAACAGATATGTGAAGTTAGTGGACAGACCTAGTGTGGATATAGAACATTTCCATCATTGCAGAAAGCTCGGTTGGATAGTCCTGGTCCAGAAAGTGTGAGCACTTCAGCATCGTATTCAACAGACGTAACTACGTGCTATCATCTGATGAAGCATATGGAAATTCTGCCGTCCTCCACCACCATTTCCTCTTTCTTCCAGGGACTTGAAATAGGAAGAAAAAAAACAACCCCACAGACCTACAAAAAAGAGAGAAAAGACAAAGAGGACTGTTGTAAAAATAAGAAGCTTTGAAGAATCGGAAGCAGATGTTATGCTGGGAGCTAGTACGTGCTATGGCACCACCTGCACCTGCTTAATTCCATCCAAAATCATTTCCTCCACAGTTACCATGAAGAAAGACAGAGATTCGAAGATTTAAGAATATTTGGTGGGGAATCAGGGAGGAAAAAAGCGAGAGTAAGGTGCAGATCAGAATACTGGTTCATTCCCAGTGGGCGTTCCTGGATCTGAAGTAAGGAATTTTCTCTGCCCAGAGCTTGACTGGTTGGCTGGACCACCCTGCAAAGCTATTCCATACGTCCACATTTTGCATATGAAGTTATATGTTAGCTACTGCTGATATATACATATATACACATATGCTTTGGTTAAGGATATGTTGTGCAAATGAAATTTGTGTGTGAAAATAGTCAAGGACCATTCTTTTATCTCTCAGACAATGTGTTTTGCTACCTATATTTCATAGTATTTCAATGAGTCTGAGCTCAGCTCAGATGACGTTGCCTTAATACTTTCCTTACAGTGGCTTGCTCATTTTCTGGCACAACTCTTTATTCCTGGTGAAGAAAGCTGCCAGTTATAACTCGTTGGTTCTGAGCACTAAAAGTATTCTATTGCTGAACCCATAGAGACAGAGTGACTCATCTGATGAGTAATATGAACTCTCTCTTCAGAAACAAATTGCCTGGAAAAGGATACATTCTTCAGAAGATGCCATCATTTTTCTTCTGGAAGAGTTACTGGTTCCCATTAATGGGTGTAAATCATAAAATCTAGCTGCACCGGAAGAGAGACCATTTTGGAGTTGATGTGGGTGACCCAGTATTTTACCAAGCTGGTGACAGTGGGATCTTTCTGGAAATTGAATAGGAAATATCAGCTGACTGAAAACACATCCCACATGAAAGCTCAAATAGAGAGTAAGTGCTGTCCCAGATCATGATTTGCTAGCATCTTTGATTGTTCTCTTGGCTTGGCATAATCCTTCTCTCTTTGCAGAAGAGGGCTTATTTTTCACTTTTTCTCAGCCAGTGTTTTCCCTTCTGACCCATAGAGAGAAACTCGAAATCATCGGCTGCATTTTCTACTTGATTCTCCACATTTGTGACTCCCATAGAGGGAAGACCAGCACTTCAAATGAAGCCTGCAAGTTGAACTTTTGGAGGTGAATCACAGATTTCTTAGTTCATTCATTTATTCATCTACTTATTCATTCAAAAATTTATGCTAGGCACAGTGTTATAAACTGGAGATACAAGGAAAATGATAGACAAAATCCCTCTCTCTCGAAGATTACATTCTAGTAAAAGATAATAACCTGGGATATTAGTTTCCTACTGCTGTTGTAACAAATCACCACAAATTTAATGGCTTAAAACTGTACAAGTTTATTATCTTAACAATTCTGCAGGGCAGAAGTTTGACATGGGTCTCACTGGATCAAAAGTTTCTTTCTTGAGGCTCCAGGGGAGAATTCATTTCCTTACCTTTTCCAATTTCTACAGGCCACCTATATTTCTTGACTTGTGGCCCCCTTTCTCTGTCATCAAAGCCAGCAATGTCACAGTAAGTCCTTCCCATGTCACATTGCTTTGACTCTTCTTTTGTCATCACAGACACATCTATATCTATATCTATATCTAGATATACACACACAATGTAATACTACTCAGCCCTAAAAAGAATGAAATAATGCCATTTGGAGCAACATGGATGGACCTGGAGATTATCATACTAAGTAAAGTAAGCCAGACAGAGAAAGACAAATATCATATAATATCACTTATATGTGGAATCTGAAAAAAAGATGCAAATGAACTTATTTACAAAACAGAAATAGACCCACAGACATAGAAAACAAACTTATGGTTACCAAAGGGGAAGTGGCGGGGGAAGAATAAATGAGGAGTTTGGGATTAACATATACACACTACTATATATAAAATAGATAACCAAAAAGGACCTACTGTATAGCACAGGAAACTATACTCAATATTTCATAATAACCTATAAGGGAAAAGAATCTGAAAAAGAATATATGTGTGTGTGTGTGTGTGTGTGTGTGTGTGTATAAGTGAATCTCTTTGCTCTATGCCTGAAACTAACACAACACACAACATTGTAAATCAATTATATTTCAAAAAAAAAAAACCCCACAAAAAGACTGTCTTTGATGTGAAGCAGTAAAAATTATTAATGTTATTTAAAAAGGAGTTGAATATTTTGGTGAGTGTTGCAAAAGAAACAGAGAGGGTAATGTGAGAGAGAATAAGAGTAGGGCACCCACTTCATTGTAGTTAGGAGAGGTGTTTCTGAGGTGATATTTAAGCTGAGGACTGAAGGGTGAGAAGGAACCTCCCCTCATTCAATCAATGGAGGTTGACTTGGTGTGAGCATCTGACAGATCCTAAGCCCCACCACCCAGCTATCAGTTGATTAATTCAGGGATGGGCATCTGACTTAGGCTTGGCCCATTGAGCCCTTCTCTGAGATTTTTAAGCTTAGTTGCCGGGGAAAGTGCTCCATTCCTCTCCGTGCTGAAGCTTGGAAATATGAACGCCTAGAGTAGCCATCCATGTTTCTTGCCCTGTATAGGGCATTGATATAAAAAAGGAAAGCTGGCACATATAGTTAAACAGAGACAAAAGACAGCAGAAGTCGTTTGTTTGAAGTAAAGTTACTGATTATATTATTTAGGATTCTTTTGGTTTTAAGTACTAGAAACCAAAAAACCTAACTATCTTAAGCAAAAAATGAAATATAACTCTTTTGTTCCCTGGTAGAAGCCTAATCTCTGAGGCTGGTTGGACCCCTACCCTTCTCAGGGTCTCATGATCCTCTCAATACATTTCACTCTTTTGCTTAAGATATGTAAGTTTCTATCTTTGACAACCAAAACAATCCTAAATAGTGCAATAATAATCTTACTTTGAGAAACCATAGCACACCCAGAGCTCTCCATGGGATCCGATAAGCATTTTTAAAATCCGTGTAAAATGTTACTACTGGTTTTTTTTTTTATTCCCAAACCACAAATATCTACTTCATATCACATTATAAGAGTTGGCTTTGCTCATTTGTCCAAGTAGAATGTATTTTGCGATCTCTTTTCTCTTTGCTTTTTAAAAATTTGTGAGATATAGCATACATATAACGTATACATGTAAAATATATAAGTACAATGTAAAGAAGAGTGATAGATAATAATAAAATGAGCCAATCTTGCACTGACCTAGCATTAAGAACTTGGACAATCCCTGTGCCTTTGACCCTCCTCTGGGCTCCTCTATGCATGCATCTCTCTTCCTCCCCTCCAAAAGTAACCACTATCCTGAGTTTTCTGTTAATCATGCTCCCATTTTTCTTTAAAATGTTACTCTGTGTACATGCATGCCTTCCTGAGTGATGTGGTTTTTAATTTGCCAACTTTAACATTTATATAAATAGACCCATGCAAAACTGATTCGTCTACTACTTGCTTTTGTTGTTCAACATTGAATTTTGAGACTCATTCACACTGATATGTATAGGTGAAGTTCATTCATCTCCACTACTATATACTAAACCATGCTATGAATATGCAACAATTTACTTATGCAATTCTAATGATGGACAGTTAGATGGTTGCTAATTGTTTGCTATTATAAACAAGTCACCTGGGGCACATGAGTAAGTTTCTCTGGTGTATACACCTAGAGGTACAATAACTGGGTCATAGAAAAAGAGTATCTTCAGCTTTAGAGGTAATTCCAAGTAGGTTTCTAAAGTAGCTGCATCATTTAATAATCCAACCAGTAGTGTACAAGATATAGCATTGTTTCATGTTGCAGCTCAAATCTGGTATTGTGAGACTACTATTATTACTAATCTGTTGGGTGTGAAATGGTATCTCACTGAGATTTTAAATTGGATTTTCCTGACTAATATTAAGGATATTGTTCAGTTTTTGCATATTTATGGGAAAGGATGGTTTTTCTTCTGTAAAAGCATGTTCATATGAAAACATTATATATTTTGGAATTGAATTCTTTATCAGCTTTTTTGTGTTGAAATATTTCATTGAGTTTGTGAGTTGCCTTTAAACATTTTATTTTTTTTAATAAAGAGAAATTCCTAATTTTAATATAGAAGGATTTATTGCCTGGGCTTTGTATTATTCTGTTCAATTCTCTGTCTATCCCTTCACCAACACTACCTGTCTTCATAGTAGTAATAGTAATAGTAATGAAGTAAAAATCTTGATATTTGGTAGGACTAGTTTCTTTAGTAGTGTTTTGATTATTCTTGGCCAGTTACCATTCTTTATAAACTTCAGAATTACAAGTTCCACAAAAATCCTCTTGGAATTCCAATTGGAACTCCACTTTATCTAGAGATTAACTTGGGGAGAATTGTCATTTTAAAAATATTGTCTCCTTATCTATGAATAAAACTGGTGTTTGCATTTATTTGATCTCCACTATGGCTGTCAAATTTAAAAATTATTTACATAAAGACCTTACATGTTGTGTTAGATCTTTCTAAATATCTCATATTTTCATTTATATTTTAAATTGTATCTCTCTTAAATTATATTTTCTGTTTGCTACTGGTATATAAACTGCAATTGGTTTTTGTTAATCTTATGTTTGACAACTTTGCTTAATATTCTTTTAAAATCTAATATATTATTTGAAGAAACCTTATTTTTTTTTGAATTTTTGAATACTTTATTTTTTATATATCAGGTTCTTATTAGTTATCTATTTTATACATATTAGTGTATATATGTCAATCCCAATCTCCCAGTTCATCCCACCACCATCACCTTGCCCCCCCCGCAAAACCTTACATTTTTTATATTTACATTTTTAGCATACAAACATAAGGACAAAATAGGCAAGGATTAGAGAGGAACACAATATTTTTCATTTTTCTCAAATGGCTGTTTGTCATATCACCTATGAAACAGATATTTTGTTTCTTGATTTGTAATCTTTATTCTTTTTATTTAAAAAATTTGTCTACACCTATCAAAAAATTCCAATAAATGGGTTTTTCCTGATATCAAAAGAAAATATTTTAATATTTCACTATTGAGTGGATGTTTGCTGTAGGTTCATCATAGATAACCATTATCAGATTAAGGATAGTCCTCTTTCCTGAGAGGTTTTTGAAAATTATTATTATAAATAAAGGTTGATTTTTATTAAATGCTTCCTTTTTTTTTTACATCTGTGGTGATTTATGATTTTTTTCCTGTATTCTTTTAATGTAATAAGTTATACTAACACATTTTCTATTGTTGCACCAACCTTGCATTCCTGGAATAAACCCAGTTAGTCATCAGGTGTTATCTCTTTATGCAATGCTAGACTCAGTTTGATAATATTTTATTTAGAATTTTTAATATATGTTTATGAGGGAGATGATCTATATATTTTCCTTTTTTAAAAATTCTTTCTTTCTTGGTTTTGTTAATAAGTTCATACTAGTCTCATAAATTGACGAATATTTTATTCAGCTATTACTATAATAATAACTCCACTCTCTCAATGGTTTGCAACATCACTTATTTTTTCTCATGTTACATGTTATATTGTAATTCTGGTTATCTTTGGTGGGCTAAGCTGGGCTCTGATTTATGTGCCTTTTCATTCTAGAACCCAGGCTAAAAAAGCAACTTGTATTTGGCACATGCTGTTTTCATGACTGAAGGTAGAAACATAAGAGGTGTGAGCCAAACCAAATGTGGCAAACATCACATTTTCTCATTATTCATTGGCAAGTCACATGGACAAGCTCAAAGTCAATGAGGTGAGACATTACACTCTGTCTCTTAGAGAAGCTTGACAATGACAAAATGGGAATGAGTAATTGTTAATAAATAAGAGCCTCCCATAGTCATCCCTCTTCATCATAAAAACTTTCTTTCTTCTACAAGTAAAATCACTCACCTGCTCACCAAGACATCCAAAAATCACATTTAATTATGGCATTAAGATCTAGGATCTTGACTGGATTCAATTTCTTTTACTTCTGGGACCTAAGTACAAAAAAGTAATCTTATGTGTAATCCGCCCTCCCCCACCCTACACCATCTCTAATAGTGGAGCAGAGTTAGTTGAACCTAAATAAGCACCCCCATTGGAAAGAGGAAGAATGGGAATTTCATCATTGTTACTAGTGTATAGCAATTCTGAAATTCCTCTGGGAAAGTGTGGTGAGGCCCCTTACTCTGAAGGTAGGAAGTATTCCTTTCTTTCTTTTTTTTTTTTTTGGCCAACCAGGGATTGAACATGAGCCCTGGCAGTGAAAGCTCCAAGTCCAACCCCTGGACAACCAGGGAGTTCCCAGGAAGTATTTCTTGATTAGACTCTGGCCATGGTGCCTGGGAGCAGCTCCCCATTCCTCCTTGGCTCTTAACTACTCTTTGGGTCATCATTCCTGTTTCATAATTTTCTTCAGTCACATCTATAGAGGACTTTCTCAATCTACTTCCTGCCAAATGAAATGTGTGCAGCCCAGCTGTATTGAAGAGTCAGTCTCTTTTAATCCAGGCTGTGGGCATTTTTGGAAACGAAATTCTCTCAAACACTTTTAAACATGATTCTTTTCCCTGTGCAAAATGATGGACACTATTTTCTTTGTGAGACCCCACTCTAAACATCATTATGGGTCCTTTGATCTTATCAGGATTCTTACCGTAGTCTTAGGCCCTGAACCATTCTGCCTAATTGAAGAGTGTTTACAGGGAGCCATCTTAATCCAATCAGAGGATTTAGCGAAGATATAACAGCCAAGATTTTTGATTTGGTCTTTACTCCTAGTCTATATTTTAATGGCCACAATCTTAGCCCTGTGACTGTGTGCAAATTTGAAAAAGATTTGCCACCGGGAGATGAGTAACAGCTGCAGCTTTCAACCCTTCAACTCCCGGAATTTCTGGATTCTCATTTTCCACCTTACCTCTGCAATAACTTGAAAAACAGAAAATAACCTAATAAACTTGTGACTTGGGCAGAAAAGTTCTGAGACAAAGCATGTCTCCAGAAAGAACATTTAGGTCAGTTATGATGTTTTGTGTGTGTGTGTGTGTGTATGTGTGTATATGCAATTTACTCAATTCATTTAAATTTTACATTTATTTTTATAAAATTTTCTTTATACTTTTTCATTAAAAATGTAATCTCCACAGTGGTTATAATCATTTTTTTCTGCTAATAATAATTATTTGTGCTTTCTCTTCCTTCTTCTTAATCAATCTTGCTAGAAGTCTTTCAATTTCATTCATCTTCCCAAAACACCAATTTTGTATGTGTTGTTTCTCTCTAGTACATCTCTACCTTCCATTTCATTAATTTTTCTGCTTATTGTTACATTTTCCTTCCTTTTACTTTCTTTAATTAATTCCGTTATTTTTTCTTACTTCTTAAGTTGGATGCCTTGTCCTTTCAGCCTTTCTTCTTTGCTAATACATACATTTAAGCCTATACCTTTTTCTCTAAGTGCCATTTTAGCTGAACCTCACATTAAAATATGCAGTTTTAAAATAAATTTAGATTTTTCTAATTGCCACTGTAGTTTCTCCTTTAATCCATAAATTATTTAGAAGTGCATTTAAATGTATAGACATATGTGCTTTGAAATTCTTTTTTATTGGTTTATATTTTGTGTTACCCAGAGAATATTGATTTATTGAATTTTGTTGAACCTTGATATGTAGCAAAGCACAGAATCATTTTTATTTTTTTTTTGCATACAAGGAATAAGGAGTAAGCATCCACAAAAAGACATGTGTAAGAATGTTTATATCAGTTTCCTCATGATACTCAAAATGGAAACAGCCCAGATATCCAGCAATAGGAAAATGGATAAAGAGTAGAATATTCATAGAATGGAATATTACTCAACAACACTCAACAATAAAAAGAGAATGAATAACATGAATGAATCTCAAAAAAATACATTGAAAGAAGCCTTACACAAGAGCACATAAAAAGTGAAAAGAGTAGGATTCCTTTTATATGAAATTCTAGAACTGGAAAAACTAGTCTACAGTGGAAACAAGCATAGAACATGGTTGTCTTGGAGTGGCACTGGGGGGAGTGAGGATTGACTGGGAAGTGATAGAATTTTCTAGGGGAGTGGTAATGTTCTATTTCTTGCTAAGGGTTTGAATTACAATTATAAAAATTCATTAAATTGTACACTTAAGATTTGTACTTTTTTAATGTCTGAAATATCTTTATTTTGCTATTGCTTTTGAAGGTCAATTTAACTAAGTATACAATTTTGAGTTAACAGTTGATTTACATCCAGTACTTTGAAGATATTTTCCTACTGTCTTTGGACTCCCATTGTTATTCTTGAGAAGTCATCTGTTATTCTAACTATGGTGCTTCTGTAGAATTTATTTGGCTGCTTTTATTATCTTCTCTTTATCATTAGTGCTTTGTACTTTCAAAGTAGATGGATCTAGATTTCTTTTTATTTATTCTTTTGAGGGTCTTTGGGCTTTCCAAATCTGATTCTGGGATCTCTCATCCATTCTAGAAAATGCTTAGCCGTTATTCCTTGGAAGAATGTCTCACCCTTTTTTCAATATTAACTCTAGTTAGGTATCATAATACTCTCTTACTGTATTCTCCACTTTGTCTCTGCAACATTCCAGACAATATCTTTTTAACTGCCATACAATTAATTAATTCTCTTCTCAGCTGTACCTAATCCACTGTTTAACTGTTTCCCTGAGTTTCTAATTTCAATTATGATGTTTTTAACTTCAAGAATTTTTTTTTAAAAATCTGCTTGATTCTTTTTTAGGAACTGTTATTATTTTATTATACTTTTATTACCTTTTAAATATTTCTTTAAACATATAAACTTATTTTATATTGTGTATATGATAACCCCAATATCTATGGTCTTTGGGTGTCTGATTATGCCATATTTTGTGTCTGCTTAATGTGTTTTTGCCTCCCCATATGTCAAGTAATTTTTGTATATCAATTCATGTTTCTTAGAACATGGGATTTTTTGGACGTCTAGGTGTTAAATATTTTTCATGGGGTATTTGTGTTTGCTTATGCTTGGAACCTATAGACATTACAAACTTATCAGGGACAAGTTTAAGATAAATTACCAGCTTGAAGTTTCTGGAATTGCCCTGAACATGCATAAGTATAGTATTGTAGTTGACAATTCTCAAGGTAAACATTTTTCTTTTTTGATTTAGCAAAAATCCAAAACTAAGACTGGTAATTATCCCCCTGCCTCCTATTATGGGATAGGTTTTTCCTAGTGCAACATTCAGGAGTCTGGACTATAAGAGGTGCTCTCTGATATAACCTCACAGACTTTGTCTTTTGCCTGTCATGTGTTTGGCCCCTTAAGTCCCAGGTGATGGACCATGAGAGATTGGCAGATATCTCCAAGGAAATTACTGCCCCTTACATTAATGCTTCTCTCTGAATTTACTTATTTTCTGGATGATGTCCTTTCACAAACTGCACTTTGTTGTTGAAAATATACTTATGATTGAACTTTCTGACATGAGAGACTTTGTTGTCATTTGAATATCAAGTGATTTTTGGTGTATGATACATACATCAAAATAACATATCCTCTTTATCCCTTTTAATGACTTTGCATTTCATTTAATATTAATATTGTCACATTGATTTTAAAAATAAATCCTTAGAGTTAAGCAGTATTTATATATTTTCCCTCACCTTATTTATTCCTATCTTTCTCTCCACACCTATTTTGGTCACTTTGTAGAGGTAGTATGAATCTCCCACCCAAAATTAGGTTTGAATGTCAAGGCTGATGGCACCACACACACATCAAGATGACATGAAAATGTTTAATACATAATAAGGCTTCTGGGGAGAGCAGGATAGACTCTCAACCTGGTCCAAACATGGCTTGAGAAAGCAGGGAGAGGAGACTGGTTCAGCTTTTATTTTGGTTAGGAGCTGGAGCTGGAGTGAGGGTTCTTACACATGGCAGGGGCTTGTATGGTTTGAATTCCTGCCAGTACCAAAGGAGGGGTAATCTGAGCTTTCTTATCAGCTTGTTCAGATGGGGCAGAGGGGAAAGTGGAAAGTGATGGGTTTGTCAGCAGCCAAATATCAGAAACAGAGTCAGATTCATTATCGTAATGCCTCCCATGCTGAGATCATTTTGGACTTTTGTTCCAGATTGTTAATAATTTTCTTTTCCATGTATATTAAAACAGCTTTTAATTTAAGTAGGACTGTGGTTGGTCTCTTTGCTCATTACCATTTCTTATGTCTGGCATCATATTCTTTTTTGGACTCATTTTTCATTTTGCTAGAATACATTTTTTCTGAGGTGGTCTGTAGATGATATAATTAATAAGTGCTAGTTTTTCTAGATATAGGACTTAAGCACAAAACAAACTGTCTCATAATTTTAATCATATATCCTCTTCTAACATCTGTTTTTGCCATTGAGAACTCAGACTCTAATCTGATTTTTGTTTTCATTTTTATCTTCCCATATCCCCTCTAGAAGCTTTACTCCTGTATTCTAAAGTTTTCCTCTCTGCTTTGAGGTATTTCTAAAAATTATTGTTATTTATCCTGCTTGGTATTTGGTGAGCTTTTTAAATCTGCAGTCTCAATTCTTTGTGTAGTTCTAATCTTACTGCTCACTCATTTGCCCTTTATCTGAATTGATTCTGCTATTCAGTTCATGTACTAAGCATATGATTTTTATATTAATGCTTTTGGCTTTTAGAGTTGTTTATTTTTCATGTTTGTGATATCTTTGGGAATCTCTGTAAGGATATTCAACATATTTATTTTAAGACTTTTAAAACTTTTTACTCCTTTTATTAGCTTTATTTCCTCAAGAGTTAGTTCTTCCATTCATTCATTTCTTCTATGATGTTGGATTTCCCTAAATGTTTGTGAATTTTTTATTGCCTGCTCATGTTCATGTTTGAAAATACATCTTTGCTTCTGGGAAGATTCTGGCTTTGACAGAGACACATTTTCTATGGTCTTTGGGTATGGGTTGGATGTACTTCCAGATAGGTTACAACTATAACTTGTGTTTCATGTGTGGATGCTTCCCCACTTTTCCTGATTCTTCAGCTGTTTGAAGCATTGTCCTGTCTCTTTGGCCCAAACACCCATACCATCTGCTTTAGTCTGGAGGTAAACATGAAACACACTGCTTAGCTCAAGTGACGGTCAGAGAGAGAAGCCAAAATGCCATGTTGCCCCATATACATTTTCTTGTCTATTTACACTTAGATTTATCCTGTGGCCCCTCCCACTCTTCATTTTTCAGTCTGGTTAGGTATATTTGTAAATACATATCTTTTTCTTATTTCTAGTGTTCTGGGCCCAGACTCTCATCTTGAACAATCTTCATTGCCTTACATTTTAACTTTTTACATCTTGGGTTTCCATGTAAGATTTCATTTGAAAACAAGTGAATTAGTAAATGAGCCTTTAAAAATCTCTCTAAACATTACCTTATATCCATTAATAATTTTACCCTATGGGCAGCCTTCTGATAACGTGTATTATGCTTTGTATATTGCTACTTTCTTATTAATGATGATACTAATGCATGTCAAGTCAACAGGTTCTGAGGGGCAGTTATTAAGAAGGAAACTTTCAATTAATACAACAGGGAGTTTAAGTACACCTAATGATAATGAGTTGAATTTATGAGGAGAATTTCTTCTCCAAAGTGAAAACTGACATTAGTTTTTTACGTGTCTTGATCTAGTGTTGTTATACCTGCAAGTTTAGATATGGTTAAGGTCCTGGGTGAACTTAAAAAGAATGACTGAGTGAGTGCAATTTTCCAGTCTTATGAGAGTTTTAGTAATATGCTACACTAGTTCGGATCAGGTTTAGTGGATAATCACATGTGATATAATGCAACCACTGGGGTGGCTAAGACGTAGACCTTCCTGGCTATGGGAGAAGCCACATACTGTTCAATTTACAGCATTCTGCACTGCACTATAAGCAACATTGGACAGGGAGGAGATTTTCTATTATTTGACTGGGGTGGGTGGAATAATTTTAATTGCTAAGAAATTGCATTTTCATTGTAAAGCAATTCAAGTTATAGCAGATTCATAATGCAGCTATTGTAAAAATGACATTTAAGTGACATTTCTGTGAGGAGAACATGGTGATTTTGCAAATGACATGGTGAGGGCATAGCAGTTATGCGAATAACACGTTTTCACAATACGTGTGCTGAGAGCATAAATAATGATGATGGCAATAATATTAATAATAATGGCATTCCATGAGAGAAAACCTTTTATCTCCACATTCCAAAGTTCTTTAACTCACACCTATCCATGTTACACTCACTCAAATAATTAGTCTTGACTCTTTTTGATGGAACAGAGCTGAGGAACCAAATGGTTGCCCAACTCTGTAGCAAATTAATGGCAAACATAGAATCAGAACTCTATTTTCTTTTAAAAAGTCTTTGGGAATGACTCACAAGAATGAGTATCATGCAGGTATGGGAAATTATATTTTTCCGATTTTATTGTAGATGTATTTCCATCAGTTTCTTAGGTGGGTTGTCAGTGAGCAATTAGCAACTTCTCTCTTCATGTGCATAAAAGAAAATGTAGCATTGTTTTATTTCAGGATGAACTGAGCTGCTCATTTCAAATATGTTTACAAAATACTCTAATAAGTTAAACAGGTAAGCTGCTTTTGTTAGCCTGAGGGCATATTATTCCCACAGTGGATACGTCATCACCATTTTCTTTTCACAATGTCATTATCATGTCATTAATATAGAAATTTCCCATCTTTTCCTCTACATATATTTTAAGAGAAAAAGAGCTCCTTAGCAACTACATTGTCAGTGATTGGAAATGAGGGTTGGAGTGATAGCTGTCAGCACTCATGACCCATGTGGTCAGCATTCTGCCATGAGGGTCACCAGTATAATTTATTAAACAGGCTATAAGCCAGAGAAAAACTTTACCCTTTGACCAAATGCCTTAGCCACTTGATTTGTTGATTTCATCTTGATGTGTATGCATAAAAAGTCTTACTCAAATTTAAGAATTTGGAGTCAGAGCTTAATTACATGTTATTGATACCTTGTATTTAATAGATACCTTGTATTTAATCAATACCACCTATTTAGATTGGGATTTGTTGTATTTGGCCTAATGCAAAGCGTGAAGCTGAGGCTCTCTCCCAGGCTTGGGGGAGTGAAGGATAGTGGTAAGAGCGACATTCAAAAATTCCAGTTTGGATCCATTTGGAAAACGTTTGCCAATAACCAGCCATTTACTTTGTTATCCATTAAGTTGGCATTGGAAGCAGAATTTGAATGTTATTTTATCGTTACATTTTTGGTCTTTTGGAAGGGTGACCCTCATGCTTAGTAAAATTTAGGCTTAGTAAAATTTAGAAGAAACAAACAAAAAATTATTCTTTGCTTTTCAAAGAAAGCACTTACTCTTTTAGGAATCCAATTTTCTTTAATGGGCAAAGAATATATGGTTCCAAGCTAATTCCGTTACTGATTTGCTGCTACACTGAATACCAGAGAGCTAATGAATTCTTCTGTTTCAGAGGCTATGATTTACATCTTGTTTGGATCACTTGGTCCCGTGATGTCAAGCCTTCAGTCAGAATTCTATGGTCTGACTTCTTCATTTTCACAGCTTGCAGGCAGTATCTCCTACATTCTGCCAACACAGGGCTCCCATGCATCTTGTCAGCGTTCGCTCAGATGACTAAATGGCAATGTGTATCAATTCATGTTAAAGCGACAACGCAAACTTGCAGCAAAACATTGACATTGTAACATCTGCAAAGGAGTCATCACCATGTCAATAACAATAAGTAATAATGCCATTTCTTTCCCATTGTTTCAGTGAAGAAAGACACTGTTATGGGCCAAGATGAGAAAGATTTGTCTATGTTTCATTCTGGTTTTTGTAAAAGGTAGTTTGCAAAACAAAGGAAAGTATAAGAAGGTATATTCAAATATTTGCAAAACGAAAGAAAGTCTAAGAAGGTATATTCAAATAATTGCAAAACAAAAGAAAGTCTAAGAAGTTATATTCAAATATTTAAAAGTAAACACCCAATATGGCGATGGGGCAAGACCCAGAGTAGAACTGGAGAAGCTGTCTGGAGCTTGGATGAGAAAAATTATAAAATTAACACTATATAAAAACCCCACTTAACCTTTAGGTTCTCAATATGGTTATTGAAATGAGTGATGATAAGTGATAATGAAGACAAATGAAAAGGTCAGATCTCACTGAAAACTTCTGTCCCACTACCAGTTGGAGCAAAAGAAATGAAACAAAGATCTGTGTCTTCAGGACAACTGGACCAGTCAGTCTCCTCAAACAATATTGTGAAAAGGGACTGTCAAACTGAGTGCCTGACCTCATGGAGGTCAAAATCCCTTCACAGCTGAGACCATGAACTGGTGCTTTTAGAACCCACGGCATCATCTCCAGTGTTGCTGTGTGAGATGCTGGCACAGTACCTCCGTACCACTAACCCACTCAGCCCCTATCTGGGGACACTTTGGGGAAGACCTAGACATTCAATCACACTTTCTCTTGGAAGGCAAGTTCAACATCTAGTTTAGAGTTTTCTACCCAGTTCTGAGCAGTCTTGGAATTTAGTCAAGGCAGCGCAAGCCCCATAAAGAAGAGTGAGAGCTGAGTGGGAACCCCAATCCCAGTTTTGAATATAACAACTCCAATTTTTAGCTAATATTTTGTTCATAAAATGGGTTCTACTGCAAGCATTTGTAAACTACATCTCCAATTTCACCCCTTATTTCACAGAAACCTAGACCAAAGAGAAGTGATTGATCCAACATCAAGGCTCATGAGGCTAAATTCAAGTGATTGATATTATGATAATAATAATGTGGGAACTATTTTGCCAAATCAAGAGAGAAATGATAAATGTTGGACAAAATCTGGTGGCTGGAAAATGAATAAATTAGAATGCAACAGAAAAGCACTGGTATTTATGTCTGCTGTCACTCTTGCTTTATTGTTTCTTAGCCAGAAAATGTGGTTTTCTGTTAAGAATCTTAGTTAGGCCATATATACAAAATAGAAAATTCCTGTGCTGGTAACAAATTTCTCAAGATGAGGAGGCATTGTGGACAATAGAACCATTTCCCATCCCTCAGGTGTTTCGTCCCAAGAGCACATGTTGGTGCCAGAAAAGGAACTCTGCCCTTGGTGATATGTTGGCCGTGATCTAGTATCCTGTGGTGCTGATCCCTGACCTTGGCCATCCAGAGTTCAAGGTGCTGGGCAAAGAATAGTGGTCCTCATGCTGAGCTCCCAGGCCCACGGGATGGGGGAATCTGTAGCCTATCAAGTTACCCACATCTCTTTCTTCTAAGCCCAGATTCCTGATGTGTGCATAAGATGCCCTTGGCTTCACTTTGTGCAAAGCCCTTCCCTCTGTTGTCTGGCTTCCTCTGTTCTTTCAGGGATAGCTGCTGCTGCCAGCCAGCCCACAGCACCGTTCTGAGATGCCTCAGGGAACAGCTGGAACTCTCCCAAGGGCTGATTTTACACCACCAAATCTGGTACCAAATACTCTCCACTTCATAGAAAATATGGAAAATATGTTAAGGAAATACCACTTAGCATCGGAAGTTCCAAAATTGACCAAATATTATTGTGAGAATTGCTTGCCCTATTTATTTGCCGCCTATTAAATCAATTTGTGGGGGTGAGTATTTTCTGTATTAATGTATCATATTTTTCTGAAGCTCAAATTGAGGTCACAGATTAGATTCACTCACTGAAAAAAAAATGCAGCTTTCTGGTGTCGGAAGAGGAAATATTCTTGCTTCTCTTTAGATTCTAAATTATATTTCTTCACATAACCCTTCCCTTCACTCCTCTACCTGCCACCTTTTAAAGCTCGGAGATCTAGAGCTAGAGGTTTCAATAAGGTGCTATGCCTTTAAAACCAGTGAAAGCAAATGGGTTTTAATAACCCAACAGGATCTTGGTCCATCATAACGTTTAATCTGCATTATATCTCACTTCCTAATCGCTACTTCCATTCCAATTGTAAGCAGAGAGGGTGGGCGAGTGAGGCATTTCAGATAAGTGCCAGTAAAACAAGTTTGCCTTAACAGCTGCTGAGCCCCAGACACACGTTCATACGCCTTCTGGCCACATTCAATCGGATGATCCCATAAACTAAAAATGATCACCCCTAATACTAACACCTCACCTCCTTCATTGTTGCTGGTCGCTATGGTGCTGCGTTCGACTGTGAAGAATTCACCGCCATTATAACTCTCAGTGTCTCTCTCTCTGAAATGTGATCTAATTGCAGAATCCACACCTGTTCCACAGTTCAATAGAATTCAGCTCCGATGGAGGCAGACGCAAATAACACACGCACACACACAGGCACACTTGCTCACACACACATAGACGATTACCTAGGAGTTCAGTGGGGGTCAAAAATAAATAAATTGATCGAAAGGGTGAGCTTATCAGGAAATAATATTGTGAAGAGGAGGAGGGGGAAAAAAGGCTGTGTTTTGTGGTCACTGGAAGATTGCTGATGGGTGCATAAATAAGGCATGCTGGAACATCTGTTCTTTGTTGTGCATTCAGCTTTTTAATGTGTTCAAAGAGCAGCTCTGACGCATCGCTGACTACCACTCCCCATCCGAGCAACATTTTACCAGAAAATAATAAACCTTCCTGGTGGGGTGCAGGGAGCCAAGGCATTCGGGCAATGCCATTAATTTGGAAATATCTCTTTTTGTTGGGATTTTAAAATCTCTCTCCCTTTGAACATTGCACAAATTTGGGACCCAGCCTAGCATCCCTCTCAGGCTAAACATTAAATCAGTCTGAATATCTATTCAACCTTTTTTTTTAAAGTCAGTAAAGGAAAGTTGGGGGGCAGTCAAGTCCAAGTTTATAGACATTTCCCCTCTGATTTTAATTCTATTAATGTGAGCTTCTATCTATCGGGATGATTTTTTTTAACATGTTCCAGTATTTATTTGTACTAATAAAATTCAGAGGCAGCTGAGGCCCCTGACAGTTGAACAATATTGGCTGGTTATTTTGATACAGTGTGGTAGGCAGCACAAGATTAAAAAAAAACGGAGCATCCGAAACTGAGAAAAACCAGCTTGAATTCTAAAATAAAATTTTAGCAGCATGGATTTCTCTTGCCATAGGCTATGAGGCTACTATGAATTTCAGATGCATTTCCTGAGCTGTCAATGAGGTGGAAAGATGAGATTGGCATTACGAAGATTTGTTGTGGCTCCATTCAGGGTAATTGCAAGCCAAGGTGGAGCGACATTAAACCACCACCCAAGAAGAACTGTTGATGTACATACAGTACAGAAATAGCTCACCAGACAACCCGAGGACGAGGGTGGGGATTTCTTTATGTCACTTGATTTGACTTTTACATCTCCCCCATTTTTTTGTCTTTTTTTTTATGTTTTATTTTTTAAATTAATTTTTATTGGAGTATAGTTGATTTACAATGTTGTGTTAGTTTCTGCTATACAGCAAAGTGAATCAGTTATACATATATACAAATACCCACTCTTTTTTAGATTCTATTCCCATATAGGTCATTACAATCTACTGTGTTCCAGATCACACGTTCAACTTTTTGACAGTTCAGAATTCTTGGTTAAGAGCAATGGTTCTGGTGTCAGACAGATTTAGGTTTGAATCTCACTGACACCAATTTTTAGTTATGGAATTTGGGCTAATTATTTAACCACTCTAACTCAATTTATCACTAGTAAATTTTTTTTAAAAATAAGGCAAAGTGAAAATAAACGAGGTGATGTGTTCAGGACTTAGGAAAATGCCTCAATAAATGGTACTTATGCACTCCTCAAACCTCATTCTTGTTCTTATGCCCAGCTTATTGCCTGACACCTAGCAATTCTCTGTGTTTGATTTGCTCTGACCTTTCTGATCCTCATCTCCTCTTTGATTCTGACCTCCTCCTCTGACAGTGACTTGATAAGTTAAGAAATAATCCTTATCTAAATATGTCCCCAAGGCTTTAAAGTATCTGGGCCAGGTTCAGCTTAACCAATGGCTATTTTCCAGACTCTTCCCACTGGTCCCTCAAAACCAGTTCTGAATCTTGGTTCCCATTTAAATTTGAAGAAGCCAACGGCAGCAATTGCCAGGAATACCTTCCTAAAAACCTACAAATGTAGGTTAGAATGAACGGTAGCTTTCTCCGAAGTCAATATACATAGTTAACCATTCTTTTTGACCTCCAGAAAACATTAAGCAAAGAGATTCAAGCAAAGGCTGATATTCTCCCCCTTTTTTAGGTCACAGCTCAGAAGCACTGCAAAGCCAATTAGCTGCTGGGGGGGTGCTTCCATAACCAGCTGGACTACATCTTGTGAAAGGGAGACAGGACCTTTTGGGTACAGGGCAGTTGTTTAAACTCTTTCTTTCCAACATTCTCGCTTTATTATCTTGGTGTGTAGACTCTGGTCTTCCTATTCTTGGCTCAGTCAGCCCTTTCCACAGGATGGTGACCATTGGATCTATGTCAAGGAAAGGGGCTCAGCAGCAGGCTCTGCTTCTGGGAGGCATTCTGGGTACAGTGGGCCACCCAGAGCTTGAGTGTATGACACCAGAAGACCGATGTTTGTGGTTAGATGGTCACATGTTTTAAATAGAGTTCCCTGTGCTCTACAGTAGGACCTTGTTGGTTATCTCTTTTATATATAGTAGTGTGTATCTGTTAATCCCAAACTCCTAATTTATCCCTCCCCCTGCTTTCCCTTTTGGTAATCAGAAGTCTGTCTTCTGTGTCTGTGAGTCTATTTCTGTTCTATAAATAAGTTCATTTGTATCATTTTTTTAGATTTCACATACAAGCGCTATCATATGATATTTGTCTTTCTCTGTTTGACTTCCTTCACTTAGTATGATCATCTCTAGGTCTTAGATGGGTGACATTAAAAAAAAGAATTCTATCCTTTTGTTGGCTCTGCCTGGTCTTCTTTTGGGTTTATTTGGGGATTTACAATGTTCAATATCAAGATAACATAATCTAAAGATACTGGATTTGTCACAGATTAAACCTAATTATGTTATATTTGATGGTACCGTTGCTGCCTAAAAACCCCACAGAATGACAACTTTCTAAATGGTCAACTAAAATGACCATTTCCAAGGGCGCATTCTGCTCTGTACTTTCAGCCCCATCAGCGTGGAAGTAAATGATGATTTATGGACAACTATAAAAAATTTAAAAAAATTTAATAATCTTAAAATTGGAAGGTGTATTTTGTAGATGTGTGGTTAGGATATATTCTATACAGACTTAATGCACATAACAATTGTCCGGTTAATGGGTTTTCACCACAACAATGTTTGAAAAGTTATACTATTTATCAAACAACTCCTTCTTTTTTTATATAACAATTTTTAACCCCCCAAGCCCACTAGATAGACATGCTATGAGAAGTGATGTTTTGACATTATTGTTTCAGGCAAAAATATACTAATTGACTCAACATAAGTATCTAGTCAGAGAATAGGATGTAGAATTTTAATTTCATGCCCTATTTGGATGAACCCCCAAGTTTTGCATTGTGTATGCAAACCAGATAAAAGGGAAGAAGATGTGGCATTTTCTATGATGCTTTTTCAATGTGTTTCAAAGCTCAACTTTACCCTTTTGGGTTCACATTTTCAAAAAACAAAAATATCCTTAAGACAAGGCTGTGTGATTCTGACGTTGAAGGTGTGCATGAAAGTCAGTCTCCTGGCTTTCTACCACCTTCCAAAAAAGGCTCTGCTCTGTAGTGAATGCTGTGAGGCACAGCCTAGGTAGGCCTTTAGTCCTACAGGATTACCACCCAGTGTCTGGGCTCAACTCACAATCCACTCTGGGTGTCACCGTAAAGTGAAGAGAATTACCTTGACTGACGTATTGATCCATTCCCAGGTGCAGCCTCACCCCAATGACTGGTCAAAGTGGGGGTGTAAGATCTGGGCCACTTCATAGCAATTCAGGACAATTTGGAAGGTCCAACCCAGCTCCAGAGCTCCCAGTGGAGTTGGCTGAAGAACTTGCTGGAGCCACTCTGCCAATCTTACCTTCTTTCCTTCCCTTCCACAGTGTATTGATCCTGAGATCTCTCCTTAAAATTTTGTCATACTAACCTCGTTTCAGAATCTCCTCCCCTGGAAAGACTCTACCTGCAGCACTGTTTCATCTTTTTTCCAGCCACCACCAATAATCATCACCTTTGATGAGTACAATAAACTTTCATTATCTTACATGTTGTGACAAGCTATACTTATTATCTCATTTATTACTTATATAAACTTGTTTTTATTGTTTGATTGATAGATTTTTTTTTTCAATCTGGGATATGATTCAGATACCTTGAGTTGTGATGGAGTGCATTAGAATTTTTCCCATTAAAGTTAACAAAACATTGTTTTCTTTAAATGCTTTCACTCAGCAGTGAGGCTTTGGGAGAAGCTGAAATTGCTGAGTGACGGAGGGTGTTGATAGAGGTTGTATCAGTCAGAGTGCTCTCAGCTGCATGGGACTGAAGAACCAGCCCCAAATGACCTGAACAACAAGGAACACATATTCTCTCAATCAGTAAGAAATTGAGAGTCAGGAAAGTTCCAGGCTGGATAATTCAATGGCTCAATCATGTCATCAAGGACCTACCTCCCCTCCCTCTTTTCAGACCTTCATCCTCAGCGTATCAGCTACACTTCATGTGGCACAAGATGGTTGCTTCCATGATAGGCAACAATGTCAAAGGCTAGAAGAGGGGAAGAGAGCTCAGCTCCTCCCTGAGACCATCTTTAAGAACAATAAAACCTTTCTCAGAAGTCCCCTTAGTAGACTTCACTCATGTGGACAATTCTGCAGCACCTTCTACCACGGGAGGTCGTGGTGGTCTTGAGTTGCCCACAGTCCAGCTCAGTGACACACACCTGTCTAGGCTTTTCTCCCTCCTTGTTCTTTCTTGCCCGTTCCTCACTCTTCTTTTCATCCACTTTCCAAAGTTGTCTCAGGCTCTGTTTCTCGGGGTAACTTGTACCATACAAAGACACCTCCTCCATCATTAGGGAGCTCCCACTTCCAGCCCTTGACATGAGTAAATGCAACCCTAACTGCCTCTTGGGCTTCCTGGCATCCCAGGTATATTTTCGACTTCTTTCTGCTAACATCTTTTTGCAACTTTGGCAGAATCTTCCTGACCAGTATCTAAGAGGACCCCTATCTCAGCTCTCTGTCTTTGCAAAGGAGCCTGTTTCTGGTTCATAGAAAATTCACAAATCATAAGGACAAACAAACAAACAAACAAACAAAAAACACAACAAAAAACTGGCCATGCAGGCTGATCCCAACATACCTATCTTTCTTTCTTCTACCACCAGCCAGCCTTTTATATATTAGATTTCTCAGGAGTGAGGGCACTCCTTGAGCTCTAGACAGTCCTTTGCCTGGGTGATGGCACCCAGGCTCAAAGGATACACAATGAGGTCTCCAAAGGTTTTCCCTAAAACCCTGTCCCCTGCCCCTCACAGCTTCCACTTTGAGGGCACGGTGGGATTCATAGCATACCCACTACTCTCTCCAAAATATTATTTTTTCATCTGATCTTTTTTTCCCCCTTATCTTCTCCAGTCTTTTCATGGGATAAAGGTGGATGATCAACTAAGAATTGCAAATTTGGTTATCAAACACTTCCTTTCCAGATCCTATATAGGTGTCTCATGCTTTGATTTGGAAGGTGATTTCTATTGTTTTGGAACCTTATTAAAAGTAGTTACAACTTAATATTGTTGGTATACGTATACAAAGGACAGCAGCTTTATGAGTGCTCTGAGCCTCTAAGATCTGATCATTGGTATAGAACTGTTTGATTGTAGTTGACTTTGTGGTCTATTTGGAATAAGTATAAAGATGGAGAGTTCCTGATGTTCAAAGAATTGTCAAAAAGATGGCAAAACTTTAAACTAAAGATCACCCTCTTTTAGGAAATAATTGATGGGCAAAGGAATGCTGAATTAGGGATGTGTAAGTGGATCTTCTAGTCTCAAGTCTGTTTAGTTCTTTGTTGGTGATTAAAAATATAATCATTCCCTCATGTAAAGCTGTTTTCACAAACTCGCTATAACTCTTTTTGTATTTGGGGGCCTCAAAAGAGGGAAAAAGTGATCCAACTGATGAAGAGAGAATGGGGAAATAAATGGAGTAATTATGAGCTAGAGTAACAAATACTACTTAGGCGAATACCAATTATTTCTGCAAAATCCACAATTTATGGCAAGAAATCTCAATGTTTATATATTGATCAACTTTTATTCATACCAGAAGAGAATACTTTGTAATAAAGATTTCTCACTGATTTGGAAGAAAGTGTATTCCACTAAAGTGTTAGATTACTGCCTCATCTCATCATCTCTTATTTTTACCACCACAACAAAATCTGCTTTGTGGGAAGAAAAATATTGTACTGTATAAATCTCTTTATGAATGAAGAAGCCTAAAAAGGAGAGAATTGTCCAGGTTCTGTTTACTATCTGGCTATTCATGTTAACGTATTTTCTGAAATGAAAGTTGATTTGGGTAACTCTTGCACCAAAGCTGCTGACAAAGATTTATATGGCTTCACCACAATAAGTCTACCTCACTTTGAATGACAACAGTGACGAACGTTGTCCTTGCATTAGAGGAAGCATTTTTTAAATCTTATCCATGTTTTATGGAAGGCAATTTTTGGTTCCCAGAATTATGGAAATGGAAAGTAAACTTAGAGATCATCTCATCCATCCCCTTCTTATCATGAGAAGGTGGAAGCCAGAGAGATTAAAGAGATGCACTGGGCTAACGGCAAAGGACTGTCTAGAGCTCAAGTCTTCTAATTCCAAATCTAACATCCTTCCCACAGCACCACGCAGGGAAGAATAATACCAGTTAGTTCTATCAGCCTAAAGAGGCATTACAACATTGCTCTCTGAGATAGACCCGAGCTGGTTAAAGTATGCGGGAGTGTTCAAGTTATAAGTGAAACATGGGACTTTTTTCATTTCCCAAATGGGAAAGAAGTTCAGCTTTCAGTTTTCACTTGATATTTGACCAAGAATTCTTTCTATTATATTGATAATCTCACCCACACTGTGGTAATGGTGAACCAAACCAATGATGCTTGTAAACGAGCCTTTGCTCTTTGTAGTTATCCATGAGTATCACCGTGAGCTGGTGCCCTAGAATGTCTGTATAGACATCTGGAAGCCTAACCTACAAGAGAAATCATTAATCTAATGGACATTGTAACTAAAAGAACAATCTTCCATCCTCCCACTCTAATTTCCAACTCTGGATAAAATTAAAACATACTTTATCCTTATTGCTTTCCACTTAAGGTTGTAGTGGCTACAGTAGCTAAAAATATAATTTTTTACCTTGTAAAGAAAAGGTTTCACCCCAAGTGTTTGTATGTGACTACAAAGGGCTAAGTAGCTTTGTTGCTTGAAGAGACCCTTGTACACCAGCAAGCCTGTAGCTATGACCAGGAAGGCCACGAATGAATAAAGAAAACTTGATGCTGCCTCACACCACAAAGTGAAACATCATTTCTGCTGGGGCAAGAGGAAGATCACATGGCATATATGGGGTTTCTCCCTCTTTTGTAATACCAGTGTGAAATGCACTGTTTCTGAGAATTATAGTTTTATATTAGGTGGTATCTGTGTTAGGTGAGAGAGATTATCCTCCTGAATATTACAGAAGATGAAGAGAAATTGCCACCACACACAGCTGAAGAGACCTTGAGAGGGGTAGGCGCAGATGCCATAGTGCACACTGGGATGGCCTGATGAATAATCTTGGGGTTATTTTAGGCCAAATAATTATGACTCTGGGAAATACAATTTGTAGATTAGAATATCTGCCCCCCTTTCTTATGAGGAGAAGGGTGCACATCACCTACTCATGATAAAAGCAGGCCCTGTGGAAAAGATAGGAAGTGTTCCAGAAAGGGGGTAAAGACTTGTAATGGGAAGGCATTAGAGGGCATTCTCTCTCTCTTTGAGGAAAAGCAAATCTAGAAATTTGGGACTACCCTCAGGGAACCCCCATGAAGGGTTTAAGCTTCTGTTCTTCACCCTTATACCAGTGGTTCTCAACCAGAGGTGATTTTGCCCCTTAGAGACCATTTGACAATGTGTGGGTACCTTTTTATTGTCACAAGTTGGGGCCAGGTGCTGCTGGTGTCTAGTGGTCCAAGGCCAGGGATGCAGTTCAGCACATCATGGTGCTCAGGACCATCCCTTAAAGCAAAGGATTATCTTTATTATTATGGGCTTTATGTGGGCTTTATTATCAGCCCACAATGTCTGTAGAACTGAGGATGAGAAACCTTACCTTACATTCAGAATAACCACAGTATGCATCCTAATTTAAGTATTTTTCCTTATGGTTTCATTCTCAACCCATCTGTAAAGTGTGTTCTGCATATATTGTCTTGTACTTATAGCGCTATGGGAGGAGATCAGGAGAGGGCAGCATGGGTACACGTGGTCTTCCTCACATGGCCCCTCCTTGAGGTCTACGCACTGGTAGAAACATCACATCTAGAAGGGGAAAAGTCCATGGTTCCAAAAAGTAACCATCTGCAGAGAGCTCGGTTACCCACTGTGCCATTGGTTTCCTTATTGTCTCTGAGACCCAAATCTACCTTTTCTCTATATTCCACTAGGAGTCTGACAACAATTTTTCCCAGATTCCCTTGCTGGATAGATTTCCGTTAGGTTCCCCTTGTCAGTGGGAGGCCCTGACAAGAGACTGGAAGCTGAGGAGGTGGAAGGAAAATCTTCCCTCTGGTCTTCAGTCCTGGCTTATCTCTCTAGCAGGAGAAGGCAACTACTGCTCCAACCTCCAGGTTTTTAAAACACTTCTAGACCCAGCCTTGTGGCACCCCTTTATAAAGGGGTTACATCATCAGCCCACTACTGTACCCCTTTTTGATGAGAGCACCAGCTGTGCCTCACCCACTTCAGAGACCTGACTCCACCCATGTGACACCCCAAATCCCTAAACACTAGTAACATGGGGACCTTCCTCTTGACTCCTGGGTCCTGTGAGCACAAATTTCTCCTTTGGTTTCCTCAACCCTAAGAGTTGTAGCTGCTTCCTATAGTTATGATGATTTTCAGGCCTTCTTTTTGCTCTTTTAGCCTTCAACACCTCTGTAACCAATTGCTTATATTAAATACCCTCCATGTGAATATCCTGCAAGGCATCTATTTTCTTGAATGAACTCTGAAAGTTATGCCTACGGGTTTGCTGAGAGGAATGGGCAGAAGTTGCCAGAGGAGAACAGAAGCCACCAAGTGGTTTGTTTGGGAGGCCACCATGAGATAACATTCTTTTCCTCCTAACACACCTGTTACTGCTCAAATGTGGGGAGGCTAACACTTACATAGCATTGATGAAATAAAGGTGTTTGCTCCTCATCTCTGTGGTACAGAGGACGAACTCCTAGGTGAGCTGTCCTTCCTCTCACATGGAAAGACATCTATCTTTACACTGAGATAATGGTGAGCAAGACATTATAGTCCTTGGTAAAGAAGCTTCCTGACAACCAGTGAAAGAAATAGAGAATTCAGATTATTGTGGGAAGGTACAGGGTGGAGAAAGCCCTGTCCTGCAATCAATCTAGTGGGAGCTGCCACAAATACTCCCCTCTGGGCTGAGGGCTTGCTGTTGTTCAGTCAGGCTCCCAGGAATAACAAGCAAATTTGCACAGACAAGAGCAGTGATGTCATGAATGGTCCTAGACAAGCAAGGACTATCAGATGTTAGTAATTGTATGACACATTCCCATTTCAGAGATGTTAAAATGTGAGCAAATGCTTGTCATAGAAATGATTAAATATTGAAATCCAGAACCCAGAGAGATAAATGGTAACCAAGGAGGCTAATACAAACAGAGTGTATATAAACAGGAAGGCGAATACATAATGACAAGGACAAATACCTTGAAAATGGAAACAGCTCTCCACTGCAGAATTAGAATGTGGAGAAAACTCAGTCCCACCGCAAGGTCCTCATGGAAGTCTCCAGATTCAATCAAATGTAAATACTTCATTGGCACGAGATAAACTTATTTGTTAACATCTTCTGACAGCACTCTTATGGGTTGTGTTTGGCCCATACTCCTACTTATGGATAGAAACAAATTGGAATATCAATTTTTTATGCCCTGAAAAGTGCCACTATTACAGTACTCTGGTTTCCAATGACACTATATATTCTTATGTTCTGTCTTATGCGTAATATGAGGGTCTATAGTTTTGAGAAAGAAGAAGTCATCCCTTTTATGAGTTAGTGGTTGAGTCCTACATGATAGCAGGGTTTCTCTTCTCTACTTGCAAGAGATACCTGTGACATCACTTGGACACAGTTATAGCTCATCATGGGTTATTCATAGCAGCACTGGGCAGAGGAATAAGCTAGGACATGGCCCCAGATCTGCACAACCAGGCAAGATAGCTGAGATACCTGGCCCAGTGGTAATGATGAACCTTGGAGAGTCAGGTGGGTCATTAAAAACTAGTGTCCTTGTCTTCAAAGAGCTTATAGCCTCTGATGGAAGACCAAGAAGTGAACAAACCCAAGATAAATCCACGTGCTGAATACCAACATAGGGATGTATGCATCAGGTTCTGTGGGAGCATGAAGAAGTGATATAGTAAATGTTTCTGTGAAGCAAGGTCAAAATTCAAAATGGATGCAATGTTTGGGTTGAGTTTTGATGAATGACTGAGAATTTCCCAAAAAGACAAGGTTGCAAGGGAAGGAGGACAAATTCCAGGAATAAAGAATAGCATGGTGAAATCCCACTCCTGGGCATATATCTAGAGAAAACTCTAATTTGAAAAGATATATTCACCCCAAGAAATCCATAATTCAAAAAGAGTCATGTACCACAATGTTCATTGCAGATCTATTTACAATAGCCAGGACATGGAAGCAACCTAAGTGTCCATTGACAGATGAATGGTTAAAGATGTGGCACATATGTACAGTGGAATATTACTCAGCCATAGAAAGACATGGAACTGAGTTATTTGTAATGAGGTGGATGGACCTAGAGTCTCTCATACAGAGTGAAGTAAGTCAAAGAAAGAGAAAAACAAATACCATATGCTAACACATATATATGGAATCCAAAAAAAAGAGATTCTGAAGAACCTAGGGACAGGGCAGGAATAAAGACGCAGATGTAGAGAATGGACTTGAGGACACAGGGAAGGGGAAGGGTAAGCTGGGACGAAGTGAGAGAGTGGCATGGACATATATATACTACCAAATGTAAAATAGATAGCTAGTGGGAAGCAGCCACATAGCACAGGGAGATCAGCTCGGTGCTTTGTGACCACCTAAAAGGGTGGGATAGGGAGGGTGCGAGGGAGACACAAGAGGGAGGGGATATGGGGATATATGTATATATATAGCTGATTCACTTTGTGATACAGCAGAAACTAACACAACATTGTAAAGCAATTATATTCCAATAAAGATGTTAAAAAAAAAAGAATGAAGAATGATAAAATGTGTAAATATGCTGATAAGTCTAGATGAATAATGATTGATTAAAATAATAAAAACTATGTCAATGACCATTAAAAATGTATGTAGTAATACATATAAACTGTAACATAAAGATGGGAGATAGGTAAATGGAGTTAAAATGTTCTAAGTTCCTTCCATTGTTTGGGAAGTTGTAAGTTATATTAGACTTTAGTAAGTCAACGATGCATATGGAAAAAAATAGTAAATATAATAATAAAACTTATATAGAAGGAAATAATCACAACAATAATAAATTATTCTAATGAAGGCAAGAAAAGAGAAAAAATGGGACATAGCACAAGTGGAACAAACAGAAAATAAGTAACAAGATGGTAGATTTAATGCCACATATGTCAGTAATTATATTTAAATTAATAGGACTAAATATTTCTATTAAAAATCAAAGATAATATTGGATATTATAGACTGAATAAAACAGCAGAACTTAGCTATAGGCTGTTTTGTGTAGATTATGTAAAGATTAACGTAAAGGAATGGAAAAAGATAGCTTTACATGCACTAACCAAAGCAGGCTAGTATCATTTTAATAATATAAAACAAAGTAAATGTTAAGGTAGGAAGAAATACTAATGATAAGGAGAGACAAAAAGTGCCATTCTACCCAAAAGTATAACAATTCTAAATCTGTATGGATCTAATAATATAGCCACAAGATATGTGAAACAAAAATCGAAAGAACTAAAAGCAGAAAAAGTTGTAAACACAGTCATGGAGAGAACTTTAACATACTTCTCTTTCTCTTAGTAATTGATAGAACAAGCAGCAAAATGATGAATAAAAACAAGAGATAGCAAGAATGTAGAGAAATTGTAACCTTTATACACAGCTAATAGGAATGTAAATTGTGAAAACACTTTAAAAAACAGTCCAAAGTTCCTCAAAAGTTTACACATAGAATACCATATGTCCCAGAAATTTTATTCCTAAGTATATAATCATGAGAAATAAAATTATAACCCACAGAAAAACTTGCATATGATTGTTCATAGCAGCATTATTCATAATGGTCTCAAATTGGAAACAACTCAAATGTCCATCAAAAGATGAATTGGTACATAAAATGTGGTATATCACACAATGAGGTGTTATTTGGCCATAAAAAAGGAATCGAGTTGTTGAGTTCTAGTATACACTACAGCATGGATGAATCAAAGAAAATTATGTTAAGTGAAAGAGGCCAGACCCAAAAGACTGCATATTGTATGATTCAATTTATATGAAATGTCTGGAATAGGCAAATTTTTGTCTCTATAGGAGACAAAAAATAAATTAGTTGTTGCCTATGGATGGGCAGATTGGGGAAAAATAAACTTTTTTTTTCTGCAGAGATAAAAATGTTCTAAAATTAATTATGGTAATGGTTATACAACCGTAAATATACTAAAAACCATTGAATTGCACCTTTAAGGGGCTCCATTGTATATTATGTGAATTTTATCTCAATAAAGCCCTTCTTTTTGTAAAAAAAAAAAAGAGAAAAAGAAAAAACAAATACTGTATGCTAACACATATATATGGAATCTAAAAAAAAAAAAAAAGTTCTGAAGAACCTAGGGGCAGGACAGGAATAAAGACAGACATAGAGAATGGACTTGAGGACACAGGGAGGGGGAAGGGTAAGCTGGGACAAAGTGAGATAGTGGCATGGACATATATACACTACCAATTGTAAAATAGATAGCTAGTGGGAAGCAGCCGCATAGCACAGGAAAATCACCTAGGTGCTTTGTGTCCACCTAGAGGGGTAGGATAGGGAGGGTGGGAGGGAGACACAAGAGGGAGGAGGTATGGGGATATATGTACACATATAGCTGACTCACTTTGTTATACAGAAGAAACTAACACACCATTGTAAAGCAATTTTACTCCAATAAAGATGTTTAAAAAAAAAGATATATGCACCCCAGTGTTCATAGCAGCATATAGCAGCATAGCCAAGACATGCAGCTGTCCATTGACAGATGAATGGATAAAAAAGATGCGAGAGATATATATATATATATATATATATATATATATATATATATATATATATACACACACACACACACACACACACACTCACAATGAAATATTACTCAGCCATGAAAAGAATGAAATAATGTCATTTGCAGCAACATGGATGGACTTAGAGATGATCATACTAAGTTAAGTAAGCCAGACAGAGAAAGACAAATACCATATGATATCACTTATTTGTGGAATCTAAAATACGACACAAACAAACTTATTTACAAAACAGAAACAGACTCACAGACATAGAAAACAAACTTATGGTTACCAAAGGGGAAAGGGGGTGGGGGAGGGATAAATTAGGAGTTTGGGATTAACAGATACACACTACTATATATAAAATAGATAAATAACAAGGATCTACTGTATAGCATAGGGAACTATACTCAAAAAAGAGAGACCCAAGGATAGAATGCTGGGTCATTTTGCGCAACCATTTGGGCAGAAGGAAAAAGAGAATAATAGAAGGTAGTTGGAAAAATAAAGGCCAAGGAGACAGGAGGAGGACAGAAGAGAGTGGAATCATGGAAAGAAGGTGGAAATAAATTTATAAAGGAAGGCATCAATGTTTCCATGTGTAGTGGAAAGTGGTAGTGGAAGACCAAAGTGTGTTCTCACAATTGGGAGGCCACAGTCATCTTGGGTGGGGTGTTTTAGTGGGGTCGCTAGGGGTGAAAACTGGGGAGATTAAGGAACAAAAAGGAAATGGAAAAAGCTAGTGCAAACTAGTTTCCCATGACAATGGAAGAAGTTTGGCAGTAATGGAAAGAAAAACAAAGAGTAGTGGTTGGAGGTCAATGCAATGTTGAGAAGAGATGGGAGAGACATGACCGTGTTTTTATGGTGAGATGACAGAACAAGTAGGGACAGAGATTCATGGAAGGAGAAGAAAGGGAAGGGAATCTTGGGCACACAGGGAGGGAGCTGCTCTGGAGGAAAGATGTCTTTTATTCTAAGATGGGAGGGAAGAGTAAGTTTGATATAAACATGGATTCATCTAGTAGACTGTTGGTCCATGGTGAAAAGGTACGACATGGTGGCAGGGAATCCAAATGGCTGCTAACACTCATGGTTAATGTGGGAAATCTATCTATTTTGGGGGGGGGGGGGAATCTCTAGCTTAGAGGCTTTTGAAATACTGGTTAAAAACATGGGTTTTAGGGGATGACAGGCCAGTAAGTAGTGATTCTGACACTCACTATCTGAGTGATCTTAAGTTGTTTAAATCCTTTTCTAGGCTTCAAGTCCTTCATTTGTAAATTGGGGACTATAATAGTATCTATGTTGAACTATTTTGTGAAGATTAAACGAAATCATACAGGTGAAGTTTCAGGTGAAGATTAAACGAAATCATACAGGTGAAGCACCTCATAGGTATTCATATATAATTGGGCTTTAAAAAAAAGTGAGAACCAAGGTAGACATTCAGATATATGTATGCACCAGGCCAACTTGGAAACAGCAAGAAGAATCATTGGAACTTAGCTGTAATCCAGGAAACTGGCTGGGATTGGCAGAAAAACACTTCTGAGAGCCACTTGGAAGCCCATCGGTACGGCTGGCCCTGTGGAAAATGGATCTGCATTGGTACCCAAATCTAAGCCCAACTGAGAGGTCACCACAGCCTCCGAGACATGTCCTGCTTGTTTAGATATTCCTAACTTACTTCCAGGTAAAGATGGCAATGTAAGCACAGGAACCTTCCAAATTCCTATTAAAGCATCAAAGGGAACACAAGAATTGGGAACTCCTGCATCATTGCCGGGAGGTAGAGAAGAACACTTTTCACATGTAGAAATGTCAAGTACGTTTTTTGCCAATGGAACCTTATCTATGAAAGACACTAGGACTCCCTCATTGAGAAAGTGGTACAGACTTGAGAGGAAAAAAGTGAAGGAGATCTTGAAGGCATTTTAATAATACCCTGAAATATAGGGTCCATGGTGGGAGGGCATGACAGGCTTGGGACTAGCAGGGCACTTCTCCCTTACAGGTCCTAAGAACCTGAGGGCAGCCACTGCTTGGGGCCAGGCCCTTGTGGTTGCACCATATGGCCAGTAGTTGGGCTATGCAATGGAGGATTTGCCACAAAGTCAAAAGTTTCTTTTTCAGCCTACTTTGTGGTAGCAAAAAGAACTAGGTCAGGTCATTCCAGATCTGGCACCTGGCACAATGGCTTAGCCATCCACAGAGGAAGTTTGACCTCGGCTCACATAATGTTAGAATAAATCTCCCATCAGGATGTTTAATCACTGAATGGGTAAAATGTCATATAGCATAAGATCTAAAAGAGGATTAGAACAAAAACCAAGTAAACTTTGATGGGATCTAAGAAAAATCTATTCAGTGTTTTACAGAGAAATAACAGGCAAGATAAAATAGTCATCATTCAGGGATGAATAAACAGGTAAAATAGAACCTCATTATGAGGCATATGACAAATTTTGTAACTTTAAGAAATGAAAATATAGGACTCAGGAGGCAGAGGAAGAGTGTACTTTTGAAAAAGATTTACTACAGGAAATCGGAATAAATTTTAAACAGCATATGCTTTGTAATCTAAATAACATCCAAGGACCCCATGAAGCAGGAGATGAAAAATGAGAGAAGAAAATATATTGAGGTGAGAAGGAAGCTGGTTAAGAACCTAGAATACAGAGTAAGATGAAAGAAGGAAAAATGTTATAAAACTGAATATGAAATATAAAAATGGAAAATGCATTAGAAGCAATAAAGTGCTTAATGGGCAATGTTTATAGTGAAATCAGTAATATAGAGGACAGATTTGAAGCACTCTTCCAGAATTAAAAGAAAATGAATTTGAGATAAAAAAAATATTATGAAAAGAGATGATAGAGTCAGAGTGCAGAGAGTGGAAATCCAACAAGAAGAAAACTAGTGCTGCCAAAGGAGACACCTGAACAAATAGAAAAATAGCAATGTTTTATATATATATATATATATATATATATATATATATATATATATATATATATATATATATATATTTAGAGTTAAAGAAAATAACTTCCTGAACTTAAGTAAGTAAATATTCAGATCAAGTGAGCTTGATGAATACTAGACAAAATTAATATAAAGAGACGAGTTTCTATGGAAGTTTGAAATTTTAATTTTTCATAAAAAGAATTCTGGAAGGCAGGAAAAAACAAAAGAAAATAATCAGGACCAGAACTTAATAAAGCAACATCTTCAGAGGCCCAATTTACTAAGATCTAAGAATGCTAAATCTGGACACATTCACATTTGAAGTCAATAAAAAAGCATTCTCTGATACCAAGTGTCGAAAACTAAATTAATGAAGTCGTCTTCATGAAAGAAAAATCAAAGTTTTCCAGACAATTTTCATAAAATGAGTCCAGTTTTAAAAACATCCTGTACAAGGAAGATGTACAGGACTTAAAAGGACTGGCAGTAAGTAGTGAAATATTTTAATGTGGGATCAAGTCTAAATTGTTGCAAATACACTGTAGCTACAACAGAGATTGGAAACTTCACCTTGAATCCTTGAAAGAGAAAATATAGCATGTAAATAATAATACTTAGCAAATAAGAAGTTGGGTCTAAATCCCTAGGTAGTGGAGGAGACCTCGAGGAAAGAACGGAGGGCTATTGTCTTTATTGTGCAAAGGAGGGAAAGTGGTAGACACTGATTCTTTCCCCTTGATGTGGACAGAGAAATACAGTTGCTTATTTTTTAGAGGTAAACTTGAGCAAAAGTAAAAGTAGGATGTATACTTGTACATCAGAAAAGAGAAAAGAGAAAAGAAAACTTGAATGATAGAGTCAAAGATAAAGATCAAAAGAAAGAGCAAAGAAACTGAAACAAAATGTAAATCAATTTGAGTAAGCACAAACATATAATTTACGACAAATATGATAACTTTATCATATTAAATGGCAAAAACCAGGTCATAATCTGCAACAGCTGTCTATCAAAGATACCTAAGAAAGATAAACACAAGAAAATTGAAAGTATAAGATTGTATTAAGATATAAAAGAACTACTCTCCCCAACTAACAGTTGGAATTACAATCATATAAGATGAAGTAGATTTTCAAGGAAAAAAATTTAAATGTCTCATAGATAATCTTTTTTTTTTCAGGGTTGATAGGAAGATCCCAAATTAAAATGTATCAGGATTCAACTTTCATGTGCCAAATAACAGAGTATATAATAAGCATAAAGCAAAAACTGTTAGAATTTGAAAGAGGAATTGACAGCAATGGATGCACAGTAAGAAAAGGAAGCACTTTTCTGCTCTTAAGAGTTAAAATAGGCAATAGACAAAGAAATGGAGTATCTGATTATATCATAAATTGAGTCAATTTGAAAATACACATGGAAATGTAATAACCTCAAATATAAGATATATTCGCTTTTTAAATATTTGGAAACACTTAAAATTTTATATATATTTGATCACAAAGAAAACCTCAGAATTTTCTAAAAGGCAGATCTATACAGACCATATTCTTTGATCAAAATGCAACAAAATTAATAGTTGAACAATACTAATTTTTTAAAAATTTCCCAAGCTTTTGATGTAAAGAAACAAAACAATATTCCTCTGGGTCAAATAGGAGATTCAAAGTGTAATTACAAAATACTTAGAAAATTATAATTATAAGAACACTACATATTCAAACCTGTGGTATTTAGTCAAAGCTATAATCAGGCAAAAAACATACTTTTACTATTTTTAAATAATAAAAGAAACAAATGAATTAAGCCATTAACTTGAGAAGCTAAGAGCAAAACAAAGCATGACTAAGGGGAAAAAAAAGAAAAAATGATTACAGATGAAAGCAGAAATTAAAATTTGTAAACAAAAAGGAATAGAATAGAGAAATAAATCTGAGTGGTTCTTTAGAAAAAAGCAGACAATAAATAGAACAAAAAGAATAAAATATACAAACCTCTATTCTAAGCAAAGAAAAATAAGAGATGAGGAAAAAATTAGGGATAAGAAAGGAAGTGTCATCTTAGACATGAAAACATCTGAAAATCTTGATTTAAAGAATTATTCTCATGCTTATCAAACATAAATTTTAACTGCTGAAGAAGCAGGAAACATTCTTAAGAAGAAACTGAAAAACAGAAGGAAATATTTACCTATTCAGAGGATTTAAAGCAAAATTATTTCAAAATTTAAAGAACAAATAATTTTCTGACTTATTAACTCTTCAAGGACATTAAAATATGTGGGAAAAAAATCCCAGTTCGCGACCTGGCAAAATTCTAACACCGAAAATTTATAAAACTAACACAAAAGAGAAAATGACAAAGTAACCTCACAAATATTAAGATTTAGATGCCAAAATCTAAAATGCAATATTACATTTACCCAGCTGTTTGTGAAATAATGAAACAAACCCTAACAGGTTTTCTTTCAAGAATGCAAAGATAATTCAATATTATGAATTAATTAATATAATTTTCAAATCCATATGTCATGGAAGAAAAATAAAGCGATTATTCCAAAATATGTCAAAAACTATTTTGCAAAAAATGCAACATACATTTTTAGTAAAAGCACCTGATAACTAGGACCAGAATAGGAATGAAATCTTCTTTCTCAAGTTGGTGCAGATTATTTATCTCAATGTGTGATTATCTAACAATAAAACTCTAGGAACATTGACTTTAAAAGAAGAAAAAAATACAAGGATGTTCTTTATTATAAATACTACTCGAGATTGTGCTGCAATTTCTAACCCATGAAAGAAGATCAGGCACAGAGGGAAAAGGATTAGTGATATTGATGAGGAAGAGGAAAATAGTACTATTTACTCATATTATGATGGTCTATCCTGAAGTCTGAAAACCAGGAAAAATATCAGTTAAAAATGAAAAGCCTGGTAGTCTGGGATCCTGCTCTGCCCAACCGACGGATGATGGGGTCTCTGGGCGCCCGGCATGGCCTGGGGTGGCTGATGGGCCTCTACTTCCTGTCCCACGTCCCCATCACCCTGCTCGTGGACCTGCAGGCAGGGCTGCCTCGTGATCTCTACCCGGTGGAGCTGAGAAACCTGTGGCAGTGCTATACTGAGGAGTTCAAAGACCCCCTGCTACACAACCCCCCTGTGTGGTTTAAGTCCTTCCTGTTTTGCGAGCTTGTGTTTCAGTTGCCTTTCTTTCTCATCCCAACATATGTCTTCTTCAACGTGTCCCCATGACGGATGCTTTTAGAAAGAACGTGGTCATACCAGTGTTCATGGAGGCTGCAGGTGGATCTGCACCCCTGCAATCATCTACTCGGTTCACACCATGACAACTCTGATTCCAATCCTCTCCACGTTTCTACTCCAGGATTTCTCCAAAGCCAGTTGTTTCAGAGGACAAGGACCTAAGACTTTCCATGAACGACTATTCCATATATCTGTCTACATCACCTACTTTCTCATCCCTATTATAATTCTGCTTTTCATGTTGTGGAACCCCTACTACAAGTCTGAGGAGAAAAGAAAGAAAAAATGAGGAAAAATAACCCCGGGTCCAGGGGAGAGGTGACCACGGGGGATTTTCCTGTTGGACCCAGTACCAGGAAAATGCTCAGAAAAAAAAAAATACCATGTTTTCAGTAGTATTTGAAACACACCAGCAGCAGCACACATGACCAAGATACTGGCAGGAGGCACATCAAACCCTCACTTTCCAAGGGTACTGGTGCAAACAGACCGATCACCTGAGGATGAACAGAGGGGTGGGGGCTAGGTTATAGGGAAGTGGTGCCAAAGGCCTCACTGTGTGCCCAAGTGCCATTGCAGGATTACTAAAGGCAGGACCGACCAGAAACTAGATAAACTTCCAAGCAACATGGCCTACCTGGCATGTTTATGAGTCATTTGACCCACAGTATACATGTGACTAACCCTCTGACTCATGATTCTCTACAGCATATCACTGGGATGTCTCAGGCCATTTTTAAGTTTGAAGTTATGCCTCTGTAATAGTCATTTAAAATTGTTTTCTTGCCCCAACCCTTAGGTGGGGGTGAGATATTCTGTAAGAGGTTTAAACTTAGTTTTCCTTAAGGTTCACCCTTGGCATGACTGTGAGTCAGAAATGGGTCAGATTGGAAGGTGTATTGTTTCTATCTTAAACAGGTCGTCCCAGGAGAAGAGATTTTTTAATGTGTCCCCGTTTATCCTCTTTCCAAGCCTTAGTCTTCTATTACTTTTTACAGACCACCTAACATAAGTTCCTTTACTCTGAGGTCTGGTGTCTCAAACCTGAGCTGGAGGTGTGCCTCTTACTGGATAACTTCATGCTACCTAGTAGTTTAATAATTCCTTCCTGCCTTGTTGTCAGTCAAAGGTAGTGGGTGTGGGGAGCTGGACATGACAGGTCCAGTGTGTGCATATAGGGTCTCTTCACATTAGTACTTGGTATTCTGCTAGCTTTCTCTAAATTCATTCTCAAGGCCAACTCAAAAAAAAAAAAATGGCTTGTGAACACACAAGGAAAATGGTAGATGCTGGTCCTGGTTAGTTCCCCCTTTTTGCCTGTTTTGCTTACAAGACCTAATGGTTTGATTGTTGGGAGTATCGTCTGACTCCTGTGTCTGGTCAAAATAAATGTAGCTGCTGACCAAAAAAAAAAAAAAAAACAAATGAAAAGCCTTATTGAACAATTTCTGTCTAAGTGACCAATCATAAACCAAATATACAAAAATCAATTGGTTTTATATACACAAGCAATAAATAATTAGAAGAGTTGATTTAAACATCTCACTCATAATGAAATGAATACATTATCTAGGAATATATTTAATAAGGAATGTTGAAGACCCACAGGAAGAAAACTGCAAAATTTATTACAGATTTAAAAGAAGACTTGAATAAATGGAGAGAAGCACTATACTTTGCTCCAGTTTCTTTACTGAGAACTTGTAAAACTGTCAGTTTTGAATGGGGCCCAGGGCAACATAATCTGGTTCCACTCAGGAATGTAGATGCAAAAATCCTAAGCAAAGCAATATCAAATCAAGTCCTGCAGCATACTGAAAGAGTAACACACCTAGAGTAAATAGGGTTTATCCTAAGAATGCAAAGATTGCTCAACTTCAGGGCAGAAAACTTTCCGGTCTTGTTCTTGTTTATATTCCTGGGATTTATCATAGTTCTTGGCACATAAATAATAGGTGCTCAATAAATATGTGTTGGCTGAATGAACCTTATGTCATCTTTTGTTTTGTTACATTAATGGATTAAAGGAGAAAATCTACATAATGTCTTAACAGTTGTCTGAAAAAAGCATTTGATAAAATTCAAGATCCACTTTTCATCAAATGCTGAGTTAGAAACAGAGTGAGCTTTTTTATCTTGCTAAAGTTTTCTACTAGAAACATACAGCAAGTGTCATACTTGATAATAAAACGTTTAGGAGCAAGAAAAGTGTGCTTACTTTCACCTCAACTTGTCAAAACTTTATTGGAAGTCGTAGTTAATGAATTAATCAGAAAAATAAGAATGATGAATTGGGGGGGAGAACAAAGAGACAAAATATTTATTATTTGTAGATGATATAATTTTTTGCTCAGACACCCAGAGGATCAAGTGACAATTGGTAAGTAAAGAGATTGTCTCCAAGGTCAACACACAGAAATCTGTGGCTTTTCCACATTCTAGCAATAACTGAATAAAACTTTGATAATCGTCCCATTCACAATTGTAACAAAATAATTAGGTTTTTAGGAATGAAACAGAGAGAAATATGCCAGGACCTAGATGAAAAAATATTATAAAACTTAATGGAAAACTTGAGTAAATGAAGAAGAGACCACGTTTCTGGGTTGTAAAGATATCACTTCTCTATAAATTCAATTAAGTCTTAATAAAAAAAACCACATAGGAATTGTTTTTTGAAAGGAACTCAATAAGCCACACTTCCAAACTTTGGAAGAGAAAATAAAAGAAAAGCCAAGATGTTTTTGAGAAAGAGGAACCAAGAGGGTCAATTTGCCCTGCCAAACATGAAAATAAACTATAATCGATAGTAACTAAATACATATTAGTTGGGAACTGAGAATCAATCAATAGACCAAAAAGAAAAGGAAATCTAGACGCCTACCACACCAAGTCACTAAGAGAAAAGTCCATATACATTAAAAAAATAAATAACTGATGTTTAAAGAAACATTTTTAAATATAGAGGCCAAAGATAATGTTTATATAACTTTGGCATGGAGGCCTTCATAGGCAAGATATAAAATCCAAAAGACATGAAGTAACAGATGGACAGATTTGCCCACATAAAAATCAAAATCTTCTGTATAATAAAAAGCAATATGAAGCTTAAAAGCAGGTTTAGTGTAAAATAGATAGCTAGTGGGAAACAGCCGCATAGCACAGGGAAATCAGCTTGGTGCTTTGTGACCACCTAGAGGGGTGGGATAGGGAGGGTGGGAGGGAGATGCAAGAGGGAGGGGATATGGGGATAGATGTATATGTATAGCTGATTCACTTTGTCATACAGCAGAAACTAACACACCATTGTAAAGCAATTATACTCCAATAAAGATGTTTTAAAAAAAGCAGGTTTAAACTAAAGCTGTTTTTGCTCCATATTTAAGAGATAAAGGATTCATAATTAGACTAAAGTAGTCACACCTTAAGTTAAGGAAGACAACCAATTTTTAAATGCGCAAAGAATAACAATAAACAATTCACTGAAAAGGAGTTATAATTGGTTCCTGAAGATGTTTAACCTCATTAATAATTGGGGGAAATGTGAATTAAAATAAGAGAGTTTTGCTCGCAGAACATCGACTCAAGTGTCAGTGAGGGTCAGGGGACAGGCATTTTCCTGTGCTACTGATGGGAGTGTCAGTTGTTGAAAACAATGTGGCACTATTAGAATTAAAACTACAGTTCTCCCCAATTATACTTCTCGCGCTTTCTATTAAGAGAAAGTATACATGTGCACTTATACGTTGTTGGAAATAGCAAAATATTGGAAACATTGTATGTATCCAACAATATGAATCACTTCAAGTACTATATATCTGTATGCAAAGATAAAAAGGAATACGATGTGGGCAGAGAAAAAGAATTATATAGACCTGTATATATGGACATATAAAGCAAGACATTGTTACGTAAACATAACCTCCATCTGCTTTAGGACTTTGTTCATCCTGAATCCTCAATATCTTAAACAATGCTTGGCATAAGTTCTCAATTAAAAATATCTTGAATAAATGAGTGTGAAAAAAAGCAAGTGTATGAACAATTTAAATATAATGGTCCTATTAATATTTAAAACAGAATATGAACAATGTTTAAAAGTATAGAAAAGGGACTGAAAATGTAACAGCAAACATTTTTAGTACTTACTTCTAGGAGTCAAGTTTAGAAGTTGTCAGTGAAGGAGAACATCTCAATTGTCCTTTTCTGTGTAACAAACCCCTCAAAATCAGGGACCTAAAACAACAACCATTTTATCATTCTCTCTGATTCTGTGGATCACGAATTTAGAACACAACAGCGATAGCTTGTGTCTGGGCTACAATATCTGAAGCCTCAGCTGGGCAGACTCAAAGGGCAGAGGGTATTTCAAAAGACAGAGGCTGGATGTCTGGAGACTTCTCACTCACACGTCAGTGTCCAGGTTAGAATGGCTCAAAGGCTGCTCATCTGGGACTGTCAACTGCAGTGACTTCTGCATGGGCTGGGGCTTCTGCACAGCATGGTGGCTTCAGACTTTTGGACTTTGGACTTTTTCTGTAATGACTTAGGTCTCCAAGAGCAAATATTCCCATGAACAAAGTAGAAGGTGTAAGACCTTTTATGACCTAGCCTTCGCGGGCACCCAGCCTCACTTCTGCTGTATTCTATTGGTTGAAGCATTCACAAGTCCACCCAGACTCAAGGGGAGGAGATACAAGCTCTACCTTTCAGTGGGAAGAGTGGTAAAGAATCACCAGAGAGGGAAAATGCTTATTTTTTATTAATCTTTTTTTTTAAATAGTCATCGCTTTAATTTGAGAATTTGTTCATGGCAGTAAAAGAGGTAAAAACACAGAATCTGGAACCAGAAGACCCTAGTTCAAATCCTAGCTCTTCCATTTAATAGCTGACTGACCTTGGGCAAACACTTAGCCTCTCTGTTTCTTTCTATGTAAAATTAGAGATGATTACAACATCTGCTTCATGACTATTGTGAAGATTTTGTGCATCAATGCATATAAAAGTCTTTAGAACAAAGTCGGACATATTGTATTAGGCATAACTATTACTTGAGTATAACAGTTTTTAAATGGAACCTGCATAAGAATTGGTCTTTTTAAAATTTATCAGTAATAAGAGATAAGGCTTCATATTCATTGGATCCCTAACCCTCAGCTAAACTTAAAATCTTCTGTTCTAGCTGTGTAAGAAATCACTGCAAAAACTGTAGTCTGAGCTTCCTCACAACATGGCAGCCTTGTGCTTCTTACATAACGGTTCAGGACCCCAGAGATGAGTGTCTCAAATTAAACCGGTGGACACTGAATGGCTTTCTACCTTGACCTAACATCTGAAGACAGCTGTCTCTTCTGCCATCCTCTATTGGTCAGCCAATCTCTAAGGTTGGTCAGATTTTAGGGGAATACTCTCTTTAGGAGGAATGTCAAAAAATTTGAAGATATGTTTTAAAATTTCTGTGTCCTCTCCCTCCAGGATAGCATATTTGTATAGGAACAGTTTCAGGTATGAGACATCCCCTGGGTTTGAATACCATCTTTGTCACTTGCTAGTTAGAATTGTTATGGCTGTTTAATAAATTAACACATGTAAGATACTTGGTATATACCAAATTAAGTGTTTAGTAAAACTTAGCTGCGTTGCTTTGGCTAAAAATAAAGGGTTTGTTTCTATGGCCAGATGGATATATCTTGGGCTGTTATGCTATAGACCAGAAAACTTCAAAAAATAAACAGTAGGTAAATTCATATTATGTATGAGTATAGAGTGGCAAAAAAATTCCTGGGTCTTCTTCATTTTCTTTGAAAGCACAAAAAGTGCATGTGTCTGCCCAAAGAAGTCTCCACAATGCATATTCCAAACAGGGTGAATGTCTAGTTTCCAACTTTTAGGGTAGTCTAGTTTCAAGCAAAAAAAGAAGTCTCTGTCAGAGTTGAATATACACCTCCTCTTTCTCTTTCTAATCACCTTAGCTTTGTGGCACAGATCTAGAAAATTCGACACTTATAGAAACCCTTCTCAGGATTCACCATACAATTCTCTTTTCCCATGCCTAGATGGTGAGCAAGGGCTCATAAAATGCATATCACATCATTATATTATGTTTAAACATTTTTATTTCTCCAGAGAATTTAAAATATACGAACATGTGACTCTGTGAGGATATGATCCAAAAAAGATTATAAATACAGCCATAAATGTCAAAGTTCCTAAAACATTCCGCTGGCTCTATCTTCAGAAGAAAGTGTTTACACAGGGAGCACACGCCAGCATGTTTTATTATTGTTATTGTGGGCATTAAATGTTACAAATGCAATCTGTTTGACATACACATAAAGGATGGTCTCCACAAACCTTTAAGAATCACCTCTAGGGGCTTCCCTGGTGGCGCAGTGGTTGAGAATCTGCCTGCCAATGCAGGGGACATGGGTTTGAGCCCTGGTCTGGGAAGATCACACATGCCGCGGAACAACTGGGCCCGTGAGCCACAACTACTGAGCCTGCGCGTCTGGAGCATGTGCTCCGCAACAAGAGAGGCCGCGATAGTGAGAGGCCCGCGCACTGCGATGAAGAGTGGCCCCCACTTGCCGCAACTAGAGAAAGCCCTCGCACAGAAACGAAGACCAAACACAGCCATAAATAAATTAATTAATTAAATTTAAAAAAAAAAGAAAAAAAATCACCTCTCTGTGGAGCTGATCGGCAGGAACAGTTAGGTAAGTCATGGGCAGCAGGCATTGCAGAGCAAGCAAGGTATTGCCATCACTAGGAGACAACTCGGAATTCCTCTTCAGGTTTTATCTTAATCAATGTTCAGTTTCAAAATTGTGTTTGTTTCACCTGTAGATTTTTCCTGGAAAGTATGATACGGTAAGTGGTTAATCATCACTTGCTTTCCTGTTTGACCCATTCAGGATAATCAAGATATCTTTTCTTAAAAAAAAAAAAAAAAAAAAGATAGGAAAGGAAGAAGGAAGGAAGGAGGAGAAAGGGGAAGGAAAGGAAGAGTACAAAAGGAGGTAGGAAGGGAGATGGAGATGGAAGGAGGGAGATGGAGATGGAGATGGAGGTGGAGATAGAGGTGGGGATGGAGATGGAGGTGGAGATGGAGGTGGAGATAGAGATGGAGGTGGAGATGGTGACGGAGATGGAGGTGGAGGTGGAGATGGAGGAAGATGGAGATGGAGGGAGATGGAGGTGGAGGGAGGAAAAAGAAGGAGGTGCCTTCCAGTCTAGGCTTGCCATATGTAGAGGGTCTCTTTCCTTTCTGGTTTCTCTTACTCTTCAGTGAGTCAGCAGTAAATTTTATCTTGTCAGGCCCCTCCTCCTTTGAAAGGAAACTACTCCACTCTCACTCCTGCTGCCTTCCTGCTTTGTACCATCCCCTTCCCTAACTACATCTCAACACCAGTGTCTCTAGAGCTGCGCTCTCCAGTAGAAATATAACATGAGTCACAAATGGGAGCCCCATGTGTAATTTTACATTTTCAAGTAGTCACATTAAGAAAAGTTAGAAGAAATAGGTGAAATTCATTTGAATAATACATTTTATTCAAGCCAATATATCTAAAATATTATCATATCAACATGTCATCAATATGAAAATGAAATACTTTACATTCTTTTTTTTATACTGACTTTCTGAAATCCAATGTGTATTTCACACATATAGCTCATCTCAATGAGAACTAGTCACATTTCTCTTGTATCCTAGCCTTCTTATTGCTTCCTATTCATCCATAAAATAATCCTCCCTTAACTTGACCCAGCTTGGGTTGGGCTCTGCTTCTTCAAATGAAGCCGAATACAACAGCCAGTAGAGTGTTTGGTCACAGTGTTTATTGCTTATTTTGTGTCTTAAGGAATTATTTGGTATGGCACCAGACTATTTTTCTTCAGTCATGTGCCATTGGAGATGTTTGGGATTATTTGTGCTTTATGGGATGATAGGGTTTACCTTTATCTTCCTATCATGTACCCTTTTCTATTTGATGTTACCTTATGTTTGCAACAATACTGGTACAATGCTTCCATCTGGCAATTGAGAGAGTTCCTCTTAACAATACCCTTTGAGACTATTATTAACATTGTTAACATTAAATGTCCTGGCGAGGGGCTATCTCTGATACTGTATAATTTCATTAATTTAAATCCAAGTAAAGATCTAATTTTCCAATGCATCTCAGCCATTTATTAGCCCTAGCTTTCTTGGTGATTAACTTTGATGACAATAGCATTTCACACGATGTTCAAACATAATGTTCCGCTTCTTATACTAGAGTGGGGTTATCTTTTGGTAAACGTTTTACTCTGGAGCTGTTTAGAGAAACCACAAATCTACGAGTTAAAGATCCAAGCCTCAGTTTACCTATTAATTAAAGGAAGAGTTTCTTGACTGTAACGTGTCGAAAACAACAAATCTTAATTATACTTATGAGTGGTGTATGAATGCAACATGACACAAGTATCATGATTACTTTAAAAATTATTCTAATATGATTGATAATATTGAAAGATTAAAGACAATCACTTGGGAGAAATGAACACTTTTTATTTCTGAAATTTATTCTAATGATTTCCTCACCTCTGACCTTGTATGTCCAGAAGGGTTGGGACTAGGACCTTGGGTGCACAATTTAAGAGAACCCCCAAAACTCATTAATCAAGATGAATCATATTTTCATGCAATATTTTTAAAAATAAAAATGAATGCCAAAATCTGTGATGAAAAAAATCAGAATTTAAAGCAAAGACAGGATCAGAGATTGCAGTGAGCGGAGAACACTGCTCCCAGACCTTTAGTAAGATTTAGTTATCAAACCACTTTATTGCAGTTTGTGTAGAATTTGAGAAGCTTCCACCAGACATAGAACTCAATCAATTTTCAGCTCTTAAATAGCCACTGGGTTTTAATATCTTTTCTTACATATCATTTTTTCTCCTTTCATTCTTCACAGGTTGGGGTTCTCCCCAGATATTATATTAGGAAATTCAAATGAGTTCAGCTCTTCAGATCAAAATTAAAGAAGTTCTCTGTTGGTACTGCATGATTCTAAATAACTGTGAAACCTACTTTTAGACAGAGTATAAATAACACGGTTGAGAATAGATATCTATGAATAGCACTTTGAGTGAAAGAAGGGTGTAGCCAATTTCACTTCACTGAGGTACCACTAAACAAGATGAGCTTATTTCATACAAAGGAATGACCAAATTAAGCATGAGAAAATGTGAGGAAATTTTCAGTCATGACTTTTTTTCCAGCCCGAATTTTTACTCTTCTGTGTGGTTAGAAATAGAATTCTCAAGACCCACCCCCTCTTTCTTTCATGAGCCTTGGAAAAATCAATTTGATCTAGACTTAACTTTATCAGAGGCCTCCTGATACCTTGTGACTTTCATCACTGTTTCAGATGTTCAGGCCAAATGGGAAGAAGGAAGTAGTAAGGATGGTAGTGTGGGGTCTAAAAGCTAAGCCAGTACTTCTCAAACTTTATAATTCCCTGGGATGTTATTAAAATTCAGATTCTGGGATGGGACCTGAAATTCTTCATTTCTAACAAATTCCCAGGTAATGCCAAGTTTGCTATTTCATGCACCAAACTCTGAGTAGCAAGGATCTATGCTACTTGTGAATTTCTATTGTTGCTTTTGAGACTGAGTGTTTAAGAAATTACTCTACTTGGAAAAATAATTTAGGTTGCCTCTCTAGAATTTAAGATTATTGAGAGTAGGAATTTTGTCTTGTTTGTTCTTTGTTTTTTTAAACATCTTTATTGGGGTATAATTGCTTTACAATGCTGTGTTAGTTTCTCCTTTATAACAAAGTGAATCAGCAATACATATACATATAACTCCATATATCCTCCCTCTCGTGTCTCCCTCCCATCCTCCCTATCCCACTCCTCTAGGTGGTCACAAAGAACCGAGCTGATCTCCCTGTGCTATGCACCTGCTGCCCACTAGCTATCTATTTTACACTTAGTAGTGTATATATGTCCACGCCATTCTCTCACTTCGTCCCAGCTTAACTTTCCCCCTCCCCGTGTCCTCAAGTCCATTCTCTATGTCTGTGTCTTTATTCCTATCCTGCCCCTAGGTTCTTCAGAACCTTTTTTTTTTTTTTTAGATTCCATATATATGTGCTAGCATACAGTATTTGTTTTTCTCTTTCTGACTTAACTTCACTCTGTATGACAGACTCTAGGTCCATCCACCTCACTACAAATAACTCAATTTCATTTCTTTTATGGCTGAGTAATATTCCATTGTATATATGTGCCACATCTTTATCCATTCATCTATCGATGGACACTGATATTGCTTCCATGTCCTGGCTATTGTAAATAGTGCTGCGATGAACATTGTAGTACATGAATCTTTTGAATTATGGTTTTCTCAGGGTATATGCCTGGTAGTAGGATTGCTGGGTCATATGGTAGTTCTATTGGTAGTTTTTTAAGGAACCTCCATACTGTTCTCCATAGTGGCTGTATCAATTTACATTCCCACCAACAGTGCAAGAGGGTTCTCTTTTCTCCACACCCTCGCCAGAATTTACTGTTTGTAGATTTTTTGATGATGGCCATTCTGACTGGTGTGAGGTGATACCTCATTGTAGTTTCAATTTGCATTTCTCTAATGATTAGTGATGTCGAGCATCCTTTCATGTGTTTGTTGGCAATCTGTATATCTTCTTTGGAGAAATGTCTGTTTAGGTCTTCTGCCCATTTTTGGATTGGGTTGTTTGTTTTTTTGATATTGAGCTGCATGAGCTGCTTGTAAATTTTGGAGATTAATCCTTTGTCAGTTGCTTCATTAGCAAATATTTTCTCCCTTTCTGAGGATTTTCTTTTTGTCTTATTTATGGTTTCCTTTGCTGTGCAAAAGCTTTTAAGTTTCATTAGGTCCCATTAGTTTATGGTTGTTTTTATTTCCATTTCTCTAGGAGGTGGGTCAAAAAGGATCTTGCTGTGATTTATGTCATAGAGTGTTCGGCCTATGTTTTCCTCTAAGAGTTTTACAGTGTCTGGCCTTATATTTAGGTCTTTAATCCATTTCAAGTTTATTTTTTGCGTATCGTGTTAGGGAGTGTTCTAATTTCATTCTTTTATATGTAGCTGTGCAGTTTTCCCAGCACCACTTAATGAAGAGGCTGTCTTTTCTCCATTGTATATTCTTGCCTCCTTTATCAAAAATAAGGTGACCATATGTGTGTGGGTTTATCTCTGGGCTTTCTATCCTATTCTATTGATCTATATTTCTGTTTTTGTGCCAGTACCATGCTGTCTTGATTACTGTAGCTTTGTAGTATAGTCTGAAGTCCGGGAGTCTGATTCCTCCAGCTCCGTTTTTCTTTCTCAAAATTGCTTTGGCTATTTAGGGTCTTTTGTGTTTCCATACAAATGGTGAAATATTTTGTTCTAGTTCTTTGAAAAATGCCATTGGTAGTTTGATAGGGAATGCATTGAATCTGTAGATTGCTTTGGGTAGTATAGTCATTTTCACAATGTTGATTCTTCCAATGCAAGAACATGGTGTATCTCTCCATCTGTTTGTATCATCTTTAATTTCTTTCATCATTGTCTTATAATTTTCTGCATACAGGTCTTTTGTCTCCTTAGGTAGGTTTATTCCTAGGTGTTTTATTCTTTTTGTTGCAATGGTAAAAGGGAGTGTTTCCTTAATTTCACTTTCAGATTTTTCGTCATTAGCGTATAGGAATGCAAGAGATTTCTGTGCATTAATTTTGTATCCTGCTACTTTACCAAATACATTGATTAGCTCTAGTAGTTTTCTGGTAGCATCTTTAGGATTCTCTATGTATAGTATCATGTCATCTGCAAACAGTGACAGCTTTATTCTTCTTTTCTGATTTGGATTCCTTTTATTTCTTTTTCTTCTCTGATTGCTTGGCTGAAACTTCCAAAACTATGTTGAATAATAGTCGTGAGAGTGGGCAACCTTGTTTTGTTTCTCATATTAGAGGAAATGGTTTCAGTTTTTCACCATTGGGAATGATGTTGACTGTGAGTTTATCATATATGGCCTTTATTATGTTGAGATAAGTTCCCTCTATGCCTACTTTCTGGAGGGTTTTTGTCATAAATGGGTATTGAATTTTGTCGAAAGCTTTTTCTGCATCTATTGAGATGATCATATGGTTTTTCTCCTTCAATTTTTTAATATGCTTTACCACATTGATTGATTTGTGTATATTGAAGAATCCTTGCATTCCTGGGAAAACCCCCACTTGATCATGTGGTATGATCCCTTTAATGTGCTGTTGGATTCTGTCTGTTAGTATTTTGTTGAGGATTTTTGCCTCTACGTTCATCCGTGATATGGGCCTGTAGTTTTCTTTCTTTGTGACATCTTTGTCTGGTTTTGGTATCAGGGTGATGGTGGCCTTGTAGAATGAGTTGGGGAGTGTTCCTCCCTCTGCTATATTTTGGAAGAGATTGAGAAGGATAGGTGTTATGTCTTCTCTACGTGTTTGATAGAATTCGCCTGTGAAGCCATCTGGTCCTGGACTTTTGTTTGTTGGAAAGTTTTTAATCTCAGTTTCAATTTCAGTGCATGTGATTGGTCTGTTTGTATTTTCTATTTCTTCCTGCTTCAGTCTCGGAATGTTGTGCTTTTCTAAGAATTTGTCCATTTCTTCCAGGTTGTCCATTTTATTGGCATATAATTGCTTGTAGTAATCTTTCATGATCCTTTGTATTTCTGCAGTGTCAGTTGTTACTTCTCCCTTTTCATTTCTAATTCTATTGATTTGAGTCTTCTCCCTTTTTTTCTTGATGAGTCTGGCTAATGGTCTATCACTTTTGTTTATCTTCTCAAAGAACCAGCTTTTAGTTTTATTGATTTTGCTCTTGTACCTTCATTTCTTTTTTCATTTATTTCTGGTCTGATCTTTACAATTTCTTTCCTTCTGCTAACTTTGGGGTTTTTTTGTTCTTCTTTCTCTAATTGCTTTAAGGGTAAGGTTAGGTTGTTTATTTGAGATGTTTCTTGTTTCTTGATGTAGGATTGTATTGCTACAAACTTCCCTCTTAAAACTGCTTTTGCTGCATCACCTAGGTTTTAGGTCATTGTGTCTCCATTGTCATTTGTTTCTAGGTATTTTTTTGATTTCCTCTTTGATTTCTTCACTGATCTCTTCGTTATTTAGTAGTGTGTTGTTTAGCCTCCATGTGTTTGTATTTTCTACAGATTTTTTCCTGTAATTGATATCTAGTCTCATAGCATTGTGGTCAGAAAAGATACTTGATATGATGTCAACTTTCTTAAATTTACCAAGTCTTGATTTGTGACCAAGTTATGATTTATCCTGGAGAATGTTCCATAAGCACTTGAGAAGAAAGTGTATTCTGTTGTTTTTGGATGGAATGTCCTGTAAATATCAATTAAGTCCATCTTGTTTACTGTGTCATTTAAAGCTTGTGTTTCCTTATTTATTTTCATTTTGTATGATCTGTCCATTGGTGAAAATGGGGTGTTAAAGTCCCCTACTATGACTGTGCTACTGTTGATTTCCCCTTTATGGCTGTTAGCATTTGCCTTATGTATTGAGGTGCTACTATGTTGGGTGCATAAATATTTACAATTGTTATATCTTCTTCTTGGATTGATCCCTGATCATTTTTTAGTCCTTCTTTGTCTCTTGTAATAGTCTTTATTTTAAAGTCTATTTTGTCTGATATTAGAATTGCTACTCCAGATTTCTTTTGATTTCCATTTGCATGGAGTATCTTTTTCCATCCCCTCACTTTCAGTTTGTATGTGTCCCTAGGTCTGAAGTGGGTCTCTTGTAGACAACATATATACGGGTCTTGTGTTTTGTATCCATTCAGCCAGTCTATGTCTTTTGGTTGGAGCATTTAATCCATTTACATTTAAGGTAATTATCGATATGTATGTTCCTATTACCATCTTCTTAATTGTTTTAGGTTTGTTATTGTAGGTCTTTTCCTTCTCTTGTGTTTCCTGCCTAGATAAGTTCTTTTAGCATTTGTTGTAAAGCTGGTTTGGTGGTGCTGAATTCTCTTAGCTTTTGCTTGTCTGTAAGGGTTTTAATTTCTCCATCAAATCTGAATGAGATCCTTGCTGAGTAGAGTAACCTTGGTTGTAGGCTTTTCCATTTCCTCACTTTAAATATGTCCTGCCACTCCATTCTGGCTTGCAGAGTTTCTGCTGAAAGATCAGCTGTTAACCTCATGGGGATTCCCTTGTATGCTATTTGTTTTTTTTCCCTTGGTGCTTTTAATATTTTTTCTTTGTATTTAATTTTTGATAGTTTGATTAATATATGTCTTGGCTTGTTTTTCCTTGGATTTATCTTGTATGGGTCTCTCTGCACTTCCTGGACTTGATTGACTATTTCCTTTCCCATATTAGGCAAGTTTTCAACTATAATCTCTTCCAATATTTTCTCAGTCCCTTTCTTTTTCTCTTCTTCTTCTGGGACCCCTTTAATCGAATGTTTGTGCATTTAATGTTGTCCCAGAGGTCTCTGAGACTGTCCTCAATTCTTTTCATTCTTTTTTCTTTATTCTGCTCTGTGTTAGTTATTTCCATTATTTTATCTTCCAGGTCACTTTTCTGTTCTTCTGCCTCAGTTATTCTGCTATTGATTCCTTCTAGAGAATTTTTAATTTCATTTATTGTGTTGTTCATCATTGTTTGTTGCTCTGTAGTTCTTCCAAGTCCTTGTTAAACGTTTCTTGTATTTTCTCCATTCTATTTCCAAGATTTTGGATCATCTTTACTATCATCACTGTGAATTCTTTTTCAGGTAGACTGCCTATTTCCTCTTCATTTGTTTGGTCTGGTGGGTTTTTACCTTGCTCCTTCATCTGCTGTGTGTTTCTCTGTCTTCTCATTTTGCTTAACTTACTGTGTTTGGGGTCTCCTTTTTGCAGGCTGCAGGTTCATAGTTCCCGTTGTTTTTGGTGTCTGCCCCCAGTGGGTAAGGTTGGTTCAGTGGGTTGTGTATGCTTCCTGGTGGAGGGGACTAGTGCCTGCGTCCTGGTGGATGAGGCTGGATCTTGTCTTTCTGGTGGACAGGACCGCATCCAGTTGTGTGTTTTGGGGTGTCTGTTACCTTATGATGATTTTAGGCAGCTTCTCTGCTAATGGGTGGGGTTGTGTTTCTGTCTTGCTAGTTGTTTGGCATAGGGTGTCCAGCACTGTAGCTTGCTGGTTGTTGAGTGGAGCTGTGTCTTAGCATTGAGATGGAGATCTCTGGGAGAGCTTTTGCCATTTGATATTACGTGGAGATGGGAGGTCTCTGGTGCACCACTGTCCTGAACTCGGCTCTCCCACCTGAGAGACACAGGCTTGGAACGTGGCCGGAGCACAAAGACCCTGTCAGCCACACGGCTGCTAGTTTTGGATTGTCTCCTGCAGAGGCGGAAGGTGGCTGTGGCTCACTGTGGGGACAAGGACACAAGCAGCAGAAGTTCCTGGAAGTACTCCTTGGTGTGAGCCCTCCCAGAGTCCACCATTAGCCCCAGCAAAGAGCCAGGTAGGATCCAGTGCTGGGTCGCCTTAGGCCAAACAACTCGTCTTGTCTGTGTTTATAGCCCTAGTGCTTAGAACATTCCAGGGCATATTAAAGGTACTTTAATGTTCTTGGTTGTTGAATGAACAAAAAATGAAATATGAGACTGATATTAGGAAAGGGATTCTTAAGTCTTTTGGTCCCATGTTTCCTGTCCCTTTGGCAAGCTGGTAAGGACTGTGGATCCCCTCTCAGGTTAATATTTTTAAATGCATAAAATAAGATGCATAGAGATTACAAAGGAAACCAATTATATGGAATTATAGTTATCAAAATATATAAAAGTCAAATGTGTGATGTCATAATATATGTGCTTTTAAAACACAAAATCTAGCAGATCAAATAATTATTATAATTTTGAAGAAGTGATGAGTATAAGCAATGTTTTCAGATATCTGCAACAACTGTAATTTGATAGGAAAATATCTGTGATTTCTTTTGGTGATGAAGAGACAGGTACTGCTAATAGTACTACAGGTTGTTGCTTATCTTCATAATTGAAGGATATGCTCAATTTCAGCTGGAAGTGAGTGCAGATAATGTTGTAATTACTTTCATGTTTAAGTTCACAGCCACCCTGCATTCTACCCATGACCCTCTTGGGAATCTGTGAACCCCAGTTTAAGAACCTGTTTTTGGACAGGTTTTATTTATCAGGCTTCTCTAATGTTGGCTGAAAATCCTTTCATTAAAAGGAAAAAAAACAGTGATACTTATGATTACTTTACTTTATCAAACATAGTGTCTAGTGATGGACATATTGTTCCAATTTTTTAACACAGTACTTCAACTTGCAGAAATCTGAAATAGCTCTTGCCAGCAATGATTTTCTTCCCTTCCATTCATGTCTACAACAGTGACAAAAATATAATGGATGCCTAAACTCACTGAATAAACAACTCACAAATGCAAGTTTGTAAAGTGTATTCCCATGAAACAGATCCATAAACCTGGTTAGCACACCAAGGCCCCATCAAGAATGTTTGAACTAAATCTTAATTTGTTACTCAAGAACATTTCACATGGCCTTCGAAATGAATTATATGCTGCCTCGCTGACAAGAAATGTAGCAGACTACACATTCGAGAGACCGAACGGGCCTTGTGGGATTGTTTTATTGAACAATTTCACAGGTGTTAACAAGAGAGGTGGGCCGAGGAGTTTCAACGGAGAGAAGGCAACTCCGTGCCTGGAGTTATTCACACACCTGTTAGCAAGTTGTAGTATCTCCTCTACCTTGTTTCCTTTGTAATAGTTTTGTATGACCACCTCATTGATCACCTCCTCAGAAGTCAGAGAGGGAGGGGAGGAGAGAGAAGGAAGAGAGAAAAAAGAAAATAGGAGAGAACTAGCTAGGAATCAAATCTGGCACAGTGCCAAGGACAGACTAGTCCCTAGAGCAGGGGTCTCAAACTCAGGGCTGGATACAGGAGCAAAGGAGTTTTGTTTGGCTCATCTGCCATTAATAAAGACTGAATTTGGTGGGGAGAAAAGGGAACCCTCCTACACTGTTTGTGGAAATGTAAATTGGTGCAGCCACTATGGAGAACAGTATGGGGGTTCCTTAAAAAACTAAAAATAGAGTTACCATATGATCCAGCAATTCTACTCCTGGGCATATATCTGGAAAAGATGAAAAGTCTACTTCAAAAAGATTACATGCACCCCAATGTTCATAGCACTATTTACAATAGGCAAGACATGGGAGCAACCTAAAAGTCCACCAACAGATGAATGGATAAAGAAGATGTGGTACATATACAATGGAATATTACTCAGCCATAAAAAGGAATGAAATAATGCCATTTGCAGCAACATGGATGGACCTAGAGATTATCATACTAAGTGAAGTAAGTCAGACAGAGAAAAACAAATATCAAATGATGTCACTTATATGTGAAATCTAAAAAAAGAAACAAATGAACTTATTTACAAAACAGAAATAGACTCACAAACATAGAAAACAAATTTATGGTTACCAAAGGGGAAAGAAGTGGGGCAGGGATAAATTAGGACTTTGGGATTGACATATACACACTACTATATATAAAATAGATAACCAACAAGGTCCTACTGTATAGCACAGGGAACTCTACTCAGTATTTTGTAATATCCTGTAATGGAAAAGAATCTGAATATATATATATATAACTGAATCACTTTGCTGTACACCTGAAACTAACACAACATTGTAAATCAACTATATTTCAATTTAAAAAAATCAAATTTGATGTTCTTAGGCAGGAGTGTGCCAGTCAACGTTTAATAACCCCCTCTGGGGTGGGGGAGGTGTGAAAGCACTGCTATGGAGTAGTGTTCGCTAGTTTCTGGGGTGTAAATTGTTGATTTCAAGCTACCCAGGTGAGGATGTTGACTGCAGGTTTGGAAAGAGATGCGTGCAATGGGCCGTGGTGGTCCTGCAAGCTGGCTCCAGCTGACGCTGTCCTTCAGCCGGCGCACCCTCCTGGGTTCCCACCTCTGCATCTTATCCTCACCCTGCTCACGGGCCCCTTCCCCACCCCCTAGATCCCGGCGGGCACTGGAATTCAGGACTTCTCCCTGGAGCTTTTCCGGGCTCCTGACGTCGTTCCCAAAGCCAGTGTGAGGAATGTGCTGGCTATTCTGAGATGCCAACAGAGACTTGTGTGTTCATTGTGAAGAAAGCGGGATGATTTGGCAGCAAACAACAAGGACTGCGCCTGAGATGCGGCAGCTCTAGGGAGCCTGGCTTGGGTGTCACTTGATTGGCTGCTACCTGTCTCTGTTTTTCCATCTGTCAAAAACAGCTGCTAGGTCACAACTAAATGAAAGGTGGGAAATAATTTGAAAAAGTAATGGGGCTACACAGAAAAAATAAAAGTAGTACTATTCTTTCTTCTCCTCAGCTTTCCTACTCTACTAAATAAGATATTCTGCAAGGATTGCGTACTATTTCTGTCTCTTCACACTTCTTCTCTTGCTAATTTTCAGTGGGCTTCTGAGATCTGATATAAATGTGCAGGCGATGTGGAAACTGATCGAGAGGCAGAGATTTATATGAAAAATGATATACACACATTTTACCACCCATGTTAATGTTACAATTTTGCTGATGATCCAGTTGCTTAAAAGGAAATAAAGACTTCGAGAGCATATCACTTAAAACATCATATCATGTGTCCCTTGAATCACATTTTAACCAGAAAACAAATCCTATCTTTACTTGTGATAATGCTTAGAAAAGAAGTTAAGAGATTTTGTTTAGAGTTCTTAAATCAGTAGAGCACGATCTCTCAGGAGATTGCAAAGCCCTACTGAGTTCCAAACCAGTTACCAAAGCCACCTCCAACTTCCCCTTCCCTCCTGATTATAGAGATGCCCTATTCTGGAGGAAGTGAAGAAGCAGCTGCTGTGCTTTTCTCCCGCTCACCGCGCCCTCCTCCCCACTGGAAGTTACTGTGAGCATTCGGACAGAGGGCTCCTAACAGGAAGATCGGGGACCCTGGTTTTATTCCTTGATCTCTCACTTCTTCGTAGAGTCCTCGTTCTAGCTTCAGCCGCCTCTGCTATCAGAGGGGCAGCAGGAGTAAAGTAGCAAACAGCAAGATTTGAATATTCATTTAAAGAACACTTTAATGATACTTAAGGAAAATAAACAGTACACCAGGTTTAAATACTGATAATAAGAAGTCTAGAAGCCATCTCCTAGCACTTTGTGGTAGGTACATTTTCTCATTTAACTTGGATGTCCCATGGTCTGCTTGTGGTCTGAAGGGGGAGTCAGTCTGAAGCAGGGGAGAAGACAGACTCTTATGAACACATAGTTACAGAAGATACAAGGTGAGGTGCTTATTGTCCTGTTTCCAGGCTTGGCACTGACCTCCATGCCTTGGATGCCCAGCCTGGTAAACTTCTACTGATCTTCTGAGACTCATCCCAGACATGATATCTTCCAGGAAACATCCATGTTAGTTTTCCACTGGCACCCCACCCCCAGGGGGCACTCCTCTGTTCACTGCACTTACCACAGTATATTGTCCATCTGTCCAGTTGGGCTGTATGCTCCTCAAGAGTAGAGAAGGTAACTTGTCCAACTCTGTGGCCCCTGATCCTATGTTTTGCTTTGTCTATAGTAAGTGCTCCCCAACGTTTTTGTGAATGAATGAATCCTGAAGGGATGCTACAATAAACGCAAAGAACCTAGATGGAGTTTATAGAAGAGAGGAATTTTCCGCAGAACTTTAAGGAATGCATTGTTTGGAGTAAGAAGATATGTTTTCATGGAGAAATGAAGAGGTAAACGAGATCTATGTAGAAAGTGGTGTCTCATTTTATTTAGCTACGGTTTGACAAACAGGAAATAAGGGCAGCCAAATAACAGGGGAGGCAACTGGTAAACGGTTAGTTTGAAGCCTTTATGCAAAAGACTTTAGCCATGACTGGGAGCTACTGATGCCACAGTGAATCTGGATATGCTGTGCATCTTGTACACTCAAATTCATACTAGGTTGTCTCGCAAAGTCACAGCCCCTGAGTGTGTTAAAGGCACACTAGAAAGGAATGAAGGAAATTCGAGGTTTCATTTGGGGCTGCCTCATTCAGCTGTACTTCTGACTGCAACAGTGAACCTGCTCTGGAAATCCACATTTCCCCTTCATCCCTCAGAAAGTAAAATTCGGCTCCCCAGAAGTAATTTCACTCCATTATTAATGCCATCAGAAAATATTCCATTTTCACTTGTTATGGTTAAATTTCATCTCTCATAAAAATGGCATGTAGTTTCTTCATCAGCTGGTAGGCAGAACTGCTCGATACCTGAGAAAATCCCTTATGTCTTAGATTTTTTGTTCTCTCATTAAACACTTTTGAGAAGGATTACCACATTTTCTCCTATGTATACAAGGACACACACACACACATGCTCCCATGCCCTTATGTCATTAATGTTATATCTTTAGCATCTTCTACCAGCAAGCTTGCCATGTATTTTTTTTTTTAATCTGCACTTCATAACTGTTGTTGCCAGGTTGATAAAGAAGATCACAAGAAATCATTTCTAGCATGAGAAGCAGTTAAGTAAAAACCTGTACTGCTTCTTCAACCCTCTTTCCCTACTCTATCCTTTAAGAATACCTCTTGGACGAGAGGCAGTCCAAGACGGCAGTGTAAGAAGATCCTGAACTCCCTTCCACGGACACACCAAATAGACATCTACATATGGCATAATTACTGCTAAGAAAGAACCAACAACTAGCTGAACAGCTCCTCCACAACCGCCCCTCTGGGATAAAAGGGCCACATCAAGATGGGCAGGAGAGGCAGAGACACACAGGAGGGAAGGACTTCATGGTCTGATGCTACTCCATGAGGAGCATGGGGTTTGGGTCTCACATCGGGCATTCCAACCTTTGGGACCTGCACTGGAGAGACAGGCCCCCAAAATATCTGGCTTTAGAAACCAATGGGGCTTACGTCCAGGGAACCCAAGGGCTGTGGGGATCTCAGATACTCCTTCTGAGGGACTCGCGAGTAATCTCACTCATCCTGACACCCAGCGTAAAGGCAACAGTTAGAGAACTGCCTGGACTACATGTGAAGGTTTATTTGCTCATTTTAAAGCATCTGCTGGGGGGACAGGGATGAGTTAGGACTTTCCTGGGGATGGAGGCGCCTGGTGAGTGCCATTTTTGCATTCTTCCTATACCTTGCTTGTGCAGGCAGAGGCATGGACACAGCCTCACTAGAGCTGCAGGCTTGCTCTGCTCCTGACACTCTTCCTTGCTAAAGCCATGGGCATGCCCCACCCTCAGTGTGCTTCTGCATCGTGATAGCTACCGCCCCCAGCATTCTTTTCCAGCCTTGCTAAGGCCACAGGTGTGCCCTGACCCTAGTGCTCATCCCATGCCTCCCCAAAGTGTGTCCTGTCCTCAGCACTCCTGCAGCCTTGTTAAAGCCAGCAGGTCAGCACAGCCCACAGGGGATGACCCTCAATCGCCTGGCCCTGGTGGCCACAGACACTTGCTTTCTTGACCCATGGGACTGTAACAGTCAGAAAGACAGTTCTGGGCAAGCTAGCAAGCCTAGGGCACTGCACAAATAGCAGATTGAAATACACCTTCAGTCTGCCTGTGAGAGAGGCCCATTTTCTTGTCCTGAGGCTTCAACCTGGGGGACAGGCTTCAGGTTTGCCACATGCCTAGAGGCTATGGAGGTGCTCTCAGGGAACGTAGGCAGGAGACACCATCCTTGTGCACTCCCTTGGCCTTGCCACAGCTCATAGGTATCCCCCCAAAAAGATCTTATACACTCGTCTAAAGCCCCAGTACTGTCACACAGGGACAACTCAATTACAAGAAGAAAACCAGAAAAATCACAAATATGTGAAGATTAAACAACATGCTACTGAAAAATCAATGGGCCAGTGAAGAAATCAGAAGGGAAATCAGAAAATACATGGAGACAAATGAAAATGGAAATACAACATTCCAAAATCTATGAGATACAGTAAAACCAGTTCTAAGAGGGGTAGCAATTCAGGTCCACCTCAAGAAACAAGAAAACTCTCCAATAGATGATCTAAATTTACACCTAAAGGAACTAGAGAAACAAACAAAGCCCAAAGTTAGTAGAAGGAAGGAAATAATAAAGATCAGAGTGGAAATAAATGAAATAGAGATCAAGAAAAAGGAAAGAAAGAAAGAAAGAGAGAGAGAGAAAGAAAGAAAGAAAGAAAGAAAGAAAGAAAGAAAGAAAGAAAGAAAGAAAGGAGAAAGAAAAAATGAAAAAAGATCAATAAACTAAGAAATGATTCTTTGAAAAAATAAACAAAATTGATAAGCCTTTAGAGAGGCTAGATAGACTCACCAAGAAAAAAAGAGAGAGGGCTCAAATAAACAAAAGCAGAAATGAAAGAGAATTTACAACTGATACCCCAGAAATACAAAAGATTATGAGACTACTATGAATCATTATATGCCAACAAATTGGACGACCTAGAAAAATGAATAAATTCTTAGGAATGTACAATCTCCAAGAGTGAATCAATGTATCTGAATACACTGATTACTAGTAAGGAGATTTAATCAGTAATAATAAACCTCCCAACAAACAAAAGCCCAGTATCAGACAGCTTCACTGGTGAACTCTACCAAATAGTCAAAGAATATTCAAAGAAGATTTAATACCTATCCTTCTCAACCTATTTCAAAAAATTGAAGAAGAGGGAACACTTTCAAACTCATTTTATGAGGCAAGCGTTACCCTGATACTAAAACCAGACATGGATAACACAAGAAAAAAGAAAATTACAGGCCAATATCCTGATGAACATTGATGCAAAAATCCTCAAGAAAATATTAGCTAGCCGAATTCAACAATACCTTTAAAGGATCATAAACATGGATAAAGTGGGATTCATTCCAGGAATGCAAGGTCCACAAATCAATCAATGTGATATCCACAATAACAAAATGAAGAATAAAAATCTATGATGATCTTAATAAATGCAGAAAAAACATTTGACAAAATTCAACATCTAATTATGATTAAAAATAACTCAGCAAAGTGGGCATAGAGGGAACACACATCAACATAATAAAGGCCATATGTAACAAACCCACAGCTAACATCATACTCAGTGGACAAGCTGAAAGATTTTTTTCTAAGATGAGGAATAAGACGAGGATGCCCACTCTCACTACTTTTATCCAACATAGTATTGGAAGTCCTAGCCAGAGCAATTAGGCAAGAAAAAGAAACAGAAAACATCCAAATTGGAAAGGAAGAAGTAAAACTGTTACTATTTGCAGATGACATGATACTATATATAGAAAACCCTGAAGACTCCACCAAAAAAAAAAAAAAAAGTTAGAACTAATAAATGAATTCAGTAAAGTTGCAGGATACAAAATCAATATACAGAAATCTTTTGTGTTTCTATACAGTAATAACAAACTTTCAGAAAGAAAAATTAAGAAAGCAATTCCATTTACAATTGCATCAAAAGGAACAAAATACCTAGAAATAAATTTAATTTTAACCAAAGAGGTGAAAGACCTGTACACTGAAATCTATAAGATATCGATGAAAGAAATTCAAGAGTACACAAATAAATGAAAAGATATTTTCTGTTCATGGATTGGAAGAATTAATATTGGTAAAATGTCCATACTACCCAAAGATATTGACAGATTAGATGAAATCCCTATCAAAATTCCAATAGCATTTTTCACAGAACCAGAAAAATAATTCTAAAATTTGAATGGCACCACAAAAGACCACAAATAGCCAAAACAAACTTGAAAAACAAGAACAAAGCTAGAGGTATCACACACCCTGATTTCAAACTATACTACAAACTATAGTAATCAAAACACTATGGTATGAGCATAAAAACAGACACACAGATCAATGGAACAGAATAGAGAGCCCAGAAATAAACTCATACATATATGGTCAATTAATTTGCTGCAAAGGAGCCAAAAATATGCAATGGGAAAAGGACAGTCTCTTTAATATATGGTGTTGGGAAACCTGGACAGTCACATGCAAAATAATGAAACTAGACTGCTATCTTACATAATACACAAAAATTAACTAAAAATGAATTAAAGACTTGAATGTGAGACCAGAAAGCATAAAACCCCTTGAAGAAAACATAGGCAGTAATCTCCTTGATGTTGGTCTTTGGCTTTGAATTTTTAGACTGGAATCCAAAGAAAAGGCCAACAAAAGCAAAAATAACCAAGTGAGACTACCTCAAACTTAAAAGCTTCTGCACAGCAAAGGAAACCATCAACAAAATGAAAAGGCAACCCACTGAATGGGAGAAAATATTTGTAAATCATATATCTGGTAAGGGATTAATATCCAAAATATATAAAGAATTCAAACAACTCAAAAGCAAGAAAAACAAAACAATCAGATTAAAAAATGGGCAGAGGATCTAGATAGACATTTTTCCAAAGAAGACATACAGATGGCCAACAGGTACATGAAAAGATGTTCAACATCACTAATTATCAGGGAAATGCAAATCAAAACCACAATATCACCTTACACCTGTCAGAATGAATATTATCAAAAAGACAAGTATTGGAGAAGATGTGGAAAAGGGTGATCGTCACACACTGTTGGTGGGAATGTACATTCATGCAGCCACTACAGAAAACAATATGGAGGTTCCTCAAAAAATTAAAAATAGAACCACCATATGATTCAATTATTCTACTTCTGGGTATTTATCTGAAGAAAGTGAAAACCCTAATTCAAAAATATATAAGCACCCTTATGTTCATTGCAGAATTATTTACAGTAGCCAAGATATGGAAACAACCTTAGTGTCAATCAATGGTTGAATGGATAAAGATGTGGTATATTTTGGTATACAATGAAATACTACTCAGCCGTATAAAACAAGTCTTACCATTTGCAACAACATGGATGGACCTTGAGGGTATTAGGCTAAGTGCAATATATCAGACGGAGAAAGACAAATACCGTATGATTTCACTTATATATGGAATCTTAAAAACATAACAAATGAACAAATGAAACAAAACAAAAATCACAGATATGTAGAACAGATTGATGGTTACCAGAGGAGAAGGGGGTTGGGGGGATGGGCAAAAATGTGTGAACAAGGGTCAATGATATGGTGATGGATGATCATAGACTTATTGTGGTGACCACTTTGTAGTGTATACAAATATCGAATTATTATGTTGTACGCCTGAAACTAATATAATGTGAGATGCCAATTTTCCCTCAATTTAAACTAAAAGAATAAAGCAATCCAACACAAGCTACCGCAGCTAGAGGTAGAACTGTCCTCATCCTCTCACCATGCTCCCCAACACTGTTGATTGTGAGATCCTTCTGGAGTCTCTGGAGACCGAGGGGCATGGCACACGGACCACACCTCCTTCCTCAGCTCCACTGTGCTTCTCAGTCATCCAGTCAGCTAAGCTGTGCTGCTCCACTGAATGATGGAGATGGGAAAAAGAACTAGCATTTCTGCCCCTCTGGATGTCACAACCTAGCCTAGTGAGGGAGCCAAGATGTGAACAAATTATTCAGCGTGTTACAGCATCGTGTGGGCTGAAGTGTGTCCCCCACCCCACAATTCATATGCTGAAGTCCTAACGCCCAGTGTTTCAGAATGTGACTGTATTTGGACAAAGTGTCTTTAAAGAAGTAATCAAGTTAAAAAGAAGTGTCCTTAGTAGAAGAGATTAGGGCATAGACACAAACAGAGGAAAGACCATGTAAAAGCTCAGGGAGAAGAGGCCATTTACCAGCCAAGGAGAGGGACCTCAGAAGGAACCAACCCTACTGACACCTTGATCTTGGAATTCTAGCCTTTAGAACTATGAGAAAATAAGTTTCTGTTGTTTAAGCCAAAAAAAGAAAAAAGAAAAGAAAATGCCTGCCCCTTTCTATCCAATGTATTATCTTAAGGAATTTGCTATTTTTCCCCCAAAGGGAGGGGGAAAAAACCCTCACTCTTCAAGATGTGACTTTGTTTACTCCAGTTAATTATTTAAGAGGATTCTTTAAGCCCTCACCACTCAACCTTTACAATTCCACACAGAAACAAAGATAATTTAGAAGGCTGAGAAGCTTTATGCAAATTGAGATTTTCAGAGCCGAAAAGGACACCTCACAGCTTCAGCCAGGTGACTCTTGGACACCAGGGCATAGTGGTGTTTGGTAGCTGGTGATGAGGGGGATTTTGGCCACAAATGCAGAGCCATTGTTGAACATGTAAACAAGTATTAATAATACAGCATTAATTTATTGCTTCTGCGGATTATTCTAATACAGACTTGCTGACTTGTCCATGTATAATACATAAACACATCCGTAAAAATTTAATGCCTTCACCCACAACACTGCCTGTTGACACGTTTTCACTCTCCTTAACGCTGCTAGCTGAAGGAGTGAACACAATGTCAAGGTGGCAGAAGTAAGCATGACACCGGCGTGATGGTCAGAAAATTAACTTTTCAAAACTTTGGGGTCAATTAGACATTTAGCAACATGTGTGGTGATGACAAATGTGGCTGAAGCTTATTTTGAAAACTGGATCCTGAATTACAAATAGGAGCAGCGGAAAAACCCGTCTACACCCCAAGGGCAAATGACACTGAATTCAAAAAGCTATTAGGAAGAGTCCCCTAAATGTTTTGGCTGCAAACATTTGCATCATTCGACAGAGCAATCTTAAAAAAATCCTTCAACTCACACGTTCCTTTCAAAATGAACACTTGTAAAGAAAGAATAGAATAGAGATATAGTGATGATTTTTTTTGCAGGATCTGAGTCCTAAAGTTTGGGGCACACACCATTTCTTCCTCTCTCTTTGTCAGAGCAGCTGAGGCAAGATCCCTCCCTCACTGGGAGCTCAGATTTCTGAGTATAAACTCTCAATTCTTCATAGGAAAGATAGGACACAACAGAAAAGCATTGCAAATCATTTTATCTTCACCCCTTGCTGATTGGAAACCAGGCTCACTCATAGTTTGGATTTATTTTTTACAAGGCATTTGCATATACGTTCTGCTTTTGTCAAATTCTGTGTGCCTGTTGCCAAAATGGAAATTGGAACTAGCCATGAGTCGTCTTCCCCCACAGTCTCTAAAATTTCTGTTCCTCTCTGGATAGTGGATGTACCGTCGTTTTGCAGCTCTCAGCTCGGCTCTAGTAACAACTCTGTTATGGCCCTGTGGCCTTTTTCATAGCATTTATTTTCAGGTCTGCCATGTGTTGGACCCCCATAACAGTCAGGCTGACTCTCATTCTGTGGCTCCAAAGACATCGGCCGTGAGAGTTGATCTGGACGCCTGCAAAGTGTGGTGGAGTTGGCTCGATTTCATGTGACGGGCCCAGATTATGGTCCTTTGTCCAGAGTAGGCTTGATATAGAAACAGAAAGGCTTAACATAGGGCCTGCTTCCTAAGAACATAAAGGACCATTTATGGTGACTGTTTAGATTAAAACTCAACTTCTTCTTGATCCTGAAGCTCTTTCAATTAGGTAGGCAGTTTGCTTTACTGGGAGTTTTCTTGGGATCGCTATTTGTAAAGGAAGTTATTGCCCAACTGAAGCAGGTTCCAGCTTATGGCTGAAAGTAACATGTGGAGAGCACTTTTGTAGTATATCTCCTTTTTTTTTTCTTTTTTAACAACTTTATTGGAGTATAATTGCTTTCCAATATTGTATTAACTTCTGCTGTGTAACAAAGTGAATCAGCTATACATGTATCCCCATATCCCCTCCCTCCCACACTCCCTATCCCACCCCTCTAGGTGGGCACAAAGCACCAAGCTGATCTCCCTGTGCAATGCAACTGCTTCCTACTAGCTATTTGGTAGCGTATATATGTCCATGCCACTCTCTCACTTTGTCCCAGCTTACCCTTCCCCCTCCCCGTGTCCTCAGGTCCGTTCTCTACATCTGCGTCTTTATTCCTGTCCTGCCCCTAGGTTCTTCAGAACCTTTTTTTTTTTTTTAGATTCCGTATATATGTGTTAGCATACTGTATTTATTTTTCTCTTTCTGACTCACTTCACTCTGTATGACAGTCTCTGTGTCCATCCACCTCACTACAAATAACGCAATTTCATTTCTTTTTATGGCTGAGTAATATTCCATTGTATATATGTGCCACATCTTCTTTATCCATTCATCTGTTGATGGACATTTAGGTTGCTTCCATGTCCTGGCTATTGTAAATAGTGCTGCAATGAACATTGTGGTACATGTCTCTTTTTGAACTATGGTTTTCTCAGGGTGTATGCCCAGTAGAGGGATTGCTGGGTCATATGGTAGTTCTATTTTTAGTTTCTTAAGGAACCTCCATACTGTTCTCCACAGTGGCTGTATCAATTTACATTCCCACCAACAGTGCAAGAGGGTTCCCCTTTCTCCACACCCTCTCCAGCATTTATTTTTTGTGAATTTTTTGATGATGGCCATTCTGACCGGTGTGAGGTGATACCTCATTGTAGTTTTGATTTGCAGTTCTCTAATGATTAGTGATGTTGAGCATCCTTTCATGTGATTGTTGGCAATCTGTATATCTTCTTTGGAGGAATGTCTATTTAGGTTTTCTGCCCATTTTTGGATTGGGTTGTTTGTTTTTTTGTTATTGAGCTGCATGAGCTGCTTGTAAATTTTGGAGATTAATCCTTTGTCACTTGCTTCATTTGCAAATATTTTCTCCCATTCTGAGGGTTGTCTTTTCATCTTGTTTAAGGTTTCCATTGCTCTGCAAAAGCTTTTAAGTTTCATTAGGTCCCATTAGTTTATGGTTGTTTTTATTTCCATTTCTCTAGGAGGTGGTTCAAAAGGATCTTGCTGTGATTTATATCAAGAGTGTTCTGCCTATGTTTTCCTCTAAGAGTTTGATAGTGTCTGGCCTTACATTCAGGTCTTTAATCCATTTTGAGTTTACTTTTGTATATGGTGTTAGGGAGTGTTCTAATTTCATTCTTTAACATGTAGCTGTCCAGTTTCCCCAGCACCAATTATTGAAGAGGCTGTCTTTTCTCCATTGTATACTCTTGCCTCCTTTATCAAAGATAAGGTGACCATAGGTGCCTGGGTTTATGTCTGGGTATTCTATCCTGTTCCATTGATCTATATTTCTGTTTTTGTGCCAATACCATACTGTCTTGATTACTGTAGCTTTGTAGTATAGTCTGAAGTCAGGGAGCCTGATTCCTCCAGCTTCATTTTTCTTTCTCAAGATTGGTTTTGCTATTTGGGGTCTTTTGTGTTTCCATACAAATTGTGAAATTTTTTGTTCTACTTCTGTGAAAAATTCCATTGGTAGTTTGATAGGGATTGAATTGAATCTGTAGATCTGTAGAATCTGCTTTGGGTAGTATAGTCATTTTCACAATGTTGATTCTTCCAATCCAAGAACATGGTATATCTCTCCATCTGTTTGGATCATCTTTAATTTCTTTCATCAGTGTCTTATAGTTTTCTGCATACAGGTCTTTTGTCTCCTTTGATAGGTTTGTTCCTAGGTATTTTATTCTTTTTGTTGCAGTGGTAAAAGGGAGTGTTTCCTTAATTTCTCTTTCAGATTTTTCATAATTAGTGTGTAGGAATGCAAGATATTTCTGTGCATTAATTTTGTATCCTGCTACTTTACCAAATTCATTGATTAGCTCTACTAGTTTTCTGGTAGCATCTTTAGGATTCTCTATGTATAGTATCACATCATCTGCAAACAGTGACAGTTTTACTTCTTCTTTTCCAATTTGGATTCTTTTTATTTCTTTTACTTCTGTGATTGCTGTGGCTAAAACTTCCAAAACTATGTTGAATAATAGTGGTGAGAGTGGGCAACTTTGTCTTGTTCCTGATCTTAGTGGAAATGGTTTCAGTTTTTGACCATTGAGAACAAGTTGGCTGTGGGTTTGTCATATATGGCCTTTATTGTTTTGAGGTAAGTTCCCTCTATGACTACTTTCTGGAGGGTTTTTATTATAATTCGGTGTTGAATGTTGTCAAAAGCTTTTTCTGCATCTATTGAGGTAATCATATGGTTTTTCGCTTTCAATTTGTTAACCTGGTTTATCATATTGATTGATTTGCATATATTGAAGAATCCTTGCATTCCTGAGATAAACCCCACTTGATCGTGGTGTATGATCCTTTTAGTGTGCTGCTGGATTCTGTTTGCTAGTATTTTGTTGAGAAGTTTTGCATCTATGTTCATCAATGATATTGGCCTGTAGTTTTCTTTTTTTGTGACATCTTTGTCTGGTTTTGTTATCAGGGTGATGGTGGCCTCATAGAATGAGTTTGGGAGTGTTCCTCCCTCTGCTATATTTTGGAACAGTTTGAGAAGGATAGGTGTTTACCTCTCCTCTATATGTTTGATAGAATTCTCCTGTGAAGCTATCTGGTCCTGTGCTTTTTATGTTGGAAGATTTTTAATCACAGTTTCAATTTCAGTGCTTGTGATTGGTGTGTTTATATTTTCTATTTCTTCCTCATTCAGTCTCAGAAGGTTGTGCTTTTCGAAGAATTTGTCCATTTTCTTTCAGGTTGTCCATTTTATTGGCATATAGTTGCTTGTAGTACTCTCTCATGATCCTTTGTATTTCTGCAGTGTCAGTTGTTACTTCTCCTTTTTTATTTCTAATTCTGTTGATTTGAGTCTCTTCCCTTTTTTTCTTGGTGAGTCTGGCTAATGGTTTATCAATTTTGTTTATCTTCTCAAAGAACCAGCTTTTAGCTTTATTGATTTTGCTATTGTTTCCTTCATTTCTTTTTCATTTATTTCTGATCTGATCTTTATGATTTATTTCCTTCTGCTAACTTTGGGTTTATTTGTGTTCTTCTTTCTCTAATTGCTTTAGGTGTAAGGTTAGGTTTTTTATTGAAGATTTTTCTTGTTTCTTGAGGTAGGATTGTATTGCTATAAGCTTTCCTCTTAGAACTGCTTTTGCTGCATCCCATAGGTTTTGGGTTGTCGTGTTTTCATTGTCATTTGTTTCTAAGTATTTTTTTATTTCCTCTTTGATTTCTTCAGTGATCTCTTAATTATCTAGTAGTGTATTGTTTAGCCTCCACGTATTTGCATTTTTTACAGATTTTTTCCTGTAATTGATATCTAGTCAGATTGTACTGTGGTTGGACAAGATACTTGATATGATTTCAATTTTCTTAAATTTATCAATGCTTGATTTGTGACCTAAGACATGTTCCATGAGCACTTGAGAAGAATGTGTATTCTGCTATTTTTGCATGGAATGTCCTATAAATATCAATTAAGTCCATCTTGTTTAATATGTCATTTAAAGCTTGTGTTTCCTTATTTATTTTCATTTTGGATGATCTGTCCATTGGAGAAAGTGGGGTGTTAAAGTCCTCTGCTATTATTGTGTTACTGTCGATTTCCCCTTTTATGGTTATTAGTATTTGCCTATGTATTGAGGTGCACCTATGCTGGGTGCATAAATATTTCCAATTGTTATATCTTCTTCTTGGATTAATCCCTTGATCATTATGTAGTGTCATTCTTTGTCTCTTGTAATAGTCTTTATTTTAAAGTGTATTTTTTCTGATATGACAATTGTTACTCCAGCTTTCTTTTGATTTCCATTTGCATAGAATACCTTTTTCCATCCCCCCACTTTCAGTCTGTATGTGTCCCTAGGTCTGAAGTGGGTCTCTTGTAGACAGCATATATACAGGTCTTGTTTTTGTATCCATTCAGCCAGTCTATGTCTTTTGGTTGGAGCATTTAATCCATTTACATTTAAGGTAGTTATCAGTATGTATGTTCCTATTACCATTTTCTTAATTGATTTAGGTTTGTTTTTCTAGGTCTTTACCTTCTCTTGTGTTTCCTGCCTAGAGAAGTTCCTCTAGCATTTGTTGTAAAGCTGGTTTGGTGGTGCTGAATTCTCTTAGCTTTTGCTTGTCTGTAAAGGTTTTACTTTCTCCATCGAATCTGAATGAGATCCTTGCTGGGTAGAGTAATCTTGGTTGTAGGCTTTTCTCTTTCATCACTTTAAATATGTTTGCCACACTCTTCTGGTTTGAACAGTTTCTGCTGAAATTTCAGCTGTTAACCTCATGGGGATTCCCTTGTATGTTATTTGTTGCTTTTCCCTTGCTGCTTTTAATATTTTTTCTTTGTATTTAATTTTTGATAGTTTGATTACTATGTTTCTTATTGTGTTTCTCCTTGGATTTATCCTGCATGGGACTCTCTGTGCTTCCTGGACTTGACTATTTCCTTTCCCGTATTAGGGAAGTTTTCAACTATAATCTCTTCAAATATTTTCACAGTCCCTTTCTTTTTCTCTTCTTCTTCTGGGACCCCTATAATTTGAATGTTGGTGCATTTAATGTTGTCCCAGAGGTCTCTAAGACTGTCCTCAATTCTTTTAATTATTTTTTCTTTATTTTGCTCTGTGGTAGTTATTTCCACTATTTTATCTTCCAGGTCACTTATCCATTCTTCTGCCTCAGTTATTCTGCTATTGATTGCTTCTAGAGAATTTTTAATTTCATTTATTGTGTTGTTCATCATTGTTTGTTTGCTCTTTAGTTCTTCTAGTTCCTTGTTAAACATTTCTTGTGTTTTCTCCATTCTATTTCCAAGATTTTGGATCATCTTTCCTATCATTACTCTGAATTCTTTTTCAGGTAGACTGCCTATTTCCTCTTCATTTGTTTGGTCTGGTGGGTTTTTACCTTGCTCCTTCATCTGCTGTGTGTTTCTCTGTCTTCTCATTTTGCTTAACTTACTGTGTTTGGGGTCTCCTTTTCACAGGCTGCAGGTTCATAGTTCCTATTTTATTTGTTGTCTGCACCCAGTGGGTATGGTCGTTTCAGCGGGTTGTGTTGGCTTCCTGGTGGAGGGTGCTGGTGCCTGTGTTCTAGTGGATGAGGCTAGATTTTGTCTTTCTGGTGGGCAGGACCAATTCCGGTGGTGTCTTTTGGGGTGTCTGTGAACTTATTATCATTTTAGGCAGCCTCTCTGCTAATGGGTGGGCTTGTGTTCCTGTGTTGCTAGTTGTTTGTCATCAGGTTTCCAGCATTGGAGCTTGCTGGTCATTGAGTGGAGCTGAGTCTTAGTGTTGAGACAGAGATCTCTGGAAAGCTCTCACCGATTGATATTACATGGGTTCGGGACATCTCTGGTGGACCAATGTTCTGAACTCGACTCTCCCACCTCAGAGGCTCAGGCCTTACACCAGCTCAGTCGGCTCAGTCGGAACACCAAGACCCTTTCAGCCACACAGCTCAGAAGAAAAGGGAGAAAAAAAGAAGAAAGTAAGATAAATAAATAAATAAATGAATAAATAAAGTTATTCAAATAAAAATTTTAAAAGTATTAAAATAAAAATAATAAAAAAGTAATAAAAAAAGAAAGAAGAGAGCAACCAAACCAATAAACAAATCCACCAATAGTAACAAGTGCTAAAAACTATACTAAAAAAAAATAAAAAAGGACAGACAGAACCCTAGGACAAATGGTAAAAGCAAACCTATACTCACAAAATCACACAAAGAAGCATACACATACACACTCACAGAAAAAAATATATATATATATGTATAAAAAAGGAAGAGAGCAACAAAATCTATAAACAAATCTACCATTGATAATAAGTTCTAAGTACTAAACTAACATAAACATAAAACCAGAAACAAATTAGATGCAGAAAGCAAACCCCAAGTCTACAGTTGCTCCCAAAGTCCACCTCCTCAATTTTGGTATGATTCGTTGTCTATTCAGGTATTCCACAGATGCAGGGTACATCAAGTTGATTGTGGAGATTTAATCTGCTGCTCCTGAGGCTGCTGGGAGAAATTTCCCTTTCTCTTCTTTGTTCGCACCGCTACTGGGTTTCAGCTTTGGGTTTGGCCCCACCTCTGCGTGTAGGTCACCTGAGGACGTCTGTTCTTTGCTCAGACAGGACGAGGTTAAAGGAGCAGCTGATTTGGGGGCTCTGGCTCACTCAGGCCGTGGGGAGGGAGGGGTACGGATGCAGGATGAGCCTGTGGTGGCAGAGGCCGGCGTGATGTTGCACCAGCTTGAGGCGCGCCGTGCGTTCTCCCGGGGAAGTTGTCCCTGGATCACGGGACCCTGGCAGTGGCGGGCTGCACAGGCGCCCTGGAGGGGAGGTGTGGAGAGTAACCTGTGCTTGCACACAGGCTTCTTGGTGGCGGCAGCAGCAGCCTTAGCGTCTCATGCCTGTCTCTGGGGTCCGAGCTGATAGCTGCGGCTCACGCCCGTCTCTGGAGCTCGTTTAGGCAGTGCTCGGAATCCCCTCTCCTCGTGCACCTGAAACAATGGTCTCTTGCCTCTTTGGCAGGTCCAGACTTTTCCTGGACTCCCTCCCAGCTAGCTGTGGCACACTAGCCCCCTTCAGGCTGTGTTCACGCAGCCAACCCCAGTCCTCTCCCTGGGATCTGACCTCCGAAGCCCAAGCCTCAGCTCCCAGCCCCTGCCCGCCCCAGCAGGTGAGCAGACAAGCCTCTGGGGCTGGTGAGTGCTGGTCAGCACCCATCCTCTGCGCAGGAATCTCTCTGCTTTGCCTTCTGCACACCTGTTGCTGCACTCTCCTCCGTGGCTCCGAAGCTTCCCCCCTGCCATCCCCTGTCTCTGCCAGTGAAGGGGCTTCCTAGGGTGTGGAAACTTTTCCTCCTTCATGGCTCCCTCCCAGAGGGGTAGGTCCCATCCCTATTCTTTTTTCTCTGTTTTTTCTTTTTTCTTTTGCCCTACCCAGGTACGTGGGGGAGTTTCTTGCCTTTTGGGAAGTCTGAGGTCTTCTGCCAGCATTCAGTAGATGTCCCATAGGAGTTGTTCCACATGTAGATGTATTTCTGATGTATTTGTGGGGAGGAAGGTGATCTCCATGTCTCACTCCTCTGCCACCTTGAAGGTCTCCTCGCATCTTACTTTTTAAAAGGAGGAAAATTTCCTTGCTTTAAAACCATGAACCTTCTGAACTTATATAGGATTTGACACATTTACTCCTTGTCACCAGGGTGTATGAAGCAGCCATGACATCCTAGCTACAAATGCATATTCATTCCTTCTTTTATTTTACAGTTAACCTTTGCTTCAGTGCACTCACAACAAAATTGTATGTTCTGTAGTGGGGTTTTAACAGCTTTTTAATGGAGAAATTTCCTTTTCTCTTCTTTGTTTGCACAGCTCCTGGGGTTCAGCTTTGGATTTGGCCCCGCCTCTGCATGTAGGTCACCCTTTGGTGTCTTTTGGGAAGTCTGAGGTCTTCTGCCAGCATTCAGTAGGTGTTCTGTAAGCGTTGTTCCACATGTAGATGTATTTTTCATGTATTTGTGGAGAGGAAGGTGATTTCCATGTCTTACTCCTCCGTCATTTTGAAGGTCCCCCGTATATCTCCTTTTGAATTAATTATGATCACACCCCCCTAGAATCCGGGTCCAGTATCTCTTTATGGAGTTTTCAGAATCACCTGCTTAGAAGTAGGTATATATTTTACCTATATCTATGATTAACCAATTAATAGATATTGCCTCTTCTCTTTTTACCTAATAAATATTTGTTTAATCATTGCACTTATCAAGAGCTTTTATCATATTGAAAGGATATGTGAAAAACCCTAAAACATTGACCTTGGGAAAAAGTATTTGTAATTATAAGTTATCATTGTTTCTAAACTACTTGTTTCAAAATTTGAATAGCTAAACAAGGAGAGCAGCCATCTTTAAACAAACAAGCAATTATATTGAGACTATTGACAGAAATTGACAGGCAATATACCAACTCACTGATCTCCGATGGATAACTGGGTGGATTACCACAGCAGCTGGAGTGGTAATTATTTCATAACGTATGTCAGATTACATGGCTCCTCTGCTCAAAACTCTCCAATGGTTCTTTATCACACTTATGATCTACAGGATCCTACATGATTTTCTTTTGCCCATCTCCCTAAACTTACTAACACTCTAACCCCCATTCATTGTGATCTAACCAGTCTCACTGTGTTCTAACCAGTTCTTCTTCAAACATGCTGTGATGAGCTCCACCATAGCACCACTGCCCTTGGTGTTCCTTTAGCCTGGAAAGTCCCATCTCTGTATCCCTGTCTGGCTCACTCCCTCCTTTGACTCAGGTTTCTGTTGAAATGTGACTTTCCCCAGGGACCCCTTCCTTGACAACCCCTCCAAACTGTACTCCCCTCCTATTCCCACATCATTTTTTCATGTCACCCACTTCGTGTCCCTCATTGCACTTACATCAGTAAGGGTTCTCCAGAAAAACAGAGCCAGTAGGATTCATCTGCATATAAATAAGTAGATTTATTTGAAGGAATTGGCTCTTGCGATTGTGGGGATTGGCAAGTTTGAAATCTGTATTATAGGTTGGCAGGCTGGAAATTCAGGCAGGACTTCTGCTGCAGTCTTAAGGCAGAATTCCTTTTTCTCCAGGGTAACCTCAGTTTTTGCTCTTAAAGCCTTCAATCCATTGAATGAGGCCCTATCATCAAAGTTAATCTCCTTTACTTAAAATCATTCTGATTGTAAATGTTAATCATATCTACAGAATACCTTCATAGCAACTTCTAGTGTTTGACCAAACTGAGACAGGAAGTGGGCAGGGCACGACCTTTGGAAGAATGACATAGCCATGGGACATGACAAAAACTGGTTAGAACCAGCTAGGTCCAAGATGGTGGAAGATTCAACTTTCACTAGATCTTGAGCTTCATCATACGCTCATTATATACATTAGCATGCTAAACAACATACCACAGGCATCATGACATTTCTGAGGCTAACCATAAAAGGTCAAAAAGTGGGCGGTGGTCTGATTCCTGGAAATCCCCACCCCTTCCCCAAAATAGTTGGAGTAATCCTCCCACTCATTAGCCTATGAAATTACCCAGACCATAAAAACTAACCATGCCATATTTCGGGGCCTCTCGCCTTCCAAGATGGCCCACACTCTGTCTATGGAGTGTGTATCTCACTGAATAAACCTTTCACTTTACTATGGCTCACTCTTGAATTCTTTCCTGTGTGAAGCCAAGAACCCACGATTGGCGGCCCATCCCAGGGACTTGCCTGAGACCTGCAACAAAACTACTGGGCATTTATCACCTAGCCAAGTTGACACATAACATTTAAAACCATCATGGCACCCATCACTTTGTGACATTATACAGGCATTGATTTACTTGTTTATAATCAATCTCCTTCACAAGATTGCAAGGGCCATGACAGTGAGAACTGTCTATTTGGTTCAGCACTATATTCCAGTGCCAAAAATGATACCAGGCACATAGTGAAGGCTGGGTAAATAAACACATTGGTCTTCTTTCGTTTCTTGCATGAAACAACCTCCTTTGACCAAAGAGTCACAGACAGCATTTTGCATGGCACACCCATTCAACAAAGAGGTATCAACTACTGAGAAGTTATAGAAAATAGCCTTTCTGATGTGCTATTATGTATTTGTTCAAGTTCTCAAGGTGAGCAGGAGACCTGATAATTGACAGGAAGAGCTGACAATTGATGAGAAAGAGCTAGCCAATGTCAATCAACCAATGTGCAATTCCAACATCAATGACTGAATTTGAATGTGAGAGCAGAAAACTCATATAGGATGTTAACTTTGTATTTTCCGAGATAATAAACAAATCCTCTAGCAAATTATCATTCAGAATAAAAACACATCACATCAAGATACCTACTCAGCTACTTAACTTTTAATTTTATTTTAATTTTGAGTTTTGGGGCATCACATAGCTAAGTTTATAGTTTTGACTAAAACTTAGGAATTTATCCAAAATATTCAAGGATTTGTGCAAAAGCTTAGCTAAATGACAGTTGGGTGAACATTGTAAAGAAGAGTAAAAATTTGGAAATAACCTAAGTAGCCAATGTTAGGAGATTTTTGGTTAAATACACTGTGGTACATCTTAACTCCAGATTATTGTGCATCCATTTAAGAAAGAGGATGAAGGAAAAAATACATGATGGCACAGAAAAATGTTCAAGATATAGTTTAAGATTAAAAATCCAATTAAAATATTATTTAGAGTAGGCACTTATGTTTTTACACATGTAGAGAAAAAGAAAGACTGGAAATTTACACAGAAAAAATGTTAATAATAGATGTCCCTTAGATGTAAGCTTGATATGTTTTTCTTTTTCTTACCTGTAGTTTCTATGCTTTTGATGTGGTCTGTATTACTTTTGTAAAGAGAAAAAGTAAAAGTTATTAAATATTGCAAACATTTGATATTCCATATTCCAAACTAAAGTAGGTCTTGATTGGTTCTTAAGTGATTTATTCTGCATGATTTTATGTATTTTTTTATGGTCATTTTGTCTTCCAGGACATCCCACAGATCAACTCGAAAGCAAAATTTTTTGAAACCACTACATTTTTTAAAATGACATTTTATAAGGCACTAGTGAACCACCTTCAAACACCTCATTTAAAATGTTCCAAACTCACTATTTGCAAATGGTTGGTGAAGTGGTCATCCTGTAAAAATATGACAAGTAGATTTTCTTTCTATTTCTATTACACTAATAGTCTTGGGGTAGCCAATCCTACACCTAACAAGGGAAGAAACCTTTGTAGGGGCACTTGCCAGTAATTCTGAATTGATTAAGCCCAAATGGAGTACAATAGGTTTGAACACATATGATCAAGTAACTGTTTTTAATCTTGTTGGATTTGGGATGCCAAAGATATGTCACAATCTTAGAATTATAAAAACTTGAAAGTTCAGAGTTGGGTAACACTGGTGGGATATTTCACCTATATTTTATAGACTAGAGAACAATGGCCCACTAAGGCTAACTGAAGCATTCGAGACACAGACCCAGTTCATGTCAAAGTTGGGACTAACTTTCTGATCCTCTAAACCTTAGCCCATTGCTTTTTCCAGGATCAGAGTTCAAGTACCAATGTTGTGCCATAAAATACATAATCTTGAGCAATTATTTAACCTCCCTGAGCCCCGATATGTTTCTCTGTAAAGAGTATACAATATCTACTTGTAGGGTTATGGGGGAAATGAAAGAAGATCATTTAAATAAACAGCCTAGTACTGTGTCTGGAACATAGTAGGTGCTGAATAAACTGTAGCTATTATTATTACTAGTATTATTCATCTGAGATCCAGCTGAAAGTTGGATTTATAAGGTGGATCTTGGAAGAGAGGTTGGAGCTTCTTTAAGGAGTTCTCTGCGTGGTGATGGCTTTGGGACAGGAAGGTATAAGAGATGGTTGACAGAGAGCTTAGAGAGACAAGAGAGCAGCACTGAGGATAAACCCTTGAGTAAAGCTACGATGAAAATTTGAAAGGTAGAAGAGAAACCAGTTAAAATGGCAGAAGAAACAAGATGGTGCAGGATCATAGACACCAAGGGAGCAGTGGCCATGGGGTTTGCCATTTTCACTGGTAATATTGGAGCAAATAGTTTTTGTTGGTAGAGAAATAGAATCCAGACATAAAAAAGAAAAAAAAAAAGAAAGAGAGAGTATGTATGTGTTGAGATATCTCTTTCTTTTTTAATGCATTTTATTTATTTATTAATTTTTATTGAGTATAGTCGATTTACAATGTCATGTTAGTTTCAGATATACAGCAAAGTGATTCAGTTATACGCATATATATATATATTCTTTTTCATATTCTTTTCCCTTATAGATTATTACAAGATACTGAGTAGAGTTCCCTGTGCTATACAGTAGGTCCTTGCTGGTTATCTATTTTATATATAGTAGTGTGTATATATTAATTCCAAACTCCTAGTTCATCTCTTCCCCTCTGGTAACCATACGTTTGTTTTCTATGCCTGTAAGTCTATTTCTGTTTTGTAAATAAGCTCATTTGTATCTTTTTTAAAATATTTCACATATAAGAGATATCATATGATATTTATCTTCTTCTGTCTGACTTACTTCACTTGGTATGATAACCTTTAGGTCCATCCATGTTGCTGCAAATGGCATTATTTCATTCTTTTTTATGGTTGAGTGATATTCCATTGTATATATGTACCACATCTTCTTTATCCATTCATCTGTTGAGATATCTCTTTCAATGACTTGGTTGTTAAAGTAGGGCCAGAGAAAATTGATAAGTTAAGATATATAGTTATAAGGTCAAGCAAAGATATTACTTTTACTGGGGAAGATCTGAGCATCAGTAGGAATTAGCAAAACGAGTTTGACCTAATAGAAAGGGAGATGGGGATGAGATCAATCATAGCTGAGGCTGTAAGGGGTAGTAGGATCCAGTGAGAGGATAAGGATGAATGAGTCTTGGCAGGGAAGGGAAATGTCTCTTCCTCTGAAATGAGGGCAAAGGGAAGCTAAGGGTGAGTGATTTTGAGGTGAAGAGAAGAGAAACCAAGGATTCTTACACTGTCTTCCCTTAGTCTTCTGGGTAAACCAAGCAGTCAGGTTATTTCTCTTGAAGGAACAGCCAGGGGCTGGAGTATTAGAAAGAGACCAAAGGTTTGGAACAAAGCATTGTGGGGAATTTGAGGGGGTCAATTAGAGAACAACACAAAATATGTTGGTATACTAAACACCCACTGAGGGCCAACCCGATGACTGAGGTCAGCCCAACATCAATATCCTGACCTTGTAAGATTTGACAGACCACAAGATTTCCAAGAAGAGGGTTTGGGAACTGTCAAGGGAGCTAGAAGGTCTAGGCGGATTGAGAGAGAAGTGATGTCAGAGCTGTGGTGATGGAGCAGGAAGAAAAGAGGTGGGGAAGACGTGGGCTCAGTGGACATCTCTGGCAGAATTGCAGGGAGTGAAGTGTTGGCAGTGGACAGTTTTGAGAGATAACGTTTAAGGTTTGTGATTGAGGTGAACTGAGGCAGAGATGAGACAGTTTGGCCCTGAGGAGGTTAAGACACTGAACCGGAGGTTTCATCCATGTCAACAAAGAGATTGGGAGACCCCAGAAGATGATGAGCCCAGCCCCACCCCCCCTCGCAGCTGGGTGCAGGAATGATGTGAAATGCCCTGGGTCAAGGGTCCTTTAAGTACCTTGAGCTCAGAGCTGGGCATTTCCACTCACTTCCCTGCTCTGTAGAAACTTCTGGATGTCTCCTCCCAGAAATCTTGACAGGCTGGTATGTTGCATTCCTGGAAGCCTATTCCTCTCAAGAGACCCTGCGCTTCCGGGTCTCCTGCGAGGAGGGAATGTGCCTACCTACATTTTCCCAGAAGTGCCTGTGCGTTCACTACCCAGATGCCCAAATATCGCCTGCTTCCCCCATGGTGCCAGCCTGCACCTCTCATTTAGAGCAGAGTGTGATGCTTCTCTCCACTTTGCAGGCTTTGTACACAGCAAAACAAACAAACAGAGACCCAAACACACCCCAGCAGGCTTATTGTCAGAGAATTAGCTCCCATGCTGGCGCAGCCAGACGAATTCAGTTAAGAATAGCTTACAATAAATCCTCCCAGGCAAACTGGTCACGGGCCAGAGCTATGGGATAACTTCTGGCTCCAGCCACACTCTGTACACATGTTCTGTTATCCTAAAAGATTTTATTTTATATTTTTAAAAGGAGCCAGAGATAACAGGAACGCAAATTAAAACAGAGCCTCCCCTTCCCTGAAACCCGAAGTCGTTGAGGATGTATTTGGTTGACAAGTCAGAGAGCTGGTTCAACACTCGAGAGCATCTGTTTATGATTTTTATTTTATTTTTTTGCCTCCAGGTAAACAGAAATATGATCTTCTGCTGGAGGCTTCTTTCTTCCTGCAAACATTAACCACATCCCTCGGTTGGAAGGCATTCCACTCCTAGGTCAAGCCTGTGGTTCCCTCCTCCATAACCTTGAAAGCCACCTATGAACACACCCTGACAGTTGGTAGCAGTTTAACATAATAAACATCTGTGGGGACCACCTCAGTAGTTACAGAAAGAAAAAGAATTTTCATCTTGTAGTTGCCTTGGGTAGATTTGAAGCGGGTGCCTAGATTCTACTTGTATACCTCTTCATTCAGGGAAATCTAACATTGTGACATTGCACATGTCAGTTTCAAATGATTATAACTATTATTTCAACATCCCATGTCTGGCTGGGCAGATAGACGATGACCCAGCAAGGGAATCAGGGGTAGGACGAGGAGTCAGATGAGTGCTTTCCAGCCGGCGATACAGAAAATATGGATGCGTCTAGCTCGTGGCTGTTCTGTTTTCTTTCTGAGTGAATTTTACAAGCGGTAAGTCACCTTGATCATCTAAAAAGGGAAGGGGTTTATCATGGCAACAAGCTTTCATCTACTTCATGGACCCAAAAGGGACACTATTTTTCTAAACCTACATTTCTAAATCAAAACTTTTGCTTTCTCTTAGCGCGCCCAATCCGGGAAGCCTCAATCCATTCTGAAGTGAGTTATAAATTTGGGCAGGGGTGTAGAGAAATATGAAGAAGCAGTGTTTACCCCTCAGTCCAACAGATCTGCATTTAAATCTTGACTTAATCGCTGAGTGGCCTTGAGCAGGGTAACTTAACCTCTAATGCTTTAGCTCTGTCACTTATAAAATTATCCTAACGTTTCCTACTTTGTAGGGTTACTGTGAGAACTAAATGAGATAATGTATATAAAACACTTACTACAATGCATGTTTGATTGTAGGAAGAAGAAATCATAATGATCTCTGACTATGTATGATGACACATGATGCTAAATTCTTTTTACAGAGTAACTCATTTAATCCTTACAACAAACCTATGATGTAGGACATACTAGGAAGAAACATTTTTCACACAGATACACAAAGAGGTCTGGCATGTAAGAGGAGGGGCATAGAAATAAACTGTGGGTATAAGAATAAAAAGTGTGTAAAAAATAATAAATAATAAAAATTTAGAGATAAAAGATTTTAAATTTTTTGATTTAAAAATTTAAAATTTTTTTTTTTTTTTTTTTTTTAGTTTTGGCAGATTCTCAACCACTGTGCCACCAGGGAAGCCCAAAAATTTTTAAATATTTTTAAAAATTTAAAAATAAAGTGTGATGGTGGTGGCAGCTAGTGTTTGCTGAATGCTTAATAAGTACCAGGTCCTGTGCTAATTTTTTTTTTTTTAATTTATTTATTTATGGCTGTGTTGGGTCTTCGTTTCTGTGCGAGGGCTTTCTCTAGTTGTGGCAAGCGGGGGCCACTCTTCATCGCGGTTCGCGGGCCTCTCACTATTGCGGCCTCTCTTGTTGCGGAGCACAGGCTCCAGACGCGCAAGCTCAGTAATTGTGGCTCACGGGCCCAGCTGCTCCGCGGCACGTGAGATCTTCCCAGAACAGGGCTCGAACCCTTGTCCCCTGCATTGGCAGGCAGACTCTCAACCACTGCGCCACCAGGGAAGCCCCTCTGCTAATTTTTAAAATAGGCATTCCCTAGCTCATGCCTTACAATAACTGTAAGAGACAAGGTTCAATCTTTAGTCCATTTTATATGAAGAAAATAAGAACAGAGGAAATTAGAAACCTCCCCAAGTTCACACAGCAGGTCAGTGGTGGGCTGGGGCTTGCATTTAGCTCTCTGTGACTCAGAACCTGTGCTCGTTACCACCAGTCCAGTGATTCTCAAAGTCTGGTCCCCAGAAGCAGCATCAGCGTCACCTGAGTACTTATAAGGAAGGCAAATTCTCAGCCACACCCAAGACCTACTGAATCCGGAAGTCTTGGGGGGGAGAGTCCAGGGATCTGTATTTAACAAGCCCTCCAGGGGATTCTGATGCAAGATTGACTGAGTTTGAGATCCCTGTACTAGACTCTATTGCCTACTTTTATGGGGACAATTTTGGCTTGGTGGATGTGATCTAGAGAATGGATTTGATCCTTTCAGTTGGATTTAGCCTTTGCATCTGGCTATCTCCAGAGCAAACTCTCATCATCTCTTTCCTACTGCCCTTCATTACTCACATTGCCATGTGGTGACAGTGACAAAAATAAGACCCTTCGGGAGCATTATGTGTCTGTGTGTCTTGAGTGAGGCTCCCTTGTAGAGCTGTTATTATGCATATTCCATTGGAGGTGACCAGCAAGATTATACCTCATGCCTCATTACCTGTGTATGAGCAACTAAGTTAACTACTCTGTGCCTCAGTTTCCTCAGCTGTATAATGGGGATAATCACATCACCTATTTCAAATGCATGCAGTGAAGATTCAGTGTGACAAGCCATAGGTCAAGGGTGAGATCTGAGCTTAGCACATGTAACTACTCTATAAATATTAGCTAATACTATTAAAATTTTTTTTATTGAAGTATAGTTGATTTACAATGTTGTGGTAACTTCTGCTGTACAGCAAAGTGATTCAGTTTTTTATATATATATATTCTTTTTCATTATGGTTTATCATAGGATACTGCATATAATTCCCTGTTCTATCCAGTTGGATCTTGTTGTTTATCCAGAAAAAAAATTTTTTTCTGAAAAGAAACAGGCATTATTCTAAAAGATGTATTTAGGACAAATAAAATGTTATATTCTAAGGCACAGAGATAAATGTAAGAGAAGGGCAGTCAGTGGCAAAAGCACCTTGGTTCCCAGGTACTGTCCATTTCAGGAAAGCATGAGGAGGAAACACCTAGCTGTGATCCAGACGATGGTGGTTTGTCTCCTCTACGATTTCAGTAAAGGCCGCAGACTCTGCTTAAACAGGCTGTGGGTAAATCAGGAACTGTGGACTTAACTGATCTGAGTCACTAATAAAAAAAGAAATGGGTACTATTTCAAATATACTTTTTTCCTTTTAATTCCAGCAGGGTCAACTGACTCCAAACAGCCCATTAGTTAAAACACTTAAGTAGAAAAACCTAAGCAGCATCCCGGGGTTATTCCATCAGCCAGCCCTTCTCTGCACCCAACTGCCTCCCACTGTATTTAAAGGCAGGGAGAGCTAAATGCTCTCCTGGGTGCACACACTGTCAGGGTGCTGACTGCTGAAAGCCTCTGGAGGCATCACTGGACGCTGTGAAATAAAAAGAACATGCAGAAGGCCCTGACGGAGCGACCATGACTGCCGGAGAGGGAGGTGGCATCTTGAGTCCTATTTACCACCCCCTATATTTTTTCACCATCCAGGGGGGTGTCTTTTCCAGGGCACTGCATGCCCAGCCCCTCCATCACGGGAAACCCTTGGGATGGTATGTTACTTTGCTAGGGCCGCTCTAATAAATTCCACAAACCGGGGGCTTAACCAACAGAATCATATTGTCTCACAGTTCTGGAGGCTGGATGTCTAAGATCGCGGTGTTGGCAGGGTGGGTTCCTTCTTCAGGTTGTGAGGGCCAGTTCCAGGACTCTCTCCTAGCTTCTGGGGGTTTGCTGGCAATATCTGGCACTACTCAGCTTCTGCTGTACCACCCCGATCGCTGCCTTCACCTTCACAGGAAGTTCCCCTGGGGGAGTGTCTGTGCCCCAAAGTCCCCCTTTTATAAGGACTCCAGTCATATTGGATTAAGGGTCCAGCCTGGTCCAGTATGACCTCATCTTAACTAATAACATCCAAAACAACCCTGTTTCCAAATAAGGTCACCTTCTGGTGTGCTGAGGGGTTAGGACTCAACATATGAATTTTGAGGGGCCACAATTCAACTCATAACAGATGGTAAATGAGACTCTAGGCCAACCCCACAGATAGCTCTGGCCTGTTTAAACAGGCTTAAAGCTATGCTTCTCAAACGTAATGGGCACAAAAATCAAGTGGGGATCACACTAAAATGCAGATTCTGATTCAGTGGGTCTGCTGCGGGGGTCAGAATAGCTCATGGTGATGCAGATGGTGCTACTTTGAGTGGAAGGTCCCAGAAGAATTTCATGATGATTTCCCATCTCTCATGTCTATTATGCTAGAACTTGTATTTCCTCCCAAAGGCTGGCAACTCACCACCTTCTCACCTGGAACCACATTTCAGGGGTAGCCACAGCTCAGGGTCCAAAAATAATCAGAGCCACAAAATTCAGAGGCTCTTAGAGAACCATTCATGCCTGAACCAGCTGAGGCTAAGCGGTGTCTGGTGCACGAAATTATTTTCTGGGCTGTGTCCCCAGCCCTGGCTCCTCCGTGTCATCTTTTATTAGAGCTCTGGTCTGAGCATGGCCATGGTGGTCTCTCTGTGGTTTAATCCTCCTGAGAGCCCACCGATGACAGGACTAGGGGAGGATGGGTTAGGTTTCCTTGGAGAACTTTAATAAATTAATACCGAGACCAGGGCGGGGGTGAGGTATGGATATGTGCAGCATATAACAAACCCACTATCCACATGCATAGTATAGCAAGAAGCTCTACAAATCAAACCACTCAATATAAAAATGGCCAAAGATTATGAGGAGGGAATTCACCTAGAGGAAACCTCAATGACCAATAAACATGAAAATATTTTTGCTCCCGCTAGTAATTTGAGAAATTCAAAGGAAAACGTGAAAGCAAGATTATTTCTCATTCTTTAGAGGAATGAATGTTTAAAACATTAATTGATGGCGAGAGCGTGGAGAAAAGTGTGCTCTCATTCATGGGCAGGAATATAAATTGGAGGCCAATTTGGCAAAACTGCTATATCTGACATGTGTAATCCCCTCCTTTGTGGAATTCCACTTTTTGTATGTATACTACAGAAACACGTGGATACACAAGGAAGCATATTTAGGGCATTCACTGAAGTAATCATTATTAATAATAGCAGAAATTATTGACAATCTAAATGTACATCAGTTAGAAACTAAACCGTAGCACAGACATACCACATAGCCATTCAAATGATTAACAACAGATAACATTTCTTGGCTACTTACAATGTATCAGACCTTGTTCTAAGGGCTTTTCATATATTAACTTTTTAATATGACATAGATACTATCCTTATTCCCATTTTAGAGGGGCAGAAATTGAAGCACAGCAAGAGTAAGTCACTTTCAGTAACCCAGCTGCACAGGACACACTCCTAAGCATTTCAAGGTACCATACCTGGACCACTAGAATGAGGTCGTTTCTGTGTCCTGGTGTGGAAAGATCTCTGAGAAATGTTGTAATATAATAATACACTATAAAGGTAAATATATGTGATATTAATATTAATGAACGAGAAAAGCAAGGTGCAGAATGGGTCACATGATCTAACACCATCTTATGTAAGAAAGCTCCACAAACACTCACAAACTTTATGGAACTTGTGCATGCACGTACATGCAGTGAAAAGTTCTGGAAGGTGTCACAACGATCAGTTATCTCTGAAAAGAGAGGGGGTTGGCTCTGGAGATTTCGAGGATGGTACAAAAGGCATCTTCACTTTCTTTGGCAATAAAGCTTTTTTTGTTGTTGGAAGGATTATAGGTTAATGAATAGTTGTGTAATTAACATGAACTCTACAACAGTAGGTGTTGGTATCGGCTCTTAGTCCTGCACTGACCTGGCTCTTCTCTCGGAGAAGGACCAGGGCGTCCACTGCATCATTCCTTCTGGCCTGGATGGGCAAATCCTTCCCTCCCTGCTCAGTCTGCACAGATCATCCTCTGAGTGCGTTAACTTTCCTCCGTCATTCTCATCATCATCGCTATTTGTTTCTCTTTCATTAAGGTGTTATTTATTAGCCCAGTGGTGGTTGTTTATGAACGTTTCTGTGATAATTGGGAAGAATAGGAAAACTTCAGTTTGGAGAGGCTGAGAGTCTAATGGCTACCACAGATTTAAAGGGGCTGATGGTAAAAAACTAAAAATAGAACTACCATACGACCCAGCAATCCCACTACTGGGCATATACCCTGAGAAAACCATAATTCAAAAAGAGTCATGTACCAAAATGTTCATTGCAGCTCTATTTACAATAGCCAGGACATGGAAGCAACCTAAGTGTCCATCATCGGATGAATGGATAAAGAAGATGTGGCACATATATACAATGGAATATTACTCAGCCATAAAAAGAAATGAAATGGAGGTATTTGTAGTGAGGTGGATGGAGTTAGAGTCTGTCATACAGAGTGAAGTAAGTCAGAAAGAGAAAAACAAATACAGTATGCTGACACATATATATGGAATCTAAGGGGAAAAAAAAAAAGGCCATGAAGAACCTAGTGGCAAGACGGGAATAAAGACACAGACCTACTAGAGAATGGACTTGGGGATATGGGGAGGGGGAGGGGTGAGATGTGACAGGGTGATAGAGTGGCATGGACATATATACACTACCAAATGTAAAATAGATAGCTAGTGGGAAGCAGCCGCATAGCACAGGGAGATCAGCTCGATGATTTGTGACCACCTAGAGAGGTGGGATAGGGAGGGTGGGAGGGAGGGAGATGCAAGAGGGAAGAGATATGGGAAGAGATATGTATAACTGATTCACTTTGTTATAAAGCAGAAACTAACACACCATTGTAAAGCAATTATACTTCAATAAAGATGTTTTAAAAATAAATAAATAAATAAAGGGGCTGATGACTGGGGAAGGAGGAGTATTTTGGAAGATCCCCATGTCCTCAAAATTGTCTGTATTCCACTAGATCTAATATCAAATTAGCATCTCCCTGATAAATCAAAATGATTTTTGCCTCTTACGTGTAGTTTACCCTAATTTATCCCCTTGTCCTCCCATTCCCCCTGTAGTGCCCAAACCACCCCTGTAATTATAGGAACATAGACTTAGGAAAAGAAATGGAATTGATAATTGATCTTTTTTTTTTTTCTTTTTTTTTAAAGGATGTATACAGCCTGTTTAGACAGGCCATTCTTTTTTTTTTTTTTTTTTTTTTTTTATTTATGGCTGTGTTGGGTCTTCGTTTCTGTGCGAGGGCTTTCTCTAGTTGCGGCAAGTGGGGACCACTCTTCATCACGGTGCGCAGGCCTCTCACTATCGCGGCCTCTCTTGTTGCGGAGCAGAGGCTCCAGACGCGCAGGCTTAGCAATTGTGGCTCACGGGCCTAGTTGCTCCGCGGCATGTGGGATCTTCCCAGACCAGGGCTCGAACCCGTGTCCCCTGCATTGGCAGGCGGATTCTCAACCACTGCGCCACCAGGGAAGCCCTATCATTGATCTTTATTTATTGACCAAGCAGATATACTAGGAGATGCATAGTGCACAGAGGCAGGAGATTTAAATAGCCACTCTTCATTTCTAGGCTTAAACCAAAAGGTCAGTTCTCCTGGCTACTGCATCTTGCACATTATGATAGGCTGACCTGGAAAGGGACGTGCTTGCGGCACCTCTAGGCTCTGTCCTCTCCTCTTCTGTGCTTCTATCAAAGCACAAAGAAGCCACTTCCTCCACCAAAAGCATGCTCACCTTCTAGGACTCAAATTTTAGGGATTCGTTGATGCTAGACCTCCAGAATACATTAAAAAGACGTTAAATTCTGTGTAACTCCAATAAGCACAGCTTGGATTCTACATTCCCTATGCAGGTGCTGTAAAGAAAAATATATATATTCATGCACAAAAAAAAAAGAACTTAAACCCTTATCCCACAAAAATGGATTGTAGACCTAAGTACAAGAGTGAAACCATAAAAATTCTAGAAGAAAAGACAGGAGAAAGTGTTTGTGATCTTGGGTTGGGCAGAGTTCTTAGCTACCATACAAAAGCACGGTCGTGAAAAGAAAAACCTGGTAAGTTGGACTTGATCAAACTTGAAAGCTTTTGTGCTTCAAAAGCTACCATTAAGACAATGAAAAGACAAGCCACAGACTGGGTGAAAATATTTGCACACCATATATCTAATAAAAGACTTCATTTAGAATATATAAGGAATCATTAAAACTTAATAGAAGACAAACAACTCAATATATAAAACTGGCAAAAGACTTGATAGACATTTCACCAGAAAAGAAATATGAATGTCTAATAAGCATATAAATCTATACTTAACTCCATCATTCATTAGAGAAATGCAAATGAAAGTCACAATGTGCTACAACTATACACCCAGTAGAATGGCTCTAATTTTAAAAAGATATATATTACCAAAGGTTGAGAAGGATGTGTGTGGAGAAACTGGAATTTTCATGCATTGCTGGTGGAAATGCAAAATGGTACAGCTGTTCTAGAAGCAGTTTGATGGTTTTCCTAAAAAACTAAACAATCTTTCTATACCTCATAGCAATCCCACTTCTAGGAATCTAAGCAAGAGAAATGAAAACATATGTCCACACAAAGACATGTGTGCAAATGCTCAGGGCAGCATTATTCACAATAACCCAGAACTGGAAACAACCTGAATGTCCATCAACTGGTGAATGGATAAGCACACATGGTGTGTCTGTACAGTGGAATGTTATTTAGCAATAAAAAGAATTGAAGTACTGATACTTGCCACAACATGGAAGGACCTCAAAAAACATGCTAAGTGAAAGAAGTCAGACTTAAAAGACTACATATTGTATGATTCTATTTATATGGAATGTCTAGGACAGAAAAATTGGTGCAGACAGAAAGCAGACCAATGGTTGCCTGGGGCTGGGGGTTAGAGCAGGGATTAATTGGAAACAGGCATGAGGAAACTTCTTGGGGCGATGGAAATATTAAAATCCTAGAATGTGGTGATGGTAGCAAAACTCTAGAAATTTACTAAAAATCAACGAGTTGATTTTTACACTTATAACTGGTGAATTTTATGGTATGTAAATTACACTTTGATAAAGCTATTTTTAAAACAAGAAAACTAATAGTATATCCCCATGTGCTTGACCTGGACATAGGAATTGATCTATCACTTCAATACTAGCTTCATTATTTGCTAGCCACATTAACCAAGACCTTTTGTCCCTGGAGAAGTTCATTATTCACTTCAGGAATTGTTCAGTATTCTGTATTGTTTTAAGGACCGAATACCAAAATAGTAAAGGGTAGAGCAGATAACAAAGATACCTACTCTATCATATGGTGGTTACAATTCCAAGAAAATTCAACTTGCAGGAAAAATAGCTGTCAACCTATAATTATTTAAAGAGGTCTCGATAAGTGCTGCTGGCATTTTTGTAGACAGATAGTCCCTCCTTACCCATGGCCAAAACTCTTCTTTCAGATTAATTTGGCCATTTTATACCCCAGTCACTGGGAAGAGAGGCCAGCAATCAGGTTGGAAAAGTCACAGTGGAATCTAGATGGAGCCAGAAGTCATGGATTCAAATTCCAACACCAACAACTCAATGAACTAATACCTAAGAGTGTTTGAGAACGCATAAAGTGCTCTATCCGTATTGACTGGCATTATTGTAATTCAACAATTCCACAGTGTTTAAAGAATTTTTTAAAAAAGGAATCTATGTTGAGTTCACCAATATGAATCCATATTTACTATGATATTGACTTGAATTCATTATCTCTTTTCCCAAACTTTTAACTTGCCCATTTGTTTAAGAACTTAAGTCCCTAGAGCTAAAATTCATCCCCAAATCCTGTCTCTTCACCTTTTGACATATCCTCCCAGCATCTGAGCTTGTGCCAGAAACCTTTTGTTTTGCCTCTCTCTTTTAACCCATCCCTACTGCTGTCATGGACACATCACTTTTCCAGTCTGAAACATGCAGTGGCTCACTACCCCCTCCATTCTTACTATCTGTTCATTCATTAGCTAAGTCATGAATCTCATCTCATCTAACAGGTCCCAAGCTCACTTCTCCCAACATGGATCCCCTTCTCCAATCAAACCAGCCCAGTTATCCACTCTGTCTTGTCCATCTTGGTTTATGTCAAGAAGGCCCTCTTTCTATTTCTGAATGTTTCCTTCAAGGGTCATCTCAAGACTCACTTTGGAAAACAGTTAAGTTGAAGGGTTGCTCTTTGGTTGACATATGCTCCTCAGTCTGCCCCTTTTCTTAGACACCAGATGCTCCATGATTCTGAGTTTTCTACTGAGACTTTCCCCAAGTGGGCTTAACATTTATCCCCTGTCTTGACTAGTCCATCTACATTTCCATTTCCTTGATGTTCAGATTCCAGGTGCTTTCAGGAGTGTACATGGCCTGATAAAGTAATTCATATTATGGAATAAATATACATATACTTTTGAACTCTGTCATAAATAAGTATCTCATTTTTAAAAGGGATCACCAGTGACACAATGCAACAGCCCAACAACCACTAGGAATATGTAATAGAACGTCACACAGGTGAGAGGGAAACATGGTGGAAGGTGGGAATCATGCACAGGAACATCATCCCAATGTCCTGACCTCACTCTTTGTAAGCTCCCACTTACTCTTCCTGCTAAACACTGCCTCACCCTCTGTGATGTGTGTCCCAACTCTTTGCTGGAATGGTGTTCCTGCAGACACGCAAGTTAAGGAGTCAGAAAGACCTGGATGTAACCCTTCACTCTGCTTCTGACTAGTTGTGCAAACTTAGGCAAGTCACTCCACCTCTCTGGGTCTCAGTTTTCTCATCTGTATATTGAGGACCATAACATTTAATTATGGAGTGGCTGTGAGGGTCAGGTAAAATAAGACATGCAAAATACCTAGCAGCAGTGTCTGTCGCATAGTAAGAGGTGAATACAGAGGTAATATATCACCTTATGAAGTCTTGCTCTTGAATAATTCCATGAATTCATGCTGCATCCCCTCAGACTCTTCTCAAAGACAGGGACTTTGTCTAATTTTTCTTTCTTTTATTTTTTTTTGGAATTACAGTGGCTCCCTTATATGTGTGTGTGCACATATTTGTATATGCTTCTTTATCCCCATATCATTTCATATGTATTCTATGTGGATTTTCTTATTTCTAAATGAAGCATTAAAAAAATAACTTCAAGTTTACATTTAGTTATAAAGTAATATAAACGTAAATATAAAGTCAAAACTCAAGAAGTCTTTAGCACACCCAAGAAATGCCATTGCCTGGCTTTTTTTTTTTTTTTAATCCAAGATATCTCTAGTAACATAATGCATCAACAAACAGATTTTACGAGGTCAGAGTGCCTCTAAATGCATTCTTGTTTCAATCCACTTTCTTTTCTTTTGAGGAAAAGTATTCAATCTTTTCAAATACTTGAATAATTTAGCTACCAGTATTTCTCTATTTCAGATTCTAAGTAGCTATCATTTTCTAAGCACTATACAGTATGAGCCTTTGGGATTAAAAAACAAATGAATATTTATTGACAGTGTCCTATATGCATAGGACAGCGTAGTAGTTAAGAGCATAGTTTTAATTTTGGCTTGAATCTCAGGAAACATGAACCTCTCTCAGTCAATTTCCTCATAAGAAAAATGAGATGGTTCTTGAATCTAATCCACAGAGTTAAAATGAGGATAAATGGAAGTAACCATTTTGAAGTGTACAACTTGTGAGTGTTAAGTAATTCACATTGTTGGGCAACTAATCTCCAGAACTCTTTTCATCTTGCAAAAATGAAACTCTATACTCATCAAACACTATTTCCCCATTCCCCCTTCCCCAGCCCCTGATAACCACTGTTCTACTTTCTGTTTCAATGAATTTGACTACTCTTGGTATCTCATGTAAGTGGAACCTATAGCATTTGTCTTTTTTGTGACTGCCTATTTCACTTAGCATGATGTCCTCAAGGTTTATCCATGTTGTAGCATGTGTCAGCATTTCTTTCCTTTTTAAAGCTGTATAATATTCCATGGTATGTATACATCATATTTTATTTACCCATTTGTCCATTGATGGACACATGAGTTGTTTCAACCTTTTGGCTACCGTAAGTAATGATGCTATGAATATAAGTGTACAAATTATCTCTTTTAGATCCTGTTTCCAATTCTTTTGGGTGTATACTCAAAAGTGGAATTGTTGAATCTTATGGTAGTTTAATTTTTAAATTTTGGAGGAACTGCTGTACTGTTTTCTACAGTGTGAACCACCATTTTAAGGTTCCTTCTCAAGTTCCAAGAATCCTCAGGGCTGTGACACATGACTTTACGACTGCCCCATTTCTTCCTCTCTTATTCTGCTCACATAGCAGTATCTGCTGTGCCTCTAACATGGGCCAAAGAGTCCCCCGTTCTTCTGCTGATCTTGGCATCTGCCACAACTGATTCTGTGGGCTGGTGTTGTCTGCACCTTGGGGGGGTATATCTTGTTACAGCTAAAGCAACCGATAATGTTACTGATTTGAGGTTCTTGGACTGTTTCATCAATAGACATTGATAAGAGACCAGATGAGGAATTCAGGCAAGGCTTTACTGGGGCCCCTGCTGCAGCACAAGGGAGTGAAAGCAAGTAACAGGTTCCCTTGCTCGCTCCCTGAGGGTGGGGTGGGGGGGCAGGCTGGTCCCTTAAATGGGATGAGGATGGGGACAGATCCATGAGTCAGGCTGGAAGGTTGGCTTAGGTGGTCTGCCCACCCGCTTGGTGGTGCTGTGTGCAGGGATCACGTGCAGGACCCTGCTTTTGCTCCTGGCACCTCAGACGTGGCAGTTGGTTTGTGCCCTTTTTCTACCTTGTTGTTCATAATTTGCCCCAACTGTGCACATGTGCAGTTATTTTCAGTCCCTTATAGTTTTTTTGTATTCTGTTGCTCTAGGTCCCAGGTCGCAGCCTGTCTCAATAATAGTCAAGTTTTAATGAGGGAACACTTCGTGGCAGGGGCTGGGTTAAGTACTTTGCTGCATTTTCTCATTTAATTCCCACAGCAGCCTTCTGAGGTGGGCCTGAACCCTGCCCTTTAGACCAGTGTGGTTCTCGCTCTTTGCTGCACACTGGACTCATGGTGGGGGGAGAGAAGGAGCTGTAACCGGCAGGACCCTATGGGGTCTTCCAGGGACAGACCCCTCTCCCATATCCTCTGCTGTAGCTCCTCTCTGAAGTACCCAGATAATAGTATCCCATGCATATTTCCTGAGCTTTTCAGATGTTAAAAACCACAACCAAAGGGAAGAAATTCACTACTGTACTACAGGATCATGAGCATGTAGCCCCCAGACCTTCTGTTGCCTAAGGATTGATAATGTTAACCTAACTGCCCTGTTGCTCACCATCAACCAATCAGAAAATTGTTCACGAGCTGGTCACATACCCTGGGACACCCCCAACACACACACCAACCTTGCCTTTAAAAATGCTTTGCTGAAACCATTCTGGGGAGTTCAGGGGTTTTTGAGCCCGAGCCACCCATTCTCCTTGCGTGGCCCTGCAGTCAACCTTTCTCTGCTCCAAACTCCACGTTGTGGTTTGTTTTGACACAGGAACTTGAAAACTTGATATCAGTAACAGAGCCAGATGCTTAAAAATCCTAACGCCTGGCCAATCAGAATCTTTGGGGAGAGTTTTAAAAGCTCTCCAGCTGATCCCAATGTGCAGCCCACTTCAAGAAAGAGGGACTTTAGACCCTAGTTGTTCCAGTGTGGTCCAGCAACGCTGAACTCGCTGGAAACTTGTCAGAAATGCAGACCCTCAGCCACACCCCACACCTGCGGGATCAGAACCTTCCTTTTAACAAGAACCCCCCTGGGATCCGTGCACACATTCAAGTTAGAGAAGCATCACCTTACTACACAGAACATTTAACTCAAACAAAAAAAGGTAATAGAGCAATAAAGCTTCCACCTGAGGGTCTCAAGTGCTTTCCAGTCATTAACTAATTCATCTTCCTAATGGGACACTACACCTATTTTAGAGAAGCATAAAGAAAGGCATATTTGCAATTTTTATTTATTTGATTGTTTCTCATTGTTAAGTATTCTCATTTCCACGCTGACGCATTATGACTCCTTAAATCAGTCCCTCCCTTAGAATCCCTAAACCAATTTCTAAAGCAAAAATCAAATGCAGTAAACTAGCAAATGAAGCTGTATGTATACAGAGGGGAAAAAAATGCCTTTTTACCCCCAGAACAGGTTCTTGCCTGTTTTTCTTGTTCCCTGTTCTGTTTACCTATTTTCTTTCAGATTTTCTGCAAGCTTCTACTTGCAGTGTCCCATCTACAGGACCTTCAGCTTTTCCCAAGAATTTAGCACATCACGTGCACTTTGGTCCTATTTTCTTGTCACTCTCCTAACCTTTCCAGCTTTATACTAAACAACAAATTAGCACTCACCTCCACCAAGCCCACACATATTTGTACAATTAAGCAGCAAGCTTTGTAGTCAGCAAGGGAAGAGGGTTCCCTTGAATTTTGTGGCACCAAACCACCTTTTTTTTTTTTCTGGTTCAATTAAGTCAGATTAGCAATATCAGATAAATAGGGCAACTGTCAAGGCATTCAACAATAAATTGAAGCATTCTATTTAAGGAATGTATAATTCAACAGCTTTGATATATGGGAGTTCTCAAAAGCTCCCAGGGAGGTGGCCTATAGAGAAATTCATCAGTAAGTCACCAGATCAAGAGATTTTACTGGATTTTAGAAAATTAACAATCAAGCAATATGCCTGGGACAAAAGCCGAAGCCCTAGAGGGTAACCAAGGTAAAGGCTTTCTGACCCCAAATCTTATTAGAGATCTTTATTCTAGGGTTATTTTGAGCTCATCTTCTGTAAAAGATCTATGCCTTACTCCGTGGTGCATCCTGGCCAGGCCACAGCTTTTGGTTTCTGGTTACTGTGGCCAGTCACATGCAAAACAGGCCAGAGTCCAGTGGAAGCCAGATCTCCCGCCTGGAGTAGATCTGGTGTGGCCCATCAGCTTCCCACTCTTATTCTAAGAGTAACTGCTCCTTTGCCTCCTTCTTTCTGGAGGGGTGGAGTGTATTATCTTTAAGATAAATGTCTCTATCTTAAAACAGGGCTTTGTGAAGGAAACCACCTCTTTTGAAGGGACAGCAAAAAAGGGAAGGGTGGAGTGGAGTAGAAGCTTGAGTGCAGGGGGAGGAGAGCATATCACTGCAACCTTGGAGGTAAAAATTTATTTGAAATACAGACCAAACAGAAAGGGCAAGCACAGTTGTCTTCAGGAGATTCTGGTTATCTTCCTGGACTTGGGCCAGAGGCAAAGATGCCCGTGTGGGAAAACACAGGATAAGACAGAAGAAAAACTTCCACCAAAGATTTTTTTTTAACCTTATTATTTTTTAAACCATTTTATTGAGGTATGTTTGACATGTAGAATGTTGTACATATTTAATACGTATAACTCAGTGGGTTTGGGGCTAAGTATACACCCATGAAACCATCACCACCAGCAAAGCCATAAACATATCCGTTCTCAACCAAATTTTCCTCCCACCCCTTTATCATTATTATTATTATTGTTGTTGTAAATTTTTTTGTTTGTATGATAAGAACACTTAACATAAGATCTACCCTCTTAGCAAAGTTTAAGTACACAATACAATGTTGTTAGCTACAGGCACTACGCTGTATAGTAGATCTCCAGAACTTATTTCTCTTGAGTACCTGAAACTTTGTACACTTTGACCAGAATTTTGAACTATGAATGCAGCTCAACCAGGCCAGTCCTAAAAAATCATTAGACCTGCCAGCTGTGGAGCAAGGGGCATGTTCAATTTACTTTGGCGACCCAGGATGAATTCAATCAATTGCACTTTTAGTCTTCACCAGCCACACACTCCCCCCCACCCAAGACTCTTTTCTTTACCAAAATAAAGGAATGAAGTTTCCTGCCCACAGTAAAAACATTCAGATTCCCCCAGGTACAGCTGTTAGGAATCTGAATGGTACTTCCCAGGCCTCCTTTGCTTAGCAAAATTGGTCACAATCCATAAATACCCTCTATTCCTGGGGTAAAGGAAAACCATTACATTAAGGAGTCTATTGAGGATTCGTAACCGTCTTGCAAAGGTGTCCATGAAAATAGTGCTTCTGGTTTTTCTCATAGCCCTTAATGTCTGTAGGATTCAATAACAAGGGGATTTGGGGAGAGCAGAATAGTTCCCCTTGATGTATTTGGAATCAACTGTCCCCTCATCTCCAACAAATTGGCCACTATTAATCAGCCATGCTGTGTATGTGATGATTTTTCCCCATGGTGAGTCTCAGATGGTTCCTCACCCATCTCCCAGGAAGCTCTTCTATCTTCTGATACAATAGACCCTGGGAGTCCACACCACATGCCATTCAGGATGGCTAGCCTTTTCTGATCTCCAGTGGTAAACAGAGCCTAACCTCCAGCTCGGACATCCCAGTGAATATCCAATGTAGAGATCACAAAATCCAATGGTCCCAGCCACCCACGAGTATGCATAAACCTGGGATGGTTTGTTTTGATGCTGGACCACCAGCCATGATGATGGTAACTCATTACAGAGGTACCAGTTTCCAGGAGAAGTGAGGTCCTCCAGCCTCAGAGGGGTGCATGGGAGCAATAGCTCCACTGTTGATTGGCACAAACAGGACTGTTTATTGTGCAATTGTTGGCCCCCTTGGAGTTTCCTGGACTTATCAACGATGTAGTGTATGGGGGGAGACTTTTTATTAGAGAACTGTTTTAAAGAGTTGCAAGACTGGAATCCAACAGGCTTGGGCTCAAGTCCTGACTCTGGTATTCCCTTGCAACTTGCCTATGGGGGAAGTTATTCTACTTCTCTGAGCTTCCATCTCTAACTTCTAACATGGGATCATGTGACCTATCCCTGTGATTGCTGCCTGTATTTACTGAGATAATGTTTTCTAATTCACTAATTCAATGTCTGGTGCATTGTTCATCCCTGAAAAACGGTGGAGATACTGTGAATATTATTTCTTGAATCTGCCTTACTTTCATTTCCTTATCTGTAAAATGGTGCTGCCCCACAAGACTGTTGGGAAGAATAATTAAATACAATTAATAATTCAAAGTGCCTTGGAGCAAAAGCAACACATCTATATAGATTTCTAAAGACAAAACAAATAGAGCTTCTGCACACACCTCTCCTCCTCAAAATGCTCCATAGATTTTTTTTTTTTTTTTTATGAGGCCTTGCTGCAGAATGATTCGATTTTCTCATTTTGGTGGAACTTTTGAAAGGACAAATACAATGAAACCTTGTTATATTGCTTGTCTTTTCCCACATTCAACATATTCCCACCTGTAACGTTCCCAGTTCCTTGAAAAATGAAAACAACATGGTTTTCTGTGACTTTCAGTCTTCAAAGAGCTCTCCCGCCTACCCCTGGCAGTAGAGGCCTTGGACTGTCTCTTTATGCCATCATGTAGTGATGCTTTGCATGCTTTTTAAAAGCATTGGCCTCTCCACCTGCATGGGTTCTAGACATCTTGGTAATGGTAAGGAGATTTTCCATTGTTCTTGTGGAAGGTAGACATTTTGGCTGCTTCCATTGCAGCTGCTCAACTTCAGAGAGAAAGAAATGTGAGGGTCTGAGGCAACCTTTAAGCAGATTTCCTTCTTTTTACACTTAGGTTGAGTCTTTGAGGATCAACAATTACAATTACATTGTCACTTTAATGTGATCATAAAGCAGTAATTCTGTTTTTCTTTTTTTAAACTTTATATGTTCCAATGTAATTATGATACTGCTGATCATTTATTTGACTCATGCTGCTCAAATCTGACCTCTAGGTATCTGTGCCAATAAAGAGTTTAAACTGAAAGCAGAAGAACATTTAATTAGTCTTTGCTTGTAATAGTCTGATGAGTTGGGTTAGCTTAGAGCTTTGAAATGAAGAGTTTCAGTTGCCAAAGAAGGATGTTAATTTTATACGTTACATGTGGAGAAGGTCCAGAAATAACCTTCTTACAACATGCTACTTGGAAGCCAAGAATTTCAAGTCCACTAAATTAAAAGTTATAAGCATTCGTGGTCAAATTTAGAAAGCTACCAAATCTCATGAACCCTTTCTGAAAGCCTATTTTGGAGCAAAGCTGTCCACTTAGTTTTTATTTAAGTCCAAATACATAGGTTAAAAATTGTATTGTATCCAATTTACATAAGCTTACTAAAGTTGCCCTGTCCTTCTTGGCTGTAAATGATGATAATGCTTTCCTTAGGGTTATCATTTATTTCTGCTCATTCATTCCATGGCACGTTATATTCAAAAGTATTATGAGACCATACAGAATGGTACTCCCTAAGGACCACTCTCTACTTGACAGAGATAGCCTTCACACTGTAAATCCTATACATAAAGACCTTTAACAGATTGTTTAATTTGGGGATATAATTTAGTGAGACAAAATAGAATATGATATGAACACAGACACACATAAACATAACATACCCTTAAGAAGAGAGAAGCTATACAGGCAAAAGAAGTTATGATGCCAAAAAAAAAAAAAAAAAAAAAAAAGAAGTTATGATGCCAAAAAGAAAATCAATACTGAATAAAAATAATGATTTTTAAATGCTAGGCATTTATCTAAATGCTATACATATATTATCATATTTACTACTCACAGAACCCCCAGTAACCCTGTTTTTACTATCCTTTATTTTTAGATGAGCAAAGTGAAGCTCAAAGAGAATAAGTAACTTGCCCAGTGGCACATAACAAGCAAGAATTCTGGAATCTGAGCTCTGTTGCATAACATGACATCAGCATGGACAGAGGAAAGGTGGAAGAATAGGAAGACATCCCTCTCCCCATTTTCAGAGACAGTGAAGTGAGTAGTCAGAGTCACAAGGAAACTTCTTACTTTGGGTACACGTTTACTAAATTTAAACAATACAGGAAAAAGTTTGTAGTTTTATGTACAAGAATGACATGCAAATTCATGATAATTCCCATATTTTTATTAAATATGCATAATAAAATTTCAAGAGTAACCATTATAGGAATAGAATTAGAGTGTATAACTTCCAAACAATAAAGGAGGAAATATTCAATAAGAAAAAAACAAAGCAAAAAGCAAATGTTAAATCATTTATTTAAAGACAATAAAGGATAAAAAAATTGTTTAAAAATCATAGAAAAGAACATGGTAGATCCAAATTCAAGGACATTAGTAATTACAATAAATGTATTTGGACAAAATCCTCAAGTTAAAAGTCAAAGATTTTCAGTTTGGATTTTTAAAATTCTGTATATGCTGTTTAGAATATAATATCCCAAATATAAGAAAATGGAAAGGCTGAAAATAATGAGATGGAAAACATACACCCAGAATACGAACAAAAGGAAACTGGCATAACTATATCAGTATGAAACAAAATAGATATTAAGACAAAAAATATCCTTAAGGATAGAGAGAGTGTCTTAGTTCTCTATTACTATGTAACAAATGGTCACAAACTCTAGCTTAAAAAGACACCAGTTTATCATCTCACAGTTTCTGTAGTCAGAAGTCTGGCACAGCATGGCTAGGATCTATGTTTAGGTCTCATTAAGCTGATATCAAGGTATTGGCAATCTGCATCCCCATCTGGAGACTTGACCAGGGGGAGATTTGCTGCAAGCTCCTTCTGGTTGTTGGCAGAATTTATTTCCTTGTTGTTCTAGGATTGAGGTCTCTCTTGTCTTGCTAGCTGTTAACCAGAGACCTTTTTCATCTTTCTGAGGCCACTCTCAGATCCCTGCCCTGTGGTCCCACTCATCTCAGCAACAGAGAATTTCCATTGTATCAAATCTCTCTTACGCTTCAAATCTCTCTGACTTCTGCTTCTGTTTCCAGCCAGAGAAATTGCTCTGCTTTTGAAAGACTTGTGCGATTAGGTTAGGCTCTCCCAAATCATCTCCCTTTCTTAAGGTCGGCTGTGCCATAACATAATCGTGGGGTAAAAGCCATCAAATTCAGTCCTATGATCATGCAGGGTGTGTATAGCAAGGGGGCAGGAAGTCTTGAGGGACATTTTAGAACTCTGCCTACCACAAAGGACACTATAATCATTAAATGTGGGCTATGTGACACATTTAATCTTGAACTAAAAAGTTCAATTTTTCCAGGAAGATATAAAAATTCAAATGTCTTTGCATCACTAAAATATCTCTTAAAAAATAAATCAATAGATGGTAGAAATCAGGGAAAAAATTACATATCCATGATCATAGTGGGATGTTTCAATATACCTCTTCTAAATGGCCAAAAAATTAGTAAAGCTAGATTATTTGAAAGGCACAACTAATAAATTTGTGATTCAGGGCATTTATGGAATATTTCAATCTTAGAAAACACATTCTTTTCAAACAAACATAGAACCACTACATACTCGCAATAGATTTAAACTTTTCTCAAGAATTAGAAAGTCCACATAACCCAACAAAGAAATTATTCAGTAGTTTTAAATATTTCTACAAAGAAAACACCAGTCTCAAATGGCTTTTAAAGTGAGTCTATAAAACTTTCCAAAAAACAATCATTTCAAACTTACCCCAAACTTTCCAGAATATAGAAAAAGAACAAATAGTTTCCAATTCAATTTATGGGTCTAGTAAAACTTCACTATCAAAGCCAGACAAAGGAGAGTATTACAGAAGTCATTTTTAATATGTGGACATAGATAAAAGCTTTTAAAATGATATATGGGCAAAATGTTTCAAGAAGCATATAAAAAAGGTAATACATCATGATCATGTTGAATTTAGTACATCTATACAAGGACAGCGTAACATTAGAAAAATCTATAATTATCAATTATACTATTAAAAGGTTAAAGAAGAATATATATGGTCTTCTTAACGTAGGCAAAATAGGCATCTGATAAATTTCAGCATCCAATAATGATTAAAAAAAACTCCCTTAGCCTGTTAAAGGCTGTCACTAAAAAGGTAGAGCAAAATTCTTTCTTAATAATGAGACTGTTCTTCTAAATAGGAGCAAGACAAGAATTCTCACTATCCACCAATTTTATTCAAGACTGAATTTGAATTCCTAGTCATTGGAATAAAACAAGAAAAAGGATTAGAAGATATAAGGGCCAGAGAGAAAGAAATAAAATTGTGATTTTCAAAAAGGATGTGGTTTTGATATAGAAAAACTTCCAAAAATTACAAATTATTAAAAATAAGAGTGTTTTGCAAGATGTATAGATTTGAGATCCCCTTTTAGAAGTAAATGAAATTGAATCCCTGTCTAACACTCCTTAAAAAGTAGATTCCCTGAAGATTAAAGATGTATGTGAAAGACAAAATATAACATTTTAAAGTAAATATGGGGAATATATTTCTGACCTCAAGGTATGGAAGTCTTTCTTAAATAAAACAAAAGCATTAACTATCTAAGAAATGACTGACAAATCAAACTACCATAGAAATAAGATCACTTGCTCATCAAGAGTCACCATAAAGATTAGGAAAGGACAAGTCACAAAGTGAAAGAAGACAGTTACAGTAAAATTAACAAAGAATTTAATCTCCACAATATATAAATAATATGTATAAATCAATAAGAAAAAATCAAACAACCCAAGCAATACAAAATGGGCAAAAGACACAAAGAAAAATATCCCATGAAAGAAAATGCAGATAACACATAAACGCATACAAATAATGATGTTTTAGGTCAAGTAACCCAGGATACAGACTTTGAGACTGAGATTTATGTGCAGGAGAATTCATGGGGAATGTTCTCGTAAATTGAAATATAATCATGAGAATAGATATTTGCTATATATAAACCTATATTATATTTATCACATAATGTAATGTATCATATATTGGTGCATCTGTGCAATATATATATAACATATTTATTATATGTATTCTTAGAGCAAACACCAGAGGAGGAACATCAGAATGTTTCTAGTGTTTATGTCAGGTGATAGTATAGGGATTTTTTTTTTTATATTTACTCACAGATATTTTCTAAAGTTTTTGCAATGAATATGTCTTTGGTAATGAGGAAGAAAAAAAATAGATGTTAATTGAAAAAACTCACTGAGCGAGCAGTGAACTCTGGCCCCAAAATTCTTTTTGAGAATAGGACATAATTGGAAATAGAAATAAAGAAGTAGGGATTAGGGGGCAGATCACACCACGTCCAACTCACCAAGGGAAAATCTGATGTCATCAGTGTTTCCTTAGATATCCTACTCATGCTTCACCTGTGCCCACGTGCGATGGCTTCCAAAATCTAGGCTCTTCACATCTACACTGTGTGGACTGAAAGTTACCAAGGAAATATTCTGGTCTTGGAAAACAAAGGTTAATATATAGAGTTCTAGCCTTGAAAGGACTAAAAGTGGAAAAAGAAATTTGAGGAACTTTAGAAACACAGAGAAAGGAATTTCAATTGTAGCTGAGTCTAGACCAAAGTTGACAAGATTTAGAGCCATCCATGGGAGAATTTCCACAAAACTAAAATTATTAAACCTCAGAACAGACTGTTACTTATATTTGTTGCAAACAAAAACTACTATTAAAGTGCTTATAGGATCTTGTTTCTAAGTAATTTTTCAATATCGAATAAGTAGCCAGATATTCTAAAGGCATGGAATGGAAGCTAAGCTAATTTAGAGGATAAGCCATATCTGGTGATCTAAAGTCTTGGAATAGTTTTTGCTTGTTTGTTTTTGCCCTGTCTTTATTTAGGGTCTGGATGGTTTGATAGAATTGTAAAATGTTGACATTTTCCCATAATACCATTTTTGTAGAAAGGAAATTATGAGCCTATACCAGGATTTTCTTATGTTTCCTGTCTGCAAACCTGATCCCACAAAACACTTCACAAAAAAAGGCTTCCAAGGGCCACTACCTTTGGGATCTGATCTCTGAGAGACTGGTAAAAACACATCAGTATTTCACGGCCCTGAGAAGCTCTGCAAAGAAGACGTAAAGAAACCTGTATAACTCTACCCCATGGCCCATTTTGGGAAGCACTGAGCCAAACCAAATAAGGAAAATTTTATTAGAAGTTTAAATCAGATGAAGGGAGACTCTGCAAACACACAAGATGTAGAACTATTGGCTCAGGATAATGGCAGAAGACGAAACAGGGCCATGGAACAATGCTTCTTAACTGTCTGTGGTGAAAGACCATATTTGTAGTACATTATATAATAATACAATTGTAATCCATAATATTATCATTACAATAATGACATTTGTAATCCATCATGTGTCAATACCTTTGCAGAAGTCCACTGATCATGCACTTGGGTCATGATGATGTCAAATGACTAAAAGAGTTTTGCTGTGTTTATCCCTAATTATGTGCCTTTCTCATTGTGGAAGCAAACAATTTGTGGACTGACACATTCCACGGAGCCTGCTTTGTGTACCACTGCCATAGAGGACAGTACGTTGAGGATATAAATCTGGTGAATCTTTTTTTTTTTTCAACGCAGAACATTTCAGAATGGATAAACAAGAAGAAATGTTAACTCATGTTGAAGATTAGCAGGATGAAAACCATCTTAAATCAAATGCAGAGAAAAGTAAAAGGTAGAAACAAGTTAGTCAAACATCAAAGGAGAAAGGAGTGTGGCCATTTTTATAAGTTGGTGGCTCTTTTGTTTGCGTTTAATACCTTGTTCCTTGACTCCTGGAGGGAGTCAAGAGTTGCTTCTAAATCTCTCTAGGTTTTTACTTCATTGAAACTTTTTCTCACAAATGTCACTTAAAGAGATGGCTATCCTTTCCTCTTGTTCCTAAATGAAAGAAGGTGACGTAAAATACCAACTGCTACAATATCCAGCAAGGAAGACGTAGGCATTAAAACAGAGCCTTACATTCGTATATCATTGCTGGGAGTGCAAAGTAGTACAATACTTACAGGAGAAGAAATTTGTTAATAATTAACAAAATTTCATGGACATTTGCTCTTTGACCCAGCAATCCCACTTCTAGGGATCTCTTCTAAAGTTACTCTGGTAAAAATATGAAAATATATATACATTAGGATACTTACTACGGGTCTATTTTTAATAGCAAATGTCTAAAAACAACCCAAATAACAGTGATAAGAGATTGGTTGAATAAACTATGGCATAACGGTAGAATGGAGTACTATGCGAATTAAAAGAAATGAGAGATATCTTTATATGCTACTAAGAGAAGATATTCAAGTTGTACTTGAAGTGAAAAAAAGGCACAGTGGATAAAAATGTGTATAGTAAGCTACTATTTATCTAAAGAAGTAGTTCCAGGTATATAAACATATATACAAATATACATGGTAGAATATGCCTGATATCTACATAGATAGATAGGGAGATGTATAGATATTTAATAGACTTATATTTAGTAAACAAGCAACTGAGCAGTTAAATCAGAATTTGATTTTTCAAAAATATATACTAACCTATGGGGAAAGTAATTTTCAAAAAAGCCATTACCTACGGTTTATGGAAAGAGGGAAAGACAGGGATGCTAGATTTTATTAAATTTGCTACATTTGTAGATTTGACTTTGGAACCATGTAAATATTTTCTAAAAGTATAAAATAAAAATAAATGTTACAAAATATTTTTAGAAAGATAAATAAAATGAAACAAATATACAGCTGGTGGCATAAAAACAAAAGAAACAATTTCAAGTGATATTAAAACACTGTAATTTGACATCTCTAATGGGATATATCCTACGTGCAAAAATAAGTTTAAAGAATTATAAACTATTTTTAGTAATCATATTACTGCTGGTAGTGTAGGTACTGCTGTTCTGATCCTGCAGCGAGTAGACTGTAGGGTAAAGCAACTGAATAAGTGTGCGATATTCCAATTCTATCATTCCTGGTGTGGTTGAGAACCAGGATTCTTAAATCAGATACAGACTTAAAATTGAAGAGTTTAAGTCAAAATTCTGTGGCCCTGAATTTTCCCACTGAAAGGAACCTGGGCACCTTTAAAAAATGGCCAATTCCAGGTCTGAGGCAGAAAATGTATAAAATGAGTCTGGAACGTCTTGCAACAAATAGCAAAGGAGCTGTCAAAGATCACCAGATACAATCTCCTCTGGGGAAAAAAAAAAATCAGCTGATTGAAACATTTCAAATATGTTTAAATTCATGAGTTTATAATGGTACTTAAGAAAATCAAATAGATAAATATTGGACCATATTAGAAAAGCAACGGACTATTTTGAAAACTGATAGATAAAGGGAGAAAATCAAGTATTCTATCCTGCCTTCTTGTATCACTGAGTTACCAGTAGCAGATCAGGGGAAATTTTCTCTAAAGAGACTTTTTACAGCTAATACATGAGGACGGTGTGAAAGGGTTAGAATAGCAATATTTTTCAAGGAATGAACTAATGAATCTTGATATTGACAGTGAATCACTGCTGACATGATGTAAACAGTAAACAGAAAAAAACAGACAATACATGCCTCCTTACAGAAGGAGAAATTCCACCAGCGATGCAATCTCACCAAAGAAATCAAACCTGAATTGAATTAAGCCTCTAATACACAGAATATACTGTACACACTATATATTAATAAACAAAAAATACAGAGGACATGAGAACATGTTAAAAGACACCACAGGGATGCAATCAACAAAATCCAGACTATAGGAACCTCTGTAAAACAAATAGGAATGCTATCTGAAAGGAAATAATGTTCAGATCATATTTTATTCTGATTCACACAAATAAACTTTAAAAGATCATGAGATGATTGGAAACATTAACACTGACCGGATAGTTGAAGATATAAAGGAATCATTGTGATATCTTTAAGAGAGATAATGGTATTATGATTATGTTTTAAAAAATACAACCTAGCTCCCTAACAGGGCAGTTGGATTTGAGCTGAAGAACAAAAGGATTTACGGGAAAATGCAAAGGCAAGATATGTTAAAGAAACTTTGTTTTTTTTTTAAGCTTGTAGAAGGAGATCTGTAACTGACAGCAGATGTCCTAGAAAAGAATGCAAGTTCTCATTCTCTCTCAAGATTCTAGGGCTATTCATAAGCTGCTCCACTATTTTATGTCATCAACAGAGTTCCTCCAGTGAATTACAGCCTTCTACCCACTTTGGGACCATCCATTACAAGATGCAGCCAGCAGCCAAGATGCAGTTGGCTCATTTCACTAAGTGTTTTCATAAACAGATTTATAATGAGAGGGAAATGCATTTTTATTGACACTAAGCAGGGCTTCTGAGGACTCCCCCAAATTATTAGGGAGCTGCTACTAATACAGAGGCAATTTGCAGAGCCTTCTTCTGACCAGATAATAAAACAGCCCCCAACCCTGCTAGCTTTTTAAAATCTACTAAACAATGTGAAACCACAGTTTCATTTTTTCTTTCTGGCTGGAGATGGTGGAAATGTTCATCACCCAGTGTGAAGTAATATGTGAAACAGGTGTTTTATTCCCTAGCAGGTAAAATGGGTTTGATTCCTGTGAGATGTAGACATTTCAAAGATACCAGCAAGAGGTCCAGATGGTGTGTATTTTCATATCTAATATTATATAAAAGATTTCAAATGTATCCTGACTCTTAACAAAACCATAAATTTACAGCTTATTGCCATGCTGAACAGCTCTGGTAGCTACTAATTAGTATTACTGTTTTTGCTTCGCTCTTCCAGGGATCACTAGAATAGCTGAGACTTTCATTTTTAGTTTCCAGTTTAAAAAAAAAAAAAAAAAAAAACCACCAACGAATTCCAGGGTAGGAGCCCATCTCACTTTAGGGTCAGCTACATGGAGAACATTTGAACCTTGGGGGAACCACAAATGTTTATGGAACCACAGGGGAAATGGAGGTCAACCTTTTACTGAAAAGCCCTTTCAACTTTGAGGCCAGAGACCTTTGCCTGGTTGTCCTCTACTTGGTCATGTAACTATTCCAGAGATAGGATTGAACATATTTTCAGAATAGTGACACCAATAGCAAGCATCATTGCAAGTTTATTATGAGCTGGTCATTTTTTGGATTATGCTACATGCACTCTCTCATTCAATATTCCTAAGTGCCCTTGGAGATAGCAGTAGTAGCTTTGTTACACGGGAGGAGGTGAGGCTTAGAGAACTTTGGCAGCTTACTCAAGAGCCATCACAGGACCAACCAAGAGCAGGACCCTCACTCAAGAACCGTCTACTCCCTCCTTTCCATGCAGCGTGGCAGTGCAGAAGGTCAGTGTACCTGATGCACAAAAGGAGCCTCTTGGTCAAATATCTGGAGAAAACTATAATTTGAAAAGATACATGCACCACAATGTTCATTGCAGCACTGCTTACAATAGCCAAGATGTGGAAGGAACCTAAATGTCCATCGACAGATGAATGGATAAAGAAGATGTGATATATATATATATATATATATATATATATATATATATATATATATACACAATGGAATACTCAGCCATAAGAAAGAGTGAAATAATGCCATTTGCAGCAACATGGGTGGACCTAGAGATGATCATAATAAGTGAAGTAAGTCAGACAGAGAAAGACAAATCTCATATGACATAACTTATAAGTGGAATCTAAAAAATGATACAAATGGACTTATCTACAAAACAGAAACAGACTCACAGACATAGAAAACAAACTTATGGTTACCAAAGGATATAGCGGGGTTGGGGGAAGGAGATAAATTAGGAGTTTGGGATGAACAGATACACACTACTATATATAAAATAGAGGGACTTCCCTGGTGGTCCAGTGGTAAAGAATCTGCCCTCCAATGCAGGGGACGCAGGTTTGATCCCTGGTCAGGGAACTAAGATCCCACATGCCGCGGGGCAACTAAGCCCGTGCGCCACACAACTACTGAGCTCGCACGCCTCAACTAGAGAGCCCACGTGCCACAAACTACAGAGCCCACGAGCCCTGGAGCCCGCACGCCACAACTGGAGAGAAGCCCAAGTGCTGCAACAAAGAGCCCACTTGCCACAACGAAAAGATCCCGCATGCTTCAACGAAGATCCCACGTGCCTGCAACTAAGACCTGATGCAACCAAAATAAATACAAAATATTTTTTTTAATTTAAAATAAAATAGATAATCAACAAGGACCTACTGTATAGCACAGGGTGTTATGCAGGGTGGGGAGAAAGGGAAAATATAGGAGCTAATACTTCAGGGGGAAACTCTGTGATCTCACATTGTTCATTTTATGAACAAGCTCTTGTTTTCTGCTGAGAAGAGTCAACAGGATGGATTTCTTCCATCCTGATACCCCAAGGTTTAAGTTTCATTAACACCAGCCTATGCAAATATCCCAATTCCATTTTGTATTTATTTATTTATTTTTAAATTTTTGGCTGCGTTGGGTATTCGTTGCTGTGCTAGGGCTTTCTCTAGCGGCGGTGAGCAGGGGCTACTCTTCGTTTCATTCGGTGCACGGGCTTCTCATTGCAGTGACTTCTCTTGTTGTGGAGCACAGGCTCTAGGCACGGGCTTAGTTGCTCCGCGACATATGGGTTCTTCCCGGACCAGGGCTCGAACCCGCGTCCCCTGCATTGGCAGGTGGATTCTTAACCACTGCGCCACCGGGGAAGCCCCCAATTCTATTTTGAAAGCAATGTAGAAAGATTCTAGGCTGCTGTTTCTGCCCTCAGCTTGGCCATAAAATTGCTTTTGTGATTTTTAGTCAGTGTCTTCGCCTCAGTGGGGCTCAGCGTTCTCATCTCCAGAAGTGTTTGTGTGAAAGATGTCCAAGGATTCATGTAACTTTGAAAATCAGTAACTTAATGCACATGCCCATAGCTTAGAAGAGGGGGTTCATCAGAACAATAATAAAATGATTATTTGGGGGGTGGGGAGTGATTGGATAGAAACACTTTAAAGCAGAGATTTTGAAATCCTTGAAAAAATAAAAACATGGGTAAAATTCACCATAATCTTACCTGCAAGGCAGACTCTGAAATGAAAATTCATAGAAGAGAACGCTAAAGAAATCTGACCAGATTTATGGGTGAGTTTTGTGGAATGAAGTTCATTGTTTTATCTTCATGCTATTTAAGCCTTCAAGGTAATAGACACAGTGGCATCTTACATTCAGAGGAACCAAGGGGCTATCGCATAAAAAATCAAAGCCCTTCATTTTTAACCTTTTCAGTGACTCTTGTAGACAAATAGAGCTTGGCTTTTATTTCTCTTTTCAGTCTGGTAATTATTTCATGAGTGAGAAAAATCTTGACCAACAAGGGTCTAAATAGATTTTCTACTTCTGCCCTCCACCAAATTCTGAAGGAATCCCCACCTTCCATTTCTGTTCAGATACCAGAAGTCAGCTGTGAAAGGGAGGGATGAAAGCGAGTTGCCCAACACGAGGAACAAGCCATCTTGCTGCATCCCATCCCAGGGCATGGTTCCAGGTCCTGCTTCCACTTCTCAGTCATGATGAGCTTTGCACCGTATCTTCTCCCCCCTTTATTCCTGCAATATTTGCATCTCATGTTCTTATTCTCTTAATGCCTGAGCAATTTGAAACTCTCATATACAGGCAATTCCCAGATCTCGTTCCTAAAGCATGTGATTCCCTTTCAGCTTTTCAGAGGCACGTGTGCTGGGGCAAGAACCCAGCTCTCCCTGTCAATCCAATTTGTGATAAGGATTTCCCCGGGCGCAGCCCTTCCACGGTCCTCGTGTTGCTTTGTGCCTGCTTGGCATCCTTTTGGGGAACATTTGTGTTGCTTTTTCATCTCAGAAAAGATAGTCACAAACCAGTCATCTGCCTGTTAAGCTGTATTTAGAACAAATCACTCTGAAGCAAAACAATGACGACGGCAACAAAAGAGCTACACTTATTTTTTTCTAGACTTTTAACAAAATGTTTGATGTTGTGGAGATTTCCAAACAATTAATGTGAAATTGGGGACTGTTGTTCACATGATTTATTTACCGTATATAGAGAACTCAGCTGGAGTCTCTGCTGTCACTGACGCTCCCAGGAAATTTTAGCAGAGAGTTGGAAAACATGTGAACTTTCCTAAGAGGCTGTACATTCTCAAAGGATAAAAGTTAACAGGAAGCCGAGTGCCTAAAATCCACAAGGGACAGGAAAATCTACCCCACACCACCGAAGGGAACATGTTGCTTTGAACACTTGATTTCATCATCACCATTGGTGGGTTGTTTAAAACAGGAATCTCTTGCAGATGGAGAGATATCCTAGTGTTTTCCATAGCCTTTTGGGTTTCAGATCAGGGGCATATACTTTCGCCCATGTGGGCAGAGACACAAAATAAGGGAAGGAGGTAAATTAGGAGTTTGGGATTAATATATACACACTCCTGTATATAAAATAGGTAAACAACAAGGACCTACTGTATAGCACAGGGAACTATACTCAGTATCTTGCAAGAACCTATAATGGAAATATGTATATATACATATTCTTTTTCAGATTCTTTTATATATATATATATATATCGCTGAATCACTTTGCTGTATACCAGAAACTAACACTACATTGTAAATTAACTATACTTGAATTAAAAAAAAAACAAAAAAAAACAAGGGAAAGAGAGAACGTTTAGCAACAAGCACATTTTGTGAAAGTAAGACCCCAGAAATTGAAAATCCCAAACTCTCATCAACTTTACAAATCCAAAATGGAACACTCAAAAAGAAGCCAACCTGCTTCCCTTGAGCAGTTTTTCAGAATCTCAGTTCAGGCTACATGAGGTCGGCCAGGTTTCTGTTCCACAGGGTAGTACAAAAAGAGACGAGGAATAAAAAAAGAGCACAAAATAGTAAAAATGAAATAGAGAAGGTGTGAAGTTAGAGGCTTGATTTATGTGTGGAAAACTAGCGCCAAGAATATTGTTATAGGCCTGGATCCTAGAGGCAAGACTTGTTAGCAAAAACTGTCTCTAAATATTTATGCTCAGCTAAATAATTGCTAAATAATTCCATTTCTCAGCTGGAAATCTAGGATCAGGACTAGCCTAAATTAGTAGATCTGTGAGATGGTATATTGGTATTTTATCCAGCTACTCTGGCTCAATGATGATTTTAACTTTCAGCATATAATTAATATCCTTTTATAAAAGGCTTTTCATGGCCCTACATGGGAAGGCTTCCTGTGGAAATATTTCCCTAAAATAAACAGAGAACTTAAAGCAGTCCATTCAATAGCATTTGTTTCGGGATTATTAAAGACACACAGAGTTTTGGCTTTCCCACTGTGTGCTAACATGGGTCCTTTCATTTGCTGCTTCTTGCATGTGGAGCAGTGCATTGAAGGGGGGGATGGCAGTGGCATATTTCTTCATCGTCTTGGACATTACCTTCCCGAGAATCAGCATATGTTTTGAACATTCTTTTTATGGCCCTGACTGGGGCTTAGTGAACCCAAGATTAAAAGCAGAGCTCCAAGCTGCAGGAACCCTAGAAGAAAATATTTTGTGTGAACCGAGAGACGAAGAGGAAGCTTCATCATTTAATTCAGCTGCCGGAGAAACGGCCCCAAATACTGCCATTCTTCTCATATCAGAACGGGAGATTCTTACAGGTTTTTGATCAAAACCTGAAACATTCTACTTTTAAAAGGAATTCGTTGAAATGGAAACCTATACTTACACTTGTCTTTCTTTTTCTCTTGGACACCATAAACGTGTATAAAAAATAACATAAAAGACTTCTGGAGTCTGCAGTGGACTCTGCCACAGGGAAGTTCTGTGATAAGTTAGTTCTCTTCCTCCTTCACCTCCCTCACCTTGAATGGGCCATTAGACATGGTGTCTGGTGAGCCCTTGCAGTTACTTCTGTCCTTCAGTGATTCATCTCTGACTTGCAAAAATCATGCTGCATCTGTTAATCCCAAATTCTGAATTTATCCTTCTCCCATCCCCTTTTCCCTTTGGTATTAACAGGAACACACTACTATATATAAAATAGATAAACAACAAGGACCTACTGTACAGCACAGGGAACTATATTCAATATCTTGTGATAACCTATAAAGGAAAAGAATCTGAAAAAGAATATATATATTATATATATATATATATGTATATATATACATAAATACATGTATATGCATTATATATATACACATATATAATATATATATCCAAATCACTTTGCTGTACACCTGAAATATTATAAATCAACTATACTTCAACTTAAAAAATTGTGCTGCAAACCAAAGAGAATAACAGAGAGGAAGAAACTGATGAAAGAAACCATTTCAGTTGGAGATTGGTGTAAAGGTTTTATTTTTATGATGTATAGAAGAAACTTTGACCTTGACCTTTGATTTAATTACCCCCCCCCACACCCCCTGCAGCTTGAGAGGCCACATCATGCAATTTTGGTCAAGAGCCAGGGCCTCAGAGCTCCCTTGCTGACTTCATATGCCATCTCAGCTGCTTGCTGTCTGGGTGAGCTACCCAACCTATTGGGGCCTCAGTTTCCTCATCTGTATAAGTGGAAATAATAAATAATGAGATCTACCTCATTTGAAGATTAAACAAAGTAACGCAATGCAGCACAGTGCTTGGGACAGTCTAAAAACTCAATTAGTGTTATCTGTTGTTATTCTTCTATGAAAACAGCGTTCTGAGACACAGGAAAACACTGCATTGATGTTATCAAAAGACATTTTGAGGAAAGGATACAGAAAGAAATTATTTAGCTGGAGCAAAAAAAAAAAAAAAACAACAAGTGTATATGGTTTCCTGTGTTGTTCTGGTTTCTTTAAAAGACTAAGAAATGGAGAGGTTTTTCTCTCCCTACCAGACAGGAGATACAGAGATGGAGCTTTGCAATCTAAAACAGATCTATTTTGTCCACTAGTGCAGAAATAACATCATGTGCATTTAGAAAGCTCTGGATCTGTTTAAATCAATTAAGTAAAGTTAATGTATTTTAATATCTGAGCTCTTTCCTTATCAAGATAACCCCACAATGTTTTCTTCTCAGAACCCAAGGTGGTGAAAAAAATAGACTCATGGACACTATTGCATCTTATAACTGAGGCTTCAAGAATTTTCTTGTTTGGTTTTGTTTTAGTTGTGAAGCCACAAGAAGACTTTATGTGCCTCTAAAACTGCTGTTTGTTTTCTTACCACAGCACTCAAGGGCATTTGTCTCCTTCGGGTTGTGTTGTTTCCAAGGTGGAGATAAATGCGCACTTGATAAAACTCTTTTAATGATGCTAATATTAATCCTTTGGGAGGATACTTTACCTGCTCGTAATGGCTTTAAAGAGTTTGTTGAGATTTTGTCATCGCATACATTTTAATAGAATATTAAGTTTGTAATTAGCAAGAAAAATACAGTAGATCTACCGCTCACTTCCTTCACATTCTAGTAATGATCACCAGCAAAATATTTGCTGTTTTTAAACCCTTTGTAGGCCCATTGATATTTTGGTGCCTGGAGAAGTCTGAAGCACAGAATTGTAATGTAAACAAATGAGAAACATTAAAAGTATGCGAAATATTAGAGCCAGTGGATTATGTAAATTTCAACAGTGGAGGGGAAAGGAAATCGCTTGTTAAATTAGTCTGTTTTTAGTTCACTCTGGCATTGTTTATTATACACCATAGCCAGATATTTTATAAATAGACTGCTTTTACAACCTGGAAGTTTGGGGAATGCCAGCTCATTAATGAAGTGGTGTTTGGGCTTGGAGGCTGTGATGGAGGTAACTTCTGACTGTTTCCATTGTACAGCTCAGGACTTCTGTGGGGTGCAGATAATGAAGAGAGAGAGGGAGAGTGGTAGAGAGAGGCTGATAAGATGCTCTGATGGACAGCTCATTCCAATATGAGAACCTGTGACATCAATCTGAGAGTTGGTCAATTTTTTAGCTGCATCCTGTGAGGGGTCTTCCTAGAAGCAGCACCCCCAAGGTTTTCCACTAAGAATTAAACAAATACATTCCACACGCAGTAGGTTTGGTCAGCTAACTGCAGTGACATCTACAAGTTTGTGATTCAAGAGTTTGGGAGTACCTAAAAAAATCTCAGTCAGAGTGACACAGTTACCTAGGAGACATCTCAGAACAATGGATCAGAATACTCAATAGAAATCTAGGGAAGAGACGGGATCTGGTGTACTGTGTCCTGTTTGAGAACAGGTTACAGAAAAAGAACAACCAAAGAACTATAGGTTGCCATTTCTGTTTCTTGGAAGTCAGGAAGGGAGATGCTCATCAAGGTGTTGGGAAAATCCATCTTCCAGACAAGAAAACCCTGATTTTGAAGACTTCTCAGCCTGTCAAGTCTGATGCTGTGAAACCGGCACGTTCCATTTCTTTTTTTTTTTTTAATGTTCTACTGAATTTGCTGTTTAGTTGATGATAAACATAGGTAGCTACATTTTGAAAATCAACTTACTATAAAAGAAATATTTCAAAAATGTTTTATTCTTTTGCCTTTCAGAAGTCATGTAATGTGATGATGATCTTGGTACTCCATTACTAGAATATTATTTTTTTTCAGTTTTAATATTTTTTTAATTGAAGTAGAGTTGATGTACAAAGTTGTGTTAATTTCTGCTGTACAGCAAAGTGACTCAGTTATACATATACATACATTCTTTTTTAAATAGTCTTTTCCATTATGGTTTATCACAGGACATTGAATATAGTTCCCTGTGCTCTACAGTAGGACCTTGTTGTGCATCCCATTCTGTTCCTTAATTTCTCAGATTTCCTAATAACTCTGATTTGCATTTAGCACTCACCTCTCTCCTTCTTTTCTTCTTTGAGGTCATACCACCCCAAAACTGGTCCCTTTTGCTGTCTCTAAGAATAGAAGTTTATCTGTTCTTCTGAAGTTCTATCTCCATGTAGCCCTTGGGGTACTTTGCTCCTGTTTGCATGTTAACTCCTCCTTGTACCTTTTCTCCTTTGGTATAATTCCTTCCCATTTGCCTACAGCATAGCTCCATTGCCTTCACACTGCAAGAGGGCCTTCTCTTGTTCCAACTCTGCTCTTGTATTATCTGTACCTTACTGTCCTTACTTTACTGCTGAAATGCTTTTTAAAAAGTGCTAAACAGTTTCTGCCTTTGTTTCCTCACTGTTCGCTTACATCCAAAGCCCATACGTTCTGATTTGGGTGCCTACCATTTCATGGAAACTGTAATCCTGAAGGTCAACAGTGACCTTTGCATCAGCAAATCCAGCACCTTCTCTCAGCTTGACTCCTCTTCATCTTTCTGGATTGTGTGAGTCTATAATCTACTTCCCAGTCTTGAAAGCCTATCCTTCCTTGACAGTCAGGATGCTGTGCCCCTCTTGTTCTTCAACCTCTGATTGCAATCTCTGATTCCTGCTTTTCTGTTTCCTTTCCTTGTCTTTTCAAAAGTACTTCATACGTATATATGCTGTGTATCCGTTATCCAGAACCTTAATGGGTTAAGGATGTGGTAATTGCCATTTTACAGACAAAGAGGTGGAGACAGAGAATTTCAATAACTGGGTCAGAGTCACAAAAAATCCTAATGGATGGAGTCAGGATTTCATACCAGGACTAACCCCAAAGCCCTGTCCTGTGCAATATTCAGCTAACTTCAGAGGACTTGAAAATGTTTTCTTCTCAGAGCCAAGGTGATGAAAAATAGACTCATTGACTCTATTGCATCTTACAACTGTGGCCTTCAGAATCTCTGTAATTTGTGAAGTTGTGAAACCGCAAGCAATATTACTGGGACTCTTTCCCCTTCTAAGCCAGCCTCTTAATCTACAGATCTATCTGCATCTGGACCCACATTTTCTGCCTTTGCTCCTCGTACAATAGAAAAACAACTCCTCCCATCTAGGCTGTGTGCCCCTGTTAGGTTGCTTTCTCAAGCCAGCTCCACTCTCTCCCATTCTAAGCGAGGTCCTCTTTGGTTACCAAGACCCAATGCAGCTCTGTCCCTGTTCCAAAAAGATCCCGCATGCAACTAGCTCCATGTCTTCACTTCTCATTCATGTTTCAACCAATTCCATTCTGGCTTACGCCCCCACTATTCAGCCGAAGCTACTCTTGGCCAGGTCTCCAAAGGCCTCCTGTAGATGCCTTAGTAATACCTTCCTGCCCTCATCCCACCCTACTGCTCAGCATCTTCTCTGCTCCCCAGTTGGCACCCATGCTTCACACCCTCCTGGTCTTACCCCTGCATCCCTGGCTTTCTTCTCTGTCCCCTTTACCCCGCTATTAAACGTTGGAATGTTGCAGGGTTGGTCTTTAGCCCTCTTTATTTCCTCTCTATCTCCATTCATCATTGATGATTTCATCCAGTCTTGTGGATTTAAATACCACCTATTTGATGATCATTTCAAAATGATACATCTGACCTTAATTTTTCTACAGGCTCCAGATTTATCTATCCAACTATTGTTCAACATTCTGATTCAGATGTTAACTGAACTTTTAAGCTTCACACAACCAAATGAGAAATCGCGTTAGTTTACCTCAAACTTGCCCTTCGGTAATCTTCCCAGTCTCAAGAGGATGGTACTATATCCCCCCCTTCATCTGCCCAATGCAGAAATTCAGGAGTCATCTTTGATTCTTCCTTGTTCCTCACTCTCAACGTCTAACCCATCACATTCCAGTCATTTCTCCTGCAAATTATATTTCAATTCCATTCTAATTTCCAAAGGCATTGCCACAATTCCAGTGCCATTTACCTGAATATTTTACTTTCAAACAGGCCTCTCACCCTCCAATGTTGCCCCCAACCACTCTGTTCCTCACACAGAAGCCTGTCTTTTGAAACATTCATCAGACGTGTCATCTCCTCTCAATCTCTTTAGCGCTTTCCCGTGGAACTGAGCACAAGACCCTACTCTTTGTCGTGGCTGTCCGCCGGCCACACCTCTTCCTGTCCTCAAGCGCATCTAGGTCTTCCGTGCCTCAGAGACTTTGCACGTGTGCGTGCCTCCGCTTTGACAGCTTTTCACAGAGTTGAAGCCTTTAAGTTTTAACTAAAATGCACTCTCGTCAGAGGTGTCTATCCCAATCGCCTCGTAGAAAGTGGCCATTCCAGTCTCCAAATGGTCTCTATCACACTTTCCTGTTTATTTCCTTCAGAGCTTTTAATCACAGTCTAAACATGTCTTCCTTATTTAATAGTTATCGTTCGTTCTGTCTCCACCCTCTAGAAAAGCATGCTTTGAGAGAACTCTCTGCCAACGTTGAAAACGTTCCTCTGTGCTGTTGCATACAGTAACGACGAGCCACATGTGCTTGTCAGTCACTTGAAATTTGACTAATGGGACTGAGAAACTGAATTCGTTTTTCTTTTTAACATCTTTATTGGAGTATAATTGCTTTACATTGTTGTGTTAGTTTCTGCTGTATAACAAAGTAAATCAGCTATAGGTATACATATATCCCCATATCCCCTCCTTCTTGCGTCTCCCTCCCACCCGCCTTATCCCACCCCTCTAGGTGGGCACAAAGCACCGAGCTGATCTCCCTGTGCTGTGCGGCTGCTTCCCACTAGCTATCTATTTCACATTTGGTGGTGTATATATATCCATGCCACTCTCTCACTTCGTCTCAGTTCGTCTCAGCTTACCATTCCCCCTCCCCGTGTCCTCAAGTCCTCTATTCCTGTCCTGCCCCTAGGTTCTTCAGAACCTTTTTTTTTTTTTTTTTAGATTCCATATATATGTGTTAGCATAAGGTATTTGTTTTTCTCTTTCTGACTTCCTTCACTTTATATGACAGTCTCTAGGTCCATCCACCTCGCTGCAAATAACTCAATTTCGTTTCTTTTTATGGCGAGTAATATTCCATTGTGTATATGTGCCACATCTTCTTTATCCATTCATCTGTCGATGGACACTTAAGTTGCTTCCATGTCCTGGTTATTGTAAATAGTGCTGCAATGAACATTGTGGTACATAACTCTTTCTGAATTATGGTTTTCTCAGGATATATACCCAGTAGTGGGATTGCTGGGTCGTATGGTAGTTCTATTTTTAATTTTTTAAGGAACCTCCATACTGTTCTCCATAGTGGCTGTATCAATTTACATTCCCACCAACAGTGCAAGAGGGTTCTCCTTTTTCCACACCTTCTCCAGCATTTATTGTTTGTGAATTTTTTGATGATGTCCATTCTGACCAGTGTGAGGTAATACCTCATTGTAGTTTTGACTTGCATTTCTCTAATGATTAGTGATGTTGAGCATCCTTTCATGTGATTGTTGGCAATCTGTAGATCTTCCTTGGAGAAATGTCTGTTTAGGTCTTCTGCCCATTTTTGGATTGGGTTGCTTGTTTTTTTGATATTGAGCTGTATGAGCTGCTTGTATATTTTGGAGATTAATTATTTGTCAGTTGCTTTGTTTGCAAATATTTTTTCCCATTCTGAGGGTTGTCTTTTCGTCTTGTTTATGGTTTCCTTTGCTATGCAAAAGCTTTTAAGTTTCATTAGGTCCCATTTGTTTATTTTTGATTTTATTTCCATTACTCTAGGAGGTGGGTCAAAAAATATCTTGCTGTGATTTATGTCATACAGTGTTCTGCCTATGCTTTCCTCTAAGAGTTTTATAGTGTGTGGCCTTACATTTAGGTCTTTAATCCATTTTGAGTTTATTTTTGTATATGGTGTTAAGTAGTGTTCTAATTTCATTCTTTTTTATGTAGCTGTCCAGTTTTCCCAGCACCACTTATTGAAGAGGCTGTCTTTTCTCCATTGTATATTCTTGCCTCCTTTATCAAAGATAAGGTGATCATATGTGTGTGGCTTTAACTCTGGACTTTCTATCCTGTTTCATTGATCTATACTTCTGTTTTTGTGTCAGTACCATACTGTCTTGATTACTGTAGCTTTGTAGTATAGTCTGAAGTCAGGGTGCCTGATTCCTCCAGGTCCGTTTTTCTTTCTCAAGATTGGTTTTGCTATTCGGGGTCTTTTGTGTTTCCATGAAAATTGTGAAATTTTTTGTTCTAGTTCTGTGAAAAATGCCACTGGTAGTTTGATAGGGATTGCATTGAATCTATAGATTGCTTTGGGTGGTATAGTCATTTTCACAATGTTGATTCTTCCAATCCAAGGACATGGTATATCTCTCCATCTGTTTGTATCATCTTTAATTTCTTTCATCAGTGCCATAGTTTTTGGCAAACAGGTCTTTTGTCTCCTCAGGTAGGTTTATTCCTAGGTATTGACAGTAACCTACTAAGGGACTTTAACACCCCACTTTTACCAAAGGACGGATTGTCCAAAATGAAAATAAATAAGGAAACACAAGCTTTAAATGACACATTAAACAAGATGGACTTAATTGATATTTATAGGACATTCCATCCAAAAACAACAGAATACAATTTCTTCTCAACTGCTCATGGAACATTCTCCAGGATAGATCATATCTTGGGTCACAAATCAAGCCTTGGTAAATTTAAGAAAATTAAAATCGTTTCAAGTATCTTTTCTGACAACAACACTTTGAGACTAGATATCAATTACAGGAAAAAATCTGTAAAAAATACAAGCACATGGAGGTTAAACAATACACTGCTAAATAACTAAGAGATCACTGAAGACATCAAAGAAGAAATCAAAAAAATACCTAGAAACAAATGACAATGAAAACAAAATGACCCAAAACCTATGGGATACAGCAAAAGTAGTTCTAAGAGGGAAGTTTATAGCAATACAATCCTACCTCAAGAAACAAGAAACATCTCAAATAAACAACCTAACCTTACACCCAAAGCAATTAAAGAAAGAAGAACAAAAATAACCCCAAAGTTAGCAGAAGGAAAGAAATTATAAAGATCAGATCAGAAATAAATGAAAAAGAAATGAAGGAAACAACAGCAAAGATCAATAAAACTAAAAGCTTGTTCTTTGAGAAGATAAACAAAATTGATAAACCATTAGCCAGACTCATCAAGAAAAAAAGGGAGAAGACTCATATCAATAGAATTAGAAATGAAAAAGGAGAAGTAACAATTGACACTGCAGAAATACAAAGGATCATGAGAGATTGCTACAAGCAACTATATGCCAATAAAATGGACAACCTGGAAGAAATGGACAAATTCTTAGAAAAGCACAACCTTCTGAGACTGAACCAAGAATAAATAGAAAATATAAATGGACCAATCACAAGCACTGAAATTGAAACTGTGATTAAAATCCTTCCAACAAACAAACGTCCAGGACCAGATGGCTTCACAGGTGAATTGTATCAAACATTTAGAGAAGAGCTAACTCCTATCCTTCTCAATCTCTTCCAAAATATAGCAGAGGGAGGAACACTCCCAAACTCATTCTATGAGGCCACCATCACCCTGATACCAAAACCAGACAAAGATGTCACAAAAGGAAAACTACAGGCCAATATCATTGATGAACATAGATGCAAAAATCCTCAACAAAATAATAGCAAACAGAATCCAACAGCACATTAAAGGGATCATATACCATGATCAAGTGGGGCTTATCCCAGGAATGAAAGGATTCTTCAGTATATGCAAACCAATCAATGTGATAAGCCATATTAACAAACTGAAGGCAAAAAACCATATGATCATCTCAATAGATGCAGAAAAAGCTTTCAACAAAATTTAATACCCATTTATGATAAAAACCCTCCAGAAAGTAGGCATAGAGGGAACTTACCTCTACATAATAAAGGCCATATATGACAAACCCACAGCCAACATTGTCCTCAATGGTGAAAAACTGAAACCATTTCCACTAAGATCAGGAACAAGACAAGGTTGCCCACTCTCACCCCTCTTATTCAACATAGTTTTGGAAGTTTTAGCCACAGCAATCAGAGAAGAAAAAGAAATAAAAGGAATCCAAATTGGATAAGAAGACGTTAAACTGTCACTGTTTGCAAATGACACATGATACTATACATAGAGAATCCTAAAAATGCTACCAGAAAACTACTAGAGCTAATCAATGAATTTGGTAAAGTAGCAGGATACAAAATTAATGCACAGAAGTCTCTTGCATTCCTATACACTAATGATGAAAAATCTGAAAGAGAATTTAAGGAAACACTCTCATTTACCATTGCAACAAAAAGAATAAAATACCTAGGAATAAACCTACCTAAAGAGAAACTGAATTCTTAAACTCAATCAATGTAAATTTACACATCAGTAGCCACATGTGGCTGGTGGTTACCTACCATAATGAACAGAATAGCTTTCAAATATATGTTCCATGAAGGCAGGGGTCTTTGTTTGACTTGTTCATTGCTGTATCCCCAAAGCTTACATAAGTCCCTTAAAGACAGATATTGCTCAGTAATATTCTGTTAATTATAAACGAATGAATGAGTGATTCCGGGTTGGGATGAAATTCTGGAAGAAAAAGATTATTCCTAATTGTGACAATGCTTTGTAAGTAATACAACTCTCCTTCCAGAAATGTGTTTGGACTATATATGGCTTTCCTGAGATCTTTAATTAGGATTCTAAGAGAGGAACCCAATATTGTAAATTAAATTTTGGACCATGTTGAAAACATGCTTGATTCTTTTGCTGTGTTTTGTTAACCAGTGATACAATTATGCTATCTATGGAGTTATCATGCGTAATTAATGAATTAATCAATTTACTTAATTCACAGGCAGAAAGATACTCTGTTTTCTAGTGTTGTCTACTAATTATGCAGTAAATCAAGGCTTTGAAGAGGTTCAACAACCATTCATTTTTTATGAATTAATCTTTCTTTGGCTTTCTTCTCCAGGGGTGAACAAATAATGTAAACATAGACCAAGGATACATGAAGTCTGAATGCTAAGAGCATGCTGAAGATGTAGCTGAATATAAAAAATATATGCAATTAATTTTCAAGTGGTGTACTAATGTCACCAGGCACAGACAGGGTCAGTCTGTGTCAAGAGCAGGCAAGACCCTGTGGCACAAGGACAGATAAGTATTAAGGCCCTGCTTTCTTGGAAAAAGATGCTAAATTAAACTTATAATCAGTTTTTTAAAAAAGATGAATAAGAATATACAATCAACAAATATAATTAAAAACTAGAATGCATGGCTAAAGTACAACTTTGTCAATTTTGATGTTAATACCTATCTAGGAATGACTACCACTCTTACTGCTACTACTACCACTGCTGCTATGCTACCATTTTTTGAGAGCCTACTATGTGCCAGGAACTATACTAAAGACTTCACATAGATGGTTCTACTTAATAATCAGATCAACTCGATATGATGGATATTAATTTTTCCATTTTATAGATGATAAAACCAGTTCAGTTTAGATTCATTTTTGGCAAGGGGTGGAGATGCCAGCTGGCCCCAAATACATCTGACTCCAAAGCTTGAGCTCTTAGGGAGAAAAAAAGTTCAAAATCTGATATTTTCTATAGCATTCAAGTATAGACACATGGGGATTCTAGGTGTGTGGAACATGATCCAATTTTACAAAGATGTTTCTACTTTTCTGACCCAAATGTCAGTTAATAGTCATGGTCTAGAGCAAAGGGAAAGCAGGTCATGTGAATTAATAAAGCAAGTCAGGTATGAGATGAGGCAATATGGAGTGGTGGCACCTGTAGCAAAATCAAAAGCACATGCCTATCCACAGGCATTACAATTCATTTGAAGATGCTCTTATGGATTGAATTGTATATCTCCCCCCAAAATGTATTTTGAAGCTCTAACTCCTAGTACCTCAAACTGTGACTTTACTTGGAAATAGGCTCATTGTACATAGAATTAGTAAAGTTAAGATGAGGTCATAAGGGGAAGAGTGGTTATGAGGGGAGGGGAGTATGGGGGGCACCTAATAGAATATGGTGGGTGTACTTATAAGAGGAGAAGAGACACAGGGATACAACGAGGAGGCCACATGAAGACGGAGGATTGGAGTGATGCATCTACACACCAAGAAACATCAAATATTGCTGGCAAACCACCAGAAGCTAGGAAGAGGCAAGAAAAGATTCCCTACAAGTTGCAGAGGGAGTAGGGCCCGACTGACACCTTGATTTTGGACTTCTAGTCTCTAGAAATATGGGAAAATAAACTTCTGTCATTTCATGCCATCCAGTCGGTGGTGATTTGTTAAAGCAACCCTAAGAAACTAATGCAGAGGCACTGAAAGGATGATCCATTGTCTATATGAGCATATCAAATATAGTTGATTTGAACCAACTTAAACCCTTGACACAATAATCTACAGGACAAATGTAGCCATTGGTCATGAATAAATAAAAACAATCTGGGACATAGCTCTGAATTTCTCTGATTTTATATAACTTATAGAGCATTTAGTATGTGCTACGTACTGTACTAAGTGCTTTGCAAATATTAACTCATTCATTCCTCATAATAATCCTATACCTTAGGAATTATTACTACCATCTCCATTTTATACAGGGGGAAATTTAGACACATGGAAGTTAAGTGATACCCACGGTCACACAGCCCATATGTGGCAGAGCTGGGATCAAACCAGGGCAGTCTGGTTAGTGCTGAAATCCATGCTCACTGTGCCATGCCAGGGTCCCTGGAGATGGACATCATTCATCATCAATGCTCTAAGCCCACCCTTAGTTTTAGTGACCGGTACATGAATGTTACACTTCCCCTATATCCATCAAGTCTGTTACATCAGAGTATGTCTCTGATTGCCACACTCCCTTCAGGGATGCTCAATGCCTTTTGATTTGTTCTTTGATATGGCGGGCGAGCAGCATCAGGTCAATGGGTACCTTTCTGTAATAGCCCTGACCTACTCAAAGATCTAAAGAAGGAATTCTGATGGCTGCCAACAACATCTATTCCAACTGTGTATTAAAAATCTGGGGAATTAACTCTTGGATATATTCGAGATCCTATTGAATCTACTGTCAGGCAGAATTCAGTCAAAATTCCCCCAAATATTTCCTTTTCCAAGGGCACAGTTACCTTGATACATGTGTGCAGGGCCCTTCCTTGAAGGGCTACATGGAAAGTATGCAATAAGCATCAATAGTGAACAGTAGGCTTTCTCTTCCAGGGCCATCTTTCTTTCATCTTTGGGACTCTGGGTCCATAACTGACTCAGGTCTGAGATCTGGCAAGGGGCTATGGGTCCCTAGGGTGATGGCTCAAGTTGGACTTCTAGTCACCAGACCTGGAGTGTTTTTAATTGTGTATTAAATATATCAAGAAAGACTAAAGGATGGTTCCTTATTAATTTTAATGCTTGCAAGCTATGTTTAATTAAGAACATCCAGAGGGATCTGCGGATATTTTTGATGATGTCACCAGCCTTGATGCCTATATAAGTTGACATCTTGTCTCTCTGCTGCCATGAGATGGTGCCCACTGAAGTTAAGGGGAGTTTCTAGTATAGGCCTTTCCTTAAGTCTTGCCATCCTAGAGAGAAGAGCCAAGAGAGTTCTTTCCACGATTTTGTGCTCAAGGCCTTCCTGAATGAGAGAATCTTGCGGCCCCTCTAGAAGGCCATAGGTGGGGAGTGCATGGGCAGAAAGTACATGATAGAAACAAACCAGCATTTCAGCCTGCCTGTTTTTAAATTCATTCCCCGACATTTGAACATGCTTCAGAATCTCCTGGAGGGCTTGTTGGAACACAGTTTGTTGTGTCCTGTCCCTCGAGTTTCTGATTCTGCAGATCTGGGCTGGGGCCCAAGAGTCTGCCTTTCTAACAACTTCCCAAATGAGGCTGATGCTGCTGGTCTGGGATCACACACTGAGAACCATCGTTCTCCATTATGTCATAGGATTTCTGGCCTTTTCTTTTCTTTCTGGGGAAAGTGTTAGATCTATGTTTGCGTTAACCAAACTTGAGAGCTTTTAGAGCCACAGCCAGGTGTCTGAGCGAACACACTGAGGACAAACATTCTACAAGCACCTTCACATTGTAGAATTCAGACCCCTCTGTGCTTTTGGATCAAGTACTTTCAAAATCCACCCCCACAAGTAAACCACAGATTTTCCTGATATATGTTAGCAAGTCATGCAACCCTTTTTTGGCTTGGACTCCATATTTTCCTCACCCTGTCCATGCTGAGATCAGATGGGGGGTGGGGGCAGAGAGGAGGTAGCTAGGGTCAGTCTCCTCTCTGCTTCCTCAGGCAGTAGAGGAAATAGGGGGTATTTCATGGGAGTTTTTCAGAGGGTGTTTGTGATGTCAGTGTTTTGAAGGCACTCTGAATTCTCTCTGGATATCACCATTCCTATTGTCGGGAGTCAGGCCACTACCTAAGCTTCAAATAACAGGCTTTGTGTGGCTGTGAATTCAACTGTCATTATTGTCCAGCAACTTTGTGAACATTACTGTGGGCTTTGTATTTTGGTGGTCTTAGCCCTTATCTATATGAGGCAAAAGAGAACCTTTCAGCACAGTCAGGACAGTCTCTAAAGTTCATTTGAGGCCTTGAGGCCAAAGAATTTATGTCTTTCAATTTGCCATTCCCTTACTTTAAAGATAATCAATGCTAACTCCACTCCAGTGCCAGAATTTCTCATGCCTTTTAAGTTGTTATGTGGAGTTGAAACATATACCCTAGATTTTTGTTTTCAGTGGGCATATGATGCCGCATACCCAGAGGCAGCAACTTAGTGCCTCAGTGTATTTCGCTTAATTTCTAATTCCATATATTACACATTTTCCTGACAGTGAGAGCTGTCTCCCACTCCATGCTCCAGTTTTTGTATCAGGGTTCTTTGGTTGCCAATAAAATATCCTAAGAAAAAAGAATGCATGGTCTTACTAAATGGATATCACATAGCCCCTAGGATTGGAGGAAAAGCTCAAACTCAAGCTTTGGAAAGTATTAGAACCTGCATAGGTCTAGTTAACTTAACAAGAAGCCTTTTTAGGGGTGCATGGTCAAAACGAATGACCTGCAACTATTTTTGGTCTTTGAGGAATTGTGCTCACTAGTCACATTTTAGGGGGAAGGAGACCAACATCTCCTTAACCGTGTGCCCATCCATTTGCCAGGAGATGTCATGTAACCTTGATTAACTCACCAATATTGTGTTCGGTTAGGGAAGAGCCGTTTCTCAAAAGAAAATTAGGAAGTTATTCCCAGAAGAAAGAGAAAAAGATGCTGGACAAGTAAAAGCATGCAGTGTCCACCCAATCACTGGTTACATTAAATACCTCTCTGGTATATGTGAACAGGCTTTGTAAGTTGTAACATTTTACATATATTTGGGATCTTTATTTTACCAAAATATTTGGCTTTGGGAGAGGCTAGTTTCTGGATTGCCTTTGTTCTCATTTTGGCTATTCTGAGCGCAAAATTCTATGTACCTTCCTTATAAATCACAACATCTTTGAAGGACAGCGAAATGAAGGACACAAGTAGGTTTTAATATCCAAGAGAGTAAGAGTGTAAATCTCCCTTTCAACTTAAACCATATGGGTTTACAAAGCAGTCGAAAATAAGTCTGAAAGGCATTAATAGCCTTGACTAAATAGAAACAGACATCAAGCTAAGCACACAAACGGCCAGAAAACCAATGGGAAGTTAGAGCTGCGCCATAAATACAATCAAAAAGACTCAATCGCATGCAGGATGCAGCACATCAAAGGTAAAACCTTTACCTATTATTAATTACGACAGTAATTTCTATCTTGTAACGTTTCACATAGCAACCGTAGCCAAGAACATCTGCATTTTAAACTGAAGGTGCCTCATATGCTAAAGGGAAGCAGGATAAAAGCCCATCTCCTAGGAGCTAAGGAAAAGGGTTGTGCCACATCCAGGCTTTCATGCAAACCACCACATGCGTTATCTGTTGGTGGAAGAGTAACCTCTTCTGTATTACACAGTGGTACGCAATTCTACACAGAGTTTGGAGAAGAAGGGATGGTAACGTTAAGAGTCCTAAGTTTCTTTAGTTACCTAGTCTATGTCTTGTATTTTAACAAATGCCTTTCAAAAATAATACATTCTCTCCATAAGTACCATTCAACCAAAGTATAAACAATCATAAATATCTTTCATCTAGAAAGAGGCGGACAAAAACAGTCACAAAAGGCCAAGCATTCTTTGATAAGCAGGATTTTATGTACAATCAAATCTCCTGATTCCTCTCATGTCAGTAAAATCCAGGGTCTGCTTCCCAGGATTCCCTTGTGTCTCTTCACATGAATCTACAGAATCCTTGCACCTGCTTTCCCCGCCCTCAGCCCCATGACTAGGATTGTGGTCTCCATATTCACTGGTGAAGGCCTTGTTCTTGACCTTTTTAAGTGAATATTGGGTTAGTTGTATGAGAGTTCCTAGTGGTTGAGCTAATTTTCCCTGACAAACCGTTAGCTGGTGCTCAGTTTTGGTATCCGGGTTATACCCAGCTTCATATAACAACTATTAATAAAATCCAGGCTTTTGGGGTCTATTATGGGCTGAACATCTATTAAATGTTTTATGTGCATCACCTCACGTTCCCTACTCCAGTTACATCTGGCAGTACTGACAGTGGACACCTGTATTTTCTTTGTTTTTTTAATTGAGGTAGAGTTGACTTACAATGTCATGCTAGTTTCAAGTGTAAAGCGCAGTGACTCAGTTATACATACATATATATATATTCTTTTTCAGATTCTTTTCCCTTATAGGTTATTACAAAATATTGAGTGTAGTTCCCTGTGCTATACAGTAGATCCTTGTTGGTTATCTGTTTTATATAGAGTAGCGTGTATCTGTTAATCCTGACCTCTTCATTTATCCCTCCCTCCCTCACCTTTCCCTTTTGGTAACCATAAGTTTGTCTTCTATATCTGTAGAGGACACCTGTTGTTTTGATGATTCCCTGTATGAGTCCCACTTTCCCAAGATGCACACAAACATTTGCCTACCCCAGACTCCTTTGCAGCTGGGGTGGAGGTGTATCGTCACCTCTACCTGATGGCGTTTCCCCCACAAGACTTCATTCAGAATTGAGGGACCTGAGGTCAGAGGCTCTGCATGGCAGAGAGGGACGTTCATTTTCTTGGCACAGTGAAAGCAGAAATGGGTGACAGTGGTGAATCCAGGAGAGTTCCTGCCCACGTGGGCCCAAGAGGCAGCAGCTTCTGTGGGAGCTTCCTCATTCATCTGATTCTTCCTCATGGTTTAGGGTGTTGCCCATTGTTCTGAAACTTTACAATTGAGCCTGTGACTACGTTGCTGATTTTATGAGTTGCCTAATATCCTTAAATTTTTCAATTTCACCTTAAAATAGCCAAAGTGGATTCTGTTATTTGCAGCTAAGAAACCCGAGCAATACGGTACTATTAATATTATCCTCCTTTTAAGTGTAGAATAAATTAAGACCCATGGACCTTAAGTCATTTGTCTAATAGCACGCAAAGATAGATGTGTTGGAGCTAGAATGAAAATCAGTGGCTTTTTAATTCTCCATACCTTTAACTATCTCCCCAAAATAGGCAGCATTCTGGATGGTTAACAATCCCATATTCCTCAGGACATATTTGTGCCTCATCTGTTTTTAATGACAAGCTTTTAGACCATGAGAACACGGCATGCCATCAGAGGAGGAAAGAAGTCACAAAAAAGAAAGCGTCTTCATGGTCTCAAGAGTTACACTGTGGAAGCCAGACAAAGAAGGGGAGAGCTGTAGCAGCCTGCGGAGGGCTAGAAGGAGCAGAATATATGTGTAAAGCAAAGTTTTATAGGTTAAACTCTTTTTCACAGAAACTTCCATTTGAGGCAGATGCATTCTGGTCATGTCTTTTGGTCTTCTGCAAAGCAGTCTGAAAATTAGAGCATCCCTGAGTAGGTGACATCAAAACTCCTCAAGCTACAGTCTCTTCACCAAAGAGAGGCAGGTCTATGTCTTATGGTATTCACTTCAGGTAAATTAAACTTTTAAAATTATGGGTTGTCTAATTTGTTTCCAATTTTCTAACAATACTGTCTCTCCCCTCTGCCACTGGCGTTTGTGTCCCCTCTTGGAACGCACAGCCCTATTTTTTGGTATCACAAGGGACTCTCGGCTTGCATTATTAGCGAAGCCTTTGAATCCCTTCTTGCTTATCTTCCCTGCATATTGTGTGGAGATACATAATTCTCTAGAAATGTTTTGTTCGATGTCCTTTGGCTTTGAATTTAGCTTGTTCTCAAGGATCAGTAGAATGAGTTTCAAGCTGTCCACATCCTGTGAATAGGCAAACATCCTTGGTTTCTAAGAAAGCTGTTTTTGTTTGTGCTCTGGGTGAGTCGCTTTGTGTTGAGAACCTTCTATTGCGCTTCCTTGTTCCTTTATTAATTAGCTACTTAAATGGGTCTTTTAAAAACTGAAGTTCCCATTATTACATTTAAACCATGCTTTCATTATTATTATGCATGAATGTTCCATCCTTCTTAAACTTCAATTACTTTTTTCCAATGGAGATTAAGTGCGGCATAGAGTGCCTGAAAAGAATATGGTCCATGTTGATGGAGATGGGTTTTTTTCTTTCTTAAAGCCTCTCCAAAGACCACAGGTTCAGAAATTTAAACACAAAGGTCTCAAACTGATGACTCCCAGGCTATTGTAACCATCAGGATATGCTCCGCACGAGAGAATTCTCACCAAATCTTTCAAAAGAGGGAAGTTTATATCAGGAAGTAATTAGAAAGATACTGTAAGGACAAAAGGGGAGAGAAGAAATGGTGAGACAGCCCAGATAATAACAGCAGGAAACTGCCCTTCCCTCGGGCTGGAAAGATAGAAGGAAGAAGTGGTCTAACCAGAGCCAGGTGCCAGGACTTATCTCCAGAGGCCAGGCAACCACTGCTGGAGGGCACAGTCCAAAGCAGCGAAACAGGAGGAGAGAGACTCTGGGTTTTTCCCTCCTTCCAATCCAATTTCCTTCCAGAACCTTCCATTGCCGGAGTTCCAGTTGGCAAGGGAAACTGGGATGCACACATTTCAGTCCTTCGTGACACGTAGCAGAGCTGGGACAGTCCCCTGACTACCACAGCCACCTAAGGAAATGTTTGGGACTAGAGCAGGATTATGCCTGAAACTGTTTCCACCTGCTCTTCTGCCTATAAGGTTTTTAAAGGGGCTTTCGGGAGGCAAGTGTTCTTTGGAGGGCCGTCCTCCTGCGAAAAGCTGTCCTGAGAATACACGCGAAACTCTCTCTGATGTCATCAGATTATGGTTATTTTTTAAATATTAGTTTATTTGCTTTGCCTGATGGTGAGCTATTGCTTTTCCTTTCTTCTATATATAGAACCCAAGATAAGATCGCTGCTAACAAAGTCTTACAACAATCCTTATTAGCACACTTTTATTCCATAAACTGGCAAGGTTACTTGCAAGTTTGCGGCATGCTTTCAACGCCATTCCCATTACTCTAACCATGGAATGTCTAGCAATAGCATCGCATTAAAATTTCAAAGAACTTTTCTCTGTTCCCTGACAAAATAAAATCTTTGCTTGTTTTCAGATGACAATTCCTATTGTGAGTCATAAAATGGGGCAGATAGAAGGAATTTTCTGGTTGATCCTGTGAAGGTAGCAAAAAGGAAGTTACGCTAAACGACGTTTCATGGAAGTGTTCAGTGATGGTCAGTGACCAAGGTGGGCCAAAGGCAAAGGGGGAGGAAGTGGTGAGGACCTAGTGGGAAAGGGCAGCAGGTGACAGGTGGTGAAGAGGGTGGAAAAGGGCACTGAAGTCATCCCACAAATATTTAACAAGAACCCACAGCGTGCCAGGCACTGTTCCAGCTGCTGGCGATAGAGGCAAAAGCAAGAGAGACACACTCTGTGCTTCCACAGAGCTTATATTCTAGTGGGAAAGGAAAACAAAACTAGTTTAAAATCCATAAGCATTTCAGGCAGTGGGGTTATAAGGAAGAGGCAATATTTGCTGAAGGGGTAACCCGGAGGCGGGTGGCCAGGAAATTCCCTTCTGAGATGGTGACTTTGGTAATGACACCTGAAGGAGGACTTCAGGAAAAAGCATTCCAGACAGGACATGCTTCCAGAAGCCACAACAGACTTGGCATTTTTGAGGACTCGAAAGCAGCCTTATGGCTAGAACACAGTGAAGGAGGGAGAGAGAGAGAGATGAAATAGGTTGGCTGCTGTAGCAGCTGCATTTTATTAAACCCGCAAATTAGGGTGGAACCATTATTCCAGGATGACTGTGAAACAAATAACACTGGGATTGTAAAGAAGGGATTCTGTTCTGCATGGCATGGTGTTAGGTGCTTAAAGGACATAAAGATGAATAAAGCACAGTTTCTGCCTCTCAGGATGCCCAGCTAGAGAGAAAGAGACCAGCATCAGAAATGTACATGTATAAAGTGCAACAGTTGTGCAGAAGAAAAACATTCCAATCAGGCAGCAAACCATTAAAGAAGACATTATTTTCATGAAGAAATGTAAGATGGATTGCGAGCCTTCCAATGTGAAACAAAAGAGTTCAACTTCAGGCTGATGTGACAAGGGATCATTTCATGTACAAGAGTATCAGCCACACCAGAATTTAGGTCATGGAGTTTTGGAGCCAGATGGGACATTAGTTATCACTGAGTTCAAACCCTTCCTTTTTCTAAAGAGGAAATAAGAGAGGTTAAATGACTAGCTCAAGGTCAGTAAACTGACACCTGCCCAGGAATCTTTCTAGAACATATCTTGCTTCTTTTTTGTGTATAATAATAACATGGTCATAGGCATCAGCTTTAACCAATGCTCCACACATTCTGAAACACAACTTAAAAGTATGGTTCAACTGATTTCATTCATTTATTCATTCAACAAATATTGATTGAAAATATGCCTATCATATGTCATGGAACATCTATCATATGCTATTGAACATTTTGTGCTAATCACTGCACTCTTGCACAGCGAATCAAAAAACCAAGTTAAAAACAAACAGTTGTGGGACTTCCCTGGTGGTGCAGTGGTTAAGAATCAGCTTGCCAATGCAGGGAACACGGGTTTGAGTCCTGGTCCAGGAAGATCTCACATGCCGCGGAGCAACTAAGTCCGTGCGCCACAACTACTGAGCCTGCGTGCCACAACTGCTGAAGCTTGTGAGCCTAGAGCCCGTGCTCTGCAACAAGAGAAGCCACAGCAATGAGAAGCCCATGCACCTCAATGAAGAGTAGCCCCCGCTCACTGCAACTAGAGAAAGCCCACGCGCAGGAACTGAAGACCCAACACAGCCAAAAATAAATAAATAAATAATAAACTTATTAAAAAAGAAACAGTTGTTATTTCCCTTTAGCTGAAGGTAATGGAAAGTTAGAAGTCATTATAAGTAGAACCATAATTTTCCCAACGCATGACAGTAATTCTGGGCTTCCTGTCTATAAATGGGTTGGTCCACTCTAAGTGTACCCCACTGCACTTCTTTAAATCACAATTACTAAGTAACCGTCCACAGACAGCTGAAGTTGGAATTGCATGATCAAGATGAGCAAACATCATACTAGGGCATCTAAAGATATGTCTGTGGGATGACAAATAGCCTCTATGGAGCGTAAATGCTCAGCTGCTCAGAATTCTTAGCAGGTCTCTGAATTCTGTCTAAAAATATTGGCAGCAACATCTGCCCCTATTGTCGATGCATGCTGAGAAGCCTTTAATATTCACCTGGAACAGGTAGGCTCTTGGCTTTCAAGGGGTTGAATAAAGAGCCTCTCCCCAGCAATCTGTGTAGACTGCATTTAAACTTCCTTAGAGATACTGAAAACTGCTGGAAATTTAAATTCTAGTATCAGGAAGATTGGTATTTGTTAAAGAAATCATTCATTGGGAACCAAGAGATAGGTTCTAACACATTCTGTGCTATGAACAAGTCCATGACTTTGAATGTCCTCCTCTCCATCCAGTGTGCTCTTCCCTATGCTCTGGGGGCCACCTATGGACCATAGGTGGATGGTCTTCTGGTCCCTCCTGTATTTTCTAATCCCAGTGCCTTTGCTCATGCTGTTTCCTCTGTCTGGAATCTCATTCCCTTATTTCTGTGCCTAAAACAAAACTAACTGAAGAAAACCCTGCTCTTCTTTTAAGGCCTAGCTCGAAATTTACTTCCAACTTTCAACAGGATGAAAGGATCCCGTCTTCCCCAGTAGTCTATAATTTTATTATGTACAAGGTCTTACTATGTGCTGCTTTATACTCATTTATCCAACTTAATTCTCACAACTACTTTCCCCCATTTGTAAAGGAGGGAAATGAGAGCCATGGCAGTCAAGTCACTAGCAGGTAGTACAGCTGAGATCCAAGCCTTGAACATTTGGCTTAACTACTTTATTTTCTAGGTATCTGGCCTCTACCAGCCAAACATATGGGAACTAGTTTTGTAGATCTCTACTTACACTATGGGATGTGAATCTCTGAATGGAAGACCAAGATCAAGAGGACCAAGGACTTGAGGAAAAAGATCAGCTCATCCATAAACCTGACTTGATGTTCTGCCATGTTGCTGGTAAGCCTGAGCTCTGTTAGAATAAAATAGTGATTCACTGGGCCGGTTTGTATCTGGAAAGCACTGTTTGTTATGGACCCAGAAATTTTGATACTTCTGTTCCTTAGTTTTTCTATCTCCAATCCATTTAAGACACATGTATGAGGTATCATTTTGCAACAGGTCTGTGAACGATTCTCTCCCATTTTTCTAGAATTATTCATTTATTCATTTATCCAGTTATATTTAGTGAGCATCTATTGTGTTCAATAGGGCCTTGGGAGAGGATTCATAGAGGTATAAGGTAAAATCCATGCTTGCAAAACCACACATAAGTGAGATGAGACACGTATGCATATAACTAAAATGGAATGTTGTATAACTATTCCATTTTAAGGGAAATACTATTGACATTTCATTAGACATTTGGTAAGTCAGTCTTCAGTGGTTACTTCTGCACCAATGGTTAAAGAGCACTAGCTAAAAACTACACCTTTGTATTTTTTAAAAAGGAATTTAGAGGTAAAGAATTGTCATTTCGTGACAATTCACACTTTTAAGCCATCATCAGTTTGCAAAATATTTTCACTCCCATGGCTAAGAGAAAACAAATTGAAACTGGAGGCAAGGGAAGAGTACAGACAAAGCATAGAAGGGAAGCTAACATATATGAAACCAAAAGCAAACATAAAACACCAGCATAGTTCTGAATAATATCTCAAAAACTCATTTTCACTTTTGTTGCAAATGACATATTTTAAGTCAAAATAGTTACAGTCAGTATACCATCCAAAACATTGCCCCAAAGAGTCACACTATAAGTGCATAATGTTTGCTCCTACCACATCCATGCAGAATTGCAACTTACCTAGCATTGCGGTCACCAGTGTCTCACCCGTCTGGGAGATTTTTCTGTTCCTATAGCTCTCACTCTCCTTCCTCTAGGCAAATTAGCAGAGTACCATCAAAATGCATTCTTAATTCATAAGCAGTAATACTTGGAGCTGGCAAGTCGCATAGCTGTGTACGGTGCTGGCATCCATTCCTTACCCAACACACCAGCAATGTTCCAGAGCCAGATCCCCTGTTAAGTCCTTCACCACACTGTTTATGTCTCCTGTGAGGCCTCCAGAATATATTTGTTTATCCCGTCCTTGTCGGCTCAGAACTAGAAACCCAACCATACTGGTTAGGACAAGTGTCAGTTTGTTCATGGGTTATTTCTTCTCATAGCCCATCAACTTGTTTATCCTTCACAACTCTTGTCCTAGTATCACTCACTATCTAGAGACATTTGGTAAGTTAGTCTCCAGTGGTTACTTCTGCAGCAATGGGTAAAGAGCACTAGCTAAAAACTACACCTTTGTGTTTTTTAAAAAGGAATTTAGAGGTAAAGAATTCTCCTTCCATGAAGGCTTCTTTATGATTCATCTCTTCATTGCAAATGACTTATAGATGAAACCCTGAATTCCTATTAAAAATTATCCACAAGGCCATGAGGGCCTTGGGAGCAGAAACCATATTTTACTCACTATTAAACTCCTTGCACCTCACACAAAGTTTCCAGAATGGGTGGTCGGTGCACTGGTGTTGAATCCCACTGAATAAAAAATTGTAGTTCCTTTTGTTTATGATGTGGATGGAAACCTGCTGATAACGTTATTCAAGTTTAGGGGAACATTCTTGGATTTTAAGGAACCTAGGTAATGAGACAAACTGTATGTGGAAAGGTTGGGAGAGTTTTGCCTTGAGTTTCCAAATCCATGGGACATCTTTAATCAAGCTATTCTGCTTTGCATTTGTGCTGTGGATTCTACCCAACACAAACATTTACTGCATCAAGTTGACACTTGGATAAAAAGACAAGCAAGAGTGACTATGTATATATATATATATATATATATATATATATATATATATATATATATATATATACACACACACACATACAGTGGAAACTGGAGCATTTGACCTTTGAACACACCCCTTCCATTGTCTTATGATTTAAACGCTGCTCCAAGCTAACCTGCTTTGTCAAGCACCTGATAACTGTGGGAAGATATGGCAGTTGCACAGAGTGGAGAAGGGGTGATGGCCTGCTGTTCCTTTTTGTACTCGCTTCATCAGCCGGAGGAGCAAGCTTTCCCCTGTGGCTCCCTTCAGCTTGGTCATCATTTTTCAGCGGTGAAAGCTCCATCAACTGACAGCACCCTCTCCCACGGAAGAAAGAGGACCTGCCACTTTAAATTTTCAGCAGGCAACTGGCATTTTATTATTTACGTATTTCATGTCATTATGTTGGATAATATAACAAATGATGCAATCAGATCCACGGGAAATTTTAAGTGGTGTACACCTGTTCTCACCTGGGAGAGGAGCGGTAGCTCATACACAACTTCCCCAGCTGAAAGCCAGCAGCACACAAAGCCTTTGCACAGAACCCTGCTCCCAGACTGACAAACAGACCAAGTTGGAGGACACGAAGTAAATTCCTTTAACCTTCTTGGATGAGCTTCAGACTTGGGTTTTTTAGAAAATGGCCTTTCCTCTTACTGAAAAAAAATTTTGGTAACAAAATTGGTCTCCTAAACTGCTGTTGAGACAGGAATGTGAAAACCAAGTGTGAATCACAACTGTTTTTCTGAGCTCCTGGTTGAATGTGGCTGCTGGTCCTAGAGACGGACCCATTGATCAGTAGTGCTGTTACTTCTGTTTGGAAATCATACTCAGAGGAAATGAGATGGTGTTTTCTGCTGTGAGTGAACCAGGAAAATACATTTCTCAAAAGAAATTAATCATGGGTCATGACAAAGGACCATGCTCCCCCCACACTGCCCCCACTGCCCCTTTTTAACATCCTTGAGAAATTTGAAATTATTCAAGGAAATAAAAATGACTTAAATACATAGCCAGTCAGGTATATAGCCACTCTTTGTGAGTTGTATTGAGATGGTGTCGGGATGGGGTACAGGAACACTGACACCCAAATTCACAGCAGCTTCTTGAAGGAGGGTAACATTCAGGCAAAAGCTTTGTTTTCCTCGTAGGGCTTTTGTCCCAAATCCTAATGGAGTCTCCTATCTAGCCAAGTTTACCTAGGAGGGTTGCCAGATAAAATATAGGACACCCAGTTACATTTGAATTTTAGATACACAGATCATCTTTTAGAGTACGCGTGTCCCAAATATTGCATGCTAGAGATATAAAGTATAATCCATAACCCCCAAAAGATCCACGGAGTGAGAAAAGACATATAGACATACAATATAATGAAATATTAACTGTACTATAATAACATACTAAATATTATACATATTAAATATTTTATACCAAAATAATGCATACAATATACTATACAGTAAGTCCCAAATATTGCATAGAATATATTTATACTAAAAATTATTTGTTGTTTATCCAACATTCAAATTTAACTGGGCACTGGGTGTTTTTGTTGGTTTTGTTTGGTTTTTGCTAAATCTGGCAACCCTACTAAGAAGAAAAGGACTCCCGGTACCTGGTCTACCTGTCAGTCCAAGGCAAGTGCCCTGCCTGGTCCCATTCACTTGGACCTACACCCTTACCATATCCCCATCACATATGTCATTACCAGCCCACTTGCCAGCAAAGGACACCACAAGTAAGGAAGTGGAAGAAAGCTCTTTCCTGAAAGTCTACAGCAGATGTGTCAAATCCTCTCAGTCTGGCTTCCCCAGAAAGGTGACCCAGGTCCCTCCATCATGTCAACCATGTATGAAAAGAAAGACTAGGAAAGGCCAGCCTGATTCCAGGTCTCTGAGCTCTAGGACTTTCAGTCTTTACTCCCAAATTGTCACCACTATGCACTGTGGTCCAACAGATGACCTTAGACATGGCTCATCAACATCAGCACCCGACATCAGCATCCCCGGGGTGGAGAGATGGCAAATCATTCCCACCGAACGACAGGGTAGCCTAGTTCTGGACCTCTGCCAATTCTCGCATAATAATGGTGTACAAGTTAAACTGATGTGTTCACAAGAAGTTTATAGTATACACGATATTTTTATTTATTATTTTCCACAATAAATAGATGTGGAACACCAGAGCCACAGAAGAAATAAGATCAAGTTCTCACTTTCCTATTTTTCAATCAGACACTTGTGATACATCACGTCTTCTGAGCAGTTATCCAGCTGGGTATCAGAGACGCTTCTGCCTCTCAGAGCGCTTTTGGTTCTTCATGACCATACGTATAAAAGGCTTCCGTCTGTTTGATAATGCACACTTCCAAGGACATTAATTAACGTCCATAGCTGTGACTTTCAAATGTGTATATATCAGAATCATCTGGAGGGTTTCTCGAAACACAGGTTTGAATTGCTGATTCAGTAGGTCTAGTCCTGAGGGGACGCTTGAGGATTTGCATTTGTAACATGAGCCCAAGTGATGCTGAGGCTGATGGTCCAGGGACGACACTTTGAGAACCACTGGGCCATAGATTAATCTTCCTTATTGTCCTCTCATGGATGAAAGGTACCAGCATCCTATTAAAGTGGCCATCAGATACCTTCAATCAATTTTAGAAGACACACACACGTGTCTGTGTGTGTGTGTGTGTGTACACACATATGTTGTAATATTTATATATCAATTACTTAGAAGGACAATAAATCCATACCTAGTGAGTGTTACATTAAACATAGAACACTGGGCTTCCCTGGTGGCGCAGTGGTTGAGAGTCTGCCTGCCAATGCAGGGGACACGGGTTCGAGCCCTGGTCTGGGAAGATCCCACATGCTGCGGAGCAGCTGGGCCCATGAGCCACAATTGCTGAGCCTGCGCGTCTGGAGCCTGTGCTCCGCAACAAGAGAGGCCGCGATAGTGAGAGGCCCGCGCATCGCGATGAAGGGTGGACCCCGCTTGCCACAACTAGAGAAAGCCCTCGCACAGAAACGAAGACCCAACACAGCCATAAATAAATAAAATTAAAAAAAAAAAACATAGAACACTGTGGTTCTCATATATCTGCTATTAAGAGAAATTTTTTTCTATACCTGAGAATACATTTCCCTTCCCACCCCAAAACCACCATGTATATAATATTAATCCTTAAAGATAACACCTTTGCAAATAACTTAACTTGTCGTTATAAACTGCTAATTGAAAAACTGTTCTCCTTAGTTTAATAAGTGATACATATTTTAACAGAAAATTTTAAAATAAAGAAAACACCTTCAAAATAAAGCATAGACGTTACCCGGAATTCTACTGTCTGGAGAACCTCTGTGAATGTTATATTATAGATCTTTCTTGTCTTTTTGTTTTCCTTTTTTTGCCGTTATATGAAATTGGAATCACATTGTATATACTGTTTTGTAATTTTTTTTTACCAAATGATAAGTTGTGGGCATTTCCCTATGCCATTAAATGTGCTTCAACAATATGATTTCTGAAGACTACAAAGTGTTCTTTCACAGACATATGACATAATTTTTTTTTGTTTATTCCTTATTGCTGAGCATTCAAAGTATTTCCTTTTTGCTAATGTAAATAGTACCAAGAGAAATTTCCAGGTTAAAATGCCATCCTGGCTGGTCACCACAATAAAACTTCATCTAATTTTCAATGAAAATAATGGTAAAGACCAGAAAACAACAAAAATTCACAGCAATTCTAAAAACTTTGATTTATGAGCAATTTAATGCAAGAATCTGAAAGGACTCAATGCTAACTATAAGACAAAAAGACTGAGCAAAAACGAAACTATTTAAGTTTCATGTCATGAAATGCCTGTCACCCCTGTGAAACAGAACCACTTGGGGAAAAAAAGGACACTGTATGTTCTCCCACTGTCTGTCTCCTCAGAATCCAAGATCTTCAGCAAGCAGAAGATTAGAAGCTGTTCTTTGCACTAGAGATGTTGCCTCTGAAGGATGTTCAGTCTTTTTCTTCAATGCCACATATTTTACACCACTACAGAGACAGCTATACCCAGAATGAAAACAGATAAAACAAACGGGATGCTGGTGGTAATGCCTCTAATCCTAGGAAAGGATGTAGCCCCCAAAACAAACTCTCTAAGTCAGGAACACAGAGATAAGCAGAATGCTGGGAAACGTGTATCAATGAGTACATATGTATATTTAGGGATTCCTGCCTGTTGACAGCATCAAAAAGCCAGAGAATAGCAATAGTAGATGCATCTCAATAAGGCAGAGCTGCAACAGATGGGTGCCTTCTAGAAGGTAGGTATTGAACTTGGAGTAAACTCATCAACTTGCCCTCTAGCTGTCATAAGTAAAAAATGTCACCATTATGCAAGTGGACAGAACTAAGGGAAGCCACACATCTTGTTTGTTGACATATGCCAAGGTTATAACAAAAGTGAAAAGAAAGGACCGTTAAGCCTATGAAGAAATAACGCCAATATGGAAAGTTCAGAGGAGGAGTCTAATTATGAAAATTATCAACTGCTAGTTCAGAAGAAAATTTCATGAAACTCTTTGGCATCTTCAACTGATACAAGGAAAAATTACTTCAATGAGGAGGAGCTGAAATGTGTATGGTGAGAATAGCCGAGGAAGAAAGCCAACAAGTTGTCATGAAAAGGCAATATTAAGAGCTAAAAATAGATGTGGAAGGACTGAAGATAAATTAAGAAAATAATAGTGAGACAGGCTGGGACCTGGGACCTGGGACCCTTTGCTGCAGTGCTTGCACCTGGACAAACGTCTCCTCAATCAACAAAATACAAAGAAACTATAAGGGACTAAAATTAACTGCATGCATATGCAGCTGGGGCAAATTATGGACAACAAGATACAAAAAGACCAAAACCCAACTGCAACTTCTGAAAAGCCGGGAGCAAAAGCAGGGTGTTGGGAGCAAAAGCAGGGTACTGCGCATGCCCCCTGAACTCAGCACCACCAAAGGGGTGGGCAAACCACCTAAGCCACGCCTCCAGCTTGACCCCTGGACCCATCCCTACCCTCACCCCATATAAGGAACCAGCTCAACCCTCCTCAGGGAGCAAGCAAGATGGGAACCTGTTGTTTGTTCTCTCTTTTTTTTTTTTAACATCTTTATTGGATTATAATTGCTTTCCAATGGTGTGTTAGTTTCTACTTTATAACAAAGTGAATCAGCTATATGTATACATATATCCCCATATCCCCTCCCACTTGCGTCTCCCTCCCACCCTCCCTATCCCACCCCTCTAGGTGGTCACACAGCACCGAGCTGATCTCCCTGTGCTATGCGGCTGTTTCCCACTAGCTATCTATTTGACATTTGGTAGTGTATATATGTCCATGCCACTCTCTCACTTCATCCCAGCTTACCCTTTCCCCTCCCCGTGTCCTCAACTCCATTCTCTACGTCTGTATCTTTATTCCTGTCTTGCTTCTAGGTTTGTCAGAACCCTTTTTTTTTTTTTAAGATTCCATATATATGTGTTAGCATAAGGTATTTGTTTATCTCTCTCTGACTTCACTCTGTATGACAGTCTCTAAGTCCATCCACCTCACTACAAATAACTCAATTTCGTTTCTTCTTATGGCTGTGTAATATTCCATTGTATATATATGCCACATCTTCTTTATCCATTCATCTGTTGATGGACACTTAGGTTGCTTCCATGTCCTGGCTATTGTAAATAGAGCTGCAATGAACATTGTGGTACATGACTCTTTTTGAATTATGGTTTTCTCAGGGTATATGCCCAGTAGTGGGATTGCTGGGTCGTATGGTAGTTCTATTTTTAGTTTTTTAAGGAACCTCCATACTGTTCTCCATAGTGGCTGTATCAATTTACATTCCCACCAACAGTGCAAGAGGGTTCCCTTTTCTCCACACCCTCCTGCTTCAGCAGGGGTCCCAATAAAGCCTTGCCTGAATTTCTTGTCTGGTCTCTGATCAATTTCTATTAATTAAGGAGGCCAAGAACCCTGGTTGGTAACAACAGCATGATTTAAAATGCTATTGGAGGTCAAAAGGAGCAGAATTGATGTCAAGTACAAACTTGGAATCCTTTACCAGAGTGCAAAGGAAAAAAACACAGATGTGAAAGTTACAAAAGAGATATAACTATACAGAATAGAAAGCTGAATGAAATACTGTAGAATAATTAGAATTCATGAAGAAAAGCTAAAGAAATACAATGGAAGAAAATGCCAAAGATATTAGTGAAAAAGAAAATTACAAACTAAATAAAAATCAGAAATCATAGACTAATAATTTTCGGGGGGGGGGAAATCACTGAAACGGTACCCACAACTGGCTTATTCTGTGTGGTAATTTTTTTTTTAAATGTCTTCAAGTTCTCTTATAATCCTCCCTTCAAGAGGTGGATCTTACTTCCCTTTCCCTTCGGTGGGGACCAGATTTAGTGGCGTGCTTCTAAAAAATAAATAAAATAAGGTGGAAATGGCAGTGTGTGACTTAGAGACTAGGATATAAAAGGCACCACAGTTTCTTGTTTTCTCTCTCTCTCCCAACCTGCCCCCACCCCCGTCACTTGTTTTGGGGGAAGTCAGATGCCCTGCATGGAGGTTCCCATGGTAAGGAACTGATGCATCCTGATGACACCCAGAAAGGAACTATGGCTTCCAGTCAACAGCCAGCAGCCATGAGGGAGCTATCTTAGAAGCAAATCCTCCTGCCTCAGGCAAGCCTTCAGCTGCCTACAACCCTAGATGACAGCTAGGCTGCAACTTCACCAGTGACACTGAGTCAAAGTTACCCAGCTAAGCCTCTACTGGATTCTGGCCCACAGAACTGATAACAAATGTTTGTTGTTTTAAGCCTCTAAATTTGGGGGTAATTTTTTACACAGAAATAGATAGCTAACACACCCTGGTGCCATTTTTGAATTAGGAATTTATTACATGCTAACAAAAAAAATCATATATCATTTTATATATATATATATATAATATATGAAAAATAGTTATGTGCTGATAATAAACAGGTACTCTACCTAAAAATTACTTGAGAACAAAAATAAAAACAGCCTTAGACTTCTCTTCTACAACACTAAATGGAAGGTATTAGTGAAGGAATATCTACTGAATTTGGAGAAAACATTCTGACTTGATGATTTTATCCAGAGCCAAGACAGTCTCAGAGATCCAAGAGTTCTTAAAATATACCAACCACATGTCCTTCTTGGAAAAAAATAATGATATTTTCCAAATCACTTAGTGAAGAAACAAAAAGCTCAAGGAAAGAGGGTAACAGATACAAGATATAGTAAGCACTGCCAATAACTGTATCAATAAATATAAAGTACTATGATATTATTAAAAACTAGATATTAAATAATTATAATTGTCAAGAATTGTTTTCAAAATTGAAGACATATAGTAACTGAAAAAAAAGTAACTATAATAATGGGCATCTAAAACCCCAGATTATATTAAGAAAGATTGAGAAGTGAGGTATAGGGCAGGAGGTGTACTGAACCCTTTTACTTATGAAGGGGTGGGGAAAAACTCAAAATTTGTTGTTTCACCAGGATTTTTGAAGATTAGAGAAAAATAGATTAAATAGTTATTTTGAAACTATTAAATATAACCAATGATATAATTAAAATCAGAACCTATCTTTACATACCTGGGAAATGATGAAATATGAAAACATAGCTTATATAACAAAAGTAAGAAAAGAGTGGAAAAATGAGAAAGCATAAAATAGATTCCACAAAATAAGGTGATAGATTTAAAAGTCAATATTTAAGTAGTAACAAAAATTATAAATAAATTAAATCTCCACATGAAAAGCCAAGATTTTTTACTGGGTCAAAAACGAAATCCAGCTACATACCGACAATGATACACATCAAAAACTGACACAAAGTGTGCCATTAAGCATGAAAGTACAGGTAAAAATAAATTTAATGAATGCTAGTCAAAGGAAACAATGTTGAGGGGCCAATATTAGACAAAGTAGAATTCAGTGAAACAGATAAAGGAGTTGCTTGTCCTGAAAGGTCATTTTATATTAAAAAAAAGTTATATTTGACAGAGAAAGTATAAAAATCATAAACCTTCCTGTACCAAATAAAATTACAGCTACACATATGAAGTGGACATTCTTATAAATAAAATGGAATTACAGATGTATTAAGTGCAAGTTTTAAACTTTTTCCCTCAAGTTGATAAAAAAAGAAAAAGGGACAAAAAGTAAGGAAAATATAGTATAATTTGGGACACCAAAATCATAAATAATAAAAGAAAGAATTAGAAGTTTTGAGTTTTTAAAGTTTAATTTTTATATGACAAAATAACGCAATAAACAAATCAACAACTTGGAGAGAAACTTGGAACATATTTCACAAAAGGATAATACTCCTACAAATTCAAATTTTAAAAAGAACATATAAAATAATGAAAAAAGAAAAATAGGAAAAATCATATACTGGTAATGATAGGAAGCAGACGTTAAAATTATCAAGCAGATCACAAAAACATTTTTGTTGAAGAAAATAAAAAATTAAGAGTTCAGAGATTGAGTGCACAGGGGAGAAATTTTACTGCCGAAGGTGAAATCCAGTTACAGAGTCTAGGCTCTGGGGAACAGAAGCCATGATAGAGAAAATGTGGAAGGTCTCCTAAAGACAGAACATTGCACATACCTGTGTCTCATATTAAGAAAGCAGCATCTCTGAGTGTTGTCGATTAGCTGGTGATGAACTGGACTTGGTTAAGTAAGCACCGGCTGGCTTCAAGCATGGGGCCCACCTTTGGATTATGGCATCCACCTGTCTCTGCTCTATATGTGAGGTGTCCAGATGGAAATCCCTACTTCCCAGCAGGTGAGGTGACCAGGTCAGGGCTTGTCAATTTCATACTGTTATTTTTTTTTTTAAATGAGCAGCTATACTTTTATAATCAGAAAAGATAATAAATGTGCAGTTGAGTCTTGAACAACCTGGGGGTTGGGGGTGCCGGCTCTCTGAGCAATGGTAAAAACAAGTACAACTTACAGTGGGCCCTTCACATCCTGGGTTCTGCATCTGTGGATTCAACCAACAAGATCGTGTAGTACTGTAGTATGTATCTACCGAAAAAAATCCGTGTAAACGTAGATCTCTGCAAACTCCCCTTGTTTTAATTGGTCAACTGTATTTCTATTTTGAAAACAAAAGGTAAATTTTGAATCAAATTGAAACATGAAACCATGAAGCAACTCACAACGACTTTAAAGAAAAAAATGTAATGTGAAGGAAATATCTTTTTTTCATTCTAAAACCGTCACTCATATTTCCTAATTTTGAGGGATAGGTTTAGGACTAAGTTAAGGAAAAGACTGCGGTGCCTCAATGGGAGCCCCTTTTTCATTGCAGGTAGACTATTCCAAGGCTGTTGCAGCAAAAGGCAAGAAGAGCATCATATCTTGATACATTTCAGTGTCCTCTGACTTGATGGACAGGTGCAGAATTGGGAAATAAATTCCTAGGAGCTCCTGACTCAACTGAGATCTAATAACACCAAGTCAGCGTAACTATGTGGGCGTACCGGAGGGTAAGCTGATTAACCCAAAGAGCTTCTTTCTAAGGCAAGTTGTAAGCTCACTAAAAAGCCAAAAACTTAGAACCTGAAATACATGTTCTAAAGGGAATCCAAGTAAGGTCCCAAGCCAGTGGAACTGGTTTTCCATGGAAGATTTCAACACATGTAAAGCATATGTGGTACATTGTATTATTGTACAAAATATGTTCTGTTCCCTCCATTCCAACCTCAGGAAGATTGCACTCAGATCCTCGTGTTTCTATAGCCAGGAAGCAGGTCAAGAGAGCTTCTCAGCGCCCAAGGAGAACCAGTTCCCCAAGGTATGTATATGTGGCCAATGGGGAAGATGGAAAGGAAAGGACCTCCCAGTGTTAGAACCAAGAGCCGTGGAGAATATTGGACTGGGCATCTACTGCAGGGGCAGAACCAGGACTTGCTCAAGGAATATTTTCTAGTGCCATGGGTCAGGGTCCTGGCTAGCATGTCTAGTGGGCTTTCACCATTGTTATGGATGGATCAGTGACTACTGTGGACTTCCCACTCACTCCTTTTCCAAAAGGCTGTGCTTACTATGGTTATCCTGTCACTGATTCCTTTTTGTTCATAATCTCCAGATCAAAAGAAGCCACATGCAGAACGGGGGTAGAGACTAGCACAAGAATGCTGGGGTTTTGAGTCTGATACTTTGATTGGAGGAGACTTCCATGTTTTCTCCTTTAGGGAGCAACTGAGTGTATTTTGCATGCATAAGGGAAGGAAGAAAATATTTGTGACCAAGATGGAAGACTGTGGTAAGATTGTATTATTGTTCAAAATATTTGCTGTCCTTTCCCGTGGTTGAATTACACATTCATGCTCTACTGAAGTCAGTTTCTGTCATGATACATGAGCAGAAGATCCATGGGCCACCACTGAACAGAACTTTTAAGAACCATTGCATAGCTTCTGCCATGCTCTCTTTTTCCTGCGCCGTGATCCCTCGCCTTAAGGTCTGCTTCACCATCCTGGAAATGGGAGTCAGGGCACAGACCTGCAGCCAACCCATGATGAGCATATACAACAATTTCAAAGTAAATCTCATTGGAAACCAATATGATTTTCTAGTCATAAAATGACAGATACAGGATACACATTATCTGATTAAAGTGAATGTTATCTGATTAAAGATATTTAGGGTCTCCGCGAACTTCCCTCGCCCCTGCATTAAACAGCTGTTTGTCTTCCTAAATTCCTTTTTATTTAAAAATGAAAATATATGAATTTTCCTCTGAGTATACCTTTGACCACAGTGCACAGTTACAAATACACAGTGTTGTCACCACTATTTTCTAAGTATTTTTGAAATTGTACTTTTTTTTTCCTCTTTAACACAAAAGTTGTTTTTAAATTTTTTGAGTAGTTGGGGCTTTAAATTTTTAACTTCAACTAATTTCTATTTTCTCTGCATTGAAATTCAGAGCCTGTTTAAGTTTGGCTTTTTAGAAGTAGTAAAGATCCTCTGATTCATGTATTTTATACATGTTCTATAGTTGCCTAAAGCAATTGTATTTTCTGAAAGGTCTAAAGATTAATGCATATATAACATTAACTCTATTCAGTTATAGAAATTATATTGCATGGATCCCATACATCATTATTTACTTTTTACTTGCATTGTCCGTTTAAGGCTGAATGGGTTAAGTTGTTTGGTAAAATAATGTTTTGTATATTATTCCTTGCATTTCCAAAAACTTATCTCTATTTATGTTGATGCACAGTTTTTCAATAATAATACTTCACACTAGTGATACCTAATATTTATTGGGCACTGACAAAGTACTAAGGATCTTACCTTTTTGCTTTCTGTTATTTATAATTTCTTTTTATTCCTTTGTTTTCTGCATTTTTCTATATGAATCGGATTCTCTCTCTCTCTGTCTCTCCTCTTTTAAGAAAATATTCAACCTGATTTGAATTCAAGTAGAAATTCCCTTCACATTTTTAATTGAGATTTTTCTAATTTAAAATGCAATATTCATATTGAAAAACATATGAAATCACCAGGGTCAAGAAAATCCAAGAAGAGGAAACATGGGAGAGGGGACTCACAGCAATTAAGCTTTATTGTAATGAAATTATCATTTAGAAATAGCGATAATAATAACAAAAAGCACAATTCACGGAGCACTTGTTAACATGCTCAGCATTTGACATAATTATATTCCCTAACCATCGTATCAACTCTCTAGTACCAATATGATTCCCTGCAATTTCAGGTGAGGAAACTGAGACTCGGAAAATTTAGGTAATTTTTTTCAAATCATGCACTAGCAAATGGTTAAGTCAGGATTTGGACCTAAGTCTGATTCATAGACATGTGATTTTAATGTACTGAGCATCTATATTGAATACACTGTCACTGGGGGAAAAATTAAGCAGCTTTGTTTTCCAAGTAGTACATGATTGATTTATCTATCCAAGATGCCTCTAGAAGAAAATGTACAGCATTATAATTCATCTTTATATAAAATGCGTGTTTCATAAGAATTATAGACTTTTGTGAATTAGAACGAATACGTTTATAGTGCTCTCCATCGTTTGCTAAATATAAACCTTAAACATTCTTTCCTGAATTCTTTATCCAGCATTTTACCACCTGGTGGAACCGTCAGCTCCTGAGTGAATATTCCTAGTTTTCACACGTGTAAGAATACGTTAAAATGTTTGTGCAGTATTCTTGTTGCTTATCCCCCGCCCCACCTGCACACACTTATTTTCCAGAAATACATCTGAATAAAAAAGATGGTTATTTTTTTCCCTTAATTTATTTGGTAAGCTGTTTTTGTACAAAGGTCCCACTTCAAACACATTGCCACAAATCAATGTCCTCCAAGCTTCCCCCTAACCACTGAACTGCAGCATTATATGCATGTGTGCCTCCATCATCTTGACCTTGCTAACAGGATAAACTAAAGGTCATTCTTCTTGGATTTGGGTCCAAGGATAATAAATGTGAATCTCCGCCTACTCAACATTTCAGTAGGAAAGAAGGCAAATCCCTTGTATTTTTTCATGTGGTGTTTGAGAAGAGGAAGGGAAATACAAGTCAGTCTGGTTGTATAAAGTACAATTGGTTCAGCTTCTCTAAGAGAAACACCTCCCCCCAAAAAAAGTAGCTTAAATACTCTTGGAATTTTTTTTTATGTATAATAGTTGGAGCTCTCATAGCAGCTCTGCTTCATGAAGTTGTCCGTGGTGTTCTTCGTGTTTGTTCAACCTTCATCCCTAGGTATTGGCTTCATGAGAATGGCTTACTGTCCACATTAATTTCAAGTGGAAAAGAGGAAAAAAAAGGACATGTTCTTTCCTCTCAAGACCACAACCTGGAGGCTGCACAAGCCGCACCTTCTCACACCCATTGGCCAGATCTAGCTGCAAGGGAGGCTGGGAAGGTAGATTGATTTGGGGTGGTCATGTACCACCAGGGGTACATTGGAAAGCAACTTAGCCTAAGATGAAAAGGGTCCTGGTGATTGGTTCACAACAATGTGAATGTACTTAGCACTACTGAACTGTACACTTAAAATTGGTTAAGATCGTGAATTTTATGTGATGTGTATTTTACCACAATAAAACAAAACAAAAAACAGTGTCTTAGCCTGGAAGTTAAGAGACATGAATTCCATTTATGCCATAATTAACTCTGTGAACTTGGGTGATTTTAATATTACTGAACCTGAATCTATACAATGAAACTATTTTAGATTATCTTTTTAGGCATTACCCATTTTAACTCTACATTAGCTATTTATCTTAAGTAAAAGTGAATTTACTGGAAAAATGAATAGGAAATTGGACAGTCAGGAGGGACAAGAGAACTGGATAAAAGAATGACCACTATGTTCACACACCAGGTCCAGTCTTGTCCACACCACCATCATGATGTGTTAATTCTGACTGCTCCCTGCATTCTTGTTGTTCACATTAAAAGTCGTAAGTCATGTATTTCTCCAAAGAAGACAAGAGAAAAGATTCCCAACTTTGCTAATTATTAGAGAAATGCAAATCAAAACTACAATGAGGTAACACCTCAGTCAGAGGCAGTCAGAATGGCTATCATCAAAGTCTTCAAATAATAAATCCTGGAGAGGGTGTGGAGAAAAGGGAACCCTCCTACACTGTTGGTGGGAATGTAAATTGGTATAGGACTGTAGAAAACAGTATAGAGTTTCCTCAAAAAATAAAGTTGCCGTATGATCCAGCATTCCCACTCCTGGGCATATATCCAGAAAAAACTTTAATTCGAAAAGATACATGCACCCCTATGTTCATAGAATAACTGCTTACAATAGACAAGATATGGAAGCAGCCTAAATGTCCATTGACAGCTGAAGAGATAAACAAAATGTGGTACATATATACAATGGAATACTACTCAGCCATAAAAAAAGAACAAAATGATGCCATTTGCAGTGACATGGATGGACCTAGAGATTGTCATACTAAGTGAAGTAAGTCAGAAAGAGAAAGACAAATATATGATATCATTTATATGTGGAAAGTAAAATATGGTACAAATGAACATATCTATGAAACAGAAACAAACTCACAGACATAGAGAACAGACTTGTAGTTGCCAAGGGGGAGGGTGGATGGGGGAGAGATGAACTGTGAGTTTGGGGTTAGTAGATGCAAACTAGTATATATAGAATGAATGAATAACAAGGTCCTACTGTAGAGCACAAGGAACTATATTCAATATCCTGTGATAAACCATAGTGGAAAAGAATATGAAAAACGGAATCACCTTGCTGTACACCAGAAACCAACCAACACAACGTTGTAAATCAACTATACTTCAATAACATAAATTTAAAAAAAATTGTAAGTCATAGAAGAGATTGTCCCCACTGGCCCAGCTAGATCTGTCTGCCCAGGAGAAGAGGAGGGTGCACCTGGCCCCTTTGGGCTCCTCATAGAAAACAGACAATTCCTCTGACCCACACCATTCACCACGAAGGGAAAGGCACAGGGGAACCAGACGCTTAAGGGTCAAAACACCAATACCCACTCTTTCTTTGTTCTTGAAATTCTCTCTGTCATCTTCTATCACACCAGGTTCTCCTAGTTTTTCCCCTGCTTCTGAAACATTCTTCCTTCTCTCAAGCTTTGTTTTCTCTCCCTGATTCTGAAAGCTCTGACTTCTTCTAGGCTCTTCTGTTAGACCTCTTCTTTTCTTTATCAATATACCCTCATATCCTTGCTCAATATTTCAACTCCTAATTCTGCCGATGGACCCCACAAATCTCTATCAACTGTCTGACTTCTCCTGTAGTCCAGATGCACGTATATCACTGCCAACTGGACCTACGACATCTTAACTTCATGATGTCCAGAACCACATTCCTCAGCTTCCTCCCTCATGATCTCCTTCTTTTGGGTTGTGTTTTGTTTTGGGGAAAATTATGCTCAGAGACTGAGACTGTCTTTGCCAATATTTTAGTTAACACAGGTTGACTGCGAGAATTGTAAGAATTCCACAAGCCAGTAGCATACAGGATAATGCCTCTTACTTAATAAACCAATAAAGAAGTAACACACTCCAGACCAATGATAGATTAATTACACGATTGCTCCAGGCAAAGGGGAGAGGACAGGAATAAAGCCCAAATTTAACTGAGGTGAAACTTTCCTTGAGTTGGTTCTCCGGAGAGTCAGTTTAGCCAATCAGGAGCTGACGTCCAGCTGCGGGTGAAACTTAAAGTCCCTGTTGCTAAAGCACGTTGCTAGGGAAGAAGGCTCCAGTGGTGGCGGGCAAGATGAGCTTTTCTTCCAGCCACTTCATGGTTCGCACCACTTGTCCACGCAGGAGCTAACGCCCCAAGGTCTCTAGAGAGCTATGTAGATCAGCCAAGAGTCACCTTGCGCAGACCGAACACCCTGGAGAGTTCTCACAATCTCTGGGTGTTTACAGGTTAACGGTCCCCTCCCACACTTGCTTCTTCATATGTTCTTATCCCCAAGCCCCCAGCAGTGGCCCCCAGCAGCTAAGCTCCTGAGTGCTGCTGGGCAATCACAGGTGCCATGAAAGTTGTTTTATATCAAAACAACTTTACTATCAGGGAACCGCTCAGAAAAGGAAGTTTGAGCCGCAGCACTTGTGTTACAGACAATCTGGGGATAAAAGGAACTGCGGAAGCCACTGGAAAAAGAAGGATGGAAGAAATCAGACTTTCAGGTGAATCTAAACAATGCTTCTGGAAGCCAGAGCAGTCATTGATACGATGATAGCACTCTCCCTCACACTGACCGGAACCAGAAATCAGATAAGAAACCTGGTCGGAAAAAAATTCAGATGAGCAGTATGGGATCAAACATAAAATCATTAGATAACAACTATTCCACACTGAATGAGAGCGGGGACCACAATAGAACACTGGATTGATCTGGGATCTAGGTGAAATGGAGCCATTGAAGGGAATACCCGTAATGCAGAAGATTTAGCATCAGTCTCTCTACTACATCTGGGCTTATAATATATGTACTTTTGTTTTTTGGTGGTGAAAAAAAAACTTTACAAGTTCATTTTTCTATAAACAAATGGATGTGAAGTCATTTCACACCCACTACACCCCAGGTTGCCTACCTTGGTAAATGGCAGTACAACCCACCTTGCTTCCAAGGCATGGAAATTATGGTAACCTAGCTCTCTTCATGGTTACCCACGTCCAACCAACCACCATGTCTTGTGGATTGAACCTCTGAGATATTTCCTGCACCCTCACTTGCTCTTAACCCACACTGTCAAGCCCTTGTCCTCTTCATAAAGGCTACTGGAGTTGGTGTCCAAATCAAACCAGAGAAACTGACCATTATTGTTACTTATAAAACAGTATGTTTTAGAGCTGCAATCACAATATATGCTTACACTGAAGAAAATTTCCAGTAAAAATTAAAATTATTTACTGTATTACATGGCTGTGTTTTAACTTTTTGTGTATTTCTTTTAGCATGGTAACTTCAAAAAATCAGAGCAAAAGTCACATTAGATGTCATAGTTATGTGGATACATTGATTTAATATGTGAAATCAGTTTTAGATGATTACCATTTTTTAATCTTGGAAATATTCCAGCTCCACTGATTGAAACTTCATAACTTATTTGAAAGGCTGAATCATATCTGATTGTTTAAAGGAGCTTTTTGGAATAGAATTTGACCAACATCATTCAAGTTTTCACCTGACCATGGCTGTCAGCACTCAAGTGTTTTCATTCTTTTATAGAATCCATTGTTTTAAAACTGGAAATATCAAAGGTCAGATTTTTCATAGCAGCCCTAAGTCTGAAGGAATTATTCTGTGACTTAAATTACTGCCATTTAAAATAAAATTAAAAGATGCCGCTGCATTTTTTTTTCTATGTGGAGTTAAGAAGGAAGTCATTTCTCAGTACAGATAGAACAGTCTATGTTGTCAACAGGCAATGCTTTCATTAAATATCCAAGAAACAGCTATTTCAATGTAAATGCTCCAGATGGCTTCATCACAGCCTTCCCACCCCTCCACACTCTCCCTTGTTACTTATGCAAGTCTTTTTATATATACACCAATGTGCCCGTTTATCCCCCCAAGGGCTGATGCTTTTTAATAACTGTAAAGGGGTATTTTTCTGATTTGACTTGGGATCCAGGTGGCAACTGGTGAGAACAACACTCACTCCCAAGGCACCATGAGTCTCAGGTGGCAGCCACTGAAATTCACGGGCATCTTCACTTTGTGACTAGTTGAGAAGGGAAGAATTTAGATGATGATGGAGTCCAGAAAATGCAGAGAGGAGATGGTGCTCTGGAAGAGGTGATGACGCATTTAAGACTTACCCCTGGGCTTCCCTGGTGGCACAGTGGTTGGGAATCTGCCTGCTAATGCAGGGGACACGGGTTCGCGCCCTGGTCTGGGAAGATCCCACATGCCACGGAGCAAGTAGGCCCGTGAGCCACAACTACTGAGCCTGCGCGTCTGGAGCCTGTGCTCCGCAACAAAAGAGGCCACAATAGTGAGAGGCCCGCGCATCGCGATGAAGAGTAGCCCCCGCTTGCCGCAACTACAGGAAGCCCTAGCACAGAAACGAAGACCCAACATAGTAATCAATCAATCAATCAATAAATCTTTAAAAAAAAAAAAAAAAAGAGGACTATTTAAAAAAAAAAAAAAAGACTTACCCTGCTCTCGGGGCTGGGAGTGGGTTGGTCAGGTGAAGTGTCTGAGAGCTACAATCAGATCTTCATGTACTTTCATGAGGGACTTGGTGAAGCTCTGGGAAGAAGCAAGTCTGCTTCGGGTGTAGGTGACAGCGTGGCATGGAGTTCTCCATGGCAATGGCAAGAGCCGTTCTCCCTTCCTTTGCAGTCTGCTATGACACATCAAAGACCAGTAGCTCTGGGAGCGTAGAAGACAGACTTTTTCAAGGTGTGAAAACGTCACACCTTGGCAGGAGTGACATTTGGGAGTGGGTATTTGAGACACAGTTTTCCAGAGCACACTGCCTAGTTTGTCAGCACATACATGGGTATCAATGCAAAATACTTTACTTGACAGCAGCCAATTAGACCAGAAGCCTGCTGTAAATCACTGCTGTACCAGTACCTGCCAGGTAAAGATCAGCCCTTTGGGGACTCTCAGAGATACTCAGAGGAGATTTTGAAAGTGGAAGAACGTTCCAGTCTGGGCAGACAGGGCAAGAACAAGAACTTTGGGTTCTTGAAATTTCATTGGCCTCTACAAACCGAGGAGGTCTTGGTTATATTAGCATTACAAAGGGATCCAGTTTTAGTGAAAAGAAATACAGATTTACCTTCGGAATGTCAGCTGCCACCCTGAGAATGGGGGCGGGGATGCTTTTTTTTTTTTTTAACAAGCAGAAATAACCTTAACCATATGATTTAGGGAGCAGTGCTTTGAACTAAGCTATTACTAATAGAGTAGCCTTCAAATAACTTTAGTATGTGAGCGAATAGAATGTTTAATAAAGAACTCTGTGTGATGCCAAGAATACATTCTTTCATAATATAGTGGGATTTCATCAATCAATTCTGGCAAGCAGACCGAGTATTGTGTAGAATTTCAGAATCAAAATTAAAGCATTACAGGGCTAAGAAAAACCTGTTCTTTCACTAAGACAGTTCCTTTCCTTGTGAACTATGGTCTAGTGCAGAAATTTTTAATAGTTTTATTTTAGGACATTTAGAAATAACAGCAAAAAAAAGAAACTTTTTGCTCAAAAATTTCCTGGTGTAATTTCTCAATGACATTCTTTTGTTTCCCAACTTGCGGGACTTATGAACAATTTGCTCGGTTCTGTATGTATTTAGGCATAGATTTGCTTAATCCATCACTAGGTTCTAGGGCCCTGGGACACTACTTCAATATCTACCCTCCAGGCTTCAACACCTCGTTTTGTTCTAAGGTGAAAAGGAGGGCTTCCGTTTATACCAATGACCCAACAGGAGGATATTATGATAGAGAATATATTTGTGGAATTGTCAATAACTGAGAATCTTTGGTGGCAGTGTGGGAATATTTCAGTCAAAATAGTCAAGGAGATTTTGGTTGAAGTTTTATTTCTGGAAACGTATCTATAAATTCTGGTCTGGATTCTGTCACAAATTAACTGCATAATGGTGAGTCTTAATTAACGTCTCTGGGCCTCAGTTTCCTGATAGAGAAATTGATTTAAATAATGTTTTGTAAAGAACAAATTATGGGAAACACAAATCCTAAGAGTTGTTGCTTTTCAAAAGGGGCCTATAATCCAAACAGGTTTAAAAATATGTCATATCAACAGCCATTTCTCAAGTCTATGCGGCCATTATCAGAAGTCAGCCAACTTATTTAATCATGGGATCCTTTTTCAGGTTACCACCTATTAAAATCCAGATAAAGCACATTAGGAAAGTCTAGATTAAATGATCCATATGCCTGTTTCCAGCTAAGAAAATCCTTTAAAAATAATATTCCTAGACTTCATGAAAATTATTGCTAAATGACAAAATCATAAAACAAAATTATAAGTAAGCTAAGACTTTAATAAAGGAAAGACATCTTCATTCTTATGGACCAATAGTAAGAAAATGCACAAAATTGAAAACAATCCTATTAAGGTGATAACATTAGGCTTTTATCTTTCAAAATCACTTTTTTTGTCAATATGTTTTTATAATTAAAAAATAATTTTTGCACAGAAACGAAATTTTTCTCTGTCTAGGAAATAGTATCATTCTGCTAATGTCATCTGCTAGTGTCATTCTGTCTTTTTAGGTCATTCTTTGATTATCGAACTTTTGGCTCTTCTTAGTGGGGTGTAGCTACCATAAATAAATGGACATTTCCAGTCACATTTCAGTGACTGTTGCTTCAAGAAGTAGTCATTAGCCTGTGGGAGCAGGAAACAATCACACACACACTTGTATGTATCCCTTGTACCTACTCCCTTGGGAAGTTTAGCCAAACCATTCAACCACTATGTGGCTTTGTCCACTGAACTAGAAAAGAACACTCCTGACCTTATCATCATGACCCACATTCATAACCGGTCCTGTCTGTCAAGGCCAAATTGATTTGTGCACTCACCTGGATGTGCTGATACAATCTTACTCGTTCCTCTCTGCTACTGAACTTTAGATGGAGAAATGGGGTTTAGATTGTTCCTTCAAATAAAATTTGTTGAGAAATGGAAAAAGTTTACATTAGTTAAATTTCTGTTTTCAGTGATGTCAAAAAATTTCTTTGATTGCAGTTTTAGCTGTTCCATGTGTTGTCCTTTGGAAGAGTCCTGATATCTATGGTTAAAAAAAAAATAAAGGAGGACTATTATCCTAATGAACCAAGCAGAGGTTTTCTTCTCTCAAGGAATAATTCCTCATTGATCTAAATAAAATTCATGTTAAGATAGAAATTAGATTTCAAACATTGGAACCATATAAAGCAAGAGCTAAAAAGTCATACTTATGGCCTTAGTGTCCCAGAAGAGAAATTCTCCCTCTCGTTTCCTTTCATCCTGGTGGTGAGGCCAAATCTGATATTAAGAGAAAGTGCTATCTTTCTTAGTTTTTCTATTAGGATGGTTCAATCAGCATCGTTACTGTAGGCAATAACTACCTTTGCCTCCAAAACATTCCTCTTCCCCTGCAGTCTTTGGACATTAAGAGCTTTTCCTTCTGCCAGCAGTATCACTGCTGGGAATCTCTCCACCATTTTTTAACTGAACTTGAGCTTATTTTAGAAATACATGAACAGATCTGATTCATGCTTTCAACCAGTTGACTGCATATGTTTTCATCATACCTGACTCCAAATAGTTGCAGCCAGCTGTCAGATCCTTTTCATATTCCAGGTTGTTGACCAGAGGGTATTGCTTTCTTTATTATTGCAAGATGAGTGGAACCACCTGCAGTTTGAGGGGGGTTTGAGTTGAAAAAAATAGAAAAGAAAAGAGAGATAGAGAAGAGGAAGAAAGGAAGGAAGGAAGGAGAGAAGGAAGGAAGAAAGAAAGAAAGAAAGAAAAAGAAAGAAAGAAAGAAAGAAAGAAAGAAAGAAAGAAAGAAAGAAAGAAAGAAAAAGGAGGAAGGAAAGAAAGGAAGAAAACCCTAAGGTAGGTAGAAGACAGTAAATAAAAGTGGTTGTCCATTTTCTTTTTAGTCAACAGTAATAAGATATAATTTACTTATGTTAAAAATCACCCATTTGAAGTAGATCAATTTCAATAAGTTTTGACAAATTTATTTACCTAGCAAGCACAGTTGATAGAACATCTCCCTCACCCCTCATACCCCATTATACTCAATACCCCCCAACCCACTGCCTCAGGTAACCACTAATCTGTTTTCTGTCACTGTATATTGATTTTTCCTGTTGTAGAATTACATATAAATGGAACCAAACGGTATATACTCTTTTGTGTCGGGCTTTTTTCATTCAGTATAATGTTTTTGCAATTCATCCACCCTGTAGTATATATCAGTAATTCATTCCTTCTTATTTCTGAGTAGTATTCCATAGTACGGATGTGCCACGATTTTTTTTGTCCATTCACCAATTGACAGCCATTTAGGTTGTTTAAGCTTAGGACAATTATGAATAAAACAGCTATGAACATTTGTTCACAAGTCTTTATGTGAATAATGCTTTCATTTCTCTTGGGTGAATATCTAGGAGTGAGATGGCTGGACCATTTGGTACCAGCTTTTAAAAAGCCAGCGAAAGCTCTCTAAATCTTTGTTTCTTCTGTTTTACATTATTCACTGAGCTTTCTCAGCTCCCCCAAAAGTGTCTGCCTTCAAAGAACAGGAATAGAACTGTCTGAAAAAAAGGAAAAAGGAAGCAAAGCAGAAATTTATCCCATCAGTGTCTTCTGTTCAGATTGTGTCTGACTGTACTGGCCAAGAGAAAGTCCCAGATCATCTCATCTATTTAACACTGTTGTAAATGATCTTGCTTTCTAAAATTTCTTTTTCCAATATTGGATTGCTTGTTTACAGAAATTGGATTTTTATTTGTTCACCTTAGTTCCTGTGGCCTTGCTAAACTCACTTATTATTTCTAGAAGGTTTTTGGTAGATTCCTTGGAATATTCTGTATTAAAATATTATGTTATTTGCAAGCAGGGACAGTTTAATCTCTCTCTTTCTAAATTCTATGGCTTTTATTTCTTTTTCTTGCCTTATTGCAAAAAATAAGGGTGATGAGAAAGGATATCCTTGCCTTTTCCTGATAGTAGGGGGAAAGCATTCATCCTTTCAATATTAAGAATGGTGTTAGTTTTAGATTTTTTGGTAGAGGCCCCTTATCAAATTGTGGAAGTTACTTTCTATTAGTAGTTTGCTAAGAGTAGGATTTTTTCAAATTTTTTCTGCATATTGATAAGACCATGTGGGTTTCCTCTTTACATTGTTAATGTGGTGGATTGCATTGATTGATTCCCACATTTTGAAGCAGTTTTGCGATCTCTGGATAAGCTCTGCTTGTTCATGTTACATTATTCTTTTTACATAATGCTGGGCTCAATTTGCTATTTTTTGCGGATTTTTTTGTCTATGTTCTTGGGAGATATTTGTGTGTAGTTTTCTTTTAATGTCTTGGTTTTGTATGAGATAATGCTAGCTTCATAAATTGAGTTGAGAAATATCTCCCCCTCTACTATTTTGTGGAAGTGATTGTGTAAATTTAGTATTATTTAATGCTTGGTCAAATTTATCAGTGAAATCACCTGGGCCTGCAAATTTCTTTTTATAATTTTTTTAAACTCTGAATTCATTTTCTTTAATGATTTATAATAATTATAGGACTATTTATTTTATCTATTTCATCATGGGTGAGCTTTAGCAGTTTGTCAATTTTGAGGAATTGGTCCATTTCACCTTGGTTGTAGAATTTATGTGCACAGAGTTGCTCATAGTATTTCTTTATTATCCTTTTACCTGCTGTGTCTGTAGTGATATCATTTCCTTTATTCCTGATATGGGTAATTTGTGTCCTTTTTTCTTTGTCATTCTTGCTAGACTTAAAAATATTTTATTGATATTTTCAAAGATTCAGGTTTTGGTTTTATTTATTTCATCTATTGCTTTTCTGTTTTGCTTTCTGCTTCTTATTATTTTCTTCCTTGTACTCAGTTGGGTTTATATTTCTCTTCTTTTTTTAGTTTCTAAAGGTGGTAACTCAAGCTATTTCTTTCAGACTTTCTTTCTTTTAAAATATAAGCATTTCATGCTATAAATTTCCTTCTAAGCATTACTTTAGCTGCTTCTACAAGTTTTGACATGTTATATTTGAATTTTTGTTCACTTCATAATATTTTCTAATATCCTTTGCTACTTCCTCACTGACCCATGGATTATTTAGAAGTATATTGTTTAATTTGTTAGTGTTTGGAGATTTTCCTATTATCTTTCTGTTACCTATTTCTAGTTTAATTCCATTACATCTGAAGATATACTTTGTATAATTTTGATTTTCTCAAATTTAGCTCTCCTTAGTTTCTTGCATTGTCATCTAATCAGCAATTTCTATTTGAGTGAAACAAATGTTCTAAATATGGAAATGTTCACTGGAATAGATTAAAATCAGGTCAATATGATGCCTCAGTACCATTGGTAAAGATACTTTTCCAGCATATGTTTGTAATGAAAGTGAACTTGTTTTGTGTATTTATCATCAGTTGAAAAATTTGAAAGAAATATTTCATACATTAGAAGCTTATTGTTTGGGGAGTCATGTGGATAATGTACTTTAGTTTGTGAATAGAATTTCCATTCCACCCTGCCCATACCTTATCTATTCTAGCCAGTAGGAAAGGGAACTTCATATTTGGGTAAGATTTTACAAACAATTAAGCAACCATGAAACATTCTCAGAAATAAAGGTTTGAGATGGGTTTCCTAGAGAGAAATATTGCTCTATGTTATGGTAGTATTTTCCTCATTGCAGGCTTTTCTATTCACGATTTTTTTTTCACATGTCATAAGATGTCCTGGAAGATATAATGATATGCAGGGTTGGTGCTTTGATATGCAAATTAGTAGCCTCTAATACGGATTTTTCAAGAATGAAAAAAAAAAAATCTTTCTCGAATGTGCCATTCTTTCCCTGTTAACAGAATATCATGTCAGGAGCTGGGGTATCCCAATCCATTGCTCTTAAATTTCACTGTGAATGACTCTCCTGAAAGCACCCAGGGCATTTCTCTCTGGACCACGTTATGAAAGCCATGGTTGTAATCAATATGTGGTTTATTTATGTTCCCAGTAAGTAGTTATCTGGAATATTTTCGGTTAGCCTGTTCCACCCCATTCACGTTACTAGTAGTCCTGGAATTTCCTGCTGTATTTGAAAACACTTTGCCAATAAAATTATGTTAAGAATAGCTACCATAGTGATGGAGATTAAACAGACCCAAATGCAACTTGGCACCAGTGAGAGGTGAAAATCAGTGGATAACTACCTCAGCCTTCCCATCACTCAGGGGACAATCCTGAGCTTCATTCTACATGGTTCCTCTGAGTCTCTAATGGGACTTATCCCTAGTTGTTCTTGTAATCCACTGGTTAACACACACTTCACTGGGTTTTCCCCCTTCCGTGTCTCACTTTGACAGCTCCTTCTCCCAAAATATACTGCTGGAAACCAAGTCTAAGTCCTAGCATTTGCTTTCATGTGAATCCAAAATAAAACAGTAGTTATTCAATACATATTTGTTGGATAGATTTTAAAATGTAGTTTCATAAAAAGAAAACATGACAAATAGAACATTAAATAGAGAGAATGCACTAAGACTGCTTCCCCACTTGGCTTTTATTGACATTTGGATGTGTTCTCCTCATCGAGGAGGGAGAGTTCCAGCTCCCTAGTAGGACTCCAGGAATATCTCCCTGGCTGGGAGAAGTAGGAGTACCTTGTTATTGTTCCTTAAGTGGCCTCCATGATGCCATTTTGGGGTATGGAATGGTTTTATCACCATTGGGCAGTGATGAAATTCTTGACTGTCCTCTTGACCACCTCTGACACCACCCCCCTGGGGAGGCTGGGGCAATTGTTACAGTCTCTTGAGAGTGGAAATCTAGACTCTCCATTCAGCTTGGCTGGCCTGGGTAGGGGTAGGGCACAGTGTTTTCTGTGTTGTATGTCTGGAGTAAGTCAGATATTGCCTAAAAGTTTTCTGTCTTGCTAGACTGCTCCTTTTCTTTTCCTTTGTCTAGAGAAAGCAGGCTTTTGGGGATTTCTTTTGTTTGTGTCCATTGGCATTTCTGGGTTGCTGGCTTCTTCAACTCCAAGTCTGGGATGTATGAGGCAAAAAGGAAACTTGGGGAACTTATCACTATGTTGTTCCTTGGGTCGTGAGGTCCCTAGCTGGTCTGCCTTCTTGCCATCTTTTGAAGTCCTTCAGTATTTGTTTTACATATAATGTCCAGGGGTTTTAGTTGTACATAGCAGGAGGAATAAGAAAAAGTGTGTCTACTCTATTTTCGTGGAAGTGGAAGTCTCAATAATTTTTACAAGTATAAAGAAGTCCTGAGACCAAAAGATTTGAGAACTTCTGATTAAATTCAAAGGTTCTTAGGTTTTGGATATCATGGATATGTAAAACAAAAGAAAATGAAGGATTTTAAAACGTAGTCTCAATAAGATTGCTTTCTATTCATTGCATGACACCAAGATGGTAAAAATCAAAGACAGTAAAAAAAAGATGGGTCCTCTCATAATTTATCACCATTTTTTTCACCAAAGAGATGTTTTGCCACCAAGAAACAAAACATCTCAGAAGAAGCTGCAGTTCTTTAAAATGTATAATATAGCATTATAAAAAATTTCACCTTCATTTTCTTTTTTTTTTTTTTTTTTTTCATTTTTCTTAACTCCCTCTGGTCCAAAGGAAACTCAATTTTACATAAGTACCCACGGAGAGACAAGCATGTGGAAACTCCTGCTCTAGTTTTCCTCTCTGGCAATGGTGATTTTAAACTCACACTACCTGTCCCACAGTAAGGAGAGTATAAAATTTTGTTAAATGAAAGTCTATTCATATTTTTTCTGTTGGTTTGCAGAGAAAGGTGTCTTTTCACACTTGATCTGTGAAATCAAGTTGTTTGTTTCATTGTAGGACATTGAACTGCATATATGTAAGTTCTGGGATAAATGTCTAATATGGTGTTGTAATAAGGTTCATGAGGAACACTGTAATGGCAGGAGCTTGTTGCTGTTTTTGGATAAATGTTTAAGTTTTTCTTTCTTAAGTTTCTCTCCATTATTTTTAACCCATAGGCTGTTGTGACAGGTTTTTTTTTAGCAATAAATAAATAAATAGATAGATAAATAAATAAATAAATAAAATATTGGGTCCAATCCAGACAGATTTGGGCCTGAGGCTTCTTTCCTCTAGACACACTGACAGCATTACTCAGTCTCTGCAGGTTTGATGAGCCCAAGAGTTAAGAGGGATGAGGTCAGGGTCCTTTGTTCCTCCTGTGTTCTCCAGCGGTGAGTAGAGCATTTCTCCAAGACCTGGTGCCCAACCACCAGATCTATAGAAATATGGGAGCTTTTCTGAAGTAAGGGAGGTTCTCTATGTAAGCAGAAATCATTTAAACCCCTGTTGTATTGGTTTCCTTCAACAGAACTCTCTCTAGACAGAATGATTTCCTGAAGGGCCATCAAGCCAAGGGCAGTGCCAACTGAATCTCAGATTCCCAAAGGAAAAGTTTACGGTTGTCAGTGGTGTGTCCTTCTCAGGGTGGAAATAAGACAGGTCTAGCTTTCTGCGGGGCCAGGAAGCACGGACTGCAGGAGAGAGCAAATGTTCTCACAGTCTAATAAATCTCACAGAGCAGATGGATACGGCAATTAGCACAAAAACAATTTTGCCAAGAATATTAACACTTCCTGAGTTTATCAAGAAGGGGTGAAATTTCTAGTCAATAATTTTCTAAATTTATAGAACAGTTACTGGTGAGTAACAGGGTGTAGCATCTCTGGTCTTGTGCTCTTGTGTAGCCCAATGAGATAATTAGTAGAAGGAAAGAATTAGGTTCTTCATACACATCAAGTGAAATGTGGAATTGAGAACAAAAGAGTTTTCTAGTTAATATAGGCTCCAACTCTTCTGAAAAACACTAAAATGATTATTTTGTTTTGACACAAGTTGTCCAGAAAGTTGCTTTAATTCCTGACCTTTGTAAACCTAGGCACAGCTTAATGTCCTAGGGCAGAAGGTGAGAAACATTGTCTACAAAGGGCCAGAGAGTAAATATTTTAGGCTTGGGAGCCATGTGGTCTCTTTCCCAACCACTCTAATTCTACTGTTGAGCACAAAAGCAGCCAGAGATAATACATAAAAGAATGGGCCTTGTTATGTTCCAATAAAACTTTATTTACAATACAGGTAGCAGGACAAACTTGACCCGCGTATCATAATTTGCCAATCACTGATCTATGGCATTGATTCTGTTGTTTGATCCCCTCTGATATTATATATAAAAATATTTTCTTTATCCAAAACTAGAGCACTTATTAGAAGCCCCAAACTTAAAAATAGGCAGTGTTTCTAGAATGACTAAAAGAGGTCAGTTTGCCATGTGGTTCCTGATTTTCTTTCCACTCATTACATGGAAATATGCAGAAGATATACTTCCCCTTTGAGTAATCTCACTTGCCAGCCAAAGTCTTCCTATTTCCTCCCCAACATCTTTACCCTCCTCTTTCTGTGACCCTCTTCCTTCTCCTAGATCTCCTTTTCTTCCCTTTGGGCTATTTTTTGGCACAGTCCTCCTCCTACTCTTTTTCCACATCTCAACTTTACTTTGGTCAAATAGAATTTTGTGGCATAGCCTGACAACCTACTCAGGAGTTGAGTGTTAAAGCTGTCACCCTTGTGGTAAGTAAGGATAAAACAGTGAATGCCAAGGCAAAAACTACAGCTACTACTGTCTTTATTTGTAGACAATAGTATGGTCTGTGTAGAAAATCTGACAGAATCTATTAAAAAGCTATTGAGTTTAGGCTAGGTTGCAGGATAAAAGATCAATATACAAAAAATCAATTGTGTTTCTCTATACCAGGAATAAATAATTGGAAGTCAAAATTTTATAGAACATCATATGCAATGAAATAAAAAATATAAAATTATTTAGGGATAAATCTGACAAATGTGCTAGAACTATACAATGAAAACTATAAACATTGCTGAGAGAAATAAAAGAAGACCTGCATAAATGAAGAGCTGTATCCTGTTCGTGGGTCTAAAGAGTCAATGTTGTTAAAATGCTAATTCTTCCCCAAATGATCTATAGAGCTAAAGCAATTCCAATCAAAATCCAGCATATGATTTTTTGTAGAAATTGACAAACTGAACCTAAAATTCACAGGAAAATGAAAAGACCCAGAATCAACAAATTGACTCTGAAGAAGAATAAAGTTAGAAGATGTAGATTACCTTTAGACTATTGTAGAGCTATAGTAATCAAGACAGTGTTGTCTTGGTGGAAAGTCTGATAGAGCAACAAAACAAAATAGAAAGTCCAGAAGTGACACACACATATATGGCCAACTGATTTTTGACAAAGATGCAAAGGCAATTCAATGGAGAAAGAATAGTCTTTTCAACAAATGGTACTGTTACAATTAGAAATACATCTTTTAAAAAAAAGAAAAGAAAAACTAGTTTTGCTGCATACCTTAATACTTTGTATCATATACAAAAAGTAACTCAAAATGGATCATGGATTTAAATGTAAATCCTAAAACTACAAAGCTTCTAAAAGAAAAGATAGGAGAAAAGTTTTGTGACCTTGTATTAGGCAAATATTACTTACATACAACACTGAAAGGAAGACCTACAAATGAAAAAATTTGTTAAATTGGACTTCACCAAATTCAAGAACTTCTTTATGTTGTTTAAAGGACACTGTTAAGAGAATGAAAATATAAGCTGTAGACTGACAGGAAATACTTGCAAATCATATATTTGACAAATGACTTGTAACCATAATATATAAAGGACTCTCAAAACTCAATAATAAGAAAACAAACAACCCAATAAGAATGGGTAAAAGAACAGACACTTCTTAAAGGAAGATATATGAATACCAAATGATATGAAAAGATATTCAATTAGAGAAATGCAATTCATTACAGAAATGCAATTTACAATCATGATGAGATATCACGACACACCTATGAGAATGTTTAAAATTAAAAATACTGACCATATCATGTGATGACAAGAATGTGAAGCAACAGGAACTCTCATGCACTGCTGTTGGGAATGTACAACAGTAAAGTTCTTTGGAAAATAGTTTCTCAGTTTCTTATAAAGTTAAACTAATACCTATGATATGAGAAGTTACTTTACTCCTAGGAATTTCCCCAAGAGAAATGAAATATGTCTATACAAAGGTATGCATATAAATGCTCATAGCATCTTTATCCGTAACAGTCAAAAACTGGCAACAACCCAAATATCCATCAAATGCTTAACAGATGAACAAACTGTGCTACAGCTGAAAAAGGTTATATTTCACAATAATAAATGGAATGAACATGGATGAATCTTAAAATAATCATGCTTAGTGAAAGAAGCCAGAAAAAAGTGAGTCCATTCTGAATTATTTTATTTGTACAAAATTCTAGAATATGCAAGCCGATCTATAGTGACAGAAAGCAAATCAGTGGTTTCATGGGGACAGTGACAGATGAGGATGGGAGGGGTGAGGGGGAGGGAATATTACAAAAGGTCACAAGGAAACTACTGGAATGTTGGGTGTGTTATGTTCTCAGTTGTGTGTATTTGTGTGTTTCATATTTGTATTTGATATACATGTCAACACTTATCAAATTATACACTTTACATATGTATAGTTTATTGTATATCAATTATACCTCAATAAAGCTGTTACAATTTTAGTAGCCCACTCTAATAAATTGTATAGGCTCTCAGGATATGTATTTCAGTGTGTCAAACATACCTTTCATTTTGTGTTATTTTCTATCCAAATTTTGGATTAATTTTGTTCTCTTTTTTCTTTTTTATCCTATGTCAGTGTAGTATATAGAGAGTCTTAGCAAATTCTTTTTGTAATAAGATGGGGTATAAAAACATACACAAACAAATACAACAATGCCATATTTCAGCAGGACCATGAGATGTTAAAGGCTAACAAATCCTCTGTACAAATATCAATTTAAAATATGGTCACCTTATCTTTGATAAAGGAGGCAAGCATATACAGTGGAGAAAAGACAGCCTCTTCAATAAGTGGTGCTGGGAAAATTGGACAGATACATGTAAAAGTATGAAATTAGAACACTCCCTGACACCATGCACAAAAATAAACTCAAAATGGATTAAAGACCTAAGTGTAAGGCCAGACACTATCAAACGCTTAGAGGAAAACATAGGCAGAACACTCTATGACATAAATCACAGCAAGATTCTTTTTGACCCAGCTCCTAGAGAAATGGAAATTAAAACACAAATAAACAAATGGGACCTAATGAAACTTAAAAGCTTTTGCACAGCAAAGGAAACCATAAACAAGACCAAAAGACAACCATCAGAATGGGAGAAAATATTTGCAAATGAAGCAACTGACAAAGGATTAATCTCCAAGATTTACAAGCAGCTCATGCAGCTCAATAATAAAAAAACGAAAAACCCAATCCAAAAATGGGCAGAAGACCTAAATAGACATTTCTCCAAAGAAGATATACAGATTGCCAACAGACACATGAAAGGATGCTCAACATCACTAATCATTAGAGAAATGCAAATCAAAACTACAATGAGATATCATCTCACACTGGTCAGAATGGCCATCATCAAAAAATCTAGAAACAATAAATGCTGGAGAGGGTGTGGAGGAAAGGGATACACTCTTGCACTGTTGGTGGGAATGTAAATTGATACAGCCACTATGGAGAACAGTATGGAGGTTCCTTAAAAAACTACAAATAGAACTACCATACGACCCAGCAATCCCATTACTGGGCATATACCCTGAGAAAACCATAGTTCAAAAAGAATCATGTACCAAAATGTTCATTGCAGCTCTATTTACAATAGCCAGGACATGGAAGCGACCTAAGTGTCCATCATCGGATGAATGGATAAAGAAGACGTGGCACATATATACAATGGAATATTACTCAGCCATAAAAAGAAATGAAATGGAGGTATTTGTAATGAGGTGGATGGAGTTAGAGTCTGTCATACAGAGTGAAGTAAGTCAGAAAGAGAAAAGCAAATACAGTATGCTAACACATATATATGGAATCTAAGGGAAAATAAAGGCCATGAAGAACCTAGTGGCAAGACGGGAATAAAGACACAGACCTACTAGAGAATGGACTTGAGGATATGGGGAGGGGGAGGGGTGAGATGTGACAGGGTGAGAGAGTGTCATGGACATATATACACTACCAAATGTAAAATAGATAGCTAGTGGGAAGCAGCCGCATAGCACAGGGAGATCAGCTCTGTGCTTTGTGACCACCTAGAGGGGTGGGATTGGGAGGGTGGGAGGGAGGGAGACACAAGAGGGAAGAGGTATGGGAATATATGTATATGTATAACTGATTCACTTTGTTATAAAGCAGAAATTAACACACCATTGTAAAGCAATTATACTTCAATAAAGATGTTTAAAAAAATAAAATAAAATAAAATAAAATGCACCACCAAGAAACAGACTCACGGACATAGGTGGCTGCAGAGCGGGAGCGGGTTGGGGAAGGGATGGAGTGGGAGGTTGGGGTTAGCAGATGTAAGCTTTTATATATAGAAAGGATAAACAACAAGGTCTTACTGTATAGCACAGGGAACTATATTCAACATCCTATGATAAACCATAAGGGAAAAGAATATATATATATAAAAGAATGTGTATATATATTTATATATGTATAACTAAATCACTTTGCTGTAAAGCAGAAATTAACACAACATTGTAAATCAACTATACTTCAATTAAAAAATATATTAATTAATTTAAAAAACCCACCACCAAGAGGATTGTCCATGGGATATGGGTCTCATTCCATACCATACCCCAACACTTCTTCTAAGTGGTCTGATCGCATTCATTCATTTATTTGCTCATAAGTGCATATTTCTTTGAGTAATATAAACAAAAAATGTTGAATTTACTTGTTCATATATGGCTGACTGTAACTGTAGTTAAAGCATTGCACGAAAAACTGCCAATACTAGGTAGAAAGTTCTACTGATGCTAGATGCAGAGTTTCACCTCTATGTTATTTTTTTCTTAGATGTTCAGCAGAATAATTTATTTTCAGAATCATCTTGACACCTTCTGACATTTGAGTGGTTTGATTTTATTTGATGTATTACCCTTTTTTAAAAATAGGATACATGCCAAACGCCTCTATGAACTTCAGTGTTTCTAGCATAGAATTATTAATTAGATTCAGTTCTTCATTTGAAAAATAAGCTTACTGGACTGTATCAATTGGAGTGTGTGTTAATTTAATGTAGTTTGAAATATAGGAATTACCAAATGCAGTTAACTTTGTATGTTATTTCTATTTCTTGGAGCACATGCCCCTATTAAGAGATTTTTTTTTTCCTCCCCAGGCTAAGAAGATTTCTGTCCTTTTTAATTTTGCCTTCATGAGCACATTGCAAATACTCTACCTCACTCTGTTTTTCAGGTCCACTGTAGTAAAGCCAATTCTTTGTTTCTCTGCTTCTCACCTGTTTCTGTCTATTTATTTGTGTATAAGATGTCAAAGGAAAATGAAAAGTAACATCTCAAAATACCACCTTGAAAAAGAAAATGCCAACAAATTCTTTTCTGCACCTGAAGCTTTTAATTCTTTAATCCACCATGGAATGTTGCTTAATTACATATTTTATTATGCATAACTGAAAATTATGTACTTTAGTTTCAACAGTGATATGAAAGCACGTATTGTTTATAAATAAAGAGCGGCTGGTTTGCCTCTCTTTTTTTGTTACAAATATTTGTGGAATTCTCAAAAGTTCTCTTTCTAAAACTGGCTTTTTGAAAATTCTCAGAGAGCTCCGAGGAAAACTTCATTTTAATATTTTCTTTAGAAACCAGAAAATTCATTACTTTGCAACAGCAAGATGATGTCACGTCATTATGGGCAAAACCCATCAAATAGTTTCGATATTTTCATACGTTTCATCAAAATTTTAACAAGTTTCACAAAGTATTTATTAATGGAAAAATGTTACAATGGTTGAACTGGGTGATGAATCCTTGCGGGTGCATTATAAATACTATTCTCTCTACTTTTTTGGGTGTATTCGGAAATTCCTATAATAAAATGTATGTTTAAAAAAATCGGTGTATATGGATTTTACAGCAGAGTTTTGGGGTTAATATTTCATACACTTGATTTCAATTACTTAGTGATGGACTTTTTTCATATTAGTAAAATACATTACACTCTATTTCTGACAATATCGAATTGCATTTAATTTTTTCTATATTTTCTGCATTTGAAAAAGCTCTTATTAAGGAGTAAACAGAGACAGAAATTTGTAGATAGAAGACTTGGGTTTGAAACAAATATGGCCACCTAACAGCTGAACAAATCAGTTACCCTATTTGACTTTCCCCTCCCTTGTGACTGCCTTAAATACTCATAGTGGAACGGAGATGGTGTGGCAGTGCCTTGTAAAACGAAGCATTCTACCAATGTTGTTGCTATTATCATTTTAAGCATATTTGAGGGAAATGCTAGGGAGGGGCCTCAGAAGGTAGGAAGCCTTTGTATGAGATCTGGTAGAACAAATATTTGGAAATTAAAATTGGAAACAAAGGTGGAGTAGGTGAAAGGTGCTGTTGAACAGGTTTGTGTGCTGAACAAAGGCTTATTTTGTATCACATTGCCACAGGCTCAGTGAATTAATGCACACACTTGAATATTTGAACTTTCTCAGTGTTCTCATTTAACAGGTACTGATGGTTCTTCTGTGAGTGGAAAATCAAAGCAGTCCATGGGACATCCTTTCTTTGGGGGGGGCATAAGGGCATGAAAAGAGACTGTCACTGTCATGAAAACTTATTTGAATACCATAAAATGCAAATATTCAATAACAGTAAAAAAAAAAATGCAACTAAGAGTAAAAAAATAATGTGCAACATTTAACTCAGTGCAAAATGTCACTTTAGAGTTTCTCTGTGTTTTCTTTGCAAGGCAACAAAAATAATGTACTACTCTACTGTTTTTCCTCACCAACCACTAGTATCAGAGAGAACAGGGCCTTAGTCATGTGCTTTTGATCACAAGAGGGATATTAGCAGTTGAAATAGTTGACAGAAGAAGGTGACTTAATATACAACCTTGATACCGGGCAAGAAACCAAAATGGAATTTTTGTAGAATTATTTTGATAAAATTAAATTTGGAAATACATATGATCCACATAAGGAGGGTAATGTAAGGAAGGCTTAAAAATGTTGTTCATCATTTAAACATGAATTCCAAACTATTTTTATGTAACGTGGTATTGTTAAACAGGTAATAGTATTCAGGACATATACTTTCTATCACATTTCTTAAATGAGGGTACTTCATATTTCATCAAAAATGTGCATGTTAACAGATGTAGTTTTAGCCTTTGTCGAAAGACATGCAAGTATTTAGTATTTACATTAAATGGTTTGCCTCAGAAATGCTGAATCCATGATATGCTCCCTTAAAAAGTAAAAAATATTTATTTGTAAGGTTAACTACAGTATCGGTATCTTCTGATATTTTAGATAGGATTAGTATTTTTGGACCTCTATTGGTTTCCACTCTATCATGCAAATTCTGGCTTGCTTTAGCACAATAGTCCAATTTCCATTGGCTATATAATAGGGTATACACATTTTAATTGCTCTTTTTGAAAATATCACCAGGCAGTTCAGAATACCTTTTATTGATAATATCGTGACAGTCAAGGACCTTAATATCAGCCAATGATAACAATATGGAATAGGGCATAATTGAATAATGGAATGTATGAGATTGTCATTTTCATTCAATCTTGAACAATTGGAAAATGTTTTCTATTCAAGCTATATATTTTAGATAAGCACAGTTAGATATAGATATCACTAATGTAGAAAAAAACCACTTCTTTTAAGCTCAGAATTCCTTAGGACTAAATGTTAATCAATACACGTTTTATATATAATATGTACAGGCTTTGTAACCAAGTGCCACGCAACTAGGGCACACATATTAGTTACCTTGGTTTTCAAAGGTTATGTGTCAACTCTGCATATTATGTGCCAAGGAGATACTATCAACATTATTTTTTGCATAATGTGCAAGTATTATATGGCCACAGAGTGTAAGACAAATTAGTGGCAAAGTGCTGAGGGAAGGAATCCATGACAGATTCAGATGCACAAGGTTGAATATTACCCGTAAACTACCTGACTCTGCTAAGGTCTTAACAGCACGAAGCACTATGTCATGCCCATCTTTTAAAAAGTCTCTGAAATACATGGACACAGTGAAGTCTGTTCAAGGAATTTTACCACAGTCTCTGGCAACACTGGGACTGGTATAAGCCATACATGACGTTGGGGGAGCCATGTGGAAGGTAACTCAGACAAACCTCTTGCAAAATGCGCCATCTTCCCTGAAAACAATTTTGCTCACTCCATCATGACCGTCATTGTTTATACACATGTGCTTTTTCTTTTTTTGGTTTAAAAAGTCATATTAGCAAGATGATGCTGCTTGAGTTAAAGGGTCTAAGTGAGAATTTTATTAGTATTGTCATGTTGATTTCTTACACACACTCAGCAACTCATTGAAAATGTTATTTCCAAAGAAGTTAGGAGGTTACTGGGAATGAGAAAATCTTATTCGCAACCCAAATTCTCCTTCTAAATGTTATTAAATCTCTGACACCTTATATTAGGTGTTGTGCTGGTGTAGGAAAAAAAAACAAACAAACTACCCTCTGCTCTAGGTTTTCCCTTTAAACTCAGAGAAAAGAAAGAAGATAGGTTGCTTTACTTTAAGCTTCCTGGCATATTATTTTATTTAATTATTATTTTTAATACACACTATCTAGTTTCTATTTTACCTCAAATTTCTTTTGCTTAAATGATTTTCTGAACCCTAGTAATAAGCAAGAATATTTCAAAGTTGTTCTCTCATTTAATGAATTGAAAACTTTTCCAATATAATTTTAAGTTTACAGCAAACCAGGTGCCTTTGAAGTAGTTCAGCTGTGCTTCAAAAGTAAATAGTAAATTTGAAAGCTGAATTGGGAGTTTTCAGCGATCCCATTTTATTTTCTTAAGTTCAGCATTAAAGCAGTCCAGTTACCCGCCGATGGGCTCATCAGGGCCCAGGGAAAAGATGGGCAGGAAGAGAGTGGGCAATTTCAGAAGCAAAGGAAAACAGACACCTGCTAACAAGTAGGAAATCTTAAAAAGCAGCAGCAAAAGATAAAGTGAATACGAAAAAAAAATAACCAAAAACTGGAACACTGGCCCCAATCCTTTTCATGACCATTAGCACACCTCACTTTATATCTTGGAGTTTACTAAGTTTTATGTTGCAAGAATTTTGAAGTGCGTGTTTCAATTCCAGGCATGTTATTCTTATTTTCTTCATGGAGGTCTTATAGTTATGACATACACAACCAAATGAGCTCAGAGTTATTAAGTTATATTCCATTTACAACTAAAAAAAAAATACATTGCTTACTAAGGAGTTTTTAAACAGAAGGTCCATTTTTTCCCCTACTTATGTTACTATTAATGGCCTTTAAAAATATTCATACATCAGCTTAAAAAAAGTGTCGCCATGATGGAAGTATTGTGAAGTAAATGCAGATGAATCCATTCTAAGCACCTATCTGCTAGAGACTGAATTGATGTCTTTGTTGGTGAGTCTTTTGACCATCCTCCTATCTCTGTTTATTAAGTAATATGTTAACCAAAAACAGGTTATCATCTTCATTGTTAAACTTAAAAAATGAGCATGTGTTTGTGATTTAAATATACAGTGTTTCAAGTGACTTTTCAATTGCTCTTTTTCAGATCTGTAAAATATCAAGAAAGTATTAACATGCATCTAACTGAGAGGGCTGTCTTGGACTCTGTAAGTTACTTCACATAAGCAGACAAACCCTACCATGTCATACCATACAAACAATTTTAATTGTGTAGTTACAGTCAATAACCACTCCTAATCAGAACATTTCTGCATAAAGAAAATTGTGATACACTTATAAAAACAGCCAGCTGTAACAAAATAGCTGGTGTTTTCATAGCCATAAACTCATAAAAAAGAAATAACACCTTTATACAGAAATTTTATACAGATGTAGCTTTAAAATTGATTGTAAACCAAAGGAAGACACATTGCAAACATCAATTATTTTCACATTAATTGCATAATTTTCTAAGGTGATCTATTAGTTTTATTTACCTAAGCTTATTTGCATGATAGTAAAAATTGCATACAACAATAAGAGTGAAGCTTATAGTATGAATTGCTTGGATAACATAGAGCACTTTTTATAGGCAACTGTGTAAAGCACATTTTATCTATTTAAAACTTTTAAGACACTTTGTTTTACTGCCCATCAAAATACATTTATAAATAGAAAAGAATCAGTATGGTAACAAGAGAAGGAATTTTACATTTAACGGAAACTTCCAAAAAATTAATTACAACATGATGCTGCAGGATCTACAAATAAATAATGAGGACTAAACTGTGTTTCACATTTTCTTTTCATTTTTTAAAAAATCATGTAACAATGAGAATGAAAAAAAATTACAGTGAACTTTTATTTCCAAAATAAAAACAAATTTGAATTACGGCAGTGCCATATAATACAAGGCATTTGTTGGCATATGTCATCTTTTAACTGCATTCCACAGTCTATAGTTCTTTTGTAACATACAATAGAGTAACAAACTCTTTTTTTTTTTTCTTTTTAAAACAAGGGGCGAGTTTCCAAAGATCAGTGTGAAGTGTTACAGAAATAATTAAAGGAAGGAAATAATAATCACAGAAGTTATAATGCTTGTTTGAGGCTCCAGAATAATAATTAAAAAAAAAAAATCACTGGTATCATGCTTACGGGGTACACACCTGGGTGTGTTTCGTGAACACAAATTTTCATTTTTAATACCAAACAATCCGATGCTTCACCTGGGGCTGCCAAGCAGTTTGTAAAAGAGCAAAACGCTTAGTGCAGTCTGTATCATCCTTTCTCGATTTTCCTGTTTGTGCAAGTTTCTGAAGATTCATTGGCCAAACAATGGACAACACGGTTTGCTGAGCGAGTACAGGGGTGGACCTTCCGTGTCGTTAAGTCAATTTCACTGGTGCTGATGGAGGAAAAGAAGACTTTCATCTCAGTCTTTGACGTCGGCGTTAATGTCTGTGTTCCCTTCCACCGCCAGCTCGTCTTCTAGTTTCACCGAGAAAAGGGTGTTAGCATTTTTGTCTTGGACACTCTCCTCCAAATCCTTAAGCAACTCCTCTTCCTTGTACTCGGCCACGTCCACCTCCAGGCCCGAGTTGTCCTTCAGCTTGCCGTGATGTTTGAGATAGTACCGCTGGTTCTGAAAGAACTTGATGATGGTGTACTTGGGCAGGTCCAGCTGAGCGGACAGAGTCTGGATGGCCTCCTCGTCCGGGTACAGGCCCACGTCCTGGATGAAGCTCTGCAGGATGCCCAGCGCCTCCACCGAGATCTTGGTCCGCGGCCGCGCCTTCTGCCGGCTCTCGTCCTCCGCCTCGGCGGGCGCGGCCACGGTGGGCTGCCGCGGGGGTAGCCGGGGCCCGGCCGGAGGCTGCTGCACCTGCGCCTGCGCGGGGGGCGGCGCCGGCTGCGGCTGCGCCTGCGGCTGCTGCAGGAAAGAAACAAGCACAGGGTCAGCGGCGCGCTCGGCCACCGCGCATGCAGGCTCGGCCACTGCGCTGCGGCCTCTCCCACTGCGCATGCGGCCTCCCAACGAGCGAGCACGTGGTCAGGCATCCCACATGCACCTGCCTGGACCGGGACGGGGACAGGGATCCTGGGCGGAAAGGCAAGCCAGCTAAACGGCCCACAGTACTAGGAAGAAAGTCAAAATGATCACCAGGACGGGAGGAATTAAGAGGGCTTGGGGGGGCTCCTGGGCTTCCTCGTCAGAGGTCAGGCTAGCTCACGGTAGCTGGAACTCAGCGCTCTGAAAATGTGAGCCATAAACTTCACCAGAAGGATACGCATCAGAGTCGAAGACAGCAAAGCAAATTATGATGTCAATAATGGACAAAGATTTTAAATGAAGATTGGGAAGTAAGGATTTCAAAGGCATTTTCGAAAGGTGAGCTGTGGAGCCGTGGGGAAGGAAATGTGTGTTTTGTCCCATTTCATTGGATGGGTAAAACGTTGAGCAAGCATATGCATACAAAGTCTTATTTTCGTTGCAAATAAAATGGGTAAGCCTCTGCTCTTCTGCAGCATAGCCCTTGTGAATCCAAAGGGTTTTTGAGATTCCCACGTGTGAATGTCCTACTACACAGTTTCAATCTAACAGACACACAGATTTCTTACAAAATTGCACTGGGCTGACACTGCAAGTTTTTTTTTTTACCGAAAAATAAAGGTTCCATCCATCCCACAACGGCTAGCAAATTGTTTTGTCTATACTAAACTCAGATGTGATTAGGATTTAAATTTAGTGTATACAGACACTTTTTCATAATTACTATCTGTATATGTGCTGTAATTTCCATACACAATCATACATAACAAACGTGTGACACATGCACATAATATACACACTCCATATCCAAAATTCTTATCAGCAAAGCAAATCAACCCGAGGAAGCCCAAAATACTAGAACGTTTGTACTGTGCCCTAAGCATTTCCTTAATCCCCCTAAGAAGCAATTTTATTAAAAACAATTTACATTTTCAAACAAGTACTATTTTTTTTAACTTATTTTTTTGTTTGTTTTTGCTAAACAGCAAATTTTTTAGGCTTTCGCGATTATTTTAGTGCTTGATACCCTAAGGGATTCTCTTTTTCAATTTATCTTTAATATACAGTCAAAGGTGTTTTTTCCTTAGTGGATGGATAACGCTATTATTGTGTACATATGTGTGTGTGTGTATGCCTCCCCTTCCCGCGGCCCCTCCCCCCAATAGCAATACCAAGAAATAATATGCAGGTGATTCAACAAAGAGAGCATAGAATTTTAGGGCTCTGGAAGGCAGTGGCATTTTCCCTGAAAGGGGAAAGCTAAAAGCGTCCCCTTAGATTTAACACAAATAATTTGTACAGCTCAAGTTCAATTTCAACACACTTCCTAAGCAATGGAGGCCAACGACGACCTGGACCCAGAGCTTCCCAATCTGAATTCACTGGGGATGAAGTTAGTGGATCCACTCAGTGGATGAGTGGACACAGGTCGCAGGACGTGACAAGCTGAGCCCAAGGCTGACTCTGCCGGCACAGTGATCTTCGGCCAGTGCCACGGTTAGCATGGCCTTCGCAAGGCTGAGCATCCTGACCAAGAGAGCAGGTCTTGGCGCCACCCTCTCTGCGTGTCCCTCTCTTGCTGGCATAGGTAGCTTGTGCCCGCTCACCTGCGGAGCAGCACCACGCCACGGTGCAGGGGTCGGCAGGCCTGGCAAGAAAACGCCTCTAGACTCTCCTTTCCCAGGGGTCTTGGGAGAGGGGCTCTAAAGGAAAGACAGACAGACGTGACTCACCCCTAACCTGTGCTCCCTAAGGCTGTGAGGATAGAGCTACAAAGTGAAGGCAGGGCCAGGGAGTCAGAAGCCAGAAGCCAGTTTAGTTTCCCTCCCCTCCTCTCTTTTGGACAGAATCCAAGGTATACAGTTGTGGTCCTATAAACTTCCTGTACAGAAACAGCAGTCATGCCTTTCCTCGGGGACAGTATTGGTACTCATTAAAAAAGAGGTGGCATTCTAAAAATTCTGATTTTTCAAAAGTGACAACAAAATTCTTAAGCTCTCACACAACAAAACAACCCAATTCTAACAAAGACAGACTTCCAAATAAGTGTAGAAGGGGGTTCCACCGCTCTGGGGGAGGGGAGATGAGAGGAGAGGAACACAATACACATGTTGGAAAACGTGTGTTCACTTCCCTTTTCTCCCCCTGAGTGAGCTGGCAGGGTATTGTTATCTCTTGCTCAGAAGCCTATGTTTAGACTGGCGGGAAGAAGAGAAACGCTCGTTTCCCTGCTAAGTTGAAACCTCTATTTACCGAGTGTTATATTGAATTGGCCAAGGTAAACGAACCTGAATCTGCTCTGCGGGCACGTGGATAATGTGGGGCGGCCGGTCGCCATGGTGATGCACCGCGTTGCTCTCCTGTTCATAAATGGCATCGCGTTCAGGCTGAGGGAGACTGAGGAACCTTCGGATCATGGAGAGGTTCTCCCACAGGGTCCTGTTTTCTGGAGAAGGATCTTCTTTCCAGCGTAATAGCTCACACAGCCACCCCTTAGAGACAAGGGCATAACAGGTCAGTTCAGGCTGATGGCAGGGGGAGGTGGGGGCGGGTGGCTAACATTTTCCATTAGGAGCTAAAAAGGAAGGACCCTGTGAAGTTAACTTTTTTCACAAGCTAAAAACACTCCAGGACTTTCCCTAGTGGCGCAGTGATTAAGAATCCGCCTGCCAAAGCAGGGAACACGGGTTAGAGCCCTGGAAGATCTCACATGCCACGGAGCAACGAAGCCCGTGCGCCACGACTACTGAGTCTGCGCTCTAGAGCCTCCAAGCCACAACTACTGAGCCCACGTGCCACAACTACTGAAGCCCACACACCTAGAGCCCATGCTCCGCAACAAGAGAAGCCACCGCAATGAGAAGCCCGCACACCGCAACGAAGAGTAGCCCCTGCTCTCCGCAACTAGAGAAAGCAACTACGTGCAGCAACGAAGACCCAACGCAGCTAAAAATAAACAAGTAAATTAATTAATAAAAATAAAATAAAATAAAAACACTCCAATTTGTTTAAAAAAATTTTTTTTTAACCTGTTAAGAGAATAGCTGTGGCTATCGCGGAAGCAGGCTCTGTTTCTAATACATGTTCAGATTTGCATCTTAAAGGAGGGTCCTATTTTTCAGACTCCAAGGGCAAGACCCATTTACCATGGAGTCTGCAGAATGTGTCAGAGGAGAAAAGCAAGGCTGAGTGTGCTTCTTGTCTGATGAGTGGCCATCTGAGGTTCTGAAGGTATTTAAGAAGGGCTAAGACAGGCTTTTAGAATAATTTTTTTTTCTAAAAGGATTCCCTAAGTTTATAATTTTTGTATTAGAAAGGCAACTCTGTGTGAACATGTGTGTGTGTGAGTGTGTAGGAAAGGGAGAGAAAGGACGTGTGCAGTTATGTGAGCAAGAATGTTGTCCAAGGTAAGGCACTGTATTTAGAATGAGCATTAGAAGAATTCTCCAAGATGGAACTTTCCAGAAAGACACCTCAGAGTCCTGCCTGCTGCTATGTACACACACATGTGGTTCATCAAGTGAGCATTTTAATAGAATTCCTGGGCTAAGAGACAAGGAAATGTCCAACGAATGCCAAAACCTGAACCTCTCTGATGCCTCCTAAGGCCCAGCTTCTTTTTTTTTGTTTTTTTAACATCTTTATTGGAGTATAATTGCTTTACAATGGTGTGTTAGTTTCTGCTTTGTAACAAAGTGAATCAGTTATACATACACATATGTTCCCATATCTCTTCCCTCTTGCATCTCCCTCCCTCCCACCCTCCCTATCCCACCCCTCTAGGTGGTCACAAAAGCACCGAGCTGATCTCCCTGTGCTATGCGGCTGTTTCCCACTAGCTATCTATTTTACATTTGGTAGTGTATATATGTCCATGCCACTCTCTCACTTTGTCACAGCTTACCCAGTTTCTGATCCTCAGATTCTCAAGAACCGAGTGGTCCAACAGAGTACGCTGTCTCACATTCTCATGTCTCACATTCTCTAATCATCATCTCAAACCTTCTTTATCTTGGCCGCCATGATGGACACTAAGCAATGGGGTGGATTGCAACGGGGTGGGCAGGAAGAGGGAAGAGGTCCCACCCACACCCCCCCCTTGACCAGCCAAGGCAACCAGCCCCAGCTGCCGTGCTGCCTGTCGTCGGCTCACAACCACACTCTTTTCTGGAGAAACGTCTTGGTGCCATCGCACCTGGAGATGCCCGGATGCTTACTCCACCCCCTCACCAGCCCCTTCACCCTGGCGTGACCAGTGGCCTCGCTCACCCACCCTCTTGCCCCACAGTGACGACTCACTCTACCCTTTAGAGATGGCCAGAGATGGCCCTCCCCCATCTTCTCACTGCCTTTCCCCATCAATACGGACTTTACCTGAGACCACATTCTTTCCTGACCTCTTCCTCTTTCTTGTCCTCCTGAACGCCTGCCGGGTCCCTCACCAAATCATGAGCCCCTGATTCCTTATCTTAGCCTCTGTTTTAGGGAACTCGACCTAAGACAAAGAGGTTTCTTGGAAATTCTAAGTAAAATGAGTTGGATGGGAATGGAAAGAGTACAGTTTAGTATCTGATTTTTAGAACTGGCCAAAGGGAGTTGCTTTTTTGTTGTTGTTACTTCTGGGTGACATCAGAAAATGGTGTGACTTTCCTTTCCTTCTTCTCAAACTGAACCACTGGAGAAATTCTCTTCTAACTGTAATCTACAGTGGGAGGAAGCAAGGCCTATTCTCCCGGAAATGGCCTATTTGAAACATTTTAAAAGGAAAGATGGAGACTGATAACACTAGCTTCCCAAGGCACACCTACCGCCCAGTCAAGGGTGACAGCTGCTAAACCTCATGACATCTACTAACCTTAACACTAACTAAGAGGCCTTTGATTCTCCATTCAACTCGCTGTTTAATTAAACAAATAATTAACCTACAGACGGTCACGTAGTCATGCACTCATTTGATGCTACTGAATGCATAATTCCAGGCTAAGAGAACAGACAGTAAACTGAAGATTTACCTGAAAGAATATTAGCTCAATAAAATATAAAAGTAATTGTGATGACGGTGTCACTGAACGTGCTTCTCTTCTAACCATGGCAGTTCTATGCTTCTTTCTGGAATCATATGGTGACATGTCACATTTCAGCTCTATTTATGTGACTGGAACATGAACTACAAAACTGTATTTGAGTATTTGAAATAGTTGAGACCCACTTGCATATGGTGCCCCAGAGATGTTTATTTAGCTCTTACTGACAAATATTTGCTCTCTCGATTAAGCCATGAAAATATTTTATATTTTCCTACATCTAAGCTATTTCTTTACACTTTACCTCTATGTTTCAAGGCAGGGCAGGTTTTAGATCTGTTTTCCTGAAGGCTTGAATATTAACTATGGTTAAGATTACCCCCCCCCCCAACCCTTGTCTCCATTCTTCAGCTATGGCAATTGACAGGCCCCCATGCCTAAACACAGCAAACTGCTACAATTTTATTTACCGTTCAAGAGATGTCAGAAGGTTCATCAAGAACAGAACAGTTTTTTTTTTCCTTTACTTAGCTAGAATTATACTATTGCAATAAGTGCTTAACATTGAGCATGTCTTTTTTTTTTTTTTTAGCAATAAATGCTTGTAACTAAAAATTGCTAAAAGTTAAATTAAGAACGATTCATGTAAGAAAATCTTCTCAGAGAAAGCTGAAGAACTCCAATAATTTTTCGAATCCTTTTAGAAACTTTTAAAAGTAACACAGAGATCAGTTAGCACTTGCATATATGTGGAAAAAAAAACAAACATGTGGGTCACAGATGTTCTTTGGAAAAGAAAATCATTAGTTCTTTTAAAATGGCTAATAATGATAGTTAATTCCTAAACAATCACACTCATGCTGGTTTCACAAATATTTCAGAGAAAGAGCCCTGACTCATTCAACAAATATTTTGCTCATATTGTCACTTCTTTGTCTCTATACTTATGAGACGGATTCTTATTTTTATTAATTGCGCATGACTAACATAACATTTCCAGTAGTTTGCTATTAACCTCTGCCCTTAAATAATACTTCTAATTCCTTATCTAAAAATAATGTGATGAATTATAAATCTGAAGCATGTCTCCGCTAGCCTTTCAAGAGACGTGATGATTTTAAGAGACTGAAATCAGATGCTTCTTAGAAAAATATTTAACGGTGCGTGCAGCTGGGAACTGTTAGTTCTACAAGGGTATTCCAAAAAACAAAAACGGGGGGAGGAGTGGTGTGCTGTGCGTCGCCCTCAACAAATAACGGAAAACAGATATTCTGACAGGCTAGTTCTTTGTCAGCAGAGAAATCAACTGGCTCATTCCCAATTTACACTGGCAAAAAGAAGATCAATTTATTATAATACCATTTAAACATGTCGGAATATTCTGACGCCCTCAAATCCTATCGATCGAGACTCTATTAATGATGACAGTAATCTGATCTATGCTTTGCAGAAAGTGATGAAAAAAGCCAAATGCTTTCTAATTCCCTAATACCTTTTCCTAGGTCACTTCTCCATAAGCCATATTATTAGGGCAAATAAAGACAATGATATGTCAGAATACTGGTAATATGTAACAAATAAAAATAATGATTTCCCTATGTACTAGATTGGCTTTTTAAATGATACATGCGTAGATTTACTGGGTGGAGGAGGTGAATAAGGTGCAGCACTTTGTTGCAAAATGTGAACATAATTACCTTTTGAGCCAGGTCTCTGGGACTTAAAATATCATAAGACCATAGGCGGGGGTAGGGAACTGCTCTGACAATTAAATTAGATCACAACTGTTCTGAACAGTAGAAAAGACAGGAGACTAACAGCCTTAAAATAATGAGACTGATCTATTCTCAGAAAACTAAAATGGCACAAGGAACAACCTAAACTTTAAATGTAGTAAATTTGCCAAGCAACATTACGCTGCATATAAAGAGGGCAAAATATAAACAGTAGCCACATGTAAATAAATAAGTAAAACTTTCAGGATGTTCCTACTTTTGAAACTGACAAAGTTGAACTTGACACCTTCTGTTCTAAACCCTTTGTTTCTATTCAAAGTCACGCCTTGAGCTCTTGCTATCAATCACAGCACTTCCCCTATTACTTAAAAAAACTGGCATGGACCCTGAACAAGCTGAAAATGCCATGCAGATGAATTCTGAGATAATATGTTCAAACCTGTTATATACAACACAAATCCTGTAAAGTTATGTATTGTAAAACCTACATTTATTGAGAACTAAAAGTCTTGAATCCATCTGCCACAGAGGAAATCCTGTTATGTACTTTATAGGAACCAAGAACCATCTGTAAATGTCTTGCCATTGTAAGCAAGAAAATGGTCAAGATGCTAAACCTCAGACTATATGAAATCAATAACATTCTTTGGACTGGTTTTGGTTAGGGAATCTATGAAAGACATGGAAGATCAGAGGGGGAGAAAAAGGAAAAGAGAAAATGCAGAACGACTGCCAAACCAGTAGTGAAAAAAAGCAAAACAAACTCAATGACAACACAATGGCAATTTATCATGGTCCATGAAACACATGACTGTACGCTCATTTTAAAGGAAAAATTAGCAGTTCTAAACTCAGTATTCTAATGATGTGCTTTACCGACAGAATCTTGTTGTACCACATTGAAATAAAAATCCTGGCACCTTCATCTCTCAGCTGCTTAATTTCCACCCAAACTCAATCTCTGATTTCCACTCCACTCTTTTTAGAACAGTTAATTCAAGTCAATTCACTGCTTCTATCATTTTAACAGATAAGGGGTGCACAGTGATTTTTAACTGAGTCAGGAAAGCAACCTCGTTTCACGAATGAATTTATTGTACCTAGGAAGCCTCACACACATAAAAAGAGAACCCTTACAAGGCCTGGTCTGTGACAGAGCTGGGAGCACGTAACACAACTAGTTTTCCAGGGGAAAAGAGACTTCAATGTTCTCTGAGAGAAAAAAAAAAGTCACTTAATACAATATACAGATATGTATATATTATCGTTATGTACATATACATTTTAAACCCAAGAGCTATAAAAAGAGAAAGAAAATGACAAATAATTCTCCCTGCAACTAAGAAGGAAAAAACATTAAAAAAAAAAAAAACAGAATGGGTAATTTGAGTTCTAAAAACCAAAACATTTCACAGTCTGTATTTATTCTCCCACCCCTTACCCTCACCTTTCATGTGTTATTTGCAGGAGTATTTTGTTCCAATCTCTGGGGCATATAGTATAATAATATATGATATTAAAAGAAATCAATCTAAATAGGAAGGTATTTGATACAAACATTCTAGTGGAAAGCTTGAATTACATTTTAGCAAGTAGTAGGAACAGGATTAAGTACATAATCCATTAAATAGTACTTCTCACACAAAAAAATTTCAGTATTGTAGACTAAACTACACCAGGCATTTTGAATGAGTACATTTTCAACAACAACTAACTAGAGAACTAGCAATTTATCATTCAGCAAATAATTTTCTACTTTTAAAAGAATCTGTTACTTATGTTAATGAAGACAGTTTTTAATTTGCCCACAAACATGCTAATAGAGGGCAATTTTTTTTTTTTTTAATTTACAAAGCTATCTGCGCTCATGGGTAATTTCATATCAATGTCCTATAAGCTGGGGTGGGGGGGAAATGGGTTCTAATTGTCAGAGCTACTGAATCTTTTACCCCAACATAAAGGTTGAAAGATATCACAAAAGATGCAAAGTGACTAATGATGTTTTAAACCACCCCTTGAACGTTCCAGAAGGGTTCCATTTTCACACTTTTTGTGCTTTATACACACTCTGCCTCAAATAGGATTAAAACATATTACTTCTTCCAGGCCCCTAATGCAGAGACACACAAGGCCTGATGGGGGTACCATCCCACTTCTGGGTGTGAGGCCTGTATCCTTCCTTCACACACCAACTTTAAACCTTTTTTCAAGAACAATCATAACACTTTGAACAGTGAGAAACAAAACAGCAGCAAAGCACTACTGAAAGCATTTTCAATTATTTACTAGGTTAAAAGGGTGAAATGATACTTTAAATACATCAGATTTCATCGTCTGGGCCATTTTTTGGTGGCAAAGTGGTATTGATCTTTCCAAATGCTGAAAATTAACTATTTTCCAGAAGGTCATTATTTGATTAAAGGCATTAAAGTTGAGGGCAAAGAAGCGATGCGCTTTTTTCTCCCCATTCAAATCATCATATAATTTAATAAAAACCATCCCATCATGTCCTGTAATAAAAACGCTTATCTTAAGATATTGTTCTTTACCTAACATATTAACCTTTAAATGTTATGAAGTTCTTGAGGAGAAAAACCTTTGCTAAAGCAGATTATTCTATAACATAATGAGAGGTCCCCACCATTAACATTAATAAAGATACATGTTCTCTATGGAATTAGCAGGAAATACATGAATCTTCCTTCCCAGTTTACTAATATCTACTTTGTGTAAAGAGAATTTCAGCAGGCACTACAAGTAACTTTTTCCTGCTAAGTTAACATTGGTCAGATTCAAGAAAACATGGGAAATAAATTTGAAGAGAGGCGCAGCAATAAATGCATTTGCCATTCGAAAAGTAGCATATTATACTCGCTTTATTCAAAGATGGGTTTTAAAAAGAAACATACTTAAATGGAATATATGTATATGTGTGTGTATCCCCAAATATATTTTATTTTCAAGGTATGGTTTCTGATGCTTGTATTTTTGCTGGGGAAAAAAAAACCCAATCATACTAGTTTTTTAAATTATTACTATTTTAAACGTCTAAACTGTTACTGTTTTAAACTCTCTCCAGACTCTACAGTTTATTTAAGGGACTCAATATCTTAGCCAAAAATCTGTGGGTTTCCATACTGCGGTAGTAATAGGACATAAAATGGCTACCCATAAATTTCTCACTTGAGTAAATCTTTGCCACTTTGTCTTTAAGAGGTTAATAAGCACATCTAGCAGAGTTCCTGGAGGTTTGGCATTTGCAAAATGTTTCTACAATCTAGGGGAAGCTCACATTAAAATTTAGTGAATTTAGAAGGAATATTCAGAATCACTGCTAAATGATTTTTATTTTTCAATTTTGCTTAAAATTTAACCAAGCCAAAAAAAAAAAAAAAAGACATCATTTGTTTTCTGTGGTTTGATTGTTCACCTCTTTTTTACCTTCTCAAAGCCACTGACTTGAGGGAACACGTAAATATGGTGTTTTATTTCTTTTCCTATAGATTGTTCGGTTCGTAGCAAGATTATCAGATGGCCAGGGTAGATAAAACCATAAAAATGGTTCTCACTTAAGACTGTCAGGAAAGTTTTAAAGAATATTTTCAAGAAGAATCTGAGAAGGAGAAAAAGGAGGACTGAAGATAAAACTATGAAATTCTAGACAACATATTAAACTAGCTGGCAAGAAGATAATCTCTTAATTCGACTGAAACAGAATTTCCAAAGAAAGCCTTCATTTTACTTTTAAAAAAGTATATATGGAAGATATCTAATTTACAGATTATTTTTTTCATAGGCTTCAAAGCTGCTTTCAGGATGGTTTCTTCAAAGTTTAAATGAAACAAATAAAAATCTAGCTTACATGTCCGATACTTGAATACAGACTTTGAAAAAGAATTTGTTTTTCCCTCTCAATCCAGGATGTATTTTTGACATTACATAAGTTTCAGTGATATGGTTTGGCTCTTGTTTAACATTTATACTCTCTGTCTTAAAAATCTTAAGGGAGGGGAGGGATAAATTAGGAGTTTGACATTAACATGCACACACTACTATATATTAAACAGATAACCAACAAGGACCTACTGTATAGCACAGGGAACTATAGTTAATGTCTTGTAATAACCTATAATGGAAAAAAATCAGAAAAAAGAATAGATATATAGATATTAAACTGAATCACTCTGCTGTACACTTGAAACACAACATTGTAAATTAACTATACTTCAGTTTAAAGAATCCAAAAAAATAAAAAATAAAATACCGCATCTGTTTGTTTAAAAAAAAATCTTAAGTTCTTATTCTCTCCTCACTCTTCACAGCAAGTGTCATTAAAAGACAGAAAACACCATACCCCCAAGGGTCATGCTGTAATACTTGGCAACAATTTTCACCTCTGTTTCTACCATAAAGAATCGTCTGCTCCTTTCCATTCTGCCCACCACTAACTTGTCAGCGCTGGGGTACATTTTCCTTGAATGATACTCTTAGGTACCAAACACTCTTTTTAATTATGTCCAATGGACAATTATCTTAATTTCTGAACAAAATAGCCTTTAAGTAATCACTCCTTTTCCTCTCTTAACTTAGGGGAAGTTAATGAAGACTAGAGCTTTGGGGAAGAATGAGAAAACAAGGGTTATCATAGAGAGTTGTGATCTCTACAAGAAGCAAATAAATACGATGTTTGACTTGGCCTGTGCAACTTCCTGATAGGTAAATACACAGGTTTAATTAAGCTTTCTTGAATCCCCTTAGTCCTCTTTGAGATGCCCTTGGAAAAGGGAGGCTGGGATGAAAATCACTGCTCTGGTCTTTGCTTTCAAACGACCCAAAGTTATCCTACTGGCTCAAAATGACCTTCAAAGCTTCCCAAGACAGAGAAAAAGGTCACCCTCCCTAGAGGTCACTGAAGGGTCCTTCAATCACACTTAGGTCCTAATTCATTGGACCATTTATTAACTGTTGCCCATTTCCCCACATTCTACTCCCATTCCCTATACTGTTCTCTCGAACAGGAAAGCGCTCTCCCCTTTTTTTCTGCCCATCCAAATACTAACACTCCTTCCAGCTACTCTCAATCACCTCAGTGTACCAGTTAAGGGTTACATCCTGTTATAGGCATTTACGTATGCAACCTTGAGCAAATTACCTCTCTGAGCCCCAGATCCTCCTCTACAAAGTGCAGATAATAATGGTATTCATCTCACAAGACTGCGGCTGGTACAAATGAAATAGGATACGTTTAGCCCAGTGCCCGGTCCCTGATAACTACAAAAAGGTCTGATGGACTTAACCAAAAACATTTCCCTCAAATGGCTCACAGTACATTTGGGAAGAGGCGACATTCAAAAATAACTACTAGAGCAAGGCAGTATGCAGTGAATGTCAGTGAGGGGCAGACATCCAGTGGGAACCAAGAGGAGAGGAAGGAGAGATGCACTGGGGTGGTCAAGGAAGTCTTTGCTGATGTAGAGTCATGTTGGTTTGGCTTTTAAGAATGGGCAGTATTTAGAGTGGGAAGAATAATGAAAAAAAAAAAGAGATGAATTAGCAATACGCTAGGAAAAATAGGTAGACTAGTTGCTTTGGAATCCATTCTTTCGCCATTGCTTTTTACCATACTTTCTTGAGGATGCAACTTAATTACTGTGACTTCATCTCCTCTTTATAATGTACTTCTAAGATCTATTTGTTAAGAAAGCCTGGATTTTCATTTTAACACCTATTCTACTACTGACTAGCCCTGTGACCTTGGTCAAGTTCCTTGAGTTCTCTAGACCTCAATTTTCTCCTCTGTAAAATGGGGGTAATGTTACCACCACTCACAGTGTTGTAAGAATTAGTGAGATAATTCACGCAGGGGGCTTGGCACACAGTAACAGTATGATGAATGTCAGCGGTTATTATTTTTATTACTGTTGTCATTATCACAAAGATAATGCAAAGGAATGTGAAATATCTAGGGAGTTAATGAAAATAATTCAGCTACCACATCCCAACCTGAACCCACTATCTTCCTCCCACAAACGAGGCTCCTCCTATATAGCTTAACTCAATTAACCGCATCACCACTCACCCAGTCACCTGGGCTGAAAGGCTGTGATTTGAAGTATAAATTGGTATATACTTTCTGAAGCATAAGGTAGAAATGTTGAACGTAGAAATGACTAGCAATTACCTTTAAAACACAAATGCCTTTTTTGATCCAATAATTCTACTTCTGAGAATTAATCATAAGGAAATAATAAAGATGTATACAAATATTTAACTATAATAATGTTCACATTAGCATTATTTGTGACAGCAAAAGTTGAATACAACTTAAATATACCTCAATAGGGAATTAAAAGGTGGGTATAGCATATGAATGAATGAAAGGCATATATATGCGCACACACATGTGCACGCACGTATATGTGTATACATACATGATATGTATACATACATGCATACACACATACACGTATGTGTATATGCAAAGAACATAAATCAGGTTATCACTAGTTAATTAGGATTATGGTTATTTCTTATGTTCTTTCCTCCTTTATGCTTGCATTAAAATTTTTTTTCTAAATTGGCTAGTACTGTTTTTTAATAAAAAAAAAAAAATAGCAAACGGCTTCAATTTAAAAATGTGATTTTTCTTCTTTGCTTCCTCCATAAGCAACAATCATGAATTCCTGTCAATTCTACTCCTTCAGAAGGCGTCTTGAATTTGTTCCTTCTTTTCCATTCCTACTGCTCTGGTTCAGGCCCTCAGCATTTCTTCCACGAACTAAGGCTGATGGGTTTCTTTATTCCAATCCACCCCCATCTCTGTTACCTGAGTTACATTTATCATAAACAAATGTCAATGCAAAGAGCCCCCTGAACAGCATACTCTACACTTTCCTTCACCCAAGGGGCTTGGAGACGCTTTAAGGCTCACACTTGAGTGAGTGAGTGTAAAAATATAGCAAAAGATTTCCTGCAACACTGAAGTGGCAGTAAGCTGGGGGATCAGAGGAAAACAGAAAAATGGCACAGTCTGGGACATTTAGTTAGTGGCAAAAAACTGTATACACCTCTACAATTCCTGAGGGCATTGTGTATTGTAGCAAAGTCCAACAACTTACATTCATAATAATGTTGCATTTCAAAGGAATAAGATTCAAAGCGAGCTGAAACTAGTAGGTTTAAGAGGCAGAGAAGCACTATTAAAGGCTTCTATCAAAGGCAAATACATTAGACTGTTTAAAGCAGAAGCTTCCTGGGAAACTTACCTTTTCCCAAATCCCTTGACCCCAATAAATATGTGTTCTTATACTGTAATATTAGGAAGCGAATTTCTTATCATGTTGCATTCTTAAGTCACTACTAAAAATTTACAATATTTTTCTCTTCAAAATTATGATAATCACTAAGAAAAACTGTTGCTGAATATCTGTATATGCCATGTGCAAAAAAAAAACTATAAAAATATGAACCCATAAAATGAACAGTTTTTAGGTTATGATTGACTCGATACACTGGTTTGTTTGCTGACAAAAATAATCTATTGTCAGGTTAATTTAAACAAATATTTCTGCCACTGCATTTTTAATTGATTTATATAAAACTTTTCAATATTGCAGATATCTCCTCAGATGAGCTATACTTCCCATTATGCATACTGAGGGGCTGGGAATTAAAAATTTAAATCTTCCCTCTTTGATATTTCAGGAGAGATAACAAAAGAATTTTTAAAACCAGGGGAAGGCAATTCGGGATTGTAAAAGTTATGGGGCTCATATCTTAGAGGAACAATCAAGCGGGCAGGGTCATTACAAGCTCCCAAGTTGCTTATGATTTTGCTGATAGAGTAACACCCATTTTGTGGCCAAAAACCGCATCATTTTACCCATTATGCACACCGACTCATCAGAAGTCAGCTTAATTGAGGGACTCAAATTTTGGGATTCACAAGTAGGCTTTAAAAAAAGAAAGCGTAAATATTTCTAGAAGCATCGTGGGGGTCCCAGTGATAAAGGGCAGGTTAGAAATTTACCAATGACAGGAGACAAGGGAGGCTGGGGCCACTCAGGTCGGCAGTTACGCCTCACAACCACTGGTCCCGTGCTACACTGGGGAGAGCAAGTCCAGAGAGGGGCCGGGGGTAGAAGGACAGGGGTGGAGTCTGGCCTTATCCTGTCTTTCTGAGCACAGGGTCCCCCCTTGCTGGGACTACCTTAGGAATATGCCCACTTTTGTGAGGGCAAAATTGTGATCCAATGAATTTGCTTCTGAATCATTCCATCCTTCTACAAAAAACTACAAAGCGCCATCTACGTGCCATCTACTGTGAGGCTAAGAGATGCGGGGGCAGACATAATAGGGAATTATTTCTCCCAGCACTTACTGTCCAGTGAGGTCAGAACAGCCTGAACTTCATGTGTAAGCTGATAGCAAAGGTGTAGTTTACCTGGCAAAAAGTTTCTAGCCTAAGGGCAAAGGTACTCTCTCCTCGAATTCCAGCACTATATGTGGGCATCAGAATGCTGGAGAAAGGTGGCCTGTAAGGTTTTTGTTGTTTGAAATGTCATTGCAATGATCTGATCATAACCCCTGCTTACACGCTCTGGAGTGAAGGGCACTTGAAAAATAAGCATCGAAAAAGTAATAAACAAATAACAATTCTTTCCCAGGCAAATTCAAGAATTCCTCAGCTAATGTGTTAAAAAAATATATAATTTTTTCTTCCAACACACAACTTATCTAATCATTGGTCTCATCTCTTTTTTGCCATGGACCCTTCTGGCAGTCTGGTAAAGCCCATTGTTTTCAGAAAAATGTTCTTATGTGCCTGAAATAAAATGCATAAAATTATGAAGAAAACCAACTGTACTGAAATACAGTCATCCAAATTGTATCATACAGTAATATATGTGCTTCTTTATTAACGTACCAAATAGCAAGATCTAGGAACAGATCTAATAACTACCGTAATTTCAGAGTGATGAGCAAAAATAGTATTTTGAGATATCTGCAATAAAAATGTGATATGAAAATATTTGTGATTTTTATTGGTGACAAATTCATACGTATTGCTAATACTACTGTGACTTGTTGCCTATATTGATAATTAAATAAAATGTCAAATTTCAGTAAGACATTAGTGAAAATAAAGTTTTTTTATTCTATTCAAGTTCATGCATGGACCCCCTGGGGGAAGATGGGACACAGGTTAAGAACTCCTGAAGAGGGTGCCCCCTGCAATATATATGTGTCTGTATACATACGTAGATACATACACACATATATTTCAAATATTATTCCAGAACTATCTTATATAAGCTCCTAGTAGATTACAAAACTTTGGTATTTATAAGTTCTTGGAACAGATTTGCTTATCATGTTTGTTTGTTTATTTGTTTTTTGTCACTAAAGGACCATGCCTCTTAGAGATGGGTTGGAGGGAAACAGTTAATCACTAGTTAATGGTTCCCAGACTGCGTCCTGAGGAGCCCCAGCTTTCCACCAGGGGTGTTTCAGCAGTGCCCTGGTTGTGTGTGTACGTAGGGTGGGGTGTTGACGAGAACGCCCCGCCCCCAACCAATCCTCAAGTCAATCAGAACGGGGGAAGACTTTTATCCCATTTATGTATTTCAGTTCTGGATGAGCTTTTGTTCATAAAACAACAGTTTTACAGCTTGAAATTTCTTGATTGACAATTGCACTAGCACATATATATTCCTCACTGTTTTTCCCTGGTCCTGTTACAAACTCAGTAAATGGGTTTACCACCTCTGAATAAAGAAAGCATGCATACTCTGACGTAGTTAACTAACGTCATACCACCCCAATAACTATAAAGGTAAGCAAGATTAGTAGATTATCCTTTGAGAAATGTCTGTATGTGCCAGGAGAGGAACACTATCAATTTTCCAAAGACACCTGGGTTTCCCAAATAGAAGAGGATAAAGTAGCAGGGCAGATACAGGATGCAGGCGGGGAAAGGAATGGAATTAAGGCAGGTGCTTGCTGTTGGGGGGTGGAGGTAGAGGGGGGAAGGCTTACAAATCAAACAATGGTTGATCTTTCCTCTCATCACCTCTTCAAAGAGCAAATGGTCACAAAGGACACGCCTTTAAGATTTGAGAACAGGGCAGAAGGAAGCTAGTCAAAGGATTAAAGAAAGAAAAGAAAGTGAGCAGGAAAGAGGGTAAAGGAAGTGGGGATAGGTAGAAAATGAGCACATTACCATCGCATCACTTTATATTATATATAACGCAATGCTAAGTTTATCCAAAAATATAAACACAACTTTCTGCCTAGAAATTAAGCTTGATGGATAAGGCTTTAGTCCTTATGGTTACCCAGGGTCCAAGTTATTTAGTCTCTTTAATCAAAATACTAAAATAAAATCATTACCCATTAGGCTATTACCCTTCCCCCAATCTCCAAACACACAAGCAAAAATTAATTGCAAGCCCGGAAGAAAGAAGGCAATTTAGACAGTAACAGCTTGGCATAGACTGAGCTGGATTTTCTAATAGCATTTGTCTGTTTGTGAATGTATATTTTATTTATAGCCTTCACTTTCTTGACCATATTGAAAGTAATTTATTTTTACCTAATCTGCATTGCATTTAAACCACCAAATACTCCATCAATGAACCCAGCCAAGTAACACCCTGACAAGTAGCCTAGTGTTGGTACCAGAAGTAAAATGGGTAAATATTTAAAGGAGACACTTGGGGACGGGCACTCCTCAGCAGCTATTAAACGCTTGTTACAGGTACCAAGTTACAAGCTGCAAATATGGGCTTCAAGATGTTCCTTCACATCAGCAGCCATTCCCTGCCTCCTCCTCCTGGTTTACTCTCCATTTCACGAACCTCTTCCAAACCTGTGATTTCTCACGGACTGAGTCTATTTTTTCCTCTTTGATGTGCTATCCTGCCCTGAAGAACTTTCATTAATCCCCCAAAATGAGAAGTTAAAGGTGGACTTCCAGGCATCAGTTAAAAACCCAAAAAAGACATGTTAAAGGGGGAAACTCTTTAGCAATCTCTAAGCCATATGGTGTTGGCAACCACTGTTTCACCACATAGTAAGCCAAGCCCACGCCCAACTGAATGAAGCTCACCTCCTCTCTATAGTGTCCTGACTTTGCTAGGTCCCTGATGAGAGAGGGGGATCTTCCAGTTTTCTAGCAACAAGTCTCAGATGAGATCGTATCAATCTTGAGCTCATCTCACACTGTATAACATGGAGTTCATACCCTGGATTCCAAACAATCAGTTCTCCTCACTATATGCCACTCATAAATAATCCTTTTGGGCTATAGACCTCAAAATAGCACTTTGTCCCCACAAACTAAGCCCTTCCATTATTCAAAACCTTGCCTCCTTTGTGACTCATTCCCAGACTAACACACCTGTCAGCAGGACCTTCAGTCAAAAGAGCATCCTTTTTCACACTTGGGCACCTGTTTCAGCAACAAACTCACAGAACCTGGAACTGCCTGGGACATTACAGAGTCCGACCCAATCTATGTCACCTTCCTGAAGGGAAAGTTAGAAGCCTGAAAGGTCAAGCAACTTGCCCAGGGGAATCCACAACATGGTAGACAGGAAATTGGGACCCCCCCCCCTCAACTCTCTGTAATCCTCAATGCTTTCTCTGAAAGATGCAGTTTATGTACAAGTTGTTATATAAACCATGTGTGACTTTATGGACAATCCTATTTCTGATGTAGATAATCAGGAACCATGCCCTCCCCACTTCCTTTCAGCTTGGAATAGAAACGTGAGCTACACTAATAGACGATATTGATGACTTCGACAATGCTGATGGAAAATGCAGACAGTGGGTCCAAAAGAAAACAGCAGAAAGTATTCAAAGAAACTAATTCTCCTTCCTGTACATTTTCCTAAGGATCTGAGGGCAGTGGAGAAGAGCAACTGCAGAGTGGCTGAAGAAGGGGGACTGAGCTGAAAGGCAGGATCAAGTCTATAAATTCCTTTTCAACCCAATCTTCAACCGGCACTTGCTAACAGATACATGAAAACTGTCCTTTCGTTAGACGGGGACCCAGCAGGGTCCGTAAAGAAAATTACAATATTTTCTTTGAATAATGAGATTCTTGTAGTCTCATTAAATTTAATGGAAAGACATGCTCTTCCCTCATACTCAAAATATTGAATATTCTCAAACTTCACACATACCCCAGCTTCCCTAAACAGCAATTCTTTTTTTTTTTTGGGTTCTCTTTCCTCTTCCCTTTTGTATCTACAGGTGTGCTTAGACACAAAGAAATCCTAACACATGAAAACTAAAGTTTGCAAATGTGGAAAGCCAGGGATGATTTTTCAGATTATAAATGAAATCTTTCACTTGCAAAAAAAACAAGGCAAGTTTCCTTTAAGTGGCGAGTTTTACCAATGACTGCAAAATGTGATTCAATTTGCATGCTGGCTAACCTATCTCGAAGTAGCTATGCAAAATCTTCAGGGTCATTAAAGCAAGGTGAGGAGCAATGAAGTCATAAGCTGTACTTTTTCTTAACCTCTACTTTTCTTATTTCTTGGACTCATTCCCATACAACTATATATATCAAACCTCTTCTTGGGAATCCTACATAAAAAGTGACAGCAAGCCATTGTGGGTGGATCTCACTGATTAGTAACAGGTGCTTTCACTTCTGTGCTAAGAAGGATTCTGAGGTTATATCTGTACACAACAGCGATGTGACAGGTAATGTGAGGCTTGAATCAAATCTTCCACAATAACTGTACCTTGCAAAATGATTATAAAGGTAGATTAAGACTGTCCAAAGAAACTGACCTAATAATTTGGTATTAACCATGTAAACTGCTTAGCAGCTGAGATGGAAGAGGGATTGTAACTAAAACGAAAATACCTTCTTTTCCTCTAAAGTGATATGAGGCCAGAAGAAAGTATGAATAGGCAGAAAAATGCTACATTTCAAAGTTGGAAGATATTATGGAGCAAACTCTAAGCAAACAGTGAAAACTTGGGAAGTTTTTTTTTTAATGTGAGGAAATAAGGAAGAGGGAAAAATGGTTAAGGAAAGGAAATAAAGGGGAAAAATCCACTATTCTATGGGAAACGGTACCTCTTATCAGTAATAGGAATCACCATGGAACTTTAGGAAGCTTCCAAACGAGGCTCGTAACTTTAGTAGTAAAACAAAAATAAAGATAAAAAGAGAGAGTGTATTTTATTTGGCATTAAAAGACACTTCACTATCTTGATCTATGTTTTAAATGTTCTCTAAAGGGAATGGTTGTGAGCCTTCTCTAGAGGTACGATTCTAAATCACCACTGATCCTATTCCTTTCTCCTCTCTTAATTTTAGTTTTCCACCAGCTTATTTGCCTTCTTATGGCTCCAATACTTTAATTTTCTTATGGCTGAATTCTTCTGAGACAGGTGATAACTTTGGCCTTATAATGGTTACCCTGCACCTGCACTTTCTGCCAGGGTATCTCCACTATTTCTGCAGCAACAGAATTCACTGGTTTTCAACTCTACCTTTCAAACTGATTCTTCAAATTAACACACCTAGATAGGAAATAAATTTTTTGATTGGGTCCATTTTTGTTTTGGGATTGTCTGGGATATGACCAGCACGCCTAAACTAACAACGTTTCATTAACAAAAATAAGGGAAACCGTCCATTAAAAAACTGCATATGCCCACTGTAGAAATTCTTTCAAAATTTATGTTCAAATAAAAGGCTTAACACTGACAAAATAAAAAAAGGCAGAGACTCCAAGGATATTATCCCTCCTATACAAAAAAAAAAAAAAAAAAAAAAAGAGAGAGAGAAAGAAAATAAAAGAAAAATTGTACCAAAAAAAGGAAACGGAGAGTACCATTCTTTTTCCCATTCGAGTTTTGGCAAAAGTGAAAACATGGAATTTGATGATGGTTTTCATAAAATCACCTGGAAAAAAACTAGGCAACTTCTCCATTTTTCTAGACACTTCATTCCACTGCATTTTATTTTTATTTAAGCACATCTCCAACACACACACATACAGACCCCAACTCTTAAAAAAAAAAAAAAGGGCCTGAAATTTTAGTTACACCACATGTGGTTTTCATTTGTGAAAAATGAACAAGCTGTTTGTGGTTAAACTGTCTAATCGCCTGTTATCAATCTAGCGCTGCATTCAAGATTTACAGGACCCATCAGCTTCTGTGCTACATTAGCTGTAAATTGAGGGCGGGGGGGCGGGGGGGAGGAAGGAAAAGAGGAGGAGGAGAGAGTTTATCCTGAGGAATAATATTTCCAATGCAGCCACACTCGCACTACATCTGGTTGTGCTGGTAGCGGCAGTTAAATTGAAATATTTCACAGCGTGTGTCAGAAACATGCAGAATGGTAATTATGACAGATCTGATTAAGCCCGAGTGCCACAAGCTCCCTGGCCAGCGCCGGTTGTGCAGGTGTGACCTTGTGCGTGCCTGCGTGTGTAAATAAAATTAATTACAAGCGAGAGGGTGAAGGCTTCGGTGACATCACAAAGCGGAGGAACTCCCAAGGGGGAGACCTAATGGAATATTTTCCCTCAGTCTAATAATACAGTTCATATTGACTTGAGGTAATTAGTGGGATCATTAAAGCAGTTTTCCCGGCGTATTTGGCTGCCTCATCAGATTAGTGAAAATGTTCTTCAGAACAAGCCCTGTGTGGTCTGCCAGAGAAGAGGAAATAAAAAGCAACAAAGCATATTTTGGAATGATAAGCAGCGCTGGACTTGTACTCTAGCAAAAAAAAAAAAAAAAAAAAAAAATCTCCACTTCTCTCTGGAGCCTACAGATCTAACATCCTGTCCGTCTTCACTCTGCTATTCAACTTGCGTATTCCTAGACACGCTCTCAACTATTCCTTTCGTTCCCCCTCTCTCTCTGCTAAATCTGACTGCTCCATCATGATGAGCCAGCCCAACTCCCCAACAAATCTCTTTTAAACAAGGCAATTTGAAAATTGGGGGAATCAGTAATCGCCTTACTGACGATATGGGGCCATTGGGAGAGACAAAAAAAAGCCCAAGGGAAGGAATGCCACTTAAAATTCACCTGCTAAACAAAAGACTCCTCTCTTTTGTAACATATAACAGAGGTTTAAATATTTCTTGCCCTTTGGATCTCAAAATGGGTTTTGGCGTAGGCTGAAGTTGGGGCAAACATTCTGGAGTTGAACAGAACACAGAGCCCTCGTCAAGAAAAGGGCCATTTGTTTGAAACTAGTCTATTGAGCGTGCTCTACCTTGCCACCGGAATACGCCAAGCGCTGTCACAGATGGCAGGCTCTGACAGTTCCCACCCGTAGCATCAAGACTCGACAGTTCAGCACAAGATCAGTGACATTCTGTCTCATTAGAACCACGCTAATTATCACAGCTAGTTTCAGGGGAAACCATGTGTTGCAATGGTCAATTTGAAGGAGCCTGTGCATCAACAAACTGGTAATAAGGATCAGACACCTTATTATACGACAGCATGCTGCCTATGATCTGATTTACGGAATCAGAGGCACCGAGGCAGCCGAGGAGGCTGGCGGTTTATGAAACAGTGTGTTTCAACCCAATTCCTGAGGCATACGGGTTGAAAAGGGGATTGTTTAAAAAAAAAAAAAAAAATTACACAAAAGGCCACTGGAATGGTTGAAGCAAGAAATCGAAGGAGAACAGATTCTCTATGACCAGACAACAGAAGTAGATTAAGTCTTAGAAAAAGGACAACTTCATCAATTTAGCGATTGTATGGCGACGCCACCAGCAGATTGGAGCTTATATTTTTACAAGGTATTTAATGATAAATTATAAAGTGGCTATATTTCTAGTAATCTCTAAAATATATATATATTTTATATATATAAAATATACATATATATTTTATATTTATATATGATATATAAATATATTTATTTGTTTTATGTATTTATATTTATATATATATTTATAAATATGTTTATAAATATATTTATATATATAACATTTTTAATATGTATATTTTATATATTTTTTTTTAATATATAAATGGATGGTCTATGATTTAGTTGTGTCATTTTGTCACGCAAAAGAACTACATGTGCAAAAGCCTAACAACTATAGTTATAAAAATGAATAATCTCAAAAGTTACTTTTTAAGGTGCAGGTCTTGCAAGGCCAAAAAATTCTACATCAGATTCCTATTACCAACATAAGTTCTTCCATCCTTCTTTTAGTACCTTTCACTGATGTGAAAGTTTAACAGTGCAGTTTCTTCCAGAGCTATTTTTCTATTGTCATTTTGCATAAATGCATTTTTAGAGCTCATTCGTTTCACGGGGCTTTTATTTTCATTTCTCATATGAGGGAAAAAGAAGATAAAGCTAAAATAAAACCTACCTTTACTACCCAAACCATAAAAGACAACTGTTGAGACTTCTGAGAAAACACTTTGTCTTTTCACTTGGTAGTTTGTGAAAGAACGAAATCAGTGATATAATTATGTGTGAAGTTTAACTGAATGATATTCCGTTTTGAAATTCATTCCTACTTAAGAGTTAAAACCCCATGGGTTTGGTCTCTTCCCTACTCCCATTTTGTAGATACTGGATCCTGTCCTGAAGAACTTTAACTCTTCAATTGTCAAAGATGATTATAGAAGGGCTTCCAAAAAGAGGAACTTGTAGGATATTTTGAGTCCACACTTTTCAATTTATACTACATTTTACGACAAAAGGTGGCCTTAGATTAAAGCAGATTCTACGAATATGTACTTGCTATACTCATGCTTTAGAATGCATTACACTGGCCTGCTTCAAAGTGGACCACTCCTGTGGTCACCTTCCTGGAACTTCCTCATGTGATGATCCTCTTTAGAGAGTTGGCTCAATATTCACAAATTGCTTCTTTTCAAATCTTGACTAATATTTTCCTATGACATTTTTTGAAAGATGGAGAAACTGGGCTTAATGAGTTTTGACTATACTTGTTACAGTGAACTTATTAAATGGGAGAATGAGGAAGATGCATTTGTATCACTCTAGTTACCGCATTTTAAATTTTAGAGGAAAAGAAATTTTTAAATGATTTGAAGGTGGCAACAAGATAAACCAAGAAGTTTCCGACTTGCTGCAATAGACAATATCAAGTGCCTTGGGGAAAAACACCCCTTTACGTGATTTTTTTTAGCCCAAAATATGATCGGCAAGTAAGTGTTCTATTTAATAATTCTGAACCTCCTTGATCAAACCCTAGATTAATTAAAACATATGCTTGTTTTTATAACACAGAAACGTGGAAAGGGCTCATATTCAGATTCACAAATTTAGGTCTTAAAACATCGTATAACATACAATCATGTACCTTTAAACTGCCAGATTATGTCAATGTTTATGTATTTAAAGCCATTAATTTCAAAAGTCCTGTTGAGCAACCACTAGGGACATAAAGATAGGTCTACACTGTAGAAAACTAAATCCAATATGGATTCCCAATATTTAGACAGAAGGGATTTTTAGAGATGGCTCCCACAGAACAGCTGAAATAGGAGATGGACGGGACTCCAGGTCCTTATCAAGAAGGCAGCACCGGGCCCTCCCCAAATGTGGGTTAACCTGAATACAGGCAGGTCCTGAGATGCTACACGCTGGGCTGTCTTACTTCTCTTCTCCCTTCAAGCATTCCTCTGGCCTCTTCCGTCTTCCCGGAAGCTGATCCAGGGAAACCTAACCTGTATCTCCCCAGGATCTCCTCCCACCCAGTGTAAAAAATAAATAAATAAATGAATAAAGTAAAATAAAATAAGGCACTAGATGGAAAATGTATGAAGAGGCAGTTCTCTCCTTAGATGCTGGCTGAAGGCAACTCTATTAGCCCAAGAGAAGGGGCTCTGAGGACACGATGTAAAGATCTTCCCACAGGCTGCTAGAAAAGCATGTGGCACCAGAAAGAACCGGAACCGTGACTCGCAAATCTGCAGGGGCCTCCTGTGGATCTGAAACAGGAGGTTACACAGGTGAAATCGTGTTGCAGCGAAGTCTGTTATGTGAACATTCCAAAAGCATGAATCAGCACAGGGCTTCAAAGTGTAGTTTCCGTGAAGTGTAATTTGATGCTAACAAAATAAAAGATGCCTTCGCTGACATGTTAGAATACACAATGCAGTCATGGTGCCGTGATTTTTTTTTTCCTGGATTTTATCACTGTAGATTCCTATAACCAGCAATGAAAATGACATTCTTAGCCCTATTTCTACCTCTAATGATTTGTGACATATCATGTCTTACTCGTATTTAAGGCATTCCAATCACCATCTAAGAATTACCAAATCTGAAGATGCTTTTTTCTTTTTTTACCTACAAGCCCAAAGAGCACTAAAGCTTTCTTCTTTCTCCTTCACTCTCCCCTCTCTCTCCCATCCTAGAGGTCTTGAATCTCAATGACAAAAGTGTCTGAAAAGTAGATGGAAGAAAGCAAAAGGCTTCGAATTATTTGGTCTCTTCTACTGGTCGTGCTATCTTCACAGAGGCAGAAATTCTTTTTTTAGTGCAAAAAACCACACCTATCAAGCAGTCGAAGTTGTTGCAGCCAAAGACTCCAGTAACTACAGGACTGGTAGGTAGAGATTGCAAAAGATTCTACTGAAAAGCATGTTCAGTCAAATAGAATTTCCATCATCTAGTTGCTTTACCTAAAAGAAATACCCTGTTCAATAAAGCACTAGAGAGAAATCATTTTCTAAACGCAAGTGGGGATGCAGCCGCTCTGGAAAAGCCCTTTATTCTGACTGCATTACTGTATCTGCAAGCTCCACCTCTGCAAACATGAAAATCAATGTAACAATTCGACGTACAAGGCAAGGCCTACGGCACTGCTAATGTCCCCTTGCTGGACACACACCTTAAGTCTCGGAGCTCTCAGGAGGTTTGCTGTGGAATAAAATTAGATTCCAACATCTGCCACCATTAAGGAAAAAATTCCATTTCCGTCTCCCATATGAAAACACTATAACCACTGAACAGTAACTGAACCTTGATACTGTAATGGTTATTACCCAAATCAACTATTTTTTTTTTTAAACAGTAAAATTAGCGAATTCTGCTCTCATAATTATTTGAATGTTATCAGACTAAATGTTTGATAAAATTCTAGTATGATTCATTTGGAAAAACGGCTGCTTATTTGAATACCCAGAATATACAGTGTATTCATTTGTAGCTATTCACATTATGTTTAAAGCATATCATCTTTTTAAAGTTTGCATTAGCCTGCTTTCCTACCCAAGCACAAAAAGTGGCCTACCTTCAGTTTGCACTTGCATACTTTACCCAGACATTTCTATTAACGTTAAAAACAATCTCATTTCTATTACTCATCGAAGAGAAAGTATAATACATGCGAAATGGTGGGATCTGAAAAGTTGGTTTCTTTTCCTGAAAATACTTTGTGCGTTAGTCATTGCAGACCACAGCTACACATGTCTGGTTCCACCACATTCTGGGGCTGTACTATCTTTTCAAAATAATTCTGCTGCCTGCACATGACAGCATGGGACCTCCTCCCATGTTAAAAGAAATCTTGGGCTCAAAAAGGTTAAATCATTTCCCAATACCAGAACAGCCTGGACCATAGCCTCCTTTGAGTCTTCCACCATGTACCCTTCCCTACGCCCCAACCCCAAACAGACATGAAAAAGCTTGGCTTCTAAGGGCTCTATGTTGGCAAGAACCCATATACCATGAATATGTCAATGAAGAAAGGAAAGCCCCTCCCATTTCCACTATCAATTAGTCCAGCATCCTTAATTCCTCTTTCCTTTGGTCCTGATGCTGCCTGGAACCCTGAAGAGACACTAAAATAGTGATGCAGAGATGCAGAGAATTTGGGGTTGGCTCTCCTACTTTTTAGTCAAGTAACCCTCGTGTAAAATGAGGAAATCAATGTTACGGCCCACAGGGTTACTGAGAACTAAATGCAGATAATATATAATGCATGACGGGGTCTAGCACAAAAAAGGTAATGAATGTTAGGTCAACACAGAGAATCAGGGCGAGATACAGAAGCAGATGGGGCTGGACCGGCTGAGATAAAATTGGCTCCAGCACATCCCTCTGTACACGTGCTTCATTTGGGAGGACCTCTGCCCATGCTGACAAGCCTTGGCACCTATCTCCGAGGCATAAACAAGTCTTGCACAAGTTAAGAATTCTGACCATGAGAAAGGTCCGTCGGATTTGAAGATTTTTTTTTGGTTTTGGTTTGTTTTCTAGTTTTTCTATTTCCTTCACAAAAAATCATGGCAGGTGAACAGAACTTAAGTCAATGGACTACCTGCCCTTGTTAAGTCAGATCTCTTCTCTTAGGGATATATACAGTTTTTGGACTGTCTTATTTTTCAGTAATCATCAACTTTTAGATTTTCATCAAGAGGGCAGTGCTAACATCTAAACTGAACAGCTAAGAGAAAGCTACAGAAACGCTTTTTAACGAAGTTCCAGTAAATTAGTAGTTAGGAATAACTATGTGAGGGAATGAAAGTTAACAGTCTGCTGGACCCCAGTAGTCTACAACTGGCCCCTTGGATTCTCTTTCAACCAGGAATGAGCTAGCAGCTTTGGGGGTTCTGGGGAACACACCATCATGGCAGATACACAGAAGTTGGCAACTGACATCTTTGCAAGTGACTCACAAGGAGCTTCGTAGGACAGGAATCCAAAGAGAAAAGATGTTAAAAAACCCCCTAGAACATCACTCACATGACATTATCAATCCATTGCTACCACTGTCTGAATAGCTCCAAAATCAGAGCTCAGGCCAGGAGGGGAGAATTGGGGATATCATGTAAAAGAAAGAAAGAATGAAGGTAGCAAAAACGCCGCTAGCCAGAAGGAGCTATGCTCTCGTCAGAAAGGAGAGGGAGGGTGGTGGTGATTATATGACAGATGCCAACTTACCAAAAAGTTTTAATATTCTATTTTTGTTTGTTGGTTTTAAGGCTGCCCCTTATCACAATAATGCATGTTTAGTTTCTCTGTTTATCTATTCTGGAGATTGGGGGAAAGTGTTTGGCCTTGTAAGAAGACAGTCTGTTATTCTTGATAATTTAATTGGGAAGGTCAGAAGAGATGCAGAATCAGAAAGAAAAGCAGGATAAACTATGTTGAAATATGAGATCCTCATCCTAATTAGACTAAATAGCCAAAAGAAGACGGTGCAGGGTGGGTGGGTGAGGGGCGACGTGCGAACAGGACATTTCTCCTTAATGCCTAGTCTTGGCATGTAAATGAAGACATCTGAAGAAGCACACAGGTTTGAAGCGGCTCTGACATTCTATCATAATTAGAAACATTTCAAGAGCCCTGTAATTTCCAATCAAAATTACAGTAATTTCCGATATACAAGCCATGATTCATGACAGAATTTTACATTCCATGAGAGATTACAGTGGCCTGATGTATGACACGCCGAGTATGGCACTAACATAAACAATTCAGTTTAATGTTTAAACAGCACTTGATGTTTAGAATCTCACAATAAAAGAAACATATTATTGTAGAAATTATCACTTTGACAGTGATTGAAGGGTACGCAGGCATGTGGCCTATAAAGCTATAATTTTTACAGTCCACAGCTTGAGTTTAATCATTTTTATATAACATTTCCAAGATATCCCTTACGTATTTCCAGCCAGCCTATAACTTAAACAAGAACAACCTTTTCTCAAGCAAAACTCCCAGCAAGGACCACTATTAATGTCGCTAGAGTGAAATTTCAGAAAAACCTAATAATGAAAGTACTGTATTGTAAATACATCATATTGTAAATAGTCTCAGGACTGTATAATTTTATCAGAGGCTGACAGCAGACAGGCTGTTTTACAAAGGAGAGTCCATTAATGATAATGAAATATATTTGTCTAAAATTTCCTTGATTGCCTCTCAATCTCACTTTGATAGTGTTATCAAATCTTTCTGCGAAGGGGACAAGACTTATACTGGACAAGACCAGTATTCTTCTGGTCCTTTAAAAAGTATTCCTGGCCTTGAACAAGGGTTTGTAGATAACTGTGAGCTTGTTCATGTAGATGACTCTACTTCTGATGAACATAAATTATCAATATATGACAAAAAGACTGCATTATCTATTCTTCGTTATGTCTTGTAGGGATTTGTCACTTTCCCCATTCAATTCGATTCATTTATAATTCAAAAGAGTTAGACAATTTTTCTAAGTGTAACTAAATTTGTGTGTCATATATAGGTATCCATATATATATATATATATATATATATATATATATATATATAAACTAAAATCATTACTTGGCAAAGCTGTCTGTGTGTGTGTGTGTGTGTGTGTCAGTTTGTTTTAATAAGCACACCTAACAGTTGTAGATGCCTGAGTTGGAACAGAAAAAAACTACAATGCTCGTAGTATTTTAGGATGGAAATCAAGGTCACCTACGTACTAATGAAATAATAATAATTCAAGTTATTTGTTCCATTACAATAGACCAGATGGAGAAACCTCCTATACATTACAGTACTCTTCTGGAAACAACTATTAACTGACTCAGGGATTTCCTGAGAAATCTGTGGTCTGGACAGTAGATGTTGGAGGAAACACAACCAAGTGTCTCTGTTCCCTGAATCTGAACCCTCTGTTTCATCATGAGCTCTGTCAATAATCCTGGAAACCGCGACCTCTCAGGGATGCAAGTTCAACTTGCAAATAGACATCCCTTCGAATGAACTTTCACAGGCATCACAGATAAACATTCTCCATGCCTAACAGAGGCTCTTACCTGGCTTTTGGTTGCTGCCACCTTTGCAAACAGAGCTTGGGAAACTTTAGCGCGCTTCATTTCCTGCTGAATCTCGTCGTAAATGGAAGCATTAATGTTCATGGTATTGTTCTCTGGTTTCCCATTCCTCTCAGTGGCAATGGTAGCTGTTTTCACCTACAAAACATTTTGAACATGCCTGTCATTTTCCACTGGCCAAACTGTTTTGAAGCTTCTCAGGCTCGGCATCCAAACTGGACATTGTTGCTCCTTTTATGATCAAGGTGATCAACAATGCGGTCATTCAACATGAGTTCTTAGCTGGAGATCAGATTGCTTAAGTTAAGGAAGTCATACTGTCACAGGTGACTGCAGCTGTAATAAGACAGCAACTGCCAGCTGACAACCAGGAATTATAATGCCATAAAGTAAGTTTTCTGGAAAACAGAATAGTTTCAAAGACTTGAAAACCCTAAACTAATTGTTTCCCAATTACCTTCCATTGCAATTCTAACAAAGGAAATTCACAATTAAAATCATAATGTACAGTGCTGTATCCTCGCTGGGTACCCGATGTCTAAGAGACAATTGCATCACTAATAGCTATTACATACTACGGCCTTTTTAATTTTAGACTCTTTTTTTTTAATGCCTTTTCCTCTTATGTTTCATTTAAAAAATCTTCCATAACAAACCCATTTGCAGAGCTGCACATTTAAATCTTCTATCCATCCATGAAACAGGTAGAGTGCCTTGCTTAATTATCATAAAGGCTGGTTGCATTTTACACATGCATGTCCAAGCTGTTCTGTATAATTATTTCATCATTTCCTGGCACCGCTGTATATAACTCTTTCCTTTTGACTGGTGGAACCAGACAATAAGAAAATAATAAGAAAATGTTTCACAATATTTAATAGAACATGACTGCAAGTTACACAAAATATATAAACAGTAACTTACAAATATATTCAAAATGTATAATCTTGAGTGAGAAATTAATAATGGTAATAATGATAAGCAGATATCTGCAGAAAAATGCCACAAAATTTAGGGGGAAAATCAACCTCAAAATTTACTGATATCATGATTAATCTTCAAAACTTAAAAACAATCTTTAAAACTTTAAATGTTTAAAATAAAAATTTGATCTTTATTGAGCATTTATAGGAACCAACCAGCCTGGGAAATTCACATATGAACCATGTAGCTGCTTTTTACTGGGAAACTGATGAAAACATAAATGAAAAGTTGTCCAGATGCAGGACCACATTTCTCCCAGCAAAGTGATTCATCAAGGACCACGTTTCTTAGGGTCCTTTACAGAATCCAGGTTTTCCTTCTCTAGAAACTTACCATCTTGGACCATTTCTCTCATCCACTAGGAACAATAGAAAATGAAGCTCATTTTAAGATAAACAAATGATTTTGGGGCACTAAATGACATACCTTCCTAGTCATACAGTAAGTCTTCTAATGTTTATTTCACCCTGCCCCCAAATATTTGGTATCAAAAGAGGGGCAGAGGTTATCCTAAGCCATTTAATCCCCTGCACTTAGTAAAGCTGAGTCTCCTTTACAACGTGCCTTCTGACTCGTAACTTCTAGCTGGTGAGCAAAATAACTCACCTCTGGAGGATGCAGCTAGACTCTCCCACCTGGACACTACCCTTGGGAGCACGGAAAGGATAATGCTGGGAAACGGTTGGACCACAGGCCCCCAGTGAGGACACAGAAGGTGAGGCAGGACAAGGGACCCACCGGCTGGCCTCAATGGCCTCTCCTAAAGCATAATCCGCAGACAGAAACGGCAAGAGCAGAGGCTGGATTTCCAGCCTTCCCCTGCCAGCTCTGGACTCCAGTAAGCAAGGGCACTAACTCACCGAGGCATCTTAAGGACTGGGGGTCACTAGGCACAGACACAGGGCTTTGAAGCAGTAATCTGCTAAACACCACTTTAGGAGCCAGAAGAGTTAATGCATTACCATAAATTGCCTACAAAGTTGCTTTGCTGAGATTCGCAACTTTGCTCTGGGGTGGTCTTGCTTTGAGGCAGAAGGATAGATTTGATCACCACATGGGGTCCCTTTTAACACCTATTTTTTTCACTGCTTAAATGAAAGAGAAAAGAAAAGCCATTTCAATCGCTTTGAACATTGAATGTTATGGAAATGGAGGCACGAAGTCCAGGGCATTGGAAGAAACAGTTCCTTGGTATCATCTGCTTAGCAACAGTTAAGAGGGCAGGCTTTGGAAACTTGGTGTTTCAGTGTGTTTTGAAAATAATTTTCATTCTTTTGTAAAAATGATGTTTAAGAATTTATCTTCGAGGTGGGTTATAATCATTTGTTTCAACCCTGTGATTTTGTTTCTAAAAATTTCTTTGGTTTAATTTTTCTTTTTTTAATAAAGCAATTACAACTTGAACCAAAAAGCAAACATTTTAAATCATAAAAAAAAATCAAATAACCATTTCCTAGTAGCCAACACAATCAAAAGTTGAAAAGAAGTACTTTAAAAAAAAAAAAAGTACTTTTTAAAAAAGTTCTTTTTAGAAGTTCTTTTTTTAAAAAAGTGAGAGCAACAACTTTTAAAAATATTAAGAAACTGTATTACTCATTTAAAAAATATTTAGAAAAGCTCTTCCTTACCATCTTGTTGGCTCAGATATGCATCTTATTAGAGATAAGCTATTAGAATTCTGGAACCACATTTTTCTCTAAACACAAGTTATTGCTTAAGGGGAACTGACTTGGACAGCTTTTCAAAAATATGAAAGCTGAAATTTTTCCCCAGGTAAAAATGGAAACAAAAATCTTTTATACCTCACTCTACTAAGTACTATTTTAGCTTAGCACAAAAAAAATCTTTAATCCTGGTTTAGCTTTTAATATTATATCACACATTAAAATTCATAAAGTAGTTCATTCCAGGCAAAACAAACTACTCTTCAGCGCTTCTCTGCAAATAGCACAGGAGGTAAAATAAATGCAGTTGCTTTCTGAATAGCATTTATCAAGGTAGCGTGTACCACTCCATCATTACGGTGACACCAGGGAAGTAGTTAAGAATTGGAGCTTCTGCTATTTACCCTCCCACATGGGGAGAGGGTGTAGCACTAGGGTGTGCTTTTTATTTTACTACAATTGTGCAGTAGAACACAAATTTTTCATGAGAATTTTTTGCTCCTTTACCGCTGCTGAATTCATCAACCCATACTACAAAATGAACTATATAAACTACATACATACTACATATGTACTACATACAAGCTACACAAAATGGACTCTGCTGTGGTCCTGATTGGTGTCTGTGCTCTTCCTTGATGCAAGTGGAATTGCCTGCAAGCTCATACTGCACACATGCATGAGGGCATGCCTATATGCAATTAAAGTTTGATGTAGTTTTAATAATAATTATAATAAAAGAGACTCACATTTATTAGTTGTTTATTATGAGCTGGGCCTTGTGTTAACATACATTAACCTGCATAATAGCCCTGAGTAGGTAACGTCACATTACTGCCCCATTTTTAAATTGAGAAAGCTAACAAAGAGGTTAAGTAATTTGTCCACAGGGCAAGGCTGAGAACTGAACTTAAGTCTAATACCAATGCTTATCTTAGAAATCACTGCAATACACTGAGTACCGGTATGATGTTATATAGGACTTCTTTATTTGGAAAAATTCTTGTTTTTTAAGACGTGCTGTACCTGCTTTTTGGTGGCCCTTTGTTAAATCTAGCTCATGAATGTCTACTTTTTAGTAGTGAATGGTTTTATCATTAGTTTAAAAAATCCGTGCTATTTTGAGGAATTCCTAATTGGTGATAGAAAACAGTCCCCATTTTCATGTTTTTATATATTAACACTGTTTTGAGTATCATGGTTCTATCTTTTTACACTTTTCTTCCTTTTATAGAAACAATATTAGTTATTTTCCAGATCTGGACTTTCAAAAGTCCTCTAGCTTTTAAAAGATGACCAAGAATGAGAAGCGTTTTCCAAGCACATACGTGATCTTAAAATTAAGCTGGTCAAGGGATTCATAACAAATAAAACTTTTATCAAGTGTGAAGTTCCTGCCCATAACTGAACCTATGTTTCATTATACTATAGAAGAATGTGTTGTAAAGAGACATAAGTGTGCAGCTACCAGATTAACTTAATTATATATCGCTCCTATTGATATAAACTTTGTACATTTTCTAAAACATTGTTATAAAATGTCCCATCTTCAGAAGAAACCAAAGAATGCCATAAAGAGATGTTAAAAAAAGAAAAAATATTATATAATTCATGTAAAAGTTATAACTTGGTAATTGTAGGCTTTCAAATGGTCCTTATGAAGACAGAAATTGCTAATTTAACTCCACAAGTCACACATCTTAAAACACACAAATAACTCCGTAATAAGTGCACACCTAAATAGAAACCATCAACTTAAAATGGATATGTTTAGTGCAACAGACAACTTCCAGAAAATAATAATTAATTACTATTAGTAAGATTCATCTTGTAAACTCATCTGGAAAATTTGCTAAGCGATAGTCAGAAAAGAAATCTTTAAGGCCATGGAGCTTTGGAGGGACTGGTTTCTCCCAGATACTCCTACTACCAAAGTTTGGAAAGGGCTCTTTCCTCTACAATCTCAGAAATGCCCAACTGTCTAAAGTCTTCCAACGTGGATCATTTGTCAAATATTCAATGTATTCTATCAGAAGAATATTTCACATGTGTTCCTCTTTCTAACCTAACAAGAAAACTTCTCATCCTCTCTGACAAACAGAAAGAGTCCCCAGGTTTCATTCTCTCCTTTCTAAAATGTCTGTCTTCTGGGAAGTGGCTTGAGGTAGGGGAAAGAGTATCAGACTGAATAGGGGATTTGAAAACTTAAGTATTTGACTTTTCTCATTTTTCTCCTACCAAAAGGTTAGTCTAATGATTCCATGAATTCATGTACGTGAAGGTGCTTAGAAAACTGTGAATCATTATCAAGTGCAAGGTATTCATATTTCTTGAATTAGAGCATGTATATTGTGAAAATATGCTTTCAACAAACAGGTCTGGCCTGGAGCCTACTGCCCCAGCCAGAAGACAAAGCCCCTGGTGTGGTTACCCCTACCGAAGCGTGAGGCACAGGACCCATCTCGCCTAGGTAGAGCCAGCCGAGAGCTTCTTGAGGCTGGTCTAGGTTTTCCCTGGTGAGGTTCTCCGAAGAATAACACCCGGGGCCTGAAGGAAGCCCCTTCTTGAAGATGATTTATAATCTGAGTTCCTCAATGGTTTAGGTCCTTGGTCTGGCAGGACCCAGGGACATCCCAATCATCTTCCATATGACCTAAACTCTTCAGAGAAGCTGTTAGATAATCCAGTCTCTCAGGCCTAAAGGTGTCCTGGGTCTTCAGCGAGCCCCAAGGGACCTCTGCCTTCAACAAGCATTAGAAAGAAATCCTGTTCGGGTCCAACCCAAGCCAAAGACTAGTCTCAAAACAGATTTCGAGTATCTTCATTTGGCAGGGGGGGGCGGGGAGGGGGTGGAAATGAAACACACAGTGATTTCACACAGATTCCTCTCTGGCAAAATATAAAATTTAAAAAGACAAAATCCTGCAGTCCTTTTCTATACCTGTGGTCTCCTCCTTTATTCCCCTTCCATTTTAGTCATTTGTAAATAAGCACATGAAAACCTTATGTGTGGTATACTGGTTCCAGGTTAAGCGCTGGATTTCAACTGCTGCAAAACAGTACTAACTCAACTGCTCTGTAACCCGTTTTTCCAAATCCTAAGTACTCATTTTACATTGATAATACATTTAATACATTAAAAAGTCCCTAAAATTTAATTCATTGAATCACTGTCAAAGGGTAAAAGGTGAACAAACTGGTTGTGAGCTCTGTTATGATAAAATTAAGGAATGCAAAGGGATTCTCTATGAAGCAGTGAAATAAAATTATTCACACATATCAGATAATCATTTCAGAATGTGGTTAGATGGCCAATAGTATTGTGTTAATAGAAACTTCTTTTCTTTGAAATAGCTTCACTAAGAATCTACAGTATCTAAGTACATTCAACATTGGCTAAATATCCGAGCTAAAGGCTTGGTCTCAACCCCCTCTTGAGAACAAACACATACAGCTGAGGGTGGCTCAACCAGTTTATCAGTAATTCAGGCCAAAATAAATTATATTTTCTACCCCAACTTATCAGCAGGTATAGTCTTTAGACATACATATAGGAAAGCAACCCAGAGTATCTTAATAGTATACAAAAATAAATATCACAATTAAGAATTAATGTAATTTTGGCTAAAAAAAACAACAAAAAACTTGATGAGTAAGGAAAGCAGAATCATATCTGGAAAACAAATAAAAGCATTAAAATCCTAGAAAAATTAGAAAACAAAAGCTATATTAAGGAACTACTAAGTCAAATATTTGGATAGATTAAAACAAAAAAAAAGAAGCAGCTCAAAGCTTAAATTCACACTGGTCTTAAGTAAGCCCTTCTTTTGTTAGTATTGCAAGATTAAGTGATAAGTAAAATAACTCTGCCCAGAGGCTTTCCAATGATGACTGCAACAGCAAAATTAACTAATGATGGTACATATGATAACTCTAAACAACACAAACTCAGTGTTCAATCAAGTCCAAGTACAGTATTTTTTGTTTCATCACTCTTACAAAAGTCATATATGTATATAAAGAGTTCCTCATTCTTTTTGGTAAGAAATATTGTATTGAAGGCTTAACAGATCAAATTCAGTTAAGTGTGTGTGTTGGCAGATGGATACGTATGCATGTATTTGGGTGCCATTCTTTTCTGCTAGAGAAACATGTCCTTCTTACAATTATAGCAATGCCTTCCTTATTGTCTGCTCCTATAGACATCAAGACTTAATTGATTTTCATTGAATAAAATGGAGAAAATGGACCTTTGGGATGTTTCTAAACAATAAATCATTTCAGAACATTACAATATGCAGTTTAAGACCCTCCACAAGTGGCTGTATATTATGTCTATTTCTTATTTATGGAGTATCTATGGCAGTTTCATTTTTAGTGTTGAGTTATAGCTCTATACTTGGAAATGGATGACCATTTTTTACTATTGATGAAACTAACATTAAGAGATAATTTCATTATGACATTATGTTACATAAGCACTTTTAATTAGTATTCCATATTTACTTTCCATCGTTTTAGCTGACCTCATTTTTAAGAGTTGCACAGGCCACAAATTAAATGTGTAAAAAATATATTTGCTTGTGGATCTTACATCTAATCCACTCTCAAATTTGTATCTAATAGTTGTACTGAAAATTAACTTCTCAATTCTTATAATAGTTATGAGGCTACCTTTTAAACTTGATTAAAAAAAAAATACAGATGCGCATACACAGAACTACCTGGCAGATGACTTTTGTCCTTCCTAAAAAGTGCAAAAATTTGGAAAATAGAAAATGTGCCCATTTCTGGGAATATGGATGGAATTCCTTATCAGCCCCATTTAAAGCTGCCTTCAAGGATTGTATTAAACTTAATTATGAAAGATTACAAACGAGATGATGTGTAATTGGTACCAGCTGCAGTTGGTATTGGAAAGCATAAATACAAATGGAATTATTTATTTTTATTTATTTACTATTCAAATGGTGGTTCTAAAACACGCAGGGATAAAATGGACTTCATTACTTTTTTTTTTCCTATTGAGTTTAAAATAACTTTTTACTTAATAGTAGTAGAGCCAAGTATCCCATTTAAAGATGACTTTTCACCCCCAAAGAACCCCCCAAATGAAGCACTACAAAGCAATTTTTTTCCCTCTATCTAATTAGTAGCTGCTTGTTTTTATATCAGAATTAGTGAGCTGGGACCAAATTCTCCTCAAGCAAGTCTGTGAATTACTATCAAAAAAAAAAAAAATCCCTATCCATCTACCTTTCTCATGCTTGTTGAGATTCTTCCTTAGACTTTTTCTTTTTAAAAAAAACAAAAACAAAAAGCAGAAAGGTGAGGAAGAAAAAGAGACTTCACCTGGGGAGGGCGGCTGGGCGGTGTGCTTATCAGGGGGGCAGGACCCATCGCTGAGGCTGCATTCAAGCTCCTTTCCCTTTCATCCTGGTAAATTCGATCTCTCTCAGCTTCCGGTAACTGCAAGAAATTCTGCATAGCCCGAAGGTTTACCAGCAAAGACTGGGATGCAGTCTTGGGGTCCTCTTCCTTTCGTAGGATTTCTGAAAGCAAGCCCTGCAGGGAATAAAAGGCACAGGATAAGCTTGCCCCCATGCTCTGCCCAGCCCACGGTGATCCTTTCCTTTTCTTCCCCACTCTGTTCAGAAAATGAACAGTCAGAAGCATTAATTCCACATAGGAATATATTAGTTACAATTGAAGTGGTAGAGAAGAGAGCCTCAATTGTATTCTTAATTTTATTAAGCGTCTGCTTTACATATAACATAAACTGCAACTGCCTAATTGGTCTCCTTCCTTTGAGTAGCTTAACTTGCCATGAAATCTCACAGAGAGAGGATTGAGGCAAGTTAAGAATAAATGAAATGCTCATAATACGACAGCACTGAACTGTATAGTTCTCAAGCTGCCTAGACAAAGGCAGTGGAATGCCAACAGCCCAATATGTAAAGATACAAAGCCATTTCGAGAGAAGTAGGATTTACAAAGAAAATACTCGAAAATGAATAGTAACATACTAGGAAAAAGAGTATCACTAAAGCATCATCTAAGATTTATGCTATGTTTTTGCAGGCAATATTTTACATTATTCCTTGGTTTTCAAATTATTGGAGTCAATGACGAGTGATTCTTTCTATTTACCGCTTAAGGAAACTATACTGCATTGCTTGCTATACAATACCTCTGAGTAAAAGGTTGAAAATTTGAACTTCAGAAACCATCCTTTAAATTTGAAATACATAACCCCTTTTCCACACTGCAAAAATCCATCGTAGCATGCCAAGAAAAAGAATATTATCAAATTCTGTAATAATCAAATTTCTTGAGGAATCAACATTTTTAATAGTGTTAGAAGAAATTCACAAACCATTAGTAAACTTCTTTATGGTGTTCCTCCCCAAATAACAGAGAATTGTTAACTACTTCTTTAATTTTTGGAAGAATGCATTTTAAAAATGGGTGTTTCTCCACAATTTTGTTTAAGAGCTTATATGAAATACAAGGATTAGAAACATTTTCTGCCCATTTGATAAGGACTGAGCAGGCCTTACCTCTTCAACCTTCTGCATGAAAAAATGCCTGGAATGCCAAGACATGTTTGCTTTCTACATTTCAGTTTATCACAATATGGCTCAGAATAAAATGTTGTGGAGATCTCTATATCATTTGCAAATTTCACTTTCTAATAACCCTGCAGAAATGGCAACAGGGTACATTTAGGAAAGGGAGGTAAAGTGTCATGTCAAAACAACCAAGCCCCAATGTTATAACATTGGGGTTTTTTCATGGTTTCCTGGAAGCACAAACCTGGCTTTGTTCCCAATTCCTCAAGGAAAATGTAGCATATTGCCCCAAGATAACAGTTGGGTACAGACAATATAAAAGCAGTGTCCACTTCAAAAATGATCTATATAGGCTGCTATTAAAAAAGATCCTCCAATAGGCTCGGGGGCTTAAGAGTACATTTTAGTTTCTCATTTGGTCTATGCAAGGGAAGCCAGTTTCACCCTAAGAAATGTGACTGAAGAATGAAGGGTACTTGTCCTTTCATTTATAATACTGACAAATAATGTTGCAACTGTGTTTATACATGAGCAAAACATCCAGTCAATTTAACTAAAATTCAGTCAAACAGGCAGTCAATCACCCAGCTATTTAATCTGCACAAGGCCAACTAATTAGATTGACTGTGTTTTTGATGTGTCACGTTGCAACCAAGAAATAGAGGTCTCAGAAACAATGTTTGAAAATAGGTGTAAAAAAAATAGCCCTTGCTCTATACTCTTCCCCATCAAATGGGGATAACAAATTTTTAAAGATATTAAAAGATGTATTTCGCAAAGCAATGTATCTTAACTCTACAGAAAGAGATAGAAACATACAGTACACATAAATACATTATAAATTCCTTGAGTAGAATAGTCTAATATTCTTTTTTGTCATCCCAGCACAATGCCTACCATGTAAGTGTTTGATAAATATTTACGAAATGGATTATGTGTATTCAGACCATAGAAGGAAAAAATTCCAAATGGGTGACAGAAACTTAACAACAAGATATGCCCCCCATGGAAAAATTCTAATGGTAATTAATAATGTACTCAAGGTGAGCCTTCAGTGAAAAGTTGTGTGGCACTTTGTAAGACGTTTATCTACACTAATTGTTCAGTAACTAAAAAAAAATTTTTTGCAGCAACATGGATGGACCTAGGGATTATCATACTAAGTGAAGTAAGTCTGACAGAGAAAGACAAGTATCATGTATCACTTATATGTGGAATCTAAAAAAATATACAAATGAACTTATTTACAAAACAGAAATAGACACACAGACACAGAAAACAAACTTATGGTTACCAAAGAGGAAGGGGGGGGAGGGATAAAACAGGAGTGTGGGATTAACACATACACACTACTATCAATATACATAAAATAGATAATCAACAAGGACCTACTGTATAGCACAGGAAACTATACTCAATATTTTATAATAACCTATAAGGGAAAAGAATCTGAAAAAACATATGAGAATATATATATATATAAACTGAATTACTGTGCTGTACACCTGAAGCTAACATAACATTGTAAATCAACTATACTTCAATAAAAAAAACAAAACACTTTAGGTCAAAAGAGATCCTATAAACAGATGTTATTATATTTGGGAAATTTGAAACTAGACATTCAGAGATCTCAGATAACAAAATATCATCTCTTTCCATTAGAAATGTTTCCCAAGACAGCAAAGAACTACAGTGAGAAAGCCAACACATGAAAAAATACATAATGATATCAAGTGTTGCTAACATGAGACTGAGTCATTCCTGTATGGCTTAAAGTAACAGATAGAAGGTCACTTGGGAGAGAATTTAGCAATTTCTCTACTCATATTTTGACGTTAGCATGACGTCCCATTTGAGCATATGAAATGTTTTCTGGGCAAAGCATTTTATTTCCACTTAATTATTCTAACTAGAGCAAGTGCAGGTTTTCTGCCTGGGATGTGTTAAAGGTCTAGACTGATATTTCAAATCCTGGGACACTCACAGAGCTCGAAAGCAGACAGTGTAGACAGTCTCAGGTGTTTTACAAACCTTTGGGTTTTTGTGGGGTTTTTTTTTTTTGGCCCAGGCTTTCAATGAGGGGAGTGCCCCCTGGTGGAAATGCTTGAAAATATTATTAGAAAATGTTTTGATTAGAATGTGTTAATTACTTTTTTAAAGAGAATGATGTCACTTGAGAAAATTCTGGATGCGAAATGACTGGCATTAGAATCCGGATATGGGAATGCACGTTTTGGTCCTGTTTGGGCTGTTATTTGAGTAGCTACATTTATGGATTCAAGATGTATGTGGCCCTTGTTTCCCATTTTCCATGACTGAAAATCCAGTTAAGACTTGCCAAGTTAGGTCAAGGTCATTTGTAGTAATCCCCCATGGTGGACAGTAAGAGAGCTCTCTTACCAAAAACTTTTCTTCATGCTAAAAAATAACATGTCAAGGTCATCATGTACCATACTTGCTATCGCTGAAATACCAGGACTAAAATATTTACCAATATTATGCCCCATAGGTGCTCAATAAATTTGATGAATGAAATTAAACAAAATTATTAGTCATTTTTGTTTCCAAAAAGAACTTGCGATTTTGTATATTATGTAGTATGTTACCAGCACCTCATGGATATCAATTTTATGGGAAACGAGAAGCTGCTTTTCATGGCACTTCACATCTTCAAATTGTTCAATATGTGCTCTATACATGAAAACGTAAAGTTATTCTGCATCGCCGTTCCATAGTGGTTGTGAGATTTCTAATGTTTTCAATTAAAGAGTGAACTTGCTGATGAATTCCTAAACCTTTTTTACATTCCAGAAAGAGTTTACAAGTAAAATTCATTAGTATTGGAAAAGAAAGAAAAACCTTCAATAAATATTATCAGTACTTCCAAAAGCTAATTATGAATTCTTTAAAACAGCAGATAAGCGAAAGAGACTGCCAATATGAACAAAAAGCCTGTCTGGCCTCCCGTTTGTCTCCTCTTTGAACATAATCACTGATTCAAATAGATTTTTATCAGCTTCATGGAACTTCAAAGCCCTCAGAAGGAGAATATGATTTGATGAAACCTCCCTCTGAAAATAAAACATGTAGAAGATTCTTCAAGGCTACCTGCCTCTTGTTTGGTGAATTTTTAATCACACGTCCAGGTGAAAGACTACTTTCAAACTCCACCTCCTACCTTGGACTCAGGCCAAGCAAGTTATAAGCAGACACATTTATCTCTGTCGGTTGGGAGGCCAAACAAGAGCTGTCACGTTGGGGTAATAGCACCTTTTTACCTTTTATTCAATAGTGATATGGAGAGTGGACTTTTCTTAAATTACACGGTGAAGAATTATAGGAACACAGTAACAATTTCTGTTATACTTAAGCAGGCAAATTTCTCTCCACCACATAATTTACAGAACTCAAATTCAATAAAACATTACATGATGGTCCATTACTGTTATCAGTTTTGAATAATCCATCTTCATTCTTTATTTTACTGGAAAATAAAGTGTGCCAAAGACAAGAGGAGGGGTGAGAAAAAAGGGGAAAAAGCCACAGAATGGGATCAGAGTTAAACTATGGGATTTATTTTAAAAAGGGGGGGGGCAGCACTAAAGAATATATTTTCTTCTATCATGACCTTTAAATAGCAATAATACAGAGGAGTGAATTGAAAAGTATAAACCTAGAAGCTTCAGCAATTAATTTTAGCCATGGGTTTCCATTAAAAAGACATCAAGTAGGCATAACTGAATGAATGACAGATGCTAAAAGCTGGTACCTTCCGTAGCAATTAAAGAACATATGCCCATCAATTCAGAAGGGGGAAACATCCTTAAAGCAAGGAATTATATAAATTTCATCACAAACTTTCAGAAAAGGTAGACTTTTTTTTCATCTTTTTGTTTTCTTTTGTTTTCAACTTTTTTTAAAAAAATAGTGATACAGGAATGTCTTAAAAGAGAGGGTATGTTTTAATTCAGGAGACCCAATTAAGCTGATGAGAAAATTCTCCAATGAAGAGTTGAAAGATGAGACCCAGGATTTTAAAGTTATACAGAGCTGTCGATATTCTCAACTCACAACAGCACTATCTATTACATGAATGTTTTAACATACTGTTTATAGGATGCCAGTGTCTTTATCCGATCACATCAGAGAACTTTGCATTTGTATGTACATATTTTACATTAATTTTTTTAAAACCTGGAGCCGGAATTGCACACTGTAATAAGTACACACAAATGTGTCTGTGCGGTTTAACTCTGCAGAGCTCCTGCTCTATACATATGCATTAGCATGTGTATTTTCACCCTCCACACTCACACCATACACTCTCACGATGCACCTGCTTTTATTGAAATGCATACAGTTTGAAATAAGCATACTACATACATGTATATGAATGTATAATCATTAAAATAAATGCAGCTGTGTGTGTACGTGTGAGTGTGCACAGCGTTTTGGTATGACCACCGAAAAGGCATGCATGCTTGCGTGTTCCAAAGTGAATTCTCCCAAAGTGAACTCTTAAATATACATACACAGACAATGACTCTCATTGAAATCAGACATCTTCAAACATGGCCCATCATCCACTTCGACGGAGGAGTCCCAATTACCTCTATACAGGTTTAAAACCAAACCCCTCTGTCATCCGGGGCTCCAGACAATTTTTCGGTAATGACTCTTTCTCAACTGGCTATTATTAATAAAGAGATGGGTATCAAGCTGCACCCGGGTTTCATTCTCCTCTCTCCCTTGAAAACATTAAGTCACTGTTTTCAATGTTAACCACAGAGATAACCATCTTTTTGAAGAGATTGATAGTGTATAAAATAGAGAACTCTTGTCTTTTTTCCAGTAACAAATCCTATTGATATCTGTGGAATCTGTCCACGTGAAAACCCAAGGACAACAAATGGTCACTCTCCAGGGTGATGCCTGGGACATTACAGCCCCACAGAAGAAAAAACACACTGATGGGTCGTGACCTTACCCTTTTCACCTTCAGCTGGACTCTCTTTACTACCTAAAACACATTTTCCTTGGTCCTTTAAGAAATAACAATTTGCTCAATTTCCAAAATGCTTTCCACTGAATCTGTGAGTCATTTGTGTCCATGTCAATGCTTGTCTTTGTGGGCTTTCAATTCAGTTCAACAAGCAACTTTTAGGCAGAGACCTGCCTAGTTTTTGCCCAGTACTGAGAACTACTGGTAGTTACTGCTAGTTACAAAAACAAAGGATGTTGCCAGAAACAGGAGTAGCTAGAAGGCTGACTTGATTCTTTCATCCATTCATTTTTAAAATTTTTTTAAAATAACGACCCTCCAACTGAATAGGGGTGTCATATTAAATTTACCAGCTAATAATGAACACATTTTTAAGTTGTAAAGATATATTAATAAAACTAGGTAAAACCATACAATTTTAACCTGAGAAATAACTTTGCAACCACCCTTTTAAACACAGACAAATGATGTACAAAAAACAGTTAAAGAAACTGAAAACACTGAGTTAAAGGCTTTGTAAGGCCTCCTAAGTTTCAATCCAGTGAAGGCAAGCCAAAAATAAGTCACAGCTGGGATTCTCCTAGGTATGGAAACTCTGCCAGCAAGGAATTAATACTAGATATTTTTGTACCCGGATTTTATTCTTATAATCATGTAATAAACAAAATGATTTAAATACGAAAGGAAAGTATGAGTCAGGCCAAAAAAAAAAAAAAATTGACAGAAGAAAGAACAGTGGTAAAACAAGAAAGTTAAAAGGACATAATGTCCTCATTCTAATCAAAGTTACATGTTCTTCTGGGGTTTTTCTGGTGTGTGTGTGTGTGTGTGTGTAATAAACGCCATGTACATATCATACTAGTTTCCAAAAAAAGACATTTAAAAAAAATCCTCTCATTCAGTGTTTAATGGAATCAATTTTTTTAGGGCTTTTCAGATGTCTTTATCTTAGGTCTTCTCCTGTATATCACCCTTTCTCCACATCCTGCTAAACATCTTCCTTGCTGATAATATCTTCACAGGAATTTGCCCAGGAGGACAAAGGTGTGAACACAAAGGGTATATGCAAATCTCAGTGAGAAGTCTCAAGCTAAGGCCTCCAAGGCCAAGCCTACCCCAGGGCCTGTTTTGTAAAAAGTTTTATTGAAACACCATATCCACACCATGCATTTCTGTCTATGGCTGCTATGGCCCTCAAAGACTAAAATACTTACTATCTGGCCTATTACAGAAAAGGTCTACTGATCTCTGGTCTAGGAAAGGTGGATAGTGGGCTAGAAGCCTGGAGCCCTACCAACGGCCTTGACCAAGTCCTGAAACCTTTCTCAATCTGCTACTAACAGTCTATAATTCCATTATATAAAAGCATAGGTAATGTCAGTTTGAAATATTTTCAATATTTATTCTTTCAAGGCCCCTGAATCAGGATTGATTTGTACACAGCTTCCTCTTGGTAGAAGAGGTTTACGATAAGGAGAGAAATGATAAAATGTAGGCACCCCCAGATACAGAAAATATGACCACAGGGAGAGAAGGAAAAAAATGTTAGTACAAAGTAAGAGCATAAACATCAGTATAGATGGGATGAAAGAAGGAAGAGAAGAAGAGAGAGAGGAACCATTTACACATAAAACAAAACTGACCTGAGTTCTGTTAAAAGCCACACGTGCAAATACTGCCTGGGAGATTCCTGCCCGTTTCAGTTCGTCACGTACCCACTGGTAGATTTCGGAAGACACCTCTGTGTTGGTGGAAACCTGTTGCTCCAAAGGCTTATTCATAGATCTACTGACAGGGGGAGGGTGGTTCAAGTACTGTTGGTTTAAGGACTGCTGGGCTAGAAGTCTGTTCACTGCATACTGCTGGTTCAGCAGCTGAGCCATCACCAGCTGCTGGTTGACCAACTGAGGACTGATGGGCGTTGACACGAGCCCAGGGTGCAGGTTGGGAAGAGGGGTCCGGACAGAGGGTTGGCTGCTGTGGGAGAGCTGCGCGGGGGATGGGGGCTGCTCCGCGGTGTTCCCTGGGACCGGCTGCTGGCCAAAGTTGACGTGGTTGGCACCTTGCTGGGACAGTTCAGAGAGAGTATCCATTTCCACTGAAGTGGACGAGAAGGAAAATCACATTGAGCCAACAATGATCTGCATTGATAAGGATCTCCCATCATTCCCTAATACAGACAGAAGGCACAGGGCACACCCAAGGTCCGAGGAAACTAAGAACATCTCAAGATGGAATGCAACTGGCTATGTTTTTACTTTTGTCTTCTGCACCATGGCACAAACTTTGAAAGGGGGATAACACTTTCTAGTTTGATAATGTGGTTTACATTTAAGGCCGGAAATCAATTATTTTCAAATTCTAATGTGACTAGTTTGGGGGTCAAACGATTATTCACTCTTACTTCTTATAAGGCAACATTTATTTTAAAACAGCTTCTAGGGAATTCCCTGGCAGTCCAGTGGTTAGGACTTGGCGTTTTCACTGCTGAGGACCTGGGTTCGATCCCTGGTCGGGGACCTAAGATCCTGCAAGCCACGTGGTGCATGCGGCCCAAAAAAAAAAAAAAGTCGCTTCTAGAAGAACACTATTTGCTTAATGGCAACTAGAAAGAGTGAGCGGAGCTAGGAAAAGATCATATGCAACTGTAGGAAAAAGAAATATGCAAGTATTTTCTCATAATATATACATTAACCGTTACTACTCTAGGCAAAAAGTTTGCAAGAAAAAAGAGTACACAAATGTTACTTATGTTCAATTTTAACCTAGCCGTTAATATAAAAAAGTAATCAATATAATAAATAATAAAAGTGGTCATAATGATCAGTAATGATAACTCAGTGCACGCTGAACACTGGGCTGGGTATCTTATACGTCCTGTTTTGCTGAATTCTAACTATCATGTTAGATGACGGGTATAGCTGCAAATATTTCTTAGAATGAAGCAAAGCACTTAATGTACTGCAAGCCAGCATACCCAGTGTTGCTAAGACCCAAATGCTTCTTGAAGAAGCTGTGACCATCACCAGATGCTATGACAATCTTTCAAGGAAGGGGTGGGGAGTCACTCTGATGCAATGGTGATACTGTCACCATCTTGCAATTTATTAGCACCCACACAGGACGAACATTTCTGCCTTGGCTAGATCCCTCACAGGGACTGGCTGAGAGTGAACAGTAAGTGTGTCAACTGCTTTCCTGCTACAAGGAAGAGACTGCTTTGATGCTCTTGACCTGAAAGGCTGAGGATGGTCAGTAGGTGAGTCTTTCTAAATAGTACACCATGGGAATTCCCTGGCGGTCCAGTGGTTAAGACTCCGCACTTTCACTGCTGTGGGGTCCGGGTTTGACCCCTCGCTGGGGAACTAAGATCCCACAAGCCATGCGGTGCGGCCAATAAATAAATAAATAGTACACCATGCTTCCCATGTGTGGACTCTGGGTTGATTTTAATCATCATTTCTCTTTTTATTAAATATTCAGGCTTTATATTTAGAGGAACTTATCATATTGCTATAGTCACTGATACATGCAAAATATAACTAAGCATTGGGGAAGAAACCTTCCATTTCTACCAGTGATATCAGCCCAAGTGGGCCATTCATAGGGAATAGTAATTCAAGCAATTATTCCAAAAAATGATGCATTGTCTTCATTACAGCTCTAAGCTATAAACGGCAAAGAATCTGTTTTGGTAGATGGATGGTTTTGCTTCAAATATTAAAAGCTAAAACAGGCTCAAAATTCAGGTTCTCTTGCCTCTTAAAATCTTCAGGAGAAGTTATTATTGTTTTACTAAATGAATGTAATGGACGTAAACAGAAACAGACTTAAAACACAACATAATGCTATGCATATTAAACATCCCATTCCTATATTATTTGAAAATATTTTATTTGGAAGGTATAAGTATGTGAAAGAAAACCTTAATAGAAATGAAAACATTAACCTTAATCACAGTGTTTGCTTTAACGAACACTAACAAATTCAACAGGGAGAAATGGCATAATCTAAATGCTAGGGTACAACACACAACTTTTATCTATCACTTCACACTGCAGATAATTTTAATGTATTTCCTGCGTAACAAATATTGACCTAAAGTTACATGTTAAGATAGGATGCCATGGCATTGAGAGTCTAGAAGTGATGCAATGGTTCTTTGGTTACGGATGGTAAAGCAGTAGCTCAGCAAAGTGCCTGTCTGGGGGGGCTGGAGACTATAGCTGTAAACATCACTTGATTTCAACTGTGGAGACTATAAATACAATTGGATACCCTCAAAAATTGGGTGTAAAAATTGGCACTTCCCCTTTCTCTCAAACAAAACTCAAAAAAACATAAAAGCATGATTTATCTCCGAGAGAACCCACAGCCAATATTAGTTATTCAAGGCCTGGTTAGGTCTTCACTGAGATGTTAAAAAATGACAGCTCCCCCCGCCCCGCCTCGCCTCCATCTCCTGCATGTCTGACAACCAAGTCAGTTGGGCTGATTTAAACACAAACATTTATTGAATTTAATTATCTCATTATACTCAGACCCACTCCCCACCCTCCAAGAAACATTCTAAATTGATCTCTAATTGGGCAATCACAAGACCTGGCTTTACATGCAACTTGGATAAACCCCCAAATGACACGTAATGGTATGTACCCACCGCTGCAACGGTTTTCTGCTTACCCATCATATCTTTTGTCTTCTTGAAATGTTTGTACCACCTTCCAAATTCTTGACATTTTGCTGCTGAGACATTTGCATAGTAAGTGCTGTTCACAATGGAAGAAATCATACTCTGCATGAAGAGGGGGGATGGAAACAGTTGTAATACACAGCGGCACAAGACAGAACACAGACATGATTTCAATTGTGGAAACTGTAACTTATTTTTCATCCACTGAGTACCAATACATTTTTGTTTCACACTGTAGCCTAAAGCCATGACTTCTTCAAAGTCAATAAGTAGAGCATCAAATGCTTTAAGTAGAAAGCAACAGTCCACTGAGACTGGTATAAAATGATCACACCCACAGACTTTGTTCTAGTATGTATGGGACCTACACCAATGTCATCTGTTCCAGGGCGGACAAACTTCAAACTTCCACCGATCCCAATAAATCCAAATACTTGGAGACGACTTTCTGATTGTAATTCATAAATAAATGCCACTTTGTGGTTTCGTGACTAAATTCTCCATCCTTGCAACTCCCAGGATGGCCCAGGGACCATAATATCAGCATCATCTGGAAGCTTATTAGAAATGCAGAATATTGGGTCCTACCCCAGACCTGGTCAAGCAGCATCTGCATTTTAATCAGATCCCCGGGGATTCGCGTGCCCACTAAAGTTTGGGAAACACCCCTTGCACTTTCCACTCACAGTATCTGGGTTTCACTTGGAGGTAAACTAACACTGTTGCAAGCCTGACTGACCACATTTAAGAAGAGAAAAACTATTCACAAAGATCCTCTAACAGAAGAAAAAAATATGCTGCAATCTTATTGCTAGCTTCATATATAGTAAAGCTTGGGTTTTGAATTTCAAACTAACTGTATCATTTTTAAAAATACGCATTTCATGGTGACTCATCTCTCAAGGATACCACAAAAAAGAAAACGCCCTATTTTGTCATTTGTCTGAATACTGCTTCTAATAACAAAAGCTTGGAAAATGGAGTCAACAGTTTAACATAGAAAAATGAAGAAAGACAATGATTTTGATGTATTACTAGTTTTGTTTTTTTTTTTTAACTCATTTTCAACAAAGAAAAGTATTTCTTCCCAGGAAATTTTGGTTCTGGTCATTTCAGTGACTTGATCATAGTTACTTCCAGCCACAACACTCATTCTCTAGTAGCGGCTAAATTAATTTCCAATTGAGTCGTAGGAATAATTAGACTTTGCAGAGCCAATCTGTCCTCCACTCCTGTGTGTAGAAACATGAGAACTTACATTTCAGACTTCAGGTGGTCTATGGTGAAACGGTTTACAGAAGGCGGGGAACAACCAGAAAAGCCAGTTTGGGGACAAAAGGATTTTTACATCGTTATCTTCTTTAAGCTACTTCTAATGTAGAGCTCTTTTGATTTTCATTCTCCTGACATCCGGCATCAGTGTTAATTTTATAACATGCACACATTCCCGTAATATGTAAACCTTGGGGATCTTTGAAGAACTTCCAATGAAGGATAAGCTGGAGTTACATTACTGATGTAAAACATGGCTATCTTTCCTAAGAGGCACTATGATTATCTTTTTTTTTTTTTTGACACTTTCTACTACATAGTCATTTTTACATTTCTCTAAAAAGACATTCTTAATGTGCTCACGATACTCTGCCGTTAATCCAGACCTAAGAGAGTCCCTCAGTCCAAGGTACAAAAAGATACTTAGCAAGGTTGCCAAAACCAGACCCAGAAGATTACCTGATCCAGTTAACAATCCGTCAGCTTCAATCACACTTACTCTATTGTAACGATGGATCAATAACGTCAGACACTAACAAAACTACTGAGATGGCTGATGGATCACTGTGATTCTGCAAATGGGTGAGAGCCCATGTTCTTCTACTTTGGTCCAATTTTTTAAAAATTATTACTCTTCAACTTAGACATGCTGGCAGATTCTTAAATGTTAACATAATAGTACATGTAAATTTTAGATGTAGCTTATGTCTTAGTTTCCAGAAAAGTCTGAAATATCAAAATTTTGCTGAGGTTTCTGACAAATGTCCAGGCTACCTGACTTTGCCAATGGTTCCATCTATGAGATTTGCTCTTTGCTGCGCACCTACTACGTCCCTGGCTGGTACTAGGGATACAAGGGCAGATAAGATACAGCCTCTGCCTACAAGAAGTTTACCGTCTATTAGGAAGACATATGTAAACAGATCATTTCAATTTAATGGGATTCAGTAGAGCAAGAGTGGAAAATATATGGGGGTGGGGGAGGAAGAAAAATATACAATGTGTGGGAAAAAGAAAAAAAAAACATCTGAAATATTTTTATAAAACTAGAGCCCATATGTAACAGTGCTATGTAGTTCATTATTACCCATATGTGGAAAATAATATCCATATGTGCGTGTTCATCAAAGCTTCCCCCTGCCCTCGTTTAACCCTAAATTGGTAGGCTCTGTCCTTAAGTGACTTTCTGGATGCTTTCTTCTCTGTCAAGTGGTGTGTGCTTAGGGAAACTCTGAATAACGTAAATATTAGCCTAAGTGAGACATAAGTCAAAAGCTAATCCACAGGTTATGACGCATGCCAAAGCAACTTTCTAGATTCTCTATCTTTCTGTGCTTTTAGGGGGCCGGGAAATAGTCCATAATTCAGGTAACTTGGGGTCACCTCTATTTTTACTGGAACAATATGCAGTGATATGTCCAACTAAACTGCTCAGACAGCCACTGCATGAGACATTTTTTTTCCCTGTGGTAAAATCCCCACTGAAGGCTTAGGCATGGCATCTAACTAGGTCTATGAGTTTTAAAGGCAGGGAAGAGAGATTTCAGAATCTTGGGAGGCACATGGTATTTGAAAGATCACATTCAGTCCTGTATCTTAAATTTGGAAAATCATAAAGAAACACCTCTTGTTTTGATAATACAAAGAAGAGAAAGTCAAGATTGATAATACTTTCCTACAGGCTGAGGATGGATGGGGGTAGGTAAACAAAGATCTATGTTTCTGAGAAAGAGGCTTGGGATTCTTCTGTCAATCAAAAGGAGACACTATGTAGTTTAAAAAGATCACTAACTAAAAAGATTACTCACTAAGCTATGAGTCCATGCAGGTCTGGGGCTCTGTATTACTTTCCAGCCCAAATGCCTGGCATGTATTAAATACACACTAAATGTTCATTTGATGAAGCAGAATCAGCTAAACCTGCATTCAAGTCCAAGATGTATCACATACTGGTAGTGTGACCTCGGTCAGATTAATTGACCACTATGACAATTCCCAGTAATAAACGGGAATGTCAGCAGCAGTCACCTCTTGGGGCTGTTCTGAGAACCTATTCATATGGGCATTTTTTTTTTTTTTTCACTCATCCAGCAAATATCTATGGAACTCCTGCTATGTGCCTGGAACTCAACAAGTCACTAGAAAAATAATGACTTGAAGAGACATACTATCTCCACTTGGACTGACAATAAATAAAACAATGAATGTGATACAATTAGCACAGAGCCTGGAACATACGGAGTATGGACTTAAGAGAAGTTAATTACTATGACAACCCTCCGCCTCCCTCTTCATTGGCTTTTATTATGTGATCACATTTCAGATCAGTCGAAAGACTATGCTTTAAATAACATATGAGTCTTAGATACAATTTTCAAATGATGTATTTTAAGTCAAAGAAATTTTCTTATGAAAGAACAAAGAGGATACAAATTAAATGATTCAATAACAAGTCGGGTCAAGGGATAACAAGGGAAAACATCAATGAAAAAGAGCACTTCCATTTGTTTCAATATTGCAATTTGGTGGTATCTTCCAAAGCTGGCCAGTAGGTACCAGGTGGTGGCTGACATCAGGAAGATACACACCACTCCTCTGACTTATTTGATCCATGCCCTCTTCCATCTCTAGCTAACAGCTGCTCACCCAGGATACAATTTCAGTGCGGACTCCTGCAAGGCTCTTCCTGACAGCCCAAACATCCCGTACATAGAACCTCTATGGCACCCATCACGCTGTTTATTTCCTACTAGGTGGGTGAGCCCTGGGGCTTATTTCCATATAGCCTGGACCTATCACAGGGCTGGGCACCTATTTGGTGATCGATAAAAGGTCACTGAAATAAGTCATTACTGCAGGCTACCAGAAAGTCCTCCTCTCTGTTTTCTTAAAGGTCAAAGGTAATGTTAGATTAATTGTCACAGGGAATCTTTTCGATCCATCAGTTTTAGCCGTCAAGCTCCAACTCAAAGAGTTTGAAGAACCTTTGTTCTTGAATTTGCAAGAGCTCCCTTCCAGGTTTTTGAAGCTACTTCCTCACAGATGTCTTGGAAGTCACCGAGCTCTCGGTGCTCGTGTTCTCCCAGATCTCTGGGTGTCTATTTATACGAGCTTCTCCAAAGCACTGGGAAAAGGGCACGGCTTGCCTGGCAAGTCTTCTTATTTGGTGGCCAGTCTGTGGAAAGCATCCATGTTCAGGGACTAAAATAACCAGGCTGATAAAACTCCTTCGGTTTAAATCCCAAGTTCAAACGCTACCCAGGAACACAAACCAAGGAAGAGGCCCCAGCTTCCAGCGTCAGGAAATACAGTTTGGAAGTCGGCAGAAATTGGCTGTGGGTCTCCTAACCCCAGTGTGACACAATATTCTCATCCCAGGAGCCAAGTTGTAAGCTTTTCTAAGATCCATAAAGCACATGTCTGCGCCCTATGAGGAGCTCCGGCTCTTTCTGAGAGTCTGCTCGAGTTCCGATCTGAAAGAATGCCATCTTCACAGAAACCCTGGTTCTCTAGAATGATACCATCTGCCACAGGCTGAGCTTCCTTTTCAGCCAAATACATTATTTATAACCTTTCTAATTGTGAAAAGGTAAGGGTGGAATTTTTCTACAGCCTGACTTCGATATGGTTAGAACATTCTGAACCTTTGCTCTCAAATACTGCAGGTCTTTGCATTTGAAAAACAAAAAAACAACCCCCAAACCCATAAGGAATTGGTGAAGGTTACATAATTTTTTTCAAAATATTCTATCCTGTCAACTCCCCGCTAGAATAGGACGTACACTGTTAAGTATGTATTTATAACACACTTAGAAAACCGAAGGAAGAGAGTTTTTTATTTCTCTCCTTGGTCATCTTAGGAGCCAAGGAAGAGGTTGGGGGAGAGGTGAGCCCTTCTGAAAAAAAGGTTCATAACTGGGGAAAGAGAGTGATCTGATTACCCTTATAGTTGCTTTGCTGTGCCTTCAACATCAACAAAAAAACCCACCCCCAAACAATGCTAATCAGGTTATTCAATCATTTAAACCAAAACTGTTCATGCTTTTCTGCCAAATCAACCAACCACAGCAAAATCTGTTATCTCTGATTGCTCAGCTTCCAGTCAAAAAACCAGTTAACCCCGACTATACCAAAAGTTTTCCAAAATACCCTCAAAGCGCTGCGTGCTCATGGAGAAGAAAGAGAAAGCCATGCCATCTTTAAAGGGTAATTGGAGCGCTGGACCCTACTTGCATATTACAGTATACTCTAATAAAACTACACAGCCTGTACCGGAAGCCGGCAGCTCCCTAGCATTCATGTGATCTCCATACAGGCTTTCCGTGCACAAATTTTTTTTTTTTTTTTTTGTAACAGGACTGTGATATCATGATCAAAACTTACTAAAGACTTGTGGATGGTCTGACTGAGGTGGGAAGAGGCGCCAGGGCCTCTACAAAATAGTGGTTCACCCAAGTTTAAAGCTTTCGGGCTCCATCAGCAGAGAGGGCAAAAGCTACAACATCTTATTTACACAATTATCTAAATACGATTAAACAGCTGATGGACAAATATTAAACTGGAAAATGTACAGTCATTTCAGCTTAATGTAATCCTCTTTCTGTAAACACCCAAGATGATTTTTTTTCAACCAGAACAGTCCTGACATCTCATAAGCCTAAGGGTGAATAGCAAGAGATTGTTTTTGATAGTTATAAATATTCAAAAGACATGCAGACCATCTGCTTTCATAATACAGGTAAAGCAAGACTGAAATGGGGACTGCTGTATAAAAATGATTCTTTTAACAAAGTCTTCCTCTCCTCGAAAACTATAAAGACAGATGTCAAAAACTGTTTACACAGAGCAATCAGGAGCGTGCAAAATGTAATATTCCTTTTACACACAGTGCTTGCTAAAGAGATTTTTTTTTTCCTTTTTCTTCCCATCTGTGTGTTGCAACACATTTCTACAAGTTAAAAACATTTTTTTTTTTTCAAACAGAGATCTCATGAATACCCAAAAACATGCTATCTGGTTTCTGAATGCTAATTAATTTCAACTAAGGAATCTGAATATCTTCTTCTGTAGGAAGGAATGTATGTTTTGAATCGGAATACTCCAGAGACACAAGGGAAATCATCTTGCACAGGTTTAATTCTGTAAGGCGATTTTTCATGGTTCTACCTTGTCTGTAATATATATCTGGTACATCCATGTCTTAAATGAAAGCACATCACTGCTAATGTCTTTGGCATGAAGTCTAAAATAATTGTTTTCTGAAATAAATGTCTGTGCGTGCAGAATGTATATACAGAAACCTTTAACTTCTCGGGCGACACACAGTGATGCTTTATAAAGCCCCGCAGTTAATTTTCAGGGCTGGAACACTAATCTTGACAGTAACCTTTTTATGTATTGTATTAATGGCACAGAGACATTAAGCACCTTTTTATAATTTTCAATAAAATGAGCATTTACTGAACAATCTGTCAAACTGCTGGCTCTCTATTCCTTTACATTTTTATCTTTTGACAAGTGTAACTTCACACACTCAGCTGGCCCTCCCCTTTCTCTAGGTCCGGCCTGCCTATGGCCTGAATTTTCACAGCAGGGTTTTAGATGCGCGTGGGAAACTTAAAAGGTCAAATTTTAACTTCAGGTCAAATGGAATCAACTCCACATTCAAATACTGTTTTAATAGGGATTCTCAGAAAATGGGGTTTTCTTTTCATCCCAAAGGATATCAAATACTACAAACAAGGCATCATAGGAGATGGTGACATGGAACGAATTTGTTGAAAATTCACAGGTAGTCCCCATCTGGTATTGAGGGAGGGGTGGGGAGGGGAGGAAGGGAATCAGGTTTCAATTTATGGGAAGCAAATGGCAGGATTTCTAAGTGTCATATTCTGTTTGTGATGTTAGCTTATGTTCCCCAAATCTTTCCCTCTGGATCCTTTATTGCTTTCTAAGCTATTCTCTTGGGAGATACAACTGGGGCATATTCGGCATCTCAATTTGTTGAGAAGAGACTAATCACTTCTAAATTTTACTTAAACTCCAGTTGTCATAGTTATGGCTCTTGCCATCTTGATCAATCCCGGTGCCTGAAAATGGCATCATCACACAAAGTCACCCTAGTATCGTGCTAAAAATAGAAACTCGGTACAAAGCTCCAAAGGAATACAAAAGGAAGCACAAAGAGAACCTGGGCAATTCTGTTTTAATTCTCTTACTACATTTCCTAAAGATGAAAATGTGACCGTTTCGAAGCACAGGAATTTTATGTAATGGTTTAAATAGCCAATTCATCATTTTTAAACGAAATGCTGGCTCACAGTTCGTATGGCTTTTCCGCATAATTAAAGTAATTTTACATAAGGCCCAGATAATATCTTTTGACCAGATTCTCTATTCTTTTTGTGTAAGTATCCGTCTAGATCGTTCTTAATGCTACTGAAACCTCCTTATTCAAACGAATTGAATACGTTGGTAAAGAGCTTAAATTAGAAAATATTTGCTAAGAAGTGTACTGTTACTAAGGGCATGTAATATTTCAAATTAACTGCACATAGAGGCTTAGGTTTGCTCATCTGCAATATGAAGGGAAATGAACTAGATAATCTGCAAGGTCCCTTTTAACAGCTTGAAGATTCCATGAGATCTGTATGCATTCCCAGACACAGGTCCTACAGGGTCTTCTTTAGTGACTAAAGAAGATGCGATTGTAATACCCATCATCCATTCACTGTTCAGACATCCCCAACTACAGTTTTATTTTTTAGGAAGGTTGGAGTCCCTTGGTATCTTGCTTATAATATGATTATTAAAAATATACTCACTATCATTAAACATTATGCTACTCCAAATAGAATTTTCACAAGTTTTTCATTAGATAAATCTAAATCTAATGAGTTTTATTTGATTTTATAGCAAAAATCATTTCCTAAGATTCTAAATCTTGAGTGCTGGGAATGCTTGCTTCTTCTTGCTCTGATGGCCCTTGTGTGGTTAAATCTCCCATTCTCTATGGAGATTAAAATTTCTCATATCTGTACTTAGAAATAGCAGGAAAAGATACCAAATTTGTATTAAATTCCAGAGGTCCTAAATAAAGCATTTTGAGAAACTTCAAACCACAGAGTGAAAAAAAGAACTAAAGTAGTTTGAACAATCCATTTTTCCAAAAGTAAATACTAGAATTAGACTCCGTAACTCTTCACAGATTTTATATTCCTTCCTTCCTTGTATGAACGCTATTAGATTTTTAAGCCACACTGCCTAAAAATTGGGGAGAAAAGTAAGACTGCTTTTTAGCTTTTTATGGGGCCAAAGACTTTCTTTGGGAGTCTCATGAAACCGATGGAAGCTCTCCCCACATATATACTCCCCAAAAGAGGCTTGGAAATTCTGGGTCTGCACAAACCCTTGGGAGCCCACTGCGTGGGCAGTGGATCACACCCAGATCTGATCCAAGATTTCACAGGAGACTGAGGGCTAAATCATGTCCTTGATTTCTGTGTTTTATTAGTTGTTAGTTGTTAGCCAAGATTTCCCACGTCTACTGAATATAAACCAATGTCACCTCTGGATGAGGTCACAGAGAAAAATCAAATTAACCTAGCTCACCTCTATCAGTATTATGAAAATGCTTTACAGTTTAGGAAAATGCCATATACTGGTAATCACCTCTTTGGGAGTTACGGTGAAATGGTAAAAAGAATGTGCTGGATGGGCTGTCCGTCATGAAGTAAGGAGCTCCGTCCATCACCGGGGGCGTGAGAGCCAGGCTGAGCTGGTGCTCCTGCAGAAGGGTGGACAAACCAAGCCCCTGAGGCCTGTTCTGGAATGGCTCAACACTTATCTCCACTTGCAGCTCTCTCTAAATTCAGGTGATTCTGGACCTTCACACAGCTGACTTTTACACATTATATATTTATAGCCCCAAACGGAGTCTCCAATGCCAAATGTGGCCTCTGGAACCTCAGCTGAGGGAGGGACATTGTGAGCTAACACGGGGTGGTACTAACTGCTGGCATTTCCAGCTTGGCGGTATCAGCATCTTGGTCTATAAATCATTTGATTCTGCTATTGGTATTCCCCCCGCTTTTTTTTTTTTTTTAAACTATGAGAAATAGACAAACATAAATAAATAGACTAGTAGTAAAAAAGCATGGATCTCAAATATAACGCAATTGAGACAAAATGAAACCTATTAGCCAAGCTGAAATATATAGTTGATTATAAAAGAAAAATTTTAAAATGTGCACAGAAATATGTTGTTAAAGAGTGTGCTTAACAGTGACGTATAATTAGGTCTTTTATAGCAGTTTTTAGATCTCTGGGTCCCTTGTACCTCCCAAGCCTATTGTCTGCTTACAAACATAGAAGTTTTGTACATATACTCAAGAACATTAACAATATAAGCAAAAGTATGGGACAGCTTGGAATATCAGTAGGTTTTCTTAGAGGAAAATGTAGAAGTAATTTGCTCTTGGTAAGGTAAATTAAAAATTCAGAATTAAGAGTAATAGGAAAAATATTTTGTGAAGTAGGATATTATAGATAAGACTACATATAAAATACTACTAATAAAACTACTGACATAGTTTATAGGTTCACAAAATAAACATGATGAAAATTCTATGAGGCTGTTTAGGTCTGACAAATATTCCTGAGATCCTACTATGTGTCAGATCCCTGAATGTGATGATGAATAAAACTTAGTCCCTTTGTGACCATCAATTACAGTGTACTCAGAGAACGGAGTTAGTCCACAGATAATTACAAAACAAATTGGAAAGTGCTATTGGGGGGGGCATAAAGGAGGGACAGAGCCTTGGATGTAGGGAGGGGGGGGTCAAGGGTAGTTAAAGGAAGGAACACTGGGAAAACTCACATCCAGAGGACAGTCCCCATCAGGCATCTTTGACACTATCCAGTCTAAGATACCACATCTGCTTAACTTGCAAATGTGCTTATTTAAAGCATCATGCTTGCGTCTTCCCCCACTTGCATTTTAAGATGCATCAGACCTTTACACTGACTCTAAGGACGGCGCTAAAAGCATTCCTTAAAGGTGAGAATGAGTTATAAAACAGCCCTTTAATTTTTTCACAAATGAAAAGTTCTTGGTTGTTTCCATAAAAAAGTGACACTTGTATCAAAATCTTCTATGTTAGCAACAAAGTTTCTTAGACCCGCAAGTGCCATTTCAAACTCTCAATCCCCACGCTGTAGAAAAACAAGTAACGTTATACTGTACTTTAGAACTGAGCGCTGTTCTAAATGCTTTACGAGTATTAACTCATGTAATTCTCCAAACAATCCTGAAAAATTGGTACTATTATCTTGCTACTTTATAGATTTAAAAAATGAGGCATGGAGAGTCACTTGCCTGAATGTACAGAGCGGTAACGACAGAGCTCACATTCTTGACTCCCATGGAACGAATGCTATTAGCTTACTAATTATGTGATGGCAAACAGCAGTTGCTGATGAAATATATCACTTCCAAAGATAGTTCCATTAAGAAATAAAAAGAAAATGAGATCAAGCACTGCCCTTTGTTACCATAACCGAGGAGATTCAATACATTTGGGGAAATATTTATTGTGACGTTTCATAAAGTTAATACTCGTTTTGGTTTGCTCCACGTTTTTCACTTGCATAGGAATAAGCGCTGGATTGATAGTAAAATGGGACAAGCCTAGGACAGTCGGGTGGCACCCAATGAGGAAATACCCTGTCTTGTCATCTAGATAAGAATGTGATCTCAAACGGTGCTAACAATTAAAGCTTTAATCGTTCTTAACTTTCAACACATCATTTGCCTCTTTAACCTCTTTGAGTAAACTAAATTAGACTAGCATTTTCATGGGGAAATACTGCCATACAAGAGAACAGTCTTTTGAAAAGGAGAAAGAAAAAGATGATGACTAAAGAGGATGAAGTTTTAGAGTAAGAATGAGAGAAAGGAAAAAGATTCTTAAGTCAGCCACTTTCTCTACAATGCGGAATTCTGCAGCCTCCTGAATTGTCCAGAATGGAACTCCAGCACCCCATAATAATACTGCATATTAGAACCCACTACAATCTTACATTTCTGTAGCGCCCTTCATGCAAGGATCCCAGGGTGCTTTACAATCATTATGAGTTAAAATTAAAACTAAAGCACATACAATTCCTAATAGAACCATTTTAAAAATGCTAAGCAGAACAAATAACTTTTAAGTCTAGATTTAAAAGTCCCAACAGCAAGAGCGTTCCTTATTTCAACTGGCAATGAACTGCGGAGCCTGGCTGATGCTCTCTCCTGTTATGTTAAAGCCTCTGTTATGTTTTTTAATACTCAGAGCACCTTACTATCAAGCAGTTTCCAAAGAAAGAGGAAAAAATCGGGTGCGTGTAGTATCTGTTTTGATTATTCTGAATTTACGGTTTTCTGTTTGTTTGTTTATGAGTTTGTTTGGGACCAAAATCTGACATGAAATAGAACAGGTTTAAAAAGCGAATCCAGATAAAGCCCAACTTGAAATTTACGTAGTCATTCCGACAAAAGACACTCCAAAAGCACTTTAAAACTAGCTCTGTTTGAGCAAGAAAATCTGATTGATTAGCATGATTTGGTTAACTTTTTAAAAGAATTAGAAAATAGCATTTAATAGGCTTTCTCTCAGGCCATGTCTTCTCCTAAGCCTTGGCAGTATTTATTATTCTGCAAATCAGAAAAAAATAGGGGAAATGCACTCATGATATGGTAATTTTCCTTGCATTAGTGATTTTGAGGTCAGAGGAAACTTGTTCAGATCTAAAACAAAGCATAGGTAAAAATCTATTAAGTGAAAATGAAGTGCTTACACATTATCAAAGCACCCTCTAAATTGGCATGGCTTAAACTCTTTTATGTTTTACTCTTGTGAAAAGATAGTGGCCATAAAATATCTGAGATCAATCCATTTGAAGTTAGATGCTTTATTAAGTTTGGCTTTTTTGAAAGGTTACAGGGAACTAATATCAAGCTACAGTAAAACCCTTATGTATATAAACTGGCTAAAAATGAGCCTGATAGATGAGACACAAAAAAGAAAATTTGCAATTTGAAGGACACGTCTATCGTAGATGCTACGTTATTACATTATTAACACAGTACAGATATCTCACTGTCTAATCTGAGAGAGGTACTAGAGTGAAGTAATAACTGGTTCAAAAAAGGAGACAGAAAAAGTAATCTGATGTAAGTTTAGCAATTCACACAACTGCCCATATAAGACTGGTTTATCATTTCCTTTATGGATCTCGCCATTAATACAATTGCTGAAAGTGGTAATAAAATCCAATTAGTATCAAGTACTTCCATGCCTGGCAAAGCAGATATTCATAACCTCGGACTCCCTTGGGCAGTAGGGTAAAAACTGGGAGAAGTTTTGTCATTTAAAAGAGGAAAGAAAAGCTCCTACATGGAGCTTTTCCTCAAAATATATGATATTTAACGACAAGATTTACAATAGATTTACAATATTATGCTAGGAAGGGGCAGGTACAAAATCCTACAAGCACATCTCAAACAGGAGACTTTAAATAGAGCTGCCAGTTATACCCTTGGTCATCACACTGAGCCAGTGAATGACTAAGGTCTATATTTTCACATAGACTCGAGAAATTGCCCACCGTTTCCCATGCAAATATCTAACATTGTCTTGGGGGTCAAAACAAAGGGCTATTAGCGCAATTATACCTACTGATCCAGACAGGATGTAAGGACGGGGAGAAGTGACTGCCAACAGAGTTCTTACAGTCAAACTTTTTGGAACCTCCCAAATACCAGATTATCCCAGGAATCAGTCCCCGTGGTCTAAATCACCCTCGAATACTCTAAATTAGGGGCATGACGGTATTTTTAAAGCAAGTCAATGTAAGAATGACAAAATCAAAGATACAAAACCAAAACATACGTTAAAGAAAAATTTCAGCAGTAAGAATAAATACAGTTGGAAAACTGTAAGTAGTTATCAGTACTTCAGAGAAATCTATTTTATAAAACATCAAATTAGTTGGAGAAAGGTTTTTTAAAAAGGTCTCTGTCTCTATCTATCTATCTATCATCTATCTATCTATCTTTCCTTCCATCCATCTATCCATCCGAGAATACTTGATTAAGCTCACAGGGTCTGGGTATGAATTCTCGCCCCTCTGCTTCACCTGCTCTGTAACCATGGGACTTGCTTAAACATTCCATGGCTTGGGTTCCTTAACTGAAAATAGGGATATAAAACCATCTACCACTTAGGGTGATAGACACACTCTTGATACTGTAAAAGTACTAAATGAAAGTTACTATTATTTCAACTACTAAGATGTGTCACCCTTATTACTCCATAGGAAATAGAATGCCTGTCACACAGCAGACTGTCAGTACATATTTCTGAATGAATAAGTATGTGAATATGTGAATAAGTTTCATAGGTTAGACTCTCATGTGAAATACAATATTTGAATACTGATGTTGGATATTCTCTGGAGAAAATGTGATTATTGTTTATTGGAATTTTTTTAGAAACGTCATTTTGGTCCAAAAATTATGGAAAAAATAACATAAAGTGCAGTTAAAAAATATATATATCTACAGCCTAACAGATAGAGATTTTTTAAATTGGTGCTTTGTATAATACAGACTGAATACCAGCTGAACACAGGGGTTTATTAATGTCTATGGAAATGATTGTCAAGTTTCAGAGAATGGGCACGGTTAAATGCCAAGCTTCAGCAGGGAAAGGTGGCTTCTTTTTTCGCCTGTTTTGCCAGTACCTAATGAAAAGTCTGACACATTCTACATCCCTAGATGCTGTCAGAAAAAGGAAAACCAAAATATCATTTTTTTCCACGTTACTTCTAAATGGAATGTTCAAATTTAAATTCATTTTATGTATCTTTTGCTACTTGAAAATAAAAATGACAGTTCCCACTTTATGGAGGGCTCAGGCTTGGAGCTACTTTTCCCAGGTGAGAAATGAAACAGAAAGAACCAGCACCTTAAAAATATGAAAGTGGTAATGTGTGAGTGTTAGTGTGTTTGTGTACACAAATGTGAATGTGTGTGTGGTGGGGAAGGGTGGTAAAAATGCACATATATCAGATTAAAATCCCTTAGGAATATGTGACCTAAACATTTTTAGAAGGAAGACACTAGTCTGGCAGAAGTAATAACTGACCTTTTACTTATGATACTTTTAACAAAATGAATCTATCCTTGTACTGAATGTATATATATTTATCTAATGTTCAAGTTCAATTTCTAAAACTTCAGGGGAAACTTAAATCCAAATGAAATGTATTTTTATTGTACATCAAAATATTTACTTTTTCAAATCCCAATTTACCTTCCAAATCCATACCCTCCAAGTTCCCACGACGATAAGCTTTCTTATCCCCACCTCAGACTTTATCCTCCCTTCCTTACTTGCAGGTCAGAATACAACACCCACCTTACCTAACTACATCCACTGAAAAAAGCAAGAGTAACAACACAGCACCCAACCTCAGATCCATAATGAGCTACGGGTTTCTTATGCCTCAGAACAGTTTACAAAAATAAACAAACACGTGGTAGAAAAAAAACAATAAATGGATGTCAGTCTATTTGGGCAGATTTATGATAGGAAATCAGTCACAGAAATAAAGGTCTGAGTTATAAATCAAACCCCACGCCCACTCATGGAATTTCCGCGGCTAGAGAAAACCTTGCAAAGATTATCCAAGAAAACATTACTGCAGCAAAACCTAAGTCTTCATTTTAAAATCAACATGTTAAAACGCATCCTTGGGAAAGGACTTTGGGGTCAGTCACTAACCAGCATTTTGACTTTAATCTCTGGGAAAGATAACATCTTCTGGTTCTAAGATTGGAAGTGCAAACTGGACTTGCTCTTTTCAAGTAGGGGACAACCCTCCTGGGAGCACTGGAGGCGTGGCCTGCCAGACGCCACAGGCAAATTCCTGGGGCTGCCCCTCCCCTTCCCTCCTGGCCGCTCCTCAGTAAAGGGAATCTCCTTGCCCACAGGGTGGACATTCTTTCTGCCCAGCTTATCATTAAGGGACCCAATGGCCATATTCAAGACTGCGCTATTTCACCATATTAAACAAAACCAAACCCTTACTGTACAGCAAAATGGGCATGCTGAATTCTATGCTAAAAGTTCTCACGTGAATGAATCAAAACTCCACAGGAGGGGAAAAAGTCTTAAGCTGTAGCATTTCTTGGGGTTAGGTCCCATTTTGTACAAGACTGAGGCCGTATTTATTTGCTAGGCATTTTTCACCACAGCACCTTCATCACCGAATCTCACCAGGGAGGAAGAAAAGAGCAGTTTTACCAAGCTCAGCATATATTTGGGGCTGAGGCCTCAGAGTGCCTGCATTTCCTCTAACTAATAACTTCTGACAGAAGAGAAAATAAAGAAGCAAATGGAAAACAGTCCATAATTAAAACATTCCGAATTGAGTATCAGATTCACGAATTCATTCTAGAGAAATAGAAGATGATGCAGCAGAATACAAAATAACCCCCTCATTTAGAGAACAAGTTGCGCTTTTTCATAATATTAAATATTAAATTAATTTCAAATAGTTGCTGCCACTGCTGAACGATGTATACTTTTTTTTCAAATTTTTTTTTTTTTTTAAAGAAAGGAAGATTGTAATTATAACTGATGTTGAAGTTACAGCCTAGTTTCACCACTTAAGGATGACAGCAGGGTCCCCAGCTACCCAGGCCCACATGTTCCTCTCGAGGCCTCTCTATAGAAATTCACCCATGTCTGACTCCAAAACCAAGTCCTGAATTTCATTTTGTCAATTCTGTTTAACATTATAATAGTCTGTATTCAATTCATTTCCCATGATAACATTAAGTAAACTCACAATTGTATTTATAAGCTATAGTGAGGTAGAGTTTATTGGCTGAATGTTGATGTCATTTAACAATTAGTTTTCACTGCCTGTTTCAATAAATACTTATGCTAGCATCCTCTTCTCCGGCTCACAGTAAATGCCTTAAATCTCTGCCTTCCCAAATCAATGGGACACTTAGTAACATGAAGATACATGAGATTCCTATACTGGGTATTTATACATATTTTAACGCTGAGTTAAACGAACAAACCAACCAACCAGCCTTTAATTCTAGGACATTTCAAATTTTCAAATGCTGAAACCAAGTGACAGACTATCTGGAGTTGTCTGCAAAATCCAAAGCCCCAGAGGTTAAGAGTCACCTGCTTCATTATATCATCCTATTGATTTAACTGTGTTTAATTAATTTAAATTACTTTTATTCGATGGTTATAAATTCACATCCTCCCTACTCCAAGGGTGAGAGAGAGAGAGAAGAGAAGATCAGCTAAAATGACAAAAAGACTTTGCTCTGATTTTCAAGAAACGGACACTTAACACCAGAGAATATTTTACCTGTGGCCATAGCTTACCTTAAAAGAATAAAAAAAGCCATCATTAATTGTAAACTTAATTCATTTGCTTCATTCCTATAATTGCTAACAAATAACAAAGTAAAGCTGAGGGACTGTAATGCAGCACACCTGCAATGCATGGAGTTTCCATGAAACGGCGGCACAAAAGGCCACAACCTTCCTTCCTAAGGTACCCATGTATCTTCAAGGCCATCACATTAGAAACACATTTTGAGAATATCTCAGTTGCAGAAATGTTTACAGCACTCATACAGTTCAAGTCCAAATGACTGACAGACGAACATTCACACTTACATTTTAAACTTGCATTGAAAGAAAAACATTAAAAATTTAGTAAAAATCTAGTTAGACCAGCACTTCAACTATACGCTATGGTGGCATGACCTTCACTGGTGTGGGCACTGAGAGATGGCATTACAACACAGTTACGTCGTGACCACAGGAGCAGCCCATGAAGAGCGGGTTCACGGCATCCTTTCTTTTTTATTTGAATCAGCTCTGCATCATCAAAAGTGATGTTTGGCTTTACATTTAGAAACAGAGGCAATCTCTCAGTAGAGTTTTAATTGCCCCTCTACCAAAATTCATTCTATAAACTCGAGTACAATAATAATAAATCTTTGTCTCATTTCAAAAATCCCTGATGGTATGACAGGCGTCTCAGAGGAAAACATATGATCCCACTAAAAAAAAAAAAAAAGCTGGGGCGGGGGGTAAACCAATGCCATAAAACTGGTGACAAAATCCTGATGAATAGTAACTATTTAACCTTTAGTTACAGGGAAGAGATTTCTGTTTTCTGTTCTTACTTAAAAAATTTTTTTTTTACTAAATGCTATTTTTTTTTTTTTTTGGTAATGAACAAAGTATCCAAAAACTATACTATACTCTTGTTTTATTGAGGTAGCATGGTGCAGTTTTCAACATTAACACTTCCAATGCCCTTCCCACTCACCTAGGGGTGCCTGGAAGTTATACCACCTTTATTGCCTTAAATAAGGGCTCTCAGGACAATGTAGCTTCCAAGCTCAGAGCACTCAGAGGAGGAATCGACAATCGAGCTAGTGTAGAGTTCTGCTGAGTTGTTTTTCCTCCGCTCTTTTCCCCAAGGGAGAAAAAGTGTAAAGGCTCTGTTCAGGACGAAGAGGGCATATTTTTGAAAGTCACCAGTGGTCAAGTCACTTGGCCTTTTGGGGAGATTCTTGCTTCCGATGCCAGTTGCTTTAGACTATGGAACCCTATTACACCTTCAACTAGGGCTTCCCACAATGTCCTATCATTTAGGACGGGCAATGCCAAGTACCTGTGAGAGGGGGCACTCCTTGGCCAAGGAACTCTGATTCATATCCTTCAGTAAGTCCTTCAGCGCGTTCCTGACGGTGGTGTGGGACCACTGTTCCGGAGGCAGGTCTTCTAGTTTGGGGCAACTATTGGACACACAGATTAAAAAGGGGATTATGACCAGATCGCATCCTGCTGCAGAACGTTCCTTTAAGACAGACAGATTTCATTTTGCGCATCAAACAGATGCATCTGGAGATTGCTCTCGGTCTCCTGATTGTTCCGATTAGTTAATTACTTTATACAACACATCTGCTGTATCGATGCATGAATTATACATCAGCTGCCTGTGGTGGCTATTTTTTCACGTTACTTCTACCTTCCTGCTCTGATGTGCTTGGGAAGACAATTTAAGGTGTGCTGCTTTCTCATGAGCTATGGTGAAAAACGGGAACGTGGGAACACTTTCCTTTCAGGACTCTGTTCATACGAGTTAAAATGGTAAAAAAAAAAAAAAAAAAAAAAATACATAAATGAAGAAGAGCTCGGCAATAGCGAATAAGGCATTCTTTCACAAAATGTACACAGATGGCACTGTTCAAGATATGCAAAAATATTTTTCTCTTAAGTAAACTTTATGTAAAATGCCTTCTTGTCATGCATCATTTAATCCACTGCACATACAAAGTCTTGTCATCTGATAACCTGCACAGATCGATGCATTTGGGGGGAAGGCTGCTTTTTAATGATAGATTGAAGTTAGGAAAATAAAGCAGAAGGGGTAAGGTAACAAAATCAATCTGGGTTAACCTTCCTGAAACACAGAGTAAATCACAACTGAAGGGTGACCAGAGATGCTTTATTTCAGATGATCAGGTGAGTAGAATGTTCTGCCCTATAGTTGCTGTCCTGACTCACCTGTGTAACTGAATTTTCAATGTGACCACATGATACACGTCTTGAAGCATATCTGCTACCGTAGCATCAGGGGCATCAGTCACATAAGACAGTGGGACTGGATTCCACTTTCCAACCTGGATTAGCCCTATTCCAGATAAAGAGAATATGTCACTAACTATTTTACCCTTCAAATAACATACCTAGTAGAAGGTATGTTCTTTTTCTTTTTTAACTGCCCCCACCACAAGCAATATTGTTATTTGTCTGAATGATTCCCTTCCCTCTAAAAGGCAGGTCAATGAAAATATTCACAGCTTAGCTTTCCAAATTGTGAAATTATGTAAATGACGGTGGGGGTTGTTTATTATTTTGGAAATAAAACCCCATCAATAAAACCTAGGCAGAGGCCACATTTTCCTAACTTGCAGGAAGTTCTAATAAGACATAGCTGAACCAGTTGTAAACGGCTTTACGATTTAGATAAGATTCTCTACTGCAATGGGAATCAGCATTGAAAAATACTTTACAGCCCATAAAACCATCAGAAACAGAATAAAAGAAACAGAACTAGATATTCAGTCATAAATGCAAATTGACTCTCAACAGTCCATCTGTTCAAATACGCTCCTCACTTCCTTGTGGGTCCTCAGTGGAGCAGATTATTAAGGTCAATAAGCATACTAATGATTCAGCTGAAGTAATTTAAAAAAAAAAAAAAATCTACCTCGACATTCCACACGAGCAAAATGTGTGTTAACTAAACCAAACTGAATTAAGCCAATTTTTCAAAGCCACAGTCTAGAAGGAACCCATGTAACACACAGGCTACAGTTCTTTGAATGAAAATATTCAGTTGCTTTCTCTGCAAGGTAAACAAAGGATGCCAAGCAATTTTTCCAACCCCACATCTGCATTATTTACCTTTGGCCTGGGCAGCAGAGCTATGCGAATAACCCAGAGACAGCAAGGCCATTTCAATCAGCTGGTTGAAAAGCATATCCTTCCTCACCAACACAAATTCTGCATGCTCCTCCTTGCAATCGTACTCAATGGCATTTTCATAATGTTCCACCACGCAGAAAACCGGTAGCATGGTTCCTATCAAGGACACAGAGGAAAAAGAGACGCAAACCAACGATCTTCAGAAATACAGTCTGGGGGGAGGAAAAACGAAGCCGTGAAAATAAATCTTCAACACAGTGAGAGAATGGGGTGGCTGTGTTTCCAAGGCAGACAGGGCACAGAGATCCAGGTGCGCACACACACACACACACATACACCTGCCTTTATTTTTATTTTTTTAAGTTGTAAGAGAAATATTGAAATAGAATGTGAACTTGGCCCTGAGGTAACTTGGGCTCTGCTTTAATTTTAACAGCGCGTTTCCCCACATCAATTAATGCAGAACTACCTTTTTGATCAAACCGTAAGGCTGATGAGAGAGGAGCCAGGGTCTCGTCTGATCTGCTGAGAGTGGTACCCGGTGTGCAAACGCAATTCACTACACTTGTCCTCGAAAGAACCCACCTTTGTGCTTCCTACACACTTTTGTTAACATTAAATGTTCATTGTCTGTATCCAAACAAATTATATTTGATGATAAAATTATTAGCATTTTCCTCCTTTTTTAAGACCTTGACTCTAACGAGTCCATAGAAGAAACATAAAACTTAACCAAACTGATGTTCAAAACACACGATTTCAATATGTGCATAATGTAGATGAGTAAGATTTTACTCTGATGGCTACTCATTTAATCTACCTGACTAAAAAGATATCACAGTAACCACATGTCTTTAAAATGAACCATCTTTGCTATGGCAAATGGGATAAAAATGAGAGGAAAGGAAACTGGCCTCATCAGGGCATCTTAGGATACAGGAATCTGCATAGACTTGAGGTGTTCTCTATTTACTGTAATCCCACGTAATAACTCAGTAGCCAGATGATTAATAAACACAGGCCACACCACTGTTAGCAAAGAGGCTTCTAGAAACAGAAATCACGGGACGTGGTAGTACTCGAGGTGTTTACGCAGCACACTGTCAAGACGTCCAGTGATAAACGGAAAAGGGTTAAAAGCAGATGCATCTGAACTGTACTGTGGCAAGCTGCCAGGAGGGTATCATCTTTAGCATAAATGATGACTAGGGTTACTTTAACAGGGCACCCAGGATCCCCAATTACTCCTATCACATTAATGCCTCTATAAGCTCTGCCCTCTGGACTCACAGAATCCAACTAACTTCTGAAGGTGTCGAGTGCCTGCCAGGCAGAGATAAAAATCAGGATTTCCTCCTGACACTAGGGATGCCCTTTAAAAACGCCCTCTTTGCTTGTTGCTGCTGAACAAAGCCGGCAGTAAAAGCAGCTACATTTTTCTACGTGTGCATCTACACCACAGCTTCAGTGAACTGTTCACAAGAGATTCTAGCTCTGACAAATAAACCCCTTTAGGTTTACTTAGAAAGGCTCGCAAACTCATTTGGAGGGACCCAACAGGCTAGGGATGAAAAAACAAGCTGCGGAGCTTGCCAATATTCATGTCACTCATTCGGCTGTTTTATACCAGAGAGAGAACCCGTCAGGGATCAGAAAGAGACTGGGGGAGACCACAGCAAAAACAGCAGTATGCAAACTGGTGATTTCTTCCTTGGCTGGAAGGTACTTTGGCAAAACCTTCTAAACAAATAAACAAAAACCTCCAACCCCTTTTCTTAAGGTGTGCTTTCTCATCCCGGCCCCACTTTTTATCTAGCACCTGTCAAACAGAAACCCTGCACTTGAAAAAGAAGATTAAAAAAAATACTACCACCACCACCAAAAGGCTGTAGGAATTTTTGTTGCTTGAAGTAAGCAGAGAAACTTCTACAATTAAACTGCAATTTTAAAATGTCACTATGAATGCAATGCTTAAAAAAAAAAAAAAAAAAAAAAGCACTTGAGCAGGAAGTGAAATTACTGTACTTTGGTTTCTCCTCCCCCCTGTCCTGAGGTCTTCAAAGAATTGGGTTACTAATACAACAAAAACATACACATTGATTTCTCCTCTTGTAGAATGATACAGACCTGTTCTGCTCTTTGCTTCTCCTGAGACCTATGAAATAATTGTAGGTTTTTCAAACTGTTGAAATATATGAGAGTTGTTTTGGACTTTATTTAGAGGGACCCTGTAAGATCATTAAGGTGGCTATTGATAAAGCGACAACAGCAGCCTTTAATTCCCAATCTAGCTGCTGAATCTTCCAGCAAACTGTCACACTGTCCTCCTGATGCTGGGAGTCAAGCTGAACAGGGGACTTCTCTGAACTGTCTGATTATTTGTGTTAAGTGCTGGACGAGGCTTCCAACTCCACCAACTTCATAACCTTCCAGCATGGAAAGGGGAGTGCGCTGGTCACTGCTGACTGCTAAAAATACCCCATGATTTAAACCTGAAGGCAGTCTTAGGAGCTTTTGCTGAAGGTTTATGAGCCTGTGTAAACAGCACGTCTGCCATAAGGAGCAGAGAAGTCTGTAGAATCCTTGTCTAAAACTGTCCTGGCATTAAAGTTTGCTGTGCAAATATCACATAATACCAGAGACAGCTGAAATCTCCTATTTAGGAATTTATGGAACTTACATGTTTGCAGGCGTCAGAAAGTCTTTTTTATAGAGCCCCAGTGCTTCGCAGTACAATATTAATGCACTCTGTTTGAAAAGCCATAATAAATTATATTTTTAATGCTCTTACCCTGGCTTTCTTAAGATGCATACATTCTTGGCAAACAATCAATAAATAGGGTAATCATGAGGCGAGGCCAAAGAATTTGCTGAAGTGCTGTTTTTCCATTTTTAATAGATAAAGATCTAACAATACGGACTGCTGTGTCTGTTCATTTCAGGATCAATATATTCTTTGTTTTCGCCAAACCAAGGAAAAAATAAATGATTGTATGATAAATGTTATGCATCAAACACAATGAAATTCCTCTGCCTGCTAACTTTATCTACTTAATATTCTTGGTTGCTACAAGATGGCATTTTTATCCTCTGCTTTAGCAAATGTAAGGAAAATCTGAATCCTATACACAGTTATTCAGAGACAAATAAAGACCTTCTAAGGCCCACACATTATGCCCAGGATAGGCAATGATTTATAGAAACAACAGTGCTGAACGCAGTTATTCAACTGCATCAATGGAATATAAAATTGGTAGAAAGGAATCACAGTTACATACCCTCTCCTTATAAACTTGTCTAGATCTGCCCTTCTTTTATCAAAAATACCCAATTACAGCAAAAGGGAGACACTAGAATCATCAGGTTTTTCACTACTAAATAATGAATTTGCTCTGAAGAAAACAAACCACCAAAAAAAATGACATCACAAAACTTTTACATCATATTGCAGAAGACTTCCATTATCTGTGAAACTGCCTTACAACCAGTAATCCTATGAAAAAGCTAGGTCGGTCCTCAAACAATGGAAATGTCTTATTCTTTTTTTTTTTTTTAGTATTTATTTATTTATTTATTTAGCTGTGTCGGGTCTTAGTTGCAGCATGTGGGATCCAGCTCCCTGACCAAGGATCGAACCTGGGCCCCCTGCATTGGGAGCGTGAGTCTTAGCCACTGGACCACTAGGGAAGTCCCAAATGTCTTCTTCTTAATCAGGGTTAGTTTCAGCAATAGCCACCTCTGTATGCTCTACTACAATAACATCTTCTCAATGGAAGCCTTGTGTAACTGAGACAATGACATTTAACTCAGTTCTTATTGTCCACGACATCCAAAGACTCCAGTCTATAGGGGAGTAAGATGCTCTGCTCAGGCACGGAGCCTACATTTTCAAACGTGGCTGACCCTACAGCCAGAAAAGTAACTAACTTCAGATCAGAAAGAGAATCAAGGAAAAGAACGTAACAAAGAAGCCTTCTGCCTCTCCACCCCGATACCAAGTGGCCTTGGGTGAACACAAGGGCTTGCAGCTTTCCAGGATTTGGATCGAAAGTATTTACCTTTCCTAAGGTTGCTTTTCATCAGATGACCCGAGTGTTTTAAAGGCACTCCTTGCATTTTTGCACCTGTGCTCCCAAGCCTTCCTCTTCCCAGCGGGCTCCCGTTCTGCTCCAGGCGAGCAATCTTGGCTGGTGGACCCTTCGGATCGCTCACATTGTTAGACATTTCTGAATGTTCTTTCCCCTGAGTTGCTTCGTTCAAATGATCCATACTCAGTTACTCTCTAAAGATCACCTGCCAGAATTTAAAAAGAAGACATGTTATAATTGGGTAGGTGTCTCCGCATCTCTCTTTCTCTCTCTCTCTGTATATATAACACCATGTAAATGTTTTATCCCTGGATGCTTCTCTCTTATCTGTAAGATTGCTTAACTGGACATATAATATAATGCAGACGTTACTCTATTTCTAGATCACAGCATTATATTTCCATTCAAGGTAACAGAATAATTTGCGGAAACTGTACCAACACACATGAACAAAAAGGTAATTTGTCACCTACCAGCAAAACTAACTGGGGAGGGGCTGCGGGGGAATGGGCTTACTTTTAGAACAAGAATTTACAAGTATAGCTAAAGAGAAAATAACAAATTGTATTTATGTAGTCCCAATTTTTAAAAATTAGAAACTTAATACAGAACACAATAACAACACTTTAATCAAAGATGGAAAGATTATCACAGTCCAAAATATTAGTTAGATCTGATGTCTTTGCTTATATTTTTATATGCAGTTTCTCATGAAGAAAATATATCTACATACATATACACCACCTCAAAAGAAGGTAGCAAACGTCTGCTTTTGAAACTCTCTATTGGCTTTACAGTTAATTTGTAGAAAAACTTTTCTACTGTCAAAGTATCAAGAGTTACATGACCTGTTTTAAAGATTTAGTCAAGTCTTGTCTCAAACATGTGATTGAATCATTCCACCCCTAAGCAAATGGACAGAAGTGGAGGATTTCTTCAAATAGCCCCGGTACTGAAGTGTTACAACTCACATGTCTTAGGGTTAATATTTAGGGGTCCTTTAGTAATAAAATGCTGTTAACAATTTAAATAGCAAAAATTTTGAAAATATTTCATAATATACACATTAGATTGAAGCGCTAAACTCGCTTTGAAAAAAATCTTGATAATTTCGGTAAAACACAATTGCCAGTGTTCAAAAATAATCTCAGCATGCAATGAAGTCAACATCTCAATTAACTTCAGAAAAAATTAACACATAATTATTTTCAGTTGTATCATACATTGGACATCAATTTTCATACTGTTTTTAAGAAAGCAGTACATTATCAAACCCACTTCTAAAATACAGTTTTAACTAGCATTAATATGAACAGATGAGTAGAATTCTTTTATGAACTTTCATGGTACTTGAAGTACTGACTTCACCGACGCTAAGGGAGAGGGGAGCATATATAGAAAAACCAGAGACAATATGAGAATTATCACTTTTCTCCAGCTGTCTGGTAATTCAACATATCTTTCACTTAAAAAAAATATACATATACATACATACACACACACACACACTATAACGAAGAAGCTACTCAAATCCAGATTTGAAAGCCAGCTTGTATTATTAGCATGGCCTTTCTGTAAGCATTTTTTTTCCCCCTCTGTTTAACTGTAGATTACTTTGTCCATTATAATCAAGGAAAGAGGTGATGGGGAGGGGAGAGCAATGATAATCTGTAGGTTTAAAAGCAACCTTAAGAATGTCAATTGAAGAACTATAAAGTTAGAGAAATAATGGCTATTTATCCTTGTACTCCAGGGTGGCACACTGAGACCAAAGGTCTACCGTTGATCGAGGTCCCATCTGGTTTTGGTTATGAGGTTCATTAACAATAAATGTGCCTCTTTTAACCACTTTATCAAGATTACTCTTTTCCACTAATATTAAACTGTAGTCTAAAGCCAAAATTAGTGATTATTAACTTATTCAAAACACACTTTATAATGCTTCATATGGGTTACAGTACAGAGCTGCTTCTCCTGAAATTGGCTGTCTTACCCTAAAGCGGAAGATGAATTTTAAAACATATGACTTGAAAAGAAAATACTTAACCCGTGGGGCAATTTAAGAGCAAAAAAAAAAAAAAAAAAAGAGGGGGGAGTAGATAAAAGCGTCAAAGTTAATGCTACAAAACATATTAAGTAGTCATGAGGCTTAACAGCATTATAAACTGTACAGTAAAGTGTTAGATGATAATTTAGTTAATGTATTGACAATCAAAACGTCATATAGGTCATGCAAAATTGTCCTTCGAATGAATACCCACCTATAAGCAGCTATCAAACTCAGTCATCTTGTAAAAAGCTCTACATTATAAAGCAAAATTACATGCACATAAAACGCCCAATTTACTCATTTAAACTCTACGCCCAAGGCTAAAGTTCACCAAACCTGAGTTTGGAATTGCAAAGAGCAACCTCCATGGGGCCCGCTGGACTGACAGCACGGAAACTAACTACAGTCTCAACAGATGCCAGGCTGAAGAGTTTCTTTTAAGTTACACATTTAAACAACCCATTTTACTGCAACGTCTGGCTGGCGCATTGAAAGCAGGCTACTTTCTCAAAACCCCATTTCCCTGTCCGTAAACCAAGTCCATATATGATAATCAACGAAATAAACAGTGAACTCAGACACAGCGATTACTTCCTTTGAAAAGAAAAAGCAAAGCCCGAAATTCCGGTTTCAAGAACCTATTTTTTGCAGCGTGGGAGCCTTTTCAATGAGTTCCGTGCTGGATCGCCTCCCTCGGCCCACAGAACCTCATAATCACATTTTAAGAGATTGTGCCCTTATCCATTCCATATGGCCGGCACGATCCAGGCCAAGCTTTCACTGTGACCTTTTAAAGAGACAAAGAAGCAAAGTACTATCTAGAAACAGAAACACTGCAGTTTTACTGAGTGAAATTAGCAAAACCGACCTGAAACTCACCACTTCAAAACTTGACAGCATATAAATAACAAAAACAAAGGAGGTTTCCTTTGCAGCCCGGGTTCTTGAAGAGAAGTTCAAGAATGATGTTTTCTACGTCCTTTTTTTTTTTTTTTAATTAAAAAAAAAAAAAAAAAAGCAGCAGACCTGAAGGCGACTTCCCCTGAAATTGTATTATTTTCTCTTCCCTTACCCCCGCCCCCCTAAGCGGGGGAAGGGCCGATAAACGTCTGGAAAAGTAGCCATGGGAGAGAGGGGTTAAATTAAAAAAAATCACAATTCGAAAAACAACATATATGGTTTGTAAAATGTCTAACCTCAGAGAACGGGGTTTTCGATGGGGGAGGAGGGGAGAGTGGGAGGAGAGAGAAGATAAAATTGATCTGACAAGTGATTCGTTCGCGGGGGGAGAATCGTAAAAACAAAGCAAAACCCGTTAAGAGCAGTACACTGTGGCGGTGCTGGGGAGGCGAGGTGGTGACTGGGGATTCTCTTAAAAAGAAAAAAAAAAAAAAAAAATCACTGGGGACAAGGTCTCCAGAAAGGCAAGAAAGGTTCCCCTCGCTTCCCTCCCTCCCTCCTGCTCGCTGGGGTTCTTCGGTGTGAGGACAGAAAGTCTACTTCTGGCTGTCACTTGTAATCTTATTCTCCAGGCACCCCGGAGAACGCAGGGAGGGGAAGGCCGGCTCGCCTCCCCTCCGATCGCCCCCGCCCCCTCCCCCTCCCCAACAATTGCTCCTGATAGTAACAAACCTTCAACTTTCTTCCCACAGCCTCGCGCCCCCGACCAGGGCATCTACCGGGGGGCCGCGAGGGTGGGGGGCAGGAGGTCGCGGAAAAAGCCCCGGCAAGGCATTAAAATGCCACTTTTGATTCGGCCCTCGCTGACGACAGCCCCGAGGACCCCCTCCCTGCCCATGGACGCAGGGCTGCGAGCGTCTGGGGAGCCGAGAGAGTGAGGCCGAGGAAGAGGGTTGGGGGGAGGGGAGGGGGGATCGGAAGGCACCCCAGCCGCCTCCGCCGCCACCGACTCCCCACCCCCTCCCCCCAAAAAGTCGCCGAGCTCTCACTCAGCCGGAGTCCGAGGTAAATAAACAACGAGCCCCACAATGGCACTAGGACTTGGGGGGAAAGGAAGCCAGAAACCCCGACACAACTGAGCAGGAGTTTCCCGAAAGCGGAGGGGGAGGGGGGGGGAGGCGCCCCCCCGGAGTCGCCTGGGCCCCCGGGCGGGCTAGAGGGCGGCCACGGCTGCTGCGGTGGCGACGAGGCCGGCGGTCGCCGGGTGGCCCCGGGAGCGGCGCGCGCGCGGCGGTGTGTGTGCGTGCGGGCGGGCGCGGGTCCCCGGACGGGGCCGCTCCGCTCTCCCCCTCGCCGCCGGCGCTGCCCCCATCAAATTCGGAGCGGACTCCTCCCGGGCGCGGTGGCCGCCGCCGCGCCCCGCTCGGCTCCGCGCGTCCGGCCGGGCTGCAGCCCTCCGCGCCGCTGCTGCCGCCGCCGCTGCTGCTGCTGCTGCCGCCGCCGCCGCTGTGGCTGCCTCTTCTTCCTCCTCCTCATTTTAATACACAGTCACCCCGCTCGCAGCCCCAGCCCCGAGCACGCAGCCTCCTCCGGGCCGCCCGCCGCCGCCGCCGCCCCGAGCCCTTCCCCAGCGGGGCCGGCTCCGCCGCCGCCGCGTCCGGGGAGCGGGAGCGAGCAAGCGAGCGAGTGGCGGAGGCGGCGACGGCGGCGGCGGAGGGGGAGGGGGCGGGAGAGGAGGAGGAAGGCGGCGCGGGGGGGGCAGGGTGCACGGAGCAGGCGGAAAAGGGATGGGGATTAAAACCCGGGCTGGAGGGCCGGGATTGGGGGAGGGGGAGGGGGCGGGGGCGGCGAGTTAAAAAAGCAGCGAGACAAGTAACTAGTGAATGAGTGCGGGGAGGGGGGAGCGCACGATTTCCGGCCCCGGGCGCGCAAGAATTTGTAATGAGCTTGATTAGAGTGAGGCGGACCGACGTTTATTACACACAATACCCAGAATAACAGGGCGCCGCGCGCGGGCCGGCGCCGGCCGCCGGGCGCGCGGGGAGGGCGCGCGGGGAGGAGGAGCCGGGCGTGGGGGTTGCTGCCCGGGCCGCGGCCGCCGGGAGCGCGGGCAGCGGGGGCAGGTGTGCGCGGGTGCGGGGCGGGAGAAGGGACAGGGCCGGCGGGGGGTGTCGGGGGAGGAAAGTGATGGGGAGGAGAGGGCGAGGGCCGGGGGAAACTAACCACCGCACCCGCGCGCCACAAAAGCCACCGAAAGGAATACGTCGGGAGCGTAGCGGGCGGGCACCCGGGGGACTGGCGAGGCGGGGAGGGCGCACCGGCCCGCAGGAGAGCGGCCCGGGCGGGCAGGTGACGGGCGCCGAGCACCGAGGCAGGGGGACTTCAAGGAAGTGGCCGAAGGGGACCATCGGGAGGTGCAGCTCTCCGAGGCGTTTGCAGAGAAATAAAGGCCAGGGTCCCTGAAACGCTCTGGCGACTATTTATCTTCAAAGGTGGGGGAATCCTAAACTATTAAGAGCCAGCGATCAAAAAAGATGAGTAAGAGCCTTTCTGTACTAGTCAGAGGTAGATTCAAAACTCCGTCCCTTCTGAGCCAGGGAACACGTCGGAGGAAGAAGTACGTGGCCCACGGTGGCCGAGTGAAACAAAATTTAGGTCACTTGAAAGAGACCTGACTAGTTAGTTATTACAAAAGAAAAGATGCCACCATTCTTAATTTACCTCGGTGAAAGACAAGAAAGTTGGGGTGGTTAAGAACCTCTGTTGTAGCAATAAATACTTCTGTAATTTACGGTGAATTACCCAGGTAGATAAATGGTCATTAGCACATAAGTATGATCCTCTTATTTAGATAATCTATTAAATCTAGTTCCTGTAAAAATGAAGAACATTACAGTCATGCCCAAAATAGAGATGCTTAGGTTTTAGTACTAACACCTTAGAACCCTGAAGGCAGTTAATCATTAAACAAAACCAAAAATGTTATAAGAATCATTTTTCAGAATACACTAGGAGGGAAAAGAGAAAAATCAGAGGAACATTTTGTTACACATAAAAAAAGCAACAAGTTAGCACAAGTACCGAGATAAGAGGAAAATATGCAAATGAAGCTCTTTAAAACTACAAATACACTCTTAGTGTGTACATTAGAAATCTAAGAAAAGCAGAAGATAAAGTATAGGAAATAATGGCCTCCCAGGGAGGATAAGTTTAGGAGAAACACAATGAAAATATATCACTCTAATGGCACCCACGTTTCACCCACAAACCAGAAAGGTTAGTGAAAATTGAGGAAGGCAACAGTGAATCTTGGCGCATAGAAACCCAAGCCTAGGGCAAAAGAATGTGATAATAAAACACAAAACCCAGCATCCAAAACAAGAAAATAAACATAAGGCAATCTTCACTAAAAAGCTCAAATGATAACATATTTTCAAAAGTTGAAATGTGGGGAAGTATGGAGGCGGGTATTTTAATTAAAGTATAAGAAATACAGTCAATAAGGAAATATATAAACATGGCAAAACACAGCACTGGTGTCAGAGTTGGTATTGTGGATGGATGTACGTAAACTTATTTTTTTTTAATGTTTGATATTCAAAAAGAAAAACATGGATAACACTCAATTATCCTTAGAATGACAATGATTTCTGCAATATGGTAGGTCAAATTAGGAATTTCCAAGTTGTATATTTTAATAGTTGCTTCAAACTGGTGATGCCTGACATGTTTCCCTGAAACCTGCCTGATTTTCAGTAGGGACAGTGCATTCTAGCATCACAAGTGTACAAATTTACAAACAATAGCAAAATTTAAAAATAGAGGAAAAGTATAGTGGACTGCAAAAAATCATTTATCCATGCAAATGCAACTCAAGTTGAATGTTTAAAAAAAGAAAGAAAAGGCAGACAGCTGTTGGGCAAAACAAAATTTGAGCAAAGAGAAAAGGAGACTAAAAAAGGGTGACTGAAAATATCAATATTAAGACACATTGGCATAAAATATTGTAAATGATGGTTATCCCATTATTTACACAAATAAACAAGACAAAAAGTTTCCTGATTGCCTTAGCCTCCTAATGATGTGGGGATTAAAATATTAATCTTTAAATTTGAATAGCACCTTTTATCCAGGAATTACAAGCTAATTCTCAAACACAAAACATAAAAATGTGTAGTAAGGATGGACGTGGCCTTGGAAAATGATAAACAGAATAAATGAGGATAAAGACATCTAATAATGACTTTACTATTTAAAAAATATATATAGTACAATTATAAATCTGTTAATCACATATACATAACTAATTTCCCCCAAGCAATAATTTCTTTATTTAGGAACTATATAAGAAGTGACATCAGTAAAATGGCACTGAGGTTTATGTCCTCCAAGTGATACAGTACACTGATGAACTTCCTATATATTATCTACCCCTTTAGAATACTCATTGTAAAATAAAGAAGAAGAAAAGAAAGGTAATTAGGAAAATACCACCTTTCCAGGCATATGTGAAAATAAACTATCATAATAGGGGGGCATCAATTTTATTCTACACAGGCATCTTAAATTTGGCAACAAAGATGCAAGAGAGTATTGAAAAAAGTTAAACTTTATAAATCTAGCTATGAAAATAGAAAACCTCAGGAACATGAAATATTGCAAGTCAAATACATGAACTATTTAACATGTGGGTGTACAGTTAAAACAGAGGGCATCAATTTTTTATCACAGAAGAAGGCATTCAGACTGGCTACACAAAGGTAGCAGAGAGAAAATATTTTAACAGATGACAAGATTTTTTTTTTAAGTTGAATAATAAAAGGACTACTGCATGTTTCAGATGGCAACATATTAAGATAAATATGCAGGCAGATATCCGAAAGCATTAAAACACATTCAGAGTTCTGAATAGCACATACATTTGTAATAAACAGAGAAAGTATTTAGAATTTGAACGCTTTTAAGATATGGCAGCTCCGCCAGTGACTGTGTTAGCAAAGCAATGCTTACCACCATAGCACTTTCTAAGGACATGGTGGGGTTTTTTTTTTTTTTTTCAAATTTTTAAATTCAAATACTGTTGGCTATCTCTCCACACTCTTAAAACAGCACATTTTACGTGGCATATTGCTCTTTTTGTCGTGTCAACTCTTTGTTTTTTGGCTTTAGCTGCAGGTGGTGTTTTCCATATATGAATTTCTGGGAATACGGTCTGTGTTGGCCATATAAGGATGTCTCTTTGAGCCATATGTTCTGCTGTCATGTGTCTCATTTTGTCTGTCTGGGATGTCAGGACTGATTTCCACATCGTTTCTTGAATGGACCAAATACAAATTTGTAAGAGCAGAGAGGAAAAAAGAACTGGGGCTGGAGCCCAAACAACTTTGTCAAAACATATATAGGAGAGGAAATGCAATATCCTGTAAACATCTGCACCCTTCTTCTCACATCTTATCTGTGACTGACATCATCACGACTGCATAGCTTGGGAGAGGATCTATTTGATCAAGTTCAGAAGTTTGCAGTGTGTGTGTGTGTGTGTGTGTGTGTGTGTGTGTGTATGCAGCTGAATCAGATAGACCCCGCATCTCTGGAGGTCATGGCATGGCACATGGTAGCTGCCCTACTCTGAGGGCTCTGTGTCCTGCAGTCAGCCTGACCTAGCCTTGAACTTGGGGAAGGGAAGCCGCCTCACGCTTTCCTCATTTAGTGAATAAACAGAACTCCTGATTAAACTTTCTGACTAATCTTACAAGAAGGTCTGGTCCCCATTTTACACTCTCATAGCCTCTGGCAATTCTCCTTTGTCACAGTTATTGTGGATGAACAATTTGGATAATTACTGGCTTAATAAATATCTCCCACACTAGACTGTAATCCCTATGAGAGCAGCGGCTGCGTCTTGCTTACTGCCCTATTACCAGGGATTTGTACAGCTGCATCTTGCTTACTGCCCTATTACCAGGGATTTGTACAGCGTCCTTGCAATATTTACATTCTGAATAAATAAATGAGAGCCAAACGCTCACAGTGTCACTTGAAACCAAATTCCACTGCTAATTGCAACAATTCCTTTTAGAGATTGCGGAAGTGAGATGGAGTTAGCAGAGGGGAAAGTGGCTATATCATTGAAATGTGAATTAATTGAAATTATATAACATTTAGTTCCTCAGTCACATATCAAGTGTTCAATAGCCCCATGTGACTAGTGGCTATCCTATGGGACAGTGTAGATTATAGAACACTTCCACCATCGCAGAAAGTTCTATCGGACAGCATTTATCTGGTGAACTTCTATCAAAGATGACTAAGTAAATCCAGGACCTAGCCAGGAGGAGTCTTAGAGGTGCTGAATGGCTTTCAGACATTCTAATCATGTCCAAATTGAAGTCATTTTCCATTTTAGAATGAGCCCATAGATCTGTAAGATTGCATGGAATAAGAATTGGGTACCGCTGCACACAGATTTAAGACAGCTTTCTAGAACTGTCTGTATGTGAAAGGGTCCTAGAGTACATTTGGAATAATATGCATTTACCCCAAATGCTGCTTTCCATGAACATTTAAATAGCTCACAGGTGAAGCTAAAAACCACAGACTCACCCGCCATCCTTTCTCCCACCCCCATGTTAAATAAGCACAGTTGCCATTAGAAATGGCTTTTTTGGAAGCTTTAATGTAGATACCTACTCAAACCGGGAGGGCATCCAAACACCAAACAAATAATGGTGTACTGCAGAAAGTCGTAGCAAAAGGCTTGAATATGTTTCCGGAGAGATAAAGGAGAAATAATAATGAACTCTAAATATGGGGCCTAAGGTTTTTTGTTTTTGTTTTTTCCCTAATACATGGGGTTTCAGTTATAGCCAGACTGAGAGTGATCAAAAGTTGTTTCCTAATTACTTTAAGGTGGATGTAAACACCCACTGGTAATTTGGATTATGGTTTTAATAGACAAAGGTCAGTGTTAAAGCTAAGCAAAGAAAGGCCAATGTTTAAGCTAGTTTGGAGAGAGTGGGCTAAGGGAAATGAGCAGCCATTATAGTTGGATTCTAGAACCTGATGGGCTATCGGGGCCTTTCACCCAGAAATATTACCTTTTTTTAAAGCAAGAATTTATTGGACAAATTTTTTTAAAAAGCTACCTTTCCTTCCATAGATGTCAGTGTGGAGCATAGCCTTGGCAAGGCACAATGGTAATAATTACATGAAAACTGGCATCTCCATCTAGACCTAGCTCCAAAATTGAGTAGGGAGGGGGCCAGATTCCAAAAGCAATGCTATTGAGACCTTCACATAGCTATGTAGCTATCGCCACCAAATTACTTAAGAGTTTCAGGTTGCCTTGTCTTTTCCCCATTGCTTCTGAGTGCCTGCCCTCCCACTTCTCCCTCTGCCACATCCTTTAACATGCAGCTTGACTGCACCTCTTCTGTCCAAAGCCTCCTCCAGCTATTAGCTACTTCCTTCTCGATGCTCCATCCCACCCCCTGTCCTTCAGTGTGGCATTTCGTATTCACATGTCTGCCCCTCCCAAGTGTAAGTCTGTCAACATCTTGAGGGTGGACTCCTGTCTGTATTCCAGGAGTGTCTCACAGTGCCTGCCATCTCAGGGAAAGGAATCCAAGAACTGCTCTTAACAAGTGAATGCTGGTGAGAATCTTAGAAAGATTCTTGCAATCTTGGGCAGTAAAGCCAGGTGCAAGATCAGAAGTTAGTTCGGTGGCTCCTCAAATCTGCTGCATGTTATCACCTGCGAGCTACTTCAACAACCCAGATGTCCAGGCTGCACCCCGCTGCCACAGGTAGGAACCAGGCACGCGGTGGTTGACAGTTACCAAGGCGATTCCAGTGTACAGCCAAGTTTGGCATCTATTGGATTAGGTAATGTTTTGAAGACAGGAAATCAAATATACCTGCTAGGACATCCTCAAGTGAAGTGAAGATCCTGGGGTCACTTGGAAAAGTGAAGGCTTTTCTAGGAACCAGCACTCACCCTCAAATTTAAGAAATATATGTGCAGGCAAGCTACTTGCTTCAAACAAAAAAAAGGTAGGGGGCAAGCTATTAGATCATTGATTTGGTGAATAAAAGTCTGCTGTTTGAGGAACCATGATAAATTAGCATTTGGGCACCTCCGTGAGACTTAACGGGGGTGCCAGAAATTCTGTGCAAGTATATCATTTATCATTACAGACATAAGCGACTAAACACAAAATTACACGTGGAAGTAAAGTTCCAAAACCAGTCTATTATTTACTGGAGCCAGAACCATCCCAGTTTTCTCTAATTCTTTTTTTTTTCTTCTTCAACATAGTCCAGCAGGCTTTTTCTCCCAGAAAATTTCAACCTGGAGTGGGATTCCCTCTGCAACAGTTGAGAGCTGTTCAACTCATTTCTGGACTTAGTCATTGCACTTAAGCAGAACTGAAGTGTTCACGTTGTCCGTGCCCAAGAGCTAGTGGCAGGGCACCTAGCTGCTGTGTGGTACTCTCGGGAAGCTCAGGGGATTTGAATTCCAATGAAGTCAAACAGGAACTGTTCCCAATCAACCTTTAGCCAAGACATATCAACCACATCTTCTTAGTGATGTGAATGCTATTTTAATCTTTCTCGGCTTACTTAAAGGGAAAAAGAGTTTGAGGTTAAAATAGACCTGAATCCGGGTTCAGATTGTTTTGGGGGAGAGTACCAGGCAAGGGCAACATCTGATTTTGTACCGCTGTGCCCATCGCCACAAAGCAGTGGACAGGGGTTGTTCATTGGGAAGAAAAGCCACCACCAGAAACAAGTGCAACACACTTGGACAATGATGAAATACCCCTATAATGCTTGAAATTTGTTGAAGCAAAGGAGAAGTGTAATTCAAAACTAAAGCACATTCTCTTTGGGATGATGGCAAAGATTTGGAAGAGACTGTGGCACTGAGTGCACAACAGTGTGAATGTAATTAAGGCCACTGAATTGTCCACTACCAAACTGTCCAAGTGGCATATGTTATGGTGTATATCTTTTACCCCAATTTAAAAAATGTAAAAACGACAGAACTAAAGCAAAACAATCTTTCATCTATTCCCAAGATTGGCAGACGTATATTATCATGCCACACAGAAAAACAATAAGCTACAACCCACTGACAACTGCCTCCTTGATGCCAACCCTCCACTGCTTTGTCCTTACCCGCCGACAGCACGGTCCAGTCTATGCTGGATAATTAATTCATGTGATGATTACCTGACCCAAGGATAAGTAACATGGACTGATAATGAGAGACCAAGATCTCACCCAAAGTAGGTAATCTGATGGTCCTCTGATGCAAGAAAATGGTTCTCTTTTCAGATTTTCTTCTATATTCTTGCATCTTAGCAAAAGAAGAGGAAGGATAGACAAAAACCAAACACTCCAAATATCCAACATTCAAATATCCAAACATTCTTTTTGGATATTTTTCAAATGAGTAAAAATTAACTATACTCATGAAACAGTAGACCATCCCAGGGGAACGTCTGCAGGACACTTTCATGCAGTCCAGCCACAGAGGTAAAACAACTGTATAAATGTAGTCAATGTAATAATTTATAAACTGTCTCTATATAAAGATTCTAGATCCTATTTACTAATAAAAGAGTATATTTTTTGTTATAAAAAGTCCAAAAGGCTTTCAAATTTATTTTTATCAGTCACTTTTTTGTGATAGTAATTATGATTGAAGTATTTATTTCTGCATGCAATAATAATCATCTTATTTTTACATAATATCATCTTTTCTTTACAGTATATTGTCTGATATTCTGTTTCCTATCATCTATTCTTACTGATTTTATATTAGGGACTTTTATATTAATGATGGAGTTTTTTTTTAATGTACTGGAAATTCATATATAAATTGTGTCTCATTGAAGTTCATTCCTACATATATGTATTTTTCTGATGCATGACTAAGGAATATGATTACATAGTAAAGCCAAAGTAAAATTACATATTTATTGGGTATAAAAGCCTAAATAAAATACTAAAAAATAGTTTCACAGCATAACTGTAGCTAAAGCATATCCAGTTACCTATTTTGCAGGTGTGGCCTTCTTTATTAGTGTGTTTATTGTGGAATTTAATTCATTAGATAACTAACGTGGACTATAAATACACATGCAACTTTCCAGCTGATATGAAGCAAAAAGTTGGTAAATAATGCTGCAGTATAATTTTAAAAACAGAACTAGTGAGCCTTCAGGCTATTTTTTAATCATTTATTTTTGTTTATTCTGTAAAGACTTTTCATTTGTATTTTTTTATCTATATATAAATACACTTGGAAGAGAAACAAACAGCATATTTATGAAAATCTTTGATGGGGACCAGCTTGTAACTGTTTTGAGACTGTAATTGCTTTAAAGATGGACAATACCCACTATTTTATTACTTCTGCAACTGAAAAAAATACTACACATTCATATCATATTTAATGAAAATTAAACTTATCTCTCTGTGGAGGTAACAAGACTCTCAAAAATAACTTTTAGGTTCACTTTGCACAAAGGGGTTTTGTCACTAAGAATTTACAACACCGCAAGCTAGGGTAAAGGCATCTTTGTGGCTGGCATATGCTGTAGTTTCAGATATAAACCAAATCTTGGGGCATCCTCAATAGATTTGAAAAATCCAACTGTTTGGCCAACAACCTGGTATGAATAAATGTACGTATGATATACATATAGCATAACATGATATATACATTCACAGATACTATTTGCATGTCATACAAGAGAATATCACACAACTTAAAACTAGACAACCACAATTTTCATCAGAAATTCTTTAAAACCCAGAGCTAGTGTAATAGTGTTCTATCATTAGGCAACTCCTACAAAAAAGGATAAATGACGTAGTGGGAAAAGAAGTGGAGAAAAGGTAGGAATCCTAGATTCAGGTCTTGCTTCTTCCTCTACCAACTAGAAGAGTTACCCTTCATAAGCCAAGCAGAACCCAGTTCTGTATCTACAAAGTGTTGGAAAAGAATCTGATCATCTTTAAGACCACAAAAAAAAAAAAAAATTCTCTGCCCTTAAATTCAATTTAAAAAATCAAGTTCACTTTAAAGAGAATACAGAGATATATAAGGAAATTTCTCACATGCTACATTAGATGTTTATCTATATATGAGACAGGTGTCAAACAAACAAATTAAAAAAAAAAAAAAAAAACCACTAAGGCAAAGGGAAACTTTAACTCACCAGATTCCATCTGTTACATCTGAATTCATGCATAATTGATTATCCATGACTGGTAAGTTCTTTTCTCACTAGCCGACCACAGTTTTTTAAACATTATGTATTAAATCACTAGTAAAGTAGACTACATTTCAGAAACAGCAAGGGCAGAATAAGAATATTTTAAATGAAAAATTACATGCCAGTTAATAATAATACAGCTGACCTATGTTTAAGGGAAAGAAATTTTAATCATGTGCATATTAAATATTAATAACCTATTCTGTTATTGTTATAATAAGGTTAAGTAGGCTTCTCCATGCTTAAGGAAAGAGGGAGAACTAGGAATGCACAATAGTGCAAAAAGATACAGAGACGGGAGACAGACATAAGGAAAATGTGTCAACAATAAACAAGAGGAAATGAAAAAGAAGGAAAAGATGAAGGTGGAAACTAATCTCTATGTGTCATTATGACTGCCAGAGTACTGGCAAAGAAGCAGCATCCTTTTATTTCAATTTTAATCATTTCTGAATTTTAATACCCGGCTCCTTTTGTAATTCTCCTGGCATTCCCCATATGCCTCCATCCCAGCCAAAACACCAGTGTAAATGAAATGGCAGGCAACCACAACGCTGATATAGCCTCCCCAAAGAACCTGCCAGGTGACCAAAAGCAGAAAAAGGTATGTCTACCTTACATCCCTGAGGACCTCCAGCCAATTAACTGGCTGAATGTTCTCTATGTTCTTTCATTTTGCCGAGAAGGACAGTAGTTGGGTAATCTACAGATAGAGAATCATTAAAAAAAATAAAACAAGCCAGTAGTAATACAATAATCAGTGACCATCAGGGCCTGGAAAAATGAGTTTGCTCTCACTGGCACTAAGGAGCATCACATGATTATTTAATTACAGCTCTAATTTTTGTCTCGTGGATGGCAACATATCAACAATTAATAGGGCAAATAAAGGAGACTGTTTTTAAAGAGACAGAATGTGCATGATAATGGAATAGGTCACACAGCAGTGTACTGCTTCAGGAATACTTTTCTTGGTGTAACTAACACTATCTTGTAAAGAGCCACACACATGAAAATAAATTTAAAGAGGAAGTGTCTTTTTTTAAAGATAACTTTCATAGAATGGCCAGAACTTTTCAGAATGTTTTAGATGCACCTAACACAACCTTTTAAGGAATGGAGTGAAATCTTCATTAATATAAACATCCTAACTCTCAAAACATTTTAAAATAATGGATACAGCTACAATTAAAAAAATCTATTTATGCAATTAATCATGGCTGATATTTATCCAGTGGGGTCCTGAAAAAAGTCATTATTGTAGAAAAGAACAGATAGAGGTCAATCAGACTTGGGCCACATAGTATTTTTGGCCCCAGAATATCAGAAAAACCATTACATGGTAGCCTAACTGCAAAGACCTGCAGGGAGTGCTCTGTGCTTATACCAGAATAGGTTGTTCCCATAACTGAACACCAAAGGACCATGAACCTAATCAGACAGACTTTGCCTCATCCTCAAGGTCAGTGCGGATAAAACAAACCCCAGTGCTACTGTCCAAAATGACAGAGCACAGAGAGAAAAAAAACACTCAGTTATCCAGAACACGGGCATGTGTAGATTAAGTGTGCAGATAACCCCAGTAAAAACAGAAAATTAGAGAGAAAAGTCTTTTCCCATTAAACCATATCAGCACAAGCTAAATTCACTATTTTATTATTAATTTAGTAAATCTTTAACGAGTGCTCTCCACGCAAGACAGAACGCTAACTGCGAAGCTTCTACTGTTTTCTATAACACAGACATGTACCTGACATTGAATTTTTTTCTTGTAGTTGAATACCTTGTAGAAATAAATAAGGGCAGCACCTAAAAATTTGTAAAGTGGGAATCCTAGTGCATTTTTAAGTGCTGTATTACAAGGTTACAAGGTCAACATATCCAGATTAACCAAGGGAGTTCAAATAGTTAACCAATTTGATAGAAGTGTCTAAGGCAGGCTCAGTCCAGCTTTAAACCTCACTAGTTTCAGTCACGCATTGTTCTGCCATACCAGAAGCCAAAGCAAAAACCCAGGCTTCAGATTTGGAAAATAAAATATTCTTAGAACTACTGCTACGATCAATTGCTCAAATGTATCTTAAATACCAGGTTACAGAGAATTGTAGGAAAACATAGCTTGGCTCAAGAAACAGTGACGAAACCGATTCCACAATGAGAAGTACTAAGAGGTGCTAAATCAACTCAATAAGCTTTTAATGGCTTCTGTTGGCCAAAGTCATCACAAAACAAAAATGTAGGCATCTCAAAATACAATGTGGGAAGGCTAAAACTACTGAGGGACACTGATTTCTAAAGCCACTGGCAAAAGTGATCAAGCCAATGCTAATTACAAAGAAAGAAAGAAAGAGAAAAAAAAAAAAGAAGAAAATTGAAAATCTTACATCCCAGTGAAAAGTTTTAAAATAAAGTTGCTTTAGCAGAAAACATTCTGATAATCTGGACCCAAAATCTGACTCCATACATTCTAAAAGACTATTTTGAAAAGCGTCTAGCAAGCAGCAGCTTGTATGTAAGAGTATACATCATTCTTTTTTAACATGACTGTTAATATACAGTTAACATGTCTCAGAAAAGGCTGTAATTAACTGTCTACTGCTCCAATAACACTAATAAGTGTACAGTATTATTAAAATACAATGACTCCTTACAAAGTAAGACTGTCATTTTTAAACTTTTAAGATAACGTTCTAAATTGTTTTTGAGTCCTCTTAAACCACCCCAAAGAGAGCCCACCTCTAAGAAAAAAATTTTAAAGCATAGTTATTAAAATATTGTTCCTTCCTCTCACAGCCTGGAGAAATCTGTCTACTATTAGAACATCTAGGTATCATTTATTTCAGTTGGTGAAAATATAGTGAGAAACACTTGGATTATTTTATTAATTCTAGATATTCTTTTAAAATTTAAAACTGTAAGCATTTGAACTGAGTGCTTTCTTTACTGATAAAATATTTTTATCAGTGAACAGGAAAAAAAGGTCTGCTATATCAAGAATCATCACATAGCCCTGTTGTTAATCCCCAGTGATTTCCATTGTCTGGTTCACTGGAACAGGAAAACTCAGTTGCATTCAACATCAAACAGCTAATTATGGGCACACTATATTCAAGACTATCTCAAGTTTAAAAGATATCTGCATATACTAGGTTCTATTTTATTTACAGTATTTATTACGATAAAATATTTACAACAGAAAACCTCTTTTACCTTAAAGTCCTTAACATTATAAACATTAAAAGGCCAAATTGTCTTTTGCATGCTCTTAACGGCATATCAGAAACCATTGAGTAAGACTAGAAAAGAACCTCTAGCAATCAACTCTACTATATGCCCAGCTTCCTGGAAAACTGCATCTAAAGAGTTCCCCCTCTCACAGATTAGACTACCTTTTCTTTAAATATCTCAGGGAAAGAAGATCTACTAATTTCTCCTGGGAGCTTTCTACCACATTTCACCACCCACAGTAGAATTCACACTGCAGAATTTCTGTCGGTATCTAGTCCCAAATCATCTCTCGCTGAGAAAAAGCAACATCCCAACACAGAAACCCGCCCCCTGGACACTAAATGCTGGTCTCTCCCTGTGGCTATAGCCCTGATTCCCCATATGGAACTAATAGGAACTTTTCTGCCACTTACCCTCCAAATATCAGAGGCTGCTCTCCGAATCTAGCCCTACAAGAGAGCTCTCAAGTAGTCTTTGACGAGGTGACAATGACGAAGTTCTCTCTGGCACTGCTGGCAAGGCAGAAGCATCCCCAAATGAGGTGGTTACCAGTTGCCTGTGAAGCAGCTGGACCATTGCTGCAGTTCTGAGGGTACGTCACAAATCAGGTCATAGCTCTGGGTAGGGTCCACCCACTTCACCGGGTACAACGCCCTCCATTTCCTGCACACCTGGGGGGAAGGGGTGCCGAGGAAGGGGTGGAGGGAAATGCAGGTCCACAGACATCCTAGCAAAGGCAGGACCAAGTGCAGCCTGACATCTGCTTCTTCTGCAAGCATCTCAGCTTCATTTGGGGGACCTGCACCCCTAAGGTGCAGCAAAAAACTCGTGCCACAATAAGCAGGCTCTCAAATGAGTGATGAGTGTAATAAAATATTGCACAGTTAAATGTTTTATCCAGCAAGATCGTTTCTCCGCTGGAAACTGAACCAACTCTTAATGTTTGATTACAAGACACTTCACTACCAAATATCAAATAACTGGACTGAATAAATTTCAGCTGAATCTAGGGACATAAATGCTGGGGTACCAGTTAACTAATTTTCATCTCTCATAACTAAACTGGATCACCGCATAAGCTAAATTACATCCTTGAGAGTCCATTGAAAGAGGTGATGAGAATTTCTATTTACGAACCTTCAGACAGCAAGAACTGTGGAAGTGATACAGAATAACTTGAAAGAATAAAAATAGGCCAATATGCTGGAGAAATGCTATGCTACTAAATCTCACCCTGAATATATATACACACAATCTGTATCTATTTACTCTGAAATGAAATATCTGATCTTAAAAAAGACTTAAAAAAAAATAAACAGCAAAAGGTACCGTTGGCATAAGTTCAAAAGTACTAAATAATGTGTGTTAATGTGTTGATCACACTCTATGAAGACATCAAGTTGAAATAGACTTACCATTGAGAATAACACTTAGGAATGATATATAAATTACCATAGTAGACACTTTTTCTTTGGGAGAGAAAGAGAAGAACCTTGTGTAACAGATTTGATTTACATGCTGTATTAAGACCACATTCTGCTCTGATGTCAATGGAACATGTGATTAGAGATTAACAACTGTGTGTACAGGATGAGTGTAAGAGCTACTTACAGAGCATACTCGAAAACGAGCACTTTCTCAAGTTAATAATAAGTTTTGGAATTCAACTTTAACAGTATTTTGAAGTTTCTAGGGGTCTCCAAAGAGAATGGGCTTTCAACTTAAAAAGAAAAACAACAAATGCATTTAGTATTGTAAAAAAGTTGAAATTCAAGGTTGGCAGATTAAGCAAAAAGACAAAGGAGGCAAGAGTATTTTCAGAGGAAAGTTAACAGTATTAATCAATCAATCAATGTGTCCCACTTTATACTCATATTTGCAGACCTCCATTCAAAACTGGAGCATTCCATCTATGGCTTGGAATAGAAGACACTTTATCAAAGTTATTATCTAAGAAATCAAACAGTTGAAGTTATCTCTTTGGAACTTTGTAGAGAGTTTAATTTAGCAAATGTACACTTGAATGTGTCTGAACATATTTGTCTTGAGGTTGCTCTAAGATGACTATTTTAAGTGGCACGTGGATTCTTTGGGGATTTGGATATTATAGTTGAAGTATGCAAAGGAAAAATGTATAATATTCCTTTCAACTGATTCTCGCAGGACAAAAATGAGAAGATAAAATGACTCTTTTTAAAACTTTAGCCACTGGGAAATGATAAGAAAACCCCTCTCGACCCCTACCCCTAACCAGGAAGAGTCTAAAGCCGTGGATTATAGTACAGGTAGATATTAAAATGGAGACAGAGCCGTTATTTAGTGGTGACAGGAATATAAATATGTGCACTAACCTATAAACTGGTATTTACTTCAGGAAGGTAAGTAATATTTTTCCTCTGATTGCTGAGCTGTCAGTTTAATGCAGCGTAAATAAACAGTAGGTGCCTGCTAGCTTGAAGTAGGAAGTGTTCATTCCACACGAGGAACAGATTACTGAAGCCTGATGCTCATCGTGCTGAAACATAACTTTCATTTTACCAGAAAATACACCCTACCGTGGAGGATTTTCGTGCCTGATCTATTAATTAACTTAACTCTGTTCTGTCAAAATGTAAACCAATTTGTTAAAAGCATCCCAGAGTTTTGGAGTTTGAAAACCAACTGGAAACGCAAGAAGGATGACTGTTCTGTAATCTGATCACAAATGCTAAAAATGACTACTTAAGATAATAAGCAGAAACTATACAAAACCAAAAAAGACAAAGAACATATTTAAATAGAGAATTTAATCATCTCAGTTACCGAATTTACTCAAAATCCTCCTCCTTTGCTAATTAAAAGCAACTGGCACCTTTCATATTTTGCAACCTTGTGCTACTCAGGCCTGAACTTCAATATGTATGCTTATTCTGCTGTCTGAATTATCTAAAGGTAAACCATTCATAAAAATCCAATCACATTCTTTAATTCTAATCAAAATATTACTGAACTCCCCTGAGAGAAGTGGCAAGTAGAAAGAGCAAATGATGATACCCTTCCTAACAGCATTCATGTAAAATGTGGTTTTCTTCCCATTTTCTATATACCACAAAGCTCTGACAGTATAGAGCAACTCATGTTCTCCTTATATATAAGCACCAAGCAAAATATCTCCTGGCATCATTTAAGATGAGAACTTACCTTATCTAAAAAGTATAAAAGGTAATTTGGGGAGGTTTCTATTTAAAACCTGAACAAATTCTGATCATTAATCAGTGGACTGTAAAAGTCAAATGCAAAAAAACCCAATATTTTTGCGTCTGACTACAACAGGTCCAGACAGTCTGAAGATCGATTCGGTCATATGCATTTATTTTATAGACTTCATCAGTCCCAAGTACAAATATGACACAAGAGTCATCCGAGACAACACGTCTTGGAAGAAAAGATGTGTTTGTGTAAAGGGCATATCTGTGTATGGCCCTTTTGGAAATTTACAGAGCAGATGAAAAACCACCAGAGTGCTTTATAGAGTCCCTGCTGTATATCCATGTTGTATTTAGCTTAACAGTGTTTGTAACCAAAAGATTTTAACAATAATGAAGAACAGGTGCCTGTCACCTGACCTTTTAGGCCTAATTTACAACCCGCAACCTGTCACGTGAAAAAAATCATCAAAAATCTCTCCCAGATATTTCAGTCTTTGCTAATTTAATGCAGACTTGCCTAACCATCACTCAGCACATCATCTTATTCAATCGCAGGTTCATATAGCTTGGCAACAGACTTCTTTGCAGAAATAAACCATTATTCATTTTGTTGTTGTTCTTGTTTAAGATGCTGAGAGACAAAAGAACTCCTTTTGTAGATTATCAACCAAAGAATATATTAATTTATTACAACAACTGAACAAAAGGCATTCCTTTGGAATACTTTTACATACAAAGAACTATTATTTATTACATATTTCAGCTTGTGGGAAAATGAAGAATGCATTGATTCTGGAAATAACTATTCAGACTTTTGGAAGTTCTTTAAGTCTTCTTTCTCTGCTGATCTTTTTTTTTTTTTTTTCCTGCTTCTTCCCTTCATCCCCCCCTTGTCCCCCCATACCCACCCCCCCACACATTTTAAGTCACTAGTACTTTAGGAAGGAAATCCCTATTTGTTCTTTTTTCATCCATCATTTGTATTCATTATTTAGAAAAGAATACAAAATTGTGCAGTGATTCTTATTTCTCTTGTATAATCTTGTTACATGTAGCCATACTCAAATTTAACCATGCTTTGTATTTTATAGCTACTGTTTACATATTATGTATTACATATGACTGAACGACTCTACATTTAAAATATTGTTTCCATTAGGAAAAATATGAAGTAATAAGTGTCAAATGGAGATGAAGAATAAACATGCCTGGTATATTTATAAAATGCATAGTCATTTAAAATGTGCACAAATAGGATACATATTTTGCTACTGTTACATTTTATATAGAATACATATTGTCTAAAGTGTATTTAATAATGTGCCTAACCGAGTTAAAGTATTTATGTCTGGTGATTGTGTTAAACACTTGGAGAGGTAGTGAAAGATACAGCCAGTTACTTCTGCTAACTAAAGTTGAAATTATGCGCTTATTATAACCTTTTCTAACAATGTGAGAAAAACAGAGTAAATATATTAAAATTGTTTCACAACAGATGCTTAGGTTGTTAATATTTAAGATGCCTATTCATGCTATTCCTGTCTGCACATTTGTCAAAAATGTAAGCCTGAATGCTAATGTTTGCCAGCAGACTGGAGCAGCCAGTATACGAATGAACTACTGCTCTACTAAAATAATATTCAATAGAAATAAAGGACCGCTGCTAAATCATAGCACGAGTACCACACAACAGATTAAAGGTTTTTAGAGCAAACAACTCAACCTTGGCTTTCTCCAGTCTTACTTTTTTTTTTCCCCCAGCTACTTTTGACGACAGAATAAATCTTAATTCCTGACATCTCAGAAAAATCCACTTTAGATTGGGTGTAAATTTCAAGAAAGTTTCAGCGGGATGAGTTATTCTGTCAGCAGCACAAACACGGTAGATTTCAGGGACTGCTTAGGACAAATCCTGACACCCAGCAAGTCGCATTTTACTCATTCTTACCCCCTCTTCTGTCCTCTTGGGAAACTCAGGTCCCCTGGCCTCCCAGGGTGGAACCCCAGCCAGTCGGGGCAGAAAGGTTCTCTCCTGAGAACAGGACGTCTTTCGCTTTTCTCTGTCTCTTTACAACCATGTGGGGTCCAAGTCTTAACAGCATTTGCCTGGAAATCCGGAATGCTGTTGAGAAAGTTCGCCCAGGAAAGGCGCAGAGGTCCAAGCTGCCAACCGGAGCACTTTTGAGAGGCGATCCGGTGGTTGACGCTTGTAAGTGAAATTTGCTACGCTCTAATTAAGGTCAGGGCCAAAATCTCCAGCAAGAGCCCTAAGCCCCTCTCCATCTTCTGGGGTCGCCCCCAAGAGTCCAGCTCAGTGGATTTCCCCGGTACGCGCCTGTCACTCCCCGGACCTGCCACCCGCCTGCTTTGTCCCTCTCATCGTGGTGGTCCAAACCCACGCTCCGCCGCCTCGGGAGCCTCGGTAGTGGAGCGCTCAGAGAAGGCCGCCACGCTCGGGTCGGGGCCGCAGGAGGGAGACACGGCGCGGACCCCGAGGCCGCACCTGTGATGTCTCTGTCTCTGCAAAGAGGGCAGCACCTCTTCCGGCCTCCAGCCCAACTCCAAACCCACATTCCCTCCAGCAGCGCCTTCAGGACCGACCTCACTACAACCGGCGAGGGCTCGAAACGCGGACTGCCGCCCCTTTCAAACTCCCGGCTCCAACTTGAGCACCCCGGGGCCCGAGTGGCTCCCGGGATGGAGGAGTTGCCACAAACTTCCCAGGCCCCTCTCCGCCACTGCTCCCAACCAGCCGCGCCGGCGGGGGGCGGAGGAAGGCGCAGATGGACCGGGGAAGGATGCTGAGTTTAACTTACGATCCGGCGGGGGAACGTTTCCACTCCCCAGCCTACTCCGCCCGGCACCTTTCTGCCAGCCCGGCCCCGGGGCGCACAGAGAGGGTCTCCCTTTCCCCGTGTGCTTCCTTCGGTCTTTTCGATCCCCCTTTTCTCTTCCCAAAGGGGTTCTACCGATGACCTGAAGGAGTTTGTTCAGCCAGGGTCTGTGGGGCAGGTGTGTGTGAAGGTGTCCACACCCCGAGAAAGAACGAATGGCATCTTCAAGTCCCCCGTCCCGGGTGCTCTCCTTCACTCTCCCGGCCACCCCTCCGGATCCGGCCGCGCGCGAGAGAAGGGGCTCGGAAGACCCCTGTCCCCGGGCGCCCACGAGAGGTGAGCCGAGTCGCCCCAGCGACGGGCACCGCGGGTAGGTGGGCGCTACGGTGAAGTTTAGATCGATTCCGAAAAAAGAGAGACAGAGATAAAAGGGCAAGAGTAGGGGCCAAAAAGAAAAAAGAGAGAGAGAGAGGCAAAGGAGCAGAACTCACTCAGGCATGGGCGTTGGGGGCGGCGGTGGCTGTCGAGCGCGGCCCGAGACCAGGCGCGGCTTCCCGGGCGGGCGCGGCGGCGTCGGACTTCCGAGGCGGCGGCTTCTGCCTCTGGTGCCGCCGCCGCCGGAGCTGCGGCTGCCGCGGAAGTTAATTGCAACTTGACTTTAAGTTGTCTTCTTTTCCCATCCGAAGTGGGCGTTTAAAGGGGAGAGAGAGGCGAGGAGCGAGCTAGCGAGCGCGCGGGGCCGAGGGAAGGAAGGGGGGGGAGGGAGGAGATGTTAACGGGGGAGGGAGGGGGCGGCGGCGGGGGCGGGAGGGGGAAGGGGCCGGCGGGAGTCGCTCTCTGCTCGGCGGTCGCGGCGCCCGCAGTCTGGAGGCGCACGGGGCGGCCGGGGCGCCCCCCGCGGGAGCCCGCAGCAACCCGGGCGCGCATCCAGCCGCAGCTCCCGGGACGGGCACGCGGCGCCCTGGGGCTCGGCGGACCCCGCGTAGCCGCCGCCGCCGCCGCCGAGGAGCGTGTGCGGCGCGGGCTGGCCGGCGGGGCGGCGAGGGCCCGGCCCGCCTCCCCAGCACCCGCCCCGGCTTCTCCCCCTGGCGGTGGAGCCTCGGCGACCGCCGGCGACACTGGGCGCGCTGGAGCCCGAGCTGAGCCGAGCCCGAGTCGCCGCCGCCGCCGCCGCTCCCAGGCTTTCTCCCAGCGCGCCGGCCCGGGTGTGGGGGGCAGCGGGCCGGAGGGGCGCGGGCGGACGAGGGGCGCGCGCTGCGATCGGCGCCGGAGACCGGACCCTCGGCCGCGAGGGTAAGTGTGGGCGCCTGGGGGAGCGCGTGGCGGTGCGCGGCGCGGTTCTTGACGCCCGCCAACCACCCCCCCCTCACCTCTCCCGGGCCCCCAGCGCGCGCACCCCTCCTCCAGCTGCCTGCGGCTTCCTCTTGTTGTTCGTTGTTTGGCTGGGCTTTTTTTTGCCTGGGGGGTGGGGGGAGCGGGGAGCGGGAAGGGGATGATTGTAGCTGTGTGCCAGCGGAGGAGGAAGTCAGGTGAGAGGCCCCGACGCACCACCCCCCCCGCCGCCCCAAGCCAGCCTCCGTGGGGTGGATCGCTCCCCACTAGGGGCATGTGGGCCAGCTTTTTTCTCTCGTCAGTGTTCGGTCGAGACGATCTTTCCTAGAGGGCCTCCTTCCCTTCCAGCCTGCTCGGTGCACCTCTCTTTACCCCACCCTCGCCCCGCTCAGCATCCCATCCAGGAGCGCTGCACCCCAACTGCGGAGCACGTGGCGGAAGGAGGAGGAGGGGGCCCTCTTGCAGACCCCCCACGCCGCGCCCCTGCTCATTTATTTAATATCCTCCCGTCGGCAGCTGTACTTCTTTTCAACCCATTGGCAAAAGACGCCTAAACTGAGGTCCAATTTCTCCAAAAAGCGGGAAGCAAAAAGGGCGAGTGAGGAGGATTAAATGACAGCGGACTCGGAGAGGAGAAGGGGCGAGGAAACCTTTCCAAAAGGGGAGTGAAACTCCAGACACCTCTGCAAGATCTGGGTGACTGGAGATTCAGGACCCCAGGCTAAGGAGAAACTGGAACTCGGTCAACTTTGCTTTCTTTTCCTGCCGTTCTTACCCCCAGCTCTAAGGGAGCTAACAGGTCTTTTGTGTTGTGTTGTCTTTGGGAAATGCGCACTGAGTATGACAATAGGAAATTACTACTGTTTACTCAAAGTTAAGAGAATCGCAGAAAGAAAAAACACAGTCTTTACTTTCTCTCTTCGTGTGTGTGTGTGTGTGTGTGTGTGTGTGTGTGTGGTCGTTAAGCTCGAACTGCAAAACGTCAGTTTGTAACAATAAGGACGGTAGAGGCGCCTCGGTGTATTTTTAGAAGCTGCACTTTGAGTTCCTTTCACACAAGGCTCGCTCTCTTATTAAGACCCCATAAATAATTGTATTTAGAGAGCAGGAAGCTATGGGAGCAGGAGAGAGATTGCTAAAATCTCCATCCCGCCAGCGCAGAGCACTGTTTTGCAGTGAAGTTCCTGGAAAGTGGCAGTGGGCTGAGAATTCAGTTTTTCCTCAAAGCTCTGTTAGGTCCTCTTCTGTCAGATGTCTATGAATAAAGCACGCTGGGAAAATCCTGATATCTGTGCCCTCTTATTTTACCTTTTACGCAGTGATTGATTCTACGTTCAAGTCCTGGTGACAGCACATCAACTGTGCTGTGTTTTTGTGTGGTTTTTCTAAATAAAGGATAATACTGCCTGTATTCACTCTGGTTTCTGATATGCCTGTTCTTTTCTATCAATGGGTATTGAATTCACTGGAATTTATCCGTCTTTTTCAGTTGATTGTCATTTTATGCAGAGTTGACAATTCCAAAGACGTAAGAATGTAGAAAGTTTATGAATTAGCGTTCTTTTAGAGAACTAGCCCCTCGGTGTTTTTTAAGACACAGGTGCCCACCTCAGCTTCTGGTTCTAAAGCAAAAAGGTATAAATGATTGCAATGGGCAAAACAAAATAAAACACAAGTTTTCCTTCCTGGACCACTTTCTGTTTCCACAGGGTCCAAGAGACACCAAATCCTCCTGCCTTCATTTACCAAAATGCTGAATTGCCTAACTAGTACCAGTATCTCCATCTGGGAATGACATCAGGTTTGGAATGGAAAGAATAAATTCTCAGTCTTTAATTACTGCTTATTAGCAATTTCTTGAAGCAGGCAGCTGATTCTCCAATTCTGAAAGCCTGAAATGAAGCTTAGCAGAAATCGAAATATTAAAAAAAGATTGTTTCTCCTCCCTTACACACTCTTACGTACTCATCTACTCCCCCAAATTATCAACCAAGCCCCCAGAATTTAAGGTGTGATATGGTCCTCTGCATTAAACCAAGGGAACATTTTGCCCCAACCTTTTGAATTTGCTTTCCCCCAGGGAAATAGTCTTATACAGAGAACTCATAGGCACCGTTTTAATATAGAATTATGTAATGATGGGTACAGTGCATGAAATAACATATCTTGGTAAACTCTATGTAAACCCTGGCCCCTGGCACATAGTAGGAATACATTAAATACTTACTGGATTAAGAAGTTAATGAAATATTGTAATTGGGCACAAATTCAATAGTACAGGGCTAAGGCTTTTTTTTTCAGAAGGAAAAATCATCTTGCCTGAAAGTTATTAGGGTAATACATTTGTGCTCCTAGTTTTTTTTTTTAACAAGTCCAAACCTAATTTAAATGGTTGAAAGACAACTAAATCTGAAACATATCAATTGGTCAATAATAATAGCTAGTGTCAAAAGCTCATTATCTTCCTAGGAGAACAGACAGTAAAATATTACCTACTAAATAATATGAGAAAGATGCAAAGGAAGAATAAAACAGTATTGGCCTGCAAGGAACTTACTTGCTGGGAAAATGACATTATAATGTGAAAAGACAACTCAGCAGATCAGTAAATGGTTTGAGTCAAAGGCATATTTTTTTTTAAATAGATTTTTTTTCCTTTTTAGACTGGAGGAAATAGACATCCTGAAGTTCCAGGTTGGAAGGCATTTTTAAAGTTGATTTGTTGAGTGAAAACTTTAGGGGCCATCAATACAAACATCTTGAGTGAAGGGAAACTCACCACTTACCTCCATAGAGGCAAGGATTTTATCTACAGAATACTTATCACAGAGTAGAGTTCAGTGTACACTGTGTGAATGAATAACATCCTAAGTAGTTAATTCCAGCTTTGTACACTTTATGACATCTTTTTCTTAAATTGCGCAGAATCGGTCTTCCTAATACTTCCAGCCTTTAGTCTTAGTTCTGCCACCTGCTGCAAAGCAGAGCAAATCTATTGTATTCGTCAGGATAGGCTATGTTATGCCAGAGTAACAAACAATTCCAATTTTTAATGACCTATAATGGCAAAGGTTGTCTTCTTGGTTATGCGATGAGTCCACTGCAGGTCTACTGGTCTGTTCCATGTCTCCTCATTTAGGGTGGCAGGCAGGTGGAACAGTTGCCACCTTGAATGTTTCATGTTGCTATGGTAAAAATAAAGATCACTCTGGAGAGTCTCCTACTGGTATTTAAATGCTGCGGCCAGAAGTGACACACATCATTTGGACTCACAACTTATTGTCCAAGACTGATAACGTGCCTCCATGGAATCATCACAACAAGGCCAAAGAGAGCAGCCTACCTTGTGCCCCACAGTGGAGAACTACGGTACACAGCTCGAAAAACTGATATATTCATAGTGACTTGTGTCCCCATGATCGCCTCCAGCTAACTGATTTCTTCCTGCCACTTTGTGGCCCAGATGTTCCACTCCTCAGGGTAAACGCTGCCAAAGAGACCACCAGCTTAAAGGGAGACATGCTCTGATTTCTTTCACCATCCACTCTCTGAATGCATCCCTATAACCCACCCCTCCCCCACCAAAATGTGGCGCCCTATCAATTTTAAGTCACTCTTTATACATTTATTAATATTATATACACTGTATTTTCTCAAGACTTGTTTTCCTGGAAAGGGTATAATGAACAGGAACTTTTAAGAACTGTTATCAGAAGATGTCATGATCATTATCAAACTTTGAAATTTGGTCTCGAACTGTTATCAGAGAAGATGTCATGATCGTTATCAAACTTTGAAATTTGATCTCGAGTCATTACTTCCCTTATTTTAAATGTCACAATCTTGTGACACACACAAAAAAATTCTCTTGGAAGTATTCATTCGTTCATTCATTCATCCATATTTTTGTTCATTCAGTAAACATTCATCATGTACCTACTAGATGCCGGGCACCCTATTAAGGGTTGGGGATACAGAGGTGGGTAGAGTCCTCCTTTTCAAGAAATGCATTTTCCAATTGGACAGATGCAGAAAGAATTTTGAATTTTGAATTCTATTAGAATTGCAATGCTAGTAAAGGCACAAAGTGCTATAGGAACACTTGGGTAAAAGCAAATAATTCTCCGGCAGGATTGAGGAAAGTTCCATAGAGGAATTGAACTAAGTCTTGAGGATATATGAGATTCCTTTAGGCAGAAAAGGAAGATGGAAGGAAGATATTTCAAGCAGAGTCCAGCAGGAGTCAGGGCACTGAGGATGACAAAGCTTGTCATTTAGGGGACTACAGGGAATTCAGTGTGGCTGGGACATGGGGTCTTTGCAAAGGATGAAACCAAAGAGCTTCAAATTGTGAAGGACCTTGAAGACATACTCTATAGAGTTTAGGCATTATCCCATCCATCAGGGGATTGCAAACTCTTACATTTACCTTGGTCCAAGCACGAATGTAAATGAGCAAAGCAGATGGAGTTGAGACCATAAGCATTGGTAGGGACGATGGCAAGCAGGAGAGAGATTTTCTGCCTAAATGGAATGGAGAAGGCCAATGGCACCAAGTGTCAGATCTTCCAGCTTTTAAAGAGAAGCTACTGATTCAGATTGCTATGAAAAATTGAAATCTTAAATGTTGAGGACTTATGCACATTTTAAAGAACACATGTGGGGGGAAAACGTCTACAGGTCAAAATCAGCTTAAGGACCCCCAGTCAGTCGCATGTTTCCTACTTCATGAGATAAGGAGTCATTAAAGCTTGTAAGGATGGGGTAACACCATCAGATCTCTTTAGAAAGGTCACTCTGGTGGCAGAGTGGATAGGAAAAGGCTGGAGCCGGGAGGGTCTAGTTGATACCACATAACCATCTGAGCGATGATGCAAAGCCCTTTATAACACTGCCCATTTTATAGGACACAACTTCCCATGTATATAGGGGGTACCCAATAAATAATTGCAGAGCTAATGAATGAAAGAGAAGAAATCTGAAGTTTTAGAAGGGGGGCACATATTTTGAGTACTCCTTATGTTATACACTTCCTTTGCTAGACTGTTTATTTTTCAAGAGCAAAACAGTCTTTTTCTTAATGACTTTTTTAAAAGTTTATTGGAGTATAGTTGATTTACAATGTTGTGTTAATTTCAGGTGTACAGCATAGTGATTCAGTTATACATATACATATACTCATTCTTTTTCAGATTCGTTTCCCATATAGGTTATTACAGAATATTGAGTAGAGTTCCCTGTGCTATACAGTAGGCCCTTGTTGTTTATCTATTTTATATATAGTAGTGTGTCTACATTAATCCCAAGCTCCTAATTTATCCCTCACTGCCACGTTCCCCCTTTGGTAACCATAAATTTGTTTTCAAAATCTGTGAGTCTGTTTCTGTTTTGTAAATAAGTTCATTTATATAATTTTTTAAAATTAGATTCCACATATGAGTGACATCATAAGATATGTCTTTCTCTGTCTGACTTACTTCACTTAATTTCCATTGGCAGATGAATGGATAAAGATGTGGCACATATATACAATAGAATATTACTCAGCCATAAAAAAAGAACGAAATAATGCCATTTGCAGCAACATGGATGCACAATGATCTTTTCTTGATCAGATGTAATTTTTCTGTATCATTCTCTGATACATATTATTGGATTTCTAAAATGTGTAAATCATTCAGTGTGGGACACAAAGATCAGCAGACATCAGAATATGTATTGTCTGGGACTAAACTTCCTGATCTTTCCACCTTATTGAGGAATGCCAGCTAAACAGATGGATTTTGTACTGGGCCCTAAAACTGTATTCTCAGGCTCTGTGGAACTACAGAGACCCATTTGTATAGCTTATGTATGTTTCTAGTGAAAGCCAAATTCTTTATGACTGTCCATCAGAGTACATTATAACTCAGTCTGTCCTATATCCATGTGCCTAAGACTGTCTCAATGATGTTAATTTTTCAATTAAAAAAACTGAGTGCACTAAACCCTCCTTTTTCCCAGCTCCTTTCCTGCTTTGAAACCATACTTGCCTGCCATTCCACAGTCAGCAGTCTGCAAGAACACCCCACACTCTCCCATAAACGCCTGTAAAACTTTAGCAACACTAGGTATTCTCTCATAAGGTATGTGATTGGTTTCTTGTAGGTTCTGTTCCCATGGGCACATCCAGATTCTTAAAGCCACTCAATTCACCAGGCAATCAAATCTTTAAATTCTCAACAGCTCGCTCTACAGATTGTCATTTTTTTACTCAGCTTTCTTGAGGTATAATTTCTATACAATAAAGTTCACCCGTTTAATATGTTCCATGAGTTTTGAAGACAAAGGAGCAGCATGAGCAAATCATAATATTTTACGTGAATTTCAGAGTAAATTAATAGATACAGGCAAAGCAGCCTTGGGTGTCTGACTGCCTGGATTCTAATCCTGGTTCAGCTGCCTGTATGACCTTGAACAAATTTCCTAATTTTCTGCCTCAACTTCCTCATCCTTATGATGGGGATAATAATTGTACCCACCTCCTCTAGAGAGTAAATGCCCAGGGTTTCAAAACAGCTAGTACTCAATAAAGGCTAACAATTGCTTCTTCAACAACATAATGTTGTTGTTGTCATTATGATTCTAGTAGAAAAAAAATCCTGGGATCTAAGCAAGAATAGAAAATGAATTGACTGGAATGTAAGTGGGGTAGAAGCAAGTCCCTCCTGGGTGATTTGCTGCTGTGCCAGGGGCACACAAAGCCGGAGAATAATGATGGCCTCTATTTCTGGAGTACTTATTTTTTTACTTAAAGATTTTGGAAGAAATTCTTTTCCTTTTAAAAGAGTTATACATACACTGGAATTGAACGCAATGTTTTGCATGCGTTTTGTTTTTTTTTTTAATAAATTTATTTTTGGCTGCGTTGGGTCTTCGTTGCTGCACGTGGGCTTTCTCTAGTTGCAGCGAGTGGGAGGGCTGCTCTTCGTTGAGGTGTGCAGGCTTCTCATTGTGGTGGCTTCTCTTGTTGCAGAGCACGGGCTCTAGGCGCGCGGGCTCAGTAGTTGTGGCTCGCGGGCTCAGTAGTTGTGGCTCGCGGGCTCAGTAGTTGTGGTGCACAGGCTTAGTTGCGCTGAGGCATGTGGGATCTTCCCGGACCAGGGCTCGAACCCGTGTCCCCTGCATTGGCAGGCGGATTCTTAACCACTGCGCCACCAGGGAAGTCCCCTTGCAAGCATTTTTAACGAAAACAAGAATCTTTGAGACTTGGAAGGGGAGTGGGGAGGACTGCCTGGAGACAGCATTTGCTTAGTTCTACAGCTTCTTCTCCTCCTTCGCTTTGATGGAAATGTTTCCAAATTCCAGACCACCCACACTAGTAACACTGACCTAAGATTATTAAAGCACCTCCTATTTTGATATACTGTGAATGCTGCCCAATGTTCCCATTTTAGATGAAAAATATGTTGGAATAGGGAAGCAAGGTATTAGAGCAGAAGCTTGGGAAGGTCAAAGTCACCAGGAAGACAAGAGCGTAACTGAATTCTAGTTTTGATTCTATAACTAATCAGCTAGTTTGTTGACGTCTTCCCACCCATCGTTCCCACCTACCTAGAATAAATATGTGCTGTTGAATGATCTTGGGAAAGACACCTAGTCTTTATTAGTCTCAGTTTCCTAACCTATCAAATTGGAACAGTAGATCTCAAACTTTAGTGTGTTTCGGAATTAAATAGAATGCTTATTTAAAATGCAGATTCCTTGGCTCCATGTCTATAAATTCAAATTCGGTAGAAAAAATAAGCTGGGATCCAGCAATCCACATTGATTTGAGAAACTTGGGCTGCAAGGGGCAGAAATCCAACTCAAAAAGGAAGGTTTGTTTCATTGTTTATTCTCCCTGCTACATACACATTCTCACACATACTCACATAAATTGGAAAATACAGTGTAAGGCCTGCTTTAGGCATAATTAGATCTAGCTGCTCAGATAATGTCACCAACTATCTCTTGGTCCTCTTTTCTTCTGTTTTCACTTTATCCTCAGTCTGGTTGTCCCTTTACTAGAGTAAGCTACTCCCTCCAGGCTTCCATTCTTCTGACATAGAAACCCCAGCACAAAGAGCATTCCTCTTTCTCAAAGTTTCCAGAAATTACACCTGGTTGTGACTGGATCAAATTGCATCCTGTACCCAGACCTGCACTGATCACCCTGGTCAGGGGCTGCAGTTCTTTAACTCACCAGCCTTGGGTAACATGCCCACCTTGGATTTGAGAGTGTAGCCACACTACCCAAATCAGGTAGTCAGGGAGTTCTCCAAGATACATTGGGGATAATTTCCCAGAAATAGGGAAAATGGATGCCTATTGGCCAAAACTGTAGATTTCCATCCACTACTGTACATTTCCTAGAAGTACTTAGATGAGAATAAGCCAACTGCTCTGTTACAAACGGATGACCAGTGTACCAAGATATTGAGGCCTTCAACTTTTCAGGTGACCCAACAGGGCCTGAGAAGGGCTTAGGATGGTCAAAGTCCCTGAGCCAGTTGCCTCAACAATTTACCCCAGCGTTTTTGGCCAATATTAAGCACTTTCTATGTGCACCATGAAGATGATTTATATGCAGCTCACCTGTGACTTGCACGTTGAGAATCAATGGATTCTGAGAATCATTCACACTTTGGGGTCATCTCAAACACAATAATATCATTATTCTAAGATCTTTATGAGATAACTTGGAAGTTGGCTTACGCAAATGAAAGGACAATAAAAGCTCCAGTTACGGTGCAAAAAAGTGGGACAGACAAACAAACAAGCAGGACCAACAGTTATGTCCTACTTTGAATTGGTTTTCAGTTTGGTTTTATTTAATATTCTTGGGCAAATGTAGTCTGTTCCATCTAATGGTTACAGTCCTAGTCTAGATCTCAGTTAATGTTTAGAACACGAATGGATGCACATTATACAGACAGTGTAAAGGGTTAAGCTGGCAACAACATAGAACAGAAAACTGAGTTAACTATTGGTCATCAGTTATGTTTTAGGTGCATTATGCGCAAGTTCATGGAAAAAGTGAATTCTAATAAATGGACTGTCAGCCCATTCTTTTGTTACGTGAAGAGGCTACTATGTTTTCTTAAACTCATTAATAAGATTAGTAAAATAAAAGGTCTACCTCTTCATTTTACTATTAAGTCATTAGTTTAGTTTCAGATGGCCTCTCCATGCCCTCCCTCCCCATTTTCATCTCCTCCAAAGCAACCCAATGTGCCAAAGAAAGTATTTTCAACACATGGTGCTAGAATGACTAGACATCCATAGAGAAAACAAACAAACAAACAAAAAGCCCTTGATCCCTTCCTCACATCATACACAACAATTCATTGGCAATGGATTATAGCTATAAATGTAGAAGCTAAAGCCCTAAAGCTTGTAGGGCTTTATGTTTTAAAACGTAAGTTGGAGATAGACAAAGGTTTCTTAGAGAAGCCAAAAAAATCAATAATCATAAAAGAAAAAAATAGATAAATTACATGTTAAAATAAAAAATTTCTCCTCATCTAAAGGGAAGAGGGGGAGGAGTAAAGCCTGGGAATCCATGATCAAACAATCATTGCCATCAGGAGGATTTCCTCTCTTGTGCATTAGTTCAAGTCATTTTGACTTGTAAGTGATAGAAGCTGACTCTGAGCTTAAGCAAAAAAGGAAAAGCAGACTGGGGCTTTTCATGGAATCCAAAGTCAGTGGTGCAATGCGGCCTCCCAGAACAGAAGTCCTGAAGTGCTAGAGGGAACCCAATCTTTTTTCTCCATATCGCTTCTTTGGCTCTCTTCCTTATGACTGTCCAACTGCTCCTCTCCTCAGTTATGTAGCAGAACATGGTTGCAGGTTGTTCTTGAGCCATGGATGTTCCAATGGAGCCATCCAGAGACAGGACCATCTTTCTGTCTTTCACAATTCTCAAGGAAGAGTCTGATTGGTCCACTTGGGTCCATGACCACACTTAATCCAATAAACTGACCAGAGGAAGGACAATGTTTAAAGAACATAGCAGCTCCTTTCATCTATGAGAATGTAGGGTGAAAAGAAATTGCATTCTAGTTGATATTCACTCCACATTTCCTCTTTATTAGACAAGAGACAGAGTTGATGAAAATTTTGTACTTGGTCAGTTTTTAATGGCTACAAGTATTGATGTATTGATGTACTATGTCTTTGGTTATCTAACCTCAGCATCTCTGCATTTCTGCAAGTTGACTGATATATATTAAGGACCATAAACAAAATTAGTCCATTTTTAAAATGGGCAAATTTATTTGTGAATTATTAGCCAAGATCTATCCAAATGCAGACATGCCTTGTTCTAGTCTGAATATACAATAAAATTAATTTAAATAACTTTAATCAGCTTCAAAAACAGCAAATTTCAAGACAATTAGGTTAACTTTAAGAACTCATATTTATTGAGTTAACAGATGGTAAATTAAAAAACAATGAAGTTAATTTTTTAAATCATTCATTGAATTAGAAAAACAGACATTTAACAAAACTGTTTTTAAGCTGGGTTTTTTTTTTTCATCCCAATATGCATATTTTAAGATTCCAATTTGGGGGACTTCTGCAAAGACACTGAATGAGCTGTAATGTATGAATACACTCTTCCACCGAATTACTTTTTTAAAGGCTTTAAAACCATCTGTAGAAGAATTTTATGCATCAACAGTAAAAATATGAGAACTAAGCATATTCCGGATATTGGAAGGAATGAAGAGTCTACTTTGTCACATTCATACTGTAACATGTTTCTGTGGCCTTCAGTGTTGCTGGCCCTGACATACCTTGGGAGTTTCCTATGCTATAGCAGAGTAAAAGTTACTCCTGGGCAGAATTGCATTTCTGCATTTTAATGGTCAAACATAAGACTTCCCTTTGATGGTTTCTTGGGCCTTGGGCACCAATCACTTGAAATATACAAGCATCACAAAGTGTTCTCCTTTGTTCCTTTTGTGTTCTCTCCTTTGCTTTCTTGGTAAGTGCTAGAAGCTGGCTCCGTAAGCTTCTAAGAAAAGGGGAATTTCATGGAAGTACATTGAAGGCATGGGAGCTTTTCCTCTGTAGATGGAATTGGAGATAACACCACTGATAAATTAAGATATATCGAGATAACACCACTGATAAATTAAGATATATCGTTTGCATTTTACTGGCTATTGTTAGTTTTAACATGATGGCCTATCTTGAACTAGAGTTATACATGTGGAAGCAAAATTATTCCATAAAAATAATTGGAATAGATTTGTTTGAATGGCTGGCTGCTCAGTTGGTGTTGTAGTCCTTTCCTTACCTTGGATAGTTGCAAGCTGTAATATAATTTATTTCATGGTCCTAAGAACTCCTTGTCTAAAATGTGGTCTTACTTTACATTGTAAGTCTAATATTACTTGGTCAGTAATGTGGAGCACTATATTTATTGATTTTGAAAGAAAAATTTATTAGTTGTAATTTGAGTTAAAAACAGATTTAAAAGCACACTTATTAAAATTACTGTAGTAAAAATTATTTTATTATTGTGCATTTCAAACTGTTTAGCCCCTAGCCCCTTTTCTCCTTGAAATAATTGGTTTTTTATAATAACCTTTCGATAATGCAATGTGTCTTAGGAATGCAATTATAACAATATAGCAGGACAGGCTGTATTGTTTTTAATTTAACAAGAACAGGTAAAAATAAGAATAGATTGTGACTAAATAAAAAATTCAGTAGGTGAAATTTCTGTTTTGCAGAAGTACAAATGAGGGATACAGAAGATAAACCTCATAACTAGTCTAACTATCCAAAGAAAATGAATAAAAGTTAAAAGGATAAGAGGAAAATGGGCAAGTTGTGGAGCTCTAGCTTAGATTGTAAGCTCCTTGAGAACAATAAACATCTTATTGTAATCCTACCCCAACAGAGTGCTTAACACACAGTATATACTATCAGTGTTAGATAAATATTTCTTGAATTTATGAAAAAAATAATGAAAATAATTCATTTATTTATGAATAAAATAAAATTTATGAATCAAATGATCCACCTGAAAATAGAGCAGGTGGATCAGACATAAAAATCAAAGCTATAACAGAAGAAAACTTTCTACGTATAAAAGCCACAGTGACATTGTAAGTTTTCTTTGGGGCAAAACTAAGGAATAGAGATAAATGTCTGGTCATAGGCTGGTAAATTTTTAAATTTCTAGGACAAACAAAATTCCTGAAAGTATCTAAGAAAACATATATGTGCTCTTGTAGATTGCCTTCATATTTCTAATATAGAACAAGAACTTTTTTAAGACCATAGTTCAATTTCTACACAATTTTAAGAGAAACAAGTTTGATTCTGCAAGTTAAATGACTACCCAATTATTGGCTTATATGTATAAACAACAGAAGAACATTTTTAAATCTGCAAGGTGTCAAAAAATACAACTAAGAGTATTTTCTGTAAAAGTTGCAAAGAGATAGCTTCCAGATCACTAAGAGGTGAGACAGTATAAAAATTCAAGAATAGGAAATTTCAGGGAAAAAGATTAGTGCTAATTTAGCATAGAAGGTAAAGACAAAGTAATAAATGAATAAAGTATAGTGAACATTGAAGTGACTTAAGAATTGATGCTGATGGCTAGGTTTTTTTTTTTTTTAATAAAGAAGCAATGTTTTCAATAAGATAATCCTGAAAAGGATGTTTTAAAATTTTTAATAAAGAGTCTGTAACTTACGATCACAATGTAAAAAGAGAACATGGAGAAAACAAAAACAGCATTAGAAGTTTTGTTTTACTTTTTAAATCATTAGGTAAGAATGCACTTAAGGTTAATTGTGAACAATTTAATATAGGTACAAGTTGAATGGGAAACAGAATATATGTTTTATTAATAATCGTGGAAGATAACAGTAAACAAAACATAGTCCATGCAAAAGACAAGTTGGAAAGGAAACAACGAGGAATTATTGAAAAAAAGAAACTATAAAGTCCAATTACGTGAGGTTAGTAGCACTATTCTTCCATTTCTTTTCTTCCATTTCTCACCTTCTCAAATTTTTAATAATATGTGTTCCTTATATTCCATTATTAATAATATGGGTTCCTTACATTTAAAAATGTATGCCATTATTTATATATAAAAATCTTATAGAGTTTATTGTGTAAGAGCCTGTGCTCTGAAGCCAGGCTGCCTGTGTCACCACTTATTAGGTGTGTGACCATGGGCAAGTTGTTGAACTTTGTTTCTAAGTTTATCCTGTAAAATGATGATAATTATAGTACTTACCTCATTGGGTGATTAGGAGGATTAAATTAAATGTATTTAGAACACTGTGTGGAACTTAAATATGTAAGTATCATCTAGTACTGTTACTGTTATTTTACAAACAAACCTCATTGCTTTACAGCTCCTTAGTGACCAAACAAAATGACATTTCCCTGTAACTGGTCCTTAGATAGCACACCCATTAGCAACAAGTTTCACTTCTATATATAGATTGTACTTTGTCCTTACTATGAATTCCCCAATGCAGAGATTTCTAGAAACCTACCTACTATTGGTTGAAGAGGCACTTCTGAATTTTTTCCAAGAAGCACTGACAAAAATCAAACGTCTATGTTCTTTATTTTCAAGAAGCTCAGTTTCCGCTTGTGTCATATCTCTGAGGACATGTACATGAGCGACTGAAACTGCCCATTGAAGCCAATATTACATTAATTTTCCCAGCCCTGAATTAGAGAAAATATTTATCTACTTCCCCAATTTTCACCTTCCTCTCGATGCATGACCTTTTCCAGCTCCCTGATCTGACAATAGAAAGCTGTATAAGAAAGAAGACATTTGTCGTGACTTGATTTTTCTGAACTGAACACCCCAGGAGGCCTGAAGATGTGCTTTGAAACTTTATTCCACCTGTCAGATCCAAAAGATATGAAGATTTGGAAGATTTTGGTAGAATTTCTTCATGATCTGAAACAGTTTCAGTGAAATGAAAACAAAAACAAAAACAGAACAAAAAACAAAGCAAAAAACCCAAACAACTGTTAAGATGCTGGGATTTATTGTTAGCTGTCTTAATGGCTAATGAAATGACAAGACCTTCTAATACCCCCTGCCAATTATACTGACAGGTGTTTACCAGGTAAAATATTGCAGTACCTGTAAGAGGAAAGGATGCAAATTGGTATTTATACATTTGGAAGAACAGTCACCTTTGATGTGCCTATTTGGTTTTCAGGGTGTTGCTGGCCTCTGCTCTTCTAAGACTTCAGCTGCAGAACCCACTCGTGAACCTTCCTAGGTGAGTTAGCTGTCTCCTTCATGCCATCTGTCTCTTACCTGCCTCTCTCCAGGACCTATGACATTCATTAATAATGTCCTTTGGTTAAACTCCCTAATAATTCTCATCTCTATAAAATGGTAAATATCTAACAAATTGTTTTAATGTCTGAGTTTTTCATTTTTGCTAAAGTTATTATTCCTCTGGGGGTGACTCATGAAAGCATCTCTAGGTTTATCCACCCCCACCCCAACTTTGTTCCAGGATTTACCCCAAATTCTTATGCTCTCGTCTAGTCATGTTCCGTTAAAACACAATACCACTTGTTAAGACAGATTTACTAAGTCAGAAGGCAGCATTTCACAATTAGTGATGACTGACCACACGAAGAATAAGAAAATAGTAATAGCAAGGGTAGTAGTGAAATTCCTTTCCTCTTTTGGAAAAGTGGATCAAAGGATTCACCCAACAAATGGTGAATCAAGGATGAGTCAATAATACTGTGAGAGACTATGTTACTAAAAGGTGATCTCAAGATTATTACTATAATTTGAACTAATTTCTTGTGTAGATAAATGCTGGACAATTTCTTATTGTTATAGTAAAATTGGAGGTGATTTCATGTGCTCATGTTACCACATGAGGTGAAAAGGAATTGAGTTTGGTCACCTCTCTAACAAGCCATCAATGCCTGAACTTGGGGAAAATTTCTAAACAATTCTGGGCTTCAGTATGTCCACTTGAAAATAGGAACGATGGTTTTTATCTATTAGGTTATGAGAGCAAAATGTCATAACATAAATCACCTGGCATACAGCAGTCACTTAATTAATGCTAGTCCTCCCCATCCCTGTTTATGGAGATAATAGACAACTCTGCTTTCATCTTCAAATATATTCTTCATTGATTATCTTATGAATATAACTACTGACTCAGAAAATAGGTGAAATTTTCATCTCCCCAAACTTCATTCCTTTATTCATTTCTCAGTGCTTTAATGAGCATCTACTGTAAGATAAGAACTGACTGCTTTGGGAGACCAAAAGGAGAGTGAAGTATTAATCCTATTCTCGAGGAGATTGGGGTCTATCTAGAAAGGGGGGTTATATATATATTTTTAATGCCAGTAGAGAGACAAAATAAAGTACTATCTTACTTTATGAGAAGGAGAAATTATTATTTTTTTTAATCGAAGTATACTTGATTCACAGTGTTGTGTTAGTTTCTGGTGCACAGCAAAGCGATTCAGTTATACATATACATATATATTCTTTTTCATGTTCTTTTCTTTCGTAGGTTATTACAGGGTATTGAATATAGTTCCCTGTGCTATACAGTAGGTCCTTGTTGGTTATCTATTTTATAGTACTGTGTTTCTATTAATCCCAACCTCTTAATTTATTCCTCCCCTCCCCTATCCCCTTTGGTAACCATAAGTTTGTTTTCTATATCTGTGAGTCTGTTTTTGTTTTGTACATAAGTTCACTTGTATCATTTTTTTTTTAGATTCCTCGTATAAGCAATATCATATGATATTTGTCTTTCTCTGTCTGACTTACTTCACTTAGTATGATCATCCCTAGGTCCATCCATGTTGCTGCAAATGGCATTATTTCATTCCTTTTATGGCTGAGTAATATTCCATTGTGTATACACACGACATCTTCTTTACCCATTCATCTGTCGATGGACACTTAGGTTGCTTCCATCTCTTGGCTATTGTAAATAGTGCTGCTGTGAACACAGGGGTGCATGTATGTTTTTGAATTAGAATTTTCTAGAAGGAGAAATTATTTTAACTAGGGTTATCAGGGAAGGCTTCGTGGAGGAGGTAGTGTCAGATTGGGCTTTAAAGAAGGGATACAGTTTGCACAGCAGGGAGTGAGAGGATACAGTGAGCCAAGACTGAAGTTGTGGAACTGAGTGGAAAAAACGCTGGCCTGGGACTGGGAAGACCTGCGTTGACATTACCTTGGGTGAGCCGCTTTCCCTTCAATTTCTTCATCTGTGAAATGTGTAAAACGATCTGTGCCCGTTGGTCTTTCAGGGCTCCGGAGAAGATCTAATGGGAGATTGAGTGTGGAAACTCTTTGGAAACCATGAAGCACTCTGTAAAAGGGTAAAATTTCTCTTCTCTTATACCATAAACTTCATGAGGGCACTGGACAGGGCCAGTCGTGTTGGTCTTTAAAAAATGTTTGATGAAAAAGTTTTAAAAATAAAGAAATAAATTTGCAAATGCTAAAAAAAATGTTTGAAGACGTTTATCAAAAAATCATACTGTAAACCTTAAGTATTTACAACTTTGGTCAATTATACCTCAATAAAACTGGAAAAAAAAGTTTGATGAAATAATGAACCACTGATTGAATGAATGAATCCATGAGCGTTCTGGATTGAATGTGTGTCCCTCGCCAAGTTCCTATGTTGAAATTCCAACCCCCAGTGTGGTGGTATTAGGAAGTGGGGCCTTTGGGAGGTAATTAGGTTTAGATGAGGTCATGAAGGTGGAGCGTCTTAGAAGAAGAGGAAGAGACACAAGGATACAGTGAAAAAGTGGCTGTTGGCAAGCCAAGAAGAGTGCCCTCACCAGGAAACAAACCTACGGGCACCTTGATCTTGGACTTCCAGCCTCCAGAACCGTGAGAAATAAATGTCTGTTGTTTAAGGCACCCAGTCTCTGGTATTCTGTTATAGCATCCTGACTAAGACAATGAATGAGTGAATACATGAATGAAACAAAACAAAGGCACAGAGTAGGAAAGCATACAGTATGCACAGGGCTATCTTTGAAAACATGTACTGTAGCTGGGTGATGGCAAAGCAATCTGTGGCCGGATGGAAGGGGTCCACTAGGCTGGTGGTTCTCAGAGTGTGGTCTGTGAACCAGCAGCATCCAAATCTCCTGGAAACTTGTTAGAAATGCAAGTTTCTGGGTCCCCACCCAGGCCAACTGAATCTGAAACTCGGGGGCGAGACCAGCAATCAGTGTTTTAGCAATCCCTCTAGGTCATCCTGATGCATCCTAAAGTTTTGAGAACCACTGCTTTGTTCTAACATGGAGAGTCTGGAAATGATTCTGCTGGAAATTCAGTGTTAATGAAGGTGTTTAGCTGTGGATGGACATAATCAGAGCTGTATTTCTACGATGATGAAGCATGAAGTTGTGCATGAAAGAATTCATGGCTTCAACGTAGAAAGGACAATTGGAAATACTGGAAAACATGTATTTGCCAAGCCTCAGAGTTGAAGATTTTGTTTTTTGTTAATTCCAGTTAATATCCACATCATCACCTAAGAAGCAAAGCAGAATATGCATTGCTCCCAGGCACTGGGCAAACCTGCTTGGTCTGCAGAGACCAGGAGGAATGCGAATGTTTATGTGAAAGCACAGGAGTGAACTGTCAAATAGGGGCCCAGCCAATCTCAGAGAGGCCTCTTAGTTCTGACCATCTGTGGGGAAGCATTACATGGAAACCTTCCAAACCAAGTTTAATGGGCAGCTCTTCCAAAGAATGGGCTAACTAACTACACAGGGTGCAAATGCAGTTCTGTCTTCAGGGCCAGTGGAGACAGGTTCGCCAAGGAGAGGGCATCTCATGGAGGAGAAATGAAGAGCCTCAAGGGAAAACATTTATCTTAGGAGCCAAGAAGCAAAAATCCAAGGGTCGGATGGGGAGGGAGTCGGGGAGAAGCAGAATGAGGGCTCTTTAGAGTGGTTCGGGGCTGCTGGGATGACCAGTTATCAGATTTGCCCAGGACTGTGGGGTATCCCAGGACACACGGTGTTGAGGACAATCCCTGTCAGACCAGGACAGCTGGTCACCCTGTGACGACACTTCCTCACCTGTGTTCAAGACCTGGGGAGAAGACGTGGTGAAAGCAGAAAAACCCACTGCTCTAAACCTGTTTCTCAAAATAACTGTTTGCAGACTGGTAACGGCAGCATCACCTGGGAGCTTGTTAGAGATGCAGCTCCTCGGGCCCACCCTAGACCTGCAGGATCAGGCCTGTCCCAGAACAAGAGCCCCAGGTGATTTGCATGCACATCAGTTTGAGAAAGATGGCCTTAGAAGATCCTGTGAGCCCCATATGGCGTCCCCCAGAAAGAAAATGCAGCACTGATGGAAAGCAGAGGGAATTTCTTGGCTTGATATGGCTTATGTCCAGGTCAGCCAGATTCTAAGCCGAAACCATATCTGGGAAGGGATAGAAGCATTGGAGAAGATGAGATGCTAGGGGTACCCGGAATAGACAGCAGAGAGGGAAAAGGATGGAGAACCCAAAGCAGCCAAGAGGGGCCTCCTGAGCTATTAATAGTGGTAATTGTAGGGAATGCGAGGAAAGCCAGGAATCCAGCAGTTGTGTGGTGAGAGCAAAGCTGAAGAAAACACTCTTTTGTTCCTATCGCTGTGACCCTTTTTGGTAAAAACAGGCTGCAGTGGGCTGGGGAATGACTGATGCTTGGAAATGTGGAAACACAGCCCTATGGGTAAGCTTGTAGAGAAAAATAAAAAATCATCACTCACTAAGAGTAGTTGGCTTTAGCATTTGCGTATCATTCCAATATGCAGAGAAAGTTGAGTTTTCTTCCTTTTTCCGCTACCTGGTCTGATCTTTTTCATGGGCTCCAGCTCTGCATACTAGCAGGGATAATTTGCACTTAATTAATTGTGTTTCATTTTCCTCCAGCTTGAACATGATTCTTTCACTTAAAACATTCTAACCAGTGGTTCTTAAATGCAGACGTGCAGCAGAAACACCTAGAGGGCTTGTTGAAACACAGATTGCTGGGCCCACCCCCAAAGTTTCTGATTCAGTACATTGGCTGGGGACTTAGAACTTGCATTTCTAAGGGGTTCCAGGGTGACGCTGAAGTTGCTGGTCCGAGGAACACAACGCTGACAACCTCTCATTCAAACTACTCAGCATTTTATTCCCTTCTAAAGGTGATGATTTCAAAACCATCCCCTTTGAGATGAATGCTTCTCAAATTGATTGATCTTTCCAATGGATCATGGATCCAATACATGGTCTTCCTGTGTAGGACTAGGTTGCAGCTCGTGCCACAAGCACCTGGCCATTCCAGTTCAATGCACCTGAACTGGTCTATGTCTTGTCCAGCAAGCCCCGTCTGCTGATCGCATGCTAGGATGTCAAGGCAATGTCAATTTATGATAAAAATTTCTGAGCATGAACTCACCTGTATTTATCTCACCTCAGATCAGTAATAGTTAGTGGACTGACACGCCCATGGACTGGATTTTGAGTAGCGTGACTTTATTTTATTTTATTTTTTTATGAATTTGTTTTATTTTTGGCTGCATCAGGTCTTTGTTGCTGCACGCGGTCTTTTCTCTAGTTGTGGCGAGCAGGGGCTACTCTTTGTTGCGGAGCACGGGCTCTAGGCATGTGGGCTTCAGTAGTTATGGCACGCGGGTTCAGCAGTTGTGGCCTGTGGGCTCTAGAGCGCAGGCTCAGTAGCTGTGGCGCACGGGCTTAGTTGCTCCGCAGCATGTGGGATCTTCCCGGACCAGGGCTCGAACCCGTGTCCCCTGCATTGCCAGGCGGATTCTTAACCACTGTGCCACCCGGAAAGCCTGAGTAACATTATTTTAGATGACTCAGTCTATCTGAAATTCTCTTCCTCCCTCATCCTTCTCTTTCCCAAGATAGCATCTGGGTATACGAGGTGGGTCTTTTCGTATCTTTGTGGTGCTCTTGGATCATGCACTGTTTTCTGGAGGCTCTAAATCTCCTCTATAGAAGGACTGGATCCATCTTCTCCCTGGAATTGGTATCACTGAAATGTGACTAGATTCCATTGATCTTTCAGGATGATGTGTGCTGGCCACTTCTGCTGCCATAACCCTGAACATTTCCGCTAGTATCAGAGTTCCACACCTCCCTCCACCCAAACCCATGGCCTCTTTCCTGCCCCTTGACCTCTGCTGGTCCCCCAGCAGTCTCACTGGGGAAGTGAGAAACTCCGGAGAACTTTGCTTCCCACACAAAGGCCATGAGGAGACAGGACTGCTTTCTAAGTGCTGTACACCTTCTGCGGCCGCCTCTGCATCCTTGCTTCTGGTCCGCGTGGGATGTGGTACTGGACCAAATGCTCAGAATCCCCTAGAAGCAGTGACATGCTAGATGGAGCCCGTAAAAATTTTTTTAGGAATTTTGCACTCTAGCTGTTAAACAGAGCCATTATTATAAATCAAATAATATAAACATACCTTTAAACAAATTATATTAACAGCCAAGGTAATTGATACTCAGAATCATCACTTCCGATTTATTTTACTGCATTTTACTATTATCTATGTTTGCTATAGATGCATGGTAGAAATACTATATAACAGTGAACTACAACATAGTTCTTCCAAATTCTGTTCAGTAATGTTATGTTGATTGATAGTTTCAAATTGGTCAAGGCAGGAGTATTTATACCATGGAAATGAGCAAACTTTATAAATCAGGGCTCCACCCTCCCACACCTCTACCCCACCCCCCTCCCCCAAAGCCAGTTATTAAACATTTACCAGCACATCACTGCCTAGAGCCTAAATCCGGGGAAGTGAGCCATCAACCCAATGGCCTCTGGTCACACTGTACCTATCTAGATGTTACAAAGCTGCCCTTGCCCTGAAGATTTGCCCAAAGAGTTGTGTGTGGAAGAGATCCTGAAAACTAGACCTCTACTATCATCTTATCTACTTGCCCTGCTTCTGTCTCTTTTCTCTCCCTCCCATCTCTTGGGACCAGAAGGAGCAAACTTCTGGCTTTTTATTTTCTCCTTGTCTTATCCTCATACATTAAGGATACCATTCATGACCTAACATCACCTTTCTGGTGTTCCTCCTCAAAACATAAACATTTAGTCTTATCGTGAGAAAACATTAGATAAACTCAGATCGAGGGACAGTCTCTTCAAAACTGTAGAGATCATGGAAGACAAGGAAAGACCACGAAATGATCAGAGCTTGGAGGAGACTCATGCACTAGATTCAATGTGATATCATGGATTGGGCCCTGGAAAAGAAAGAAAATTAGTAGAAAAACCGGGGAAATCCAAATAAAGTCTGAGTATGGTGCCAATGTCAGTTTCTTAATTTTGATCATTATGGGAAGCTGGGGGAGGGGTACACGAGAACTCTCTGTACCATGTTTGCAGCTCTTCTGTAAATATACAGTCATTTCCAAATAAAACCAATGAAGGGAAAACTTCACAGTCTAGGTCATAGGTAGAATAGAGATCGTTTCTATGCTGCGGAAAAAACTTATGATCTGCATTCACCTGCTTTGTGATATGACAAAAGGGGGAAAGACAGGACTAGTAGAAAATCTTCTCTTAACAAAGCTTGGCTTTCAAATCTTTTATCTTTTGCACAATAAAACATTTTATTTTGGATGTTGTAGGCTGAACATTAACTCTTTCCCTTTTTCTTTACAATCTTGCTGTAACAAAAGTAATCCCCATCACCTGAGAGTGGATTTCGTCAGATGAAAAACGTAAAAAGTAGATTGATGTAAATGCCCAGATGATGCTTTTCTTTTGGTCTCTGAGTAGCAAGAGTCAGGGCCCTTTCTGGGGTATCTCTTCTTTCCTTGGCACAGAAAACATCAGGAAAATGCTTACTGGCCAGAGGCTTAAAGACACAGGAAATGCACGGTACCTCTGCAAGACCAGAAATAAAACAGACAAGTTAAACAAAGAAGAGACACATGAATCAAAATATGACATTATTACACACACTGAGTTGGAGTGAAAGACGGACCATCCAGGCATTCACTGGATATTAGTGAAGCTGTTCTTGAAGTTTAATTTGAAGCCCCAAATAAGAGTCATCGTACCTAGTTACAGCCTTTCACTAGAAAGAAAAAATTCAACATTCTCTATTAAGGAGGAACTAAAACTCAAAAGTACTGAGTTGTAAAGTGCCAATTTACACAAATCTCTTCCCTCCTCCAAAAGTTTCTAATGATTATGGTTTCTGGAAAATAATGTATCATGTTTTCAATGCACACTCAATCTACAAAAAAGCCCTTCCAAAACTTTAAGCTAGAAAGACAGGTAATTTTCCAGTATCAGAGAGATAATTCACGCCAGTCACAAGATGTACATTTTTAGAATTTGGAACATTACAAGGAGAGTAAAGCGTTTTGCATGCATATGTGCATACCCCCACATTATTAAAAGCTTCCAAGGTGTGACATGCATTTACAGAGCCACTCCCCTAGCATTTAAACTGTGAGGCGTTTTTCTAGAAGATTCGCTCAGTTGTCCGGTAGGCACTTTGGCAATCTCATACGTGATTTTACAAACATTGTGATGTACTTGCCAGAAGTAGACCCGACTTTGCTAATCACTTATCAGTTCTTTTACCCACTATGCCTTTGTTTAAGAAGCAATGTTGCTTGTCTTACCAATATATATTATCCAGTTTGCAGAAAATATAAATTAATATTGCAAACAACAACAGGAGATCCTGGGTGCAGATTCCTGTGTCCTGGTGGGCACAGTTCTATTTAGAACTAATAGCTTTTTCTTGCACTATTGCCACTGCCAAACAGACTGCTTATGTGATCTTTGGCTTTCTTCACGTCTCTTGGGGGAATCAATAGAATGTTTATATTTTCCTAGACACCAACTTTGTCTCTATACTTTAAGAATTCAGTATTAGTTTAAGAATACTTCAAGAATACAGTATTAGTTTAAAGGACTTTTCAATTTAAAGCAAACTTGTAGAGATTTAGTCACCCACGATTGACTGATGTTAGGTGAGTAGAAAAAAAAATGTAGGTTGATTTCATCCTCTGCCTTTCAGATCTTTGAAGGGGAAATAAAGTTTTTGAAAACTGTTCCAATTTTTGAAAGTAACTTAAGCTACATTGCTCTTCTGTTTTTAGCTATAGAAATGGGGAAGTGTATATATCAGCTACTATTTTCTTTAAGGACTTATGTGAATTTTTCTCTTAGCATAAACATTAATAATTGGAAATTATTGAATTGTCATCTTAATGTTGCACATGAAATAAATCTGATATGTGTATTAGCAACAAAGACTTACGTCCCAAACAGGAAAGAATAATTCAGGAAACCAATTTTGAAGTTGAAGCAGAACTGTGACGTTAACAAATTTGTATTTCCCTTTTTCTTGGCCCTGTTGGTCTTTGTGCAGTGTATAAATAACTACAAATAAAGAACTAACGATCACATTTCTATTGGGAAATTTATTTTAAATGTGACAACTATTTCTCAATTGTTTGTGTACATACAACTGATGGCTGATCCAGATTCTTTTTTATAAGAAAACCTGGTGAATCTGAAATAAAAATGCAACATATTATCTTTCATGTAAATATACTAGTAATACCAAAGAAAACAAGAAAACTTACTTAAAAACGTAATTGTCCTTGACAAGAGATTTACAAATAGGAGCCTAATTAATAAATTTCATTTTTGTTCTTCCTGCTGTTGCCGTGCTCCCTTGAACTTCTTTACTTCAGATGACCTTGTATTTTCTTTGCAACTCACACTCAATAGTGCGTGTTGTTATGCATTTTTTAATAGCAGGAAGCAAACTATTAAAAAATTAATCAAAGTTGCAGGGAAAAGGGCACTCTCATACTAGAAAAAAGAAAATGTAGCTTTATTTCATCATCTTTTTGGAGACTCAAGAAGGGAGCAAGTTTTCTTTGAAAATATGAGGTGATATATTATTTGATAGTTGCCTTAACTACTGCTGATTGAGATAGTAAATTGGCACAACAGGTGGGTAATGGTCTTCAAAACAACAAAAAAAACCCAAAACCTTAAACTGTGTATAGCCATTCACACAGAGAAACTCACTTTTAGAAATTTGTGCTAAGGAAATATGGATGTGTTCACAGTTAAGTGTAAGAATGTTTGTTGTGGCATATATTGGGGGAAAATTGGAAGCGCCTTATGTCAAAGCATAGAGACTAGTTTAATAAATTATAATACATCCAATCTATAAAATTCCATTCACTATCACAAGGGAAATGGTGTAGAAAATATTTAATGATGTGAGAAATAGGAAACATTAAGTGAAAAAAAGTAAGTTACAAAGTAATTTTTGTAAAATGATCACACACTCCATATATATATACACATATGGCATGTTATAAAACGTTAATGGGTCAATTATATCAATAAAGCTAGAAAAAATGTTAATGGTATCTGTTTCTGGGTGTTGGGATTATGAGATTATTTAATTTTGCTTATCTATATTTTCTTAATTTTTTCAACAATAAGTACTATTTTTAATATGAAAAACAATGATATTTATCTTTTAAAAAATCAATGAATTTTATTAATATGCTTCCATTTGTCCTTTGAAAATTTGATAGCTTTGTATATTAGTAATTCTGTAACAGATACTTGATTTTAAAAATGGAAATAGATCATACAGTTTTTATAAAACAGAACAAGAAAGGGTCATATAAAATACTTGCCTTATTGATAGGTAAGCCATACAAATACTGATGAATTATTTCCTGGTGAAAAATAAGAATTGCTCCAGCTCAGGGTTACATTTTCTTGGAATATCATCAAAGCCATAAGCAATTCACATAGCTATTCTAACTTTGCATCTCAAGGAGTAGTTTTTAACATTCCTGCATAGATAAGATGGCTCCTGGAAACTTCCCAGTGCTCAACTATTTCTTTGATGACTCAACATAGTGGTTGATTTATTAATATGAGTATTAAAATGGCATATATTTATTAAATGCTTATTAGGTATTTAGAGATTGTTAACTACTGAACATACCAGAGAGTGTGAGGTCTGGCCTCTGACCTAAAGGAGCTACAGTATTTTGGGGGAACAAGTAATATGAAACAAATGGAAAAAAAAATTTTTTAAAGAATATAATCCAAACACCAACTGACTGGAGAGATAAGAGCCATGGTATTTGTATAAAGCAAATGGTAAATGTAGGCTGAAAAGGTGCAACTTGCCCTGCTTTGGAAAGATAAGTGGGATTTGGGTTGGGAGAGGAGGGAAAAACATTTCAGTTAGAGGGATGAAAGACTAAAGTCCATTGGCTGAATTTGTTAGTTGTGGTTATATTTACTGCTGATTCCTCAGAGTTGGGGATTTGGTTCACCCAGGGCAATAAAGCTATCTGTCTGGAAGAGGAAATAGTGAGATAAGGTGACAGGATCAGGTAGGATGCTCTATGAGGGTGTCTTTTCATGGCTTCTCTGACATCCGACTCTGAGTGTACTCTCACTTCTCTGATAAGACCTTCTCTACTCAAGCCCTGAATGCTGGGCTTCCCCATGTTCCTTCCAGCTTCTTTTCTGACTCTCTTCTCTTCCCCTGGATGAAAGTGAAGGGTTCTAAACTATCCACTCCTATGATTTCAAACTTCTATCCAGGTCCTTGGAAAAGTGATTGATTCTAGGACTGGGGCAGGGATGATAAAAGATGAGCCTGGAGAATCTTGTAGTACCCAAGGCTAAGGAAGTTCTAAGGACGGTGGCACGTTGAAAGGCCACAGGCGCCAACCTGAAATTGCTCTCAATGGCCAAAGCCGGAACCATTTCAGTAACAAAATAAAATATTGGTTGATGAAACAATGAAATAAATATTCAGAAGTCCATACTGACATAAATAAATGATTGATTAAGTAAATGGTAGAGAAAAGATAACTCATCCTTACAGAAGAATTCCAAATGATAAGTGTAAAAGGAAAGAAGGAAATAGCAAATCATCACTAGACCTCTAGAACATTAGTAAAAATTGTTGTAGGCAGGATCCACCTATGTATGCTAAAATGAGTGGGCAAAAGTTTAAGGAGAAAATGGATATTTGCATAGCCTCAAAATATTGCTCCTCAAATGTTTATTATTTACAAAGAGAGAAAGAATAACTTTATAGAAACTACAAACACAGTAGATACCACCTTAACCAAGTGATCAAGGTTAATATCACCAGTAATAGGATATGGAACCCTGATATGATGCACTGGGAAGGGCCCCCAGCTCTGTGATATCATTCCTATTAGTGCACAACCTTAATCTGATCATGAGAACCCCCAAACAAGTGCAAATGGAGGGACATTTTACAAAATACCTGACTAGTACTCATCAAGAGTATCAAGGTCATGAAACACAATGATAAACTGAGCAAATGTCCCAGATTGGAGGTGACGAAGGGGAGACAATATCTAGTACAATGTGGATCCTAGATTGGACCTTGGAACAGAAAAGGAAAATTGGTGGAAAACTGATGAAATCTGAATAAAGTCTGTAATTTAGTTAATGGTACTGTACCAGTGTTAATTTCTTACTTTTGACCATTGTGCCATCATTACATAAGACGTTAACATTAGGGGAAGCTGGGTGAAGGGTATATGGCAACTCTGTACTATCTTTGCAGGTCTTCTGTAAATATAACATTATTTCAAAATAAACAATTAAAAAACAAACAAATAGAACATGTATATACCGAAGAGAATTCTCAGTCCTCTGTGTCTCCGGAAGGATCTTATTTTCCTTTTTTAGAACCTTTACACTCTTCCTGTCCACAGTTAAAATCTTCATCCTCTTGGTCCTCACATGTTTTTATGTCCTCACCTTAAACACAAAAACCACTGGGTCTTCTGGAGAATTTGTCTGATGAAGGTGCATGGTAAGGCTCCCTTTGCCCTCCAAGTACAGAAATGTTAGACAAAATAGAATTTTTTAGATGTGTGAAATACGTAAATAAATGGAAGGGCAATCCACAGTGATGGAGCAGAAAGCAACGATCCGTGGACATATGAGACCCATGGACTTCCATCAGGGGCTGAAGTCATAATGTCATTCCTGGGACAGGAAATGAAGGTTTAGGCTTATGCCAGGTAAGGAGCTGAAGGGACTAGAAAACTCTAACCACCAGCCTTAGGGAGGTGTCAAGGAAACATGTGTTATGCTCAGGGCCATGAATGGGAAAACAATTGCTCATAAGATATCAAACTCAAGCCTGTACTCTTTGCGGTTGTGGGGTTTAAATTTATATTACTCACATGGTATAGAAACTAAGAAATTAACATAGAAACTCTTATGGAATGGGTAAAACCCCTATGGGCTTTGCAGGGGTAAATGCAAAACCGCTTTGTAGGGACACATTCATAAAGATCTCTCAGGCAAAACCCCCAATTGCATATGCATTTACTATCAGAAATTATACCCTTCTCAGAGAAACAAAGCATCATAAGCAACAAACAAGAAAATCCACACCCTAAAACCCAGAGAAAATAAAACAATCTAAACTATTCTATAAAGTAAGTATATTTAATTTGTTTAAAGAGAAAAATGAAGGTATAATATTGCACTCAAAAAGAGGTCATTATGAAACTAAGAAAAGAAGTTAAAAAAAATGGAATTCTTAAAATAATAAAGAGCTCAAATATCAATATATTACAATCTCAGTGGAAGTGTTCCACAGTAGATTAGACACTATCAAGAATAAGAACTGGATACTAGAAAATAGATATGAGAAAATTATCCAGAATAAAGATCAAAGAAGTATTGAGAAGAATGATTCCCTCTCTTCCTTAAACTTGTATATCATTGGATCTGAGCCACCCAACTAAATACTTAATTGTGTTCTACACCTTGAGCTGGGAAGCTATGGCTGCGAAACACATCCTGCCCACTGCCTATTTTTGTATGGTCTGCAAACTAGGAATGGTGTTTATAATTTTAAATGGTTGGAAAAAACAAAAAACCAATAATATTTCATGATGTGGAAAAATTACATGAAATTCAAAATTTAATGTTCCTTTCAGTGTCCAATAAAGTTTTATTAGAACACAACCATGCCCATTTGTTGTCTGTAGCTGCTTTTATGCTGCAAGAGTTTAGTAGTTGAAACAAAAAACACACATCCTGCAATGACTGAAATATTTACTTTCTGGCCCTTTAGAGATGACGTTTGCCAATTCCTGTTCTACACTACTTGCTAACTCTGTCATACTTATGAATCTTTCCTCTCAAATTTGCTTGAAAACTCCTTGAAGTCAGGAATATTGTCATATACTTCTTTTGTCTCCCAGACACCTGGTCCATGTAGAGCAGCTATGGATTTTCTTTAGCAAATTTTGGTATGTCAAGTACAGGATTTCAAGAAATGAGTCAGACTTCAGAATGCAGAATAGACAGAAAGAAAGAGAAGTGATAATAACTTACATGTATTAATTTAGGTTTGAAGGCAGATGCTATTCTATTTTGTGACACTTGTGACTTGGGTAAATGCTGTGGTGTGAGATAGGGTGGTGGAGACAGGGACCTGGAATGAGATGCTGCCAGGTGGATGGCACAGGCCAGGAAGGAGGAGACAGGAGGAGATTCAGTCTGGCAGGCAGAACGTGGGGTCCACAGGGCTTAGCCTCACACAACCCAGAAAGCACTGGATAACGGAGACCAAAAACCACTGAGGAATAAAGGGGGAAGAGGACAGAGCCACAAGGCATCCAGAGGCCTATGGGGTGAGCAGGTAGGGCCCAGCCTGAGATTAGGAAATAGAGACATTAGCCCAGCTGGGGCTGGGAGAAAGAGACCAGAGAATCAGACATTCAAACTATGGTGCAGGTTTGAATGGGTCTCATGGTTAAGTTCTTGACTAAACTAGGTATAGAGAGATTTAAATGCCAAGTCCTAGAATATTAAGTTGGATGTTAAAATCTTTCTACCTAAAATCAGATTTGTTTTTAGAGACTAAGGGGGCTAAGGCAACATAAGAATACCACAGACCCCCAAATATGGCAGCACCCACCTTCACACCTGTGTGATTGCAAATAAGCTACAGAGGAGTTGCCATGTAAATGTGGCAAGTCATGCTAGGGAAGGCAAGGCCTCGGACACAGAGTCCACCACCAGTGGCAATGGAAGGAAAGAGCTGACTGTGGGAGATATTCGAAACAAAAAATTGATTTGTCACACCCTTCCAAGAGATCAGGAAGAGACTTGATATAAATGACAATACACAGCAAGATGGCGGTCATACACCATCAGCAGATGCCATCAGTGCTCTGCTCACATCCCCTTGACATTCACCTCCACGTGCAGAAGGCTTCTTACTGTGAGCGGCTGCACCTCCCTGCAAAAAACAAAAAGATTTGTTCTGGTTGTAGGCAAGCTCGGTCGTGCACACAGCTGTCAACAGCCCCAGAAACAGCCGTTAGCCAATGATGGCCCATGAAGAGGATAAATGCCCCAGCCTCTTTGCCCCTTGTGTAGAATAACTCTGGGGCATGATGTCCAATACAGCAGCCACTAGCCACATGTGGCTACTGAGCATTCAGAATGTGACCAGTGTGACAGAGGAACTGAATTTTCAATTTTATTTGATTTTCATTACGTTGAAGTAAAAAATGATAACTCTCCAGTTACTGGAAGACCTTTATATTTGGAAAAATTTGGCTACATAAATCTACTTTCCAACTGTAAATTTTACAAACTCTAAGTACACATCAGGATGAAACTTTAGTGTCCAAATCCAGTAGTCCTATAAGTATAAAATTGATTTCAAAGATGTAGTAAAAAATTTAATATCTCATTAATAATTTTTAAATGTTGAAATGTAATATTTCATTTGTAATATCTCATTGCAGTGGCTTCTCTTGTTGTGGAGCATGGGCTCTAGGCACGTGGGCTTCAGTAGTTGTGGCACGCGGGCTCTAGAGCGCCAGCTCAGTAGTTGCGGCACACGGGCTTAATTGCTCCGTGGCATATGGGATCTTCCTGGACCAGGGCTCGAACCCGTGTCCCCTGCACTGGCAGGTGGATTCTTAATCACTGTGCCACCAGGGAAGTCCTTATTTTTACTTTTTAAAATGTGGCTACTGGAAAATTTAAAACTGCCAGTTTGGCATGCTTCACACATCTACTGGCCAGTGCTGGTACACTACCTCCCTGGGTGCCCCAGTGGGATTGAACTCCTGGTGCCCACCGTGGTAACTGGCTTGATAACACACTTTTTACTGACTTTCTTTCCTTCTAATTTTCCTGCTTCTCTGCTAATTTTCCCGGGATTACCTCCTAGGTTGCACTAGAATCCTTGTCTCAGGGCCTGTTTCTCAAGATCCAAACCATGACAAACAGCATTAAAAACAGGAAAGAATATACAGTTCCCTGTGCTATACAACAGGCCCTTTTTGGTTATCTATTTTATATATAGTAGTGCGTATATGTTCATTACAACTTCCTAATTTATCCCTTCTCAACATTTTGTAATAACCTGTAGGGGAAAAGAATATAAAGAAGTAGATAGATAGATAGACAGATAGATAGATCAAGCAATCGATCTGAATCACTTTGCTGTAAACCTGAAACTAACATGACATTGTAAATCAACTATACTTCAATTAAAAAAAACAGGAAAGAATTTTAAAGATTAACTATTCTAACCTCTTACATTTATAGATGAAAAAAAATGAGGTCAGAGAGGTTAAATGATGTCACCAAGGCCACTCAAATATTTAGCTGTGAATTCAGAATTTGATTTCAGATCTCACAGTTACAGATGCATTTATTTTCTCACTGTATTACATTGCCTTTTAAAGATTATTGACAAGACACTGATGACAGAAATTAAAGATGATACAAACAGATGGAGAGATATACCATGTTCTTGGATTGAAAGAATCAACATTGTGAAAATGACTCTACTACCCAAAGCCATCTACAGATTCAATGCAATCCCTATCAAACTACCAATGGCATTTTTCACAGAACTAGAACAAAAAATTTCACAATTTGTATGGAAACACAAAAGACCCCAAATAGCAAAGCAATCTTGAGAAAGACAAATGAAGCTGGAGAAATCAGGCTCCCTGACTTCAGACTATACTACAAAGCTACAGTAATCAAGACAGTATGGTACTGGCACAAAAACAGAAATATAGATCGATGGAACAGGATAGAAAGCCCAGAGATAAACCCACACACATATGGTCACCTTATTTCTGATAAAGGAGGCAAGTATATACAATGGAGAAAAGACAGCCTCTTCAATAACTGGTGCTGGGAAAGCTGGACAGCTGCATGTAAAAGTATGAAATTAGAACACTCCCTAACACCATACACAAAAATAAACTCAAAATGGATTAAAGACCTAAATTTAAGGCCAGACACTATCAAACTCTTAGAGGAAAACATAGGCAGAACACTCTATGGCATAAATCACAGCAAGATCCCGTTTTGACCCACCTCCTAGAGAAATGGAAATAAAAACAAAAATAAACAAATGGGACCTGTGCTTTTGCACAGCAAAGGAAACCATAAACACGACCAAAAGACAACCCTCAGAATGGGAGAAAATATTTACAAATGAAGCAACTGACAAAGGATTAATCTCCAAACTTTACAAGCAGCTCATGCAGCTCAATATCAAAAAAACAAACAACCCAATCCAAAAATGGGCAGAAGACCTAAACAGACATTTCTCCAAGGAAGAAATACAGATGGCCAACAAACACATGAAAGGATGATCAACATCACTAATCATTAGAGAAATGCAAATCAAAACTACAATGAGGTATCACCTCACACCAGTCAGAATGGCCATCATCAAAAAATCTACACACAATAAATGCTGGAGAGGGTGTGGAGTGCAAAAGGGAACCCTCTTGCACTGTTGGTGGGAATGTAAATTGATACAGCCACTGTGGAGGACAGTATGGAGGTTCCTTAAAAACCTAAAAATAGAACTACCATATGACCCAGCAATCCCACTACTGGGCATATACCCTGAGAAAACCATAATTCAAAAAGAGTCATGTACCACAATGTTCATTGCAGCACTATTTACAATAGCCAGGACATGGAAGCAACCTAAGTGTGCATCGACAGATGAATGGATAAAGAAGATGTGGCACATGTATACAATGGAATATTACTCAGCCATAAAAAGAAACGAAATTGAGTTATTTGTAGTGAGGTGGATGGACCTAGAGGCTGTCATACAGAGTGAAGTTAAGTCAGAAAGAGAAAAACAAATACTGTGTGCTAACACATATATATGGAATCTAAAGAAAAAAAAAAAAAGGTTCTGAAGAACCTAGGGGCAGGACAGGAATAACGACGCAGACATGGAGAATAGACTTGAGGACACAGGGTGGGGGAAGGGTAAAATGGGACGAAGTGAGAGAGTGGCACTGACATATATACACTACCAAATGTAAAATAGATAGCTAGTGGGAAGCAGCCACATAGCACAGGGAGATCAGCTTGGTGCTGTGTGACCACCTAGAGGGGTGGGATAGGGAGGATGGGAGGGAGACGCAAGAGGGAGGAGATATGGGGATATATGTATACGTATAGCTGATTCACTTTGTTATAGAGCAGAAACTAACACAACATTGTAAAGCAATTATACTCCAATAAAGATGTTAAAACAAAGTTCCTTTCTAAGTAATAAAAAAAAAAATTAACTCATCATTGGTGAGTGATTTTCCTTGCTTGGCTAACATATGAGCCACTTGGAACTTACTTTGATTGTGGCTTCATTTCCCTTTCTCATTTTTGTGAGGAGATTGTGCTGTGAGGAGATTTGTTATTTCTAAATTTTCTAGTTCATCTGACCATTGCTAGCTCACGAATGGGGAATATTGTGACAAATGCTTAGTCTGGTAATGTTCACACATATTGTATTCTTTTCACACAGTTATAGTGCCATTGCCTAAGAAACACACTGTATTGCCATCTATTTGACAAAAAAATAATCCACACTCCACTGTACCTTAAAAAAATAAATAAAGATTATTGACAGTTGTGGACAAAGTGTTTTCTAGGAGCAATGGAGCATTTAGGGCTCACAGGACGAAATTACAATAAGCAATCTATACGCCCTTTAAACCTTCTTGGGCAGGTGGTAGCCTCTCCTTGCTCCTGGTTGGAAACATGGAGAGGCTTCTTGACACTTCTGGTCCTTCTCATGTAACCACAAATCCTCTGGTTACCTGTAGCCACAATCTCTTCTCAGAAAGAAGAGTATCCAGTCCTGATGTGAATCCAACTGGATTGAAAGTTAACTCTTTCTTGCCCTGTCCTCTTTCTCCAGATGACTAATCGCAGTTTGTGAGGAACCAGGGGCTGGGGCAGAGAGGCAGAAAGAGAAGAGACGCAGGAAACTCACTTAACTGGTCCCACTTCAAGATGATGTGGGACCATGTATATGCCTGGCAGATGTTTACCACTGTCACTTTCTCTGTCAGACACTTTGGGAGGTTTTCAGAGTTTCCTCTGCTGGGCCTCTCTGACTGAAACCCCCTTGATGTGGTAGCTTTCCTTTAGCAGTATCCCACTCTCCCATCCCCCCACCCCTACCCCTGGTTCTCTGTCAGTCCGCTCAGCACACACTCTCTCTGGGGTCCTCTTGGGAAGAAGTTCGAATTACTCCAGTCTGATCACCTACTCTGGGACTTATGCACATTATACCTATTGTCAGTAGGCAGTGAAGTTATCTCCCAGACCAGCAATGGCCCTCCCACTGGCCATCCCCAGATCCTTTAGCTTTCCCATATAGGAGTTCAGCAAAGGTCCTCTGGATCCCCCAACTGCAAAGAACACATGTCAAGAAACAGCCTAAAGGGTCTTACTGAAGCCCCTCTCATTAGGTTTGGGGTAGTGGGTAGTGGTGGGATGTCTCCCTCCCCCTTGTGAGCTGGACTTTATAGAGTTCTCTTCAAAGTTATTCCCGTCAAAATTCTTCTTTCATCTCCCACACCTGACCCCCTTTACAGCCTTGAAGTAGGTGAGGGGTTCCGGGAAACATGTAACAAAGTTTCAACACACCTCTTTTGTAAATTTCTGTATGGTCTAGCACCTCCTTTGTCACCTGGCATTACTCTAATGTGGTGACTCATCTGACACTACAAACTTAATATTTTGATTGAGCTGATATATTACAAAAAGTTGAGCTGGGAATAAATGAAATTGACATGGTTAACGTGGATCTTTTACCATTGGAGCTTGGCAATAAAAGAAAGAAATAGGTCCGTGGCCAGGTAAGTAGTATATAAAGCAAAAATTTAAGTTTTAGGGTTTATAATTATTTTGTAAATAAGATATGCAGGCCTTCACATGTTTGAAAAGATCCTGGGTGAAGCTACAGAGAAAAATTGTGTTTATTGTGCTATCTTGTTTTTCTTTCTTTTGTTTTTACTTCAACTGTATGGTTTTTAATGAAATAAATAAGTATTGGATGTCTTGAGAGCTGTGTGATTTCCTTTGATAACTGCTAAGACAACAGAGGTTTCAATTGCTTTTGATCTGCTTTGATCTCTCTCAACTACTCTGTTTTCAGTATTGTAGCATTTTTGCAATTTTTATAGGAGAATAAACAATAAAAGTTAACACTGTCGTTATAATTAATTGAAAAACATTGCTGCATCTACACAATAAAATCATTTGCAACCATCATCTTCAACTTTTTCTCCGTAGATTATCGTTTTATTTGCATGTCTACAGCACAACTACAGCCAGAGCAAGCAAATATCTTATTTTTCTTCCAAAAAGAAATAATTTTAAAATTTTAGACCATTTCACAGTCTCAAAGTTTAGTGTCAAAGCATTTCAAACAGCATTTCTGTTTGAAAACTCATCACGGTCTCTTATAGGAACAAGAGAATGTTTAGTTACCAAACTCCAAATATACCAAACTCTAAATTTCTTGTTTGAAAATAAAAACATAAAATGCCCAAGCTGGCAATCTTTAATGGGTCCTTTCCAGGATTGTTTAGAAAACAAAATAGCTAGGCTTTGTTTAGATGGGTAATTCATCAAGGATTTTCACTAATGATTGTGTACAGTGATATCAGTGGGAGCACACTCAATTTTGATGCCATATAGCATAAGTCATGACAGTTTTATGCAATTTTAGCTTTCAGTCAGCATTAGCCTTGTTTTAAAATGAACAAAGAGGAAAAGAAAGGAGAAAGATGTAATGTTAATAGACTTCCTTCTGTGATCTCTCAGGGAGAGGTCTTTTTAAATAAGGGGCTTGAACTTGACCTTCTTCAATGGCACAAAGGTCCAATGCATAGTTTTTAAATTTATATTTAAATTTTAATAATTTTACTCATTGGAGGCAGTTAAAAGCAGACTCTCAAAACCTAATCCTCAATCTTGTAACAGATAGCCAAAGAAAGGAAGCTTAGGAAAAAAGTCTGTAAGAGGTACATAAATGTTGTATTGATTCCTGTGTCTCACGCAATCAAAGCTGCTTTAAGGTCATTATCGCTATGGTATTTGAATTTGAAAACACAATTTAACATAGAGTTAGAATGGAAAAAATCCTTAATTTCATGATAAATCTAGTTTTAGGGACCTAGTATTAAAAACTAGATGAAAAAAATTATATTCTCAGTGCTGGCAAAATGGCATGGAAAGAGACACTGTCACATGCTGTTGGTGAGCGTGTAAATTTTTAAAATTTTTCTGGAAGGCAGTTTGGCCATAGCTATTGAATGCCTCAGAATTTTGCATTAAAACCTTTAAACCAGCATTTTTACTTTGGGGGATTCATGCTGAGAAAATAGTCATGGATGTTTGCAAAATTATAGCTACAAGATTTTTATGGAAGTATTTTTGATAGAAACAAGAACTGAATGAAGCATAAATATTTTAAAACAAGGCTTTAGTTAGCCCTTAAAAATGATACTAGAGAAATATTTAATGCTATGAAAAGGTGGGAAAAGCTGATTAAAAACAATATGCACAATATGATTCCGTTCCATAAAAAAGCATATTTGCATTAAAAAATATTGGATAGGACTTCCCTGGTAGCGCAGTGGTTAAGAATCTGCCTGCCAATGCAGGGGACACGGGTTCGATCCCTGGTCCGGGAAGATCCCATATGCCACAGAGCAACTAAGCCCGTGAGCCACAACTACTGAGCCCACATGCCACAACTACTGAAGCCCGCATGCACAGAGCCCGTGCTCTGCAACAAGAGAAGCCACTGCAGTGAGAAGCCCGCGCACTGCAATGAAGAGTAGTCCCTGCTCGCTGCAACTAGAGAAAACCTGCACACAGCAACGAAGACCAAAAGCAGCCAAAAATAAATAAATAAAATTTAAAAATAAATAAAGTTAAAATGATACTTAAAAAAAAATTGGATAAAAACAAATAGAAATACGAACAGCAATGTCTCTATATGATGGACTTATGCACATCATTTTTTTCCAACGCAGAAATAGCTTTTCAAAAAATATTTTTAAAATTAAAATGCATACTAGGCATAGAAATATCAAACCATTGGAAAGTAAACAAATAAATAAATAAAAATTTGTGAGCCCTTTTCCTTGCAATGGCATCATTTGGTAGGAACACACACATACAAACACACACACACATACACACACACACATCTTGATTTTATTCAGCGTATTCAACAGTATATCTTGGGGGAGTTTTACTTTTTAGTGTACATATATCTACTTCATTCTTTAAATTGCTGCATAGTATCCCATAATAGAAATATGTAATAATCTTCCTCATCAACTCTTCTCAACTGGACTTTTCTATTCCAACAGCAGGAATAAATTAGATCATTGACCTATTTCCTCTCCTCTTCACTTCTCCTCTTTTCCAACTTAAATAGTTATTTCATTAGACTCTCTCTCTTTTTTTCTATCTGCAGACTCACAACTCTCAATGCCCTAGGAATTGTGTACATATTTATAAGTAGTATTGCTTTAATGGTTTTCATTTGTATACATCCTTTTCATAGTCAATATCAGGGTTATTTTACTTGATATGTAGAATGAATTAGGGTACTTTCTTTTGTTTGTTTTTTCCTTTTACTAAGAGTTCTTACCATATGATCCTGCATTCCTGGGCATATATCCAGAGAAAAAGGTAATTCAAAAAGATACATGCACCACAATCTTCATAGCAGCACCATCTACAGTAGCCAAGATATGGAAGTAAACTCAATGTCCATCGACAGATGAATGGATAAAGAAGATGTGGTATATACACAATGGAATATTATTCAGCCATAAGAAAAGAATGAACTAATGCTATTTGCAGCAACATGGATGGACCTGGAGATTATCATACTAAGTGAAATAAGTCAGACAGAGAAACACAGATATCATATGATATCACTTATATGTGGAATCTAATAAAAATGATATAGCCCCGAGGAGAGAAGATGGCGGAAGAGTAAGACGCGGAGATCACCTTCCTTCCCACAGATACAGTAGAAATACATCTACACGTGGATCTGCTCCTACAGAACCCCCCCTGAACGCTGGCAGAAAACGTCCGACCTCCAAAAAGGCAAGAAACTCCCCCCGTACTTGGGTAGGGCAAAAGAAAAAAGAAATAACAGAGACAAAAGAATAGGCACGGGACCTGCACCAGTGGGAGGGAGCCGTGAAGGAGGAAAGATTTCCATGCACTAGGAAGCCCCTTCGCGAGCGGAGACTGCAGGTGGCAGAGGGGGGAAGCTTCGGAGCCACGGAGGAGAGCGCAGCCACAGGGGTGCGGAGGGCAAAGCGGAGAGACTTCCGCACAGAGGCTCAGCGCTGAGCAGCACTCACCAGCCCGGGAGGCTTGTCTGCTCACCCGCGGGGGCGGGCGGGGGCTGGGAGCTGAGGCTCGGGCTTCGGAGGTCGGATCCCAAGGAGAGGACTGGGGTTGGCGGCGTGAACACAGCCTGAAGGGGCTAGTGCGCCTAGCCGGGAGGGAGTCTGGGAAAAAGTCTGCAGCTGCCGAAGAGGCAAGAGACTTTTTCTTCCCTCCTTGTTTCCTGGTGCGCGAGGAGAGGGGATTCAGAGCGCTGCTTAAAGGAGCTGCAGAGACGGGCACGAGCCGTGGCTATCAGCGCGGACCCCAGAGACGGGCGTGAGACGCTGGGGCTGCTGCTGCCGCCTCCAAAAAGCCTGTGTGTGAGCACAGGTCACTCTCCACACCGCCGCTCCCGGTAGCCTGTGCAGCCCTTCACTGCCAGGGTCCCGTGATCCGGGAACAACTTCCCCGGGAGAACGCACTGCACGCCTCAGGCTGGTGCAACATCACGCCGGCCTTTGGCGCTGCAGGCTCGCCCCGCCTCCTCCGTACCCCTCCCTCCCCACGTGCTGGGTGAGCCAGAGCCCCTGAAGCAGCTGCTCCTTTAACCCCGTCCTGTCTGGGCGGGGAACAGACGCCCTCAGGCGACCTACACGCAGAGGCGGGTCCAAATCCAAAGCTGAACCCCAGGAGCTGTGCGAACAGAGAAGAGAAAGGGAAATCTCTCCCAGCAGCCTCAGAAGCAGCAGATTAAAACTCCACAAACAACTTGATGTGCCTGCATCTGTGGAATACCTGAATAGACAACGAATCATCCCAAATTCAGGAGGTGGACTTTGGGAGCAGGATATATTAATTTTTCCCCTTTTCTTTTTTTTGTGAGTGTATATGTATATGCTTCTGGGTGAGATTTTGTCTGTATAGCTTTGCTTTATAATAGCTTTATTTTACTTCACTATATTATAGCCTCTTTCTTTCTTTCTTTCTTTCTATTTTTTCTCCCTTTTACTCTGAGCCGTGTGGACGAAAGGCTCTTGGTGCTCCAGCCAGGCATCAGGGCCGTGCCTCTGAGGTGGGAGAGCCAACTTCAGGACACTGGTCCACAAGAGACCTCCCAGCTCCACGTAATACCAAACGGCAAAAATCTCTCAGAGATCTCCATCTCAACATCAAGACCTAGCTTCACTCAACGACCAGCAAGCTACAGTGCTGGACACCCTATGCCAAACAACTAGCAAGACAGGAACACAGCCCCATCCATTAGCAGAGAGGCTGCCTAAAATCATAATAAGGCCACAGACACCCCAAAATACACCACCAGACGTGGACGTGCCCACCAGAAAGACAAGATCCAGCCTCATCCACCAGAGCTCAGGCACTAGTTCCCTCCACCAGGAAGCCTACACAACCCACTGAACCAACCTTAGCCACTGGGGACAGATACCAAAAACAACGGGAACTACGAACCTGCAGCCTGTGAAAAGGAGACCCCAAACACAGTAAGATGAGCAAAATGAGACGACAGAAAAACACACAGCAGGTGAAGGAGCAGGGTCAAAACACACCAGACTTAACAAATGAAGAGGAAATAGGTAGTCTACCTGAAAAAGAATTCAGAATAATGATAGTAAGGATGATCCAAAATCTTGGAAATAGAATAGACAAAATGCAAGAAACATTTAACAAGGACGTAGAAGAACTAAAGAGGAACCAAGCAATGATGAAAAACACAATAAATGAAATTAAAAATACTCTAGATGGGATCAATAGCAGAATAACTGAGGCAGAAGAAAGGATAAGTGACCTGGAAGATAAAATGGTGGAAATAACTACTACAGAGCAGGATAAAGAAAAAAGAATGAAAAGAACTGAGGACAGTCTCAGAGACCTCTGGGACAACATTAAATGCACCAACATTCGAATTATAGAGGTCCCAGAAGAAGAAGAGGAAAAGAAAGGGACTGAGAAAATATTTGAAGAGATTATAGTTGAAAACTTCCCTAATATGGGAAAGGAAATAGTTAATCAAGTCCTGGAAGCACAGAGAGTCCCATACAGGATAAACCCAAGGAGAAACACGCCAAGACACATATTAATCAAACTGTCAAAAATTAAATATAAGGAAAACATATTAAAGGCAGCAAGGGAAAAAAAACAAATAACACACAAGGGAATCCCCATAAGGTTAACATCTGATCTTTCAGCAGAAACTCTGCAAGCCAGAAGGGAGTGGCAGGATATACTTAAAGTGATGAAGGAGAAGAACCTACAACCAAGATTACTCTACCCAGCAAGGATCTCATTCAAATGTGATGGAGAAATTAAAACCTTTACAGACAAGCAAAAGCTGAGAGAGTTCAGCACTACCAAACCAGCTTTACAACAAATGCTAAAGGAACTTCTCTAGGCAAGAAACACAAGAGAAGGAAAACACCTACAATAACAAACCCAAAACATTTAAGAAAATGGGAATAGGAACATACATATCGATAATTACCTTGAATGTAAATGGATTAAATGCTCCCACCAAAAGACACAGGCTGGCTGAATGGATACAAAAACAAGACCCATATATATGCTGTCTACAAGAGACCCACTTCAGACCTAGAGACACATACAGACTGAAAGTGAGGGGATGGAAAAAGATATTCCATGCAAATGGAAATCAAAAGAAAGCTGGAGTAGCAATTCTCATATCAGACAAAATAGACTTTAAAATAAAGACTATTACAAGAGACAAAGAAGGACACTATATAATGATCAAGGGATCGATCCAAGAGGAAGGTATAACAATTGTAAATATTTATGCACCCAACATAGGAGCACCTCAATACATAAGGCAAGTACTAACAGCCATAAAAGGGGAAATCGACAGCAACACAATCATAGTAGGGGACTTTAACACCCCACTTTCACCAATGGACAGATCATCCAAAATGAAAATAAATAAGGAAACACAAGCTTTAAATGATACATTAAACAAGATGGACTTAATTGATATTTATAGGACATTCCACCCAAAAACAACAGAATACACATTTTTCTCAAGTGCTCATGGAACATTCTCCAGGATAGATCATATCTTGGGTCACAAATCAAGCCTTGGTAAATTTAAGAAAATTGAAATCGTATCAAGTATCTTTTCCGACCACAACGCTATGAGACTAGACATCAATTACAGGAAAAGATCTGTAAAAAATACAAACACATGGAGGCTACACAATACACTACTTAATAACGAAGTGATCACTGAAGAAATCAAAGGGGAAATCAAAAAATACCTAGAAACAAATGACAATGGAGACACGACAACCCAAAACCTATGGGACGCAGCAAAAGCAGTGCTAAGAGGGAAGGTTATAGCAATACAAGCCTACATCAAGAAATAGGAAACATCTCGAATAAACAACCTAACCTTGCACCTACAGCAATTAGAGAAAGAAGAGCAAAAAAACCCCAAAGCTAGCAGAAGGAAAGACATCATAAAGATCAGATCAGAAATAAATGAAAAAGAAATGAAGGAAACAATAGCAAAAATCAATGAAACTAAAAGCTGGTTCTTCGAGAAGATAAACAAAATTGATAAACCATTGGCCAGACTCATCAAGAGAAAAAGGGAGAAGACTCAAATCAATAGAATTAGAAGTGAAAAAGGAGAAGTAACCACTGACACTGCAGAAATACAAACGATCATGAGAGATTACTACAAGCAACTCTATGCCAATAAAATGGACAACCTGGAAGAAATGGACAGATTCTTAGAAATGCACAAACTGCCGAGACTGAACCAGGAAGAAATAGAAAATATGAACAGACCAATCACAAGCACTGAAATTGAAACTGTGATTAAAAACCTTCCAACAAACAAAAGCCCAGGACCAGATGGCTTCACAGGTGAATTCTATCAAACATTTAGAGAAAAGCTGACACCTATCCTTCTCAAACTCTTCCAAAATATTGCAGAGGGAGGAACACTCCCAAACTCATTCTACGAGGCCACCATCACCCTGATACCAAAACCAGACAAAGATGTCACAAAGAAAGAAAACTACAGGCCAATATCACTGATGAACATAGATGCAAAAATCCTCAACAAAATACTAGCAAACAGAATCCAACAGCACATTAAAAGGATCATACACCATGATCAAGTGGGGTTTATCCCAGGAATGCAAGGATTCTTCAATATACGCAAATCAATCAATGTGATACACCATATTAACAAATTGAAGGAGAAAAAACCATATGATCATCTCAATAGATGCAGAGAAAGCTTTCGACAAAATTCAACACCCATTTATGATAAAAGCCCTGCAGAAAGTAGGCATAGAGGGAACTTTCCTCAACATAATAAAGGCCATATATGACAAACCCACAGCCAACATTGTCCTCAATGGTGAAAAACTGAAACCATTTCCACTAAGATCAGGAACAAGACAAGGTTGCCCACTCTCACCACTATTATTCAACATAGTTTTGGAAGTGTTAGCCACAGCAATCAGAGAAGACAAACAAATAAAAGGAATCCAAATCGGAAAAGAAGAAGTAAAGCTGTCACTATTTGCAGATGACATGATACTATACATAGAAAATCCTAAAGATGCTACCAGAAAACTCCTAGAGCTAATCAATGAATTTGGTAAAGTAGCAGGATACAAAATTAATGCACAGAAATCTCTTGCATTTCTATACACTAATGACGAAAAATCTGAAAGTGAAATTAAGAAAACACTCCTGTTTACCGTTGCAACGAAAAGAATAAAATATCTAGGAATAAACCTACCTAAGGAGACAAAAGACCTGTATGCAGAAAATTATAAGACACTGATGAAAGAAATTAAAGATGATACAAATAGATGGAGAGATATACCATGTTCCTGGATTGGAAGAATCAACATTGTGAAAATGACTCTACTACCCAAAGCAATCTACAGATTCAATGCAATCCCTATCAAACTACCACTGGCATTTTTCACAGAACTAGAACAAAAAATTTCACAATTTGTCTGGAAACACAAAAGACCCCGAATAGCCAAAGCAATCTTGAGAACGAAACATGGAGCTGGGGGAATCAGGCTCCCTGACTTCAGACTATATTACAAAGCTACAGTAATCAAGACAGTTTGGTACTGGCACAAAAACAGAAATATAGATCAATGGAACAGGATAGAAAGCCCAGACATAAACCCACACACATATGGTCACCTTATCTTTGATAAAGGAGGCAAGCATATACAGTGGAGAAAAGACAGCCTCTTCAATAAGTGGTGTTGGGAAAATTGGACAGATACATGTAAAAGTATGAAATTAGAACACTCCCTGACACCATGCACAAAAATAAACTCAAAATGGATTAAAGACCTAAGTGTAAGGCCAGACACTATCAAACTCTTAGAGGAAAACATAGGCAGAACACTCTATGGCATACATCACTGCGAGATTCTTTTGGACCCAGCTCCCAGAGAAATGGAAATAAGAACACAAATAAACAAATGGGACCTAATGAAACTTAAAAGCTTTTGCACAGCAAAGGAAACCATAAACAAGACCAAAAGACAACCATCAGAATGGGAGAAAATACTTGCAAATGAAGCAACTGACAAAGGATTAATCTCCAAGATTTACAAGCAGCTCATGCAGCTCAATAACAAAAAAACGAACAACCCAATCCAAAAATGGGCAGAAGACCTAAATAGACATTTCTCCAAAGAAGATATACAGATTGCCAACAGACACATGAAAGAATGCTCAACATCATTAATCATTAGAGAAATGCAAATCAAAACTACAATGAGATATCATCTCACACCGATCAGAATGGCCATCATCAAAAAATCTAGAAACAATAAATGCTGGAGAGGGTGTGGAGGAAAGGGAACACTCTTGCACTGTTGGTGGGAATGTAAATTGATACAGCCACTATGGAGAACAGTATGGAGGTTCCTTAAAAAACTACAAATAGAACTACCATATGACCCAGCAATCCCACTACTGGGCATATACCCTGAGAAAACCATAGTTCAAAAAGAGTCATGTACCAAAATGTTCATTGCAGCTCTATTTACAATAGCCAGGACATGGAAGCAACCTAAATGTCCATCGACAGATGAATGGATAAAGAAGATGTGGCACATATATACAATGGAATATTACTCAGCCATAAAAAGAAATGAAATGGAGGTATTTGTAATGAGGTGGATGGAGTTAGAGTCTGTCATACAGAGTGAAGTAAGTCAGAAAGAGAAAAGCAAATACAGTATGCTAACACATATATATGGAATCTAAGAGAAAAAAAAAAGGCCATGAAGAACCTAGTGGCAAGACGGGAATAAAGACACAGACCTACTAGAGAATGGACTTGAGGATATGGGGAGGGGGTGGGGTGGGATGTGACAGGGTAAGAGAGTGTCATGGACATATATACACTACCAAATGTAAAATAGATAGCTAGTGGGAAGCAGCCACATAGCACAGGGAGATCAGCTCGGTGCTTTGTGACCACCTAGAGGGGTGGGATGGGGAGCGTGGGAGGGAGGGAGATGCAAGAAGGAAGAGATATGGGAACATATTGTATGTGTATAACTGATTCACTTTGTTATAAAGCAGAAGCTAACACACCATTGTAAGGCAATTATACTTCAATAAAGATGTTTAAAAAAAATGATATAAATGAACTTATTTACAAAACAGAAATAGACTCACAGACATAGAAAACAAACATGGTTACCAAAGGGGATAGTGGGGTAGTGGGGCAGGGAGAGAGAGAAATCAGGAGTTTGAGATGAACATACACACTACTATATAGAAATATAAATAAATAAATAAATAAAGAGAGAGAGAGAGAGAGAGAGAGAGAGAGAGAGAGAGAGAGAGAGAGAGAGAGAGAGAAATGATCTGTTCCTTGCAAGTTTGGTAGCAGCATTTTGGCACAAGTCTGTGATAGTGGTAGGGTGGTAAGGGTGATGAGAGGTGTGTATGTAAATCTTTGCTTACCCTTCAGGTTTTCCTATAATTATTGGTCTAGCCCATCCCCCCACTCCCACTTCTTGAGTTAGTTTTGGTAATTTTTATCTTCTTAGAAAACATCTACTCGATGTAGATCAGGGAGCCTTTGTTTTTTGTTTTTTTAATGCCTTGAACCCCTTTGGCAGTTGATGAAATCTATGGATCTCTTCTTAGAATAATTTAAAAAACTGTTCTTCCTGGAATTTGACTTTTATTGTGAGTGGAATCACATGACTTTCTGTGTCTTCCTACATATAATGTGTGTGGGTTTTTTTTTCCTGATTATGTTTATGATGTTCTCACAATGTTATTCTCAATACATGCAGTATTTTCATGGAATAAAAATGCACAAATCCTGCTCATATAATATACTATGAGTCTTGTCTTTACTTCATAACAGTGTACAAAACAGGAATTGAAAAGGAATCCAAATAAAGAAAAGAACTTTTGCTGCTCCTCAGAACTTGTAACGTGCATGGCCTGTATCACTGCACAATCTGTGACTCCTAATAAGTTACTTTAAATAATGCTTCAACAGTTATCTCAATCTTGCGATGTGTTTGAACTTGCAAGGCTTATACTGGTAGCTCACCAGTTATCAGTTTTACAAAACACCATCCTGCCTTATGGAGAGTTAAACATTCTCATATCAACTGTCCAGTTTTACAAAACTTTACGAAGTGAGGGGAAAAGCTCACCCCCTTTCAACTATTGGTGAACAGAGGTAGATAAGAATATTAGAGAGCGGAAAATGGGTGACAGAGTCATCAAATAGATAACTAGGCATATTTGCCCTGCCGGTGGGCGAGGGTGGTCAGCCCATTTGCAGGGGCATCTGTAGACAGGGACTTGGAGACTATGTGCAATCTACAGCTGATCTAATGACTATAATGATATTTTCACATACCTGCACCAACTGAAAAGTGATATAGACATTTGTGTGATTTGTACAGACAACTGTCACAGGTGATGCTAATATCACTATGTTTATTGCCTAGGTTCATAACTGAAGGTCAGGCTAACTTTCAGTTAGAGGTGAGTGGAGATAAAGATATAACTTCTTTTACGATCCAAGATTATGGACCCACTGGAATCTAGAATCTAGGGTGTTAGAATCTAGATTTCTAGATTTACCCAAATATTGTTATAAAGGGATATATAATATAATATCCTCTTATTTTATGTTTTTCCATTTGCTCTTTTTAAAATTTTGCTTTGTTATTTTACTTAGGAATTTAGGAATTTCTGGAGCATAAGAATTATATAATTTTCTTCGATGTCTTAGTCACTTAATGATGATTATTTAAACTAAATCAAGAGTTTAACAGCTGTTTCTTTTTACTACTTTTTCTTTTATCCTATGCTTTTCTCTTTATGATATACATCATTTTTTTGCTTTGTTTGAGTATTGCCCTGAGTAATTCTTACAGAAAGAGCTTATGGATTTTAAGCTGTCCGAGTCTTCTTGTGCCTCTAAATGTTTTTCTTTTGCTCTTACACTTGATTTGCAATTTTGCTGGATGTAGAATTCTAGGTTCAAAATAATTTAATCTCAGAACCCGAGAGGAACTTTTTCCATTCTAGCACCCAGATTTGTGGATGACACATCTGCATTCTCATTCTAACTCCACTCCTTTGAAGCTGAAGGAAACTCTTTTCATATTTCTGTGATTTCAGTGTTATGATTTTCTCTTTATCTTTCAATAAGTTGAGAACGTTCCAGCTTGGCAGTATCAACCCTTTCAAACAAAATATTTACATCTTTTTTTTTTCCAGCGCAGGGAAATTTTCTGTTTTAATTACTCCAACCCTGCGTCTTCTTCATTCCCTGGAATTGGAATCCCTATTAAATAGAAACTGGAACTTCTGAATCTATCCTTTATTTCTCCTGGTAGTTTCCTCACACCTTCCATAGCTTTATCTTTTCAGTGTGTTATGAGAGAATTGCTCTGCTTGATCTTCTGGGTCACTAATTTGTTCATCAGTTGTGTCCATGCTAAAAAATAGATTATCCTAAATAATTGGAAATCATGAAAATTTATAAGAGCCTTTTAAAAAACATGTGTCGGGGCACAGATTCCTCAGCCCTATTGGATTCTACTGGCCAATGTTGACATCATGCTCAACTTCCTGCCTGAGCTCATTTGCTGTTTGCACTCTTCCTGTACTTCCAGTGCTGCCATGGACAGATTTCTACCTTCATTTTTTCCCCCTGCGATTTGGAATAGGAAGGAAGTTAAGTGTCTTCATCAACCATCTTGAATCTGGACTCTGTCTTTTGGTGTCTGATATGTGTCAGGTTCCATGTTAGTCACTAGATGGATGAAGCAGATGCATGGAGCTCCTGGTCAGGTGGACTATCATGACCACCTCCTACACCAAGCATCTCCCTCTGGGGCACACAGGAAAAGGTGGGAGACAGAAGAGAGAGGGGTGGTCTGATCAAGTTGGGGCCACGTTATTAAGGCTTTTTTTCTGTATACTTTCTGAAGGGGTTATGACCATATTTTATATGCAGTAGGGAGCTAGCAAGGGATTAAAAGTTTTTAGGGAGGTGTTTTTGTCGGTATTATGGAGGATGAAAGGAAAAAGGCAGGATTGGAAAGGGAAAGCCATTTAGAAGATGATTGCTATCATCCAGAAGAATTATTATTGCACTGACATCAGAGACAGGAAGAGGGGCATGATACAACTGACCCAATACTTTCCCTATATGCATATTCGAAAATGGCATGAGCGCCCATGTAAAGATCTACACCATTAACCAACAACCACAATGGCCACCTTTTTGTATTTTGTATTGCTTTGTTGCTTTTTTCTTATCCACACTGTGTGCCAGTAAATTTCTATAACTTTACTTTAATATGTTGTATGGATTCAGATCACATGTTTCATGTGTAATGGATGGATCGTGGGGCAGCTAGAAGATGAAGCTGTATTAGGATTGTGTGGGTACTTGAGTATTAGTGGTGTTGGATCACGATCCATTTCAAATTGTGAACCCAAGTAGCCAGATGGGATACTGAAAGGGTGAGTCATTTCATCCCTAAACTTCAAGGTAAATTTTAAAGTTCTTTGCCAAATATGTGCTGAGTAGTTTAAGAACACCATGTTCCCTGGAAGAACTTGACCTAAGGGTCAAGGATGACCCCATTACTATAGTAGTAGAATTTAGAGACAAAGTCACATTTCTCTGACTAGAAAGGTGGGCACTGGGAAAATGTAATAAAAGTGTAGTAATAAAAGTAATAAAAATACTTTCTGTACTCATAGTCCTATGTATGGCGAAGCACTGAAGTCTTCCTCGCAAAACAGATGTGGAGCAAGTGTTGAAATTTAAATGGATGAGTTAGTAGTATAGATACAGTAGATCAGTGATGCGGGTGGATGGGCTCATCAAGGAAATGGGTGCATGACAATGTATTATGAAAATGTCTTTCAATTGTTTCTTTCAAAATTTCCCTAATGTACGAAGACACTAACTCAAAAAGATATCTGCAGTCACGTGTTTCTCGCAACATTATTTACAAGAGCCAAGATATAGAAACAGCCTGTGTTCATCAACAGATGAATGATTAAAGAAGTTGTGGAATATATAGACAATGAAATAATATTCAGGCATAAAAAAGAAGGAAATTCTGCCATTCGCAACAGTACGAATGGAACTTGAGTGCATTATGTTAAGTGAAGTAAGTCAGAGAAAGACAAACACCATATGACCTCACTTGTAGGTGGAATCTAAACAAACAAGTCATAGAAAAGAGATCAGATTTGCGGTTACCAAAAGTGGGAGTTGGCGATGTAATGTACAACTCAATGACTATAGTTAACGCTGCTGTATGGTATATTTGAAAGTTGTTAAGAGGGCAATTCCTGAAAGTTCTCATTGTAAGAAAAAAATTTTTTCTTTCTTTTTTTTGGTGTCTATATGAGATGATGGATAACTAAATGTATTGTGGTAATCATTTCACAATACATGTCAGTCAAATCATTATACTATATACTGTAAACTTATACAATGCTGTGTATCAATTATATCTTAATAAAACAGGGAAAAAAAGGAAAAAATTTCCTAATTAAAATTTATGGCAGAGTTTTCAGATTCAAAATTTTGACTGTAAAATAAACCCAGTTTTATCAGACATATATTTTGTTAAGATATTCTTGTAAAAATGAGTTTTCCCATATGCATACCTCTAAGTCTATAAACTGTGAGACAAAAACAGTTTCTATAATATAATGTACAGAATTCTCAGGAACATTTGTATTGACAAAAATATAATTTTGATATAAGATTAAGAATTAAGATTAAGAATTAACATAGAAGATTAAGAATTAAGAACTAAGTTTAAGAATAAAGTGACATAGGGATTTTGGGGTGAATGTAGGATTCAAAGTATTTGAAGTCTTCTTTATTTTTTTAAATCAAGGAACAGATTTTCATTTGAAATATGTACATGTTTCCCTTCCCACATGTGTTCATCTTCCTACCTGAACAATATTTGTTTGTTAGGATATAATTGCCTCTGCAGTGATAGCTTTATAGTCAAGATGGCAGGTTCAGTCTGATTGCACTGAATAAGGTGATTTGCACTCACTCATTCATGAGATATTAATTTTGGAAGCTATTGGAATAAAACCTATGCATTATATAAGATTGTCACTTTTATCTATTTAAAGATGTCTGTTTTTATTATTTTCTGATTATTGTCTCACTGTCTAAATATTAAACTACTGCTTCTTTATTAAGTCATTCTTTTAAGGAGCTATGAGCTTCATATGCCAACTTTTAAATTTAATTGATTAAAAGCAAAACTCATTTTCTTAATCACAGATTGTTTGGTGTTGCACAGCTCAACTTGCAGTGGGAAAAAAGAAGACAAAACAAATAAGCAATCTGCACTTTTAAAAAGTTTTGAACAGTAAAAACAAATGTAAAATTGTTCCCAAATAAACAATACAAATTAAGTGATAAAGTTGTATTTTAAATAAATCAATCAATGGAAGGAAACATTTTATGCCTTTTCTTTGAAAATCAAGTACTTATTTGTTTTCTAAATTTTGATTAGGAGAATCTGTACACTTATCTCAAAGAATAAATACTAAACTCTTCCTATTAATAAGAGCAAAGGAAATAGGAACACTGATGTTTGCTCATCTCTGTGCTAGATGCTAGAGCAAACAGAAGGATCAGGAAACTTCATTGCCTTTGAGTGTGTTTGTGTGTGTGTGTGTTTTGCAGTGTAATGGGGAAAACAAATTCTGATCACACTTTGTAGCAGTTCAACATAGCAGGTCATAGGTCGTACTACTCTTAGTTAAGTGTCCCTGTCGGTGTTTGCTACTGTGGGGGTACAATATGTTATTATGTTTGCTTCTCTTGGTGTAGTTACACATCTTGCAACTTATGACCTCCTGGTTTTTTGTATACGTGCAGCTAACACTCAGGCACTAATGTTATGTTTCATTAGGATTTACCAAATGTTAATAATTTCAATTTTTAAAATCCACTTATTATGCGGATTTTTTAACCCTATTTGCTCAGAAATAGATATGAAGAGGACGAGGTTTTCGATCTCATTGAACTCACAGGTTATTGGTGGAGCCAAAGGTGTTGGAGACATCAGAGTCACAGTGCAGTGATGGAGGGAAGAGACCGTACTGAGACTGTGTAGGATGGTAAGAGGGTAGGGATGGGGGTGCATTTCAAGGAAGGCCCCCTGGGGAGGTGGAGTTGAGCTAAATCTCTTGCAAAAGCAGGATTTAGTTAAGTGAAGAAGGTACAGGGAAGGCATTTCAGACAGAGGGAAGGAAGTCTACAAAGCAAAGATGTAAGAGGGAACGTTTGAAACCCTTATCCTCGTTAAATACAATGACCTTTCCATTCACGAAAAAATAGGAAAAGTTGAGATGCCACGTGTGGATGATTGATATCCTGTTCCACATCCGAATTATTGCCAAATCCTTAAATACAAAATGTAAACTCCTTTGCCATTTTTGAAAGCTGTATGTTTCAACATTTTCCCCTTTTGCCAAAAGTAAACTCTTCATAGTGAAGTAAGTTGTCCTTAATTTTCCTAAACATACTTTTTAGAAAGAAAATATAGATTTTTCTTGATCAATACATTCACATGAGTAATTTTATACACTTCTTTGGACTTAGCAGTACTCTAATGGGAGATGCTTTGGTCTGGGGCCATCTTCTTGCTTCTGCTCCAAATTTGAGACCCTCACGCCTTCACATCTGAGACAGAGCTGCCAACAGCCTCAGCAGCATCAACGCAGGATGTTCACACACACACACACACACACACACACACACGTGTGTGAGCCTCATGCATCTTACTTGGAAACAATGCAAATGGTATGTTTTCTTCAGCAAAGTGTCATATGGGACATGATGTGGTATTTTTATACTTTAAAAATAACCTATAGATATTTTCACTTGGTATACTCAGCACAGAGCCTGAGAACTCATTCTGTTGGGTCCAGATAACTGTTTTTCAAGGTATGATCTTAAACTATCTAGGTCAGAATCACCTGGAATCTTTCAAACAGCAGAAATTTCCTGATTCCACTCAGGATCTATTGAATGTCTGGAGGTGGGCCCAAAGGGCATATATTCAGCAAGCCCCAGGTAATTTCTGATGTCCCCTAGAGTCTGGGTCGATCTTCCATCCAATCTGGCAAGGAGTTAACCATTTAGAGCCAAACATAAGTGAAAACAAGTAGCATATGTTTGACTTGATCCATTGAGCTTAAAAAATTATCTACAGTTCAGAACTCTAGTCTTGCAGCTCATTTTTGTAATTTTTATAATTTGAAAATTCCATCTAACCATTATGAAAGACACCATGAACATCGTAAATTTTGTGCACATACAATGCTTTCCAAAGTCCAACACTCAGTTTTACTAAGCATGGAGCTCATAGCATTTATTTCTCCCTGACACATTTCAATTTGTCTTACAGAAAATTTTTTATTCTTTACTGATTTATACCTCTCAAGGTTACATTTGCCTACAGATTTTTCTTTTGGTATTTTGGTATTTATGACAGACACTGAAACCTATTTAAATTATTTCTGAGATACATCTCCCTTAAAATGCCATAAACATTATCTTGTCTCACTAAATATCTGATATTACTTTTTCTCTACTTCTGATTTTAAAAAAATGCTATGATTACTGCTCCTTAATACATTTTTTGCCCATGAGATCTTTATCTCTTTAGGCAGTGTATTAATCCCCTTTGCTACCTCTTGGGTCCTCCTGGATTTATAACTGGAACAACTAAGGAGCAGGAGCGATTTTAATGGTTTCTTCCATCCTCTGGTTCTCCATGACTAGGTGAAGAATGAGGGGACTGTGTGTATATGATAAACATAGGGACATTTTCCACCATCACTGATGCTAGGAAGTCAAACAAACTGGGCTTCTCAAAATTAAGTGTGATCTCATAGAAAATGCCAGAGCAAAACCTATTCTCAGAATTTCCTCTTTCTGAACTGTTTGTGATATCCTATCTTCCAGGGTTCCACTGGGAAGTCAAAACCACTATGAGTATCATGATATAAAGAATCTATTATAGGAAGACGTTACACAAATGGGGAGAAGTTGGAGAGAAGTCCAAAAGGACGAGTTGAAAGATCAGATAGAAACCACCAGCCTTCTGATACACTATACAAGAGGACAAATGATAACTTACAGGAAAACCTGGAAGCTAAGCATGTCCAGATGCTGAAGTTAAATTACTAAGGAGAGCCAACAGAAAGTCCAGCTTGGGGTAGCTGCTGGTCAGCAGGATCAGCATTTGGGAAGAAGAGCTGGACCCACGGTGGGGGATGAAGCAAGGACATGGCAGAATCCATTGGCATCTCTGCATCTAACTATGAAAACCTTCAGGGCATGATGGCTACAGCTTCCCCTACACCTTTCAAAAACCTCGTGTGAATTTCTCTTTTGGTCAACTTCCATCTAGAACCATAAGTGGGAGATTCTGGGAAAATCCTTCCAAACTAGCCAAGTTGACAAGTGATCAATACAGCCCCCCACCACAATCATTCTCTGTTTAAGGTATGTATTTTTATTTGTTCCAGAGCATCATGTTTCACTTCTTTTCACAATAATAGTCAAGATTTTGTTTTAACCTACTTTAAAACAGGTAGAAAATGATAGCTTCCCCTCTCCTTACGTACTTTGTACATTGTTGATACTGTATAAATGCACTTTTTCCTAATTGAATTGAATGAAGTTCTGAAAAGTTAGTATCTAATCTCCATGTGTGCTCTGGAGAAGCTGTGTGAAGTCTCTGAGGTCACCAGGAACCATGTCTTCATGACTCTAACCGAAAGTCATTCACTTCTCTGGATCTGACCCACCATCTTTCACGTAGGAGTCTCTTGATAGCAGCATACGTTGAGTCCAAGCTAGGGTACCATGTTAGTCCTTGCTGCATCAGAAACCACCCTGAAACTTAGAGACTTAAAACAAGAATGATTCTTTATTTCCCTTGATTCTAGAATTAGGCTGTTTATTTCCTCTGCTGGTTTCACCCAGGTTCACTTACGAGGCTGAATTAGCTTGAGGATCAGCTGGCCTGCGAGGCCCAAGAGGGTTCCATTCATATGTCAGGCAGTTGGTTCTTGCGGTCGGTTGGAGAACCTTGTTTTTCTTTCACGTGGCCTTTCATCTTCCAGGAGGCTAGCCTGGCTTCCTTACATGGCGGTCCCAGGGCAGCTCTCTAAGACAGCAAACTGGAAGCTGAAAGACCTAGCTTCAGATGTCACATAATGCCATGTATGCACTTTTTTTTTGTCAAAGCTCTTTACAAGGCAAGGCCAGATTCGAAAGGAGGCGAAATACACTTGACCCCTTAGGAGATGCCAACTGTTGTGGCCATGTTTTTCAATGTACAATACCAAATGAAATTGTGAAATTATCTTATGTTAGTTTCTTTAGTAAGACCAGCCACCCCGGCACTCTGGGCCACACACGCCCTACATTGTTATTCTTATATCAGTGGTTCTCAGCTGGGATGATTTTGTCCCTATTTTTCCCAAGGGGCATTTGGCAATGTCTGGAAACAGTTTTGATTCTCACAACTGATGGTGTGGTTGCTATTAGAAGCTAGTGGATAGAGGCCAGGAATGTTGTTAAACGTCCTATAATTCACAGGAAAGCCCCTGATAACAAAGAATTATCGGGTCCAAAATATCAGTCGTGCTAAAGTTGATTAACTCTGCCTTATAAGGGATATAGTGCTAGCAAGTTTGCAGAGTAGAACTCAGATCAAGAATAATACCTAAAGATATATGTTTTACACAGCCTGAAATGATTTAAAATTTTGAAGGGATCATAAATTTCCTTTCAGATGTAGAGGGACTTTTAGCATTCTGCCTTTCTAACATGCATTATTTATGAACAAACCATTTTAGATAGAATATGAACCACTCAGACCCTTCTTTAAGATTCAAGCTGAAAACAATACTTAGACTTTTAATGCTTTGCCTATTTTTTTAAATTTTCAACTCTCCTTCTAGCTTCTAACCCAAACTTCAAGGGATGTGCACGCATGTGTGCCCATACACACACACACACACACACACACACACACACAATGTTTTAGCTATTTCTGTCAGAAATCTTTTAAGGACATTCCCACATTGTTTTAAAGGCTGTGAAGTGTGTGTTAATTGGTCAAAGCCCTTGTCTCATTAACTGAGGAATAATAGTTTACACAAAACTCTATCTTTCAAGCTATATCTCTAGATAGAGGCTGATAGGAGTTACACGACCTACCATGGATTCTCCATCACAGTGTCCTTGGGGAGGTTGAAATTTTCAAGGTTTCCCTTCCAGAACAAAGCAGAGTACAATTTAAAACAAAATGGGATAAATTGGTAATGACACAAAACAAGTTAGAATTGTATACAACAATAAATTAGACTTCCTTAGGGTAGAGGAAATAAAAGTGCTGAAAGAGAAGACTGTGGACAGCTTCTCTGCTCAGTTTTTTCATATGAATTTAAAAATCAAAAAGGGATAGAACTGTTATACACCGTAGCTCTGATCCATATTCCAATTCCAGCTCTTGAGATACTCTTGGCTTGGATGGTGCCCAAATTGGCTTAGTCACCTTTCTCACCCAAACACACCCCATCTGCTCTCTCCTGAAGGTGTGTGATCACAGGTAGCTTACCTTATCAAGAAGGACGTGTTGCCATCCCTTTCAAGTGACAGAGGCTGTGTGTAATCATGCTGGCTCCAAAGCATTGTAGACGGGGTAGATATTTGAATGCATTCATAGACATTTACTACATCAGCTCAGGCCTGAGGACTCTATTTTATTGTTTTGATTTTAATGACATATTTAATAATGGCTTATAAAATGAGCATCTTTTCTTTTGTGATATCAACAAGTATATGAGTAAACGTCAAATTTGAATGACATGTACTTGTTACACATTTTTCATTCTTATTTTACTTTCTTTGATATTTTGTCTCATGTTTTTAAACTTTTTATTGAACAAAATTTTCGAAGACCATCCTTCCACTCCTTTTAATCATTTATATTGTAGCATTTTTGTTGGTTGTTGTTTCTGACAACCCAAAGTATCAATAGCTCTATGATCCTTAGATGAGCAACTGGGTGAATGACCTCAGAATTTGGTCTGAGTCATACATTGCTTCCATCCTACATTTTTTTTCACAAATTAAACATATTGTCCCACCATGTCAAGTTCATTTTGACTTGCAAGCCTGTATTTGGGGATGGTGATGTGACAGGTAAAGGACTCTAATTGAGAGAGAAAGAGAGAGTGAGAGAAAGAGGAAATTCGAGAATCCATTGGGATGAACAAAGTAGTTCCCCCAGTCTATGGATGAGACCAAATTCACAGCTATAATTAAGATCGTTTTAGTTGCCTCAACAGTAGATTAATTCCCTTTTCAGCTAAAGAATCAATGTCATGCATAGAAAACAAACTTATGGTTATGAAAGGGGAATGAGGGAGGGATAAATTAGAAGTTTGGGATTATCAGATACACATATATAAAATAGATAAACAACGAGAACCTACTGTATAGCACAGGGAACTATATTCGATATCTTGTAATAACCTACAATGGAAAAGAATATATATGTATATGTATAACTGAATCACTTTGCTGTACACCAGAAACTAACACAACATTGTAAATCAACTATACTTCAATAAAAAAATAAAGGGTTGATATCATGAAAGCAATATTTTACTGGAGAGATATTGCTGAAATCTGTTTGCTTAATAAAGCAATTACTGATAACTTGCAATTGTTTATTGCTGCCCAAATTATCAACTTGTTAGCAAAAGCATTCTTGTGTCTCAACAGTGATGTGTATTTCTATTTCAGGGAACACTGACATATAATATTTCTTCCATAGAGATATATCAGGAAACCATAACCCTTAAACTATGAAACGTCATATTCGCACAAGCTGGAGAGGTATTATGGAAATACTAAACACATTGTTTGAGGTTTCTGCTTCCAGAGTCTTGGCCTTTGACCTTCAATCGATATCTCACTTCAAAATAACAGTAATGGATGATGGAAACTGATGTCTTTCACTTGTGGTGTTCCAGAAACAAAATCTTAGAGATTTTAACATATAGGTATCTTCCAAGGGGCAAATAACTGAACCCGTTTTGAAGTGCTCTCAGAATGCAAATGTTTTCTTTGCAGCCACAGCAGAAAAACGTAGGCATCTTAGACCATCATCAGCCTGGAAGTAGTTGTTCTGTTTGTTATTTTCTTGCCGAGGCTTTTCCTTTTCCACACTCAGGAGTGGGTAACAGCAGCTTCTGATGACATAGGCCCATATCTTGAGTTCTCGAAATTGTAAAACACTAGTTTTGAAGTATTCCCGCACCTAATTCCAAAAGGTCTAACTACACTCACTTAAATGACTCACAAGGATGGCTGTACCATTCAAACCACTTTAAGGCATTTCTTCCTTTAGAGAGTAGCAGTAAGAATAGTACGAGATTAAGACTCTTCTCCAACGCCATGATAATACCACCTAATACTTATAGAGTGTGATACCTTTTCAAAGTATACTTAAATGTATTACAGAAAGCAGCAGTATAGTGTACTGGTCAAAAATGTAGGCTTTGGAGTCAAGGTGATATACTTTTAGCAATGTAAATGCCCCGTTTCTTTACCTGTAAAATATAAATAATGGTACCTAAGTCATAGCATTATTATAAAGATTAGGTTTATATAAATAGCTTAGTCTTGTGGCCGTGCCCGAGTTAGCATCACGTAGCTGGTAGCTATTATTGGTACTACCTTAATGCAGGTGTCTTTTTCACCACTTATGTTTCATGTATTTAGGTCTTAAAATAGTCATTATAGATTTATTGTCATAGCACAGAATTTTAAAAAAATCTACATTAGAACTGAGGTCCCTAAAAATTTGCTCCACACCCCTGCAAGGGAGCACAAAGGAACAAGACAGGCATTAGAATCTTCTATGACCAAATAAACCTCATGGATCATGGATTCCGACTGAAATCTCCTAAATCATAACTTCAAACAGTGTCAACGCTGGCTAAAAACATCTAGGTTATCAGTTTCAAGCCAGAGTCGAAAACGTGGCTAGTGCTGACAAAGTACCAAATAGTACCAAAGTAAATTGACTAGGCTTCCTGACTCTGCTCTCCATGCCATCAGGAAAACCTTCTTTACATCTTTTTCTGAGGTGCTAATTCACTAAACAAACAGCACGCGTTACCCCAGGCACCAAATCCTTCAGGAGACTCCCAAGTTGCCCATATTCCTTTGGAAAGTTTGGGTGCCAGAGAAAGCCCAACAACTGTTTCAGAGCCTGGCGCCTGGGGTGCCAAAGAATTATGCATGAAGAAAACACTGCTGGGAAAATGTTAGCTGCTAAACTAAGCATCTTAAAGAAGAGATGCGAAAGGATGTAAATGCTTTAAACTACCCAAAAAATTCAACTGAGAAACAGATAGTCACAAGAAGAATCTGAATTAAAATATAAAAATGACGTTCAGGTGTAGCAGATGCATTTAGTAATTCTGAGATGGAATACTATTCTGATAGGCTGCATTTTAGAGAAGTCCAAAATGCCAGAATTGGAACTTAGATCTATACACTAGGGGGATCCTTTACATAACAGGCTCTCCTTGAGCATTTAAAAAATATGACAGATCTAAGGAATGATACACATATATCTTTAATAGGAATGCATCAAATTTGTTAAAAAGTCAAAGCCAATGTTGCCCTGAGAGAGCTGAGGAGCCTTGAACGTGCATCCTCAGCCTATTTAACATTTGGAAGGACTAAGAATGGAATAACTGGAATGAATTTGCCTTTACCTTGATGTCATTCTAGAATTTTGAACCATTTTCTTTTTGTTCTCTCCCAACCCTGACCACCAGTACTTACTTTTCTATTTAGCTTTTCGTTGAGAAAACTTGAGAAAGAAGTGGTTTGAACTCAAGATAGTGGTTTAAAGGTTGTAAGTATGTCCACCCAATGTGTTTAAGAGGATTCTGCCATTTTGCTATTTCCATCTTCTCCTTCCTTCCCTACGTTTATTACTACGGAGTCAGGTCTGGTGTTAAAGTGTGTGTGTTTTAGATGGCTCTATTCAATTGGAGAATAATGGTTCTGAGGTGGCATCTTGGGTGAGGTCGTATTATTTAAGTGGTTCTGCTAATTATCTGGATGTGTTTTGCTTGAATAGGGATAAATATGTTTACTCTAAGGTTTTTCTGGCAAAACTATAATTTTCACTTAAGGTTTTCTTTTCTCTGACTCTCATACACCTTTCTCCACATCCATAAACACACAGAGACATATACACACACACGCACACACACACACACACAATTTATAATTCTGGGATGTCATTTTTTAGGGTCTTCTGAATCCTTTAACTCTTCCCTCTTTAAAAAAAAAATTTCTGTTTTTCCTTCTTTGCCCAGGACCTGTATGAACCCCACCCAGAGTGTCCCTCTAATCCTCTTGTTTACTGCTCTAGTCATGAAATGTAATTTAATTTATTCAGTAAGTTTCTTTTTTTTCCTCCTGAGAATCACAAAAAGGAAAAGTCGTGAAAATTGCTCTTATTGGTCAGAATTTCCACGTATGTGAAAGTGCTGATCAGGAAAGGAAAAAAAAAAAAAACCAATAAATGGGAACTGAATCACTTATGCAAATTAGTTTGAAATCTGGGACAGAAATAAGATCATTGGAATATACTCAGGGATTTTTTTTTTCCTGAAAAGAACTGGTTCTTGAGGTCATCATCTGGAACAGAGAATGCATTATTATTTTAAAATAATTATGAATATGATTTGAGTAAGCCTCTACTTCTAGAAAATTCCTTTCAGAATTACTGTAAATATTGAACATGAATATTTCATGAATCGTGGGGATGAGCAAGTTTCACACAACTCAGTTACAAGTGCCCCAGTGAACAAATTTTATTTCAAGGAGGACATACCCTATAGGAGTTAAAATTATGGCATGCTGGGAATTCCAAGATGTCACTAGAATCTGAAAACACTATTGTAATGCAGTAATGATGCCGTGTGCATTTTCTGGGTCTATTTTTTTGACAAGGAATCTGAGTTTTCGGGCAAGCAGGATGCACATCAGAGTACACAAGAGGCATGTCTTGGAGACTTCCGCCTGAGAGCACATGCACAGCTTCCTGTTTTGGTCTGATAGCTTCCCCTGGGCTTTCATAGATGCAAAATTACCCACACAGAGATGGGTTGCCCAGGCAAAAGAGTAGGTGTCTTATTTTTGGAAAGCTTTGTTTCACATTACCCGTGTCATTTCATTCTACTAAACTTATTTCCTCTTATATTTTACACTAACCCTTGAAATGTCATTTCATCTGTCTGTGGGAAACACTTTTTTCCACCTCTTAGGCTTAGTCTTCTTGCGATCTGTTTTATTTCTTCTCTCTTGGCACTGCTCTAATATTACTGCGTCACTTGCTTACAATATTGACAGCCAGCTAAAATGACTTAAGACAGACTTTGTTAAATCATTTGGTCAACCATTTAAGAATATTTGTGAGCCTATTCCGTCTCCACATGTATATATACCCTGAGGGTACAAAGATGCCTCAAACATTCATTCTGCTTTCAAGTGGCTTACAGTTCAGGTTGGGAGTTATACTTACATAAACTGTAGTACAAAATGCAAAATGATTGGCTCCTCGAAAAGTAAAGATGAAGTGTTATGAGAAATGTTCTCATGTGCTTTTTAGCCATTGCATATCTTCTTTTGTGAAGTGCCTGTCAGTCTTTTGCCCATAATTTCCCATTGGATTTTTAAAAAATTTGAGTTGAAAGAGTTGTTTATATAGTCTGGGTATAAGTCCTTTGTATGTATATATTTATTCCAGAATATGGCTTGTTTATCCATTTTCTTACGGTTTTAATTTTGACGAAGTCATATATATATGTGTGTATATATATATACACTTTTTTCTCTTAAAGTTAGTGCTTTTGGGTTCCTGTCAAAGGAATTTTTGCTTACTTTAAAGTCATAAAGATATATTCCTGATAATCCTGTGTTTTCTTTGATCTCCAGGTCCACATTTTAAGTCATTAAGGAAGTGTCATCAGGGAAATGCAAATTAAAGCCAATGAGTTATCACCACACACTCACTGGATGACTAAACTTAAAGAGACTGACAATACTAAGTGTTGACAAAGAAGTAGAACAACTAGAATCATCATATACTGCTTGTCAGAATATAAAATGATAAAATGACTTTGGAAATCAGTCTGACGGTTTCTCTTATAGGTAAAAATACACCTAACCTATGGGTTAGCTCTTATAATTTTAGGTTTTACGCTCAAAGAAATGAACACATGTCAACAAAAAGACTTGTATAAGAATGTTCATAGCATCCTTAAACATAATAGCCAATCATTCATATGTCCATCAATAAAAGAGTGGATAAAAAAAACATTGATTTATCCATGCCATGGCATATTACTCACAATAAAAAAAACACAGAAATACTGATATACATGAATAATATAGATAATTCTCAAACAGCTGAGCTAAAGAAAACTTCCACAAAAGAGTACATACCTTATGATTTTATTTATATGAAGTTCTAGAACAGACAAACCTCATTTACGATGAAATGAATTAAAGCAGTGTTTACTCTCTGGAATAAGGAAGGAGGAAATTTTGGGGGGGTGATGGAAATGTATTTTGAAAGGAGTATGAGTTGACGCAAGTGTATATATTTGTCCACACTGTGAATGTACATTTAAAATTTGTACATTTCATTATATGTAAATAATACTTCCATAAAAACAATGAAAGAAAGTCCTAAGGGCCTGAATTTAGCAACTGATTGGTTAGAAATATGGCACTTGGGTTTGAGTGCATTTTGTACTCTGAGGGCTCTGGATTCAAATCATAGTTCTGAAACTTATTAGCTGTGAAAATTTGGTTGAGTCACAAAACTTCTCTGAACTTCAGTTTTCCCTTCGCAGAATTACAGTAATAACTTCTTTCAAGAGATGTTGTGAGAATGTTGTGAGCTTATTACAAGAGCTGACATAATGCATTGAGAAATTAATGTCTCTCAAATAATTCTCCTCCTCCTTTTTTTCCCTTTTATTCTTCTTGTTATCAATGAGCAGAGTGTTCAACATGATTGTGAGGTTTAGAGCTTTGATGTTAAGACGATAAATTGTTAACAACAGTAAGATAATACGTGGGAGACAATATGATGAGTTCTCTTTTGAACCTAATCAATTTGAGTAGCAATGTTCTGAATGCAGTTACCAACAATGGGTCTGGAATTTGGGAGAGAAATCAGAAAAGGGGCTTTGGATCTGAGCTATGGTAAGGTGGTAAATCAGATTTCCAAGGGGGCTGTGATATGTAGTTTGCTGACTTCCATGCTGTAAATACTCCCATCATGACCAGTTTCAAGTTACCAAACCGGTTTGCAAAATTTCTGAATACTTACCATTCAGCTCTCTCCAGCTGGTGCCTGCTGGCTCCACTACACTCCTAGCTCTGAGTCATTGGCTGAGGCAGAGAATGAGAGAGACACAAATCTTTCCTCACTTTGCACCAGGTCCTCTTGCCTACAGGATACATTGAGTTTAAGTTCTTTTCCTATGAATCCCCATTTCTGAGTGTCCGTCCATGCTTCTCACCTTTCTCTGCTGTGAAATGGAAAATCTGACCATCTTACGTCCACTTCCTTAAAGAGGGCCTCAGGGGCACCGTGGCTTATCCATCCTCTTGTTGCCATGATACAGTTTCTTTATCCTTTGATGCTACAGAGGCTGCTCTGCGCAGGGAGGGGGCCCTCATCTTGGGAGGGGGTCAAGCAGAACCTCAAGCCATGAGAAGAACTTGTTCCCCCACTTTCTGGTGCGTCTTCCAGCTCTGGGCTCCTGCCTCACTTAGATTATGTTTTACTCCTTGCTGGATTGGAAAGGAGCATTTCAAACTGAGTTCATCATCTCCTCCTCCCCACCCCACCTGTGTCCAGTGCATAAGTCTGTGTTTGCATGAACTGCAGGTGTAGACAGTTCACGATTATCTTTCCATGGGTTGCTGGGATACCGACAAACCGTGGGACGAGGTTCATCCTACATTTAATATCATTGAGCTATCTGCAGCAATAAGGACACTTTGTCACAAGTCCACAGGGACAATTCTTAACCCACAGGCCAACTAACAGGCTCTGTTAAATGTACATTTCCAGAAATTCTCTGTCCTAAAAACAATCAATATGTAAAGAGCTTTTCACTCAGACGTTTTTCCAGTGTTATTATAGCAAAATAAAATTAAAACAATATATATGCCCACATTTCCATAGTAAAATACTGAACATACCCATTTAAAATAACATTATGTAGTCTTTAAAATTATTTATGAAAAAAATTTTTTGCTCATGAAACATATTTACATTTTACTGGAATATTATATTTGCCATTTTAACTCTGTTAACGACGTGGAAAGAGAAATCCATGGAAATAAGTTTCTCAAACTATTAATAGTGATTTTCTTTCGGTGGGAGGATAGGCTTGTGGGTGGCTTCTTTCTTCTTCATTGTGCACTTATGAGCTTTTCCAAATCTTCTGCACAACAAGTAAAAAATGTCTTTAACAAATTCTCAGGTGTCCAGAAACTGTATTTATATTCCAATATCTTTGGTTTATCCACTCCAGTTTTTTTAAATTAAAAGTCCATTTGAAGTCTATAATGAAATTATTTCTAAAACATAAGACATAGGTCTTGTGTCATGAAACTGGGGTCCTTCAGTCTTGCTCTGTAGTTAATGGTTTTACTTCTCGGGTTATTTCCTTCTACACCACACTTCAAGAAATGAGGGCACTTAATAAAATAAAAACCTAAGCCTTCCTCACTGCAAAGTACTTTACCTTTAATTTGTCGGTAATTCAAAATTTCAAAATTCTTTAAAAAATATATGTGTATTAATATATTCTTGAGTTGTATTTTCCCAACATTTAATTATGAAAAATTTCAAACATATAGAAAAGTTGAAAGACTATTACAGTAAACACTCATAGATCTATAGCTAGATTCTATAATTAAAATTTTAATATACTTCATATATTAAATGATCTTAGTTTTTCATCTTAGTTTTTGATACATTTTAAAGTAAGTAGAAGACATCAGGACATTTCACTTCTAAATATAACATCATGCAGATCTTTAACTAGAATTTAATATCTTTTAGACTTCTTCCTTGTCTTTCAGGGTAAAATTTATATGCAATGGAATATATAAATCTTAAGTGATACTAATGAGTTTTGACAACTGCATATATCTGTGCCACCCAAGCACCTATCAAGATATAGACCATCACCATCATCCAGGAGGGTCCCTCATGCTCCTTCCCAGTAATAACTGCACTAACTTTCTCAGGGCCAACCATTGTTCTGATTTGAACACCTAATAATTGTTTTTCCAAGTCTAGAACTTCATATAAATGGTATCAGAGAACTTGTAGTCTTTGTGTCTGGCTACTTTTACTGAGCATAATGTTTTCAAGATTCAACTATGTTGTGTTTCTTGTACAAGTCTTTTTGTGGACCTCTGTCTTTATTTCTTTGGGATAAATACCTAGGGATAGAATTGCTGAGTTATAGAGTAGATGTATATTGAGTTTTATAAGAAACGGTTCAACCTTTTTCCAAAGATGTTGTACCATCTAATACTTCCACCTTCAGTTTATGAGAGTCTCATTTGCCCCTTATTCTTGGCAACACTTGGCATTGTCAGTATTGTCAGGTCTTCTTTTTTTAAAAAAATTTTAGTCCTTCCCATGGGTGTGTTGAAGATAAATTATATTTTTAAAGTGTGGAAATACTTCGTCAGTTTCCTTACTGTCCAAGTGGGAAAAAAGGCAAGAGCCAAGTTTTGCTCCAAGAGATCTGGCCTCACTGAGTCGGCAGCACATTGAAATTGGCAAAACCTCAGCATTTTCTAAGAACTGATTTTTCTCCCACAGAGAACTCTCTTTTCTCAACATTGGAATGGTATTTACTGTAGGCTCCCTTTCTAATGATCCCCGTCGTGACTCTTGGTCCCTTCCTCCTAAATCTTCCTCCTATTGCTTCTGCCATGTCCCGCTCTCCTTGGACCACTTGTAGGGATTACAAAGTTGCTTCTTATATTCCAGGTGTCTCTGTTAGGTAGCTTGTCACACACTTCTTTAGGATGTAGGCATTTGTGTTCGTGTCTCATCTCTCTTCTTAATTGTTGACATTTTGAAGAAAGGACACTATTTAATACTTAGCACAGTGCTTTTCCCCCCAAGGTGCTCACTGAACATTTATTGAATGTGTGAATGTGTGATTGAATGAGAGAGGATGGAATAGTTGCGAGCACAGACCCTGGGGCCAGACTCTACCACCTACCCACTGTGTGATGTCAAGATGGTTACTTACGCTCTCTGAGCCTCAGTTCCCATCTGAAAAATGATGATAATAAGAGTACCTACCTTACTGAACACAAAGTGGGGATTCATAAATTAATTTTAAAAAAGTGCTTAGACGAATGCCTAAAACAAAATAAATAAATACAAATAAAATGAACCCAAATCTTCTTTGGATCTTATATACAACGTCAGAGAAAAAACTGCTTTCTAAATCTGTATTCACCCTGTGATATGAAAAACTCTCATAAAAAACCCTACAGCCCAACACAAAAAATTGCAATAATTCAACCCCAAACTACCTCCTTCAAGTACTTTAGCTCTGTTATTCCATAATATGGTGAACAAGTCTATTTATCTGTGGAGATTTAGTAACCTTTGATCATATGCCTTTCATCCTCCAGATATTCAGACTGAGCATGTCTGGAGCATTTTTTCCCTTTATTTTGGGTCTTAGACTGTCTTTCTTGAAGTGCCCTTATCAGATCTGTAATATTTGAGGTGTAAACTCTATTTCCCCCATCTTTTAAATAGAAAGACAATTAAGTCCTAACAGTCTTAGATATTATTCAGTTTATCTTACGTTTGCTTGCTTTATATGAGAAAGGCATGCATCTTTAACAAGGAAGGAAACAGAAAACACTGACATTACTTACTGACCGTATTTGCCATCTATAGGACCTACACGTTCTGAAGGGTCCTGTTGTACATTCTTTAAAGAAGATTTTAGAATTTTCTACTCAAAGGATTTGAAAAGGAAGATGTGGAAGGGTCCTGAGAGCAACTTCCGGAAGAGGGAGAGACCAAATTACATTCCAGGGTCGTCAGTATCAATGATAGTATGGGTCTTTTTTCCTTCACTGACTGGATTCCATAACGAAGAGACTTATTTTCTGGAGTCAGGATGTGTCGTTTGTCTCCATATGACATGGAAGAAACATGCTCATAAAATCAAAGGACAGCGTTGGCCATTGTGACCTGTGAACATGTTTCTCTGCTTCTCTTTGGATGAAAGATTTCACATCTCGTGATTAACATGGTGAAAAATACTGAATTGGAAAAACACAAACAGGTCTCTCCATATCGATTCATCCTCCGTTTGTAATGCCAATACAAGAAAGAAGATCGTAATGGTCACCTTGGCTGTTTCCTTGTGACTTCCAACATGCCTTGCATTTTAAATGGAGTCTGGATTGGGGTGTCTGCAGCAGGGAGGGGAAATCCACAGGGTGCAGAATAAAGGCTAGAGGTGTCCACTTGGCATTAAAGGAATGCTTTTGTAAGCAAAAAAAAGAAACAGTGTTGGGTAAAAATGAGTGTGGTTTTCCCCTGCTTCGGCATCTGCTTGCTTTCACAATGGCCGCAGTTTTTCTTTACCTGGTAGGTGGCCTCTCCATGTATTGACGAGGCACTGCGTGAAAATGTGCTTCCTTATGTCGGAAGAAAATTTGCTTTCCCTTCTTTCCCCTGCCCTTCTGTGCCTCCCTTTGTTCTAATCATACACGTGAGGAGAAAAGCCAGTGATACACGCAACCATTTTCTTCTCCAGCCACTTTTTTGGAATTAATAATTCAAATGGATCTTTTACAAACTCTCATTTTATTCTTAGAAATGGCCTTATTGCTAACAGCCTGCTCTCCAGTTGTACTTTATCAAGCAGCAGATCTGTTGTAAAATGTGATGACTGGATTTCATCTGTTTTGCCACCCCCTAAGAATTCATTGCCCATAGTGTTTCCACTGCTGTTACAAGAGATGGTTTAATTTTTGTGGTACATTGATGGATAACTGGGTTCCCTGGTAACATGGTCTTCCTTGAATAGGACTGCTGTTTTCTAGGTCTCAGATCCCCTGAAGATGCTACATAACTCCCTGTATGAAACAAATCTTCCACACCCTAATAGTAATATCCCCAACCCCCAAATTAACAGCTAATGCACATGAGTGCCTGTAGGTAACTTCATGCCTGCAGGTGAGGCAATATGGGAAAGGAAGCCACCCCCAGTCTTAGGTATGATGGAATCTGAGACACAGAAAGACAAACAAACAAACAAACAAAATTGGAAGACTTACCACAATTCTGAAAAATTGTCTAAATGGATCTCCACTGAGTAATACAATTGCAGGTACTTTTTCACTACTTGACTAATTTTCTGTTGCTTTCAGGTGAGCTGTATAGAATCCCTGCTATGCACCTTCAAAGTTAAAAAAATAATAATAACAACAAAAGGGAAGCAAAAAAATTTTGCAAAGAGGAGAATGGGAAAAATCAGAAAAACAAAGGGCAGGAGAATCAGGCAGAGGGATTTGAATGGCCACGCTGGGGGACCCATCATGTCATCAATTTATGGAAACTCCATTTTTAAGCAAAACTCCACATAATTCTCTGATATATCAAGGTCAAGAAACTTCATGTTTGCATATACCTTGAAGAAGGGCACAGTGATGTAGTCCTATAAAATTGGCACTACTGGCTAGTAGATTTGCTACCCCCCTGGCATGGAGAAAAGCTGAGGGCTTGGTAAATCTTCAGCAGGTAATCTAGTACAAGGTAAGTATTTAGCAGCCTAAGATGCTGGATGAGTTGGGTGAAATCCATTTCTTCCCAAGTAGGTGCATCCAATGACTAATGCATATGGTAGCACGTAAAGTTAGAAGGTCATGAGTTTTAGTCTGACATCTTACATTGATTTAGTAATGACTGGGCGTGGTCTCCTGTGACCATTCTTTTTTTTTTTTATTTGAATTTTATTTTATTTTTTTATGTAGCATGTTCTTATTAGATATCTATTTTATGCAAATTAGTGTATATATGTCACTCCCAATTTCCCAATTCATCCCACCCCCCCCCCAACCGCCCCGCATTTCCCCCTCGGTGTCCATACGTTTGTTCCCTACATCTGTGTCTCTATTTCTGCCTTGCAAACCAGTTTATCTGTACCATTTTTTCTAGATTCCACATATATGTGTTAATATGCGATATTTGTTTTTCTCTTTCTGACTTACTTCACTCTGTATGACAGTCTCTAGGTCCATCCACGTCTCTACAAATGACCCAGTGTTGTTCCTTTTTATGGTTGAGTAATATTCCATTGTATATATGTACCACATCTTCTTTATGCATTCATCTGTCGATGGGCATTTAGGTTGCTTCCATGACCTGGCTATTGTAAATAGTGCTGCAATGAACATTGGGGTGCATGTGTCTTTTTGAATTATGGTTTTCTCTGGGAATATGCCCAGTAGTGGGATTGCTGAGTCCTATGGTAATTCTATTTTTAGTTTATTAAGGAACCTCCATACTGTTCTCCATAGTAGCTGTATCAATTTACATTCCCACCAACAGTGCAAGAGGGTTCCCTTTTCTCCACATCCTCTCCAGCATTTGTTGTTTGTAGATTTTCTGATGATGCCCATTTCCCTTGACCATTCTTGTATCCATTCCCAGAGCAACTCTTACTCTATCTTCTTTTGATTTGGATAATTGAGATTGGTTAGATAAAACTATCTCTGTATATATTAAGCATTATTCATTCATTCAACCAATATGCATTAAGCACCTACTGTACTTCTGGCACTGGGAGCTGGGGATTCAGTAATGAACAAAATAGAAAAAACTTCTCCCTTCATGGGTATTACATTTCAGTGAGTGAGGCAGATTATAAACAAAATATATAAGTAAAGTAAATAACATGCTTGAAAGTGATAAGGGCTAATAATAAATAAAGAGGGGAAGGAAGAGTTTTAGAGAGAGAGATAATGGTAGCCTCACGGAGAAGGTGGTTTTAGGTAAAGACCTGAAATCAGTGGGAGAACTAGCCATGTATAATAGGTATCTGGAGGACAAGTAAGCCAGGCAGAGAGAAGAGCAAGTGCAAAGGCCACAGGGCTGGGGCATGTCTGGTGTTTTTATGGGGAAAAGCAAAGGGGCTGGGATTACTAGAATGGAGTAAATGAGGGGGATAGTTATAGGAGGTGACATCACAGAGGTGATGAAGACCTGACCGTGTAGGATCTTGTAAATCTTGTAGAAAGGAACTTGGTTTTTGCTTTGAGTCCCATGGGAAGCCATTGGAGGGTTTTGTGCAGAAGACTGAGATGATCATACTTACCTTTTAACAGGATGGCTCTGGATGTTATGTTGACTGAGAATAGATGGATGAAGGGCAAAGACAAAGAAAGGGAGGTCAGTTAGGACACTACTAGTATTATCCGGTCGGCACTGGATCAGGGTGGTGGTAATGGGGATGGTAAGCAGTCAGGTTCTGGGTATATTGTGAAGGTAGAGAAAATAGGATTTGATGACGGCTCTTAGAGTAAGAGTAGAGTTATTGATTCCCTCAGGATATTGATGTAAACAGGTACTGAATTAACAGGTTGAATGGAGGTTCAGTTAACATGGGGAAGATTGGAGAAGGAGGGTGTGTGTGTGTGTGTGTGTGTGTGTGTGTGTAAACATCCTCATTTGGAACATGTTAAGAGGTATGTGTCTATTGGATATCCAAGTGGCATTACCAAGTAAGCTCTTGGTTATATGAGTCTGGAGATGAGAGAAAGAGTTCCAAGTTGGAGATAGAAATTTGAGGCTCATCAGCAGATAGATGGTTTAAAACCATGAGATGGGATGAGATCACTTAGGTCACTTCTTAGGGAAGGGGGTCTATGAATTGAAACTGGGGGCTCAGAGACATAAGGAGATACCAGCTTATGAAGCTGAGGAGGAGGGGTCAAAAAGAGTATGATTTCCTGGAAGCCAAGTGAAGAACATGTTTTAAGGCAGAAATAGTCATCAGTTATTTCAAATGTTGCTGAAAGGTCTAATAAGATGAGAATCATTGATTGGGATGTAGCCATTGCATTTGATAATACATAACTCATCAGTAATTAAACAAATTTTTTTAAATTGAAATATAGTTGACTTACAATGTTGTGTTAGTTTCTGATGTACAGCAAAGTGATTCATATATATATGTGTATATATATATATATATATATATATATACACATATATATATATTTTTCAGAGTCTTTTCATTTATAAGTTATTACAAGATATTGAATATAGTTGCCTGTGCTATACAGTAGGCTCTTATTGTTTATCCATTTTCTATATAGTAGTGTGTATCTGTAAATCTCAAACTCCTAATATATCATCAGTAACTTTGAGAAGAACTTAATTCTGTTGTGCTCAAGGTCTAAGTAATCCAAGACACCTCAACAACCTCTATGGATTAAATAAGGAAATGGGTTTGGATGGAAACAGGCTGGGGTGAGAGAACACGGTATTGAGGAAGAGAGTTCTAAATTCCTTCCCAGCACCAGCCAATAATCTAAAGTATGGAAATGATGCGATATTTAAAACAAACAAACAAATAAGCAAGCAAACAAAAACTAGAACATCATCCAAATAGGATTACCATAGGTACCAGGCTTCAATAGAAACCATGACAACCGGAAAAGAGACCTGGTAGAAACTTTGTGTGTGTGTGTGTGTGTGTGTGTGTGTGTATGCTTTGCTTTCTCAATGTATTTATCATGCTGTGGCCTTGGCAAGAGCAAAAGCTAGGGAAAGATAAATAGTGATTCCTCATCTTTTAGAAAAAAACAAAGTGGTCTAACATAGCTGTTTAAAAGTGCTCTCGATAGTTACCAATTTAAATGTAAAAATCCAGTTTAACAAAATGAATGAGGTTGCAGTTGTGTGGGTGGATTTGATAGGAAGTCTAATTATGCTACAAGGGTGGAGGGTAATCTTGGCTAAAACAAAAACATATCCCTTTGATTTTTAGAAGGACTCAAACTCAGCCTAAGTGGAATGAGAATTGGTAATGGAAGGGAGTGATCGGATTAATCTTAAAATTGAGAAAGTATAGACCTTTGCCCCATAAGACTCAAGAAAGGCAAATGCACATGAAAAATAATGGTCACACTGCTTTGCATATTTGGGATTGCATTTTTGGCAGCCTCAGCTAACTGAAATACAGCCTCTTAAGAGAAAGCTGTCACAAAGCTCAGGTAGTATAGGACAGGTGTGATCCTGCCCTGGAGGGCGGAGGGAACCCTAAATGTGCTGCTTCCTTTGGTTATTTGATTTCCACTTAAATTAGGGGCAGCAGATTTATTGACTAATTGCTGACCAATCCAGGAGTTGGGTGCAATGGGGAAGGTGAAAACAAGGATCAGAGATGACCCATGGGAGGAGTAAATTAATTTATTTGAAGTCCCTTAAATGCCCCCTTCAGGAGTGGTGGCTTGACAGTGATATGCAGTAAACTCCCACGCTCTGTGGTCTTCAGCTCTAAAATCTCTGCATCTGGACTTTTAAGCCAGCCTGACACGCTCCCACACCTCAGATGCAGTGACCCAAGGGCCTGGATGGCGATCACACAGGATGCTTTTTGAGCATTCTTCATTGTTCTTGCCCTGAGCCCATCTCTGTAAGACCTCAGACTCCTCGTCTCCCACTCCAACTTCAGTGTGTGTCTGGGCTTGCTCTCAGCTGTTTGCTTGTGTGTCTCCTTCTCCAGGGTGGCTTGGATAAGAGGTCTTGTTCCAACTTCTCAAGGCCCTGTCTCTAGTCTCTCCTGCAAGGGAGGGGATGAGATTAGACACACATTTTCTTAATGCAGAGCAGAACTGCGTCCATGGGCTGGGAAAGGTTTTATTCCTTGTAGGCTCAGTAGTACAAAAACAAGGTGAGGAATGGCAAGGTAGTTTCCAATGAATGAATTACTGTGAATTATTCTGGAAATGTCCATGCCACCTGCTTAAAGCCTCCCTTTCTTCTGGCAATTTACTGAATAATTCACGATGTGCCACAGTTTGTTATAATGTGATGAGTTAAGGAAGTGGCCCTCTTTGGGAATTTTTTCAGAATATTGGCTCACCTGAGTGAAAATCAGTATTATGTTTCTTAAACTGAGGTATCTGAACACTGTGAGGAATGATCATTGCATTGGTAACTGTCTTAGGTCAGGACCCCAGAAACAGGTCCTGAGGTGAGGATTTGCATACAACTGATTTATTAAGGAAGTGCTCCCAGGAGAAATCAGTGATGGAGGGGGTAGGTATCAGGACAGGGAAAGGGAAGAAGCAAAGCCACAAGTGAGCTTCAGACCAAGTTCCACTGTGGGATGTTTAGCCTCATCCTTCAAGAGAGCCTGAGTGGGAGTTGATTGTCCCCCATGAGGCAACTGGGATGAGGCTGGTTCTCCATACACGTACATCACCACTCGCTGTGGAGGCCCACCCCAGGGCCATGTAAATTCCCAGGTACTTCTGATCCAACAGTCCTGGGCTTATCCTCCCAAGGAGAGTCATGTGCGGGGCTGCTGGAAGTAAAAACCAAGGAGCAGGAAGAAATGCACAGAAAAGGTCAAAGGAATTCAAGGGGATCTGGGTGGGGTAATCACAGTGCCTGCCACATCACCATAAACATTTATTGAGCCTTTGGTGCCAGAAAAGCTTTTTCTTCATGTAGTATATCATTTAGTTTTCACAATACCCCTTTGAATTATCTCTATTTTACATAAGGAACGGAAGTGTTGAGTAATTTGTAAGAATGTTCCAAAAAGGTCAGCAACAGAGCCAAGATTCAACTCCTGGTCTATCGAAAGACCAAGCCCACAGTTGCTTTTCTTTCCTCCTATTATATTCCTCTCTGGTCACTAATTATATTCCTTATTCCTCTCCTCTTATTATATTACTTACTTTTCTCTCCTTTTATTATATTCCAATATTCCTTTTGGTTATATTGCATAACCAAAGTGAGGGGTTCAGTTCAGGAAGGTATGGGGAAATTGGGGATAGGGTAAATAAGAAAAACACAGATGATAAAATCATTTGTAAGCAAGAAATATTTTAGCAAATGAGTGGGGATAATTCTATGGCCAGGAGAAGGGAGGAAATCTAATAATATCTTCAAGTTCATGAAAGTTTTTAACACAGAATTGATTGACCAGCTGTGCTCAAATATCAACAGAGTGGAAGAGGAAAGAAACCTCCTTGCTATTATAGCAGGAGGATTTTACATTGAATTAAAGGAAGTGCTCTCTAGCCATAATGGCTATTGAGTACTAGAGTGAAGTCCTATAAACTCAAATGAGAAGGAAAAGAAAAGAAAAAAAAAAAAGAAAAGAGAAAGGAAAAGTAGAAAGATGCAAGCCCAGCCTGAAACACTGTGCAAATGTATGAGATGTTACCCTGAACACAGCTGCTTCACACCTGCAGTATTCCACAGAGTGGGAGCTGTGAATTAAAAAAAAAAAAAGCAGTGAACTTCATTGAAGCTGAGGATGGCCCACCAGAAATTATCCCATTGTTTGGGCTGGGGAAGGGACACCTACTGGTCTGGTCTGGTAATTTGCTTCTCAATGAGAAGTCTTTTTTTCACTTTGGTCCTTTCTCCCCCAAAGAAAAGACCCCAAAAGCTATTTCATATATGTAAAGGAACATTTTGCAGAGAAATACAGAGAAAGAACCTTTGTTGGTGCTGCAGCGTGGTCTAGAGACACTGACTGGATAGCAGAGGGGATGGACCTTGGGAAGTGTGATGTATCTTTGAATAATCTGTTGTTTTGCTGTACTCTGCCCATCTACTGCTCCCTCCCCCAGGGATTTTCTATGAAAGATGACTCTATTTAGATTTCTTAAGTATTAAAAAATATATATACTCAATGATATTTTTTAAATATTAAAAAAATATATACACTCAATGATGTGTTTGCTGCCAGACTAAACTACACACTATTTTATAATGGGACCTGTACTGAAAATTCATTTAGAAATCACTTATGAATATATCTTCCCCATAGAAACGCTGATGTAGATGGACTTATGTTTTGGGGAAGAATCCATTGCAATCACACCCAATGTACTTTGAAGGTCCTAGTTTTTAGCTACACTGTGGACTTAAATGGATACATCTGAGCTAGTATAGGAACTTGATCACCATTCAGATCATTATTTATCTGGAAAATGAGTTTCAGTTTGGATTTGGGACCTCAGGACTAGTTCCATCCTAAAATACCTCCCAGTGGAGGCTGGCAAGGGGATTTTCTACACATTGGGTGAGGTCAGTGGTGAAAAGTCAATTGCCCCCTGAAGTCCATATCTGTTTTTCTTCTAGCCAGAGTGGTGATTTGTTCTCTGTAAAAGAGAATTCCCCTGCCTTCCAGTTTAATAGCAGCCATTCGTAGGACTGAAGAATTTGTACAAGAGTGACAATTATTATTGAACACCTACTATAGATCAGACACTCTGTCATTCACTGTATGTATATTATGTAAATTTCATAATAACTTTGGGGAGTAGGTATTATTTTCACTATTTTACAGAAGAGGAAACGGCCTTAAAAATGTCAACTTGCATGAGGTTCTATACATAATAAATGATGGAATCTGATGGAATTAGAGCTCCAGATTCCTGACTTCAAAGCCTAATCACTTCATAGATGTTGTGGTGGACAGTTATTTCTTGGTTGTGTCCCTGATATCCATTCTCCCTCACCATTATCTTCCTCTGGAACATCTACCCTCACTGTCTGTCCCCCACAGCACACTAGAGCTGTTTGATTTGTGCATAATTGACCCCATGCCTGCCTTAGAAGTGAGCTTAGATTGATGTAGGCCAAGCACTATATTCCTCTTTGCCATTTCTCCTGCCATATTGCCTGGTTCAAAAATGAATAGGTACTATTCAGAGCCAATGAAATGGAATGAGATGTTTGCTGACCTTCTGGAAATGAGTAGCTCCCTTCTTTAACTATATTGTATAAGGATGTGAGTTCTGAAATGGTGGCAGCATTTTCTTACCTAGGGGAGAGAGCATGGCTCTGCTGGGGTAACTACTATGAAGAACCTGAGTTTGAAGCCACTGGGACAGAAGATAGAGGTCAGAGACAGAGAGAATTCAGGCTCATACTGTCAACCATTGAACTCCTGGATCAAGCCTTACCTGAAGTAAGACCTGCTCCAGGAATAATTACAAACATTCGCTCAAACTACCATTTATAGTTTTAGCCACTCTATAGGTTTTGCGCTACTTTCACCACAAAGAGTTGTAAGTGACACAGGCACTCTGGTATGAATCACATTCCTGAAAGAATTCAGTGACCTAATTAATCAAATTAAATTACATTCAGGCTATTCTCACTAAGTGAGAAAAGTTGTCCACTTAAAATTTACAAAGATTCTGAATAATGCAGAATGAAAACAAAGGATGTTTCAGTTAAGGATTTTAAGTTGGGCATAAAAAAATTAATTAAATGATGCCACTCTCTGATAATTCTAATTAATCTGAGTTTTAATTCCATAGGAATAATAAAAACTGGGGTCTGTGTTTATGTTTGAGGACCAAAATTCTCAAATTCTTTACATATGCTTAATTCTTTTTTTTTTTTTTTGGCCATGCTGCACGACATGTGGGATCTTAGTTCCCGGACCAGGGATGGAATCCGTGCCCCCTGCAGTGGAAGGGCGGAGTCTTAACCACTGGACCTCCAGGGAAGTCCCACATATGCTTAATTTAAAAAAATGTGTGCACATATTGGTTTCTCATCTGCAGCAATATATTAATATATCTTAAGCAAAGGGTATTTCTCTTTATCTTGATAACTGCTCAATTTGCTGAAGGTATCGTGATGATAACTTCCTCTGTATGTGAAAAGGGGCTATAGTTCTGAAGGTGTTATACGGATCACATATAAAGCCAAATACCTATCATTATCCTCTCAACTGAGAAACGGAAAGAAGCTGGGAAATTGTTGTGAGGGAGAGAGCAAACAGTAGAGAGAAAATAGGAAGGTGGAAGAAGAAATAGAGGTTTATTTCAAAGGTCATTCCACTGGGAAACTAACGATGTTAACCTGCAGGGTCCCTTACTTGCAGGGCCCTTCTGAGGTTGCAGGAGGGACTCTATTGATGTGTTCATATAGTCACAGGATTTTCCAAAATTTTCGAGAGCTAGATATTTTAACTGAAATTGGTTGACAATTGTCTTTTCTCCCCTTGAATGCTCTCTGCCCTGTTATATTTACTTGGGTTGGGTAGCATTGGAGTGACTAGGGAAATTCTATGGGACGCAATTCAAGAGGGATGTATTTATGTGGGCCACAGACACTTCCATATTTAGTTAAGGTATTGCTAGCGATCCCAGTGTAGGACAGTCTTCCAGAAATACTCATTCCATCAACTGGGCCAACGTACCCAGCACTGAGACAAGAATCCGCATGGTTGGAGATTTTATCATGAAATGAATGGGTGCTAAGCTGTCCAGAACTAGAAGTAGGTAGCTAGTGAGGAGGAACTTGGGATGAAATGTACAGAAATGGAAGCAAGTCTATGGAAATTCTTCCAATTATTAGTAATGTAACGTAGTTCTTATCAATATGAAATCAGACTAGAAAGTGTGCTCTGGTTAGGAATATAATAAATAATGCTGCATGTACAATGGCTCATGCTATATGGGTGTCTCTAGAGGAACGAACGAACTATCTTTTTATCTTCTTATAGACAATGTTATAAAATTGTCATAAAAGAGATGAACAAAGATTTTGCACGAAGAGTATTAAGAAGGGTAAGTGGTGAATTAATGAATATATACATCACTTTTTGAATTTTGTGCAATTTGAGGTGTGTGTCAGCTTTGTAAAGTTGGAAAGGTTTTCTGGTTTCTTATTCTGTAGTGATAATCACTTCTGAATCTAATTTAATATTTTCAGTTTTGTATTTCTTTTCTTAAACTAACATCCTCAAATTAACATTCTTTAGGCCCCAAACACTTGGATCTGACCTTGGTCTATTCAAGCTTTAGGTGAAAAGAAATTGCTTCAGCCTCTAGGTGAATCCTCTTACCTCCCAAGACTATAGCCTGATGACTCTTTGTGGGGTCACCATAGTTTTCACCTCAAATCTTCCTTGAAGGGTGTCTGGATTCTGTATAAAAGGAAAGATCTAGTCTACTTTTTTATATTTAAAAATTTTATCAGCTTTATTGAGGAATAATTGCCATAAAACAAGCAGTGCATATTTAAGGTGTACTGTTTGGTAAGTTTTGACAAACATTTACACCCATGAAACTGTCAAAATAATCAAGATAATGCAAACACCCGTCACACCCAAGTTTCCTCATACTTTTTTGTAATCTCTTCCTCCTGCCCCTCCTCATGAACCTCTCCCATCTCCAGTCAGCCGGTGCGCTGTTTTCTATCATGATAGGTTAGTTTGTGTTTTCTGGAACCTTAGACAAATAGAATCCAAAAGTATGTAATTTTTGCAGGTGGGGGAAGTGTCTGGCTTCTTTCACTCAGCATAATTATTTTGAGATTCACCCATGTCATTGCTTGTATCAACAGTTCATGCATTTTTATGGCTGAGGAGCGTTCCATTATATTACTATATCACAGTTTCTTTACCCTTTTTTCTGTGTTGAACATTTGTGCTGTTTCCAGTTTTGGGCTAATACAGATAAAGTTACAATGAACATTTGTGTACTAGTCTTTGTTCTGACATATACTTTTATTTTCTTCGGTAAATATCTGGAAGTGGATTGTCTAGATTATATGTAGGTATATGTTTCACTTTTTAAGAAAACTATCAGGGACATCCCTGGTGGTCCAGTGGTTAAGATTCCGTGGCTTCCAATGCAGGGGGCACGTGTTACTAAGATCCCGCATGGCACATGGTGTGGCCTAAAGAAACCAAAAAATAAAAAAAAAACTGTCAAATGTTTTTTTCCAAAGGAGTTGAACCCTTTTACATTCATTCCCACCAGCACGTATGAGAGTTCAGTTGCTCCAAAATCCTTGGTAACACCAGATACAGTAAACCTTTAAAAAAAAATTCTAGCCATCCTAATAGGTCTGTTTTGCTCATTGTGGTTTTAATTTAATGTGGTTGAGGGTCTTTTCATGCACTTATTTGCCATCAGTATATCTTTGGTGAAGTGCCTTTTCAAGTCTATTGCCCACTGTTTGTTTTCTTATTATTGAGTTTTAAGAGTATTTTAAAATGTATATTTTAATTCAAGTCCTTAATCAGATATGTAATTTGCAAATAGTTTTTCCAAATCTGTAGCATGTTTTTTTCATTCTGTTACCAGTGCATTTCAAAAAGCACGCCTTTTAAATTTTGATTAAAATTAAAATTTGATGTTCAGTTTGTTAATACTTTCTTTTACAGATTGTGTTTTTGGTGTCATATCTAATAAAACTTTATCTAATACAAAGTCAGAAAAGTTTTCTTCTAGAACTTTTATAGGTTTAAATTTTACATTTAGGCCTATGATTCATGCTAAGTTAATTTCATGATACAAGATACGGATCATTCATATATACATATATATTGTATATGTATCCATATCTTGTACCATTAAAATTATATATATATTCAATTATTCCAGCACCATTTGTTGAAAAGACCAATTTTTCTCAACTGAATTGCCTTTGAAACTTTGTCAGAATCATTTGTCTGTATATGTGTGGGTCCATATCTATACTCTATCCTGTTCCATTTATCTATTTGTCTATCTTTACACCAACACCAAACTGTCTTAACTATTGTAGCTTCATAAGTGTTAGTTCTCTAAATTGATCATCCCTTTCCACACTGTTTTGGCTATTCTAGATCCTCTGGATTTTTATATCAATTTTAGAATCAGTCAGTTAATTTCTACAGAAAAGCCTGGGAAGATTTTAATTGGGGTTGTTTAAAATCTATAGATTGGTTTGGGGATAGTTGATTTCTTAATCTTATTGAGTCTTCTGATTGATGAACACAGTATCTCTCACCACTTATTTACGCATTTAATTATTCTCAGTCACGTTTTGTAGTTTTCAGTGCACACATCTTTCATGATTTTTGTCAGATTTATCCCTAATTATTTCATATTTCTTACTGCCTTTTTTTAAGGGCAATTTTTTTTTCTTAAACAGCAAACATTTGTTTCTAACTCTTCTGGATGCCAGGAAGTCTATGATTTGGGTTCTAACAGATCTAGTCTTTGGTGAGGTCACTTTCCCTGGTTTGCAAACAGCCATCTTATCCTTAAATCATCACACGGCTGAGAGAGAGATCTTCTCTTTCTAGTTTCTTCTTATAAGGATACTAATCCCATTTGTGAGGGCTCCACCCTCATGATCTAATTACCCCCCAGAGGTCCCACCTCCTAACACCATCCCATTGGGGGTTAGGATTTCAACATATGAGTTTAGAGAGGACACAAACATTCAGTCCATTACAACATCTTTTGTCAGTAATAGTAAATATCTCTTGTCAGTAATATGTATGGGGCAGACATTTTTTTCTCCAGTTGTAGTTTGTTTTGGCTCTTCCTTTATGCTGTACTTAGAAAAATAGATGTTCTTAATTTTAATGCAATATAATTTTGGCTTTTTCCTTTAATTTATTATTTTTGTGTCTTGTTGACAAAATCCATACCTACCCTGATGTTAAAGATATTCTTGTATATTTTCTTCAAAAACCTTTGAAATATTGCCATCTATAATTCAGTCCTTAATTCATTTGAATTTATTTTGTATATTATATGCAGTAAGGATCCATTTTTTCCCAAAGAGGTAGCTTATTTTCCTAGTATTATTTTTCTCACTCATTAAGTCTTAAATCTGTAAATCTTAAAATATTTTACCATCTGATTAAGTCACCACACTTTGTTTCATTTCTTTGCCTTTCATTTCTTTAACTCCAAGTTTATTCAGCTTTTTTTGAACTTTTGTTCTTCCATAATTTTTAAAGTTATCTTTAACATATTAAAACAAAATATTGGGATGTTATTAGAACTAGAATAAATATCAATTGAGGGAAAGTAGAAATGCTTGTGCTCATGAGTCTGATGATATTTTTATGTAACCTTTATTTGTGAAGATAGTTTGGTTGTATATTCAGTTCTATGTTGCCCAGTATTCTCTGTCTGTGAAGATATTATTTCACAATCTCTTGGCTTTTATTATTCCCATTAAGCAGCCAGTTGTTAGCTTAGTTTCCCTTCCTATGAAGGTAAGATGTCTATCTCCTTTTATGTAATTGAAGGATAGTTGACATATAATATTATTTTAGTTTCAGGTGCACACATAGTGATTCAGCATTTAAATAAATTATGAAATGATCACAATAAGTCTAGTAACTGTCACCATACGAAATAATTAGAGTATTATTGACTATGTTCCTTCTGCTGTATATTACATCTCTGTGACTTATTTATTTTGTAACTGGAAGTTTCTATCTCTTAATCCCCTTCACCTATTTCACTACCTTCCCCCTCACCCCCCAAACAACCACTAGTTTGTTCTGTTTCTGTGTGTCTGTTTCTGTTTTGTTTCATTTGATTATTTATTTTGTTTTTTTAGATTCCACATATAAGTGAGATCATGTGGTATTTGTCTTTCTCTGTCTGATTTATTTCACTTAGCAAAGTACCCTCTAGATCCATCCATGTTGTCACAAATGGCAAGATTTCACTCTTTTTTAATGGCTGATTAATATTCCATTATATATATGTATATATACCTACATCTTCTTTATTCATTCATCTATCAGTGGATACAGGTTGCTTCCATATTTTGGCTATTGTAAATGATGCTGCAATGAACATAGGGGTGCACATATCCTTTGGAATTAGTGTTTTTGTTTTCTTTGGGTAAATATCCAGAAGTGGAATTGCTGGATCATATGGTAGTTCTATTTTTATTTTTTTGAATGAACCTCCATACTGTTTTCTGTTTTGGTATTGGCTGCACCAATTTACATTCCCAAATGGTGCATGAGGGTTTCCTTTTCTCCACATCCTCACTAACGTTTGTTATTTCTAGATTTTTTGATGACAGCCATTTTGACAGTGTTAGGTGATACTTCACTGTGGTTTTGATTTGCATTTCCCTCATGATTAGTGATGTTGAACATCTTTTCATGTGTCTGTTGACCATTTGTATGTCTTCTTTGGAGAAATGTCTATTTAGGTCCTCTGCCCATTTTAATTGGATTGTTGGTTTTTTGATATTGAGCTGTATGATTTATTTATAGAATTTGGATTTTAACCACTTATTGAATATATTGTTGTAAATATCATCAGTAGGTTGCCTTTTCATTTAGCTGATGGTTTGCTTTGCTGTGCAAAAGCTTTTTAGTTTGATGTAGTACCATTTGTTTATTTTTGCTTTTGTCACCCTTGCCTGAGGAGACATATCCAAAAATATTGTTAAGACTGACGTCAAAGAGCTTACTGCTTATGTTTTGTTCTTGGATTTTTATGGTTTCAGGGCTTACATTTAATTCTTTAATCCATTTTGAGTCTATTTTTGTACTTGGTATAAGAAAGTGGTCCAGTTTGATTCTTTTACATGTAGCTGTCCAGTTTTCACAACACCATTTATTGAAGAGGCTGTCTTTTCCCACTGTATGTTCTTGCCTTCCTTATTGTAGAATAATTAAACATATAAGGGTGAGTTTATTTCTGAGATCTCTTTCTGTTCCATTGATTTATATATCTGTTTTTGTACCAGTACCATACTGTTTTGATTACTGTAGCTTTGTAATATAGTTTGAAATTGGGGAACATAATACCTCCAACTTTGTTCTTCTTTCTCAAGATTGCTTTGACTCTTTGGGGTCTTTTGTGGTTACATACTAATTTTACAATTATTTGTTCTAGTTCTGTGAAAAATGCCATTGGAATTTTGATAGGGATTGCATTGAATTTGTAGATTGTTTCAGGTTGTATGGGAATTGTAACAATATTACTCCTTCCAGGACTTCCCTGGTGGTCCAGTGGTTAAGACTCCCTGCTTCCACTGCAGGGGGAATGGGTTCAATCCCTGGTCAGGGAACTAAGACCCCGCATGCCATCTAGCATGGCCAAAAATTTAAAAAAAGCAAAAACAATGGTCACCTAATTTATGACAAGGGAGGCAAGAACATACAATGGAGAAAGGACAGCCTTTTCAGTAAGTGGTGCTGGGAAAACTGGACAGCTACATGTAAAAGAATTAAATTAGAACACTACATAACACCATACACAAAAATAAACTCCAAATGGATTAAAGACCTAAATGTAAGACCAGTCACTATAAAACTCTTAGAGGAAAACATAGGAAAAACACTCTTTGACATAAACCACAGCAAGATCTTTTTTGACACACCTCCTAGAGCAACAGAGATAAAAACAAAAATAAACAAATGGGACTTAAACTTAAAAGCTTTTGCACGGCAAAGGAAACCATAAACAAGACAAAAAGACAACCCTCAGAATGGGAGAAAATATTTGTAAATGAAACAACAGACAAAGGATTAATCTCCAAAATATACAAAGAGCTCATGGAGCTCAATATCAAAACAACAAACAATCCAATTAAAAAATGGGCAGGACACCTAAATAGACATTTCACCAAGGAAGGCATACAGATGGCCAAGAGGCACATGAAAAGATGCTCAACATCACTAATTATTAGAGACATGCAAATCAAAACTGCAATGAGGTATCACCTCATGCCGGTCAGAATGGCTATTATCAAAAAAATCTAGAAACAATAAATGCTGGAAAGGGTGTGGTGAAAAGGGAACCCTCCTGCACTGTTGGTGGGATGTAAATTGATACAACCACTATGGAAAACAGTATGGAGGTTCCTTAAAAAACTAAAAATAGAATTACCATATGACCCAGCAATCCCACTACTGGGCATATACCCTGAGAAAACCATAATTCAAAAAGAGACGTGTACCACAATGTTCACTGCACCATTATTTACAATAGCTAGGACATGGAACCAACCTAAGTGTCCATCAACAGATGAAAGGATAAAGAAGATGTGGCACATATATACAATGGAATATTACTCAGCCATAAAAGGAAATGAAATTGAGTTATTTGTAATGAGGTGGATGGACCTAGAGTCTGTCATACAGAGTGAAGTAAGTCAGAAAGAGAAAAACAAATACTGTATTCTAACGCATATATATGGAATCTAAAAAAAAAAAAAGGTACTGATGAGACCTAGTTGCAGGGCAGGAATAAAGATGTAGACAAAGAGAATGGACTTGAGGATACAGGGTGGGAGGGGGAAGCTGGGGCAAAGTGAAAGTAGCATCAACATATATACACTAGTGAATGTAAAATGTTAGCTGTTTGGAAGCAGCAGCATGGCACAGGGAGATCAGCTCAGTGCTCTGCAATGACCTAGAGGGGTTGGATAAGGAGGATGGGAGGGAGGCTCAAGAGGGAGGGGATATGCGGACATATGTATGCATATGGCTGATTCACTTTGGTGTACAACAGAAACTAACACAGTATTTGAAGCAATTATACTCCAATAAAGATCTATTAAAAAAGTTTAAAAGCAAAAACAAAAACAAAAAACAATATTACTTCTTCCAATCCATGAACACAGTATATCTTTCCATTTATTTCTGTTGTCTTCAATTTCTTTCATCAAAGTCTTATAGTTTCCAGAGTACAGGTCTTTCACCTCCTTGGTTAAATTTATTACTAGGTATTTTATTCTTTTTGATGCAATTGTAACTGGATGATTTTTAAAATTTCTCTTTCTGATAGATCATTATTACTGTACAGAAATGCAACAGATTTCTGTATGTTAATTTTGTATTCTGCAACTTTAGTGAATTAATTTATTCTAAGAGTTTTTTTGGTGGAGTCTTTAGGATTTTCTATATATAGTATCATGTCATCTGCAAACAGTGACAGTTTTACTCCTTTTCTAATATGGGTGCCTTTTATTTCTTTCTGTTCTTTCCCTTTCTTTCTTCTTTCTTTCTTTCTTTCTTTCTTTCTTTCTTTCTTTCTTTCTTTCTTTGGTCTTTTTGCTGTGGCTAGGATTTCCAGTACTATGTTGAATAAAAGTGGTGAGAGTGGACATTCTTGTCTGGTTCCAGATCTTAGAGGAAATGATGATGTTAGCTGTGGGTGTGTCATAGATGGCCTTTTTATGTTGAGGTTATTTTCCCTGTATTCCCACATTGTTGAGAGTTTTTAATCATAAATGAAAGTTAAATTTTCTTAAAAGCTTTTACTGAATCTACTAAAATAATCATATAATTTTAATCCTTAATTTTGGTTTATCATATTGATTGATTTGTAGATTTTGAACCATCTTTGCATCCATGGGATAAATCCCACTTGATCATGGTGTATGATCCTTTTAATGTATTATTGAATTTGGTTTTCTAATATTTTGTTGAGGATTTTTGCATCTGTGTTCATCAGGGATATTGACCTGTAATTCTCTCTCACTCTTTTTTAATAGTGTTTTGTTTGGTTTTGGTATCAGGATAATGCTGACCTTATAGAATAAGTTTGGAAGAGTTCCTTCTTCTGGCATTTTTTAAAAATTTAAAGTTCTGATTGTTTGTTGCTAATATATAAAAATACGATTGATTTTTATATATTGATCTTTTATCCTGAAACATTTCCTAAACTCACCTAATAGTTCTAGTAGTTTTTTAATAGATTGCAATGGAGTTATACATAAACAATTATGTTGTTTCTGAATAAAGACAGTTTTATTTCTGCCTTTCCAATCTGGATGCCTTTTATTTCTTTTTCTTGCTTTATTGCACTGACAAGAAATTCCAATACAATATTGAAGAGAAGTAGTGAGAGTGGACATCCTGCTTTGTTTCTGATTTCAGGTAAAGCTGTATTTACAGTTTTTTAGCTGTATTTTTGTAGATTCCCTTTATAAAACTGAGAAATTTCCCTTGTATTTCTAGTTTTCTAAGAGTTTTTATCTGGAATGTATGTTGAAATTTGTCAGGTGTTTTCTTCTGCATCTATTGAGGTGTTAATATAATTTTTCTTTATTTCATTTATTTGTTTCTTTGTTATTATGAAACTCATTGGCAAATTTCTACTGTTAAACCAACTTTGCACAACCTTGCACACTCGGTCAGAAGGTGTTATCTTTTTACATAGTGTCAGATTTAATTTGCTCAAATTTTGATAAGAAACATTTCATTTATGATCATGAGGGATATTGGTCTGCAATTGTTTTTCTTGTAATGTCTTCATCTGTTTTGAAATCAGGGCATTCTGGGGAGTATTTTCTTCTTTTCAATTGTGTGGAAGTATTTGTGTAGAGTTGATATTATTTCTTCCTTAAGTCTTCGGTAGAATATTCCAGTGAAGCCATCTTTGCCTCAGTATTTCTTTGTAGGAAGTTTCTAAACTACAAAGTTAACTTCTCTAATAGGTGGAGGGATATTTATGCTGTCTAGTTTTTTCTTGAGTGAGGTTTGATGGTCTGTATCTTTCAAGGAGTCAGCCCATTACCTTTAAGTTGCAGAGTTTATTGGTATAAAGTTGTGTATGTAGAATCATTTTGATATTTGTAAAGTCTCTAGTGATATCACCTCTCTCATTTCTGATACTGACAATTTATATTTCCCCTTTTCCCCTGATTAGTGTAGAGATTTATCAATTTTACTGATCTTCTCAGGAAGTTGATGAATTCTTTCAGTTTTCATTCATCTAAAAACGTCTTCATCTTGCTTTCATTTCTGAGACATTTTCACTAAATATAAAATTCTAGATCAACAGCTTTTTTTCCCTTTTAACACTTTAAAGATGTTGTTCTACTGTTGTTTTTTTCTCTTGCATTGTTTACAACAAGAAATCTACTATTATTCTTTTCTTTGTTCCTTTGTACGTTTCTTTTTCTCTGATTGCTTTTAGGGTTTTCTGCTTATCACTGGTTTTGATCAGTTTGATTATGCTGTGCCTGGGTATCATTTTCTTTATGTTTCTGTAGCTTCTCAGCTTCATGTGTTTATAGTTTCAAACAAATTTGGAAAATTTTCATCCATAACTTCTTCAAATTTTTTTTTGCCTCTCTCCCCATTGTGACTTCATATATTAGGCTGCTTGAAATGGTCCCACACCTCACTGACCCTCTGTCCAATTTTTAAATTTCTCTGTGTTTCATTTTGGATTGTTTCTATTGCTATGCCTTCAAGTTCACTAATCTTTTCTCTCACAATGTCTCATCTACTGTTAATCCTAGAAAGTATATTTTTTACTTCACACACTCTAGTTTTCACCATTAGAAGTTTGATTTGGATCTTTTTTATATCTTCCATGTTTTTGCTTAACTTTTTGAACATATGGAATACCGTTATAATAACCATTTTAACATCCTTCTCTGCTAACTCTAACATCTGTGGTCCGTTCTTAATCAGATTCAATTGATTGATTTATCTCCTCATTATGGATCATATTTTCCTGTTTCTTTGTGTGTCTGGAACTTTTTGATTGAATGCCAGACATTGTAAATTATACCTTGTGGGATGTTGAATATTTTTGTGTTTCTATAAATACTCTTGAGCTTTGTTCTGGGACACAGTTAAGTTACTTGGAAACAGTTTTGCCCTTTCTGGTATTGCTTTTAATAACTATTAGGCAGAACCAATGTCGTGTTTATTCATGGGCTAATTATTCCCCATTGACGAAAGATGCTTCTGGGTATTGTACTCAATGCCCTGTAAATCATCAGGTTTCCAGTCTGCCTGATGGGTACACGCAAGATTCTTACCCCTGAGTGTTCACTGGGCACTGGTACCTCTAATCCTTTTGGGTGTTTCTTTCACTGGTCCCAGGTAATTCCCTCACATGCACACACTGACCTGTACTCCACTGTGTACTCAAGGGGGACACTCTGTAGGTATCTGCAGTACTTTCTCTGTGTAGCTCTTTACTCTCTGGTACTCTGTCCCATGCACTATAGCTACTTTGTTCTCCTCAGCTCAAGGAGTTGGCTGCACTCCACCTGAGCTCTCCCCATCTAGATGTGGCCTGGAAACTCTTGTAAGGTAGCAAGATGGAACAACATAGGGTTCACTTGGTTTGTTTCTCATATCTGAGGGACCAGTATCATTTATCACTTGAAGATCAAATGTCTTGAAAACAATTGCTTCGTATATTTTTGTCTAATTTTTGGTTGTTTTTGGTGGGAGACTAAATCAGTTCCTTATTCTCCATCCTGGCCAGAGGCAGGCGTTCTCCTTATTTGATTTTTCTTTTTGACTTCTACTGGATTCTTTAAGATCAGGATAAAGAAGAAAAGAATATTTCAAGAAACTCACAAAGAGATTTCAGGTATGCAGCATCGGTGTTTGACAATTAAATAGAGCAGTGGGCCAGTCTCAACTTCAGTTTCATTAATCTGCTAAAGAAAAAGAGGAATCTGCATGAAATTCACAACTCAGATTGCTCTGTTAGCCACTGTGTCAGAAGGCTTGAGAGCTGCGCTCTGGAGAAACAAAATCCCTGACAGTTGTTGATGCTTTTGTAAGAGGAGACTTCTGTTATTTTAGCAAACAGAAAGACTGCATAAAAATGTCAAAAAGAAACTACTTTTGAAGAAAAAAATAGAAACTGACTCACTAAAGGGACCTATTGGGGGTAATTACCCGGAGCCTGTGGTAGATCAAGAGGGCTGATTTAAAGTTATTGTTTCTGCAAATTCTGCAAAAAAACAAAAAACAAAACAAAGATTTTTTTCCTGGCTTTGCCAGTAGTGGAAACATTCCTGCCACAGCCGTAATCTCATGTAAACTGCACAAGTGAGTTTTTCTCTCTGAGTTCCTTGAACCTCCTTTTCTGTAATACAGAGCAAAATTGGCTTATGACAAAACATTAAAAACTATAATTTGAAATAGTGTTTTGGTTTTTGGTTATCAGTGATAGATTATAGAGGCTTTAGTTTGTTGGTTTCCTGCTGCCTTAGGTCAGTAAAGCCTGAACTTTCTCATCTGACACCTGTTCAACTCTGAGGATGCTGATTAATTCATGGTGGAAAGCTATCAACTTCACAACTCAGACCTCTACATTCTTGAAATGCCCTCTCATGGGAGACATAAGATGAGCTTTGAATTAATTGAGATAAATAAATATTCAATCCTTTGGATACCACCATATTTTCTTTCATTCTAAAAACATCTTCTCACTTGAACTTTAACACCAATAAAAATATATTAAAATTTAATTTAACTAATATCACCTCAAGAATTACTATATTATGTCTGAATGATATGTGCTTTTCTGGTCACCCATATACTAGTTGTTATTTTCTTGCCTGATGTACAGCAAACCGATTCAGTTATACCTCTCCCCCACCATATATATATATATATATATATATATATATATATATATATATATATATATATATACACACACATATTCTTATATATAGGTAAAAGAATATATATATTCTTTTACAAATTCTTTTCCATTATAGGTTATTACTAGGTATTGAATATAGTTCCCTGTGCTATACAGTAGGACCTTGTTGTTTATCTATTTCTATTGATATATACAATAGTGTGTACCTGTTAATCCCAAACTCCTAATTCATCCCTCCTCCCGCCCATCTTTCCCCTTGGTAACCATAAGTTTGTTTTCTACGTCTGTGAGCTTGTTTCTATTTTGTACATAAGTTCATTTGTATCATTTTTTTAGATTCCACATATAAGTGGTATCATATGATATTGTCTTTCTCTGTCTGACTTACTTCACTTAGTATGATAATCTCTATGTCCATCCATGTTGCTGCAAATGGCATTATTTCATTCTTTTTTAAGGCTGAGTAGTATTCCATTGTGTGTGTATGTGTATATATATATATATATATATATATATATATATATATATATACCACATCTTCTTTATCCATTCATCTGTTGATGTACACTTAGGTTGCTTCCATGTCTTGGCTATTGTAAATAGTGCTGCTATGAACATCAGGGTGCATGTATCCTTTCAAATTAGAGTTTTCATCTTTTCCAGATATATGCCCAGGAGTGTGATTGCTGGATAATATGGTAGCTCTATTTTGTTTTTTAAGGAACTTCCGTACTGTTCTCCATAGTAACATAGTTGTTCTTAACTTATACAAGTATACCTTTTATTAAAATCCAACCAATTCAGTTTCAAGTTGATAGATCCTTGTTAAAAAAGAATTTCAAATAGGATTTCAAGTAGATTTAACCTCAGAAAAGTTAAATATAAACACTTAATGTGAATAAGCATGGAATAATTGACTGGTTTATTACATTTTTGGAAATCAGTTCTATCTTCTGAGACTTGAAAGCTTCCAGGTCTTAATTCACATTAAGCTCTAATGGCCGATGTCATGTTCCCTCCACTGTGTCTCCTTTGCGGGGGGTGGACATCCTGGATTTTTATGAGAATGGGGTTACCAAAGTTGTAATGGATTAAATACTGAGCAGTGTTATGAAGTATAATCCCACTGGAGAAGCACGGGAAGCCCATATAAGTTATTCCACTTTAGAATTATCTCACCCAAGGGGTAAGGGAGCTACAGTTTTTATCCTCCAACATTCCTCTGATATTGCTTGAGCATTACTTCTGGAGGCATGGATTCCAGAAACTTACAGTTTGTTGAACAGGTGGCAAAGTGAATTCCATCAGTGAGAGGACACCCCAACAAAACCTGCTGGTGCTGGGAGCTGGGAGGCGGAGCAAGTGCAAACAAATGCTAACAGGGAGGTGATATGGGAGAGGCACTGACACCATCTGCTCTAAAACTGCACCCGAGAGACAAGATGGAACATTCTGGACAAATGGGTGTCTATTAAACAAAAACGCAAAAATAATACTTGATCTCCTGTGTCGGTTGGAATAGGGTTGGTTACGTTGCAGTTAAAAAAGCAACCAATTAGTAGTGGCTCAATGCCACAAAAGTTTATTTTTCACTCATGGTTGCCCAGGGCCTCTGTGGATTGTATTCATTCAAAGATCCAAGATGGTAGAAGTGCCACCACGTCAAACTCGGCCAATTGCATATCAGAGGGAAAAGTGAAGCTTTGCCTTGGCAATTAAATAGTTTGACCTGCAGTGACTTGTGCCACTTTGACCCACAAATGATCACCTAGGATTATTTTCATAGTCAAATCCACCATGAGCTGTGTACGTGCCCTCCACCACGTATCTGGAAGAAGAGAGAAACAAGTGGTTAAGGACTACCACATCCCAAGGCTAACAAAAACTTCAGATGGATCAATGACCTGACCCCAAAAGTGGCATTAAAGGAACAGAATAAACCATGAGTGAGGTTTATACACATTTAAAGTGATTTCTAATATGCAAAACCCAGAAGCTGCAAGGGAAAGAGACTGACAAATTTAAATGCATAAAATGTTGAAAAAGTTTGATGTGACAAACATACCATAGAAAAGTAGAGAGGCAAAAGACTGAAAACGTGTGTTAACATAGCAGAATAGATGCTAATTTTCTTAATATACTAAGAACAAAATAAGAGAAATTCAGCACCCAGAAGAAAAATGAGCATGGAAAAAGGCAATTCATAGATAATGGCATTCGTGTGGCCTGTAAACATATGACATACAAAATAAAATAAAAATGCTGCTTTTTAGTCATCGCTTGGAGCAAAAGTACAAAGGTACAATGAAACTCAGGCATTCTCATATACTATGGATAGGAATACAAAGAAATTCAACCTTTAGTTTTCTTTGTATTTTTGAATATTTCTATCAGCATTTTAAATGCACATCCTCTTTGACCTAGTAATTTTATGTCTAGGATTTTGATCTAGAGATAAACTTGAACAAATGTGCCAGACTTATGTACAAGTATGTTCAATGAAACATTATTTGTTATGACAACACTACCCCCAAAAAACCTATTGTCCATAAATAGAGGATTAGTTAAATGAATTACAGTACATACTTATAATGGAATATTATGTAGTCATTGAAAAGCATGAAGTAGATTTCTGTGGGCTCATATGGAGAGTCTAGGATAGATTATTAATGAAATGTAAAATAAAAAAAAAAAACTATAGTGTAATCCCATTTGTGTATGTCTTGTATATGCATCAAAGATTTGTAAAAGGATGCGTGAGTGATTGTTAAGAGTGATAATATGTGAGCAGGGCTAATGGTGGTCCAGAGAGGGAGACAGGGGTTAGAGTGGACATTAATTATTTTTTGGCCAAGAACATTTATTCTTCCTTCTTTGTGTAAAATTTTATCCTTCCCTCTCACTCAGGTCACTCTTTGGGTGGGTGCTTCATCACTGTGATTCCAGACGTGGAGTATAAGATGGATGCCTGGTCAAACAGCCTATCCAATTCCTTGAGCCACAGTGATTGGTCAGGGATGTTACGAGCTGCAAGCTGGTCCTATCAGAGTCAATCTTAGGATGCAACTGTGAGCTTCCTGGAATATAAACTCTTTTCTTCTGGATGTGAGTCTGGAAAAATGTACGCTGAAACTATTGTGGCATCTGCAATTGGTATATACACATATATACACAATGGAATATTACTCAGCCATGAAAAGGAAGGAAACAACACCATTTGCAGCAGCATGGATGGACCTGTAGATCATCATACTAAATGAAGTAAGTCAGACAGAGAAAGACAAATATCTTATGATACCACTTATATGTAGAATCTAAAAAATGATACAAATGAACTTATTTACAAAACAGAATAGACATAGAAAACAAACTTATGGTTAGCAAAGGGATGGGGAGGGGATAAATTAGGACTTTGGGATTAACATATACACACTACTTATATAAAATAGGTAAACAACAAGATCCTACTATACAGCACAGGGAACTATACCCAGTGCCTTGTAATAACCTATAATGGAAAAGAATCTGAAAAATTATATATATATGTATAACTGAATCACTTTGCTGTACACTTGAAACTAATACAACATTGTAAATTAACTATACTTCAATTAAAAAAAAGAGTTAACATAAAAAAATAATGAGGTTGGTCTTTGTGTAGTCATATGGAAAGATGCTCCGGGGATGTGAATAATTCAGGTTCCAGAAAACCATGTAGAGCACTTCCCTTTATGGAAAAGAAACACTTTTTATGTGCATCAAAATCCTGAAAGCTCTACAGCAAATTAAGTAATTGTTTCCAAAGTATTGATTTATGGGAGGGAAGGTCATTTCCTATTTCATATCCTAATATTTGAAAATCTTTTATCCCCATCCTTAGGTGAGAAAGTCTTCAAATATAAGATTCATGTCGTCTTTGAAGATGATCTTAAAGTGATTTGTTCATATTAGGTAACAATATTTGTTACCTAATTTGTTCAAATTAGGTAACTCCACTTTGTGGAGTGAATGAATATGAAAAAAGGAAAAATTAAGGTGAATTAAGAAGTGGATTTCACCTCATAGAATAAGGAATACTCAGCAAGTCTTCTGTGTCTGGAAGGGGTGAATTTCAAATATTACCGTTTCCGTAGGCTTTGAAGAATTAATTCAGTCACAAGACCCCAGTATCTACCCCAGTTCTACTTGGTCCTTTGCAAATGAAGTTATTCTGAGAACAGAAACATTTTGTTTTGTTACTGGAGATTTTCTCCTCAAGGGTGGCTGTCAGAATAAATTGGGGTTATGCTACAGCCACAACTCGAAAATCTCAGGGGCTTAGAACAATACAAATATACTTACTGTGCATGTGACATTTCCAAAGCAAATTAGCAATGGGACTTTGTTCTTTATAGTCAATCAGGAACCCAGGTAGATGGAGGTCGCATCTCAAAATGTGAATCCACCATCACAGTGTAAAGAAGGTAGCATCATGGCAAACCGTGCCCTGGTTCTTCAAGCTGCCACCTGGAAGCGATGCACATCCTATGTTTCATGGCCCGTGCAAGTCACATGACCACATCTCCTATCAGGGAGGCAGGGATGTGCACACACTGTGCAAATTCTGAGAAATGATGGATGGGATTTATTTCCATGTGAAATCATCCACATGTACATAATTTTCAACATCCCAGTATGGACTCCCTTCTCTTGAGGTCTATTTCTTATACCTGTATCTTAACCCTTTGCCCATAAATTGTTTCCCAGAACACATGCTTCCTCTCACTCCATACCCACAACTGAAAGAGTGAAAGAGAGAGAGAGAGAGAGAGAGAGAGAGCGCAGGAGAGAGGCTACCCACAGCTAAGCTACACTTAGCTACTTTCTTATTCCTGTTCTGACCATATAATATAGCAGATAATTATGGTGCAAGTGATTTCCACTCCTCGTAGGTGATCATACTTGAGATTCTATTGATTTCTTCACCTTGGGGATGTAAAGAGAGCACCTTTTACCTATTAGTAGGGGGTTAACAAGTTTCTGCAGAATAAAAATTCTTTGGACATTTTAATTGCTATTTTCAGCAAATACAAAGCAAATTGGTACATGTTCCCTGGGGTGAGTGGGGGACTCAATAAATTTATTGAGTGGTGAGAATAGAATGATTAAAACTATAAAGTAAATGCTTACATTTGGAAAATGGGATCTTGTTCCACAAGTTCTGAGTGATAAGAACTCTAATTTCTTTTAGTTATCATGCATGACACGAAATATATAATTTATTGTGAAATGGACTGCCCCAAATAGGTCATGTTGTTATCTTTACGGCAAAATTTGAACTCTAGCAGATACAAGCTCCATGCTCATTTTTGGCATTATTCTAACATTATTTTTGTTTTTATTTATTTGTTGGTTTATTTACTTATTTATTTTTCTTTTTAAAAAATTGTGGTATAATTGACAAATAACATTATATTAGTTTCAGGCATACAAGATAAAGATTCAATATTTGTATGTACTGCAAAATGATTACCACAATAATTCTAGTTGCCATCCTTTACCATATAAAGTTACAACAAACTTTTTTTTCCCTTGTGATGAGAACTCTAAAATGTACTCTCTTGGCAACTTTCAAAGTATTATTGACTATAGTCACCATGCTGTACATTACATCCCTATGACATTTATTTTAAACCTGTAAGTTCTAACATTTTTTATTTTTAAAAGAATATTTTTGTTTGATTTGTTTATAGCAGAGATGCCGTTCTATATATTTTCTGTTCAAGTGTCACTTGTTTATAATAAAGCCACTTAAAGTTCCACTGCTAAATTCACACCTTTAGTAGGAATAAATCTGAAGTAACCTTGGTAAACACAAATGGAAGTCAAAAACCACAGAGTATTATATCCTCCAGGAATAAATTTAACACTGTGTAGTCCAATCAGAAATAATGGGTCATATTTAACCATGTCAAAAATGACTAAGACTTCACATGGATAGCAAGCTAATCCTTTGCAATGTTACTCAATTACAAGGAATCTATTTGTCTAACAGCATGGGAATGACTAATTAAATTATGATGTCATTATACAAAAGACTATTATTATATTTATAAAGAATTTAAACTATGGGACAGTGGAAAAGGCAGGAAAATGCATACATTGTCAATTTAAACTATTTAAAACAATATGCAAAGGAGAGAAAGACAACAAATTATAAAGAGCATTATCTTTGGATGTTGAGATTAGACATTTACTAACTATTTTAAATACTTTGGGACAATAAAGTCCAGTCATTTTATAATTAGAAAAACTTAAACTTTTTCTGTTTCAAATCCCAAGATTCTTTTTGTTGTTGTTGTTTGTTGGTTTTACCTGCACTAATCAGATATTTTTGGATTCAGTTCTGGGCTTTTGAACCAAAAGAAGATCTTTAGAACAAGAAAGAAGATAATAGAAGATAAACATGAAGATGATTGAAGGTCTGAGAGATATGAATCAAGATTATTAGGCCCAGCAGAGAGCTGACTGGGTGGCATTTAAGTAGATGATAGATTCCCACATAGAACATGATGGTGATCTAGGACATGAGTCACTCAATCATCATTTCTTAAATGATTTTTAAAAATAAGTGAATGAATGGCCAATATGAAAAAGTATTAAAACTATGGAAAGAGAAATCTACATTTGGTATTAGGTGACATAAGTTTCTTTAAAATATAGAAAGTCTTGTATTGGCTCCTTCCAGAAAGAGTTGAGGAGGCGTTAGAAAGTAAAGGGGAAAATTAGGGTGCAAATTAAGTATGAGCTCACAAAGATCTAAATTCTGATGTTCCATGAGGAATGGCCACAAAGACCCAACCCCAAGCAATAAGGGTTCTAAACCTGGCAAACTAGATGTACAGCAATAAGGTGATTGATTCTCAAACTCTGGAATATCAGTATTTTTGGATAAAAACTTTTTTTTACGAAGTTAAGCATCACCAATGCAAAGCACTTTAGTCTAGAGAATGCTTGAGGTTAAATGATTATAATTTATTAACACCTCTGGAGAGAAACGGAGCTTTGAATACATTCCTTTGATCTACTAATGTTGGATCAAAAATGACTGATTATTCAGTATATATTGAGGATCCACAGAGAGCTAACTTTCTTTCTAAAGTCATATCAGCAATGTTCATGTCTTCACGGAGGGTACTGTCCACTCTGTGTACACACACACACACACACACACACACACACACAGCCTATCCTCATTATTTGCAGATTCCGCTGTGCAAATTTGCCTACTTGCTAAAATTTACCTGTAACCCCTAGATCAGTACTCGTGGCACTTTCACGGTCATTTGTGGACATACAATTTCAGTGCACCGGATGTGCACATTCCCAGCAAAGGATGAACAAAGCAACACTGCTTTCTTGTTTCAGCTCTCTTACTCTAAACACATACCCTTTTTGTGGTCTATTTAGTGCCACATTATTTACAAGTTGATCTTTTGGTGATTTTTCTGTTTAAAATGGCCCCCAAACACAGTGCCGAAGACCTGAAGTGCTGTCTAGTATCCCCAAGATCAAGAAGGCTGTGATGTGTCTTATGAAGAAAATTATGTGTTTAAATAAGCTTCATTTGGTATGAGTCGTAGTGCTGTTGTCTATGAGTTCACTGTTAATGAATCAACAACATATATTAAATAAGGTATCTTTAAACGGAAACATACCTAGAACAAAGTTATGTTTTGATTGGTTGATGAAAATGCTGTGCCCAGAGGCTCACAGGAACCTAGCCCTGTATTTCCCCTACATCCTCTAATCGCATTAGAATAAATCAGAAAGCTTGTAGCCCAACCATGATTTCCAGTTGCATTCTTATCCTTTTCATCATTATCTTCTGAACCCTAACGTCTTTTCAGCTTTGTTGTCAAAGTTCAGCTCCTAGGGCTTAGAAAATCCTGGCTGGTGGCTTGTACCAGGCTCCACTATATAGGGTTTCACCAAGTTGCCTATAAGAAGATATCTGCAGATTGGTTCTTCTTATTCTACAAGGCTTGAGCATTCCCAAACTCTGCCCTAGTTATCAAGACATTAGTCTGCCCTGAAATATAAGAAATAGGCTGACACAAATAAGAAAGAATGACAATACCAAGTGTTGGCAAAGATGCAAAACAACTGGAATTCTAATACTTTGCTGGTGGGATTGCAAAATGGTTCAGTCATATTGGAAAACAGTTTGGCAGTTTCTTATTAAATTAAACATACACTTACCATCCGACCCATCATTTTCACTTCTAAGTATTTCTTCAAGAGAAATGAAAACAGTTTTCTACCAAAGACTTGTATACAGATGTCCATGGCAGCTTTATTCACAATTGCCCAAAATTGGAAATAACCCAAATGTCCATCCAATGATGAATGGGTAAACAAATTATGATATACCCATAAAATGGAATACTACTCAGCAATAAAAAGGAATGAAATATTGATACAAGCAGCAGTATGGATGAATCTCAAAAACATCAGATTGTGCAAAGGTAATTGGATCTAAGCAATTACACACTGAATAACTCCATTTATATGAAACTACAAAAGACAAACCTAATTTAAATGGAAAGAAGGCAGATGAATGGTTGCCTGGGGCTAGAGGTGTTGAGGTGTTGATGGGGTTGACTGGGAAGGAGGCAACAGAGCTTTCTGGGCTAATGAAAATGTTCTTATATTGTCATTGTGATAGTGATTGCATGGTTTAATAAATTAGCCCAAACTCATCAAAATGTACACTTAAAATGAGTGCATTTTAGTGTATGTCTATTGTACATCAGTAAAACTGATTTAAAAGTAAACAAATCAAAAGCTCAATTTACTTCTTTATTCTCTTTGAGTTCTTTAGGTGCTCCCATTCCTGGGAAAAATGCATGAATGCCTTTGACTTTTGGAAAGGGAACCAAGTTGCCAACTACAAAGGAAAACCGAAGCTATTATCTTCAAATTTTGTACCCTTTATCCTGATGAAAGACAGAAGTAATATGAGGAGAGACCCCTTTTTAAATGTAAGATAAAAGATAATAGGCCCAAATAGAGACACTCATTAATCATCCAAGATGATTAGTGTACCAAGATATGCCAAGTCATGCACCGAAGAGTAAGACATTTGACTGCAAGCATCATGAATATGCGGGCTTTCCTATAAGTTCAATGCTGTATGCCTAGTGCCTAGCACTATGTGCTTCATACGTGTTTATTGAGTATGTCGAATGAAGATATATTCCCTCATGATGGATATCGAAGTCTAGTGCAAGAAGAAAGACATAGATTTATGTCATTATAATGGACAAACGATTGCTAGGAGATGACACATTCAGTGCTATGGGTGTAGTGAGGAGGAACCATTAGCCCAAACTGGGGTTTCTGGAATGGCTTTATGGAGGGCATGATGTCCATGGTGAGAAAAATGAATATAAACAAAACAGAAGGGAAAATGTGGAACATACCCATCAGAAAACATACCCTAAGCAGACATGGAGATTCACTCATTCATTCAAGGAATCTTCACTGAGCAGCTCTATGGTCTAGGTACTGCTACAGATGCAGAGGGCTCAAGATGAACAGGGCAGAACGTAATCTCTGTTGTCGTAGAGGTTCTCTTCTAGTGAGGGAGACAGGTGATTAAAGAAACAAATCTTCCTTAAATATAGAATGGTGTTGATAAAGGAGAAATAAAAGTAATAAGGAGAAAATAAAGCAGGGTATGGGCCATGGAGACTCATGGGGAGGTTGGTGTTCTAGTTTATGTAGGACTGTCACTTTCATGTCGAAGTCAGAGAGTAGCCACATGGATACAGAGTGGAAGAGATTTCAAGGTAGGTGGAAAAACATGTGAAAAAGCCATGAGCATGGGCAGGCTTGGCATGGCCAAGGAAGAGTAGAGAGGTCAGTGAGCAAAGGGGACAGTGAGAGGAGGTGAGAGCTGAGAAGTGATGAGTTCAGGGTAGCACATCGTGTTAAGACACTGTGAACCATTGTAAAGAATCTGGATTATACTTAAGCAAAATGGGGAAACAATGGATAAAAGATATGATAGGACTGACATTTAAAAAGTATTACTCTGGCTTCTTGGGAAAGAATAGACTACAGAGAACAAGGGTAGAAGTGGAGACACAATTAGGAGACTGTCACAATAATCCAGGTGAGAGACAGTGAATTTCTGGAACAGATTGATTACAGTGAAAATGGTGCAAAGTTGTGAGATTCTAGCTAAATTCCAAGATACAGCTGATAGGATTTCCTGATGGATTGGATATGGTGGTATGAGAAGAAGAGAAGTTTCAGGCAAAATTCCAAGGAGAGAGCAAACAGCATGGGGAGTGAGGAAATGCAGGAAATCTGTTGTGGGTAAAACATAAAGGGTAAGGCAGAGTGGTGGTGGGATTATGCTGGAAAAATGGGTAGAGACATATCACTGAGAACCTTGTATGCATGGTAGGATGCTTGGATGTTTTGTTGGAAATGGGGACTCACTGAAAGGGTTGCAGCAAGGGAATGGTGTTCTGGGCAGAGAGTGGTTTTCAGAGAATCTCTCTGACATTAGTGTGTAGAGGGGATTCAGAGACAATAAAACTGGAAGTAAAGAAGCTACTTAGAAGGCTGTTACAATGGTCTAGTGAAAGATGATGGGACCTAACGAAGAGAGGTTATGAAAATGTAGAGAAAGGAATGGATTTAGGGAAATATTTGAGAGAAGTAAAACTGGGAGTATCTGTTAGTTGATTGGATGTGGGAGATGAGAAGAGTCTAAATTGACTGGTAGATTCTGGCATTAGTGACTGAAAGTATAAACATCGCATTAGAATAAATCGGAAATATAGGAAGAGTATAGGGTTAGGCTTGTGGAGGAGAGTGAGGAGTTCAGTTTAGGATCTGTTGAGTTTACATTTCCCAGCTATATCATAATGGACACACACTACTATATATAAAATAGATAAACAACAAGGACCCACTGTATAGCACAGGGAACTCTACTCAATACCCTGTAATTGAGTATATGGGAAAAGAATCTAAAAAAGAGTGGATATATGTATATGAATAACTGATTCGCCTTGTTGTACACCTGAAACTAAGACAACATTGTAAATCAACTATACTCCCATAAAAATGATAAAAAAAAAAAACAACAAAAATCTTGTAATAACCTATAGTGGAAAAGAATCTGAAAAAGAATACACATGCGTGTATGTATATATATACATAGGCGTGTGTGTGTGTGTAACTGAATCACTTTGCTGTACACCTGAACGCTGTAAATCAGCTATGCTTCAATAAAAATAAATACATAACAATGAAAAAAACTGTAAATCAGCTATGCTTCAATAAAAATAAATACATAACAATGAAAAAAAATGGACAGACCAAGAAGGAAGTGGATAGATGAACCTAAAGCTCAGGAAAGAGTTCAGGGCTGGTGTCAAAACACTGGGGGTCTAAGACTTACAGCAAACAGTGCAAAATTTGCTCTGTTGGCTTCCATGTAATAAGTGGGAATGACCAGTAGCAGCCTTTCCAAATGATTTATAATTATTATAGGACTACTCAACATTCCAGAAATATGCCAATATAAAATTATTCCATCTATCTAGACCAACCTAGGGTAGGGCTATAAAGACTTATTACCTTAACCACTGCATGGGTGCCTCCGACAGTTCAGATGTCTTGTATGGATAAATGTTGTCTCTGTCCCTGGAAACTTGACCTTCAAGCAAGTTGGAGAGAAGAGGGGCAGTGTACACCCTCCCCTGGGAGAAGTGCCATAGAGATATAACAGCTTCATATTCGGAAATTTCTTTTTTCACGAATGGTTTCCTTGTGGGAGATGTTATTCCTGGCCCTGTTATGATGGGCTGTATACAACACTTATATGTTGATCCTGTTGAACTCAGACAACACTCCTATGTTGACACTGCTATGTGTCTGTGGCCACCACTAAGAGCCATAATGAACACATTCTACCACTGGACATAATGATCTTGGAGTTTTCATCAAATGGTAAGTGATAACCTAGGAAAAGCCTGGAAGGGGAAGAATAGAGGCAAGATTGAAATCTGGGGAATACCACTATTTGAGAGCCCAGAAGAACCGGAGGAGCACATGAAGGAGATTAAGATGGAATGATGAGGAAAAGAAGGGGACAATCAGGGAGAGGGGGGACATAGCCCACAAGGCACAACAGAGCTAGCCCCTGCCTGCCTCTCCAGGCCCTTTCCTCATGTACCCTCTAGACTGCTCAGCTTAAGACACACTGGTCTTCTTGCCATGAGGCTTGGTTCATCCTGTCTCTGAGCCTTTGCACTTGTTATTCGCTTTCCTCCCAGATACGTGCAAGTCTGATTCATTCCAATCACTGAAATCTCAGCTCATAAGTCACCTCTTCAGAGAAGTCTTTCCTGATAATCCTAAATAAAAGCACACATCACAATCTGAAGTTATGTCATTCATATATTTCTTTTTTAAATTCTTGTTTTTTTCCCTGCACTGGAATGTTTACTCAATGAGAGCCAGAACCTTGTCCTTATTTACAGAAGTATTCCCAGGACTTAGGATGGTACCTGCCACATAGTGGTCCATAACTATTTATCGAGTGATCAATGCTCCAAGTCAAGGAGCAAAGTGCAAAGAGAGATTTAAGAGTCAATGGGCAATAATGTCAAATAGAGGGGAAAGACCTAAAATAAAGAGGCATCCACTGGATTTGACTCAATCCCTCTCCTCAACAGCTTTTCTTGATGGCACAAAGAATAGACCCTGGAAATGTACAAGGCATTGAAAAGCAGCATACCATAATATGATGGAAATGGTACATGAGTGTGGAGGCATCAAATGAGTGACATTATAAATACTTTTTCATTTACTCCCAGCATAAAAGCTCAGAGGTTTACTCTGCTCTGGCCCTAAGCCACCCACTCATGGCTCTGGGAACAGGGAAAATGGAACTATTATCGAGCCTTGTTTGAAGCAATGCCTTTGGTGCCTGTTGGCTTGCAAATATTTCAGTCATGTCTGTTTTCAAGGGGGTGAGTGTGACTGTTTCAGCTTTCATCACTCTAAGGTGATGCAGTGACTGTTGATCGTATTTGTCAGTTGTAAAATTTTGATCAGCTTCATTTTAGAAGGAGATCACTCACAGAATTTTGTGATCATCCTTATGAAAGAGAAGTTTTTACATTAGAAACAGTTACTTGAACATTATTATTCAGCTGGATAATAGGTTTTGATTACTTAAATATGTCAGTTTTTTTAAGAGCTTAACAGATATTGCGTCTTCCCTTATAAATTATTTAGTGTTAAAGATCCTGCATTATGGAAGACTATGCATGGGCAGGGGGCAGGCCAAATCTGGTCTTCCATGTCATTGGCCCATTTAGGCACTTTTGAAGACATCCATTGCCTTATCCAATCATCAGTGATCTCTGTCCACAATGGCTACGACATTCCTTGTTTCATGTGGATCTCAGCTGTCAGTCTACTCGCATCACCACAGAGACATGCCTTCTTCTGGTGTGCACAACCACAGGTCGGGCGATTCTCCTGCTACCTCTGAGCCACACCTGACCAAAGTCAGTCATCTTCCTTCTCCTCCACTGCACTGCAGAGTGGGAAATGCTGCTATTGTCTAAAGTTCTACCTGCCTCAGTGTACTCAGAGGTCACACTTTCTCTCAGCTTTTCCCTCCTTTGGTTCACCTAGATTTCACCAGCTTCTCAGGGATTTCTGTCCTCTGCCTTGGGCTTAGCTTAGTGTGACATTCAGGGAACTTTGTTTTCTAAATTGGCCGTGAGGACTTAGGGAAAGCTGTGTGCATTGTCATGATATTTTATCCTCAATATTTTGCTAGATTGTGACTCATTTCTATTCTTCTACTTCGTTATTTAGGCTTTTGAATCCAAAAGCCAAGAAGCCACTCCTTTTTTTTTGTTTGTTTTCTCCTGTCACATCCTCTCTCTGAAACAATTAGATGGGAACAGCCTAGCTGACTGAACAGTGGGTAAGCCAAAGACGTGTTGAGAGACCACTTGGGGTGTGAGGGTGGGATCAGGCTGGCTAATATTTTAACATTATTATTCCATCATTCATTTAAATGTCAACTTTTTATTTAAAAACAAGAGTTCTGTGTAGTCAATTTGTGTAATTTCCCCTTTCAATGCTTCATGCTCTCCATGACTTCACAGAAAGGTTAGTGAGAATTCAAAGGGAAAATTAAGGTAGTAAGGTAGCAGAATCGATACTAGAGAACCTTTAATTCTTGAATTTTTCTCTGATTCTGTTACTGAGGCATTCTTTGTGTTCTTGGTATGTGAATATTTGCAGCACTAATCTAATTGATCACCCACGCCCTGTGAAGAAATGATACAGGAGTATATAAAGAAAATAAGAATCCTTATTTGGTGATTTTTTTCTCAACCTCTCCTGGCCTCCTCCCTCTTCCAAAGCTTTGAAATATCAACCCTCAACATACACACACACACACACACATACATGTATACACATACACATAGAGACATACATACTCTGGAGAGTCATTTGCATTAACAAACTCCTCTTTTAAAGTACAAAAGCAATTCTTTACACAAAAGTAGTTTGTTTCCAAAGGAGTCTGGATTTGGATGTTGAAAGGAAGAAGAGAACCAGAGGAAAAAGAAACAAAACAGAGATTTGTTTCACCGTGGATGCAATTTCTGGTGTCTTGAGCGCACCCTTCCATCACTTCCTTCTCTGTCTTTAGTATGAGAACTCGGTTACAGTGTCCTTGGATAGCTCTGGACGCTGAGCTGGGAACAGCTTGGAGAGTTGGAGAGGTGGAAGAGAGCTAGAGAAAGAGGGGAAGTTGAAAGATGATGAGGCATTGGAGGATAATGAAAAGTTGGAGAATTGGGGAACAGTGGAGGTGGTCTTAGTTTTTAGAGGATGACCTGTTCCAACAGAGAACATGGGAGCTGTGGTGGAGTTTGGAGAAGACCTCAGACCCTAGAGATTCAACGTTTAGGTGAGATTAGCATTGGAGGCACTTGGGAGTCACAGTAGAAGCCTCTGAAGTAAATTTGCCCAGTAATTCCCATGCTGCTCATGACCTTTGTTCTGAAGTACCATTTTTGTTGTTGTATGCCATGTTGCTTTGTAATGCACTAAGATCATCTCTGGAATCTGTGTTTTATGTTCTCGATAATATGCTCCTTGAAGGCAGTGGTAGTACCATTTACAATACTTCGTATGACATTTGGCTCATGGAAAACACTTAGGGCATGCTAATTAATACTTCTTTCTACTGAAGTTTACGTGATTTTCTTCCCCGAGTTATTTCTAATGCATTTGCTTTATCTCTCTGAGTAGATTGTGAGCTTCCTGAATGCAGGGACCAGGCCTTCTACTTACTTCCACTTTCCTGTCATGCCTAGTAGAGTGACAGGCCCAGGTAGGGAGCTCATTGAATACTTGTTAATGGATTGAGTGATTGACTAGAAATGTCCTTGAGGTTCTGATTCTAGGAAATTAAAGCTTTAGTTTGCCTAGTAAAACAAACAAACCAACAAAAACTGCCTGTGAGACGGGAAAGCATCTCCAGATTTCTTAATGGTTCTGACAATTTCACTGACAAGGATCTTGCATTCATCACACTTGCTTGGCTGCTGGTAACAGAAACTTTATTTATATTGACTTTTACAAAATGAATGAATGAATGAATGAATTTAATAAAATTAAATTTATTTACTCACATAACTGACAAGCCCAAGATCTTGCTGATTTGATCATTGTATCTCAGGGACCCAATTATGTCAACTGGAGCAGCTCTGTCTTCCTTGCTATTCTCTGCTTTCCTCTGCAATGCCCTCATGTTAACACAGACTTTTCTCTCACAGTGGTTCTGGAGGCTCCCTCTTATCCCTCTAGAAAAGACTCAGGGCTGACACCTGATTATTCTAATAGCCTGACTAGGGTCATTGTCAAGGACCTGAACCAATCATTCTGGCTGAGGGGATGTGATATTGGAATTATCCAGGTCAGGGTCACATGCTCATCCTAGGACCAAGTGGTGGGCTCAGCTAGTCTCAGACTGACTCTAGGGGAGAAATCTTTCCCCCTGACTCCAAAATTAGAGCACTGTTTTTTCAAAAGGAAAATGGATGCTGTATAGGCAAAAGCCGCAGCTATCTACAAGAGATCCTCTTTTTAGTTTTTCCCAAATGGAGCCCATGGTTGAAGATATTTGTCTACTGAAAATATGCTTTCTTATGTAATAGTTCATTTCTTCATTTTCTATTCCTCAAATAATTAAGTTTTCTTTCATGACACAGTATTGAGCCAATATAATTATAGACAAAACACAAATAAACAAACAGAAAACAAACAACCCCTCCCCACCCCGCATGTTGTAGTTTGCATGTGTGTTTTCTCTCGGACTTTTTGAGAAATTGGAAATAGCTCCATGACCTTCAATCCTGTCCCAACCACCCATATCATCTCAGAAGACTGAGTTGGACACAGCTGCTAAAGTTTGTTTCAATATAGAATTTTTCAGATCTAACTGTACATCACCAGGGATTATTAGGAAATACTGATTGATATCTAGGTCCCATGCCCAGAGGTTCTTATTTAGTGAGCCTGGAGAAGGAGTCAGGCATTGGAGGGTTGTTTGTCTGTTTGTTTGTTTTTTCAAACACTCTAGTGGGTCTATGTGCAGCCAGAATTGGGGACCTCTAAAATCTTACTCATTTTGCAGTGACTTTAAGAGGCTCTGTAAATCTGGAATCAGGAACAATGAACCCAGTTGTACCTGACATAGTTGCAACCTGCAACCACAAACAGCTGTACCATTCACTCCAGGTGTACATTTTCCTTTGCCCATCATACCTCTGTAAAACCCAGCAAACGCAACTGCAATCACTATAGAGACGTTCACAGAAAGGTTGACACCAAAGTTGTGCTTTTCCTTTTGCTCATGTGCTAATTTTATTTCACGTTGATAAACAGTGACTGGTTTACATTTTTGGCAGAGTTCTGCTTCTGAGTTAATATGCATTGTGAGTGCCAGGGAAACAAAGTTTTCCCAAGAACTTTAGCATTGTTTGTGGTTTAGAGGTCACTCATAATGGCTTAAAGAGTTTAGCTGGAGTTTTGATCTTGCATTTTTTGCTTTTCCTGCGGAATGCTATTATTTTTTCTTAACTCATTAAATGTGTGTCTCCAAAAAGGTACAGGCTGTACCATGAACAATCCTGCCATCTGATTTAATCTGTATGTGTCAACATTTTAAAGAAACTTAGGAAGAAATGAATAATGAAGCAAAACCCATCAATATTGGTACTGAAAAGGGCCCAGTAAGTTGTGGAGGGCACAATCCACAGAAAATTTATAAAACCACCAGATACGTGTGATGTCTAAACTTGGAGGTCTCAGTAGTATATCATCAAAATGTACTTCTGCTCTGGTGTGATGAGAACATTTGGTATGGCTATAGCTCCAGTAAATATATGATCTGGGGTCTTGGAAAAATTGGATTTAAAATATCTGTTTCATTATTTCCATAGATCATCAAAATATTGTGGAAATTTCATTATGCTGTCAGAGAAACAACATATCTCAGATTGTTTGCCTCCCAGCTGCCTCTGAAATATCTGATTTGGGGTTTGGAAAGTCAGAATAACACACAAAAAAGTACAAATAAGACTTGCAGAGAGGGCAATTTGTAAAATTCAAGAGTGATCCTGTGTTCACTTTGGAAAGACCACGGAGCCGTTTTATTATAGATTGTGAGAAGATGATAGGAAATTAAAAGTCTAGAGTAAATGAAACTATTTTTGAATTTTCCCAATCTCACAGTTCAAACTCCACAACCTAGCACAGTTAACGTTCTAACTGACTCCATAAAGCTTGACTTGAGTCAAAGGGGAATTTGGCTTTCGATGTAGAAACTGAAAGATAACTCGAGAATTTGCTAATTGTTTCTGGCCTGAATTTTTATTCCTTTTGGCCAAAGACATTATAAGATTTACATGGTAAGAATGAGATGCAGTATGATCTCTAAAATAATTTATAAAAATTTAAATAGAACAAAGTTGGAATGAGATGTTAAATGTAAGAGGTGGTGTTTTAGAGGTGATATCCTAAAATAAGTTATCAGGCCAATATTAATTGTTTCTTTCCTGATGTAGAGAGTATTTGATATTTAGTGATGCTACGTACAGTAATCCCGCCATGGAAATTAGCAAAGTCTGAGGGCATAACCAGATAAAGAACAAATATGAACATTAATTAAATCTCAGGCCTGACTCAAGGAAATGATCTGTTACTTGTTTAAGATGTCAGTGTGAGATGAATCATACCACTAAAAAACACAGTGAGAGTTCCAGTTGCTCCACATCCTCACCAACATTTGGTATTGTCAATCTTTGTAATTTTAGACATTCTGGTAGAAGCGTAATGGCATCTTATCATAGCTTTAATTTGCATTTCCCTGATGACTAATGATATTGAACATTTATTCATGTGCTTTTTTTTTTTTTTTTTTACCATCTGTTTATCTTCTTTGTAGAAATGTCTGTTCAAATCTTTTGCCCATGTTTTCGTTGGCTGTTTGAGTTCTTATCATTGAGTTGTAAAAGTTATTTATACATTCTGATGCAAGTCCTTTTTCACATATATGTATTGTAAATATTTTCTCCCAGTCTGTTGCTTGCCTTTTCATTTCCTTAGTGCTGCCTTTAAAAGAACAGAAAATTTTAATTTTGATGAAGTCTTATATATACGAAATTTTATTTTATGGTTTGTGCTTTTTGTGTCCTATCTCAGAATTTTTTTGCATATTCTAAGGTTGAAAAGATTTTCTCCTAGAAGTTTTATGCTTAAAACCACTTTGGAAAAGCACATGGAAAGTTGGTTTAACTTTTATGAAGTGAAACATACACTTACCATACAACCCAGGAATTCCACTGGTAGATATTTACCCAAGAGAAATGAAAACATGTTCATAGAAAGATTTGAACACAAATGTTTATAGTATCCCTAAACTGAAACAACTCAAATGACCACCAACGGGTGGATGGATAAAAAGGTGTGGTATATACATATATGTGATATATATATATATATATATATATATATATACATAACAATAAAAAAATAAACAGTTGATACAGTTGCAACAACATGGATTAACCTTGAAACATTATGCGGAGTAAAAAGAGACAGACACAAAAGAATACACTTATGTGAAATTCTGGAACAGGAAAAATTAATCTGTAGTGAAAGAAAACAGATCAGTGGTTGTCTCTAAGTGTAAAGGAGGATTTGCCTGGGAATGCACATAAGGAAACTTTTTGGAAGGAGGGACATGTTTTATATCTTGACTGTGGTGTGGTTATATGGGCATGCTTGTCAAAATGCATCAACTGTCCACACTTTAGTGTACTTTGAGGCATGTAAAATCAAGAACATTTTATTAAAGATGATTAAAAAATACCATAGGGTTAGCCAATAATAATACACTTAGTGGAAACACACACTGGCTAATTTTTAAGGTGTAATAATCATTGGTAGAATTTCCAGCTATTAAACCTTCAGAATATAAATTAATTATCATTTATATTTTAAAATATGACACTTTAATTAATAGAAATTTGAAAAATACAGAAAAGTTAAAAGAACAAAAAGAAACGACTTCTTGTCTCAATCCCTAAACCCAACCTTTTTGCTATGCTTTGTGTTTTCTATGCTTCTTGTCTCAATACCTAAACCCAACACCCAATCACAGTTGTAATTATATTCTTTATTTAACATTTGACATACTACATTGAACGGATTACTACTTTTGTCATATAAGAACTTTCCCAAATAATTTTACTGTTTTTATAAATATGATTTTAACAGTTACATAATATTCAGAGAAATAGACACTATGAATTACTTGAAAATATCTCCTACTTTTGAACACTTTTCTTTCTTGTTTACTTTTGAATTTTTTTTATCTAAGGCTATGATGATCAGCATACAACATTTTCCCCACTTAGGATTATTTCTTAGGAGAGATTCCCAAACACCTTGATCAAAGGGTAATACAGTCAACATTATTACTTGTAACCAAAAGATTGAAACTTGCCCCTTCTGTGCGGCTTTTCTCTTAGGTTTCCATTCCAGAAAATCTTTTCTTCTTCTCACTTTCTGATGAATTATTGTTTTTTGAGGCAGGGAGCTAAGGAGAGAGGATTTTCACCTACTCTTCTGAATGTACTGTGTTGCCTGAATTAGCCTCATCTATCTGTCAAAGTGCCCAGAAACCATGATGATAGGAGCTGTAGAAATAGATATCTAACATATGGGAACCTGCTTATAATTTCTTGCTCACAGCATTTATCCCACATACAGCATTTATCTTTAAAAGAGCAAGACTAATGAACCCGTATGTATTGTTTTCTACTTATAGCATATCCTCATTTGAAATACATCCCATGGAAAATAAAGCTCTGCTAATGAGTAAGGAATTGCAGTGTTTTATAGTGAGTAGAATCATAATGCCTTGGTGTAATTCTTGCTTTTGCCACTGACCTTATTGGGTCATTTTATTTTTTTTTAAATCAGAGAGACCATTTATTGTCTGTAAAATGCTTTGATCATTTCTGATCTAGAATACTATGTAACTACACTATTTAATAAAAATTATCTTACTTCAGGAAAATTGGGATTGGCCAAACAGATTACAGAGGAGGCATCCATTTGGGGAAGTTATTTTTGCATTGACAAAGGATTCATAAGTGTGTTCCCAGAAATCCGAACTCCGTTAGTGCATTACGACTGTGGCTTGATTAACAAAATTTCAAATGATGATCAACTTCTTCAGTAAGGCATCTGTTACTAAATGTTAAACAATGTCTAACATTGTCTTTTAAAAGCTGTGTGTTTTGGGGCAAGTTACATGGCCCATCCAAGTCCTAATTTCATCCTTTGTAAAATGGGCAATGAGGCAACTTGCTCATAGATTGTTATGAAGTTTAAATGAGACAATGCATGTAAAATGTATACCTCATACATTGCAGATACTCAGTAATGCTCATAATAGTGGCTATGTTCATAGAAAAAGCAGAACCTGGGAACATTCCATCACGCCTCACAATTCTGCTCGTCCTCTTCTCCTTTCCTATTCATTGAACTGGCATCACTGGACAACTGGTTCCACCCTCTAGTCTCCCCTCACTATCAAATCCTGACACTCTTCCTGTGGGAGGTAAACCACCCTAGAGACCCTAACTCTCTGATAAATGTCCACTTCGCCACCTGGACTGACATCTGACAGTCCTCTGAAGACCTCACTCCTCAGCAGCTCTCTTTCTTGGAGAGGTTTCTTCCCCCTTACCAGGACCGGAAAGAGACATAATTGTCCTCCACTGCACCAGGCTGCTTTTAGACCAGGGGTCCCCTCCGTCCTCTGCAACTCCTGTAGCTTTGAGGCTCAGTTCTTTAGATAGATCATCATCTTCTTTTCATGACCATTGTTTACAGCCTTCCTCCTAGCCATTTCTCTTCTTTCATTAAATTAAATTTTAGCCTCAGGATCTGAATTTCCTTCTACACCTATTTCATCATTCTTGGGAACTTGGCTTTTCAGTTCCTTTCCTTCTCTTTGAAGTGACCTTGTCCTTTCCATCCAGTCCAGAATCTCGTTACATATATCTCTTTCTTGGACCACAATGTCTCATTATTCTGGTATTTTCTACTCCATGACATTCAATCCGTTGATCTCATTGCTTACTTAAAATCCTTGAGCTCATGTCTGCTATCACTTCCCTTCATTTCCAGGTTAGATTTGTGATAAAAAGTTCTCCCTTGCAAATATCCCAATGCTCTTGTCCTCTCTCCCTTTGTTGTATGAATTTTGTAAACTTCCAGTCTTGGTTCAACTTCTCTTGCCCTTTCCATATCTGCACAAGAAGGAGTATGACATAGCTGAGGGAAAAACCAAAAAGTCAAGATATCAGACCTCAAATGGCTTCTTAATACTCACTATTCAACAATTCTACATTAAAAAAAATAATCAGCATCATTTAAAAAATCTATCCTACTCTCACTTCTTTCCCTCTCGTTTCAGCTAATAACCTAGTGTCGGTGTGAAAGTAAAAACCATAAGATAGACTCTGTCGTTTTTTTCCATCATCAAAATGGGTGGTCCAAATCCATTTGCAGTAGTGCCTGTCCTCTTCTTTCTTAATATTAAAATGAAGTGCATATCCCTTCTTTCAAATGTTGGTACCTCCGTATATACTCCTGAGATCATCCTCTCTCCCTTTGTTAAGATCTCTGCTCATTAGGCCATTCTCTCTCTCTTACGTTATCAATCTTTGTCTTCCTAAATGACTTTTCCCATAATACTAATATGCCGTCTTATCTCCCATCTCTACATTTCCTCTTCCCCGTCCCACCTCCTGCGACTGCCCCATTTCCCTACACATTTTCACAGCTTATCTTCCCAAGATTGGTCTGCAAAGGCTACTTCCACATTTTCATTGAATTCACTCTTTAACAAACTCCAGAATGGCTCCCACCCCTGCAGTTCCACTACAATTGCTTTGGCTAAGACCACTAGGAATCTTTGTGGACCAATTTCAAAGGCTGATTTTCTGTCCTTATCTTTATTTTCTTATTTATCTTTATTTATTTATATATATATTTATAAATATAAGTATTATATTTATTTATTTATCTAAATGCTTTACCTAAGAGCATTTAGTGGTATCTTTAGTAAAATAGGACTACGGTTCTCTAAAACTGACCGAGAGGAAGAACCTGCCAGTGGGAGGTCCTTCATCTTTTCTCTCTGTTCTCAAGATGGCTGTTTCTTTGGGAAACCATATACTGGCACAGCCTCTGCTCCATCTCTTTCCTAACTCCAAATCCAGATGTGGACTTGAGGTGTCTCCTATGATATCTCTCAGTAGTCCTAATTCAGCTGTAGACTCAAGACTCTTCTTTAAGATCTCCCAGCACAGCAGGAACATGTAAAAAAATAACTAGACTAAAAACTCAGGAATCACAAAGCCCAAAAAATAAACCCAGAAAGAATTTATCAAGCCAACATTCTGGTCCATAGGCATGGTTTGTTCATTTGTAGTTTAGTGTTCCCAAAGTGTTGATTCTTAAAGGATGGTTTGTGGTCCCCTGGTTGCCCATCGAGGGTCTCCTTTTGACACAAGTCATTTCTTTAATACTTAGAAATTAGGGGTGAAAAACATACCTTTTCATAGCCTTTATTTTGCATGTGACCAAGAGCTATTTAAGCATAACTTACTGTGTTAAGTATTAGTTAATCCAACTTGGTTGGGTTATTCAGTTGGTTTTGAGTAATACATATTAGAATTTGGAATTCATGAACTAAAATGACTAAATAACTAGATTCCGTCAAGGAATTTATTTGACAAATAAGTCTGGTGGTCACACATCTGGCAACATGACAAAGCTCTGATAATACGCATGACCAAATACATACAATGCCACTGTTAAGTGTATGTGGAAGGGAAAGTGCGTCTTCGGCTTGGCTCAAGATGGGGGCAGTGTAAACACGAGAGAGTCACTGGTCTCATTTTTGTCTACATGTGATAGACGTTACCTTAGCAACACCCTTCTTGAAACAATTCTGTCTTCAAGCTAGATGTAAAGAGGAAGGGTCTCAGAATAAAAATTCGAAGTTGGTACTTTGAGGTTGGAGTGAAAGGCAACTCCTACATTTTGGGGGAGAATTTATTGCCTTGGGCTTATACTTTAAGAACTCTGGTTATGTTTGTGGTTACTGGTTCTGTAGTGATGGTGGAAAGGTAGGTTAAGTTGTTGGTCAGGGCCTCTACCTTGGTTTGTTCCTCATATTTCCTCTGTCGGTCAGATGGCATTGGATTGAGGCTGCCCATAAAACTAATTTCCACTGGGCTCTTTCCAGACAAATTCAGGGTGGATCTATTAAGGAAACCCTACCACAGGTCTCTAGCCAGAGGCAGCATTTAAGAGTCCATTGAGATGAATGAGGTGGAATTAGGCAAACAAACAAGTAAAAAAGTGAGAAAAAGAAAAGGAGAAGAGGCGAGTGAGGCTCTGGGAATTAGAACTAATTTGTGGACCAGGCATCCTGTTTCTGCTGTGTGGTGCAGCGTGATCTGACAAGGCTGAGTAAATGTGGTTTTGGCTTTGCACTGCAGAGGCGTTTAACTGCGCCATATGAGGTAGACTGGAACTTCAAGGGCATCCAGTGACATATTTGTTTCATCACCAGTCTGCCCACTCCTGCATTTATCAGCGAGCCAATGCAATGTATATATGTATATGTATATTTTTAACTTCGCACTGTTATGTCTGATTTATAATTTCCTGAGGGCAATATTTTTTTTACAGTGACTGGCAGGATATTTTGTTCTTCATTAGGCCTTTTATTAACCCACTGCCAGAGCTCGGTATCTAACCACTCCCAGTGTTTCAGTGATCATATTATCGGTAACAGCATATTTCCTCTGGGAGATATGAATACAGTCTATTGCAGGTGGGAGGCTGGGAGGAGGCGGGGACAGAGTGAGGGAGTATTCACATTTCTGTTCATGCTCTGCCTTCAGACTCTCCCAACTAAACTTGCAGATGTTGCTGACTAGAGACTTTGACGGTGCCATAACTTCATTTTTACGCAGAAGGGCAGCAACTTGGTTTGTTCAGAAAATTTTCTATAACGATGACATTCAGCTCTATAAAAAGCAGCCCTGACCACACGTTTTGGGGGTGCAAATTCCTGGGGTTTCCTTAAGATGTTTGTCTTTCACCCCAAATCAAAGTCTAGAGAGCTAATGGACATGGACCTGCTTGAAAAGAGAGCCATACCGTGTAGAGGGGGTGGTTCCTTCCTGTCTGGCTGAAATGCTCAGATGAAAGGAAGTACAGAAGCCTAAAGCTTAATTATTATCATCTCTGCCCTTCCATTTAGAGAGCAAGAAACTGTCCCGATTACAGGGCTAGCAGGATACTTAGGAGAGGTCTCCTGGTCTCTTTCCTAACCTTCCTTCAGGACCACTTATCAAAATGCTTTATTCAGAAAACACTGTGTTTCTAAAAGATTTGCAGGAGAGGAAGTTCCAAAGTTTCCTTGGCATCCCATTTAAGCTCCCAGCAACACCATCTTTTTAATCTTGGCGTGAATATTTACTAGCAGAATGTACTTGAACAAGTCACTTAATCTCTTGGAACTTCATTTGTCAAATTTGAATTCTAATAATAATCTGTGGAATTCATTTTATTGTTGTGAAGATCAAACTGAACAACCCACTTAAAAGGAATTTTCAAACTGTGAAGTATTGTGCAGTGAAAAGCTCCTATGATATTAAACATAATTCTTGCTCATGTAGCACCTCTCAAAGTACAATACAATCAAGAAAATACATCGAACACCTTAGTAGAGATGGAAAACCATTGGCAATCTCCCAACTCCTATTAATTTAACCTACATAATACGATGGAAGAAGGTCAAAATCATACCTTCTGTCATTAAACTTAACATATTGATATCTCCTACAGTTGGATATTGTTTGGATTCCTTGACTCTAATTTCCATGCCATCTCAGTTATATTTCAAATGAATGAGAGAAATAGTAGCCTGTACCCCGTTACCTGGGATTGTGGCCTTTTCTGTGCATTGAATCCACCTTTCTAAGACCTTCTTCCAGTGAGTCAGCCTGAGAAATGGAGAGAGAAGAATATGGCTGAGTACCTGGTGTCTTCCACTAATAATGTGAGATTTCATCCTCTACATAATTCTATTTTATTTAGGTTTTTCTTATTGAGATATTGGCCAGAAAAAAAAATCACTCAAAATTGAAGTCTATTGGGTTTGGACAACATTTTTCTATAATTTTTTTCCCCCTCAACAGATTCTTCATTGTATTTTGGCAGAAGCAAAGGGTCTGTGGTATGGCCAATGCTCTCAGATGTATCCAGAAGATCAGTACTTAAGAATGAGTCACTTGATGTTCAAATAAAAAGAGAAAGGAAGAAGACAGACAGGAAGTGGGAAAGGAAGTTTTCCCTCACTGGTTTGGGTGAGCTGGGATTTAGATGGAATCACTCTGCGTGTATGATGATGGTACCAACCTCATATGTTTGTTGTGAGGATTAAATGAGATAAATGCAATGGTCATGTGACCATCACCGACAACTCTCAACTTTCATCTGAACAGACATCAAATTAAGCTGCTGAAACTGGTCAATAAGTCTGTTTTCTCTGACTAATATCTCCTAAGGCTTTGCAATGTCTAGTTTGGTCAAATATGGCACAATGAAGACAAAGTGGAAAGGGAATCTTCAGAGTCCACCACGATGCACAGTGGACCTCTTCCTCATAAATGGAGAGAAGCTAAAGGTCGTTTCTACTTGACTAATTGAATTTGACCATTTAACAGCACTTCTTAAAAGATTCTTCCTCTTTTCTCTAAAGGCAACTCTGTCAACAGATCTTTGACCACGCAAGAAGAGCACGGCTCTCATTTCAAAGGAGAAACAGTGAGAGTTTCCCAACGAAGTCTGACAGCATTGTGTTTGCTTGTTAACCACGTAAAACATCTGGAGCCCATTCTTTGTGCTAGACATTCTGTGCCTCATGTATTATCTCATTTAATTCTCACAACAACTGTGTGAGGTACGTACCATTATCATTCTCATTCTTCAGAGGCTCAAAAGGCTGAATAACTTGTTCCGGGTTATGTGGCCAGTAGTCGGTGGGATGAGGAGTGACTCATTTTTCCAGCTCTCCAAATTTCCTCTCTGAATACTACAATAATACCATCGCCCTGACGAGTTGTTACAGAAGACGAACTGAGTAGCAGAAGCAAGCTCTGCTGTCCAATTGCTTCCTTCACTTCAGGGGTCTCACAGAATCACTACTACACCCTCCCCAAGAGCGCCCCCCTGCAAATGTTTGTTGTGTCACCTAGGACCTGTGCCTCTGGCTGTTGTTCTCTACACAACCACTAGGTGGCTCAGTGTAGACAGACTCCGCCCCCCCCACCCCCCCCCCCCGCCGCCCCCACCACCACCAAATGTGAATTCCCAAAGAGAAGTGGGAACAAATTGCTGCTTGCTGTCCTATTGTATTTCACTGGCACGAGCTCATCCCGTCTTAAAGAAAAGTCACACCTTGGCCAAATGCATAAGATTGTGCTCGTTGGACTCAAAGGGAGACACATTTGAAGCTGGTTCTGATGTCTGATGGGCGGCTTGGTGAGTGTACACTTTCACCTTCAAGAGACCAGATGCTTATTGGTAATTCTTTCTTCAAATGCACAAATTAAATCCAGAAAGAACTTATAAAATTTCAAGCAAAGAAGTTTGTGGCTTGATTAAAACCAACACACACACACACACACACACACACACACACACACACACCCCAACTAACTGCCAGTAGAGAACACCTGGGTGGGTGAAAATGCCCTCAAGCAGTAGATGATGGAGCTTGTAAAGAATTTCAAGGTTTGCTAAATTGTGATCAAACTCCCCCCACCCCCAACCCACGCACGCACACACCTCTACCTTCAACCTTTGGAGGATGAAATTTTTCAGAAAGAAAATTCTGTTCAAGCTGCAGAAGGGTACCATGGGGTTTGCCTGTCACTGAGGCTGAAATGAACTCTTTCACCCCATTTTAATATTTAAAAACAGAAAATTCTCCTGATACAGGCAAATAGGTCATGAAGTGCCAAAAGATATATATGAGAATACATCTGCTTTTGACATCAGGACTCCTGATCATACTCTGTAGGTTTTGATTTGCTTTATTGCTCAAATGTGAGAGGCACCAAAATCCTAGCACAAGGACTAACTCCACACGCCCAGTGCTCCAGGAGAGAGATCCCTTCAGGGTAAATGAAATTAATGTTCTGTCATTCAAATGGATGTTTTTAAGCTTATTGTGGTTATCTTTTCCCCTGGAGTAAGGAACAGATAGACTTAATCCATGCACACTGGGTGCAAATGATTAAATAATATTAGTCTACTGAAGAGGGTGGGGTGAGCAAGTAGACACAGGTGGAGTGTAAAGACTTGGAAAGAGAAGATAAAGGGAATCAGCTATTTATCATCCATTTGACAATTATGCCTTGAGCCGACCCGGTGCTGAGACTAAATCCTCTCCATATATTTTATTTTCCCTCTAAGAAAGAACCATCTATGGACCATTGGTTTCTTGCTATAACAGTTACATTCTGCATGATTAATTGTAAGATAATCTCTATTAGGAGGGTGAGGATTTGAGATAAATGGAAAGCCCAGAAAGAGTATGATCGAAACTTTAAATTCATTATCACTCTCTATTCAAGATTACTCTCCACTCTTCTTGTGGGCCCCTGACCTCTAGATGACCTTGGATCCGTATCGATTGTACCATAGGTAGCAACCAACCCAAGTTAGAATTGGATAGGAATCTGCTTTTTACAATGTAGGTTCGAGGCCCTTTCCCTACTGAATCAGACTCAATGAGGGTAGATCCAGGGATCTGCATTTTAAACAATGTTCCAGATGATTTTCAAAATGGATTAAGGAATTGGTGGTGCCAGAACTTCTGGAATTGGTCCTGTGAGACTGAATACGCTCCATCCATACCCCTGATGCTGAGATAAGAATCCTTCATCTTTTATTAGCAGGGCAACCTGAGCAAATCTCTTTCTTCATAACCTCTTAGCCCAAATGTCCAGGCTCCTCACATAGGTTTTCCTTACCTCCCTTCCTATTTGGGGTTCTTAGCTTGATAGGTTGAGTAGCTTTTTGGATCCAAAATTCTGCAGTTTCTTCTGGAGGGGATTCACCTGTGCAGCTGCACTGGTGACAACAGAGAAAGTTACTTTGTCGGTTCCCTGGGGGCCATTGGCAAGATTTGGTGTAAGTCTTGTTTAAGTTCTCTAAAGCATCTCTGGCCCAGGACCAAGAAAAGGGTGTTTAAAACAGGGAAAAAAAAAATCAATGGACCAATCAATATGATGAATATACGGCTCCATTAACTACTTCCCGGTCTCTAGGAGCTGGAAGATGGTTTCTGCAATTTCTCTCTGCAGGTTTCAGATGGAATTAGGGGAAGCTGTCACTGCCTGTCTTGAAGCTGCCTCATCTTATGGCAGTGGCTAATTTTGGACATTTCCACACTCGAGACATGGGAGACTTAAAGAGCCTCTTGGATCAACAAGTGTTTTTTCCTTCCCTCACCCTCCTGAGAGTTGAAGACTTCTCCAGACAGAAAATTCAATTGCCTCTAACCCATTCATTACCTGGTGACTTTCCTCAGTGAACTGATTCCTTTGCCAGGCTAACGTGAACACTGACCCTGAATTTCTTTCCTCAAGTGCCTTGTTCAGTCACATTTTATGACTCTACTCGTGACTGAGGCATGCAAGTCAAATTCTGACTTTACAAAGGGAAAGGTTCACCAACTGAATACTTCTCAAGTAATTCTGGAAACTTGAGCAGGAATAATCAGGGGCTACAAAAGGACATGAGCTAGTTTGTTGAGCTTCCATATTGAAAAAGAGCGGCTTTCCAGACAAGCACTCTCTAAAGAGGTTTCTACAAAACATACTTATTCTCCTTGAAGGAGTGCCACTGAGAAATGTTCCCTGGTGCAAGGGTACAGAAAACAATTTCTAAACCCTAACCAACCTGAAAGGGGGTTTTCAGAAATGTCCTCTTTTCTTGGGGAGAGGTTCGGTATGTATAATGGGTACTGAGTCAACATTTGTGTTTTCCTAACCACTCAGGAGATTCCAGCTGAGGTCTTATACTAAGCTGTAGTCCTAACAATAAGAACAAGGTCTGTTTAGCAGTTTATGTTTCTATTGTGCAGGAGAATGACTTCCTACCTTAAGTGACTCTGCCTTTATTAGAGCTATTATGATTTAAAAGGATTTCAAGTCCTTAAAAGTTATCAGGGGTAAAAATGGATTCTTTTCACCTCACTGTATTTCCCTGGGAAATAATACACAATAGATCCCATAGAGATCACTACATAAACCTAAGATGTGAGACCCTCTTCTCTAAGAATTCCTCCAGGATGAGGACATGAGAGGGACCCTTTGGGGGCTTATGACCCAGTCATCAAGTTGGACATAAAAGGCAATTAAAGAAAACAGAGTAACACGGACGATTCAGACAAGGTGTTTGGATAAGGGCACTGGGCATGTAATGAGGATGTTGAAGACAACGGAAGAGTCGTCAAAAAGTAAGACTTAAATTGTCCAGGGCAGAGAGTTTGCTTACAGCAATAATAGGATATGTGATTGGGACGCCAGATTGGGGCAAGACGGTGGGCAGAAAATTTTGCTCATGAAAAGTTTGTAGCTGTAGGCTACTATAGGATATTCACTTAAGTTTTAGGTATCCTGACTGTCCAGGCAAAAATGGAACTATATATTTTTTTCCTAAAAGAAAAAGACAGATGTGTACCAGTGAATCAGACAGGACAAAGTTTGCTTACTCTTATGTAAGGGATCATCCCAACACCGGGGATGAAGTTTTCAGCAGTGGTTTTGCCCATACAGATGTGGCCTTGATGGTCCTCAATGAAAGCCAAGGCCATCCTCTTGACATATGACTTTGGGAAGGGCCATTCTGAGGAGCTGGCATTCATGAGTGTCAAACATGGAGCTTTCTGATGGTTTAATTTGGTCACGGGGTTGGCACGTCTCTTTACCTAACCTCCCCAAACAACAGTTGCTTCACTAAATTTTTCAGGCTTCTAGTGAGAATTGTGCAGTAGATTCTAGGAAGCAATTTGGCAATAACTACCAGAAAGAGCCTTATAAAGGGTCAGGTCATTGCCATAGTAATCCCATGTCTAGAAGTCTACCTTATCCATGTTAGAAATAATCTGAAACACATGAAGATGTTCATTTCAGTATTATCTATAATGGTTAAAAAAATTGGAAAACACAAATGTTTAATTGTAAACACATTAGATATTACACATGATGAAATATCATAAAGCCATTGACCTGGTAATAAATAAGTGGCATGAGGCTTATGATATAAAGTAAATAAGCAAGATGCATATGAAACTTGACATATTAGTGCACTGGCATAAATATTATGAGTAATTACTATATTCACTGTGATCTAAAATATGGAAAATACGCATGGAAAATATGTTAAAGGGCTAATTACTATGGCATTATGACCAGGAGTGATCATGAGTAGGGCATAACTATTAAAAATGATAGTTTTGGTGTTTCAAACATTTTCTGTAATAAGAGATTATTACTTTAATAATAAGAAAAAAGCCTATACAATAATAAAGAGAAAACTTAACAATTAAGGTATAAGTTTGGTCTTTCCTTCTCTCACTGACTTAAGGGCAATGACCTATTTGGATTTCAGACATGAAGGAGGCAAAACTGTCTGAACAGAGAGGAACTGCTTTGAAGCTTCCACTCATAGGAAGACCTATCACATCCTCAGATGCAGATGGTAGTAGAGGTGCCTCAAGAGGGTCCAAAACTCTATGCCCAAAACACTGAATCTCCTTAAGCGGTCTGATAAAATTAAGTCAAGAAAAACAGTTGAGTGTGGTCTGCAGCCAGGTTGCCTGGATTCAAATCTTGGCTCCTCTGCTTTCTGGTGGTATGAACTTGAACAAGTCACTTAGTCTGTTGTATCATTGCCTTATCCTTATGGGGTTTCTTTTGAGGATTAAAGCATGGAACTGGAAAGTACTTCCAATAGCACCTCACTTTCAATAAGAACTCAATAAACGTGAGCTATTATTAAATCAAGGCTCCATTTCTGAGACTTGCTTATAATTCTTGTGTTAGACCTCTTGGATCCTGGTACCCTAAGCTGCCTCAGGGCCCCTGTTACATTCTTCCAGTTGTTTTCAGTCAGAACACAAGGAACTCTGTGTGAAATGTCTTTTTAAACTCTTTCTAGAAAAACAGGTTCACAATTATTCACTCACAGGCACAAATATCTTTTATAAACTAAAGACATCTTGCTTATACAGATGATTGGTTCAATAATAAGAGGGTAACTCTAATGAATTAATTTGCTAATTATCCATCCTGTTTCCATAAAACAACTGGTCTCTAGTAAGGATGTTGGGGCATTATTCATAGTTGCCAAAGGAATACAAAAAGCCATAGAAAAGAAAGACACCTAAGGGACGTGAAGGCCCAGAAAACAGTAAGTAATCTCCTCTCAGAGCTGGGTTTGGCCTCAGCATTAACAGTTACCGAATAAGAAGAGGACAGGGCCCTCTACCCTGTATCCCATGGGGAAACAGGTAAGCCTCAGTTGAGAAAAAGCACAGATCTCTCCCAAAAGAGTCTCAGCACTTTGAATTTTTGAAGAAAACTATATTTGCACCACTAATTACTAACAGAAATAAAACAGAATTGCGGGTGCATATACTTCTCAAGTTTTCATCAATTGACTTTATACTTGAGATGCTTTCTTTTTTTTAAATTGCGATATAGTTAATGTACAATGTTGTGTTAATTTCAAGTGTACAGCAAAGTGATTCAGTTACACATACATATAGATATATCTATTCTTTTTCAGATTCTTTTCCATTATAGGTTATTACAAGATACTGAGGATAGTTCCCTGTGCTATACAGTAGGTCCTTGTTGTTTATCTATTTTATGTATGGTAGTGTGTGAGATGCTTTCTTAAAAATGTCTGAGGGGGTTTAGAAATAAGCTCCCCCCACTCCCCACCCCCTGAAATGGAGTCTTTTTGAGAAGCTAGTCATACATTAATTCTATTGAAATATATGCTTCACTTGTTAGTGAAACAAAACCGTTTGAATTCACTAAGGTCACAGTAAACCAGGCCTTTGCTCTGAAGCTAAAGGCTTTAAATAGATCAAAACATTCTTTGTAATGCCCTTGAGTGATCCATTTATTGTACTTAACTTTCTCATTACTTAAATGCAAAAGACTAAAGTTGAAGAGGCCAAAACATACATTTGGAAATTTCAGAAAACATAATAGGCTGAGAGAGATAATGTAATCCTTCTCCATGAAGAGGAGAGCTTGAATATCTTGATTACAGCTTCCCTACCCATCCCTCACACATTCAAATCCAATATATGTGCTTTTATTAATGCGTGAGTGCAGAGATATGCATAAATGAATATTGATAAGGCAGGATACTGTATATTTATGAGGTTTTATATGTTTTCTCTTTATGTTTTATTTGTATTTTTATCCGGGGCTGCATACTGTATGTATGTGTTTATAAGTATAGCCGCTACGAAAAGAAATAAGATTTTAATTGATTTCATAATATTTTGCAACCACATATACACTCCCATCTATTTCACTGATGTGTATTGTAAGGCGGCGCGGGGTTGGGGGGTGTGGGTGAGACACTTCCTATGGGTCTCAGTGAAGACTTGTAATAAATATCTTAGTGCTCAGGTGAAATTTTATAAACTACCTTGTGTTGTAATGCAACTGTATCTTTGAAATTTTACATGCCTGAAAGTCAGAAATTTGGAGTTGTCATAGTAACATTAATTCCGGCCCTTTCCAAAGGTGCAGTATTTTGTCATATAGCATAAAATGTTAATGCTTGTGCCTCTGTGACTCGGCAATGAGACGGAGCTACATTTGTCACAGAATCATGAGTTTGGAGAGCTTTACTGTCGACATTTAGAATCAGAGGCATAACATGTTGCACTAAATTTCTCTAATTAAAAAAAAATACAAGACAGAGTAACAAACTGGACAAAAGGGCAAAGAACAATGATTATTATTTTTGAAATGAATTGAACAAATGGGAGAAAGAAATGGGAAGATGTTAAAACTTTTGTTGGGAGGAACTTAGTGACCCAGACGTGTTTATTCAAATATAGTCCACATTGGAACAAAGGCTCCAGCGTCGAGGTTGGTGCATTTTACCACAAATGTACAGATCTCTGTTCAGGAGAAGCAACATCTGGATGAAATGTGGTAGCAAACAAACAAGGCAGAATGTCACATCTCTGTCCCTAGGGATCTGCAAGGAGAAAATAAATAATCATCTCTTGGGGGCAGGATAAACAAATACCTGTCTGAAGACAATTATCGAATTCAGGGTGGTTTATGATGTCTTTTCTTTCTTTTTTTTTTTTTTAACTTTTTAAAATTGAAGTATAGTTGATTTACAATGCTGTGTTAATTTCTGCTGTACAGCAAAGTGATTCAGCTACATGTATATATACATTGTTTCTCATATTCTTTTCCATTATGGTTTATCACAGGATATTGAACATAGTTCACTGTGCTATACAGTAGGACCTTGTTGTTTATCCATCCTATATATAATAGCTTGCAATTTATGATGTCTTTTCTAGTTCTAGGATTTGATGCTCTTTAATAAAAGTAAATACCTCTCCATGTGCATATAAAGCCTGAAGAGGTGAGCTGGCGCCATGCTGATGATAATTTCACAGATGGAGGTAAAGGAAAAGCTTCATTTTTGGCCTCTAGACTGGAAGCCCAGAAATGGCAAGAGTGGAGATGGGGATGGGAGAGATGAAAGCACTTGTGTCTCCTCTGACTACTGAACGATGCTGGCAGTACTTCCAGTGAAGACCCTCTGGCATCAGAACTCAGAAGTGGCTTTACCTGAAACCGACATTCACCTAAGCTTGTGGTCTCTCCCAGGCGCATGTGCTCAGAGTGCTTTTGATTCCTAGGTTAGTCTCATCTCTTTAATTGAGACCAGTGACAGAATAATACTGTCTCTACTCTCTTTGGAATCCAAGTTCACTTACCTCTCTGCTTATCCCCGTTCTTTGTCCTAATATCATTACCCTCTGGTGGTAACTTTCATACATTTTTCACTCTGGTTACCATTTGCCCAAGAATATTTAGCCACAATTCCCTAAGAATCTGTGATAATATCGACTGGAGTCTATCCACAGAGCTAAAGTGTCCTCTTCCAATAGAAAAAAGTCATACATTTTAAAGATAAACATTTTACCTTTGTATGTACTACATTCTCTTGAGCCTAGGAAGTCTGGTTATTAGAATTGATATGTGTGTATTAAGCGGTGGTTTCTCCCTGTCCCTTCTGAAGAAAGCTGTTATTATATTGATGGAGCACCTTATAATTGAAGGCATCCTAGAATTCAGGAAATACAGTCCTTTCAATGTCTTTCCCAGTTTGGTCTTTCCAATAACCCTGAGTCAAGTCACACACAACTTTGAGAAGGATGCCTTTTTGTTTATTTTCTTTCTAAAGTAGTGCTGATGCATGACACCATGATTGTTGTTGCTATTATTGTTATTATTTTAATTTTAGTCACCAGGTCATTATTTTTTTAAAATTATTTTATTGAAATATAGTTGATTTACAATGCTGTGTTAATTTCTGCTGTACAGCAAAGTGATTCAGTTTTATACATATATATACATTCTTTTTCATATTCTTTTCCATTATGGTTTATCACAGGATATTGAATATAGTTCCCTGTGCTATACAGTAGGACCTTGTTGTTTATCCATCCTATTTATAATAGTTTGCATCTGGTAATCCCAAACTCTCACCAGTTCATTCTTAAACCGACTTTAATCTGATTCTGTCCCCATCATACTCCTGCAGGTAACAAAAGTCCCTAGTGGTCACCTAACATCCTCAGTCTGTGAAAATGTCTTTGTCTTTGCGTTTCCTCATGTTTGTTACACCCCTGCTGAAACTGATGACCAGTCTTTCCTCTTAAAGCTTTTTTCCTCCTTAGCTTTCCTTATGCTATTTTTTGGGAGTTTTCCTACTTACTTCCTTTCGTGCTCCCCTTTATGGTTTGCTGTGTAAAATCACTTCAGGCTTAACTTTGGTGAATTATAGCACATTGTGATATGTAACCTTATATGCAATCAAATACACACACAGTATGCATATACATGTATAGTTACTTGTGCCCAAACAAGTGTAAATATATCTGCATGGTGTTTAAAAACAGAATCCTGTGTTTTCTATAGAGATAAAATTGATATAATAGCAAGGAAATTGATCGAGATGTTTATCAGATAGGGAAACATATTCCAAATATTTTATATTTGAACTGTCACCCCTGCTCCCAATTGAATGGCAGTATTTTCCTTATCTGATAAATGCTTAATCCTATTGCAAGTGGTGGAAACAATTACTCACTTGGACTCTCATATTGTCAGCATATTCGATCTTGTCAAAGAGTGTGCCTTTGACTATCAGTTAACGCATTTGTTGGATGAAGCAATAAACAAACAGCAAAAGTGTGTGGATTGCAGGATGGTTTAAAGCCACACAATGCTTGTTTTTGCATCCAGAGAAGTGTCAGCAACCTACCTTTAATCGAGCATGTGCTTTGATCTTTGCCACGCTGGCAAAAAATTCAGCTGAGTAATTTCTTTTGGGCTCCTCTGGCCAAGCTCGACATTTTTTTGAGAAGAGTTGCAGGAGTTGGAGCCTGAGTGCGTGGAACAGAGCCAGGTTGGTTGATACCCCAGAAGTTCGGACCTGCATCCTTGGGCCGTGGAGCATTGTGTTCTGATCTCTGGAAAGCCTTGTAACAATGGATGAAGAAAGAGGCAAAAGGAGGGAAGGAGTTAGGGTCAGAATCCTCTCATTTGTGGGTATGGCGTGAAATGTTAAGAACTGGAGTGGTTTGATTTTAAGTATGAAGTATTTTGGACAGTGTTGGATTTCCAACATTGTAGTTCAGAAATAATCTGAGTAGTGTGTGGCTTTTGCTCTCAACTTTTATTTTCTGCAGAGGCCGCAGGATGAATGGTCATTCACATGCAGACATCAGCCAGACTTTGACCCCACCACCCTTGCCAAGGCCAGACGTTGTCAGTTTGTGGGGTGGAGATGGCTGTCCATTGGATCACATCAGCTGTGGATGGCATGCCGGCCCACTGTAGTGGGAATTCTGCCCCCTTCCTTCTACCTCTACTCACGAGAGCAATGTTGGAACCCAAGGGTGTAAAAGGGTCATTATTGAAGGGATAACTTGGAATTCACAAAGCTTTTGCTAATTTTAGTTCAGTATTACTTGTAATAAGACAATGTTGACATTTCATAACTGATCTCACATCTTTATCTGCCTATACAATGCAGTTGAGATTTGCTGATCTATATGATCAATTTAATCTTATTATCACGACTAATAGCTTTTTAAAAAAGCTTTGATTACACAAATCACATTATTAATCCAGAGAAAATGAAAAATAAAAACACTTGCACACAATTTCACAAGACAAAGATAATCACAGTTAAAATAATGGGAATAAGAAGTGCTTTTCATTAAAGCTCCCAGTGTGTGTGTAAATTTTCCAAAAAAAAATGGGATTATATTATGCCTATGGCTTTGTATCTATTTAACAAGTATACCTTCAACATTGTTCCACATCATTTAATAGATATTTAAATCACAATTTTGGGTAACTGCAAGTGTTCCAATATATGGCTACACCACAGTTTGTTTAGCCAGTTCCCTGTTACTGAACACTGTGTTTTTTTCTCATTCCATTGCAAACAATGCTATGATGAAATCATTGTGTATTCACCTATTCCACTTGTCTGGATTGTGGCCTTACGATAAATCCTTGGGAATAAATTTGCTGATTTGGAGTAGTAGGTGAAATCCCCAAGCATTTTGTATTATTGCCAAATTGTCTTCCAGAAAATTCATACCTATATGGTGCCCCAGCACCAGTGAGATCCCAACCTCAGCCTTCAGCCCTGCCCAGATGGTATTATTGCAATTATTTTCTAGTCCAAGAAAGAAAAGATTCTCTCACTGTTATTCTCCTTTACATTGCTAATATTATTCATGAGGTTAAACAGGTGACTATTTTTCTTTTGGGTGAATCATGTAGTAGTTAAAAGAGTGAAGGCTTTGGAGTTAGAATGTGTGGGACCATTTCTGGTTCTAGTATTTACCAGCTCTGTAGCCTTGGGAAAGTTACCTATATACCCTGTATTTCAGCTTCTTCATTTATAAAATGGGAAAACCAAGAGTGACTTCTGCACCAGCTTGCCGTGAAGAATAAATGGGTTTTTATATAAAATGCCTTAGCATAGCTCTTGGAACACAAACACTGATGAAATATTAGAAATTTCTCGAGAGAAGATTTTCAGGGCTTTAACGGCATTCACTTGTATGTTTCTAGGTTGTGTTGGTATAGCAATGAGTCAAGGGGTGCATTTATGGGCTCCATCTGGCTTGGTCTGGTTTGATTCTAAGTCCAGGGATGCTCAAGAAGTTCAAGTGTGGGTGCAACTATAGCTGGTCTCAGAACCATACCAGAGTCCCTACAGAAAGAATCCTGGGATGAGGCAGACCCAGAGCCCTTTCACGCTTCAAGAAATTTTAGAGATTAGACAAGAATTGAATTTCCTTAGAACCTGTGCATGGCTTCCTTCCATCAGTTCCTGTATCACTTGCCCATACCTGAATTGAGCCCTACTGTTTGGGAAAGAAACCCTGACCAAAGAAGACATTGCATTTGAAGGAAGCAAAAACACTGTTAGAGCCTGAAGTCTACTTGGACGGCAGGAGGCTGCGGGCTCGTGGGCAAAGGGGCTGAAGTCCTAGCCTTGCCGATGGTCACAGAGCCCATGTGGCCGTGGATCTTTTAAAGACATTTCCTAATCCTGTGAGAACTTTTCATCCATCTGTGTGATTTTCGATTTAAGTGACCAGCTGCTTTAAAATAAACTAAGCATATGACACGGGCACTTAGTACATCTTGAGAAGCAGTAGGGAATTTATTCACTTAAAACTGCATTTCTGTCATTGCTGCATGGTTCCTCCCTAAATTATCTTTCTCCAAATCATCTGATGTCAATAGGAAATTCTTCCACTCCGATCTCAGTCCAAATAAACAGCACCTCTCATCCCTGGGCTGGCTTCTTCAGGCTGCCTATGGTTGCCTTTTTAGTACCATTTAAACCTGGATTGGTTTTCACTAGCATTGCAGGAGAAGAAGACTTTCAAAGCAAGTGTATCATGCCTTGCAATGCAGGTGAAAAGAAACTTCAAGACATTCTGTACCTGGCTTTGCCTCCGTTTTCTCCTGCCGATGAAGAGGTGCAATCAATAAGCTCGCCTAGTTAAGAAATGAGTAATTTCAGAGGTTCAGAACACTTCATCCTGGAGCAGGTTATTTAGCACAGGTGTTTTAATAATTGTAATATATTGAAAAACCTCACACGGCTGGGCGGCTCTCAGACACTGTGGTGGCCTCCTGCTTGGGCCAATTCTGCCCTCCAAGATGAGGGGAATTGTGAGCCTGCAGTCATATCCAAGGCATGCCTCAGACTGAAATCCGAGCGTGTTTGAGTCCTGGCAGCTGCTACACCTTTGTCTGGGTTGAGCTTGAAGCCCGTGCTTTCTGGAGGCATTTCTTTGTATCTGCATTTACAATTAGCACATTGAAAGAGAAGGATGGACTCTACACTATGTGGGAATCAGAGAGCCTCCTGAATGCCACTCGCTGCATTTTTTTTCCCAGGGAATCTCAGGAACACACGAAGCACAGGTGGCAACGTGATGGAGGGGAGGGCGAGTGTAAGGGGGGTGATAATTGATGGGGGCCCGGAGTCCAGACCGCAGCTGTCCCCAGGTGCACCCGACTGCATCTGTTCTTCTGCGAGGTACTACGACACCGTGGCAGGTTTCAGATGATTTAAGCAGGGGAAAACAAATCAGGGACGCTCTTGGAGGAGGAAGGTGAAGAGGTGTGATTGCTACATCTGAGGAAGGAAGCTTTAGGGAAGGGAATAAATTGGATCGGGGGGCTGGCACCCAGTATCAGAGACACCTCCCTGGGTGACACCTGTGAACTTTGTGGTTCTGAGAAAGGTGTGCAGGTGGAGGTGGAGGGCTTGTTGGCTCCACACGGTCCCACTCTTTGAAGTGTTCAGTTTTTATCATGCAGTGGATTGGTGTGAAACTGTGGAGGGGAATTCTAAAACAGATGAAGTTGCATTCCTTCTGTCTTCATTGTTTCTTTCTTTCTTTCTTTTTTTTTTCATCTTTATTGGGACTGCAGGAGGGAAATGGAACTATTTGCAGCTACCAGGAATGTTCTTCCAAGCCAGTGTTTCCCCCATGTCTCCCTGATGCAATGATATTAGTAAAGGAAATAAATTCATTTACTGGATGTGATACTTAATGCAGACCTGAGTCTGGAGTCCCACTGTCTGTCCTGAGTCAATGAGGAGGAAGACCAAATTGACAACATTGGAATGATGGGAAACCCAGGCCATTTGTCATCTGCAATTCAGATCGTATATTTTGAGATTTCTCCTGACATAGTTTATATTGAAAAAAGTCTTGAAAGGTCTTCACAAGATAATGGTAAAATCTCACAGTGAGAGAAACTGATCCTTTCTTTCCTTTTTTTTAAAATATAACTTTTCAAAGAGAGTGTTAAGCGTTCACCTGTTTTGATTTATGGGAATATAAAGACACTGTAAAAGAAGTTAGGTCAGGGTACAATTGGAAGTTTTCTTACTGCCTTGGGATGCTTCCTACATTTAGTGACTCTGGCAGATTTTTTTTTTTTTTTCCCCGTGGAGTAAGTGGCTAGTGGGGCAACCATGTTGAAGGAGCGGTGTGGCAGACACATGTAAAGGGTATTCTCTGCACCTTAAAAGTGTGTGATAAAGGATGGTGTGTCCTGAGTACTAAACAAATTACTAAAAATGACAGGTTCCTCGTGAGGAATTCTGATAGCTGTTTATTATAATAGTTAGGCTTGAATACTATTATTTTTCTGCATTATTAAAAATATATCAATTGGCATATTTAGGATATCCAATCTATACTTTTTTAACTCAATGGAGAAAACTATAAGCCTTCTATTTCAAGAAGAATGAGAATAAAGCAAGTAAAATCAGTCTGTGGAATACTTTGATATAAACAGATTTACTTTAGGTGAAGAAACACATTTCTGTTTTCGGTGATATAAACCCAGGCAGTTTTGAACATTTGGTACCGCTGTTTAGAAGATGACTAACTCTTTGGTAAACTCACTAAGTCCATCACTTAGTGTGCTTCTGGCTGTAAGTAACAGAATATGCCATTAAAAGTGAATTACACAGTGAGAAGAATTTATATGTTCAAAAACAGGAGCAATTCCAGGATATATTAAATCAGTGGCCCAAAGATGATCCTAATGACCCAGGTTCTTTCTATCTGTCCATTCTCCATCCTCAGTTTATTGGCATTTCCCCTCAGTTTGTTTCCTCATAGAAGCAAGATGGTCTCTGTGGTCCTAGATGCCGTGTTCTCACACAACCATGTAGAGAGAGAGAAAAGAGGACATTTCTCCTTAAGTGTCTTTTTGTCAAGAAGGAAAACATTTTTCAGAAGCTCCTTAGCAAACTCCCCTTTAAGTTACATTGGCCAGGGTTGTATCACATGCCAAGGAATGGAATTACCAAGAACAGCTTAGACTAATGGAGACATTGTGCATCTTAAATTTCAACACAAAAATTTTCACCCTTGAACATTCCTGTATGCAAAATCCACATCTGATCCTAAGAGAATAACGTTAAAAGATAATTATTGTTTAACAATTAAAAGATGTTTTAAAACAGTAGAAGATGAACCGGTTTGCAGGGCAGAAGTTGAGACACAGATGTAGAGAACAAACCTATGGACACCAAGAGGGGAAAACCGCGGTGGGGTGGGGATGGTGGTGTCCTGAATTGGGCGATTGGGATTGACATGTATACACTGATGTGTATAAAATTGATGACTGATAAGAACCTGCAGTACAAACAAACAAACAAACCAAAAAAAACAACTAATACTAAACTTTCTTTGGGTTATTTGTATGGAAATATGTTAATATAAATGTTTCAGACATTACATGAAATTTCTAAAAATCTTATATGTTCTGGTATAATGTTATAAGGAAAAAAAAAACAGTAGAAAAAGTTGTCTAGTAGCATGCACATGTAGTACTATTGCTGCATTAAACTGTAAGCTCCACAGGAACAGGAACTTTCTATCTTTTGTGATGTATCCCCAGTGTGTGGAATAATGCCTGACTAGTGTTAAAAGCTCAATCAACATCTGTTGAAGGAATAAATCCTTGCTCCATATCCATTCCAGAGCCCCACTGGGTTTCTCACTTGTGTCCTGATTCTCTCACCCATGAACTTCACTCCAACCCCGATCCACCATGAAGTCCCACCACAATCCACAACCAATATCTGAGCCTTGTCGCTCCTCACTCCATGGTGATGCCCCACCCATTTCTCTACCCAGCTCCAGTGTAACCCCAACCCCGTCTCCAAGGCTTCTCTATTTATTTCCAAGAGTGGTTGACGGTATCTCTGGTGTCTATGAACATTTCTCTCGTTCCCGAGTCTAAGCTCGTACTGCTCCCTGCACGACAGGCCAACAATCGAGAGACGAGCTGTTGGGGCAAAGAATAACTTTATTCAGAAAGCCAGCTGACCGAGGAGATAGCGGGCTCCTGCCCCCAAAGAACCATCTTGCCTGAGTTAGAATTTAACCTTCTTTTATACTAAAAGGGGAGGGAGTAAAGCCAAGCACTTCTTGGTTCCCATCAGCCTCTGGGAGGGCACGTGTTAATTTCTTCCTTCCTGCAGCCATTCACAGGTGGACCTGGTCAGGATGTTTCCTGTGAGCTTAACAAAGGTATTTTAGCTTAATGCTCATTACCCGGGAAGCAGGGTTCCCAGAGATGGGCCATTATGTATAATTTAAGCTTATAGGCAACATCGCTTTAGTGATTAACTTGTAATAGAATACCAAATGTTCTTCCCTGTTATACTCCCACATGTTAGACGCTACCCCCTCGGTGGTATGTGACCTGTGAAGCCACCTGCGAGGGGTGCCTTGATCTGGCCACAGAGGCTGGTACTTGGTCCCCTCTCCCCGAATTACCGATGCTTACACTGAGAGGGCTGCCCCCCAGCTCTCATATCTGCAAGCCCACACCCAGCCTGTCAAAGTGATGGATTCCCAGTGGTCCTCACAGCCTCAGGACCACACTGTGCTCTTGCCAGAAAAACCAAGAAGCCTCCCTTTCTCACTGTGGCACCGTTTCTCATATAACCGCCAAACAGGGCATGAGTCCTTGGGGCCAGGGTGGGGAGCAGACTTCACAATATCGACTCTGTTTCCACTTCTGCTGCCCTTTGTATCAGAATTCACTACCATTCCACACTCTCCTTCCCTCATTGCCTAAGACACAACTGCATGAATTTCATATGGGCTCAGCTGGGAATACCAGCAGCACATTTATAAGTCTTCCTTTTCTCCCTCCCTAAAAAGAATATAAGGTGCTTACTACAAAAGCACGGAGGCCTATACCAGGTAGACAGCAGCAGAACCACCTGTAGAAAGAACTTGCTCCCTTATTATTTGGACGTCCCTTTCATTCCACAGTTCTGTGATTCATTTGTGAGTGATGCTCAAGTGACCTCTAGGATGCCGTGGGTGCCCTACGTACATCCTCTCAGTATCTACCTCTACAAGCTCCCAAAGCTGCTTAGGCAAGCACTTTCAACTCTCTCCAAAGGGCTCTTCTGGTCCCTGGAGGATGGGTGGCCCAGTCACAGGGCAAATTGCAGTTAATATCCCTAGAGTCAACCCTCAGCAGACACATGAGGTGTTGGCAGATATACATCTGACCTCCCAGGCCCCTCAGTTGGGATAATACTGAGGTGTGTTCTACACTATCTCCCAGTACTCTCCAGGATCATGGAGTCTCTCTTGTCCACAGCGATTATCTCCTTGATAAGGCACACTTTATTGGCTTTTACCTTCTTTTTGTCTCACTTCCCCATTCCTTTACCAGAGTTTCCTGGGATCATGTTCCAAATGTTCTTCTTGCACTCAAATCCTCATGTCAGGGTCTGCTTCTGAGGGAACCAAATCAACACACACACTAAAGAATATTAAGTCTATCAGGATTAATTTTAAAAATGCTCACTTTCCAACGTGCTTGGATTGATAATGGTGTTGTATCCCTATTACAGACCGAATTCAAGGGAATTCAGGGAAGTATAATTCTCTATGTTAGTTTCAGTAAAGGACATGAGATATTTTGGAGACAAAAAAGACCAAGGCAATGTGAACGTGAATATTTCCAAGAATACCTTGAGTTTTTAGTGACATTTTCTCCCTTGTTTATAAGACATATTCCTACAGTATAAATGTACAGGAGGTTTTCTTTTAAAATTTTGACTCTCTTATGTAGTGCTTCTGTTGTTGACAGTAACTCCAACTGCCTCTTGTTTGGTACTGAAGTTCATACAACAGACTATGAGCCAAAGTTAGTGATTAACTGTTTTGAAAGAATCTCCCAAAATACACTTGTTTGTAATATGTGTTGCTTTTGTGTCTCAGGTGCAAAGTAATTGGCATTTTATGCCCAATTTGCCTTTTGCAAGTGATATGTTATGTGCAGTGGGACTTAAGTGTCTTTGTAAGACTCATATTGAGAGCGGTGGTTCCAAGCATGGCTATAATCCCAGCCCACCTGGATTTTCCCATTTCCCATCTCTACTTTCTTCCAGGTCCCTATGAAAATGCCCAATTTTCCTTCTGGGGTACACTGATGCCACTTTAAACATAACTCATAATTATGTGTTATCTTCTCCCAGAGTAACATTCTCTGACAGTAACCTCAACTGTATTTTCTCTTTTACAGATATACAATGACATTCTTAAATAATTCTAAGGGGTTTGAATACATTGACCTAACTGGTGCTTTCTCTTGATAGTACAAGGTGGAGACCAGAACAGCTTATTTTGACACACTCAGTTTGCTGTGCCTTTATTAAAGTATATGTGTGTATATATATATATATATATATATATATATATATATATATATAATTATTTTAAATTAGATAATATATACAACAGATACACCAGTTGTATACTCCATCCCTGAGTGTTATCCTACTCCTGGTCTTGGGAATGCACTTCTGACTATAAGCTGAAGGATTCACTGAGATCACGCTGTCTCAAATACCCAAATCTTTGGTGTGTGAAAAGTTCAGTGCCTGCCTTTGGGAGATTCAATTGTTGTGCTTGTGTCAGGTGTGGAATTCTTACTTTCCCTGAATCTGTTCACTTTAGGGGCTTCTCTGGCCCTCCTTCTTGACCACTGCTGTTAGGCAATTAATGGAAGCAGCCTCTACCGAGACTCCCATACCCCACCACAATCACAATTCCCTAGAACACTCCCTTTGTTGTGTATTGGCTGACTTTATTGAAGATTCAGGGCAATAGAGGGCGTTTACATCACAGAAACCAATCACCTTACACTAGCACTTTAGAAATCCTTATACATAAACGTCATTTAGATAATCCTCTCCCCCAGGTATTTCACTCTTCTCAGCTCCCTACAAGGTGCTCTGTAATCACTGTGTTGATCTGCTTTCCTGCCTCTCTTTCCCATTCTCATCAATTTCAGCAAAACAAGTTCACATTTACTTCATTTGATTCCATCGAGAAATTCAGCAGAGCTTTTGTTCTCCTCTTCTTTTTTGAGGGTCTATCTTTTCACAACTAAATGATTTGCCAAGGGATTTTCCTGAACAGAGACAGTTCCCTCCCTAAGAGGAAGTTTGATACCAGCTCTAAAGATAATTGATTTTCCTTTTACCCCACTATATTGCTATTTCAAGAGCTTTGTATCTGGCCTTTTCACATCCTACCCCCCTCCAAACCAGTCTCTGTGCGTGTTTCTGAAATGTACACTTGCTCTTGTCTCAGATCCTATATTGAAAACCTTCCCAGTGTTTCCATCTCTCTGTCCGTTCATTCAAAGCTTCCTTTGCGGGAGTGTCTGGGAGAGGGAAGCAGCAGCCACAAGAGAAACTTGCCCCAGAACGATCTCCCTAAAGAACAAAAGCCTTAATCTGAGGCACGGCAGTCACAAGTGGTACCTTAATGTACTGCTGGACTCTCATGGCAACTGAGAGAAGAGAAGAGAAAAACCCTTCTACCTCTGGGGGAGGGGCATGTGTGCACCCTGGGCCCAGCAGCCAGCTGGGAGAGGGGCAGGGGACTTTGTAAATCCTCTCTTCTCCCCATCTCCCACCAGACCGAGGGACACTGGGCCTTGCCTGGAATTGAGGATTAATCAGAGCATCAGAAAATGCCCTCTATCCTCCACCCTTCAACACCAGGCTAAACCAGGGGGAGCTTCAAGGGTCATATTTTCTTCGAGGTCAGCACAAAGGGCAGACCCAGATCCAAGAGGGAAGTGGACACTGAGAAAATAACCTCTGGCGGCCAGCCCCAGCCTGAAGATATGAAGCCTGAGGTGGGATGAGAGTAACCACAGCAACAACAAAACTCCTGAATAAGTCTCACAAACCTCTGACACTAAAGCCCTCACAGAAGGAAAGCTGTGCTCATCTCCAAGTGTTGCAGGAAGGGGAACCCAAGGGGCTCTTGTCTAACACTTGGAAATGAATTGTCCGAGGAGACACATGTGCTGACAAAGCAAGAGACTTTATTGGGAATGTGCGCCCAGGTGGAGAGCAGGAAGGTAAGGGAACCCAGGAAAACTGCTCTGCCACGTGGCTCACAGTCTCAGGTTTTATGGGAATGGGGTTAGTTTCCCGGTTGTCTCTGGCCAATCATTCTGACTCAGGGTCCTTCCTGGTGGCATGCTCATCGCTCAGCCAAGATGGATTCCAGCAAAAAGGATTCTGGGAGGTTGGAAGGACATATGGACTGGCGTCTCCTCTCTCCTTTTGACCTTTCCTGAATTCTTCTGGTTGGTGGTAGCTTGTTAGTTCCACATTCCTTACCAGGACCTCCTATTGTAAGAAAACTCAAGCAAGTGGTTACTATGGTCCCTGGCCAGGGAGGGTAGTTTTGGTCAGTGGATCCCCTAACACAGGCTCAAAGAATATTTACCTCAGTATTTACTATATTACACTAGATGAGCAACTTTCAACAGAATTATTAGACACATACAAAGGCAAGTAAAGTCACTCCAAAGAGAGAAGTCAGTCATCAGAACCAGACTCAGATATAACACAGACAGTGTGCTATTGGCAAAAAGACACACAGCAGACGAGGAAACCAAATAGGAAGCTCAGAGATAGACTCACATAAATATTGTCAACACATTTTTGCACAAATATGCAAAGGCAATTTAATGGAGAGAAGATGGTCTTTTCAACAAATGGTGAGGAAATAACTTGACATACACACGCAAAAATAAAATAAAGTAAAAGGAAGCTTGACATAGCTCCAACATTATATGAAAATAACTCAAAAATGGATCATTGACTTAAACGTAAGATACAAAACTATGAAACTGCTAGAAGAAAATGGGTGTGACCTTGGGTTTGGCAGAGAGTGTTTTAGTGATGAAAGCAAAGGCACAATCTAAAAAAGAAAAAAATTTGATAAATTGAACTTTATCAAAATTATAAATTTTACCCTGTGAAAGATGCTGATAATAAACTGAGCAGGACACTATGGGGTCCTCCCGGGTACAAAGGGTCCCTGGTTTCTTATTTGCAGGATAAAGGTTTCAGCATCCTAGATCTTCCTGAATACCAAAGAGCAGATTCAAACTCTTACTAATCAGAGAAGTGAGGGAATGCAGACACAGAGGAGGAGCAGCCAAGAAACAATAGTGCAGCGACGGGGCCGGGTTCTGGTTCCTCCTCAAGGGATACACATAACACTATCTTTGAGTTCTGCAAAACCAAGGTCCTCACCCAGGTGGAGGATGGTAACTTCAGGCTGAGCACAAGATTCCTGGAACACAGCCCTGTTACCTCACCACCATCCAGTCAGAAGAAAGTCACATACCCTGCAGCCCTCACCCCAAATTTTGCCTATAAAAACTCCCTGAAAACTATTGGGGTGTTCGGGGCTTTTGAGCACAAGCCACCCATTCTCCTTGCTTGGCTCTGCAATACACCTTTCTCTCTCGGCTCCAAACTCCAATGTTTCAGTTTGTTTGACCTCAATGTGTGTCAGGCACATGAACTGACTGCATTTGGTAACAGAGAATGGAAAGAAAGGCCAGAGAATGGGGTAAACATTTGCAAAATACATACCTTACAAGACACTTACAACCAGAATATATAAAGAAATCTTAAAACTCAAAAATATAAAAAAAAACAACCCACTTAAAAAATGGGCCAAATCTGAACTGACATTTTACCAAAGGGCATACATAGAGGGCAAGGAAGCATATGGTAATATGTAAAACATTGAAGCTAGTTTTTAGGGAAATGCAAATTAAGATCAGAATGGGATACCATTACATTAGCATAGATAAAACAAAACAAAACCAACAATTTCAAATGCTGATAAGGATGCAGTGCAACGGGCCCTCTAGTTCTAGTGGAGTGCAAAATGGTACAGCCACTTTAGAAAGCAGTTTGGCAGTTTCTTATAAAGTTAAACATGCACCTGCCAAATGATTTACCAATCCTACTTTTTTTTTTTTTTAATTTTATTTATTTATTTATTTATTTATTTATGGCTGTGTTGGGTCTTCGTTTCTGTGTGAGGGCTTTCTCTAGTCGCGGCAAGCGGGGGCCACTCTTCATCGCGGTGCGCGGGCCTCTCACTATCGCGGCCTCTCTTGTTGCGGAGCACAGGCTCCAGACGTGCAGGCTCAGTAGTTGTGGCTCACGGGCCTAGTTGCCTCGCGGCATGTGGGATCTTCCCAGACCAGGGCTCGAACCCGTGTCCCCTGCATTGGCAGGCAGATTCTCAACCACTGCGCCACCAGGGAAGCCCCCAATCCTACTTTTAGGTGTTTAGTCAAGTGAACTGAAAACTTACAATCACACAAAAACATGTATGTGAACATTTATAAAAACTTTATTCATAGTTGCTAAGAACTGGAAGCAACCCAGATGTCCTTCAACAGGAGAAGGGATAAACAAGCTGTGTGTATCCATAAGATGGAATACTACTTAGCAGTAAAAAGGAACCAACTATTGATTCATGAATGAACAGCATGAATGAATTTTAAATGCATTTTCTTAAATGAAAGAAGCCAGATAATAATAGTCTATATGTTGTGTGATTCTACCTATATGACATTCTGGAAAAGGAAAAATTATGGCAATGGAAAGCAGATTGGTGGTGGGTGAGTGGGGGAGGGGTTGACTCAAAGGAGCAGCAGGAGGGAGTTTGTGGGGGGGTGATGTTCTGAAACGTATCATGATGGTAGATGTATGATTCTATGCATTCGTCAAAATTCATAGAAATGGACATCACGAAGAACAAGTTTTACTTATGCGAATTGAATAAAATAACCAGGATGTCAGTGGAAGTCAAGAAGGAATACAGACTGTGATAAATAAATACATGATATAATTACTAAAAGTGACGAGGAAAGAAAGGAGTTGACCTATGTAACTTTGGAAAACAATATTTTAACTAGATGGGGTAAGCCTGAAGACCAAAACTGTACATGAACTATTTACTCTAGTTGATAAATTTGTTTCTCACAGGGGTATGGGTTAGCAATTCTGAAACTAGGATTGAACAAACAAATACATATATTGTAGAAAACAAATGCCAGATTTCTCATTGCCAGAAAGAAGTTTACAAATAATCAGGGGGAAGTTTAGAATGAACCCTGTGGTTCTAGATGAGATTCAGGGACATCAGTATGAACTCGTGTTTATTTTAATATATATATAGTTAGACATGGAAATAAATTTGGATGCATATATGTGTGCATGTGTAGTCATTGGTTAGTATGCATACATATATTCTCTGAGAAGGCCTCTTAGCAGTGACACCCTATTTAACACCCAGAACTTGGTTTCTGAAAAGCATTCTCCAATAGAAGGAATCAGGTCTCCTTGAAGAAAAGGTTGAGGGCAGGGAAAAATATAAGATGAGACCAGAGCATCTTGTTGTTTCAAAAAGTAAGAAAGTGAGAAAAGGAAAGTCAAAAGGAACATCAACTTAAAAAATTTCCCAATGACCAAAGCTATAACAATTTGAGCAAAAAAATAATATAGTACTGGATTATAGCCCAAAAGATAAAATACACACTGATGAATCCATGCTTGTGTAAAGAAATAAGATAGGTCACGTCTTCCTTTCAGAGAAATTCCAATGAATAAATATAGACAGAATGAGGGACATAGAAAATTATCACTAGAACATTATAGCGAAAGTTGCTGCAGGCAAGCTATAAAGATGAATGCTAAAAATTAGTGGGCAAAAGTTTAAGAAGAAACTTTAGCATCACCACAAATGATTTCTCCTCAAAATATGTATTAATTACTGTGCTGGTTGTATTTATATGTTCATGAATTCTTTGATACGTTGCCCTCCGCAAGGCGGAGATTATGTCTTCTCCCCTTGGGTGAGGGCTGGCCCTAGCTACTGCATCACCAGTAACAAAGCATATTGACACCAGGTACCTTCTGATCTGATGTGCTGAGGAGGCACCCCACCTCTGTGGTATTCTTCCCCAAATTTCATCATCCCCGTCAATCATGAGCAAACATCAGACAAACCCAAGTCTAGGGACAATCTACAAATTATCTGACCTTTATTTTTCAAAAGGTCAAGGTCATGAAAGACAATGATAAACTGAGAGGATGTCAGTTAGATTAGAGGAGACGAAGGAGACAGAGAATCTAGTACAATGTGGATCCTGGATTGGACCTTGGAATGGAAAAAAGGACATTAGTGGAAAACTGGTGAAATCAGAATAAAGTCTGTAATGTAGTTAATGGTATTGTACCAATGTTAATTTCTTTAGATCACTGTATCATGATTATGTAAATGCTAATGTTAGGGGAAGCTGGGTGAAAGATATACAGGGCACCTCTATACTATCTTTGCAAATCTTCTGCAAATATAAAATTGTTTCAAAATAATGCGTTTTTTTTTAAAGGAATATAACATTTTTTGAAGTTTTGTACCTTTGGTATCATCTAATTGTCAGCTCTTTGCTTCTTGGTCCTCAGAAAATTCTTCAAAATGGCTACAATAGGGCCATTTTCCTTTTCTCCAGGAACATTGATCCTGCCTTTTGAATGATCTTAGCAGTAACAGTAATAATAACAATAGTAGTTTACATTTATTGAGTGCTTACTACATACCAGGCACTCTGCCAAATACTTTACATAGACATCCACTCATATCATACTCACCCCAGTCCTAAAAGAAAGTTCTATCCAATGTGATAGAAGTGGAAACTGAGGCAAAGAGAAGTTATGCCCAAGGCTATATGATCAGTAGATGTGGAACAAAATAGATTCAAACCACTCAAGATGCCAGACTCCACAACCAATGCTAAGTATGATAATAATTTGAGTAATTAATATGTGCTTAGCATCAAGTAATTTGTTGAGTGCTGTTTTATTGAACTGTGCATAAGGTAGTCATTTTTATTGTCTTGTTTTAATGATGAGGATGCTGAACCCTGGAAACTAAGCACCTTGCTAGGCTCCAGATCCAGGGAGCCTGAGACGTCCCTCTTCATTCCAAGTCTGCTTCACTATCTTTCCAAAGATGTGTCTTTTCCTCCCTTGACTGCCTAACTCAGGGGCTACACCGTACACATTTTTTAAAATGATAAAACTGTGTTCTGATGTTCACCCTGATTTCAAATTGCTTTAAAATCAAAGTGATTTAAAATTTTTCCTTGTAAGTGGCGTGAGGCCTAGTATGCAGCGGTGGGAACACCACTGGGTCCCCGGATGTCACAGTAAGTGTCTCACATCATGACACCATCTAAAAACTCTCTACCTACCAGCCTGTGTTGCAGGCAGTTTTTATCAAAATAGACAGTTAACACTCTTTATGTCACAGAGCCTTCCGTTCAAAAACCAAACAACAAATTCTTCCAGCAGAGGAATTTTCTCCCTACTTCCACACCTGAAGTGAGCCCTAAGGTAAAAGCACCATCAAATTCTCTCTCAGAAAAAATAAATAAACAAAGACGCCACAAGCAAGACAGGATAGCAGGAGGACACATTAAAATGACTTTTTAGCGTTACACAGCAGAGGAATTCCTGAGGCAGTAGGGTGAGATCAGATTGCCTCTGTTGCGTATTACCTTTCAAGCTTATGGCTTTCCAAAGTTGAATCTTGAACTGAACGTCAGGGGGCCATTTTGTACAGGAAAGGGATGTTATACTCACACTAAGGCTGTCCTTGATCTAGCTAAACACACCTGGAGTCCCTCATCTTCATCTCCACAGAGGTGACTGCCCAGTGCCAAGTGTAGGAAAACAATGGTACCATGTAACTCGGCAACCAGGTACCAGGAGGACACTGAAGGATGATGAAACCAGACCGGAAGGCAAAGCATCATGGGTATGGGAAACGGAATGTACTGGAAAGTAAAACAATTAGCTATTGTTCACAGCTAGAGCTAGATGAGAGCCTTTTCATTCCAATTTCTTATTTAATACTTTTCACTTATGAGCAGATCGAAGGGGATTGTTTAGATGGGGGCAAACACATATAGCAGCAATCTCTGTTTAGTCATTTGACAAATATTTACTAAACATTCCCAATGTACTAGGCATTTTGCCAAATGCAGGAGTAGAAAAGGATTATAAGACACAGTCTCTGAATTTTAGGAACTCATAGTCTGGTGGGGAAGATGGACTTGTAACCAAGTAATTGCAACCTAGTATGATAGATATGCCCTGATATAAAGGTGGGCATCAGCTTATCAGAAGAACCCAAAGATGGTGGGATTTCCTCTGTTTTAGGAGGGCCCAAGATCTTTTATAAAGTTTTTTTTTTTTCCATGGGAATAAAATAGTTACTAGTGTTCAGCGATACTTGGTAGGATAGATTTATGTACACCTGCAAGGGTAATGCCATCATTGTCAGACATAAAATTAATTTGAAGTTTAATTAATCAGTTCTCATGTACCATTAGCTTCCTAGACAAGAGAAGCCCTCCTCACCTACTCCTACCCTATTTTTCTGGGTTTACTCCCAAATGGCTCCATAATGTTTCCACTTACACCAAAATGCCCATATTCCTCAAATGTATTTCTTTGTGCACCATCTCTGTGCTTTTGTATGTACTAGTTCTTCTACCTGGATTGTCTTTATAAATGCCTAACAAAATCCAATCCATTCTTTTAAGGGTCCATCCAATATTGCCTCTTCTATCTGGAAGTAAACTCTTCCTCCTTGAACATCTAGTGTGCAATCTTATGTCTACTTTATCTTACTAGTCACACATTTCCTTATGTTGCAGTTATTTCTGCCTCTAACTTATACATGATTTCAGACTAGGTCCCATGTGACTTTTTTTGGAGCTAGCACAGTAGCTGAGACATTGAATGGATTCAGCACAGTTGGCAAATAAATGTACTTGTGGAAAGAGATGATAATTTGCTAGAAAACTTGGACTTGACCAACCATGAGTAAGTCAAAAATGCTCTACAAAGAGGCAAGATACATTCCAGAATTACCCAGCAAAGAAAGGGGAGTGAAGATGTTAGTGGTTTTCTCAAATGTTTGAAGGGACCCAGTCATGGCCGGCTTCCTAGGTGTGCAACCCGTGCATCAGAGAGTCTCTTGTCAGCTGGGGGTAGATGGATGTAAGGTGGTATGTTAGTTTGTTGGGGCTGCTATAACAAAGTACAGGCATACCTCATTTCATTGTGCTTCACTTTATGGCTCTTTGCAGATATTTCATTTCTTTTAATTGAAAGTTTGTGGCAACCCTGCATTGAGCAAGTCTATTGGTGTCATTTTTCCAGCAGCATTTTATCACTTGGTGTTTCTGTGTCACTGTCTCATAATATTTCAAACTTTTTCATTATTATTATATTTGTGATGATGATCTGTGACCAGTGACTCTTTGATGTTACTATTGCAAAAAGATTACGACTCACTGAAGGCTCAGATGAGGGTTAGCATTTTTAGCAAAAAAATGTTTTTTAATTAAGGTATGTAAATTTTTTTAGATATAGTGTTATTGCAAACTTAATAGACTACAGTATAGTGTAAACATAACTTTTATATGCACTGGGAAACCAAAACAAAAAAATTGTGTGACACTCTATTGCAGTGGTCTGGAACTGAACTGCAATATCTCTGAGGTATGCCTGTACCACACACTGAATGGCTTACACAGAAATTTATTGTTTCATAGTTCTGGAGGCTGAAAGTCCAAGTTTAAGGCAGGGTTGGTTCCTTCTGAGGGCTGTGAGAGAGAATTTGTTCTATATCTTTCTCCTAGGTTCTAATAGCCTTGGACATTCCTTGGCCTATAAATGGTGTTCTCCATGTTTCTTTACATCTGTATGTGTGTCTGTCTGTGTCCAACTTTCCCCTTTTTATAAGGACACCAGTCATATTGGATTAGGGCCCACTAGACCTCACTTTAACTTAATTACCTCTGTAAATACCCAATTTCCAAATTAGATCATTCTGAAACACTAGGGGTTGGACTTATATCTTTTTTTTTTGGGGGGGGGTGGGGACAATTCAACCCATAATAGATGGATATCTGTCAGACAGAATTGTTTTTATTTGTATATTAAATTATCTTTTGAGTAAGATTGGATAGGATTGAATTAAATCTCTCATTTTTTGGTGGTATTCTAAAGGACCTATGACTTCTGTACTCTTTTCCCTTAGAATTTTACTATTTAGAGGAAGCTAAAATCATTCTTCTCTCAGCATGTACAAGGTGTCATTAGGATAGTAAGAGGTGACTTAGACCTCAAGTTGACCCCTGTTTCTTATGGTTTAGCCACATAACAGGTACAGCCTTCTAGACCTGCAAGGGACCCTAAAGGTAACACAATAACTTTGCTTTACTAACGAAGAAATCCAAGTCCAAGAGGTTAAAATAATTTGCTTCAGAGCACTCAGCTAATTAAGGGTAGAAGTAGAATCAAAGCCATGTCCTTTAACTCTGAATATGGGAGCTTTTTAGTCTATCACTGTGCTCATATATACAAAAAAATATCCTAAAATCTTTAAGTCAAAGAGTTCTCAGATACACACCGCTTGTGTTCTCTCACTAATGCTTGCAACAAAGATTGTAAATGCTTAAATGCTCACAGGAGCCAGACAGATCATGGAAATAAATCAACCAGGTTGGGTGTTGTTTCCAGGGAGTTGTGAAAAACTGAAAAACAGGGGCCCTTTCTATGAAAGTGGGCGAGGGGAGCAACCTGTTCTCAGCCCAGCTGCTTACTGCCCTGCGGAACCATGTGCTAACTTTTCCAGGTCTTCTGCTATTTAAAGGAGGTCTAATCTGGATTTTATGCAGAATTTTCTAACTTTTAAATGTGGGGAAAAATACATAAAATGTTAAGAAGCATTGCGTAAGCCAAATAAAAGTTTTCAGAGGGCCTGGCCAGTTGTAAGCCTCTGATTCATATCTTTTACTCCCTTCTTATTCATCTAATAATCCCTTTACTCCTTGGATATTGCTAGGTTTAAGAGCTCAAAGGCATCCTCAGAAACAAATGGAATCACCTTTGACAATACATATTGAAGGCTTTCTGTTGGATTTCCTTAAGCTTTCTTTTAAGGCTTTTCATACCCTGAGTACCTATGTCATTGTAAACAGTAGCAAAGTTTGTATAATTAGTAGCCATTGGCAGTAAATGATTTGCCTTTTTTTTTTTTGGCTGCGAGGCCTTTGGGATCTTAGTTCCCCAACCAGCGATTGAACCCAAGCCCTCTGCAGTGAAAGCAGGGAGTCCTAACCACAGTACCGCCAGGGAATTCCCTGTCATCTTCATGTCTGAATTTCCCAAAACATCAGAAAGGTTTTGTGAGAAGGACATACATTTCTCAGTTTGGGTGACGGTTCAAGAATTCAACTTCAGGGCTTCCCTGGTGGCACAGTGGTTGAGAATCTGCCTGCTAATGCAGGGGACACGGGTTCGAGCCCGGGTCTGGGAAGATCCCACATGCCGCGGAGCAACTAAGCCCGTGAGCCACAACTACTGAGCCTGTGCGTCTGGAGCCTGTGCTCTGCAACAAGAGAGGCCGCGATAGTGAGAGGCCCGCGCACCGCGATGAAGAGTGGCCCCCGCTTGCCGCAACTGGAGAAAGCCCTCGCACAGAAACGAAGACCTAACACAGCCAAAAATAAATAAATTAATTAATTAAAAAAAAAAAAAAAAAAAAGAATTCAACTTCAGGCGGAGGGACAAATTTGCAATTTGGAATTAACAGACACACTATATAAAATAAACAACAAAGACCTACTGTATAGCACAGGGAACTATATTCAATACCTTATAATAAACTATAATGGAAAAGAATCTGAAAAATAATAGATATATAGGTATATGTATAACTGAATCACTTTGCTGTACACCTGAAACATTGTATATCAACTACACTTCAATTAAAAAAAAAATTAAAAAAAAAAAAGAATTCAACTTCCTGGAGGTGAACTTCCGGTTCAAATGTTTTCGGGCAGAGAGCCTATCTAATGCTTGCTGTGATAGTGTCTGTACAGATGGTTTATCATAAAATAGTGACAACACCAAGCTCAAACTTCATATACTTATCTTCCTCTTAATTCTCCAGGGCAAGGTGAAATTTTTGTTTTTTAATCTCACATTTTACCGCCGGAGACTGATTATTCCTTTAAAGAGCAAGTCACTCCCTCACTCACCCCTGCACAAAAGCCTGCCAGTTTTATGTCATTCAATGACCCCTTGCTTCCCCTGGAGTTTCTACCTTGGCTTGTCTGTTAGTGCTATTCAGGTGGCATGGGGGGTGTTTTCCAATATGGAAAGAACGACTTTCCACCTTTGAAGCATTTCATCTAAGGTGGCGTTCTTTAGACAACTTAACGTGGATTCTTTCCCTTTCTTTCTTTTCCCCTCTTAGGCACGCAGGCGCTCTGGTGGCATTTTTCATTCTTCACACTGCAAAAATTGTGTGGAAAACAATAGGCTTGTTTCTAATTTGGCGTTTCCGAAAGCTTGGCAAAATAGAAATAAGTCTGTATTCAAAAGCTGAAAAAGAGCATGTAAATAGCACTAACTGAAATTTGTGATTAAACAATTAACAGAAAAGAACCTTACGAAGTCATTAAAAAGTATAAAGAGGGAGGCACTTCCGGCTTGATCATTACGGGGTTTGAACTGTTATTATTTAACACTGACTGAGCACCGGCCACGTGGGAGCCAGCCTGTGAACAGCAGAGTCGGAAATAGTCCTTTCCCAGTGGTATTCTCATTGGTGTTTCTTCCCAGCAAGAAAACCTGAAAAACATTTTAGGGAGCGCTCTATAGAGATATAGAAATAAGGAAAGAGGCTGTAGATAACATGATCATTGGGGACCAAGGTAAAGAGAACATTGGCTTTGGAGTACAACAAACATACAAACAGACAAAACTGAGTTTGAATTTGTCTTCCCTCTATTTATCTCTGGGACCTTGGGCAAATCATTTCATTTCTCTCAGCCTCAGTTTCTTCATCTATAAAATGGGAGTACTATTATATCTCTTAAAGCTTTCATGAGACGGGATGATGATTCAGGTAAAGTCAAAGAACATCCTAAATACTCAGGAAAAGGTCGCCATCTTATTATGATTATTGCTGCTAACTGTCTTCATTCATAACCATCTCATTGTTTCATAACATTGATTAATTTGTAGGATATTTAAATGTCACAAAGAATTTGAGAAAGAGGAATTTAAAGGGATCAGGGAAAAGTATACCAGTCAGTTAGGATTATGTTATTTCATTTGACTTTAAGCCAAGCAAATGTTCAGCTGCCAGTTAAAAATGTACCACCTGCCTTTCCCTTCTCTTTAATATATTCTTTAAAGTAGCATGGTGGAAGATATCCAGCTAGACTCAGAGCGTGCCTTTTAATTTTCAATTTTGAGCATCCTGATTCTAGGAGGAATCCTACTTTTGGGCCTGTAAACAATGAAGGAATTTGAAAGCTTGCACCCTCCATGTTTACAGGGAACACTGCTCCAGACAAATGCAGTTGTAATATGTTTTGCTTAGGATTTATCTCTGTTCATATAGAGTGATATTATTTTCCCCTATGAATAGTAACAGATGCAAGGAGAAGATTACATAAGAATGGCTTAGTAGAGATAAGGATATTTTCACTTGTGAGAGATGAAACATGTTAGGGGAAAGCAGAGAACAAAAGCTCTCTTCCACAGTAGGGAATATATTTGATGACCTAATGCAAACATTATACACTTTGGAAGGTGCTTGATATTACAAGTATCATTTTGTACTGTGTGCTCCACTCAGCATATTTGCTATTTTATTTTAATACACATGATTAGCACTAGAAGTGGAGAGTGTTACGGATCAGAAGTTATACAAACATGGAGAATGTCGCTGCAGTGATCAGGACAAAGCCAAGGGGGCAGGCATGCCAGGTACCCCACCGAGGGGCTGACCTCCCCCATTCTGGTCAAAGGAATACAGCAGGTGGTACAGTGGAGTTCAAACAGGCAAGAACATTCAATGTGGCCACTTCTTACAAATAAATAGAATTTCTAAAAAGAATTAAAAATGTCCAGTACAGTGTTTGGAGCATAGTAGACACTTAACGGATGGAAAATTTTTTTTTTTTTTAGCCTCTTTTCTTTCAGAAAGTGTAATGTTATTGCTGGCAAATGGAATATTAGTGACTATTCATTGAGCACCTAGTATGCAGCATGAATCTTCTAATGAAAATCCTTTTTGCTTCTGTCATAGCACTTAAATTTTTTTCTTCCTCGGAACTCACCTTCCTTCGATTCCTGTGATAGGCTTCTCTGACTCCTAGGGTCAAAAGTCTAGCTGGGGCAGGTCAAGTTGTCTAAATAAAAACAAACATATTTTGGGGGCGGGGGGGGCGGGCGCGCTGCTCAGCTTGTGGGATGTTAGTTCCACAACCAGGGATTAAACCTGTGCCCTCGGCAGCGAAAGTGTGGAGTCCTAACCACTGGCCCACCAGGGAACTCCATACTGTATAGGACTTACTGTATAGCACAGGGAACTCTGCTCAATATTACGTAACAACCCAAATGGGAAAAGAATTTGAAAAAGAATAGATACATGTATATGTATAACTGAATCACTTGGCTAGACACCTGAAACTAACACAACATTGTTAATCAACTGTAGTCCAATATAAAATAAAAAGTTAAACAAACAAACAAACAAACAAAAAAACAACTAAACCAAACAGAAGAAGACAAGACCCTACCTCAGAACTCAGCCTTAGTAACGTGAGAGACCCTGAAGGACTTCAGAGCTGAAAATTTTCCACCATGGCCTTTGCATGTTCTTTCCCTGGACAGCTGCTCCTTTTCCACTCCCTTTTGGGCACAACTTTGATTTCTAACTGTTCTTGATCCTTCTTGATAAAACTTAGATTGACCAACAATGGGGTGTGGCCCAGGGAATCTGCATTTTTAACAAGCTTCCAGGTGGTGCAGAGGTTGCTGGTTCATAGACCACACTTTGAAGAGAAGAAATCAGGAGACGCTCTTATTAGGGTGTCTATTCTAATCATGGGTTCTTAAGATTGCATGGCTCAGAGGAATAATCAGTGGTTCTGGCAGATACTGAACCCCTGTTATTTGTAGCATGAACTATAACATAGTCATTTAAAATATATAGAGGTAAAACTGGAAAGTCCTTTTGAGTAGGTGGAAGCTTTCAATTACTGTTTGTTTTGTTGACTTTCCTCAATCATTGTCCAAAATATAAGTTTAAGATGTTGACAACAACAAAAACAAAGTTTTATATCTCAGCCATCTGTTGTTACAAATATATTTTCTAGCCCAGGTTTATGAACTATATTGTTCATTGACAATTTATTGGGCTAGTTTTAATTGATTCTTTTCCTGGGCTGAGCAGTAAGTTTCAGGAGTGAGCACAAATATTTATTTTGGAGGCTGAAGAATTATAGGTCTGATGAAGAACGAGAAGGTTATTACACTCAAAGGACATTTGTACCCATTTTGGGGAGAATTGAAAAGGAGTGTATTATTGTGGGATGGATAATGGTAGTTTCCTTCTACACTTAGCAATTTCATAGCAATGATACAGCTGTGTACTATGGGAAACCACCCAAACACTTGGCAGAAGTAGAATACCAATGGTTCATTCCTAATTAAACTTGTTTATTTTATTTATTTTTTTCTTGGTGTGTGTATGGCCTTATTTCAGGTTTGAGTTCGTTCTGTGATACAAAGACTGAATGCAGGCAAAATACAGTCTGCAGAGAAAGGCTATTTTTAATGTTCCAGACTCATTTTTTTTTTCTGAATCCTCTCTTTCCTTCTTTTCATCCATCCCCTCATATCAGGCACCTATTGCCTTATTTTCTCTCCCTCTTATCTTTTGTGCAAGATTCTTGGGGAACAATCTACTATCAGCTATTGGAAGTATAAACATAAATCCATGTTGCTTTTCTGAAGCATATTTACACTTAAAATCTCATCTTGGTTGGAATTGGAAAATGATGTCCCAGTTACTGGAAAATTAGGCATTAATGAGCTGATAGCACCAGAGGAACATTATAGAGCTTCTGGTTTGAGCATACGGTGATAGTGGGGTAGGGATTTGTTTGAAGACTAAAATAGCCCTTCTGGTTGGCTTGGGAGTTCTTTGGGACTTAACTAAATTTATAATTAGTCAACAACTGATCAATACCATGTGCTCTAGTTTTCCAAGGACTCTTCTTCCCCTCCACCGAAAAAAGGACTTTCAATTGAGAAAAAGAATTCAGATTTCAAAATGAGGAGTCCTACCACATTGCCTCTTGCAAAACTGTCTTCTAATTTTATTACTTTCTCTCACTACATTTTATGTTCAGGTGCTTTGTTAGAAAATGATTGCAGGAGTTGGAAAAAAGTCTAAAAAGAGGAAAACCAAAGATATGGTCTCTCGATCATTTATTCTTTCAACAAATATTTATATTTATACTATCTAGAGTACCTAGAACTAGATAGTACGGGGGCTACAAAGAATAATTTTTCCCCTTGGGGGGGATTAATTTTTGACTCATCTTAAAATAATAAAGTCCTCATGAAAAAAAAAGATTAAAAAGCACCCCCAAACCTCATTTGGACAAATATCTGTGCACCATGCTACATGTTACACAACCCCACAGAGTGACTTGTGTGTACAGACCTCTGTATACGGTTCCCACTGGACTTGTGTAGGGTACAAGCTGTCCAGCCTTCTGAGGCAGCCCTGTGATACTTACTTTAGGGACACTGAAAAAGAATGACTTGTTGTCTCTAAAATACTTCTCAAAATATTCTTTCTCCTTTGTTTATTAGATAACCACGTTCTGTCTCACTCAAACAAATCAACAAAAAATTTCAAATTGATCCAAATGCTCTAAAATGTTTTCTCTTTAAAGTTCATTTTTCATGGATTTTGCACTTCATACAAGGGAAAAAAGTGAAACAATGAAGAGGGGCTTTTGGAGTAATTTCCAGTGACTCTAGATTCCTCTCATTATAGATCTTAGGGCTATTGAAAGGCAGGTCTTACCTCCCTAATTGGATGGAAACTGTTCAGCCTTCCCTTCCAGAAAAAAATTGGTCTCTAGAGTCAAATGTTTGGCTTCTCTTTATGCAAAGTAGAGTCAAAAAAAAAAAAAAAAAAAAAAAGCACAAATTGAACCAGTAAGGCAAAAGGCGGAGTAGATTCTGTCCAGTCACAGAAAACCCAAATTGTCGATGCCTTTCCACCGTGATTTTTTTTTTTTTTTCTAAACAAAGCAACGCCCAACTGAAGGTGGGCTGTTTCACTTGGGCCAGTGCAGACACACAGGCATCAAAGGGTTTTGTGAGTAATTAGTAACGTGAATGCAGTCATCACACTCTGAGATGCGTACATATCTATCCGAGCAGAGGGGAAATTGTGTAATTAATTTTGAAGCTGTTATGATGTTTCAATTGATTTGGATCAGAAAAAGGAGAACAATTAAGAAGAATCAGAAAACAATATCCTGTTTAGTATTCTAAAGGGAAGAGATAAATTAAATAGGAGTTTAATTGAAAAATTCTGATCTATATGAGGGAAATGGAATGTTGTGTAAAAAGGAATCCTGACATTATGGGAGCACTTATACTGGGCCAGCACCTTGGGCAAAAAAGTCTAAATTCTAATGACCACAGAGCCTTCAGGAGAGTCAGAGGTCAGAAGTCAAAATGTTAAAATTGTTTCAGTTACCCACTTAACCCAAAACTTTTGCTTCTGGAATTATTCTATTGGAAAAATATTACTCCATGTTAATTCCTAACACAAAGTATAAAATATTGTCATTATTTTAGTCTTTCCATGGCCTTTTATGGGTCATTTTACCTTCTTCATGTGGCCCTTTACCTATAGGAATTGGAATAAACATGGCTGTTTTCATAGCCTCGATCTTTCTGAAAATGCCATTAGTAACTTATTTATCTCACGGAAAAAGCATATTGATATGTTTCTAGGCTAATGATATAAGATAAAATTCTTGAAAAAAATTAATACATTTAAAAAATTTCAAAACAACCTTGGAATATAATAGCTAAAATCACATGCTGGAAAACTGCATTGTTTTTATATATATTTATCAATTACTCATTACTTAATTGATTATTAATTAAGTGTCTACTATGTGTATAATCTTATTTCCTATTGCTGCTTCATTAATTCTTGCTAGAAAAAAATCCAAGGATTTCCTTGTGTCCACTGTACTCATAATTCCCTTGTGTGCACAGATTTTTCAGGAAAACCAACTGTAGCCTTGGAACCCAAAACCCATGTCTTTTGGAACTCTAATTGAATAAATAATTATGAGGGCAATATAGGCAAGAAAATATATATTATATCAACTACAGGTTCTACTGCTTAACGGTTTGATTTAAAAATAATGGTGGGCTTCCCTGGTGGCACAGTGGTTAAGAATCCGCCTGCCAATGCAGGGGACACGGGTTTGAGCCCTGGTCTGGGAAGATCCTGCAAGCCGCAGAGCAACTAAGCCCGTGAGCCACAACTACTGAGCCTGTGTGCCATAACTACTGAAGCCTGTGTTACTAGAGCCTGTGCTCCGCAACAAGAGAAGCCACCGCAATGAGAAACCCGTACACCATAATGAAGAGTAGCCCCTGCTCACCACAACTAGAGAAAGCCCACGCACAGCAACAAAGACCCAATGCAGCCAAATATAAATAAATAAAATAAATTAAAAATAATAATAATGTGATTCTGGGACTTCCCTGGTAGTCCAGTGGTTAAGACTCTGTGCTCCCAATGCAGGGGACATGGGTTTGATCCCCGGTCAGGGAGCTAAGATCCTGTATGCTGCATGGTGTGGCCAAAAATAAAATAAAAAAAAAAAAAGGTAATGGCATGCCTATGAATTGTGGCTGGATTTTTATCTTAAAAAGGGACTGAAATTCATATTCAGTAAATTTTGTTCAAATTGTATAATTCATTTTCTTCTGATAAGTATAGTCGCGTGACCTCAGAACTCCTCATGAGCTAATTATTAGAATGATTCTTTGCTTATCATCTAAGAAAGTTTGGAGTCAAAAGACAAGAAAAGGACAAAAAGCTGTATGTTATGAAGACAACCATTTCTGGCTTCTGGTTAGATGAATTTATGGCCAGGAGGTAGAATTCTCCTTTCTTGTGAGTTTGGCATTTTGGTTTTCTTTCTTTTTTTTTTTTTAAGATTTTTTTTTTTTTTTTTTGATGTGGACCATTTTTTAAAGTCTTTATTGAATTTGTTACAATATTGCTTCTTTTTTTTAATGTTTTTGGTCTTTTGGTTGCAAGGCATGTGGGATCTTAGCTCCCCGACCAGGGATCGAACCCTCACCCCCTGCATTGGAAGGCAAAGTCTTAATCACTGGACCACCAGGGAAGTCCTGGCATTTTGGTTTTCTTGGATTTAAAATACTCACTGTGTCAGGAGAGAGCGTTTCAAGCAGGCCAGATAAGATGAGGAGCCTTTTCTGCCTGCAAAACTTGATGTGCTAAGTTCAGTTGTACAGGGTAAAATAGTAGGGCTCTGTTAGTGGTTGATACAGAAAACAACCTTTCAGAATATGCAATATTCTATCAATTTCTTTACCCCAATTTACAATTCATTAGACAAAAGATCCAGTCTTGTTCATCCCATGTTAAAGTATGGGTCAAATTTAGGCTAATTGAGAATGTTGCCTGATAGTGAATCTTCTCTCAGCTCCTTTGCAACCCTCTTTTTTCTCCCTCTAATACCAGAAAGAAGTCAGCTAGGAACAGCCTGTGGTGCTTTCTGAGGGGATTTCCTGCACCTTCACGTACTCTGACCAACTCTTTGATGGTAGAATGAAAAGAACATGAGCAAGCAGAAGCCACTCAGTAAGTACAAGCGAGATTTGGTGGATGTACTTTGAAAAACTTGAACTGTTCTCATATTTTTGTTCCATCTACTAATCAACCTCTTTTTTTTTAATCTCAGAATTGTATTTGCTTCACGTCTTTCCTAGCTCCACTATAGAGAGATGATTTTTATGTCCTTCCTTGAAAGTAGAGTGTCTTGCTGGGTGGCTGTCATTTATCCTCTCATCATATAAAACTTGTTCCTCTCAGACCCCTTCTTCTCTGGAAAGTAGCTGTTCTGAGGATGGTGTTTGCATTTCAACCTGGTGATACTAAATCAAGGTGACACAGAGACTAAATTGCAATCTTTTCAAAAACATTACCATTTTTGAAGCTTGGGTTTCCTCTGATTACATAAAAAAAAGAGACTCTAGGTATAAGATGCTGGGAAACCCAGTTTCTTCCCTCCAATCATCCCTTGCTTTCCTGCCCCTTTACTGAATAACCAAGTGAGTATACTGCAGAAGCTTTCTTACCTGGTCTCTATGGCCTCTGTCTCCTTGGCAAGTAAACTTTTCAGAGATTACAGGGAAAATGTTTCCTTCAGCCCCGGAGCTGTTTTAATGCTTTCAAATGTCAGAAGAAAAGATTCTACAGTCCCATAGGTGCTGGTGTGAACGGGGCAAGAGACAATATTTTAAAACTTGTTTAGTCAGTTCTTCACTAGGCAGCAACCTTCAAAACGTGTGCAAATTATAAAAATGAAAAATAATGTAAGTAAATTGTGGAAGAGGTTTGGAAGTTAAGCAGAGAGAGACTCCTCTATTTGACTGCCCCCAGAGCACTGGGTATGGGACATCCTGCTTTCCTGTGCCTACACATTTTCAAGGCAATAGAGATTTGCTTTCACAGCTGCTGGGGGTACAAAAGGCAAAGGGAGTCGGGTCACCAAAACACTCAGACTGACTTTCACCTTGAGTGCAAAGGAAACACAGCTTTTAACATTTCCCTGTTACTTATATGATCTTTCTCATGAGTCCCCACCTACCAAATATCAGTTTTGGGGGGGGTTATCTTTAACTAATCCCTAATCCGGACATTTTCATTAAGTAACCTGGTCTAACGGAGATGGTGTTTTTTCAAACTCTTCTCCAGTCCTCAGAAACCAAACCATTTTACCCCGAACAGAACAGGTGGTTGTGGGACAGGGACTTACTACCTTCTCATGGTGGCGAGGAAATACATTCTCAGGCCTTTGTTTGGTCATCTTATGCTTTTTCTGGGATAATGACCTCTGAGGTGTAGCTGGTTCCATCCTGCCGGCATCTACTGCTGAAGGCTGCTCCTGGTAGGCTTTGGGTGCTTTTCTCTGTATTGGCACAGCCTGAGCAGTGGTCCCCTCATGCTGATTTGGTAGCATGTGAGCATCCTTGGTGCTATGGATACTCCTGAGAGACAGCAAGAGCTCCTGTACTTCAGGCTCAGACCTGCTTGGTAGACCTCACTTGTACATGCCTGGGCCCTTTTCTCTTGCCATGGTGACTCAGCCAGACCCCAAACTGCTTAGTGGCTCCACTAAAAATGAGTTTTTTCATTATTATTTTTTAGTCTCAGGCTGGGTCCCATGCAAGCAGGCCCATATCTGTCACCTTAACTTCGAAGTTCAACATCGGCAGACAAACAATCTTATCATCAACAACATCCGAGCACCATGATTGATGTTTATTAGGCCCTCAGTGTTTTTCTGCTGAATGACTGAATGAATGGATGAATGAATGGTTCCACTGAGTTCTTAAGGAATAGAAGTCTTTAGCCCAACTACATTCATCCTTAAATATTTTTCAAGTGTATGCTCCAATTCATTCTTATTTAAGAAAGGAGTTGTAAGTACCCAGTCATTTAGGTAAATTTGTCACAGAAAAAAATTCAACAGGCAGAAAATATCCTAGAAGTGACTTGTTAGGACACCCCAGTGAGATTCTCTATTACCTTGCCAGGAAAATAATGGCCCATCATCAATACAGGTAATTGCTAAAGCACATTGATAAGAAAGGCATCTTAATTAAAGATTCTATTGGAAACATATGTGGACCAATCTAATTTCTAGGCCACAGGGCAATAATAACCTTCCTATCTAATACGTTTCTTATTTTTATGAGCATTTATTGTTTGGAGCAATACTGTCTAATTGGACCAAGCACAGGGGAAAAGAGCATTAATGCTCTTTGCTCTGTGCTTGATACACACTTTGAATGGGAACGTGACTGCAGAGAAGAGAGTGTGTTAAAGCCTCCATGGAACTTGACTTCTAGGACATCGTAGACAGACAGGGAGCAGCCCTGGCTGAGTCCACTGGGGGTAGATATGGCTGCTGTTAATCTATTTGCACTGGGGCGTTGGTGCCAACTCAGATTCCCCTTGTTACTCAAACTTCTTGTCAGACTGAGTCATTCTTTCTCAGTCACCGAATCCCACAAGAAAGTGGAAAGTACTAAGTGTCCATCAACAGATGAATGGATGAAGAAATTGTGGTGTATGTATACTACTGAAATACTACTCAGCCATAAAAAAGAAGGGAATCCTGCCATTTGCAACAATGTGGATGGAACTTGAGGGCATTATACAAGATGAAATAAGCCAGACAGAGAAAGACAAACATTGTATGCACTCACCTATATGTGGAGTCTTAAAAAGCCAAAATCATACAAACAGGCAATAGAATGGAGGTCGCCAGGGGTGGAGGGGTGGGAGAAATGGGAAGATGTTGGTTAAAGGGTACAAACTCCCAGCTATAAGTTGAATAAACTCTGGGGATCTAATGTAAAGCATGGTGACTATGATTAACAATACTCTATTATAAACTTGAAAGTTAAGAGAGTAGATTTTAAATGTTATCACCACACACACACAAAATGGTAATTATGTGAGAGGATGGAGGTGTTAACTAACCTTATTGGGTATTCATTTTGCAACATATAGGTGTATCAAATCATCACATTGTACACCTTAAACTTACATATGTTGTATGTCAATAAAATCTCAATACAGCTCAAAAGAAACATATGACTGGTAAAAAAAGTGAAAAGTAGAGCTTTAAATACAAGATAAAAAAGAAGAAAAATTAAAGAGAAAACTGAAATTGCCAATAGAAGTATTGTAATAACATCCAAATCCCAAACAATGTACAACAACTTCTTTCTGCTTGCAACAGAAGATGAAACTTTAAAATAAAAATGGCTGGGTATAAAATGCTCTAAATTTTGGCTCAAATCAATTTGTCCGTAGATTAAGATTTTCTGATTCTTTATGAAGTTTATGTTATTGAAGTGGAGAAAAAAGACTTAATTTCAAAACCATGATTGGTTGCGTAGAATAGTTGCTGGATGTTCAATAAATAGTCTCTAACTCAATGTATTCTTAGGGGGTTTCCATGAGACAGGACAGTAGATACTGTGTGATTTGTCTTTTTATATTGGTTATTGATACATAAAAGAAGTTCTCATCTATACTATTGTTTTCACCGTATTTGTAACATTGCACAAAAAACATGTTGCTGTTAAATGACTTGATAAACCGTTGGCTTATACTGATATATATATACAACTCTTGCCTATGCTATTTTCCAACAGCACCAGGATCAGACCAATGGACATCTTATTAAAAAATATCTTTAGCAAAATAATTTAGGCTGTCTGTGGTATAACAGTTGAATATCAGAGCTGACACAGGATTCTTTCCAGCCATTTGCTTTTATTAATGCAGATTTATTTATTAAGAGCATATTTTTACTTTATTTACTCGAATGCTTTTTAAATTTTTATTTTTAAAATTTATTTTATGAATACTCATCTATGAATGTTCACAGTTGTGAACATAAAAGAGTTGAGTTCTCTCAGCCATCACTGGTTGGTTTTTCTCTCAAGGTTCTTTCCCATTTGGCTGAATTTTTCCTGTCCTTGTCTTCTTTTGTTTTTTGCCACCTTTGTCGACATATGGAAAAATCTTTATTTAGTTTTTTGCTGGCTTGTTTTAGCTCAGCTGGCCTGGAGGGCAGGACTGGAGTGGCAAACTGGGATTAGCAGAGTTAATAGCTGTGATTTTTCATGAGTGGCATGGTCTTTGGATCAAGTCTTGAAGACTTAGGAGGGTAGAAGTCAGAGACCCACATAGTCTAAGCAAGTGGTCTTCCAAACAAAGCCTGTCTCACATGAGAATTATGAGATGGTAGCTCTGGCCACACCACGGCATCACAAGTGGAGGGGGGTTGAGACCAAGTCTTCACTGACAGGCCCTGGCAGGTGATTCCTCTAGCAGTAGTTAATTAAGAGACACGTTACTTGTGGCTACCTTTAACACTATCTATCATGAGATATTCTCATGTCAAATTCCTTTTGACTTTTTCTGATAACCGTTTAATTATTTACTAGACTAGAGATGTTCTAGGGCTTAGAAGGGTGGGGGGAGGAAAGCTGACATATCTGAACAAGTGAGTAATTTATAATGGAACTAAAATATTCATAAACTGACAACTCAGATACTTCAATTAACACCATCCATTCTATTTCTGTTCCAGATAGTAAATTGAAGCCTCTAAATAACGTTTGTTTTACAATGGATGGTGCATTTCTGAACAGAGCAGATACATTTGAAGTCACTACCTTGTGCTTAGTTGGTCTCTTTAGATCTGGGATAGAAAGCAGACTCTTTCAATATACATCTGCTATGAATAGTAGACATGGGAACTCTGTTTAGCGAATTCACTTTATAAGCCAATGATTCTTCAGTTTTCCCAAGAGGACAGGTCACTTATTTAACTTGGTTACCTGACAACATTTTGCATTGGTTTGTCATGCAGGGAGGGCTCAGTTACACAGTACTGGATAAATCAAGATCCTTGGTTCATTATACATTCTTATATTTGGTCTTTGTATGGCTCAGTTTGATTTAGTTATGCAGTTGGTTAATTAATTATTTAAAGTATGTAAGCAGTACTTGCACAAGCTTCAAACAAAACAAAGTGAAATCTTGATAATAACCTGCATCTAACTATGTACCCTTCCCATGAATCGGAAGTCAGAATAGATAAGTGACTTGCGCAAGGTCACATATTGGGTAAGGTAGCGATGGATTTCAAACAAAACTTTGAACTTCCTAACCATTAACTCTTAGAAAAAGATCAGTATGTCAGTGATGTTTCTTAAGCCCCCCAAAAAACAGTAAAGGAAAGAAAGAAAGAAAGAAAGAAAGAAAGAAAGAAAGAAAGAAAGAAAGAAAGAGAAAGGAAGAAAGGAAGGGGGCTTCATGGAAGAGATGACACTTTATCTCATTGTCAGCGGATGAATTATTTATTACACAACAGCTAAAAATGAAAAACATTGAGGAACATTCTGTGAGTGCTGTGTACTTTTTGCAGGCATGTAGCCTTACTTATTTGTAAAGGCAATACATATAATATAGGAAAAGGCAATAATATATAAACCTGAACGTTTATAAAGCCATATGTACCCATATACTGATTACATTTGCTGAGCACTCTTAAACCATTAATCTAATATGCCTCATTTGTGCAGGCTAAACTTTCCATCATTATGTGCCACATATGATTTAAAAAATTATCACCACATGTCCCCTTTTACACGTCTATCCAAGCAACACCATCTCCCTCAATATAATCACCTTAGAATACTTGGCATTTACCCCAACAATTGCTGCCAATTTCTTGAAATGTTTCTGGAGCTTCGTTTAATTGGATTTTCACTTGTTGCCACCTTAAGAGGGGCCTAATAAAACCAATATCATTATTTTAATGTTCCATCTCCCCACACCGTTCCATGCAGAATAGCATCATTTATTATTATGTCGGTCAGGATTTTGAGCTGCAAGCAACAGAAACTCTTACTGATGTAAGCAGAAAAAGAATTTCTTGGTAGAATATTGGGTATCTCATAGAATTTCTGAGAATATTAGAGAAATAAGTTTTTCAGATGGGCAGATACGAAGGGCATCCGTGCAGTCAGAAGTGCAGCCCAAATAATTCCTGTGACCCAGTTTTGTGAAAGCACGACTGAGTGAGGGCTCTCACAGCTTCCACCGCTGACATCATCAGCGACGGACCCTGGCTGCTGCCACCGGCACTATGTATGTGGCTGTCACTGCCACTGTGGCCAGAAATAATTCCCCTCTTTCTTCTTTCTTGCTCTGCCAGTTCCAGATTCAGAATCCTGCTGAGGTCCATCTGATTGATTTAAACTTCACCATGGTCCTATGATTTTCAGGAAAGCTGAGAAAAGGAATGTCTGGCTTCCTCATCTTCTTTAGTATTCAGAGACTTCTCTTCCCCTATGGCAGAGATAGAGAGAGGCTCACAAATACTTGTGTTCTCTATCCACAGTGTAGAGTTGTTTCTGAACATTTCCTGGACAGAGTCTGTATTTCCCAGGACACCTTGCATTTAGATGAATGGAGTAGAAATGGAAATGACAGTGTCACTTCTGGCTGATGTGGTTGAGGATTGGTGTGCCTTTTTCGCTTTCCCTTTCCCCTTCAGTAAGACCTTGTATTGAAGACTATGGGGCCCCAAGTTGGAAGAAACCTAGAACTCTGAATACAGAGTTGAAGACCAGCTGAATTCCAGCCTTGGGCTTTTGTGTGAATGAGAAGTCAGCTTTTGAGATCTGTGGAGTTTATCTATCACAGGTACAGTCATTATTAATTTTTTCTATGCTTCATACTCCATCCTTATTGGTATTAATTATTGGACTGGCTTTTGATATAGTGACACCTCTAGGATTGTTGAAGGTATGACTGAATGCACCCCTTGAGTAGGAAGAGAATCAATTTATCTTAAGGATAACCTAAGGATGGGGACTTTCAAGAATGTACACAGCATCTATTGGAACAAAGCAAAAAGTTTCTAACCTTTTCCTGATGTGATGCACAGCGTGAGTGGTCCAGGCTAGAATTGTGCATTCCCTTGGTTGTGTTCTATGCTGTCTTTAATCCCAAGCCTTAGATGTAATTGTGCCTAGACTTAATTCTTACAGTGACTTTGAATCTGCTCTAATATATATGAATTTAAAAAACAAACCAACCTTACATTTCCATTCTCTAAGTAGCATTAATAGCAAATTACTTACAACACACCCTACAATCATGCAACCCATCAGTAAGTCAGGACCCCCAGATTAGCACTTTTCTACCAAGCTTGGGCTTGAACAGAAAGCTACTGGGGGAAAAGGATAGGGTTCTCTTAGTTGTAGGAAAAGAAACTTCATACTTTTTTGCATAAATTCAGCCTATAGATAGCTCCACCCCCAACACACAGATATTCTTCTCTAACACCCTGAACAAAACCTTCTTCCATCAAATCTTTGGAAGCCTTCCATGACAACACACTCTTTCATAAATCTCTCTCTGTTTTCAGTTTGGCCATATAATCTCCTGCTTATAAATGTGACATGGAAGAGCCATGTCAACCTCCCCCAGTGGCTCCAGGCCAAGCATTTTTTTCCAAAAGAATAATCTTATCTGCACAGAATGGTCCATCCTGCAGAGAATTCTCCTTCTGAGTTTTATATTCTAATATCACTTGGTCCACTTAATGTTTCTTGTTGGCATGGGAAATGAGATTTTTCTGAGTTAATTCTAATTAAACCCACGAGCTGCATTTTACACACCCTTGAGAGTATAAGAGAACACATTCCGGGGGCACTTTCCCCTGGTGTCATCTTCCAGGTAAGCAACTGTGTTGGGAAAGATAGGCCATGGGACTGGGAGGTATTAGTGCCCTGACAGAATAGTCTTCAGTGTAAGTAGACTCTTCTGATAGACAATGATGGCCTTTTAAGAATCATCAGAAGACGATAGTATGTATCTTACATGGTATCTTACAAATGGGGACTGAATTGTATTCTATTAAGTCAAGGATGGGATCACGTGGTGGACAGACAGGGAATAGGGCTTTTGGTTCTTGAACTCTACACCTTCCCAAACTCCTGAAAACATTAAAAAAAAACCAAAACACTTTGTTTATATTTGGTCCTAAGCGTCTTGGAAAAGCAACTCCTCAATATCTCAGAGCTCTGTTACCCAAGCTGCTTTGGGTTTTACAACACCACCCCAGGCATTAGGGGGCAGAGAACATACTGGGAACAGTTTTCTTTTCTGTAGAGGTAGTTTAAGTCCTCCAGGGCTGAGTCACTGCGCTCAAAGGTAAATTTATTAGTTGGCAAACCTAGATTTATTGTGGAGGATCAAGATTAAGTGATCCTCCAAGTTATAGGCTGCTCTTTTAGAAAATTCATGAGAGATGAGAAGAGAAAAATCCCATGCCAGTGGCAAGTACCCAGGTGGGACCTCCAAGATCCACTGCTTTGGCACTTACACATTTTTCTTGCTGTCTCATACCTCTTCATCTTCTTGCCAGAGCTGTTACCCTCTCTTCAAATTCTTGACAGGCTAGGATAGGGGACTCGGAGTCAGTAAGGGATGTAGAAGAGTGGAGAAAGAAGAAAGAAGCAGGGCCAAATTTTTACCAGCTCTGGGAATCATGACTCCTCCCTTAATGGTATTGTTTTCAGTTTTATTGAGGTACAATTGACAAATAAAATTGTAACATTCGTAAAATGTACAAGGATATAATTCGATATATGTATACCTTGCGAAAGGATTCCCCTCATCAAGTTAACTAACATGTCCATCATCTCACATATTTACATTTTTTCTCTTGATAAGAACACTTAAGTTCTACTCTCTTACCAAATTTCAGTTATACAACACAGTGTAATCAACTATAGGGACCATGTTATACATTAGATCCTCAGACGTTGTTCACCTTCTAAGTTAAAGCTCGTACCCTTTTACCAACCCCTTCCTATTTCCCCCACATCCAGCCCTTGGCAACCACCTTTCTACTCATTCTATTCTCTGTTTCATTGAGTCCCATCATTTTTTAAAAAATTTGTTCTGTTATTTTTTAGATTCCACATATAAGTGATATCATGCAGCATTTGATTTTCTCTGTCTGGCTTATTTCACATAGCATAATTCTCTCCATATATGTATGCAACATTTTCTTTATCCATTCTTCCGTCAACAGAGCTTAAGTTGTTTCCATTACTTGGCTGTTGTGAATAACGCTGCAGGAAACATGGGAATACATATCCCTTCAAGATAATGATTTTTGTTTCCTTTGAATACATATATATACCCAGAAGTGGGATTTCTAAATCATAAGTTAGTTCTGTTTTTAATCTTTTGAGGAACATCCTTATCGTTTCCATAGTGGCTGTATCAGTTTACATTCCCACCAACAGTGCAAGAGGGTTCCCTTTTCTCCACACCCTCTCCAGCATTTGTTCTCTTGTCTTTTTGGTAATAAATACCCTAATATGTATGTGTATTTGTTCTTCTTCTTGTCTTGACATCACATGCTGTACAGGTACCACCATTAAAGCGTTTTCATAGTGATAAATAAATAAATAAATAAATAAATACCCTAATTGCTTTGAGATGGTAACTCATTGTGGTTTTGATTTGCATTTCCCTGATGATTAGTGGCGTTGACCACCTTTTCATGTACTTTTTGGCCACTTTGTATATCTTCTTTGGAAAAATATCTATTCAGGTCCTTTGCCCATTTTAAAATTGATTTTTTTTTGCTATTGAATTGAATGAGTTCCTTGTATATTTTGGATATTAACTCCTTACCAGACATGTGGTTTGCATATGTTTTCTCCCATTCTGTAGGTTGCCTTTTCATTTTGTTGATGGTTTCCTTTCCAATGCAGAAGCTTTTTAGTTTGATATAGCCCCACTTGCTTATTTTTGCTTTTGTTGCTTTTGCTTTTGGTATCAAATCAAAAAAATCTTTGCCGAGACCAACGTCAAGATTACTGCCTAGGTTTTCTTCTAGGAGTTTTAAGGTTTCAGGTCTTATATTCAAGTCTTTAATCCCTTTTGAGTTGATTTTTGTGTACAGAATAATTTTTGTATCTTACACTTAAGATAGAGAGTCCAGTCTCATTCTTTTGTGTGCGGATATCCAGTTTTCCCAGCACCATTTATTGAGGAGACTATCCTTTACCTATTGTAATTCCTGGTTCCTTTGTCAAAAATTAATTGACTACACATGTGTGGGTTTATCTCTGCATTCTCTTTTCTGTTCCACTGAGCAATATATCTGTTTTTATGCCCATATCATACTGTTTTGATTACTATAGCTTTGTAGTTTGAGATCAGGAAGTGTGATGCTTTCAGCTTTGTTTTTGTTTCTCAAAATTGCTTTGGTTGTACAGGGTCTTTTGTGGTTCCATACACATTGTAGATTTTTTTGGTTCTATTTCTGTAAAAAATATGATTGGGATTTTGATAGGGATTGCACTGAATCTGTAGGCTGCTTTGAGTAGTATGGACATTTTAACAATATTAATTCTTCCAATCCCTGAATGTGAAATATCTTTGCATTTATTTGTGTCTTCATGAATTTCTTTCATTAATGTCTTCTGGTTTCAACATATAGCTTTTTTTCACCTCCTTGGTTAAATTTATTCCTAAGTATTTGATTCTTTTTGATGCTATTATAAATGAGATTGTTTCTCTAATTTCTTGTTCTGACAGTTTTTTGTTAGTGTATAGAAACGCTATTGATTTTGTGTATTGATTTTGTATCCTATAACTGTACTGTACTGAATTCATTTATTAGTTCTAACAGGGTTTTTTTTTTTTTTTTGGAGTCTTCAGGGTTTTCTCCATATAATACCATGTCATCTGCAAACAGAGACGATTTTACTGCTTCCTTTCTAATTTGGATGCCTATTTATTTCTTTTTTTTGCCTAATTTCTCTGTTTAGGATTCTAGTATTACGCTGAATAGGAGTGGTGAGTGTGGGCATCCTTGTCTTGGTCCTGATTGTAGAGGAACACCAGTGAGTATGATGTTAGCTGTGGGCTTGTCATAAATGGCCTTTATTACGTTGAGGTAGATTCCTTCTACACCCAATTCATTGAGAATTTGTACCATCAAATGATGTTAAATTTTGTCAAATATTTCTTCTGCATCTACTGAGATTGTCATATGATTTTTATCCTTCATTTAGTTATAATGGTGTATCATGTTTACTGCTTCATGTATGTTGTGCCATCCTTGCATCCCAGGAATAAATTCCACTTGATCATAGTGTATGATCCTTTCAATGTGCTGTTGAATTTGGTTTGTTAATATTTGTTGATGAATTTTTGCATCTATGTTCATCAGGGATGTTGGCCTGTAATTTTCTTTTCTTGTAATGTCCTTGTCTGGGTTTCTATCAGGGTAATACTGGCCTTGTAAAATGAATTTGGATGTGTTCCCTACTATTCCATTTTTTGAAAGAGTTTGAGAAGTACTGGTATTAGTTCTTCTTTAAATGTTTGAAGTGGAGCCATCTGGTTCTGAGCTGATTTTGTTCAGAAGTTTATGATTACTGATTTAATTTTCTTACCAGTGATTAGTTTGTTTGGATTTTCTATTTCTTCATAATTCAGTCTTGGTAGGTTGTATGTTTCTACAAGTTTATCCATTTCTTATAAGTTATCTAATTTATTGGTGTTTAGTTGTTCCTAGTAGATTGTTAGTATTTCTGTGTTATCAGTTGTAATGTCTTGTCTTTCATTTTTTATTTTATTTATTTGAGTTTTCTCTCTTTTTTTCATAGTTAGTCTAGCTAAAAGGTTGTCAGTTCTGTTAGTCTTTTTAAAAACCATCTCTTAGTTTTACTGATCTTTACTATTATCTTTCTAGTCTCTATTTAATTCATTTCCTTCCTTCTACTAATTTTGGGCTTAGTTTGTTCTTCTTTTTCTAGTTCATTGAGGTGTATAGCTAGGCTGTTTATTTTAGATCTTTCTTTTTTTCTTAATGTAGGCATTTATTGCTATATACTTCCCTCTTAGAACTGCTTTTGCTGCATCTCAGTTTTGGTATGTTGTATTTCCATTTTCATTTGTATCAAGGTAATTTTTAAATTTTCCTTTCTGTTTTTCTTTGACTTACTGGTTGTTCAGAAGCATGTGGTTTAATTATCATATATTTGTAAAATTGCCAGTTTTCCTTTTGTAATTTATTTCAAGTTTCATACCGTTGGGATTAGAAACAATGCTTGGTATGATTTCAGTCATCTTAAATTCATTTAGACTTGTTTTGTGGCCTACCATATGAACAATCCAGAGAATGTTCTATGTGTGCTTGAGAAGAATATGTATTCTGCCGATTTTGGATGAAATATTCTGTATGTCTGTTAGGCCCATCTGGTCTACAGTGTAACTTAAGTCCAGTTTTCCCTATTGATTTTATGTTGAGAAGATCTATCTATTGTTGAAAGTGGAGTATTGTATTGCTGTCTATTTCTCCCTTCAAAACTGTTAATATTTGCTTTATAGATTTAGGTGCTCTGATATTGGGTGCATATACATTTACAATGATTTAATCCTTTCATTTCCTTCTGGTATCCCCATAATACACGTATTGGTCAGCTTAATGTGTTCTGTAAGTCCCTTAAACTATTGTCACTCCCAGCCTTGAAGGAGTGATCTTGTGTAGGAGATGAACCTTATCCTTCAACCCTGCTCTAGCTCTTAGTTGTCTCTCAAACCTTTGGGATTGTCCAAGCTGCAGTCTTTGTTCTTGGTGACTCTTAGCAATTCAATGTGTGCCAAGACCCATCCATCTCAAAGGGGAGGATTGCAGTTAGCACAGGCTGATCAAAAGCTGAACTCCCAGGTAGCAGTTGGAAGCATGTAATCAAACTCTTTCCAGGGAGAAACTGGGAGATGGGTGTTTGCACCTGCTGCTTCTGCACTGAGCCCTGAGGGAATAGCTGCAAGCAAGTGTTCACGTGTCTGTTAAGAACTCCTTCTTTTTTTGCTTATTCCTGTGGGACTTGTGAATACAAGTCCTGCTGGCTTTCTGAACTATGTGATTTGGGGGCCCATCCCTTGGGTGGCAGCCTTAAAAGTTGGGGCACTAGGTGTGGGAGTGTCACTCCTCAGGGAGAAGCTGGGAGTTGAAGGTTCCCTACTGATTGAATGCTGCTACACTGTTACACAGCAGTAGATAGCTGGCACTGTGCTAGGGTGGGATTTATGGCAAGAGTGTGTCTCAGCCTTTCCTCCCCATTTTCATGTGGGTATTTTTTCAGTCACCTGATGGGTAGGAGTCATTCAATTAGTTTTTGCATTTCTCTCAGAAGGAATTGTTCTGTGTGTACCTGTATATTCAGAATGTTCATGGGAGGAAGGAACTTCAGGGGCTTCTTATTTTGCCATCATGGTCCAAACTCTCATCAGAGCGCCCCCGCCCCCCATGGTGTTTTTTACCATTATATCTCATTGAATTTTCAATAGACTAAAAACTGCTGGAAGGAGTTAGCAACTAGTATTAACATTCCCTTTTACAAGTGAGGAATCTGACAATATCCACCCCCCACCCCCGCTTCTTGAATCACTTCTATGGCTCTGAATTGCCTAAGAATAAGATTTAAACTCTCTACAAAGCCCTTCACAGACTTATTTCCTTCCTTCCTCAACAAGCCCAATTCATACTGCTGCCCTTTCACACAGTCATGTCCAGACATACTGAGTTATTGAAATTTCTCCATGTATTTCTCTCTCTCCCTCATTCACTTGGTGTTTCAGTTATCTATTGCTGTATAACCAATGACCCCAACACTTAGTAGCTCAAAATAGCAATGATTTATTAACTCTCATGATTCTGTGGGTTGCCTGGGTGTTCTGCCAGTCTTCCTGGGCATTCTTACATGGCTTCATTCTTCTGATGGGCAACTGGAACTGGAGTGTTTAAAATGGCCCCACCTACACGTTGGGGCCTTGGTAAAAGTGGCAAGAAGGTTGGGATGTCTCTCCACATGGTCTGTTATCCTTCAGCCATCTAGTCCAAGCTTCTTTACATGATGACTGTGTTACAAGAGGCAGGAATGGGAATTGCAAGGTCTCTTAAGGCTCCAGAATTTCTGCATGTCATTTCCTCTGCATCTCAGTGGTCAGAGCATGTCACAGTTCAGATTCAGGGGGAAAGTTGATTCTATGGCTTGATAGAAGGAACAGTAGCATCACATTGCAAAGGGGTGGCGACACAGAGAGTCATGATTCATTGAAGGCCACTGATATTATAACAGGCACATGGAAATGGCCTTCCCCTTCACTTGGTGAATGCATATTTGCCAAATTTGTCTCAGTGAGTAGTGGCTCCCTTTCTGGGCTTCTGTGACCTACTGGGCTAATCGCTATGATAGCCTTTATCACAGGCTCTGAAATCACCTGCTTCCAAATGCATCTTCTCTAGACTGTGAGTCCACCAGTTTTATCTCTAGGGCATAGCACATGAACTGGAACCTGGATGGAGTTCACGAAATATTAGTTAAATGGATGAGGCTCAAAGAGTTAAGAATCTTATCCAAGATTACACAGAAAATAAGCTCTACTGTATTGCCTGGGAGTCTTCCCTCAAGAAAGAAAGACCTTATATCAAATTTTAAAAATAATAGTGATGAATATAATGGAATTATCTTATACTGCCTTTATTATTTTATTTTATTTATTTAATTGAAGTATAGTTAATGTACCTTATTATACTTTACAGGTATACAATATTCATAATCTTTAAAGTTCATACTACATTTACAGTTATAAAATACTGGCTATATTCCCCATGTTGTACAACATATCCTTGTAGCTTATTTTATGCATAATAGTTTGTACCTCTGAAATCCCTACTCCTGTTACCTCTCCCCCCTTTCCTTTCCCTTCTGGTAACCACTAGTTTCTTCTCTGTATCTGTGAGTCTGCTTTTTTTTATTTTTTGTTATATTCACTAGTTTGATATATTTTTTAGATTCCACATATAAGTGATATCATACAGAATTTGTCTTTCTCTGTCTGACTTATTTCACTTAGCATGATACCCTCCAAGTCCATCCATGTTGCTGCAAATGGCAAAATTTCATTCTTTTTTATGGCTGAGTATATTCCATTGTATACATATACCACATCTTCTTTATCCATTAATCTGTTGATGGAAATTTTGGTTGCTTCCATATCTTGGTAATTGTAAATAATGCTTCTATGAACATTGGGGTGCATGTGTCTTTTTGAATAGGTGGGTTTTTTTCTTTTGGGTATACAGCCAGGAGTGGAATTGCTGGGTCATATCATAGTTCTATTTTTAATTTTTTGAGAAAACTCCATGCTGCTTTTTACAGTGGCTTCACCAATTTACATTCCCTCCAACAGTATAGGAGGGTTTCCAATTCTTCACATCCTGTCCAACATTTGTTATTTCTGTTCTTTTTGATGATGGCCATTCTGACAGGTGTGAGGTGATGTCTCATAGTGGTTTTGATTTGCTTTTCTTTGCTGATTAATGATGTGAGCATCTTCTCATGTACCTGTCAGCCACCTGCATTTCTCCTTTGGAAAAACATCTGTTCAGGTCTTCCGCCTATTTTTAAATCAGGTTGTTTGTTTTTGTGATGTTGAGTTGTGTGAGCTGTTTATATATTTTGGTTATTAACCCCTTATCAGTCATATCATTTGCAAATATTTTCTCCCATTCAGTAGGTTGTCTTTTTATTTTGTTGATGGTTTCCTTTGCTGTGCAAAAGCTTTTAAGTTTATTTGCTTTTATTTCATTTGCCTTGGGAGACAGATCCAAAAAAATTGCTACAATTTATGTCAAAGAGTGTTTTGCCTATGTTTTCCTTTAGGAGTTTTATGGTTTCTGGTATTACATTTAGATTTTTAACGTATTTTGAGTTTATTTTTGTATATGGTATTAGAAATGTTCCAATTTCATTCTTTTACATTAGCTGTCCAGTTTCCACAGCACCACTTAAGAGACTGTCTTTTCTCCACTGTATATTCTTGGCTCTTTTGTCATAGATTAATTGACCATAAGTGCGTGAGTTTATTTCTGGGCTTTCCATCCTGTTCCATTTATCTGTATGTCTGTTTTTGTACTAGTACCATATTGTTTTGATTACTGTAGCTTTGTAGTATAGTCTAAAGTCAGGGAGCATGATTCCTTCAGCTCTCATCTTCTTTCTAAAGATTGTTTTGGCTATTTGGGGTCTTTTGTGTTTCCATACAAATTTAAAAATTATTTGTTCCAGATCTGTGAAAAATGCCATTAGTATTTTTATAGGGATTGCATTGAATCTATAGATTGCCTTGGGTAGTGTGGTTATTTTAACAATATTAATTCTGCCAAATATAGTATATCTTTCCATCTCTTTGTGTTGTCTTCAATTTCTTTCATCAGCGTCTTATAGTGTTTGGAGTAAAGGTCTTTTACCTCCTTAGGTAGGTTTATTCCTAGGTATTTTATTCTTTGTGATGTGATGGTAAATGGGATTGTTTCCTTAATTTCTCTTTCTGAATGTTTGTTGTTAGTGTACAGAAATGCAACAGATTTCCGTACATTTTGTATCCTGCAACTTTACTCAATTCTTTGATGAGCTCTAGTAATTTTCCGGTTTACCTTGCCTTTTTAAGAATCAAGAAGTAATTTTAGGAGAGGTTCTTCTCATTGTCAGCTTTTTCCTGGAGAAGAGGTTGTCTGTCCTGGGGATAAAAGCTGCAATAGAATTTTGCTACTCAAAGTGTGGTCCAGGGACCAGGAGCATTGGCATCACTTGGAAGCTGGCTGGCAATACAAAAGCTCAGGCCCTGCCCCAGGTGTACAGAATTAGTATCTGCATATTCACAAGACCCCCAGGCAATTCCTATGTACTTTAAAATTTAGAAGCATTGGCTTAGAGTATACTCTTGAGTGGTATTTCATACCTGCTACAACAATGACTCTTAAGAGGCAGCCTCAAAAGCAACCCTATTCTCCTAACTAGGAGAGATGATATTTCTCAATGAATTGTCACTAAATTTCCAGGGTGACTTGCGTTTGGCCCTCTCTGATTTTGCTTAGTATAAATAAAAGCAAAGCAAGTAACACCGGGCCTTTTGTGGAAGTTTCTCAGTGGAACCCTGATGTGGTATTTGTTACTGAAACATTGTCATAATGTTTGAGTTATTTTTGGCTTATACTGTACTTTTAAGTATTTAAATAGTAACAAAAGAATAATGTGTGTGCAGTGTAAGCAAAGCCTTGCATTTCCTAGAATTTGTGTTGTTATGTTTCCAATCTTTCAATTGCATATTGAAGTGTTTTTCATTTTAACTTAATTTTTAATTTTTTCTTTTTCATTAAAAAAATAAAGAATGAGGCAGGAGAGTGTGTTGTTCACAGTAACTGGAGAAGAAAAACACAAAGCCACAGCTATGTGAAAGTGTGGAAAGAGATACAAACAAAGCTTATCTGAATTTAACCAGGATTTATTAAGTATTCAAAAGTAATCATTTTCCATGTAACACACATAATTCAAACCAAGAGTTTCTTGTGACAATCCATTAAGTTGGGCATATTTGTTATTTATATTATATTATAATAATTATGATTATTGTTTAAATAAAAGAGCAATATCACTATGTAGTCAAAGGTTTAGTAGAATTTCTACTCTAAATGAGTTGGTTTTTAGGGGTGTGTGTATGTGTGTTTGCATGCATGTCTGTGTTTTTATGATGAGCCTCGTTTGGATCCAATCTTTGTGAGTAATCTCTTCAGGAGCTCTATCAGCCTCTCTAAGACTTGGGTTTTCCAAGGTAGAAAGGGTCCTATCTCTTACTGGGGAATTCCCAGAGCTGGGGACAGTCCCTTACCCGCTGAAAGGCTTTGCTAATTCAACAAGGAATATAGAAAGTGTCATCAAAGCATGCTCAAACCCCCTATTTGCATATATTTTTCAGTGGCATCCTGCCAATTTGTGCGAGTTGCCCACAGGTTGAGGAGCCCCGTCACTCAGCTTATTAAGGGTTAAATGACTGATTCAGGGCAATATCTGGGGAAGGGCCAAAGTCAGGATAAAAATGCCAGGCTCATGCTGCATGTTTCCCCTTTTCTATCACAGGTCCAGTAGCCTTTGACATTCAGGCAATCTAGAGCAGTGATTCTCAAAGTTGAGCCTGTATCAGAATCCCCTGGAGGGTTTATTAAGACAGTATTGCTGGGTCCCACTCCCCACGTTTCTGAGTCAGGGGGTATGGGATGGGCTTGGGAAATTACATTTCTTTCATTTACTTTGGTTTATTTTATTTTTTTATTGATGTATAGTTGATTTACAATGCTGTGTTAATTTCTGCTGTACAGGAAAGTGATTCACTTTTTTGTATATATATATATACACACACACATACACACACATTCTTTTTTATATTGTTTTCCATTGGGAACTTGCATTTCTAACAACCACATGATGTTGATGCTGCTGGTCTGGAGTCCGCACTTTGAGAACAACTTGTCTAGAGTTTGGTTTATTGACAATGCCCCAAAAGTTAAGAAAGGTTACTATGAGATTGTTACTGGGACAATTCAGAGGTCTGATTGATTGATTGATTTTTCTGATAGGCAAGATGATGTAATGTTAAGGGCATGATCTTTGGAGTCTTTGTTCGAGTTCAACTCCCAATCTCACTGTTTGCTAGGCTAGGTGGTCATGGGCAAGGTACCGATTATAATTTGTCTCAATTTTCTCATTGTCAAGTGGGGACAGTAATATCTAACTCATAGGGATTTTGTGAAGATAAAGTGAGACTAATATATTTCACAATGTTTTGCATCTAAGAACTGTTTAAAAAATCTTAGCTATTATTAGGTATTAATATCTACTCCTACATGAGTGGATTGTCCCTGAAAGCTCACCCAGGGCCTGTCAGGTCAGGAAAGTACCTGCTCTCCTAAGAGGCCTTGTCATGTATAAACTGAGTGCTCAACTCTAGAGCATAAATCTGTTCAACCCAATCCAATCCAACAAATATTTATAGCATGCCCACTCTGCTGGAGACCATGTTTAATGCTGGGCAGATATCTAAATATTTTCAGCTGTCATATTAGTTATGTACTGCTGCATAACAAATTACCCCCCAAACTCAGTGGCTTAAATAAACATTGATTATCTCACAGTTTCTGTGGGTCAGATATTCATGAGTGGCTTTGCTGATGGTAATTCTGGTTCAGGATCTCTCACGAGTTTGCAGTCAGAATGTCTGCTGTGGCTACAGCCATCTGAAGGCATAAGTGAAGCTAGATCTACTTCCAGGGTGGCTCACGATACCCCTGACAAGTTAGTGCTAGTTATTGGCAGGAGGCTTCATTCCTACCCCATATGGGCTTCTCCATAGGGATGTTTGACTGTCCTCATGACATGGCACCTGGCTTCTCCCAGAGCCAATGATCCAACAGAGAGTAGGAAGGAAGCTTCAGTGCCTTTTATGACCTAGTCTGGGAAGTCACAGTCTGCTATTTCTGCAATATCTCATTGGTTCCACATGTCAGCTCTATTTAGTGTGTGTCTGGTGGGGAAAGAACTATACAAGAGGTGTGAATACTGGTGCCATTTGGAGGTTGGCTACCATGATGTGGAAACTGATGTTTAAGAAGAGTGATACATCCACTAGTAAATAACTGTATTCAAAGATGGAACGGGATAAGACCACCAAGTGGAGGTGCAGATTCAGCACCGCATGGGGAAAAGTTGTTTTAGCCAGCAAGATGATGCTTTGTGTAAGAGAAGCATCTGATTGGGGCCCTGAAGAAAATGTCAGGGAAAGACATAACTAGAAGAAGGACAACATGAAGTGAGGATAAACAAAATCCTCATGAAAAACAGTGAGAGCAATTTGTTTTGAGTTTCAAATTAAACCTGTGTACCTGACCTCATATGATGTCCTCTACAAAATATTATAACCCCACACGCAATCCATGTTTTTTGAACTGAGGACTCCATCTGGAAACTTTATGACTCAGCAGTCATATATATAATAAAGACATCAAGATTGGAAAGGGGGTTCCAACCAATGGGAAAATCTCTGTCCTCTAAACCTCTATAGCTTTTCTGGTCTGAATACCCATAAATAGGGTGACCATTTGTCCAGGTTTGTACGCGACACTCCAGTGTATGCCTGCTGTCCTTGTGTAATTAATAGTATCTGCTTTCACTTTTAAAATGTCCTGGTTTGGACAATAAATTGTATGGTTGCTTGATATACTGAGAAATTGGGTGGGATGAGTTTTTTAATCATAGACCTGTGTCTCTAAGTATCCTGAAGACAGAAACTAAGAATTAACTTTCTTGTATTCTCTAAAACCTAGACACCAATACACTGGTTAGAGAGGGTGCTAAAATAAAGATCTGTTATGGATTGGAATTACATATTACATTGAGGAGATTACAAGTAAGCCTTATACATAGTGTTAAAATACAGTCCAGAAGTCAGCCAGATATTGTGAGTTTCCATGGAAGGGAGGGAATAGAAAGAGAAAAAATAGAACACCAATAGTGGAGAGTTGATGCACTGAGCACTTAAAGGGTTAAAGTAGTTCTTCGAGCTCTGGGTGTGAACTACATAGTGTCTTAATAATACCTCTAATACCTGTGCATTTATATGAGCAGAACAAGTGAAAACCTGCCTTGCAGAAATTAGATTAAACAGTTGAAGGAGACAGTCATTTTAATAAGGAGCTTCTATATAAAAACCCTTGATACATCATTATCTATTTATTCCTCTCAGTCACTCAATTTTATTTTATCCTTCATAATTAAAAAGGAGACAAAACCAAGTCTTTAAAAAATGATCCAGTGCCACTGTGTTTTGTGTAAACAATATTGGCAGGATGTAGTTCGGTTTGCCTCTGTTCAGGGTCTGTTGCTATTCTTTCTCTCCTCACTCCATCTTTATGCTTTCCTCCCATGAGGTCTTTCACAGATTTTCAGGGGGTAGAAGTATCTTTTGATACAGAGGCTATTAGTAGAATTATGCTCACACATAGAGAATCATACCATTGCAACATTTCAAAGATGAGGCAGGCAGTCTTAATATGTCTTTCTCTTTTATCTGGATAGCATTTATCACCTTCTGTACTCCCTTGGTACACCATCTTTATTGGTATCAGAAAGTATTAGCTGCTAACTCATTTCCTCTTTCTCTGGTAAGTCCCTTGAACCAAAGTTGCATTTGGGGATTGTGTTGTAAATTTGATTCAGTGTGAAGGTTCTTGGAAAGCTGTGATACATGTTGTACAAAGGTGTCAATGATAAGACAACACTTACCTCCTTCCACTCCCTCCTCCCTTGTAGACAATGCATACACATTTTTCTTACACGTATCAATTCATTTAATGAAATCTACACAATTTCTAATGACAAACACAAACAACCAAGGCTTAACACTGAACTTTCTGGTGTGTGCTTTTTTCTTAATGAGTAACCTAAAGCTCAGTTAAGTAACTTTATTTATACAATTTTTTTAAGAAAGAAATTATGAAAGTTAAGGCACTTATGAAGTTTAAAGCACTAAGATCACTATCATTTAAATATGGAGTTTGCCAAAAGTTCAACATGCAGTTAGCCAGAAAGACAGTTCATCCCTTTAGACTAGTGTCAAGGTCACGACCTCACTTATCTCTGTATAGTATCATGATCAATAGATGTTGTTAAGTTTCCTGTGTATTCTCTTGGATATGGAACATTCATTGTGCCTGTAAAAGGGAAAATTCTGTAATTTAATCCTTAAACAGATTTGATATATGAAGGGACAGTAAATTGGAAATAATTTAGCTGATGGGTTGAAACTGTCTTAGCTCTTCATTGAAGTCTTCTTATTTGTGATCAGTATGTAAATCCGCCCATTTTTTAAACCTCTTTCTCCGGGGCTCTAGGGAATTTGAAGTGAATAGATGTGGAAAAACACTAAAGGTACGATGACAGATGCTGCAATTGGAGGAGGACATGTAGACAGAATTCTCTTGGGTAGATTCCTAGGAGTGGAATTGCTGGGTCATAGGGTGAGTTTCAACAAATTGCCAAACTGTTTTCCAAAGTGGCTGCACCATTTTACATTCCCTCTAGAAATACATGAGGTTTCCAATTTCTCCACGTCCTCACCAACACTGGGCATTGTCATTCTTTTTGAGTATAGTTGTTTTAGTGTGCAGTGTGGGTATAAAAGACTCAATGTGGTTTTAATTAGCATTTTCTTAATGATGCTGCTGGGCATGTTTTCACATGAATTTTGGCCATTTGTGTGTCTTCTTAGTTGAAACGTCTATTCAAACATTTTGCCTACTTTTTAATTAAGGTTTTTTTCTCCTTATTGAGTTGTAAGAGTTCTTGATATATTCTGAACACAGTCCTTTATCAGAAATATGATTTGCAAATATTTTCTTCCAGTCTGTGGCTTGTCTTTTAATTTTCCTAATGGTATAGCATACGGGTTCTCACTCATTTTTAGTGCATGCTCTTTGAAAAAGAGTGTCATTGGATATACAATATTACTTTCTTCTTTCTCCAGCTAAACTGAATCAGAACCCACACTAATGCCTTCTTTCCCATCATTTTAAGTACTCAAGCATCACATTATTATTTTTTTCCTTATTCAGCATCTCCTCTGAGTCAGGAGCTATTTATTTACTCTTTCTTATTCTCACAGCTAACCTGCAAAAAAAGGTGCTATGATTCTCATTTTATAGATCAAGAAACTGAGGCTCCAGGTGTTAGCAACTTGCCCCAAAATAAAAGAGGGTAAGGATCAGAAGCTGAGTTTGAATCCAGTGCTTTGCTGCTCTGAACCCTGTGCTTCTCAGATGATGGTAAGACTGGCTTTCCCAGGCATGGCAAAGCCATGGTCCTGTACATTTGGAAGCAGAAGGTGAAACTTTAAGGCCTTTTTGATGGTGTCCTGCCCTTGGCCCAGGAGAGCTGGGGGGACAGCTCCCCCATTTCCTTTCAAGCTCTATCTGCTAGCTGTGAAGTAGCCCCCATTAGTCATCATAGCTAAAGAAAAAAATATTGTTTTATTTCAAACAGTTAATATTAATCAAACATTAATGAAAATACATAACAAATAATTACAACAAGCATGGTGTCTGATTAAGATAAAAGAGGTGGCAATCCTGTGCATTTTTTTTTTTAAAGGAATTCCTTTATTTTTATTTATTTATTTATTTATTTATTTTGGCTGTGTTGGGTCTTCGTTTCTGTGTGAGGGCTTTCTCTAGTTGCGGCAAGTGGGGGCCACTCATCATCGCGGTGCGTGGGCCTCTCACTATCGCGGCCTCTCTTGTTGTGGAGCACAAGCTTCAGAAGCGCAGGCTCAGTAGTTGTGGCTCATGGGCCCAGTTGCTCCGCGGCATGTGGGATCTTCCCAGATCAGGGCTCGAACCCGTGTCCCCTGCATTGGCAGGCGGATTCTCAACCACTGCGCCACCAGGGAAGCCCAATCCTGTGCATTTTTAAGCTGAAAAATAAAGAATATTGCATTAATAAGACTTAATTACATCATCAAATATTTAAAATTACCTTCTTTAATAGATTTTATTTTTATTTAATATATTTCTTTTAAAATCTTCGTAACACTTTCAGGAGATTGGTCCATAAAATCTTATCAACTGTTATGGCAAGAAAGAATTTTAACTTAATATATTCATCATATTGATTTAAAAACTTCCACTTTATTTATTGTTCAGAAATGCTAATAACCCTTTTACACTTTATTATAACTAATATTTTCTCCACATAGAGTGATAAATAATTAATACCATTACAGGGACATCATGTGCAGTACACTTATTTGGAAAAAAACAACAACAAACCATCTGAGTAGTGTATTATACATTCCATTTTAATACTCTACACTTACAATTAATGCTACATTTTACAGGAAAACATAATTAACTTTGGGAATCTCTCTTGAAATGACCACATTTAGGCAGCTGAAGCCAAGGCAGGGGATCTGTTCTAAGCCAGCTCTCTGGTTTTTCTACATTTCAGCTGCTTCTAAAGGATCAGTAAAATTATACACCTATCACCAAGTCTTTTCACATCCTGCAAAAGTTGTTTATAAAAGGGAAAGGACGGTCTTTTGGTCTGGTGCTCTCTATACAAAAATTGAATTTGATTTTAAATTTTTGCTCAGTTTTTATAATTGTGTTTTAATGAAAAGGTAACACCTCTCTCAAAATTATTAAAAAGATAATTAAATTCATTTGACTTTTCTCTCCCACCTTCCCAAGAAAGCTTTTTAGGGAGGAAGAAAAATGTGGCCATTGCTTCTATATTGCCATGCATGACTTGATTGTTGACATCTTCAGGGAGACAACTAGATTAAAAGTACCTGGTGTGGGATCTGGTTACCTGGGTTGAGATGCTAGTTCTGCCTCTCTTTAGCTATGTAGCTTAAGGCAAGTTTCTTTACCTCTCTGAACTTTCATTTCTTCCTACTAAATTGTAAGTCCATGAAAGTGGAGACAATGTCAGTCTCGTTCATTTCATTCTTCAGGCAGTGTCTGACTCATGGTGATATGCAAAAACATTTGAGAATGAAGGAAGGATGTGGTTGTTAGATTGTAGAACTCCCATGTAGAAGCAGAATTACTTGGGAATTTACATAATGTAATCACACAGATCAAATCATCCAATCAGTCTGTTCTGATTCTGTACCTGTAGCCCAGACAAACTCAGTCATGCTCAGGATCACCCAGTAAAAACAAAGGCTGGACTCTTTGGCTCCTTCATGGGCTATTTCTGAATTACTTACTACTTCTGGAGAACTCAGCCTAGGACACCGGAAGATAAATTTAGCTTTCCATATTTGACTGACAACATTTCTCCTTTGCCTTGCATTTGTGATCCAACCACTAGTGTCAACTTCATGTAATTATTGGGTCCCAAAGAACCCCCAGAACTCTGCTCTAGCATTGGCCCAAGTGGCCAGCCTCTACCCTCCTGAGGCATCTGATCCAGCCCCCTCAAGGGTTATGGGACTTCTCTTCATAGGGTTCCCCATTTTATATACTGCACGGTAAGCCTTTAGTTCATGGCAGCTTTTGATTAAAGAGGTATCTATGAGAGGCAGGTCTTGGACTTGTTCTCCAACCTGTAAAGTCCATGGGAAGCATGAACATGTCCACAATGATCAGGTTATATTCTGGTGGAAACAATCAGATTAGGGAGGTGTGGGATAGTATTCTTATGAAATCTGGTGAGGAAGAGTTAGACTTTGGTGAAGAGCAATTTACACATGGCAGATGCTCAATAAAGAATATCTTATCCTGTGTGTGTATGAATATATGTGCCCCTCATTTCAACGATCCAAAGAAGGGAGGGAGTTCTACAAATGGGGTCCCAAGACATCTAAATTGAATTGGTGAGAAGGAAGAAAAAGTAGGATAGGAATTAGAAGTACTAACCCAAAAGAAAGCATGCACTGAAACCTAAGGTTAAGAAAGTGTGGAAGGGACTTCCCTGGTGGTCCTGCGGCTAAGACTTCGCCTTCCAATGCAGAGGGTGCGAGTTCGATCCTTGGTTGGGGGGCTAGGATCCCATATGTCTCGTGGCCAAAAGGCCAAAACAAAGAGCAGGAGCAATATTATAACAAATTCAATAAAGACTTTAAAGATGGTCCTCATCAAAAAAAAAAAAAAAGAGGTGGAAGATGGAGACCAGTGACATTGTAGATTCTATTTATTAACGTAAGCAACACTAGCTGCTAAAACAAACACTAAAATCTCAGTGGTGTAATACAATGAAAGTGTATTTCTACTCTCAGGCAAACAATCCTGATTGCCAAATATCCCATCAGTGGATCCAATAAAAGATTAAATGTCCCTACCTCACATTATACAAAAAAATTAGTTCCAGGTGGATTGTGGATAGCCATGTGAAAGTTAAAACAACAGAACTTCTAGACCAGTGCTGTCCAATAGAACTTTCCGTGAAGATGGAAAAGTCCTTGTCTACTAGCCACATAATGCTATTGACCACTTGAAATACAGCCTGTTCAACTGAGGAAATTAGCTTTGAATTTTATTTAGTTTTCATTCATCTAATTTTAAATAGTCACATCTGGCTAGTGGCAACCCTAATGGATGGCACAGTTCTAGAAGATAACACACAACAAGATCTTCATGAGCCTGGGGTAGGCAAAGATTTCTTAAACAGGACATGAGGACTAATGTAAAGGAAGAAGACTGATACACTGAAATTCATTAAAATGAAGAATTTATGCTCACTAGAAGACATCATTAAGAAAGTCAAAAGGTAATGCAAAGTTGCAGTGCAAAAGTATGACAAAGGACTCATATCCCAAATACATAAGGAAATTGTATTCATCCACAAAAAACAGCAATAACCCAATTTTAAAAACAGCAAAAGATTTGAAGACACTTTATAGAAGAAATTATCTATCGAAATGGCCCAACATGCATATGAAAAAGTGTTCAATACAATTTGTCATCAGGAAAAGCAAATTAAAACCATGGTGGGATACCATGTATCCATCAGAATGGCTAAAAACAACAAAACAAAAAGAAAACTGACAATCCTAAGTGCTGGCAAGCACAAACTGGCATGCTCATTCTCTGCTAATAGAAATGTAAATTAGTGAAAGCACTTTGGAAAACTGGCAGTTTCTAATAAAGTTTAACATATACTTATATTAAACCAGCAATTTCACTTCTTGGTATATATTGAGGAGAAATAGGCACATATATGCACCAAAAAATATGAATTAGAATGGTTTTTCAGCTACATTCTTAAGAGCTCAAAATGAGAGTGACTTAACTGTCCCTCAGTGGTAGAAGCATGAATAAATTGTTATGTAGGTGGGCACAAGAATGTATGTGTATACACCAGGTGGAATATGAGGCAGTAATAAATACACACTACCACAGGAAAGAGTCCCACAAATATAATATTGAGTGAAAGAAACTAGTTTCAAAAAGATACCCCATTAATAATTTATTTATATAAAATTAAAAACAATCAAAAATAATCTATAGTGATAAAAATCAGAATAGCTGCTACCTTTGTGTGTATATGTGTGTGTTGGTGGGGGTGGGGAAGGGGAGCAGGTAAAGGCAGAGTCACGAGGGAGGAATCTGGGTGCTAGTAATCTCTGCTTCTTAATACAGATGCTGGTTAACCAGGTATGATTACATGGCAAAAATCCTTTGAGCTGTACCATTACCATTTGTGCACTTTTCTGTTTGCATGTTACGTGTCAGTAAAATATTTACTTAAAAAATCTCTGTGAAAATTTATGAAGCGGGTCAAAGAATGATGAGCCTCCAGCGTGAATGACAAAGAGAGGTCTAGATCAATGATAAAAGGTTTATTTTCACTTGTATGGCATTGTGTCTGACAAAGCTATGAACTAGAGATTGGGAGACTTCACCGTCTGAACTGTCACCTCTCAGAGAGGGAGTTGCCTTTTTATGTATTTGAATACAGAGAGGGCTCATTTATCCCTTTAATGAATATTATTGAGCACCTCAACTAAGTGGTGGGCTCTCGTTTGGAGGGGCCAGTTTGGAGTAGCAGGGCCTTTAAGTATTCAGAGAAGGTTAAAGCAGACGATGGGCCACTCAAACTTTTCCTTACCTTCTTTCTCCCCTTCACGGACAGCTCTCTAAGCTTTCTTCTGGCTGCCACGTTCTACGGAATTCTATGTGCTTTATATTAAGGTAAGTGGTGGTGCCCAGATATAATTAATTCAAGGCTTCTAGATGAATAATTTTGTCCCCAAATCTGCAAACTCTTGTGGGCAGAGGCTTTGCCTGATTCTTCTATGAGTCCCTGTGCCCAGCAGAGAGGTGAAACTTAGCAAAAGATTGAAGGTGTGGAGAATGAAAGAATAAATGCTAAAAGCATTTAGGACATACCTGCTTTTATTCCATTAGAGTTTTCTTTCTCATTCAAGGGGGAAAACATCTAAGGGTTAAAAACACTCAACAGATAATGACGTGGAGTGACAGAGATCTTCCTCTTCAAAGTTTTGATGTGGATACTGGCTACCTGATTCCCAATCTCACCAAATTTAAAAAAAATCTCACTTATGTCGCTGTCCCATTATCAGCTACCTGGGGACATTCTATGGATCAAACCTTTTTCTCCTTAAAATATAGACTTCCCATATCAAAGACAGATAGCACATCAATAACAGATAACACTGGTATTTACCCATCCTTCCATACCAGGTTAACAAAAAGTTGCAGTCTTGTTTTCCTTTTCTATGACTTGGGATCTCTATTCCGTGAGCTCACAGAGGGTACTGAGAAATGCATACTTTTGTTCTTGAGAAGAAAGGAAGATCTAGAATCAGATTTTTAAATAAATGTGTTGTTTTCGTGTCTTTTTTCTCAACCATGAAGATTCTCTTCCCGGGAACACTGGGGACTTGATTCTGATGACCTCATTTCCTTTGAATCCTTTGATGTTTTGTTTCCTCTGCCTGAAGTATTTTACTGTCACCAGTGAAACCACAGAGAAGACCATATAACTGAATGTCTGTCTCTTCCAAGCCCCGTGGATGTGGTGGTGGTGGGAACAGTTCTTGGCTTTGCCCTGAGATATTGGAACTCGTTGGAAGAAGTGAAAAGGCTAGCTGCCTGAAGGCTCCTTTCTTTTTTTCTAGCTGTATAGGCAGGATGGTAGGGTCAGATTAGTCAGTTTGTGAATTATTCACAGATGGATTAGCCAGCTGATGGATTATTCAGGCCTCTGTTCCTTTTCCATTTCTCTTACCCTGCCAGGCTCCGGTTTATTCCACTCCAACATGGTTGTTCTCAAGGCCGTAGAAAGAAGCAGGAAGAGAAGATGTAGTGGTGAACGATGGTACATAGCGATACTCAGAGGAGTGAAAATTAGTCTGATGAAGAATGTCCAGTCATGTAGAAGGCGGGGTGCGGAGCTTGCAGGAACTCAGCAACCTGGGCTGTTTCAAGGCATGCATCCAACCACTTGAAGAACATATCGAAAAACAAAAGCCGACACCCTGATGTAGGTAATGAGCAAGCTGGTGTTACGCGAAGGATGCTGGACTTTGGGACTCGGGTCCCTATCCCAGACACACTCTTCAGCTAGACTAAATCTGGGCTCTACAATGTGCCTCTGAGCCTAGTGATCTTTGGATTGCCTATTAATTTTATTTAAATTAAAATCTGTTGAGTACCTCCGCTATGCAAGGTGCTTTACAAAGAGTATTAGGATTGCTCTTCACTGCAAGTTATAGCTGACAATAGCTTCAAGTATAAAGTCAAGTAATGGTTAAGCATAACAGAAAGTTTGGCGGTATAAATTCCAGGGTTGGTAGCTCATTCTAGAGATGTCACAAAAGATCCATGACTTTCTGATTTTTGTTGCACTGCTATCCTCAGCATATGTCTGATTTTTTTTTCACATGGTTGAAAATGGCTGCTGAAGCTCAAAATAATCGTGTCCCCACAGGGATGGAGAGAGGTGGGGGGCAAATGGTCTTTCTACTCTCAATGCTCTTTCATTGAGGAGGCAAACACTTCCAGAACCCAGAAACATAACTCCTCTTACATCTCATTGACCAGAATTGTATCACATGCCTGCACCTAGACCAATGACTAGCAAAATGAAGTGAACTATCTCCATTGGTTTAGGCCAATCAAAAGTTATCCACCAGGTCTGAAGTCCTGGTCTACAGGAACAAAATAGGAAACTGATAGCAAGGAACAAGGGAAAATGAAAATTGAGTAGATAACCAATGGTATCTACTACTTATTTATTTGATTAGGATCCTAGTCGACTGAGTCTGCAGAAAGAAAGTCCTTAAGGGTCTGAAAAAAGAAAAAAAGTGAGAATGGATACTTATCAGTCTTTCCTGATTAGACTGGTAGCCACAGTGGCTCAGTAAGCATTATTTGGGCGGTTTAGGCTCCAGGCTTCGAAGTGTCAGTTCTAGCAATATGACTTGTTTTCACTGTTAAGACCTTTCAGTTCTTGGTGACATTGTTGTCTCATTTGTAGAACAGAATGAAGCCCATGAGCTTGGAGTTTTAATAAATTGATATTTTCATAGGTGCTTGAGATTGGAAATTATTGGTAAACATTAGTGAGAATTATTTATGAATGAGGAATATTCATTGCATATCTCTTTATAACTTTATACCAAAGATAATGGTAGGGTCAGGATCAAAATATAATTTCAGTGTCTTTAATTCTCAGCACAATTCAGAGTTTGTGATGTATAGTTTAAAGTGGTCTTTAAAAATAGATTTCAATGGCCAACTTAAATATGAATACCTTAAGAATATTACTGGTAGTATTTATTCTACCTAACCAACCATCTATTGGGATTTCCATGTGACTCTACTGCTGTTACATCAGCTTCAAATAGTTAAACTGACACCTCTCCTTTCCTGGAAGCCTCTGCTCTTCTCAAGTTTCTTATGTGGTTTATTCCATCACTGTGCACCAAGTTGCTTAGTTTTGAAAATCATGGTTATTCTTGATGACTCCCTTCTCAGAACATTCAGTGAGTTGTCAAATGTTATCAGTTCTGCCTTTAACACAGTTCTCATGCTTAACCTTCCTTGTTCATTTCTCTTTCAGGTTAGCAGACTATATTTACATCTGGGGTGATTATCTGGCAGGGGGGTGGTGGGTAGGTGAGGGTTTCTAGTGTTTGGAGGACTTTTCCGAATTTTCCAGGTTTTCTATAATCATTTATCACCAGAAAAAAATGAATATAAAAACAACAGAATCTGTTCTTCAGAGATGTTAATTCGGTTATTCTCAGTGTCCTTCATTCCTAAGTATATGATGCCTGTATCTGTCTCTGTCAGCATCTAATCTTCTGGAAGGCATGACCCTGGCTCGTAAACATCCCACACAGCCTAGGCATTCCAGCAGTGTTTGCTCAGTTAAATTTAGTTGAAGACTCGCCGCACCAGACAGCCTCTGCTGGTCCTCTGGCTGCTCCACGCTGCCGCTGCCTCGGCCCATCACTAGCGAAGAAGAAATCTCTACGCTCCTCATCCGCGATCGCTCTGGCATGTGCAAAGCTGGCTTTGCTGGGGATGACGCCTCTTGGGGGTCCGAGTTTCCATCCATCATCGGTCACCCCTGACAACAGGGTGTCACGGTAGGCTTGGGACAGTCAAGTGGCCGATGAGCCCAGAGCAAAGCTCAGCATCCTGATCCTCAAGTGCCCCATGGAGCACGGCATCATCACCAACTGGGATGACGTGGTATGGAGAAGATAGGCACCAACCACAGCTTCTACAGTGAGCTGCGTGTGGTCCCCGAGGAGCACCCCCTGCTGCTGACAGAGGCCCCCCTGAACCCTGAGGCCTACCCTGAGAAGATGACTCAGATCTCCTTTGAGACCTTCAACACTCCGGCCGTGTGCATGACTGTGCAGGCTGTGCTGTCCCTGTAGCCTCTGGCCGTACCACTGGTACTGTCCTGGACTCTGGAGACAGGGTCACCCGCACTGTGCCCATCTACCAGGAGTACACGCCTCCCCACCCCCGCCCCACGCCATCCTGCGTCTGGACCACGGTGGCTGGGACCTGACCGACTACCTCATGAAGATGCTCGCGGAACGTGACCGCAGCTTCACCATCACCGCCCAGTGGGAAATCATGCGTGACATCAAGGAGCAGCTCTGCCACGTCGCCCTGGAGTTGGAGCAGTAGATGGTCACTGCTGTGTCCTCCTCCTCCCTGGAGAACAGCTGCGAGTTGCCTGACCGTCAGGTGATCAGCATCCACAATAAACAGTTCTGGGGTCCAGAGGTGCTCTTCCAGCCCTCCTCCTGGGTATGGAGTCCTGTAGCATCCGGGAGATCACCTTCAACTGCATCCTGAAGGGTGACGTGTGGGGAGAACATCATGTACCCCACACGGCCCGCAGGATGCAGAGGGAGATCACCGGCACTGTTTCCCAGCAGGATCAAATCAAGATCAACCCTCCTCCTGAACACAAGTACCAGGTGCGGATCGGGGGCTCCATCCTGGCTTTCCAGTTGATGTGGATCAGCGAGCGGGAGTATGACGAGGCCCGTCCCTCCATCGTCCGCTGCAAATGCTTCTAAATGGACTGACTGCGAGCAGACCCATAGAATTTGCTGCATAAGTTCATTCAAGAGCATAAATTTGCCCTGGCAAGTGTGCACACCTCATGCTAGCCTCATGAAACTGGAATAAGCCTTTGAAAAGAAATTTGTCCTTGAAGTTTGTATCTGCTATCAGCCCTGGATTGTACAACTTGCTGATTTTGACCTTCTGTTTAAGTTAACTGTTCCTTTGGTCTATGTTTAATATCCTGTACGTATCTTTGATTTAAACCCCCAATCCATGCAGCTCCTTCACTACCTGGCTGAGGTGAGAACATGTTTGTGGAAGAAAAACCCATGGTCCTGATGAGAATCTGCGAGCCCATGAGTTTCTTGACCTGTGCAGGGTATTCGTGTGTAAGAGCTGCTTATTCCGGGATTTCTTTAGAGGCTGGCAAGAGTCCTGAGCCAGCTGGCATTTGTCTTTGGTGTATGACGGGGTTGGGAAGGTCCCAACCTTAGAACCCACTTTCCTTTCTTACCCCACAATTTCCTGCCAGAATACCTGGTGGTCGTTACTTCCCTTGAGATGGAAAATGGTTTGCATTTACACCTATAAATGGATTCATCCTTTCAATTTACGTAAGGTTTTTGTATGCAATTCCCAGTTCTTTAAGAGATGACAACAAATGTTGGTTTTCTACTGTCACGTGAGAACATTTGGTCCCAGCAACATTTGGTCATTGTGAGGGAAATAAAAGTACTGCAGTAAACAACAACAACAAATTCAGTTGATTGTTTGGGTGGAGGTGAACCACACAAAATTTTGTCACTCTTAAGATTAAAAAAATAACTAAAACATATCCTTAAAATTTTAGTCTTCAAAAATCCTCCAAATGGCTCAAAATTTCAAAAGAAAGAATAAGAGATTATGAGAAGGAAGAGAGAGAAACTTTCAACCTGCTTCCTTTAGAAGTTACCATTAATTCTCTTATCAGTTCAAGAATTTATTTCGTTCTTTGTAACTTTCTCCAACTTTTAGTTTAAATCTTATTTGTACATTTTTCAATAACTCTCCTTTCTTCTTCTGGACTCTGAGTTGAATCATATCATTAAGATTCTAGGCAGAAAGTTTCAGAACGGTTGGACATTGGGATATTACAGCATTCAGAATAATTTAGTCTACATCATTAGTATATACTGCACATCTACTTAGCCTAAAATTTTGACAAAGTCTTTGACAAAGGCTGAGAGAAAGCAGTTCCCAGAGAAGGAAGAAAAGAAATTTCATTCTAGCTGGTTAGACTAGATAGCATCTTGATTTAATATCAAGGTCCCCAAATATTGGCAAGTAATGATTTTTGTGTAAATTATACACTTTGATGTGTACAGAGGCTATGGAGCATTTTATATGAAGTAATAATATTAAGTATTTTGATTGAACTAATGACTGCTTAATCTGACATCTAAGGAAATAAACAACACTAAATATGACACACTCACCCTTTATGGACTTAAATTGTGGGACAGTCCAAGTTGCCATTTTTGCTGATCTTTGTGGATATAAGATTGAGTTACTTTATTAGCAACCACAAGACTTTCAATCTTCAGTTGACAAATTATGTGGCCACTTCTAGAAAGATTGCTCAAGTCTTCCTTATTATTAACCTATCAATCATAACTCTGATTTTTAAAATAAAAGCTTATTTCTTGTTGAATTTTCATTGAAACAAACATGCCTGTTATCAGTTGTGTTCAGGGACTCACATCTTGATAGATGACTAAATGTCTCTCCTTTCCTTGGATCCTCTCTCCCCTTCTCAGCTCTCTTTATATAAGAATTGTTCCCATCAGATGAATGGCTTTGAATAGCAATATTTATATATTTCAGTGGCCTGTAACAACATGGTTCTTTTTTTTAAAAAAAAAAAAATGCTGGTATAATCAACGAACAAAAATCACATTAAAAAAAAGAAAAGAAAAAAAAATGACACACTACTGTTGATTATAATTTTTTAACATTTTTAAATACTCAAAATACCTGCTTTAAAAGAATGACAAAAATGGAATGAAAAATGGACTGATTTGCATGGTCAGGCCAGTGGATACAGAGAGGGTGCCAGCTTCTGTGTTTCTCCAACTCTCTGGTGTCTTGGTGAGTCTTGGTGAGCCTATGCTTGCATGTAGCAATGTAAATTGAATACAGGGTAAACTGGATTTGGATGAATCTCCAGCCGGACAAAGCAGTTTTCTCTTTGACCACTTCAATGGAAAAGTCATAGTCAAATCAGTTGGTTCCTGCAATTTTTCAAAAGTTGCAAGAGCTTTTAATACAATTTAACAAAATGGAAGGGAATGAGAGAAAGCATTCTCTCCCACATACACTCAAAATCTTCTCTTTTCCTCTCTCAGGTACAAACACTTGTACAAATACAAATGTTCATTTGCTGTTTTTATTGTTTTAAATAATAATAACTAACATTTACACAATTCTTACCAAGTGATAGGCAATGTTTTATCCCCTTTATATTATATATAGGGGATATATAAAGTATAAATTTATGCTACATTTATAAATATATACATTATAAATATACACTATATTTATAAATATATATATAAAGTGTAAATATACACTATATTTATATATAAAGTGTAATATATACACTAAAGTGTATTATGTATTAGTATAAAGACTAATCTTCACGCAACCCAATGAAGTAACTGTTATTATCCTGCTTAGTAGAGAAGAAAACAGGCAAAGAGATATTAACTTACATCCTCAAGGTCACACAGCTGGTAAGTAGCTGGTGGGATTCAAATCCAGGCATCTACACCAGAGTGTGGGTTTGTGAGGTTGATGGGTTTCCCTCTCCCTGTTGTAGCCTTCTTGAACGTGGAGACTTCCTTATTCAGCTACAGAACAGAAATGGCCCTGGTTTCAGAGGCACTCAGGTCTAGATTCTGATTTCAAACTCTGAGAATTCATAAATTATTGTAGACTGGCTCTCAAAAAAATAAAAGTCCTGATTTATAGTTTAACTTGCTTTCCATGATGTAGATACTTCTGACGTGACTGATTTTAAGTTACCCATAACTTAACAACTGGCTTGCAAAATTCTTGAAGTTCTAATAATCAGCTCTTGCAAGCTGATATGAGCAGGCTCCAGCTGATGGAGAATCAGCAATTGAAGGGTGTTGTTCAAACTCGGGTCACCATCATCTAGAACAGTGACATGAGGCGGTTGCTCATTCATATTTATTAAATGAAGGAATGAAAATGCCTCAGCTTCTCATACTCTCAGTTCGCTGTATCAGTAAAATATTCATACTAGTAGTATCAGATGGGTTGCTGAATGGATCAAATGTTAGCTGAAAAAATGTCTGCAAAACGCCCAGCTAAATGCCTGGAACTTAATGGAACATACATGTTCATTCCTGTCCTTTTGGATTACTACTCCTTGCAAAGTGTCTTCTACTTAGCGGGAAACGAATGAGTGAATGAACAAGTGAACAACTGAATGCATTGGTAAGGAGCATCAGTTTCAGATAGAAATGGGTGACTTTAGTCTTTATCAATCAACGTGTAACGGAGGGAAGTATGTGGCAGTGTTCACGTTTTCGCGACTTCACCATAATTTTAAATGTCCCTCTTGCCTTAGCCCAGGAATGTGAATTCAAATGCCAACAGAGGCCAAGCTGTTAAATGATTAAAATGTGCTCAAGGGGAAGAAAGTTGGGAATAGATGGGATTAAAACAAACTGAAGATCACACACTCACCATATAGGCACACACATTTAAACAGTTTTAGACTTCTGTGTGAGCCAAATAAAACATGTCTTGGACTAGGTATGGCTCATGGACTCCCAGCATTCCACCTCTGTTTTTGGAATGATAAAAAGCATGGACTCTGGGGCCAACACTGGACTGATTTGAAATCTGGTTGTGCCACTTACTGGCTAGTGGTCTTAAGGCAAGTTACATAAACGTTCTGGGGCCATATCCAAGGGGTGGAAGTGACCCCCAGAGACTCTAGCAGCAACCAAGAGTGAGGCCAGGCATGCATATGATGAACTCTTAATCCCCAGATAACTCCCAAGCAAGAGGTAGGGAGGTAGGGACAGTTTTACTTGACCCTTTTTCTTCTGCACATTGGCCAGGAGGAAAACATTTCTCCATGCTATTATTGGAGACTCTCTAGTACAATAATTGGTTCTCAAACTTGGATGCCCATTAGAATCACCTGGAGAGTTAAAAAAGTGATTCCTGGATTCCAAGCCCTGCACTTTGATGTAATTGATCTGGGGAATGGCCTGGCGTCAGATGATTCTAACATGCAACTTCGATTAAGAAACACAGTCTTGGGCTTCCCTGGTGGCACAGTGGTTAAGAATCTGCCTGCCAATGCAGGGGACACGGGTTCGAGCCATGGTCTGGGAAGATCCCACATGCTGCAGAGCAACTAAGCCTGTGCACCACAACTACTGAGCCTGCACTCTAGAGCCTGCAAGCCACAACCACTGAGCCCGCATGCTACAATTACTGAAGCCCGCGCACCTACAGCCCGTGCTCCGCAACAAGAGAAACCACTACAATGAGAAGCCCGCGCACCACAATGAAGACCCAATGAAGCCCAAAATAAATAAATAAATAAATAAGAAATCAACTCCTTAAAAAAAAAAAAAAAAGAAAGAGAAACACAGTCCTAAAAGATGGAAGGAGGAATAAAATTATATGATTTTCAGGGGACGTTATGTGAATTACTTTATCGTACCTTTACAGCATGCTATTTTCTTTAACAAATGAATGCACAAAGGCTTTCCACTGGACTTCAAATATTTAAAAAACAACAACAGCCATTAAAAAAACCCAGTTTGGTCTCATGCACACTTGCATTTATTCAAACTGTTTTCTGTTTAAAAAAATGAATTCTGCCTTCATGAGACATATAGGATGACATATGATTGTTGCTTTAAAACGTGAATGTTCTGTCAGTCATCTCTCTCGGCTTGAATTCTGCCTTGCCCTCTGGATGAACTCCCACCAAGATAAAGCTTAAGTGTCTCACCTAATTTACCAGGAGGCTGCTTACCTATTTAGGTTAGGGTACCAGAGTTGATGAGAAATTCTTTGGGAAGCCAAGCACAAGTTTTTGCTTTCAACTATTTATAGCAATCAGCTGGATTTTCCAGTCCCTCATTAGATCAATCATGGCCATTGTCTTACAGTTGAGTGGGAAATCGTTACAGGTGGAAGAAGGCAAGATGCTTCTAATTCAGCAGAGGCCCCCCTAACAGGAAATCTGCGAGGAATTATAATCAAATAGGAGACTTGTCAGGGGAATGGGGTTGCTTCCAAGGCAGGATTTCTGAAGCCTTTCTGGATTCTGGGTTGAACGTAAAATAAAAGGTAGAGAGAAACTGCAACAAACCCACATAGACAAAGAGAAGACAACGCTTTCTTTCAGGTATATTGCAAGTCTGGTGGTGGGTTTTCAGCTTTCGCTGAAATGCCACTTGGTACCGACACACTTAGATTTGGCAGGGGCTTATCTTTTTTATGGGTCAGTTATTTGGGAATGTGTTTTACAGATGGCCCTGTTTCTGGGTCCAAACCCTGGGCTTATGTAGCATAGTACGCTGCACATCTTTGCGGCTGAATCAAGTGTCACATATTATGGGCCAATAATTTGGAAAGTTCTTTTTTCCTCTCTCTGCTTTTTCCCTGGCCTATTGAGCCATGACAGTCAAAAGCCAGCTGAACCCATCATGAGGGGGAAGGCAGGAGGGAAATTGCTGGGCTCCAGACTTCTGCTTGGGCCCCTTACGTGGGCTCTGGGGTGACCCTAGGAGCAGGTGGGTCTGATTTGGTATCACTCCCATTAAAACCTGCCTCAGAAATCAGTTTATTTGAAGGAGTTAATGAAAGTGCTAGATATTTTCTACCCACTGGCAGAGGGAAAAGTAGTGCACACGTCTGAATAAATAACTGAAAATGGCTTCTCACTGTTCAGGAAGTACAATCAATTTGAAATTAGGATTATGGAAACATCTGCGAAAATTCAAGTGTCATCTCAATTTGGGCTCATTCAGATCCTGTATTTTTCAACTTCCCAAGCAGTGCATTTAAAATCTAATCCTAATTAACACACATAGTTTAATTATAGCCAACAAAATATTCTACAAAAATTGTGTGTGCTGGTTGGGGGGATGGGTGGGGAGGGAGGAGGTGAGGGGGAAGCCAGACAAACGTTCCCTGATTGTAAAAATTCTTGTTTGGTTAATAATATAAATCCTCAAGATTTATAACACACACTGAAGTTTGCTGATCAGGAATCAAAGTCACATAAAAAAGCGTGGAGCCTCTTTGCGTCCTAGACCTACTTTTTTTCTTTCTTCCTATTTCTTGTTAACCTGGAAAGAACAAAAGCCTTGTTAGTTTGGCTCATACACTCTCGTTTGGGGAGAACTTTGTTGCTTTGTTTATTTTTTTCCCCTCTGATCAGAAGATAAACCTTTATGGTTGTGTTTGAGTACAAAGAAAGACATAAATCTACTTGCATAAAGCAAACTTTATGGTCTGTTGTTTTAGTGATGAGGAACACCTCTAAGGATTTGAAGGTTTTACTGAGACGCATCCAGCATTTTTGGATGCTTTATTGGAAACTCATCCTGATCAACCAAACACAGCAATCAACCATCTTGCAGAATTTTTGGGAGGTGCTTTCCCCTCCCAAACCTGGCATAAGTGGAATGTGCAAAGGGGACATAAATTTAAAGAAAACAAAACAAAAATCAAGCAAACAAGGGGGGAAAAAACCCATCTAGAAGCTAAAAAAATAATTTTAACTAAAATTAACACTGGGAGAGAGCCTAAAAATCCTAGTTGGCTTAGACTTTGTCATTTTGCATCATTATTTTGATCAATTATAAACATAAGGGAAAAAAGGAAGATTTAAAAATTTCCTTAAGTACTTTGTTCCTCTGTTACTCGTGTTAAAATACAGAGGACTAACTTCTACCCTAGATTCTGTCTGCAGAATTTAATGATTGTCCCTATTGTTGAAAAAAGAAAAACAGTCAAATTCTTGGTGTCATTCTGAAAATTTTGTTGTGATATTGGCTGTAATGAAATTTGACCCTCTGTTAGTATTAAGCAAGTCTAGGTTTCTGAGGATATGGTGTTGATGTTTCTTAGGTTAATACCACTGTAATTTCCCACAGTAACCCCAGTCTTGAAGACAAAATTCATTTTTTTTTCTTTTTCACACATTTCATTTGCTTTTTATCATGCATTTTATTTTTTTCAAAATTCATTTTCTTTAGCATTTAATAGTCTGTACACTTGCCTTGTCTATAAGTCAATTCCATTCCTTTGTCCATCAAAATTTGTAAGAATTTATAACAATGGGGCAGTTTTCAATTGGTTAATAGTGATGAATGAATTACAGAGGGTACGCTATGACACTTTGTTGAAAAGAATCTACATTTCTTTGCAGAAACCAGTATCTCAGAAAGGCCTGTACAGTAAGAATGTAAGGTATTTCTATACTTACAGGATAAAGTTTAAAGACTAGAATCAGCCTTGAAAAGTGGTCTGCAGAGTAAAATTTGATTAAATTTTATTGAATAGTAACGCTAACAATTTTTTTTATCAATTCTTAGTCTCTTTCATTTTTTTTTCTCTCTTCTTCTTCTCTCTCTTTTCTAGTGTCTTGCCCTCCAAACTGAAGAAAGAGATCGTTCATTCCTATCTTTGTCATAGAGCCTAGCACAGGACCTGGCACATAACAAGAAAGCAATAAATACAAATTGAATAAAAGAATTAATTCTACTTATTCATTGATTTCCATGATGAAATTAGAGATATGATTTTTGGCTAGGTGTAGGAAGGTAGCTATAGAATTAAGCATAATAATCTTCTGGTGGAAAAGGTAGAAAATTATTATATCATTTTTTATTTTATTTATTTATTATTTATTTATTTTTTTGATGGCATCATGGGGCTTGTGGGATCTTAGTTCCCCGACCAGGGATTGAACCCCAGGCCATGGCAGTGAAAGAGCAGAGTCCTAACCACTGGACCACCAGGGAATTTCCTATAAGCCATATTTTAAAATGACATTTTATAATGGTAATTGTCAAAGCAAGTCACAAAGTAAGAATGAAGAAACTGCAAAGGATTTGGAACTCAGGCACTGGCGTCAAATCTGGATTGAAATCTCATGCCTCCCTCTTATTAGCTGTGTGATGTAGCAAGTTACTAACCTCTGTAAACCTTGGTTTCCTCATCTGTAATGTGAACCTAGGGTTTTAGTAAGAATCAAATGAGATAATGCTTGTCAAGTTCTCAGCAACGTGCCTAGTTTAAGATCATACACTGAAGTGATTATTATTAGTTAGAAATATCTTCATTTTTGGCATAATAATTTAAAGATCTGAAGGAAAAAATACCAACAGCTGAACTGTACAGAACACCAAGGATTGAAATGTCCCCAGACTCTTTAAACTCCTTCCAGATATTCTGTGGCACAAGGCTCTATGCTCTCTCTGGATTCCAGGCCCTGTTTCCTGGTGGAATGCGGAAGCTGTTGGCTTGTAGAAAGGAACAGGTTGCTCTCGGCCGAGCAGTGAAGTACAGAGGGGCAAAAATGCAACTACAAATTCAGGAAAAGGGAGAAGCGGCAGTTAAAACAGATTTTCCAACCTTCCATAGTTCACATGTATCTAAATACTTTCCCAAAGACTCAGACTCCCAGTGTGATGGAAACAAAACCACCCTTGACCCAAGAAGGGCAGTCATCTGTCCAACACGCATTCTGTTATTGTGCGGATAGGAAATTAGTGCTCGAGTGCTAACAATTATTGTCGAAATAATTAAGTTAAGAATTCATTTGTAATGTAAAATAGATAGCTAGTGGGAAGCAGCTGCATCGCAGGGGAGATCAGCTCAGTGCTTTGTGACCACCTAGAGGGGTGGGATAAGGAGGATGGGAGGGAGATGCCAGAGGGAGGGGATATGGGGATATATGTATACATATAGCTGATTCGCTTTGTTATACAGCAGAAACTAACACAACATTGTAAAGCAATTATACTCCAGTAAAGATGTTAAAAAAAACCAGATATTGACACAATAAAAAAAAAAAGAATTCATTTGTAAAACAAAAACAAATAAAAATAATGATCCCATTTTGTATTAAAATATAGTCATGACACTAAGGTTACATTTTTAGCCGTAGAAATTGTAAAACACAGAGATTTATACAAAACTGGAGTCTTGGGAATTAATTTCATTGCTGTGGGTAACCTAGAAACAAGCAAGCATGATAGTTTTGCTATCAACATGTTTATGTGTGATAATGGGAGAGGTGAGCAGTGCTGATCAAAGATTACTGGCATCAACGGGTCATCTGATCAAAAGATTAATGATGGTGGCAAGAAGCAGTGTATGGAGGATATAGGTGGAAGCAGTAGAAGGTCAAATATGGGAGAGTGGAAGCATTTGGAACTTTAACACCTTTGTGGGTTTGGGGGCCTTTAACAGAGGATTAGAGGAAACATTAAATGTCTAATGCTCTTATTTTCAAGCCAAAATGTCACAACAGAACAATGTGAAGCAGGTAGAGTCAGTTGGAAACAGAACATGTTGTGGAAGTTTGGCTTTCCACTTATGGTAGAATTACTGATGGAGGGTTTTCTGGTTCCATCTATGGTTGTAACATTGCCGCCAGTTTTGTTCCTTGGCCAGAGTCGATTAACGTAAGGGTAGAAATGCCTGATGTAGCTGGACAGGAAAGATTCTCTTTCCCAGGAATTTGAAATATGAGCTGAGATTCTTAGAGGCAGGAGGTGTTTTCAAGCTATTGTTTCATGGTCAGTGTCCCCAAGTTCCTGTTGTACGGTCTTCCACACAAGGCCTTGTTCAGCTCGTCCTCAGTCCATGAGCTATGTAGTATTTTTCTAATAAATCTTGCCCCCATCTCCGACCTTTTGCATTAGTTCAGCAGCATTTGCTTGCCACCAAAAAACCTTACATGATTTATCTCCTATTCCCTTCTTTTCCCCGGTGATGGTGTCTGAACAATCATATGAGCTCAAGAGGATTAGACAGCTAAGTATAAAAAGTTGTTGGTCCTACAGATCAAGACAGTTCCACGATTTACAAAATACAAAAAAACAAACAACTCTTTGTAATAGTTCATTTTCGTTCCTAAGTTTAGGGAAAATAAGGCAGTGGGAAGTGATTAACTGAGCAGGCTCTGGAGTTTGAGTCTCAGTTCTATCATTTACTATGTGACCTTAAACAATTTAAACTCTCTGTGTTCTTGGTTTCTTTATCTGACAAAATGGAGATAATGTAGAGTTGTTGGGAGGATTAAATGAGGACACACATGTAAAACACAACTTCATATGGTACTTTTATAGAGAATGTTGGTGATTTCTGTTGTTATAAACAGGTAGAATCAACATTACTTTTTCCATTTTATATTTCCAAAAACTGAGGTTCTAGAAGATGAAATGACTTGGTCAAGGTCACACAATGATAGCATGAGGTCCAAAGTTCCAATTTTTAAAAATATCATTCACAAATATTTATTGAGTACCAGGCCTTGGAATACAGGTCCTTGCCATCAACAAACTTAGAGTCTGGGGCAGGGGGCAGCTAACTACCATGTGTCGGATAAATCCAGCTCTTTGCTTTTATAAATAAAGTTTTGTTGGAACGCAGCCCCATGCCTTTGTTAAGCATAGTGTCTGTGGTTCTTACTGGGAGAGTTGAGCAGAGTTTACACTTTTGGGTCCAGCCCAAAACTCTAAACTATTTACTATCTGATTCTTTGGAGAAAAAGTTTGTCAAATCCTGGTCTAGTGGATTTATGATGTATTGGTCTAGAAATGTTTTCTTTAATTGTAAAAGGCTAATTAAAACAAGAAAAAAAAATCCCTCAGAATGTGAACAAGTTTAGTCTTTACAGCCTCCATCATAGCCAATACAATTTTTTTTCACAACTTTCTAAGAGAAAGATTCTCTTTTTTCAACTGTGGGAAGTTGGAAAATGGCTTCTGATGAATTGACATTTCCTCCTCATTTTTCTCAACGTTTAATTATCCTTCAGACCTATAGCTTAGTACATTGTCCTTGCTTTTCTAACTAGAGAGAAGAAACAATGTGTTGTGTTATCTAATTTGGCTAAATTGCAAAACTTCTTGACAGACACACCCTTTAGCAACGCAGCCTAGAAACTGCTCCTTGAATCATCTCCTTAGTACTAATAAAATGAATCACACATGTTCACTTATAATATTAAACAATTAAATCATTTCAGCTGTCCAGTATCAGGATTTTGAGCATGTTTGCCCACATATTTTAACAAAATCTGTTTAGCTGCTTTAACCTTTCTCATCTAAAATGCACATGATGAGAGATGTGGCAGAATTGTTTCTACAAGAGCTAGAGATTCTTCCACAAAGGACGGTTGAGTACAGCAATGTCATTTTTCGGATGAAGTCCTCCTAGCCTTGCTGGTGGGAGAAAGTAAGTGACCCTTGGAGCACAAGATACAGATCCAGGCATCTGGTTTCCTGAATAAACTCTGTGACATGCCCTCTGGAACAGGTTTGCTTATGAAGGGAATGCAGTTCAGAAACCATCGCAGATGGGCTGTCTTGTTGGAATGCACGGGGTAGTGGCACCTGAGTTTGAAGATATCATTTGGATTTATTTCCTTGATGAGCAGTTTTCTTGGGTAAATGCTGTTTAGAAGAGTTCTAAGTCTGGCTGCTTAGAAAGGGCCAGGCTGGAATAACCACTGAAATTACCCCCAGTAGGAACTTCTGCAGTCTGGGAAGGGCACAGCACATGCCGTGGGAACCTCATCCATGCTGGGTTCCAGCCGACTGGCTCACTTGGGGGAGAAGGCAGACACCATTTGACACAATAAGAGTGATAATTCAGAAAACAAATGCTCAGGAAAGAATGAATCTGAACATCAGGCAGCTGCAAAGTTGTCTTCAAGGATATTGAGTATTGATAAGGAGGAGGAACTTGGCTGTGCCCATTACAGGAGAACCAAGCCCATCTTGTCAGCAGACAAAGGGGTTTAAATGTTTCTAGTTGTGTGAGCCATTACCAGGAAGCAACCAATTTAAACTGCCCTCTTGATTTGACTAAGTTTGTTTAAAAAATGCTGAAAGTAGAGAAAGGTAGTGGTTTAAGCAATTCTAGGGTTACTTGGAATTAAAATTTCTATCAGAACTGGCATGCTGCATTGTGGGATGTCAGGCCAATTAAAAGATTGTTACATTTTATTTATTTTTAATTGAAGTATAATTGATGTACAATATTGTATAAATTATAGGTATACAATGTAGTGATTTACAATTTTTAAAGGTTATACTCAGTTTGTAGTTATTGTAAAATCCTGGCTATATTCCCTGTGTTGTACAATATACCCTTGTAGCTTATTTTATACATAATAGTTTGTACTTCTTAATTCCCTACCCCTATATTACCCCTCCCCCTTTCCCTCTCCCCACTGATGAGCATTAGTTTGCTTTCTACATCTGTGAGTCTGGTGTTTTTTTTGTTGTTGTTATATTCACTAGTTTCTTTTATTTTTTATGTTGCACATATAAGTGATATCATACAGTATTTGTCTGTCTCTGTCTGACTTATTTCACTTAGCGTAATACCCTCCAAGTCCATACATGTTGTTGCAGATGGCAAATTTTCACTCTTTTTAATGGCTGAGTAGTATATCATTATGTGTGTGGGTATATATGCACCACGTATTCTTTATCCATTCATCTGTTGATGGACACTTAGGTTGTTTCTATATCTTGGCAATTGTAAGCAATGCTGCTATAAACATTAGGGTGAATGTATCTTTTCAAATTAGTGTTTTCGTGTTTTTTGGACGTATACCCAGGAGTGGAATTTCTACATCATATGGTAGTTCTATTTTAATTTCTTGAGAAACCTGGTTTCCAAAGTGGCTACACCAACAGTGTACAAGGGTTCCATTTTATCTATATCCTTGCCAACATTTATTTGTGTTTGTGTTCTTTTTGATGATAGTCATTGTAATAAGTGTGAGATGATATATCATTGTGGTTTTGATTTACATTTCATTGATGATTAGTGATGTTGAGCATCTTTTCAAGTGCCTGTTGTACATCTGCATGTCTTCTCTGGAAAAAATCTCTGTTCAGGTCTTCTGTTCACTTTTTGGTCGTGTTGTTTGTTTTTCTGATGTTGATTTGTATGAGCTGTTCATATAATTTGGATATTAACACTTTATCGGTCATATCATTTGCAAATATTTTCTCCCATTTAGTAGGTTGTGTTTTTGTTTTGTCAATAGTTTCCTTTGCTGTGTAAAAGCTTTTATGTTTAATTAGGTACGATTTGTTTATTTTTGCTTTATTTCCATTACTCTAGGAGACAAATCCAAAAAATATTACTATAGAAATAGATTTTCAAGATGGCGGAGGAGTAAGACATGGAGATCACTTTCCTCCCCACAAATACATCAAAAATACATCTACATGTGGAACAACTCCTACAGAACACCTACTGAATGCTGGCAGAAGACCTCAGACTTCCCAAAAGGCAAGAAACTTCCCACGTACCTGGGTAGGGCAAAAGAAAAAAGAAAAAACAGAGACAAAAGAATAGAGATGGGACCTGCACCTCTGGGAGGGAGCTGTGAAGGAGGAAAAATTTTCACACACTAGGAAGCCCCTTCACTGGCGGGGATAGGGGGAGGCGGGAGGGGGAAGCTTCGGAGTTACAGAGGAGATCGCAGCAACAAGGGTGCGGAGGGCAAAGCAGAGAGATTCCCACACAGAGGATCAGTGCCAACCAGCACTCACCAGCCCGAGAAGCTTGTCTGCTCCCCCACCGGGGTGGGCAGGGGCTGGGAGCTGAGGCTCGTGCTTCGGAGGTCAGACCCCAGGGATAGTACTGGGGTTGGCCACGTGAACACAGCCTGAAGGGGGCTAGTGTGCCACAGCTAGCCAGGAGGGAGTCCTGGAAAAAGACTGGACCTGCCTAAGAGGCAAGAGACCATTGTTTCGGGGTGCGCGAGGAGAGGGGATTCAGAGCACCACCTAAACCACATCCAGAGACGGGCACGAGCTGCAGCTATCAGCGTGGACAGCAGAGACTGGTATGAAACACTAAGGCTGCTGCTGCAGCCACAAAGAAGCCTGTGTGTAAGCACAGGTCTCTATCCATACCTCCCCTCCCAGGAGCCTGTGCAGACTGCCACTGCCAGGGTCCCGTGATCCAGTTACAACTTCCCCGGGAGAACACACGGCGCACCTCAGGCTGTTGCAACGTCACACTGGCCTTTGACACTGCAGGCTCGCCCCACATTCTGTACCCCTCCCTCCTCCCAGCCTGGGTGAGCCAGAGCCCCCTCATCAGCTGCTACTTTAACCCCGTCCTCTCTGAGCAAAGAATAGATGCCTTCAGGAGACCTACAAGCAGAGGCAGGGCCAAGTCCAAAGTTGAAGCCCAGGAGCTGTGTGAACAAAGAAGAGAAAGGGAAATCTCTCCCAGCAGCTTCAGGAGCAGCGGATTAAATCTCCACAATCAACTTGATGTACCCTGCATCTCTGGAATACCTGAATAGAAAATGAATCATCCCAAAATTGAGATGGTGGACTTTGGGAGCAACTGTAGACTAGGGGTTTGCTATCTGTGACTGACTAGTTTCTGATTTATATGTTTATCGTAGTTTAGTTTTTAGCGCTTGTTATTGCTGGTGGATTTGTTTATTGGATTGGTTGTTCTCTTTTTATTTATTACTATTTTTTAATTTTAATAATATTTCTTGAAACTTTTTATTTTAATAACTTTATTTTATTTATTTTTCCTTTCTTTCTTTTTTTTTCTCCCTTTTCTTCTGAGCCTTGTGGCTGACAGGGTCTTGGTACTCCGGCCCGTGTCAGGCCTGTGCCTTGGAGGTGGGAGAGCCAAGTTCAAGACATTGGATCACCAGAGACCTCCCAGCTCCATGTAATATCAAATGGTGAAAGCTCCCAGAGATCTCCATCTCAACACTAAGACCCAGCTCCACTCAACAACCAGCAAGTTTCAGTGCTGAACACCCCATGCCAAACAACTAGCAAGACAGGAACAGAACTCCACCCATTAGGAGAGGATGCCTAAAATCATAATAAGTTCAAAGACACCCCAAAACACACCACCGGACTCAGTCCTGCCCACCAGAAACACAAGATCCAGCCTCATCCACCAGAACACAGGCACCAGTCCCCTCCACCAGGAAGCCTACACAAGCCACTGAACCAACCTCACCCACTTGGGGCAGACACCAAAAACAACAGGAAGTATGAACCTGCAGCCTGTGCAAACGAGACCCCAAACACAGTAAGTTAAGCAAAATGAGAAGACAGAGAAATATTCAGCAGATGAAGGAGCAAGGTAGAAACTCACCAGACCAAACAAATGAAGAGGAAATAGACAGTCTACCTGAAAAAGTATTCAGAATAATGATAGTAAAGATGATCCAAAATCTTGGGAATAGAATGGAGAAAATAGAAGAAACGTTTAGCAAGGACCTAGAAGAACTAAAGAACAAAGAAACAATGATGAACAACACAATAAATGACATGAAAAATTCTCTAGAAGGAATCAATAACAGAGTAACTGAGGCAGAAGAACGCATAAGTGACCTGGAAGATAAAATAATAGAAATAACTACTTCAGAGCAAAATAAAGAAAAAAGAATGAAAAGAATTGAGGACAGTTTCAGAGACTTCTGGGACAACATTAAACATACCAACATTCAAATTACAGGGGTCCCAGAAGAAGAAGAGAAAAAGAAAGAGACTGAGAAAATATTTGAAGAGATTATAGTTGAAAACTTCCCTAATATGGGAAAGGAAATAAGTTCAGGAAGCACAGAGAGTCACATACAGGATAAATCCAAGGAGAAACATACCAAGACACATATTAATCAAACTATCAAAAATTAAATACAAAGAAAAAATATTAAAAGCAGCAAGGGAAAAACAACAAATAACATACATGGGAATGCCCATAAGGTTAACAGCTGTTCTTTCAGCAGAAACTCTGCAAGCTAGAAGGGAGTGGCAGGACACATTTAAAATGATGAAAGGGAAAAACCTACAACCAAGATTATTCTACCCAGCAAGGATCTCATTCAGATTTGACAGAGAAATTAAAACCTTTACAGACAAGCAAAAACTAAGAGAATTCAGCACCACCAAACGAGCTTTACAACAAATGCTAAAGGAACTTCTCTAGGCAGGAAACACAAGAGAAGGAAAAGACCTACAATAACAAACCCAGAACAATTACGGAAATGGTAATAGAACATACATATCAAAAATCACCTTAAATGTAAATGCATTAAATGCTCCAACCAAAGACATAGACTGGCTGAATGGATAGAAAAACGAAACCCATATATATGCTGTCTACAAGACACCCACCTCAGACCTAGGGATACATACAGACTGAAAATGAGGGGATGGGAAAAGATGTATACAAATGGAAATGAAAAGAAAGCTGGAGTAGCAATTCTTATATCAGACAAAACAGACTTTAAATTAAAGACTATTACAAGAGACAAAGAAGGACACTACGTAATGATTAAGCAATCAATTTAAGAAGAAGATATAACAATTGTAAATATTTATTCACCCAACATAGGAGCACCTCAATACATAAGGCAAATGTTAACAACCATAAAGGGGAAATTGACAGTAACACAGTAATAGTAGGGACTTTAACACCCAACTTTCACCAATGGACAGATCATCCAAAATGAAGATAAATAAGGAAACACAAGCTTTAAATGATACATTAAACAAGATGGACTTAATTGATATTTACAGGACATTCCATCCAAAAACAACAGAATACACTTTCTTCTCAAGTGCTCATGAAACATTCTCCAGGATAGATCATATCTTGGGTCACAAATCAAGCCTTAGTAAATTTAAGAAAATTGAAGTCATATCAAGTATCTTTTCTGACCACAATGCTATGAGACTAGATATCAATTACAGGAAAAAATCTGTAAGAAATACAAACAAATAGGATTGACATATATACACTAATATGTATAAGATGGAAAACTAATAAGAACCTGCTGTATAAAAAAAATAAATAAAATAGAATTCAAAAATTCAAAAAAAAATGGAAAGAAATCAAAGAGGAAATAAAAAAATACCTGGAAACAAATGACAATAAAAATATGACAGCCCAAAACCTATGGGATACAGCAAAAGAAGTTCTAAGAGGGAAGTTTATAGCAATACAATCCTACCTCAAGAAAAAAGAAAAATCTCAACTAAACAACCTAACCTTACACTTAAAGCAAATAGAGAAAGAAGAAGAAGAACAACAACAAAAAAAACCCAAAGTGAGCAGAAGGAAAGAAATCATAAAGATCAGATCAGAAATAAATGAAAAAGAAATGAAGAAAATGATAGCAAAGATCAATAAAACTAAAAGCTTGTTCTTTGAGAAGATAAACAAAATTGATAAACCCTTAGCTAGACTCATCAAGAGAAAAAGGGAGAAGACTCAAATGAACAGAATTAGAAATGAAAAAGAAGTCACAACTGACACTGCAGAAATACAAAGGATCGTGAGAGATTACTACAAGCAACTCTATACCAATAAAATGGACAACCTGGAAGAAATGGCCAAGTTCTTAGAATAGCACAAACTTCCGAGACTGAACAAGGAAGAAATAGAAAATATACACACACCAATCACAAGCACTGAAATTGAAACTGTAATTAAAAATCTTCCAACAAACAAAAGCCCAGGACCAGATGGCTTCACAGCCGAATTCTACCAAACATTTAGAAAAGAGCTAACACCAATCCTTCTCAAACCCTTCCGAAATATAGCAGAGAGAGGGACACCCCCAAACTCATTCTATGAGGCCACCATCACCCTGATACCAAAATCAGACAAAGATGTCACAAAGAAAGAAAATTACAGGCCAATATCACTGATGAACAGAGATGCAAAAAATTCTCAATAAAATACTAGCAAACAGAATCCAACAGCACATGAAAAGGATCATACACCATGATCAAGTGGGGTTTATCCCAGGAATGCAAGGATTCTTCAATATATGCAAATCAATCAATGGGATATACCATATTAACAGATTGAAGGATAAAAACCATATGATAATCTCAATAGATGCAGAAAAAGCTTTTGACAAAATTCAACACCCATTTACGAAAAAAACCCTCCAGAAACTAGGCATAGAGGGAACTTACCTCAACATAATAAAGGCCATATATGACAAACCCACAGCCAACATTGTTCTCAATGGTCAAAAACTGAAACCATTTCCACTAAGATCAGGAACAAGACAAGGTTGCCCACTCTCACCACTATTATTCAACATAGTGTTGGAAGTTTTAGCCACAGCAATCAGAGAAGAAAAAGAAATAAAAGGAATCCAAATCAGAAGAGAAGAAGTAAAAATGTCACTGTTTTCAGATGACACGATACTATACATAGAGAATCCTAAAGATGCTACCAGAAAACTACTAGAGCTAATCAATGAATTTGGTAAAGTAGCAGGATACAAAATTAATGCACAGAAATCTCTTGCATTTCTATACACTAATGATGAAAAATCTGAAAGAGAAATTAAGGAAACACTCCCATTTACTATTGCAACTAAAAGAATAAAATACCTAGGAATGAACCTACCTAAGGAGACAAAAGATCTGTCTGCAGAAAACTATAAGACATTGATGAAAGAAATTAAAGATGATACAAACAGATGGAGAGATATACCATGTTCTTGGATTGGAAGAATCAACATTGTGAAAATGACTATACTACCCAAAGCAATCTACAAATTCAATGCAATACCTATCAAACTAACACTGGTATTTTTCACAGAACTAGAACAAAAAATTTCACAATTTGTATGGAAACATGAAAGACCCCGAATAGCCAAAGCAATCTTGAGAAAGCAAAAGGGAGCTGGAGGAATCAGAGTCCCTGACTTCATACTATGCTACAAAGCTACAGTAATCAAGACAATATGGTACTGGCACAAAAACAGAAACATAGATCAATGGAACAGGATAGAAAGCCCAGAGATAAGCCCACGCACATATGGTCACCTTATCTTTGATAAAGGAGGCAAGGATATACAGTGGAGAAAAGACAGCCTCTTCAATAAGTGGTGCTGGGAAAACTGGACAGCTACGTGTAAAAGAATGAAATGAGAACACTCCCTAACACCATACACAAAAATAAACTCAAAATGGATTAAAGGCCTAAATGTAAGGCCAGACACTATCAAACTCTTAGAGGAAAACATAGGCAGAACACTCTATGGCATAAATCACAGCAAGATCCTTTTTGACCCACCTCCTAGAGAAATGGAAATAAAAACAGCAATAAAAATATGGGACTTAATGAAACTTGAAAGCTTTCGCACAGCAAAGGAAACCATAAAGAAGACGAAAAGACAACCCTTAGAATGGGAGAAAATATTTGCAAATGAAGCAACTGACAAAGGATTAATCTCCAAAATTTACAAGCAGCTCATGCAGCTCAATATCAGAAAAACAAACAACCCAATCCAAAAATGGGCAGAGGACCTAAATAGTCATTTCTCCAAAGAAGATATACAGATTGCCAACCATCACATGAAAGGATGCTCAACATCTCTAATCATTAGAGAAATACAAATCAAAACTACAATGAGGTATCACCTCACGCTGGTCAGAATGGCCATCATCAAAAAATCTACAAACAATAAATGCTGGAGAGGGTGTGGAGAAAAGGGAACCCTCATACACTGTTGGTGGGAATGTAAATTGATACAGCCACTATTGAGAACAGTATGGAGGTACCTTAAAAAACTAAAAATCAACTACCGTATGACCCAGCAATCCCACTACTGGGCATATACACTGAGGAAACAATAATTCAAAAAGAGTCATGTACCACAATGTTCATTGCAGCTCTGTTTACAATAGCCAGGCCATGGAAGCAACGTAAGTGTCCATCAACAGATGAATGGCACATATATACAATGGAATATTACTCAGTCATAAAAGGAAATGAAGTTGAGTTATTTGTAGTGAGGTGGATGGACTTAGAGTCTGTCATACAGAGTGAAGTAAGTCAGAAAGAGAAAAACAAATACCGTATGCTAACACATATATATGGAATCTGAAAAAAAAAAAAGGTTCTGAAGAACCTAGGGGCAGGACAGGAATAAAGATGCAGATGTAGAGAATGGACTTGAGGACACGGGGAGGGGGAAGGGTAAGCTGAGATGAAGTGAGAGAGTGGCATTGACACATATACACTACCAAATGTAAAACTGATAGCTAGTGGGAAGCAGCCACATAGCACAGGGAGATCAGCTCGGTGTTTTGTGACCACCTAGAAGGATGGGATAGGGAGTGTGGGAGGAAGATGCAAGAGGGAGGTGATATGGGGATATATGTTTACGTATAGCTGATTCATTTTGTTATACAGCAGAAACTAACACAACAATGTAAAGCAATTATACTTCAATAAAGATGTTAAAGAAAAACACTCAAATATAACTTAGGGGCTAAAGAAGAAATGAAAGTAAAAATTGCCAACCATGGGTTCTGATATAAGAAATGTTCACATATTGAAATATAGGAAAGTCTTTGTGGCTTATACATAAGTTCACTTGAATTTGATGCTAACTAAAATGTCCTGTTTGTGGTCTATCAAGTATACATTGAACATTTGCTTTAATCATTAAAGAAAAGGGCTCACTGACCAGAAGTAAAGAATTTCCATGTTAAAAATGAAGATTAAATGTCCCTCTTCTTGGGACACCAATGCTGGTCCTCCTTTAATGGTAAGGCTGCCTTCCCAGGTGTCAAAGCCATCCTGCTTGCTGTGTACGTGCTGGTCTGTTCTTTTTTTTTTTTTCTTTTGAACCTTGTAGAAATGGATCCCTCACTTGTTTAATGTTCTTTGTCCTGACAAGATATAAAAATGTGCTGAAAACCCTGCTTCTCCAAAGCAGTTTCTCAGTCATCTGGGATGTGGGCTTCGAGGCTAGTCCTCAGTCTGGTTCAAATAAAACTCTTTTCTATTCTTAAAAAAAAAAATTGCTATAATTTATGTCAAAGAGTGTTCTGCCTTTGTTTTTTTCTAGGAGTTTTATGGTTTCCAGTCCTACATGTAGGTCTTTAATCCATTTTGAGTTTATTTTTGTGTATGGTGTTAGAGAATGTTCTAATTTCATTCTTTTACATGTAGCTGTCCTGTTTTCCCAGCACCACTTAGTGAAGAGACTGTCTTTTCTCCATTGTGTATTTTTGCCTCCTTTGATGTAGATTAGTTAGTGACCATAACTATTTGGGTTTATTTCTCTGCTGCTCTCTATTCTGTTTCTGATCTATATGTCTGTTTTTGTGCCAGTACCATACTGTTTTGATTACGGTAGCTTTGTTCCTCCAGCTCTCTTCTTCTTTCTTAAGATTGTTTTGGCTATTCAGGGTCTTTTGTATTTCCATACAAATTTTAAAATATTTGTTCTAGTTCTGTGAAAAATGCCATTGGTATTTTGATATGGAATTCATTGAATCTGTTGATTGCCTTGGGTAGTGTGATCATTTTAAAAATATTGATTCTTCTAATCCAAGAACATGGTATATATTTCCATCTGCTTGTGTCATCTTCAGTTTACTTCATCAGTATCTTGTAGTTTTCCAAGTACAGTTCTTAGTTCTTTTACCTCCTTAGGTAGGTTTATTGCTAGGTATTTTATTCTTTGTGATGTGATGGTAAATGGGATTGTTTCCTTAATTTCTCTTCCTGAATGTTCATTGTTAGTGTATAGAAACACAACAGATTTCTGTATATTAATTTTGTATCCTGCAACTTTACTGAATGTATTGATGAGCTCTAGTAATTTTCTGGTGGTGTTTTTAGAATTTTCTATATATAATATGATGTCATCTGCAAACAGTGATGATTTTACTTCTTCCTTTCCAATTTGGATTCATTTTATTTCTTTTTCTTGTCTGATTGTTGTGGCTAGGAATTCCCATACTATGTTGAATAAAAGTGGTGAGAGGGCTTCCCTGGTGGCGCAATGGTTGAGAATCTGCCTGCCAATGCAGGGGACACAGGTTCGAGCCCTGGTCTGGGAAGATCCCACATGCCGAGGAGCAACTGGGCCCGTGAGCCACAACTACTGAGCCTGCGCGTCTGGAGCCTGTGCTCCGCAACAGGAGAGGCCGCGATAGTGAGAGGCCCGCGCACTGCAATGAAGAGTGACCCCCGCTTGCCGCAACTAGAGAAAGCCCTCGCACAGAAATGAAGACCCAACACAGCTAAAATAAATAAATAAATAAATTTATTTAAAAAAAAAAAGTGGTGAGAGGGGGCATCCTTGTCTTGTTCCTGATCTTAGAGGAAATGCTTTCAGGTTTTCATAGTTGAGTATGATGTTAGCTGTGGGTTTGTCATGTATGGGCTTGTTTTGTGGCCTAGCATGTGATCTATCCTGGAGAATGTTCCATGTGCAACTTGAAAAGAATTTGTATTCTGCTGCTTTTCAATGGAATGTCCTATATATATCAATTAAATCTGTCTGGTCTAATGTGTTATTTAAGGCTAGTGTTTCTTTATTGATTTTCCATTTGGATGATCTGTTCATTGATGTAAATGGGGTATTAAAGTCCCCTACTATTATTGTGTTATTGTCAATTTCTTCCTTTATGTCTGTTAATATTTGCTTTATGTATTTAGGTGCTCCTATGTTGGGTGCATATGTATTTAAAATTGTTATACATCCTTCTTGGGTTCATCCCTTGATCATTATACAGTGTCCTTCTTTGTTTCTTGTAACAGTCTTTATTTTAAAGTCTATTTTGTCTGATATAAGTGTTGTCACCTTGGCTTTCTTTTGATTTTCATTTGCATGAATTACCTTTTTCCATCTCCTCACTTTCAGTCTGTGTGTGTCTCTAGATCTGAAGAGAGTCTCTTCTAGACAGTGTACATATGGGTTTGTTTTTGTAACTATTCAGCCACTCTTTGACCTTTGGTTGGAGCATTTAGTCCATTTACATTTAAGGTAGTTATTGATATGAATAGTCTTATTGCCATTTTGTTAATTGTTTGGGGGTTGTTTTTGTAGGTCTTTTTTTTCTTCTTCTCTTCTCTTACGATTTGATGACTACCTTCTGTGTTATGTTTGGATTCCTTTTTCTTTTTTTGTGTGTATCTATTATAGATTTTTGGTTTGTGGTTACCATGAAGTTTTTATATATTAGTATATATGTAAGTATGTGTGCGATTGTTTTAGACGCATTAGCACTTTAAAAACTTTTAATTTTGACTTCTCCTTAGCGTTTTAATCTTGAAAATGGAATGTGCATGTTTTCTTAGTATTCTCTAGGCCTGTTCCTCACTGGTCTTGTGATTCAATCCTAAGGGTATTTCATCAGAGAGCAGGAAGGACAGGCTCAGTGTGTGGTGTGTACTGCCTTGCAACACACTGCTTCAGTGGATGAAGGGGGGCTGGATCCACACTGGACCCCACAAAGCAAAACAAGGAAGGCTGAAACTACGTGAGTAGGTGGTGATGGGAAGCCAGTGGTGATCAATCCAATTGGAAGAAATTAGGAGCCATGTTGAGTGATTTTCTCACATGATATTCCTTGTGCCATCTCATTGTGTACCTTAAATGCCCCATTTGGCCTTCTGGTTCACCTTTCATCTAAATATCCAAATAAATTAATTTGAGTCTCTACCTTGCATTGGATAGAGAAGTTCAGTCCTTTCTCCAATATATCTGAGGACTCTTGTGTGGGGGAAGATGCTTACAGAGGGAGTTGCTTTCTGCTCTCTTACTCCCAACTCTTAACCCAGGTTCCCCTTTGGCTCCTCTGGCTTCCCAGCACCACTTCCCTAAGGAGTTCCAGCCTTCTTTGTTGTGCTCTACCCTCCAAACCAAGGCAGGCTGCTCCAAGGTTGGTACTTATCTCAGCCCTTCATGAGAGGACCCTCTCTTTGTCTCCATCTCCCTGTTCCAGAGCAGGGTTAGAAGTATCCTATGAATAAGAAAACCCTTATTTTCTATAAATAAGAAATCTTATAATAACCCTACAAATAAGAAAGAAAAATGGAAAAAGTTTTCTATTTAAGTTGGATCCAACAGCCATCTCTTAGATCAACCCTCAACCAATAGACCATTTATTAAACAGCAAATCTGATTTTCTTCCATAAGTCAGTAGATTGGAAAGAGAACACTGGTTGCAAGTTTTTAGAGCTAGGGCTCTTGCCCTGAGTCTGCCTCTGATAAGTGCTGTGACCTTGCAAAGGCCCCCTTTCCTTTCTGATTCTCAAGATGCTTATCTGTAAATAGAATAGTTAGGGTTAGACCAACATTTTCCAAACTGTGTTTTTCATATACTAGTTTGGCAAGATGTGAATGGGTGTTCCAGGAAACATGCGTTCTGGGGTTCACTCTTGAGGACTGCACACTTCAACAAGCTTGAGAAGGTTTCTTGGCTGCAGAACTTCTCAGATCTCTCAAAAGCTACTGCAACTATGAGGGAGAGAGATACAATATGCAGCATTTCCCAAAAACATTTGAAAGAGCACCCCAGTCCCCCTTTTAAGTGAGAAACCTATAAATATCTTGCAGAAATGCTGCTTATTGAACATTGTCATTTTCAAGAATAATTAAGATGAGTCATTTCATCTTCTTCATGTTCCATTGCAATTGTTTCTACTTGGGTGAAGCAATACCAAGTCAGAATAAAGGGAGGACTGGCTATTTCTTAATGGCTTTATCCTTTTCTTTGGTCATTAAAAAAAAATACTGAAAATCTTCTCACCTTCTGAAAAATTGCAAAGCAGAACTCTGGGAATTTTGGTAATTGCAGTGTTATTTGTTCAGATGGCTCTGGGTTCCATTATGGCCACTGTAAGCCTGCTTCTACCTTATTGAGCTGCTCTTGCTGCCTATTACCTGAAGCTCAGGCATGGCTGAGGCATGGCTGTAATTAAGAGATTAAGGAGCCAAAGTCCTAGAAAGGTCAAGTTACTCTCCCTGGCTCAGTGCCGCTCTCCCACCTGGTAATACAAAGTATAAAATTCTATTCTTTGAAATGATTCAACGCCTTTGTTCACATTACAATGAAAATAGTTTCTTTCTAGATTTTCTGATTGCAAAATTCTGGGTAAGTTTGCCAAAGTGAACTTTTTTTGGTGGGTAGGTGGATGGTTTATCCTGTGGGGCTGGTTTTCTAAGAACACACTTTGGTTTGCTAGTTGGGTGATTCGGTCCACATTAGAAGCAAGGATCAAGGTGGGTTCTGGAAAACATTTTGAAGCTATAGAGGAACTTGGTGCATTGCATAATCCTAACTTAATACCCACGACTCAGTAAAGTTTCTCTTCCCAGCTCTCTCCATACCAAGCTGTTTTCAGGGCTGATTTGCTTCTCATATTCCTTTATCAGCACACCCATACCTAATGTTCTTTTGCCATTAGGTCTCCCCAGGCTCAAGAAGACATTAAATATTCTCAGTCAGTCTAAGGTGTGAGGGACTTTGGTGCATATTGTAGTGTGCCACCCAGATTTCCATTCAGGAATGAGAATGTACTCTGCCAGATGCTGGAAGGACTGCCAGCAGAGATCTCCCAAATGTCAACATTCTAAAGGAATTGCCTTGGCTGAAGAGAGGTGTCTTGCCCAAAGTCAACTGCATTCAACACTGGTGGATGAGGGGATAAAGGCCTCTGTGCTGCAACTTAGAATAACTGTGAAGGGCCATCCCAGCTTCAGAACCCTGTGACCTTGGCTGAGATCTCCCTTGAGACTGCATCACAGCTCAGCTTGCCCCTGTCTCATTCCTGCTTCCTTCTCTTCCCCCACAGTTGTTGTCATTAAGAACTCTCCATAATATATTAATAATTTCTGCATGCTAACTTTTGTCTTAGAGTCTGAGTCCCAGGCTTATATATTACCAGTCCCTGAAGGATACCTGTGTTTTAAAGGAATTCCATAGTGTTAGGGTATGTTTAACTCAAAAGGAAGAATCACTGATGCTTCAATTGCTTGGCAGTGTGACATCTGGAAGGGAGTGAAAGAAAGGTGGTTTTTACATATAAAGGGAAAGAGTCTTTTTCTCTTTTAAACATGAGTGCTTTTTAGGTCTTATTTAAAACATCTTTCTCTAACTGGAAATCATAAAGATATTGCTCAGTATTTTCTTCTAAAAGTTTGGATATTTTGCCACTGGCAATTCCATTTGGAATTGATTTTGCATGATTGAGTTCCATTTTTATAAAGGACAAAAAGTCAGGTAAAATTAAATATACACTGTTTAGGGGTATAAGTATTTGTGACAAAACCATGTACAAAAGAAAGGAAATGATAGATAAAATTTCAGGGTTATTATTGCCTGGGTTAGTGGAGACGGTGGGTGGAATGAAAAACAATAACACAAATCATCACTTCTATGGAATTGGTAAGGTTCTAGTAGTTCTAATAATATTTGAGTTGGGTGGAACACTCATGGGGTATCCATTTTTATCATTAAGCTTTATGATCTATGTATACATGACATATATTCTTTAGTGTATCAAGAGTAATTTTGATTTTTTTTTAAATAGAGGAAAATGAGAACACAGGAAGTGGATATAGCAAGAACTGACAACTCTGTTTTGCTGTAAAGGGTACTAGAGACATAGGCAGTAAAGACATGAGATATTATAGCAAACTTGTATATAGAGAAGAAAATTCAGCAGTTCAAGAAAAAATTTTAAATTCAGGAGAGAGAAGGGGCACTTGGGGGAACGATATCCTGCATTCTTTTGCAAGGTTCTTTTCCTGGGCTGTAACTTTTACCTCTATTATATCATCAGTTCCTCTCTTTTGCACGTATCATCCATTTCGGCACTTGTGTTTATCACAAATATTATTGAGCTCCTCCTCGGTGCCTGGAGCTCATGCGTGGATTGTTAGTAGCGAGATTTGTTGTAGCCACCTATGTCCATGAGCTTACTCCAGTGGTGTCTTGCTTTGCCGTCCCTAAATTATGGAACAGCCAATTGCCTGGGAGCCCAGATCTGGCTCCACCCACCTCCACAGCCTCCGCAGGAACCAGCCCCCTTACCGACTGGGCTCTGGTCACATCTGCCTTCTTTTGGTTCTTTGATTTCTCAAAGCCCTTTCTGCCTCAGGCTCATTGCATTTGTCGATGCTTGTGCCTGGGTTCTCTTTCCCTTGATCAACTCCTATTCTTCCTTTTCACGTCTTGCATGTCATTCTCTCCAAGAGGCCATTTCTGCAGCTTCACATCCCTAACTGCACTTTCACCATCCAAAGGATTTGATTATCCTTCTATTCTTACTCATATGGCCCTATTCACAACACCTCACAATATTTTTACAGCTTCTATTTCAATGATATATCTATTTGTTGCTCTCCCTGGTTCAATAAGCAAACTACCTGAGGATAGGGGCCGTGACTTCTTTGTTTCCTTTCGTATTAGTATCTGAACTTTTCCCATGGAAATCACTTAGTGGACATGCTGTGGTCTCTGCCCTCCTGCTGCTTTCATCCCACATTAGAGACAAAACCCAACTTGGCAAGAAAACATTGGACATAGATGAGGAACTAACTCTTAATCCAGTTTTGTTTCTATTACAGTTACAGGGTTTGGTTTAGTGGCTACTCAGCAGTTTTAAGAAAAATGAACTGATTGTCAAATCAGAGCATGTTAAAGTTGGAAGAGACCCAGAAAGTCCTCATCGAAATATCTCTAGGGTAGAGAATGACAGACAAGAGGAAGAGGAACAAACAGCGAAAGCTAAAAACAACTATTTAGTAAGTGCTTAATATGCATTAGCCTTGTGAGAAGAGCTTTCCCTACAATGACCTCATTTAATCCCTATGAATTTCCTGAGAGAAGGATCTATTAGCTTTATTTTACTGTTGAAGAAACTGAAACTCCAAGAGTTATGTACTTTGTCTAAAATCAAACACCTTGTAACTGGTGATGCCGAGACTGAAACCCAGGTCTGCCTGACCCTGAAACAGTACTTTCCCACTTTTCCTGTGGGTGCAGATCACCTGTGGTTTCACTAAGATGGAAATTCAGATTCAGCAGACCTGAGATTCTGCATTTATGATAAGTTGCCAGTGATGCTCTTCTTGTTGGTCCTGGAGACACCCTTGGAGAACCACTGTTCTATTTCGGCACTTTCACACTTTAATGCACGTACAAATCATCTCAGGATCTTGTAAAAAATGCAGAGTCTGATCCACTCAGTCTGGGATAGGACTGGGGATTCTGTAGTTTCTGCGAGCTCCCGGTTGAGGCCTGTTCTGCTCATCCGTGGACCATACTTTGAGCAGCCAAGCTCGCATGGATCCCAAATACAAAGGGCATATTGTAGGTGGAGGCTGAGACCAACCTCAGAGCTTTCTTCCGACTGCCAACAGCTTCCGGCTGACCTTCTCTGACAATGATTGTGCTATCAGGTGGTATCTGAGGCCACCTTTGAAGATAACAAAAATCCACCTTGGTGGCTAACCACCTCGGGAGACGGAGAAGGATAGGGGTGGTCCGTAGAGTGAACGGGGCCCGAGTGGGGACAAGGTTCTGTGTGATGTCAGCGGGGAGGCCTGCCAGTGCCCCAAGTTCACGTTTGCATTAAGCTGAGATGCCAGCCCCTCCTCCCATCCCAACATTTCAAAGCAACATGATGTCACCAGCTCTAAAAAACCCGAGGTTCATAATGAAACTCGTAATCAGGTGAGCCTTGTCTTGTTTTGAGTCCATTCACAGTGTTTCTCACAGTTCCTCTCTCTGCGAGTTGAGGGGCACACGCTGGGGGTGAATTCTGGGAACTCTAACTGATCTTTCAGGTTTACATACAGTGGGTTTACTCCCCTCAGGGAACATCACTTGCTTTCTTGTAAATCTTCTCCCTTGCTCAGAGGGGGGAGCCTGGCTTTCATCACAGATGAATACTTTTGGGGATGGCAGACATTGTACGAGCTCCCATGTAATCTGGTCCCCCATCTAACGTGGATCTGGAGAAGGTTCTGCTCAGACCACTGCCAGGGCACCTACCTGGGAGGCTAGCAAGGCTCTTGAACTTCATAGCCCGGTATTCTGGCCCCACGGTCCACAAAACTTGATTAGCAAAATAAGCTGCTGCATCATCTGCCAATTGAATCCAGTCTAGCTTTTCATAGGAGTTTACTTTTTGAATAAGATAGATTCTTCTTCTTGAGAGATGTTGCAGACAGCTGAAGGGCACTTGCTTAGGGCAGCTCGTCTTGTGTACTCAGAAACAACCAGATGAGGAGAGCATCTGAGGCTGGGATGGAAGGAAGTGTTGGCCCCAGATTTCCACCACAGCTTGGAAATAAAGGACGTGGGGAGGCTATGGGCTTTAGAGACCTGGATTTCAGTTCTGGCTCTGTCACTTATAAGCTGTGTAGCCTTGAGCAGGTTATTGTACTTCTGAAGATGTGGTTTTCCCATTGGTAATAAGGATAATAAACCTATGTCGTACTGTGAGTATGACAGTCAGATCCCATGACGCATGTAAAGTCCTTTGTGCCTGGAGCGTAGGGTGCACCCCATACAAACTAACCTTTCTACTCTGCTCTTCCTTCCTCTTCTCTTTCCAGATTCCAAATGCAACAAGCAAGAATGATCAAGCTCTGCAAAGTGGCAGTTTCAAAGTGTTTTGTGCCAAGGTCCATTTAGGTTCCAAAATATTCCCATTTTGCTGCTTATTTCTGTGTTCCTGCCGTCTGATGTGTATCTGTGCGTCTCTTTGATTACACACTGCTGTCACTCAGCGCGCCGGCAGACACCAACAGATTCTGTTACAACAGCTTGATGGTACAGGACTGCCTCAGCGTTTGATCAGTGAACATGCCTCTCAGACCATGGAGGAGCTGCCACTCCTGGCCAATGTTATTTTAAGAAATTAGTTGTTTTATTTACAAAGAGATCCTTCCCAAAGGTTTCCCAGCAGAACCTAAATTGGTGATTTTGTGCAAAAGAATTAAAAACTAGGTTCCAACTCTGTCGTTAATGGAGGTCTGTCGCCTGTGCAATACAGACGAGGCAAGGCCTTAATGTTTTATTAGATTGGAGTCATTTCTGGCACTTAAACATTTTGATGAAATTTGTTGAATTTTCTGGGTGTGTTTTATGTGAAAAAATTAAATGTTTTTTGGCAGTTCTATTAAATAGACACCGGCAACATCTCTGGATAGTTTTGTTCTCAGAAATCAATGATACAACATTTTATTTAAGCCGCCAATTAGATAAAGAGCTGTATTGAAGTGATTCCCTTTTCTTCTGGGCCACACCTGATCTTCATGACTGTATATGAACAGTGAATCTGAAGCAGGGACATTTTCTTCTCAGCTAGGAAAACAAGGCCACCTCAAAGACCCTGTCTCTGTGTGAATTAGTAAAAGGCATCACACCTAGGCAGACGTGGCCCTCTGGCTCTCAGTTTGGCAAGCAGAGGGAGCTAAATTCTGGCCCCGACTCATGCTGGGCCAGTCCTTTTGTGCAGTGCATGGAATGAGCAACTGTACACACTGACCCTAAGGAAAGCCTGGGGTGTACTCTCCTCACCCAGATGAGAAAGTTGCCTCTGTTTTGGGCTTCCTGTTCTTGCTGTCTTAAAGTCTTAGCCTCTGAATCAGTTGTGTTCCCTTTTCCCCATCCTTTGTACATTTCACCAGTGTCTGGGAGGGTAGATTATTTATTTCACCATCTATGACTGCAGGGTACCAATTTTCTGTTGCAGATAGAGATGCAGTTGGTATACACACAGGAGGATGAATTCTGCGCAAATTCAGCAAAGGGCTATTAATAGTTACACGGTGTGGATTTGAAAATCCCTCAAAGCCCTTTGTCCCTCAGGGTCTCTCATTTCCTTAAATTCCTTCATTAGAAGTGACTTCGGGCTTCTCTAATGCTGAGTTGACCCCGAAAAGGGTTTGCCCTTATGTTTCCACACTCATTTTTTAAATTAGAAAAAGAGGAAAAGAGGAAATTAGACACCATGGTAGACAAAGAAAAGGAGGGAAAAACGTGTAGGGAAACCTGCAACTTTCTGAAAGTTTCTGTAAAATGTATTTCAGCTTTAGGGACTCATGTAAGCCCAAATGACCAAATGCCCAAATGCCCAGGAACTGAATGACTTTCCCTTCATCTTCATAGAGGGAGATGGACCAAGGGGCAGAGTCTTAGATAAGCAGGAGGCAGGACTTCACCTAAACTTGACCTCTGGAGAGCACTTACCAGATGTTAACACTTGACTTTCCTCTTTGGGATGGGATGCTGTCAGGGTGAGAGAAAGCCCTGTTGCATTTTTGACTGTCCAGGGAAAGGGGAGATTAGCCGAACATCTTCTTCCAGTGGTTCCTGGTCAAAGTCTATGAATTCTAGAACCACTGATGCTGCCCTTCTCGTCCTATTCTATTCTGCTTTCCACTTGCTCTCAGCTGCTGTCTCCACGTTCCCCTACACCATCCTTCTTGCTCCATCTTCTTTTCATGAGTCATCTCTGTGGAAAGAGGAACCAGAGGGAACAAAAGAACACAAGAGAATATTTCATCACCAGATCAGAAACTACTTTTAAACAAGAATTAATCCTCACAACTTCCCCATGAGGTGAGGAAGCTTATTACTACCTTTGACATCCTGGGAGATGTCTGCAGAGGGATGCCTTTCTTCCAGGCATCCTGGCAAGGGCAAAGCATGGGCTTCCTGCTTCTCTCATCATTGGGGGACACTCACTAGCTTGCCCTTTCTCCATTTCTCCTCCAATGGAGCTCCTTTGAGGAAGGAAATTGGCCCCTTGTGTCCAGTGGTTGGAACTAGACAGGATCACATGGGAGAGGAAACCCCAAACCTTCTCTCCTTTCCACTGGAAAAAGACCTAACTTGCAACAAGAGGTCCTGCCACTGTCACTTATTATGACCAAGTACTCATGCTCTCTGAGCTTCATGTTCCTCATCTGTAAAGTGGAAATCGTAGATGCTGCTGGGATACACACAAGAGGAAGAATTTTCAACAAATTTAGTGAAGGGCTAGCTAGAGATACAGTGTGTGGACCTGAAAAGCTTTCAAAAGCCCACTCTTGTCCCCAAGAGTCTTCCCAAGGTTTACTTCTTGGGTTGTTCTGAGGATTAAAAGAAACAATATACATGTAAGAGTCAAGCAGAGGCTTAGTGCATGCTAGATGCCCAACTAAGAGTCATCGAAAAGAAAAAAGGAGTGTGAAAAAGATCTCAGAAGTAAGACCAAGAAAGCCTTTTTCTAGACATGTAGAGACAATTACTTACGAAAAATATTTTTATTGGAAGGGAACATCCTTATGTTCAGATACCTTCTTCTCCTTTTCTTCCCTGTGATGAAAATCCTTTTAGCCTATGGCCTCCTTCCACCCCTCAATTTTAAGGAGGTATCCCAGGAGGAATGAATGGTAGCAGAAGCACTGCTGAGGGGAGAGAGGAAAGATACAAAGGATTAGATAAGGACAGGAACACAGAGAAACAGAACACAGAGAAGGGAAGTGGAGGGACAGAGTGGGACATTCGATGAAATCTATTCACTTCTCACAGTACTGCCTTGGGCTGGCCCCACAGAGAAGAGTGAGGATGGACAGGGGCAGTGGATAAGCAGGGCCACCACAGCTGGACTTTACATCAGTTCTGTAGACATCAAGATATTCATTATGTGGCAAACCTTTATAATGAGATCTAGTTAAATGAGTTAGGATTAATGAGTTTGGCTCCAAGCATAGAAAAACAAGGAAAGAGTAGTTTAAATGAGTAACGGCTTTATTTGTCCCATGTCACAGAAATCCACAGGTTGGTGCTCCAGGACTAGAGTGATGGTTCCAGGAAGTTTTCAAGGTCCCACCCCCTTTCCAACTTTCTGCCATGCCAACCTTGATGTTAGGCCATTTACACTTAAGATGGTTGTTGCTATAACTGGACAAAACTATAATTTGAAAAGATACATGCTCCCCTATGTTCACAGCAGCGCTATTTACAATAGTCAAGACATGGAAACAACCTAAATGTTCATCAACAGATGAATGGATAAAGAAGACATGGTAAAACGACCCAGCAATCCCACTACTGTGCATGTACCCTGAGAAAACCATAATTCAAAAAGAGTCATGTACCACAATGTTCATTGCAGCACTATTTACAATAGCCAGGACATGGAAGCAACCTAAGTGTCCACTGACAGATGAATGGATGAAGAAGATGTGGCACATATATACAATGGAATATTAATTACTCAGCCATAAAAAGAAACAAAATTGAGTTATTTGTAGTGAGGTGGATGGACTTAGAGTCTGTCACACAGAGTGAAGTAAGTCAGAAAGAGAAAAACAAATACCGTATGCTAACACTTATATATGGAATCTAAAAAAAAATGGTTCTGAAGAACCTAGGGACAGGACAGGAACAAAGATGCAGATGTAGAGAATGGACTTCAGGACATGGAGAGGAGGAAGGGTAAGCTGGGATGAAGTGAGAGAATGGCATGGACATATATACACTACCAAATGTAAAATAGGTAGTTAGTGGGAAGCAGCAGCATAGCACAGGGAGATCAGCTCCATGCTTTGTGACCACCTAGAGGGATAGGATAGAGAGGGTGGGAGGGAGACGGAAGAGGGAGGGGATATGGAGATATATGTATACATATAGCTGATTCACTTTGTTATACAACAGAAACTAACACAACATTTTAAAGCAATTATACCCCAATAAAGATGTTAAAAAACAAAAAAGAAATAGAGGGATTGGGTTTCTCAGACAGAAGTGAATCATATTTGTAAGTTATGGTGAAATTAAATGAGTGATTGAAAATGTAAGAAAGCTCGATAGAGGCAAAAGAAGTGATACTTAATGGAGCATGGTTCCAGAGGAGATGAGAAAGCTTGGAATTAAAAGCACAAATGTTCGACATATACACACTACTCTATATATAATAGATAACTAATAAGGACCTACTGTAGAGCACAGAGAACTCTTCTCAATACTCTGTAATGACCTATATGGGAAAAGAATCTAAAAAAAAGTGGATATATGTATATGTATAACTGATTCAATTTGCTGTACAGCAGAAACTAACAAAACATTGAAAATCAACTATAGTCAAATAAAAATTTTTTAAAAAGAATAATTAATAAACTAAAAAGAATATGTATATATAGTACTAGATAAAAAGTCAACATGATTTTTTATAATTAAACAGTATATTTTAAAATTAAATGTTCCTGAAATAAAGATCTTGTTTTGCAGATTCAAAGGAAAAAAAAAAAAAAGAAGATGTGGTACATATATACAATGGAATATTACTCAGCCATAAAAAAGAATGAAATAGTGTCATTTGTAGCAATGTGGTTGGACCTAGAGATGATCATACTAAGTGAAGTAAGTCAGAAAGAGAAAGACAAATACCATATGATATCACTTATATGTGGAATCTAAAATATGACACAGATGAACTTATGTACAAAACAGAAACAGACTCACAGACATAGAGAACAGACTTGTGGTTGCCAAGGGGGGGATGAGGGAGGGATGGATTGGGAGTTTGGGATTAGCAGATGCAAACTATTATTTATATGTATAACTGAATCACTTTGCTGTACACCAGAAACTAACACACATTGTAAATTAACTATACTTCAATAAAAATAAACTTAAAAAAAAGATGGTTGCTACCCATGCAGGTATTATGTACATACCACAGGCAGAAGAAGAGCAAAAGGGGCAAATAGGAAATTGGATTCTATATCAAAAAGGAAAAAAAAATTGTCCCTCAGCTCTCCTCTTATTGGCTAGAATTGTGTCACATGGCCACCCCTACCTGCAAGGGAGTCTGGGAAAGAGAGTTTTGTGGCAAGTGCAATGTAAACTCCATCTGTGTTCATGCATCTTCAGTAAAAGCCTCATTGCTCTCTTTAGAGCTGCACTGTCCAGTATGGCAGTCAATAGGCATATGTGGCTCTATAAATACATATTGATTAAAATTGAATAGAATTACAAATCCATTTCCTCGGTAGCACTAGCCTCATGTGGCTTGTGGCTACCATATTGGACAGTACAGATATAGAGCATTTCTATTATCTCAGAAAGTTTTGCTGTGCGACTGTAGATAAACATGAGGAGTTGCAGAATGTTGCATAAGAGTTGCAGAAGCAGAAAACAGACTGCATAAAAAAACAGCTGATATTCTTTGAGATGACCAAAGCTCTAACATGGAAGGTGTTAGAAGAGGGAGCCTGTGGGAACTGGATAGGGACGGGATTCCAGGATATTTGTCATCAGTTGGCAGTAGAAGCATCGCTTCTAAAATCTGTATGCAATAATGCTCTGGTTCTGGCCTTCCTCAAAAATATCTGAGGTTGCTTAGAGTCAAGTTTCATCCCTTTTCTCACATTATAGATGGGCGGGGAGCATCTCCCTTCTCTAAAACAATCATGATGAATATATTTTGGATTTAATTTTCCCTACAACTTGCTCAGTCCAGTCTTTAGAAGCACCCGGAAGCTGAGGGGTGGAGACATGGTTTGATTCCCAAGAATTCAGCAGCATTATTTGTCTAAGCATTAAGGGGAATTATTCAGCTAAGTCCTGACGACTTGAGAGCAAGTTTACCTTTGAGAGTGCATTTCCCTTTCCTTCAGCACTTCAGCCTCATCATTACTTGTACTGTATCTTGTGTTGAATCACACAAGATGCCCATCTGTCCAAGGGCTTATTCTGTTGGCTCACTCTGAATGGCTTGAATTTTAACTTTACTTTGAACTTACTGGCTTATCTCCTCCTGCTTTTCCTGGACCACATGCACAATTTAATCGCAAGTCAATTTCTCTCATAGATACTCTGAACCAAAATAATGCTATGAAAGCCACGTGACATTTATTTTCCTCTCCTGGTTCTTTTCATAATGGCAGCCTATTTCCCATCTGTGAATCAGTGGCTCTGGCTCTACTGGGAGGAAAGCTCTCTTGATGAATGCTGTGTATGGTACCACAGCTGAAAGTTTTCCTCTTCCAGCTCTCGTTGAAATTAATTACACTTATTGCCTCCCTTCTCATTTGTCTTCATGTCTAGAAAAGTGATCGAAAGTTCTGATCTTTCTTTTGTGGTTCCACGGCAGTTGCAGTTACCAGTAATGAAAGACGCAGTATCCATTGTAGCCATGTGGTCGAAATTGGAGTGTGGACCCAGGGAACAGAGACCGTCTGCTTCCACGTGATGTTTCTGTAACTCCCTCTCTGCTATGGGGGCCCAGTTGGCACCCAAAAAGTAATAAATAATAATGATAAGTAGTCTCGGCTTTTGCTTTCCAGAATGGTGCCTTGCTTTTTCTAATTTTGTAAAATGGCTTCCTGATGAAGTGGAATGTCCATGTCACTATCACAGAAAATATGGATCGGTTTTCAATGAAATATTAATGGTTATCAACTCACTGGGTTTTTCCTTTATGAGGACCGAAATGAAGAAAGGAGCTGAATTTCTTGATAATGAGTTAAAATATGATTGCTTCAGTGTTAACTCGGGCTGATCCAAGCTTTTCTTTTCTTCTTTTTTTTAACCCTCTTGCTCTACTTCATCCCATCTCTCTTCTGACTGCCCTGCCCCCATTTTCAGTATTTTCATTCTTCAGTAGAAAATAAGGGCATCATTTTGACAGCTGGGGTTTGTGGGGTTCTAGAATAAACCAGAAATAAGTCTTGCCTCCATCCCATGCCAGTTTTCTTTCATTAACCTTGGGAACACTACTTATCTGTAAAATGTACTTATCTGTAAAATGGGACTAATAATACTAATAATGCTTACATCATAAGTCTGGGGTGAGGATTAATGCAACAGTTTTTGGGGAAGAGTACAGACTGTGAGAAACATTAATTTTCATTACTTGGTTGGAGGAGAGCAGCGAGAAAGGAGGTAAAATCCAAATTTGCTCAAACAAGCCTCTTGGGCGAGTGATGTGGTGGAGACACTTGTCACAAGGAGTGGCAGTAATGAGATTTGGGGATTATCTGTGGGTTTCTGCTTCCTGCCCTCTTCTTGTTTCCTGATACCGTTTGAGAGTTTGTTCTGCTGACTCTGGACACGCTCTGGAGTTTTCTGCTCCACCTTTGCTGACTCTGTCAGGATTAGCAAGACTGCAAGAGTCACTCAGGCCTGAATGGCTGGATCCAGGCAGGAAGGACCCACTAGAAGAGGACTTGCCTCTGAGTTTTGGAAGGAGTGGGTGTTGGCTCCGCCAGGGGTACAGACTCTGGGGCTCCCGTGTGCTGTGCTTTCTTCCCTGGGCAACTGCCACCTGCTGCCACCAGCACTGCTTCCCCTTCCTTAAGCATCTGTAGCCTTATCTGGAGACCCACAGAGGGCTGAGGTGAGATGAAGCGATAAGCAGGAAGTGCAGTGGAATTTTATTCCTGGAAAAAAAAAAGGGACCTTGGCATGAGCAGAATAGAGGGTTCAGGATGTTAATCACTGTTCTTTTTATCAGACAGCTTTATTAAGATCAATGTTTTTTGTTGCCAAATTAGAGTGGACCTAGAGCGAACTTCCCAGCAGTTATTAACACAAGTTCACATTTGCTGGAAGGATTGGGTACCTCCACGTGCTCAGCCATAGCTGGAAGTTACACAATATCTGTATCATTTTTCACAGCTTTGTCATTAGCTGGTAATGATTTGATTATTTTGCAGATGAATCACAGTATAAATCTCTTTCACAAACACTACCTCCAAGTATTAATCAAAACCATTAAGGCAAAGCAGTCGGTGCAAATTAAAAAATTTGCATGTCTAAATTAAAAATTACAGTAATACATCATAAATAAATCTTTTAAATTCTCTATGGCCTCTGTGCACATCTTTTCTTTGGTGTGTGTATTCTGTAATGAGCCCACAGATACCAAGATTTTCTCTCTCTCTCTCTCTCTCTCTCTCTCTCTCTCTATATATATATATATATACATACACACATATAAATATAATCTAATTTTAAAGGGAGAATTCAGGTCCTTAAATGGAACCTGGTATTAGAAACCGAAAGGGGGGAAAGGAGACAGGTTTTTTCTTTTTCCCATTTATTCTATTTTTTTCCCAACAGAATATTCAAAGACGGCACAAAAAAGAACAGAATGGAAGCTATTGCAGATCATTTGCAGCTTCTTCCATTGTTGCAAAGTAAATATTTGTAAAAGGTGATGCTTCTTTTTCAAATAACTTTGAACTCTGAGGAAAATTACCAAGTTGTGTTTTAGGTAATATTTCATTTGGGGACTATTAACGTATTACTTGCAGTATGCGAGGAAATTAGAGGGCTTTGAGTGATGAAAGCCACCTTTGGCATTAAAAAACTATTATTATTCCCTTGAAACGCTGAAACAAATTAAAACAGGAAAATGAAACTTTCAAGTGCCCTGGATTTGAAAAGGCATTTTTCCCCCTTTCATTTGTCAAAAAAAAATTTTTTTAAATGACTTGTTTCACTGGAAACCTGGAAGAGATCATTTATAAGGCAGAAAGTATATTTTTCAAAATGCCTTTGCTGAATAGTTTAGGGGGTGATAGTGCCATGTGTGTGAGCTTCTACCCTGTGCCATGTGTAAGCAGATCTCTGGTGAGCGGGTTACAGACCAGTGTATATGAAAGATCCATCTCAACTCCATGTAACACAATGGCAGCAGCAGTTAGAAAGCACTTTGGTTCTGCTCAGGATTTAACCCAATTAACCTATCTGTAACCTATTAACCTAATTAAATAGAAGAGCTTCTCTGTGAGGAAGGTATACATACAGGACTCTCCCCATTCGGGGGTAGAGGTTGGGAAGGAAGGCATAGTTTAGGGAATAATTGTAATTTGAAGTCAAATTTTTTTTTTTGTAATAGAACTGGAACATCAAAACACATTTCCAAGGTGCTCGGTGTTTCCCTATCAGGAAGCCATGGATTTAACTAGCAGGTTACCTTTATACTTACTTACGTCCCTGCCTTGTGGAAATTTTGCCTTAAATTATTTCTTACAGATATGGAGAGCTTTGGTAAGAGTGCAAAGACAATCCTTTTATTGTTTTCCTTCATTTAACTCAATTCTGTGCAATTGTTTTAACACCATTGACTAAGCTTCACGTTCATTAGAAGTTGGGATTTCTCTCTGGCCCCTTGCTAGCTCATGCGACCTCAGTGAATTGCTTCATCTATCTGGGTCACAATTTACTCATCTGTGTAAAATGAGTGGGTTGGATGAGATGGGCTCATAAAGGTTTTTCCCAGATCTAAATATTTTGTGATTTTATATCATTACTTGTCCTTCTGCCTCCTCTCTTTTTTTTTTTTTTTTTTTAATATTTATTTATTTATTTATGGCTGTGTTGGGTCTTCGTTTCTGTGCGAGGGCTTTTTCTAGTTGCTGCAAGAGGGGGCCACTCTTCATCGCGGTGCGAGGGCCTCTTATTATCGCGGCCTCTCTTTGTTGCGGAGCACAGGCTCCAGACGCACAGGCTCAGTAATTGTGGCTCACGGGCCTAGTTGCTCCGCGGCATGTGGGATCCTCCCAGACCAGGGCTCGAACCCGTGTCCCCTGCATTGGTAGGCAGATTCTCAACCACTGCCCCACCAGAGAAGCCCCCCTCCTCCTCTCTTTTTGATTCCATTTACCAATAAATATTTCTTGAATGACTTTGGCTAGAACTGTGCTGTCCAATATGGTAGCCATGTGTCTATTTAAATTTAAGTTAACTAAAATAGAATGAAAAATGTAGTTCCTAGGGGGAGAGGGGAGGGGAGGAATGGAGTGTGGGATTAGCAGATGCAAACTATTATATATAGAATGGATAAACAACAAGGTCCTACTGTATAGCACAGAGAACTATATTCAATATCCCGTGATAAACCATAATGGAAAAGAAAATAAAAAAGAATGTATATACATGTATTACTGAATCACTTTGCTGTGCAGCAGAAATTAACACATTGTAAATCAACTATACTTCAATAAAATAAATTTTAATAAATTGCAGTTCCTCATTCATACTAAGCCACGTAGAAGTGATCAGTAGCCAGAGGTGGCTGATACCTACCTGATCAAACAGCACAGGGTAAAACATTTCCATCACTGCAGAAAGTTCTATGTGCAAGGACCTGCAACTGAGTTCTTTTCTTTGACTCTTACATTCACTCGATTGTGTAGAATCCAGTCTTTTACTTATGCATGATGATAAGAGAAGTCAAACTCTTATGAACATTCATCTTTATTCAGTTTAACTTTGCTGATATTTATAGCAACCATAATACATTTAGTTAGATTACTCAGCCACTTACCAGCTGGATGATCATGTGCAAATTGTTCAGCCCTTCTGAGCCTCAGTTTCCTCATCTGTAAAGTGGGTGTAATATTACCTATTCTGCATGATGGTTTATGTAAAGCATCTGGCATGGTGCTGGACAATAGTAACTGCCTAATTCCTAATATTAGTGAACATTCTTTCTGTGAAATAACAGAGTCCATCATCAGACTGCTGAGGAATTTTTATTTGCTAAAAAATATTGGGTGAGAATGAGACTTTGTAGACGATAGCATAAATACAAGTATTTTGCTTCTGAAAAAAATGTTCAGTTGGAAAATTAAACAGAAGGATGGCAAAAATTCTGTATATATAATAAGTCATATATCTACTGGGCTAGAGGGAACTGGACTTATAAATAAAGAGGAGTGGTCCATTTAGTTTTACTCTCTAGAGTTTTGGATGTGTCCTTCCCTCCCTCCCACATTAGATACTTTACCTGACTGGGAACAGAGTATATTGAGGGCTGCTGGTAGTTTACACTGTCTTCTGTGAGGGTAGCTTTCTAGAAGATCCTCACTGTGTAAGTAGAGAAAGTCTCTCCATGCACCTTCTCTGAAGGGTGTGGCAGGTCAAAGCACTGATATTTTGGTCTCATGCAAAATTGTAGCTTTTCTGCTTTGAGAGAATGAGATCAGGAAAGGCACCATAGAAGCAGTGGTCTCTCCCATTTACTGAGGACCAGGAATAAAGATGGGTGTGGGATGGATACTCTAGGTTCTTTTTTGAATGTGTTGACATCCATCATGGATGCGTTCTCTGCTCTCACAACCCCTTATATGTATGTCTCTCATTCTCTTGCTAGAGGGTAAGGGATGGCATTATCTGTAATTTCAATATTGTAACAAACATTTAGGTGAATGGATGGCTCAAATGCTGAACATTTTGCAAAGGAAGGGATTTATGTTTCAAACTCTTTCATTGTTAATGGCGGTGGCATGATTTTGTAAGCTTGGAATACCTCTTGACTTGGGCTTCCCGTTTTGTTTTCTGCAAACATAGCTTCCTCCACCTTTTATAATATTTATCATGATAATCCAACCACACAGATAACCTCTGTTGACACTTTAAATATTTATAATAGGAGCACATGAACATATTTAGAAAATTCAAACAAGGCAAAAAGGTACAAAACAGAGAGTAAATACACACACACACCCCGCCCCCACTCCTCTACCCAATCCCTCTAACAAAAACAAACACTGGTCATGGTTTCTGATGTGATCTTAAAAACCCATACTTACATAATACCTACAAGTTGCCTCTTAACAATGTATAGAATAAAAACCATAATGTACACAGTGTTCTGACCCTGCTTTTATTTTTTGGCCTTAATGATATATCTTTGAGGTTTTTCCATATCAGAACATACAAAACTACCACAGTTTTTATTTTATGGGCTGCACATAATTCCACTGTATGGATATCCCATTCCATAAAATATTTAATCCTTCTGTAATTGACAGACAGTTAGGTTGTTTCCAGGTTTCTTTTTTGCTATGACAGGCACTTGTATATAGATTTGCTTTTGCAAAATTAAGCTGATTTCTAGCTCTGTAATTGTCAGGTCAAAAACAACACATAGTTTCATTTGAATAGCTATTGCCTAATGGCCAGCTAAAAAGTTTTAATCTGTTAATACATTTATAGTCAGTGTTAAGAATGACACTGCTTCCCTGTAGGCTAATTAATATCAGTCATTCTTACACTTTAATATTAGCTTATTGTTAGATTGATTTTTTTTTGTTTTGATTAACATTTCTTTCATTATGAGCATGATAAGGATTTTGGGGTTATTTTTATTGATTATTGCCATTTGTATACTTTCCCCTATAAGCTGGCTATGCAGCTATCTTTTCTCATTTTGGGAAGGTTCATCCTTTCCTCATTGTTGGTTCAAGTACTTTCTAAATTGACCAAATTAGCCCATTGTCTGTGTTTTGTAAATATGTTTTTTGTCCAATTTATGCTTTGGTTCTGGACTTCAGTTAGGTACCTGCCCCCCGCCCCACCCTCCCTCCCCCCCGCTCATATTGGAGTTTCCACTCTATGTAACCAATTTCCAATTATTTCCTTTACTGCTTCTGGGAGGTTTGAACTTACAATCTTCCTAAAGCAGAAAGGAATGATTTGTAAAATATTTTGCCCCAGTGCAATTATTAAGAGTGCCTCCTTTCACTCCCAAGAATGTCCTAGTTTGAGTGATAAATTATATGGTCATTGTCAGCTTGGTCCTTCCCCACCTCCACTTTAATCAGACCAGCTCCTCTTCGACTTATTTGAAATATTTGGGTGCAGCATAAGATTTAATTTAAGCAATGCTTTTTGAGGCAAAAAAAAAGATGGAAACTCACTGATATAAGGTCTTAATTTATATGTTCATCAGGCTTTATTGAAACATATCAACTCAAAATCTTGTTCTAGACAGTATGAGCTTATAATCTATTAGGAAAGGCATGACAACCACTACAGTAAAAAGAAAACTGTGTTTAAATAATTTCTTGATTGTTCCTCCTTTATTTCTGCATTCCCTTACTTCCCTGATTAGCAACTATTTGAATCTGCTCTTTGGTATTCAGGAATGTCTAGGAGGCTGAAGCCTTTTTCCTGCAAATAAGAAACAGGGCACACAGAAAGACTTTGTACCCAGGAGGGCCCCACAGACTCCTGCTCAGTTTTAATCCCCCCTTTTCTTTGATACTCCTCAATCTTGAGGAGAACAGGTGTTGGACAAAAAAGGGAATAATATTTTGGATAGAGAAGTTAATCATACACTCAGCAGAGGAACTCAGTTTTAAGGGGACTTGGTTTCAACCTTCCCGCTTTTCTTTCAATCTTTCCCAAATCTTTCAGGGAATGGGCAATGGCCACTCTGGCTACTTCCTGCTGAAACAGGGCATCGTCTTACCTCAATTTGGGGAATGGAAATATTCCTAAATTCCAAGTCTTGGATACGAGTCTTATATGATTAAGATCTCAATCCCTGAGGAATTTGGAACAAGCCTGAAACCCAGTCTGGACCTGGCGCTTTAGGGAGATTCTCAGCTTAAAGGCATTTTAGTGAATTTATAAATGCAACTCTTCCTTTTATATGAGCACCAACTCATGAGAGGGCCTCTTCCAGTGCAAAGTCAAAGTAAGGAAATAAAAGACTTGTTTAACAAAATAATTATAGAAGATCTTTTTTTTCCCCATGAGGATAACACAGATGGGCAATCAGCTTTTTCCAACAGAGAACAAGTGAAAGAATGAGAGGCAATACTACTTGGTAGTTCTTAAATGTGGCCGATATAAAAGATTTGATTGAATGATGAAGAATTGGTTGGGTAATAAGAAATACTGAGTCTTGGGTGTAACTGTTTTAAAGAGTCTTGTTCAGTGCTGTCCATTGTGTTACGTATCAAAACTCTCATGGTCAGCTTCAGATATTTTTCTGTCTCCTGATAACCAAGACAAATCATGATCATTGTGAAAAAATTAGAAAGAAGTACAGAAAAGTGGGAATGAGTACAAACTAATTTGTTTTGTTCTTAAAAACTTCTTATAAACAATTTTTTCCACATCATTGCCAATATTTATTTATTTATTTAATAATAATCCTAACAGGTGTAAATCTCCTTGTGGGTTTTTAAAAATTTTAAATTTTATATTGGAGTATAGTTAATTAACAATGTTGTGTTAGTTTCAGGTGTACAGCAAAGTGATTCAGTTATACATGTACACGTATCCATTGTTTTTCAACTTATTTTCCCATTTAGGTTATTACAGAATATTGAGCAGTTTCCTTGCTATACAGTAGGTCTTTTTTGGTTATGTATTTTAAATACAGCAGTGTGGACATGTCAATCCCAAACTCCCAATTGATCCCTCCCCCGCTTCCCCTCTGGTAACCATAAATTCTTTCTCTAAATCTGTAAGTTTGTTTCTGTTTTGTAAATAAATTCGTTTGTATCATTTTTTTAAAGACTCTGCATATAAGCGACATCATATGATATTTTTCTTGATCTGTCTGACTTACTTCACTTAGTATGATCATCTCTAGGTCCATCCATGTTGCTGCAAATGGCATTATTTCATTCTTTTTAAAGGCTGAGTAATATCCTATTGTATAAATATACCACATCTTCTTTATCTGGTCCTCTGTTGATGGATATTTAAGTTGCTTCCGTGTCTTGGCTATTGTAGACAGCACTGCAATGAACATTGGGGTGCATGTATCCTTTCAAACCATGTTTTTCTCTAGATATATGCCCAGGAATGGGATTGCTGGATCATATGTATTCTATTTTTAGCTTTTTGAGTAACCTCCGTACTGTTCTCCATAGTGGCTGTACCAACTTACATTCCCACCACAGTGTAGGAGGGTTCCCTTTTCTCCACACCCTCTCCAATATTTATTGTTTGTAGATTTTTTAATGATGGCCATTCTGACCGGTGTGAGGTGATATCTCATTGTAGTTTTGATTTGCACTTCTCTAAACAATTGTTGATGGCTACGGAATATTCTTTTTCTGTGGCTGCAGTGTAATTAATTTAACCAACCACTTTTTGTTGAATAGGTGAGCGTGTTCTTTTATTTTATATTTCATTTTTTTCTTTCAATTATAAACAAAACCGGGATGAACATCTTTGCACCTAAATCTTTCTTTGTATTGCCAGTCAATTAGGAGAGATTCCTACCAGAGAAATTGTGAAGTAAAAGAGTGAACTTTTCTAACGCTTTTACATCTGGAAGGCAATTCTGGTAGAAAGTTGTTAATTCCTGTTGCTGGAACTGGGATGATGCCTCTCACTGCAGTCCCATTGTGCAAAGATCCTGGCACCAAAGAGGAGGAAACATAGTCAAACCAATTTGGTGGTTTGAAAAAAAGCAAACAGTGCCCATGTGACAAGGAAGGGAACAGCTGTTTGTTCCAATTTTAAAAATACTTGTCCCTGTGAAAAGGGATTTCTTTTTTTTTTTGTTTATTTTTATTGGGGTATAATTGATTTACAATACTGTGCCAGTTTCAGGTGTACAGCAAAGTGACTCTGCCATACAAATACATATATCCATTCTTTTCCAGATTCCCTTCCCATATAGGCAATTACAGAGTATTGAGTAGACGTCCATGTGCTATATGCTAGGTCCTTATTAGTTATCTATCTTATATATAGTAATGAGTATATGTCAATCTCAATCTTCCAATTTTGCCACAGCTCACCCAGGGGATTTCTTTTTTATCTTGTCTATTGTAAATCTTCATCATGGGGTACAAACCAGACATTTTAAAATTATGCCTTTTGACCTTTTGTTTGCACACTGCGTGGATAATGTCTGCTTTCCTGGTGTTGGTTCTGGGTGAGCAAGGGTAAAATGTCATTCAAGTTTATGCTTCCAAGTCAATCTTGAGAACCCCTATCTGCTGTCTCTGTGGTTTGCCCTCGATTTACTTTCTACTTTCCCCAACTCTCTGGAGGAAAATTTGGCCACATTCTCTGTAGTCTTCAGAGAAATGAGAAGAATCCGTAACAATTCTCAGCACTTTATATAGCGTGGCATGTTAAACACATGTGTAGTTTTAAGGGTGAGCCAGGACTTACAGAGGTAAGTAAGCTTTGTATTTAAACAGGAATAAATGACTGAGTCACTTGGGATGCAAACCTGTTTGGCAATTCTCAAGAAGGGGCAGATTACTTTTGACAGGTCTAAACAGCCCCGGTAGATAGGATCATTTAACTATATTTAACTAACACTGACAAAGGAATGCTTGATTAATGTCTCCCACCCAAATATCCAGGGACTGGCAGGTCACCTTTTCAAACCAAGAGGCAGTTGAAGCTACTTCAGAATTCTCCTTCTTATGCATGATTGTCACGTGCTTGGAAAGGTCTGATGAGGACACGCTCCACCAAGATCTCCGTTGTCCTCGGCTTTCTGGAGTGGGGTGGGATGCTTTCCTAAAATGTGGGTGGGCGTTTGGAGGGTCCATTTAGTAGAACACATGCCTATGCTGGGCTAGTATTATGTTCATGATTGATTTATTTATGATTTGAAAGTAAAATAAATAAATAAACATCAAAACAACCCCTCCCTCCAAAAGCATGAGGTGTTGGAAATTAACACCTGTTAATTTGCACTGTTTGTGCCGTACATGAACTGTGTTTACGTCCAACTGTTTGGGGTGGTGCCACTTGTGCTTGTTATCTCTTCAACCATCTATGAGTTTCTCACTTTTGAGACTGAAAATAAAGTGTATTTTTACACCTTACCACTAGGATTTGAGGAGGACCTCCTCCATCCTTAAATCCAGGGGCTCATTGTGTGTCTAGCTTTGGCAATTCCCAGAGCCAGAGTTGTGACTCTCTCTCTTAACATCACGCAAACATTGTGGCCAGGAGCAGGATACAGCCAGGTCAATTGACTCTTCTGGCCATCTAGACTAGAGCTTGAAAATTTCTCATGGGGCCCTCAGTTGGACCCAGCTACTTGTTTCTTGGAATTTTTCAAGACTAAAGTACTTTAAAAAAAATTTTTATTGAAATGTAGTTGATTTACAATGTGGTGTTAGGTTCAATTATACAGTAAAGTGATTCAGTTTTATATATATATATATATATATATATATATATATATTCTTTTTTTTACATTCTCTTCCTTTATAGGTTACTACAAATATTGAGTATAGTTCCCTGTGCTCTACAGTAGGTCCTTGTTGGTTATAAGACTAAACACTTTTTAAGGTTACATTAACTTATTTCATGTGTGGATCTGCTTTTAAAAAAAGATTATGGTCAAGTAGAGTTAATAGTTTGCATAAAGATGAGCCCCAGTTATACTCCACCACTGAGAACCCCAACTCTCTCTTTTTTATTTCTTAAGTTTTAAAAATTTTAAATTGAAGTGTAGTTGAGTTACAATGTTTCATGTATCCAGCAAAGTGATTCAGTCATATACATATATGTATGTATATATATATAGGTGTGTGTGTATATACTTTTTCAGATTCTTTTCCATTATAGGTTATTACAAGATACTGAATACAGTTCCTTGTGCTATATAGTAGGTCTTTGATGTTTATCTATTTTATATACAGTAGTCTGTATCTGTTAATCCCAAATTCTCAATTTATCTCTCCCCCACTTTCCACTTTGGTAACCATAGGTTTGTTCTCTATGTCTGTGAGTCTATTTCTGTTTTGTAAATAAGTTCATTTGTATCATTATTTTGGATTCCATATATAAGTGATATCATATGATATTTGTCTTTCTCTCTCTGACTTGCTTCACTTAGTATGATAATCTCTAGGTCCATCCATGTTGCTGCAAATGGCATTATTTCATTTTATTTTATGGCTGAATAGTATTCTATTGTGTATATATACCACATCTTCGTTATCCATTCATCTGTCAATGGACACTTAGGTTGCTTCCATGTCTTGGCTATTGTGAATAGTGGTGCTGTGAATACTGGGGTGCGACTCTGTCTTTTGTTTGCTGCTGTACACCCAGCACCTAGAATGGAACCTGCCACATCATCGGTGCTCAATAAATTCTTATTGAAAGAATGAAAGGATGAACTGGGGATGCAGGGTGGGAAGAGGTCCTAGTCAGAGATCCCTGGCCTCATGGAGCCTGTCAGGAATGTGACCTCCTAGACCAGCTGTCCCAGGAAAACAGAGCAGCCACCAGAGGAAGCCCTAGGCATCAGTGCCAGGCTGAGGGATATGACATGAGGAGGGAGGGGCAGGAGGGACTGGCCCAGGCACTCCAACTCACCTGTCAAGTCTCATTTAAATTCCTCAAAGAGGCTTTCTCTGACCCTTCTCCCCGCCATGAAGTTTAGGACTTTATTAGTTCTCTATGGCTACTGCAAAAAATTACCACAAATCTAGTGTCTAAAAATAATAAAAACTTATCATCTTACTGCCCTGTAAGTCCAGAGTCTGACGCAGACCTCACTGGGTTAAAGCCAAGATTTTAGCAATTTGCCATTTCTGCAGGTTCTAGGGGCACATTTACTTGCCTCTTTCAGCTTCTAGAAGCCACCTGCATTTCTTATCTTGTGGTCTTCTCCCCCATCCTCAGGGCCAGTGATGGCAGATGGAATCCCCCTCTCATCATATCACTCCAACCTCCTCTTCTGTAGTCAAATATCCCTCTGCCTTCCTCTTCCACTTTTAAAGACCTTTGTGATTACATTTGAGCCCACCTAAATAAGCCACAATAATTTCTTCATCTCTAGATCCTTAACTTAATCACATCTGCAAAGTCCCGTTGGCCATGAACATATTCACAGGTTCAGAGGATTAAGACATGGGCACCTTTTTTTGGGGGGGAGGCAGTATTATTCAACCTACCACAGGGAGCTTTTGTTATATATTTCCTATAAGCACTCTGCACTTTATAGCATCCTTTATGACGTTTGACAAATGTCAATGGCTTAGCTCATTCTGTGACTATTCATTTAATGTCTGTTTGCCCCACTGCACAGAATGACCTATTAGAGCATAGGCAGTGCCTGTTTTGCTTACTCTTGTATCCCCAGTGCCTGGCACAGTACTTGGTTTATAGTGTCTGATCATTTTTTTATTAAGTGAATGAACATCATACCAAACTTATTTCATTTATGTTCTAATGCTCTTCTGAGACAGGGGTACCATTCTCATTTTATAGAAGAAGATACTGAGGTTCAGAGAGCAAATAACTTCCCAATCTCTTCCTAGTCAACACTGCCACTTGGTATCTGAATTGTTTTATATTCTGGTATGCTGTAGTTGGTACTAACTGCCATACCCATGACGTGTGTCTGTAGACAGAAAGAAAGCTTCCAAGAAGGGCAGCAGAGATGTCAACAAGTGCTGATGTCACTGCCAGGGTCTGCTTGAATCTTTTGACTGGAAATAGTTGAGTGTCTATGATTTGGTAAGCGTGATCATTCACTCCCAAACGGGATTTCTTGGTGGGACAGGTTTGTGTCAGCTGCTCTGAATAAAAGGCAAATTAGCTGGTTAAAATAGTTTTAATCACACTCTGGTGTCTTTCTGCTATTTCTACACATTAAAAAAAACTCAGTGATTTAAAAAAATATTTCTTTTTCAAAATCTTCAAGACTCCTATGTTGTTCTTCCCTGTATTGGGCTCCTTGGCCATTATGTAGTTAGAGTGTTTAGCCATTGGGTCAATCTATGGCAAGAATCTCTTCTGAAGCTCAGCACAAATGGTTGGCCCATAGTAGGTACTCGACAAATATTTGCTGTATTATTTGAATGAATACAGACTGTAGTTGGTCGTCCTTGGTATGTATTAGAGAGTTAGGGTTGTGGGAAAATAATGGAAATGTCCATTTATTTATGTTGTTGATCTTTGCCTTATTCCAGGAGGTATTTGACACAGCTGTGCATGTGATGGTGCATTTATGAAATCTAAAACCAAAAACAGGTTCTAAACCAGATGCTTTTCATGATAATGCATCCATGGCTTCAACAGCAGACAATCCTACTAGCTAACATGTTGAAAAAGGGTAACACAGTGTGATAGAATGAGACCAGACCTTGGAAGAAGGAGGATTTGAGTTTGTGTTCCTGGATTCAGCACTTACTGACTGTGAGAACTTGAACAAGTTACTTAACTTATCTGATCCTCAACTTTCATCTATGAAATAGGTATGTGCTTTGAGGTTTAAAATAAATATCTTATGTGGAAAGCATGTAACCCAATGATTAGATTTGAAAATGTTATTTCTCTTTCTTCCATCTTTCAAGGGGTTTAAAAGGACTAACCTTTTTGCCTTGCAAACATTTCTTCAAAGAGCAAGCATTAGCCTAAAATGCCTCATGCCAACATAATAAAAAGAAGTAGGCAATTGATAAATGATAAAGTCTGTGTTATGCTAAGTTATTGACCACATGGACAAGGATATGGCTGAAAATTCCCAATAATTCTGGTGTAATATGCCTTACAAAGTGGAATAGATGTGGTCAGCAGGGCTGAGGGCTTTGCCACCGTTGCAAAAGTGCTACAATGTAAAAGGTATAAGAAAGAGGGTTGTATATTCCAAGTCAGAATCAGACAGGAAAGACACATTCAGTTTTATTTACCGACTGTCACTACCCAGCAGGATTTTGATGTGTTTATTGACGTGGTTACCTGTATAAATCAGGATTTGATAAGGTTTTAGGGCCTCTAAATGAGCTCAGTGTCTACATTCCTGAATAGGTGAGCACATGCTTGTGGCACCAGATGAGTTCCTGAGGAAGTAATTACTCACATGGTGAGGTGCATGACAATGAGGAGAGCTGAATCCACTATCAACTTGTGTGAATGAAAAGCCAAAAACTGCCATCAACTCCTCTGAGATGAACTTGAAGACTACAGAGAGATGCCCTTGAACGTTAAGAAAGAAAAGCAATGGATGAGAACAAATCTTGACCTAAAGAAATGGGATAGACCAGACACTGGGCTTCAAAACTTGACTGCAGCCTCATTGAATAAATTCAGATTTCCAAAGAAAGGATGTGTCATAAGGAGAGAAGCTGGCAACACAGTAAAAGGACAATTACAGAGGTAAACACTAGCAGTGCTCATATGTGCATGCACCGTGGAGGAGCCCAGGAGCTCTGGAATTCTGGCTCCATCAACAGGGCTATCCCTGTATAAGGCTTTCTCCACCTGCTGCCATTACAGCTCACTTCAACCCTTCATCTGATTCAATGGTCATCAAGCAACCTTTCGACTGTGAGTCTGACCATGATTGCCTCTATAGGGTGGAAGTGGGGACAAGATAATCATGTGATCAGTGGTCTGGTAAATGGGACACACTTTGCATACACATCAATTTCATCACCTTTAGTCCAGCCTTGAGTGATCTGCTCCCAGGAGGTGGACTGAATTTGAAGTTGTGTCCATAAAGGTAAACTAACTAACTTAACTAACTACCCAACTGACTAACGACCATTCTGTGAGGCTTCCTAGGACATTGTCAGCCTATTTCCCTGGTAAGCACTCACCACTTGCACACCTTTTTTGCATTTCTACCTGTGCTGAATTACTCTATTGAGAAAGAGTTGGCAAACTTTTTCTATAAATGTCCAGATGGTGAATATTTTAGGGTTTGTGGGCCATCGGTCTCTGGGGCAACTCCTCAACTCTGCCATTGGGGTGAGAAAGCAGCTATAGATGTTGAAAAAGTGGCTGTGTGCCAATCAAAGTTTATGTATTCTGGTACATGTAAACTAAGAGTGCATTTAAAGAACCAGTAAAACAGAAGCACAACCCCAAAATTGTTTTTGAAAGGATGTGTTAATTTAAGAAAAGCAATGAAATGATTTTTTGGAGGAAACAATCAGAACTTAGCTGGATTTCTTTAATTAAAAAAAATTAAGTACGATTTTGTTTTGATTATACGTGGTACTGATGGAGGGAGTTGGGTGCCACTGCCGTGATCTCCTTGGGCCTGAGGACCTCTAAAGATCTTCATGGAGCTCTGGTGTGGGGATGCCCATCTGCTGTTTGCAGGTATCACTGCATCTTGGGATTCCAGAGCACTTGATTGCTGCTCCTCTGTGGGCTCTGTCATCATTGTCCCCTTCCACAGGGATGAAGGAGACCTCATAGCTTCTATCTTGTGTACAGTTATTTTTATACTTGTCTTACTTTACAGGTACATTCTAGAAGTGTTGCATTCCTTGTCTTTCTCATATTCAGTTTTCTTATGTATAAAGTGAGATCAGGATACATACTTTATAGTTTGCTTTACAGTTTTTACTTTACTTCATGCCCTTGAGGGCATAGGCTGTGTGCCATCTCTCCTCCTCCCCCTAGTGACACCAAGTAGAGGCTCTTGTGTGTAGTAAGTGTTTCATAAGTTTTGAATGAATGAGTGAATTTGATTTAAGGTCTCTGGTCGCTTTGTTTTGAACTTCTGCTCTTCCCTCTCTTCAGGTGAAGAGCCCTCTTTCTTTTCTCTTTGGGACGCCTTGGAGTTCTCAGTTGTGCACTAGACTCACTCAACCCCAGACTTTGTTGGATACCTGTCTACCTGTCTCTGAAACGTGAAGGGAATTTAGGAATTCTGCCAAAACCCTGGGGCTATTTGAATATATGGTACAAGAAGAGCCTGATTGGGATTCCCCGTTCTTGTAGTTTCATTTTGAGTAGAAAATAGTGCTACAAAGATAATTTACAGAAAATGTACTTAAAAAGAGAGAGATGAGGAATGTTATGAAAGAGGAGTGATGCTTATAGTAAAAAAATGTACTACTCTTTGTAAATTATTTTAACTCCTTGTGAGTTCTTAAAGTTTAAGTGATCTAGGGATAGAACAATATAAGTCTATATTTATCTGCTGTGTATATCTGTAGTCAAAATGGACTGTCTCAGCAGCTGGGGGTACACACATAGTCATATAATTTGCATTTTTCCAAAAAATCATTCAAGAGCTCACCTGCCCAGGTATATCAGGATTCGACAAAGAAACAGAACTAATTACATACAATATTTCTTTATATATATGTATGTGTGTGTGTATATATATATATATATATATATATATATAGTACAGAAACTGAGATCTCTAGAATGCAAAAAGAGAAGACAGAGGGCTATCATTTGAAAAAAAAAAACATGAAAGAGAAACACAGAGAGAAACAGAGAGAGAGAGATTGATTTTAAGGAAATGGCTCCCATGAATGTGGGTTCGCAGGTCAGAAATCCATATGTAGGGCAGGTCAGCATGTTGGAAACTCAGGCAGGATTTCTATATTAGAGTTTTGCACCAGAATTCTTTATTCTCCAAGAAACATCAGTTTTTGCTCTTAAGGCCTTCAACTAATTAGACGGGATATGGGCCCACCCAGATTCTCGAGAGTAATCTCATTTACTTAAAGTCAACTGATTGTAAATGTTAATTGCATCTACAAAACACCTTCCTAGCAACATCTGAGACTGGTGTTTGACCAAACAGCTGGGCACTATAGCCTAAAGCAGTCGATACATAACATTCATTATCACACCAGGTTAGGAGAAAATCCAGCAATTGCTCTTCAGGCCAACTGCGCGGCCAAATTGTCAGAGCTTCCTGCGACTTCCAAACCACACCTTGAAGAGCACTGGGAAGGACTTCTGGACCTCTACCTGGTCTTTCTTTTAACAGAGTGTTTCTTCTGTTGCAGCCACACAGTCTGCTAGTTGAAAACTCCTTCACTTGCTTCCCACTTCAGTGCAGTGCTATCCCATGCTTGCATATTGGGGTTACAGCTCTTTTAGTTTACACTCACCTGCTGGGTCATTGCCCCAAAGCATCACTTTTATGCCTAAGGATTCTCCAGCTGCAGAAAGATGCTGCATTTTCACATGAGCCACCTAATTCCAGATATTATTTCAGCACTTAGTCTAACATCTCATTTTTATCACCTTCATTTTCACAGACCTCAGTTGCTAAGCTAATCATTTGCAGAGGTTCTTACAATACCCAATTTCCAGAGAGAAGGGACTATTTTCTTCCAGAAAGCTTATTGCCCTTTAAGCCACTATACCAACCTCCTTCCCAATTCTGAACTCAGTATCCTATGTATGTTGGGAAGGCAGCTGAAAAAGTATCTGCTGCACCAGGGCAAGGGGGGACTCCCAGCCTTATGTTTGAATATGGTTGAACAAAGACCACTCTTGTATTTAAAGAAGAGCCAAAGATATTCTTCCAGCTAATTTCTGGGTATAAAGCTTGGCTGGTGGCTTCTTCTGCAAAGGCTTAAATTTCACCTCAATAGGAACGTGCAGAAATATAATTAGTGTGTGCATATAATAAGTATTGTTAATCTATTTTTGTATTATATACTTTCTAACATCATGAATCCTCTTCTATAGTCTCAGAATATAGTAACCCTCGTAGGAAGAGTTGGTGTTTTGATGCCATCTCATTATGGGACATTTTACTGCTCCAAGTTTCAATGTGGAACTCTGTTTATAAATAATAGACGCAAGGATTCCCTACTTCTAAATTGTCCCAACGTAATCTATAAGTTTGATTCACCTCAGTTAATGGAGTCTCTTTCCTAGCCACATTGTTCTTTGTGTGCCATTATTTTGAAGTTTGTTGAAATCCTTGTGCCTCATGAAAGAGCCATGAGATTTCTAGCTTAGGTGTTTCATCCTGTTGTCCTTGGCTTAATTTTCTTTGTAGCCTAGTTAAAACCTGGACACCTGGGAGCTTAAATTACCCCTGTAGGATATTAGTATATTAGCTACCTATAAAAATGAAATTTATATGAGGCATCTGTTTACATTGAGCATCCCATAAAACTGTGGCAGAGAATTCAAAGGAAAAGGTTTTCAAATGAAGGTTTCATAGCCAAGAGCAAAAGGCTCTTAAGAGTGGCATGTAGATAACTAATTTCTATTTTATATACTAAAAAGAATTTTTAAAAGACAAAGGACCTCTCCCCACCCCAAAAGGGCAGTCTAGAATATATAATAGATTTCAAGAATCTTTCTATGTTCATATCAGGTGTTTCAGTGCTGTTTATTCTCTAACTATTACTGGTTCCAAGAGCAAATAAGGGAACAGAGTATAAAACATTAATCTGCTGACATGTCATTGAGGGCTTGGCAAGCACGGGGAGCAGTCCCTGATTCACAGGTGATTCCAATTGTTATCCAAGAGCGAGAGATTATATCAAGTCAGTGAGTAAAAGTAATGGAGAGACCTAGAGTTGTATACAAGAGCAGATCCCACACTACTAAGAGGTATGTTAAAAGAAATCATTTTGAAAGTCAACAGTAGTAATCAGGTATCCAGGCTAATCCACCCTCTCTAGCATTCTTTGGTTGCAAATATATATATATAGCAAGTAGCTGTGCTTAATTTAATCCAAAGGAATAAAAGGAGGGAAAAGGAATCAATTTTCAAGCCATGTGATAACTCCTAGATATAAAGAAAGAGCTGAAAAATCGGAGCCTTGGAATGGACAGGGACCAGGGCAACCTGGAAGTTGTACTCAAAGTACTTAGCAACAGGTACAATGTGGATACAGATGAAATGGCATGGCTGAATGTGTGAAGCACTGGTACAGTCATAGTAGAGCATACTGAGAAGATGGGTCTGAATCTGGGAGGCAGGACCCATTAGATGGTCTCTTAAGGGAATTCCCATGGCAAACAGCCCTTTCCCCTCCTGGTGTTGCTTCCTTCAAGAGGAAGAGTTGATTAGTCGTCCTTGGGTTTTTGCTTACAGCTTGCCAAGAGCAGGACAAAACAACTAGATCTATATTCCACCAAGTCTGTAGGTGACAATGGAGTGACAGTTTCCAAGGGAAAACCAAGGGGCTACTATCAGAAAATGGAGATTGGACACTGGGTAGACAAAACCAACAGATGCTTTTTGTATCACTGAATCCTATGTAAGTTTCAGTAGTTGCAATGGAGTTAACGGATTCCTTCCCACTCAGGTAAATCACCTACTGTCACACATTTAGGACTCTTCTTCTCACTTACTTAGTCACATTCCTATTCCTCTCGTCACAGCATTTCTTCCAGTCTTTCTCTTCTTCTTTCCATAGTATTTCAACTGTAATGAGAATTTCATAGATTTGAGGTGTGTGAGAAGTCTTAAGCTAAGCATATAAGCATCACCATGACTGTTTCTCTGGGAAAAGGTGTTGGCATTGTATCAAGAAGGGAATGTGGCATTTCTGGGAGAGTATGTGTCTCTTGGTGCAGGTGCAATGTACCCAAAGTGGTTAGAGGCAAACATGGTAACTCTCCTTGGTGTTTTTCCTTGAAATAGTTTGGCTGCCTAGAATGTAGTAAAAAGGAGATCCCCCAAAGGGAGAAAGACTTTTCTTTGTAGTCTTTTGGGCAGAGGCTAAACTTGTCACTCATACTCACAGGCACTTAGAAGTTGGGAAGTATCAATACATAAATATTGACAGCCAAGATTACCTAGTGTAAGTAAGGGCTCATAGGAAATACAGATAATACCAGCTACCAAGCGACAGCCTGGTTCCAGGAGCTTGCCACACATAACATCAATATTCAATCATGCTACAATTTTTTCCATATCAAAAAGCCTTCAACTAATCCCACTTCTCGCAGCAGCTACCACTTTATTTCTTTTCTCCTCTTTACCACAAAACTCCTTGAACAGAAGCATCTATTCTCTATCAGAAATTTCTCCTCTTATCTCTTGAAATCGGCACAGTTAAGCTTCCTCCACCATTGTCACCACTCCACCAAAACTGCTCTTGTCAAATTAGCCATGGTCTTTATGTTGTCAAATCAGTTCTCAGTCTTCTGCTTACATGACATATTGGCAACATTTGTAACCATTGATCACTCCTTTCTTTTAGATACTCTTTCTTGACTTGGCTTCCAGATGTGCTCCCTGGGCTTTCCCTCATCTCACTGGTCACTGGTCTGTTTTCCTAGTCTTTCGTTTTCTGACCCTTTTTAGTTTCATTCACTTGCCTGTTGATCTCATCCAGTCTCACAGCTTTAGATATCTCGAAGTGCTGATGACTCCTGAATTGAAACACTCAACCCAGACCCCCTTTTTGAGCTTTAGATTCATAGATCCAACCACCCACTGGACATCTTTCCTTTACGTTTAATAGACATCTGAGGATTGTCATGCCTAAATTGAATTCCTGATCTCTCTGCCCCGAAACTTGCTCAACTCATAGCCTTCCCAATCTCAGCCAATGGCAATTCTAATTTCTCAGTTACCCAGCCCAGAATCTGGAGATCTCCCTCTACTCCTATGTTTCACACTTAATATTCAATTCATCAGGAAATCTTGTAGGTTTTCATTCAACTTAGATCCACACTTTCACAACTAATTTTCATTAAAACTATACTGCAACAAAGTTTTTTGCAGGAAGGAAGGAAGGAACCACGAATTTTGAAGATTTTATCTTTTTCTACTATTTCTGATGAGGACATTAAAGGAGGTGGGAGAGAGAAAAGATCAGATCTCATTCAGAACTCAAGTAGTAAGGTGGATGGATGGCCATGAATTTGTTTCACATTTGCTTTTTGGCTTTCCCTCTCCCTCTCCATCTCTCTCTCTCTCTCTCTCTCTCTGATTCTCAGCTGTAGGTGACATTGTGGTAGCCACACTGCACATCTTCACCTGCTCTGTCATCTCTGAATTTAGGTTGTACTTTTTGGTATCAGCCCCAGTGATCTTCTTTCTTTCTCTTTCTTGCCTTTGCACCTCTTTGCTCACTCACTTCCTGACAAAATAAAACTGATTTTCATTCTGAAACTGTATTTAACCCTCTTCAGTGCTGCCAGTAATTCAAAACCAATAATTCCCCAGGCTGTTTATATTCAAGGAACTTTATTAAATTTCCAAATTACTATAATGATTTTCTTTGAGAAAGCTAAAAGAAACTTTCTCACCGTGTTTCTGCATATGGAACTGGCACTTTATAGCATCTTCCACCATCTTTGCAAACTCTTAATCTGTCCATAGATCTATGGCAATCACTATTCTCAGTTTATTTCCTGGCAGTGAACTTGATAACCAAAAACTCCCTTCATTGTGGAGGCCCAGGGAAACTTAAAAAATAGTCACTTTGCTGAATGGAAAAAATTGACGTTTTGGACAGAATTGGGTTGTTAGATTTGAAAATTTACTCTCTTTTTAAATTACTGCCATAACAGTTATAGTAGTTCTGACTGAAATTTCAGTTCTGTGAGAACATTTCTATATTGTACATTTAAACAAACCATAAGTCATGGACATTAAGGTGTGTTGTAACTATCAGCATGTTACCTGAGCCAGTGGGACTATTTCTTCACATTTTATATTAATATTGGTTCTCATTTAGCTAGACATGTTTTGAGTCTTTAAAATTTGACTATGTATGCAGAACTGAACAACCAAAAATACACAAAATTTATAAAATTAATAGTTAATCTCACCTTGAAATATGTATAGAATTTCAGTGCTATATAATTGGAGTATAGAATCATTTAGAACAAAACAATTAGGAAAATAATAATTAGTATAAATATTAGTTACACCATGCTCAGCAATTTTTAAATGGTTTTACATAATTATTTTACTTAATTTTTACAATAACCTTGGGAAGTATATTTGACAGATTTTATTAGTTTCCTCATTTTACCAGTGATAAAATTAAGGATAAATGATGTAAATGGCAAGCCTAAGGTCACACAACTGTAAGTAGCAAAGATGGACACAAATATATCTGTTCTTAACTTAAAATTCGATCATCTTACTGCTACATAAAATTGACATTTTTATGAACCAAAATAAAACTAGGCATTAAATAAATAATAGTAATAAATAAATAATAACTATTATAATAAATATTACTACTCCAAGACTAGAAAATCCAGACATGAACATTAATCTTTTGGAAAGACTGACTTCAAATGGACATGAAGTTTTATTCCTATAGACTAAGCATGAAAGTATACAAACCAATAAAGAATGGTCATAGCAACCAAGGGGGGAAAGTGGGGGCGGGGGTGGTGGTGGGATGAATTGGGAGATTGGGACTGACATATGTACACTAATATATATAAAATAGATAACTAATAAGAACCTGCTGTATAAAAAATAAATAAATAAAATAAAATTCAAAAAAATAATTTTTTGGAAAAACAACAAGGACTATCAAGAATATCAACTGTGCTTTATGATCTCCTTGCCAGGGATTCTGACTCTTTCTTTAAGTAATACACTAGTAATGTCAGCAGATGACAAAGTGTTTGCTTTTTCTGAGTTTTGTGAGTTAAAATTACATTTAAGATTCAGAAAATTTAAAGATACATTTAAAAATTTTTAAATAATTATCAGCTCAACACATAAATTCTTGTTGAAAAAAAAAGAATGGTCATAACCTTTTTTTTTTTTTTTTAATAGATTGAGAAAAGATGAGATCATGCTTCTTTGGCCTTTGGAAGAAGAAGAGAAATTACATTTTCCCCATGGCTAGCAAAACTGCTGAAAATGCATAAGTCGCCAATTTTGGTAAGATCCATGACTGGTATCATAATTTGCAGTGATTCATCTGTGATCTTTTCTTTTCCTTTTCCAAAACAAAGTCTGAAACAAAACCAAAGCCATAGGAAAAAGGTAACAACTGGCATTTTTATCTCTTTTGTGTGTGTGTATGTGTGAAATGGAACTTACGATAGATTTACAATATATTTGATTCTAGCACAGTAAGCAGTCTTAAAGATCATCTGGTCTACCCCCTCACGGCTCTTCCTCAGATTCTAAGGTTGACAAAAATGAGGGCTCAGGGAGGGTCCTTCAACTAGTTCATGGTAAATATAGGACCAAAATCCAATTCCTGTGCTGTTACATTAATTATCCTTGTGATACAATATTCCTTCTCTGTGGCTTATTTTAAAAAATAAGAAAAAGTAGGAGCTGTTTCCCTTCACCATATGATGGGTCTTTCTTATTGTTTACTAAACATTATTAGTCATTCTTCTTTAACTGGTACATAATTTGGCATTATTGTTTATAGATAAATTTATCATTCCCAACACTATAAATTGTTTCATACCATGATGCTTTACTCTTTTTCTTGTGCCTGCATTTCTTAGTAAAACTAAAATACCATCCTCATGTGAACATCGAATCCTCAGGTATTTAACCTTATAGCACATACATTTGTAGGCTGTATTTTAAAACGTTCCCTCTTTATTAAATTTACAGCTAAAATAAGTTCTGAATCCTTGAGAATTTTAAAAAAGAAAATTTGAAGATTGAAATGAGAAAAACAATAGTACTGTGTTGTTTTTCTTGCTACCTTTTGGGCACCATTTAGCCAAAGATCTGGAGGAATCTTTCTGACCTCTGGAGATTTTTGCTGTAGCAAAATTTCTCAAATGAACTCCTCTGTTGGGATTTCAAGTTACCTGTTTAATTGCATTTTTGAACAGGTTAGTATCTGTTTTCATCATGTTTGGGAATATTGTTTTAGACAGAGGCACATCTTAGTCAATGCTTAGGAACTGAAGACACTCTGGATTTGTGCACACATGCCAGTTATTTGCTCTCTGCCTACCGCCTCTGCTCTTTGTAATAAGAAGGGATAAGAGGAAATGAGAAAAAAACAGTGAAGGTGATTTTTTTTCTTCTTTTCCCCTTCTTATTTGGTTTGTGACTTTTTAGAATGAAAGCTCTTTGTAATCATCTATCTTGCCTTTCTGGACAGTTCATTCAGCACTAAGAATCCTTTGGATGTCCAAAGGCCAACAATGACAGTAATATAATAATACTAATAATTACTTCTCTCTAACTTTGCAACAAAGCAAATCCTCAACTCCAAATTTCTATTGGTTAGAGTTTTGGACCCAGGTTTGGAACTGTTAATATTTATTGACTCACTCAACTTAATTGACTCCCTCAAGTTTTAAATATCTTTCTTTTCTGGCTCATGTGAAAAAGATTAAGAAACCTCTTATCGATGCTTATTCATAACTACCATATGTGGTGCTAAATTATTATGAGAAATCGAGCAGAGCATGGACATTGAATATTAATTAGCTGCTTAAAACCTCTTCATTTTTGGATGCCAGTGTTACCTTGACAAGCATGTCTTTTCTTTTGGTGAGGGGCTGACAAGGTGGTGAAATATAAGAGCAGAGAAAATGGGGATTGGTGAGAAGGATGTTTCTTTAGGCCAAACAACATAAGAGAAAGTTGCAAGCATGAAATAGAGGTTCATAAAGGAAACTCAGGAGGCTGTCATTATCTGTTCACATCATGGTCTGTAGCTAGCCATGGCTTCAGCACTTCTAGAAATATACATTTAACAAATGCTAACATGAAAAGTCAATAATTTGTACTATGAAACCCAAGATGCTGGTAGGAGGAAGACACTGTGTAATGTACTGTGACAGTGAACACCTACATCAGACCTCCTGGCTTCCCAGCATTGGACTCAAGCCTAAGTCCTCAATCTCTGAGGGACAGGAATATTGATGTTTCAGTCAGGATCTGGGCAAGATAGAAATAGCACACTCAAGTAAGGTAATTGAGAAGCATTTAGTAAAGGAACTCTTTATGGCGGTATGGGCAGGTTTAAATGAAACCGGTGAGGGGTTGACTACCCAAGAACTAGCAATGCTGGCAAGCCATGGCTACCCTTAGATCTTAAGGGACAAGTAGAGGAAATGGTTAGGGGAGCCCAGAGAGAGCTTGTGTGGTGGTAGAAAATGTCTACATGAGAAGAACTGTGGCTTGTTAAAGAGGATGAAACAAAATTGTGGTGACCCAACAAGGATGGAACCAAGGGACTCCAGTCTCCCCGTGGTATGCCTATTGGTCAAACTCAACTGAAAGCCAGAGGACAAGGGAATCAGTTGATACAGCCTGTACAGTTCAGCCTCCTGGGACACAGACTAGGATCTATGGACCTGAGGGGCAAAGATGGTATGTCCAGACCAGCTCAAGAATGCTCTGAAGGAGGTGGTGAGTTCCAATGCAGGCGGAGTGCTTGGACAACTCAGATCCTTCAAAGTTTTAAGCTATGGCAAGGTGGTGGACTTTAGTAATTGAGAGGACAGGACCAGTTAACTTCTAAAGCCTTCAGTGACTCCTTTTCAGGTAAGATTTACCCAGGCTAAGGATAGTGCTAGGTAGGCAGGAATGCTGTATAGGAGAGGGGACCACAAATTTTAGAATTGCTTATTCCATATATTTCCCTGCTACAGGTGCTGGATTGTATAATGGCAAAGACCCCCCCGCCCCAATGGCTGCTGTTTATGTCCAGAACATTTCCATATTCACCAATATTCTGTATTCTGCTTTATATTGATTATTTATTATATCAAATTTTAAATAAAACAGTGTACAACACTGTTGAGTCAATTTTACTTGTGTGCCTTAAAAACACAAACAAAACTAACAAGTTAATAGTTAAAAAGTGCTATAATGTTACTGAATAGTTTTTACAGCTCTGATAGTAAAACTCAAAGATGAAATACAAAACATACAAGCTGTATTATTGGTAATGGATTTTTGTATGCTAGACTAAAATCTAAAGAACAAATATAATAACTATATGGTACATGGAATACAATCACTAAGGTGGGAAATGAAAATAGTGATGTAATGGCTGTTAAGAACACTCTCCTCTAAATATTAGAGTACTTCTGATAGTTTCACCAAATGTTTATAGTAACAATTACTTTTCATTCGTGACAATTAAATAAAATTTAAATTATTGGCTTTCTTGGTTCACATTAATATTTACTCCTAGATGCCCAGGTGAGTTTCCTGCTGAAGGTAGAAGTCACATATCCCTAAATCAATGAGAAATTTATGTCTCTTATCAAGTAAAACATGTACTAGAGGACCCAGTTCAGAACAGTCACTAATACAGAGATGATTAGGACAATGCTGTGGTAATATCTCAAATGATCTTATAATTAGTAAGAACTAAAATGTTACACCTCTTATCTTTCAGGTTATACTGAAGAATTTTCTGAAGAGTCATTTGAGATTCTGTAAGACGTTAAAGTTTGTCATTTGCAAAGAGTACACGCTTGTCTCCATTTCTAGAAACATCCAGCCCTGTTTAAAGGAAAAGCAGGGTGAGTATGAGTTTGGGATACTACCAAGAGTCTCAGGTTGAACATGGAGCTCTCATAGGTCAAGTCATTGAGCCTGATCAGAGGCGAACCTTGAAATAATGATGAAGGTGGTGCTGGTGGGAAGTAGATGTCAGTGACACTCGTAGATGGGAAGAATGGTAGAGGAGCAGAAGCTCAAAGGAGTGTCTCAAGTGCGTAGAGGTGGGGGGACACACCAAGGATACGCATGGGCTGGCAAGAAAGCAGTCATTGGGAAAGACACTGAGTGTCCATGTTTGTTTTCTCCTGGTCTCCTTGAAGACCAGAGGACTAATTCTTGCACGTAGACTCAGCAGAGGCTTTTAGGTTATCGTGGGAACTGAGTAAGAGAAATTCTTCATCATTGTTCTTAAAAACAAACAAACAAAAAAACCAAAACTGTGTTACATTGATGCCATTTCCCTAGATTAATGCCCTGTCCTGGTCCCACACGCTGAGGAGAGAGCAGAAGTTGCCCTTTGGCTCATTCTCTCTTTCTCTTTCCATTTGTTAATGAAGTCCTGCTCATCCTTATCTCTCTCTAGAAACTCTCCATTTTGGGCTCTTTTCCTTGATTCCCAAAGAAGCCACTACCTTGTAATACATACTCTTAGCATCTCACACTGCTGAGCACGTGTAATCATTATTTCCTCCTTTACTATTATTTTGCCTGGTATCTGGAAGGAGCAGAGACAGACACTGAGATGGTTTGATGTGTTAACTTGGCTAGGCCATGGTACCAAGATATTTTGTCCAACGTGTCTGGATGTTTCTGTGAAGGTATTTTTAGGTGGGATTAACATTTAAATCAACAGAAGTGGCGCAAAGAAGATTACCTTCCATAATGTGTATAGGCCTCATCCAGTCAGCTGAAGGTCTTAAGAAAACAGACCAGGAACTCTGCCAACAAACTGCCTTTGGACTCGAATTGCAACATCAATGTTTCTCTGGGTCTCTAGTCTGCCAGCCTACCCTGCAGATTTTAGACTTGACAACCTCCACAATTACATGAGTCAATTCCTTAAAAATAAATCTCTCTCTTTATAGATCTATATCTATAGCCTTTTGGTTCTGTTTCTCTAGAGAACCCTAATACAATCACATATGTTCCCATGCTTCCAGGTTTAACTGGAAGTCACACTTTACCTTCCTTTAGCATGGTCAAAATGTCAATTCTCCTTCAATTTTTCACATTTGCATGTATTCACAGATCCCTTTTTCTTACATAAAAGGTGGCATACTTAATGTTTCTTACCTTTTTTAACCTAAAAATATGTCCTGAAGATCACTCCATCTCAGCATTCAGCATATAGTGATTTTTCTTTTTTTTATGACTCCATTGTGTGGATGCCTCCTAAAAATGGACATTTGGGTTGCTTATAACCTTTCAATATTTTAAAAATTTCTGTAAGGAATGACTTTTGTACATAAATAAGGTTTTCTGTTTTTTGTGATATATATATATCTTTTACCAGCTTAACTTAGGAATAGATTTTTAGAAGTGGAGTACACGGTTGGAAAGATAATGCATATGTAATTTTTCTAGTTATTAACAAAATTTTCTCCATTGGTCCTTTACATTTCCATCAGTAAGGTAAGAAGCTGCCTATATCCACATAGTTTTGTCAGCATAGTATTTGTTGAACTGTGACTTTTTCCAATCTGGTAGGTAAGAAGAACCTCATGTAACATTATTTTTATTTCCCTGATTTGGTGTAATGTTGAGTATCATTTCATATGTTAAAGGGAGTATTTTATGTTTTAATCTGTGAGCTGCCTGTTCATGTTTTTTCCTCATTTATCTACCAGGTTATTCCTTCTGCCCCTCAGATTTTAGGAGTCCTTTGTGTAGTAGAGAATCACAATGTCTGGGATTGCCTTAAAATACTTCATAATTTTCTAGTGGATTTTTTTTTTATATTTGCTGGTTTTGCCTCTAGTTTTTTTGTATATAATAACATTTATCTATCTTTAGTTGCTTTTAGATTTTGAGTCATAGTTAGGACGAATTTCCCCATGTCCAAATTATAAAATTCTCTTTCAGTATCAATACAGTTTCAGTGTGCATATTTCTCAAGAACAAGAACATTCTCTTACATCATCTTATTGCTGTTATCAAATTCAGGAAAAATAACATTCATACTATTCATAACTATTGTAACATTTTTCTTCAAATATTTGGTGCAATTCACCAGTGAAGGAATCTGGGTCTGTGCTTTCCTTTGTGGGAAAGTTTTAGACTACTAATAACATCTCTTCACTTGTTATTGATCTGTTCAGGTTATCTATTTCTTCTTGAATCAATTTCAGTAGTTTCTATGGTCAGTAGTTATGCCCCTCTTTCACTCCTGTTTTTAGCAATTTTAATCATCACTCTTTTTCTCTTGGAAAGTTTAGCTAAAGATTTGTTAATTATGTTGATCTTTTCAAAAAACAAATTTTTGGTTTCATTGATTTTTCTCAATTGTTTTTCTATTCTTTATTTCATTAATTACCACTCTAATCTTTATTTCCTTTCTTCTGCTTGCTTTAGGTTTAGTTTTCTTTTCTTCTTTCTAATGTCTTAAAGTAGATTATCTAATTTATTTAAATCTCTCTTCTTTTTTAATGTGGTGTTTTCAGCTATCAATTGCCTCTAGCTACTGCATAGCTGCATTCCATAAGTTTTGTTATGTTTTATCTTAATTTTCTTCATTCAAAATATTTTTAAAATTTTCTTTGTGATTTCTTTCCTGACCTATTTTTTTAGGAGTTTGTGTTTCCATTTCCACATATTTGTGAATTTCCCAAATTTTCTATTATTGATTAATTTCTGGTATTTATTTCATTGTGCTTGGGGAACATACTTATATGATTTAAATCATTTTAAATTTATTGAACTTTGTTTTGTGGCCTAGAATACGGTCTATCTTGGAGAATGTTCCATGTGTGAGAAGAATGTAATTTTTGCTGTTATTGGGTGAAGCGATCTATAGATGTTTGTTAGATATTTGATTTATAGTAGTTCAAGGTTTCTGCTTTCTTGTTGATTTATTGCCTAGTTGATCTATCCATTATTGAAAGTGGGTATTAAAGTCTCCAGCTATTATTGTTAAATTGTCTATTTCTCCTTTCAATTCTGTCAGTTTTTGCTAAATGCATTTTTGGAGCTCTATTTTTAAGTGCCTACATGTTTAAAATTGTTATATATTCCTAATGATTGACTCTTTTATTATTATAAAATATCCTTCTCTATAATAATATTTGTATTAAAGTCTGTTTCATCTGATTGTTACTATAACCACTTCAGTTTTCTTATGGTTCCTATTTGCGTGACATTCTTTGTCAGTTGATATTCATAAGCGAGATTGATCTATGAATTTTCTTTTATTGGGCAACCCTCATCACTTTTGGTATCAATGTTATTCTTGCTCTGTAAAAAAAATAGATAATTTTCTTTCTTTTTTCATGTTTTGAAAAGTTATGAATACATTTTGAAATAATCATGAAAATTAGATTATGGACTTAAACATTAGATGACTCCAGAGAACTATGGTTAATTTCATGATATTATGGCTACATAAGAAAATATTTTAATTGTAAGTAATATATATTGCACTATTAGGGACAAAGTGACACAATGTCTGGGATTGCCTTAAAATACTTCAGCAAGGGGAAAAGTATCTCAAATCTTGATCATTATTAAATCTGGGTGATGGCTACATGCAGTTTGTTGTATTCTTTCTAGTTTTTGTGTATCTAAATGTTTTTAATAATATAAGATAGACATAAGTTCTAACTCAGATTTACTTGAATTTTCAAGTATCAAGTCAAGGAATCTATATATTTTTAAAAACCTTTCAAGAATATTGTTTAAACTCACAAAAACAGAGGAGCTTCAAGATGGCAGAAGAGTAAGACGTGGAGATCACCTTCCTACCCACAAGTACATCAGAAATACATCTACATGTGGAACAACTCCTACAGAACACCTACTGAACGCTGGCAGAAGACCTCAGACATCCCAAAAGGCAAGAAACTCCCCACGTACCTGGGTAGGGCAAAAGAAAAAAGAAAAAACAGAGACAAAAAATAGGGATGGGACCTGCACCAGTGGGAGGGAGCTGTGAAGGAGGAAAGCTTTCCACACACTAGGAAGCCCCTTCGCAGACGGAGACTGCAGGTGGCAGAGTAGGGAAGCTTCGAAGCCGCGGAGCAGAGTGCAGCAACAGGGGTGCGGAGGGCAAAGCGGAGAGACTTCCACACAGAGGAGCAGTGCCAACCAGCACTCACCAGCCCGAGAGGCTTTGCTCACCCGCCGGGACGGGTGGGGGCTGGGAGCTGAGGCTTGGGCTTCGGTTGGATCGTAGGGAGAGGACTGAAGTTGGTTGCGTGAACACAGCCTGAAGGGGGCTAGTGCACCACAGCTAGCCGGGAGGGAGTCCGGGAAAAGGTCTGGAGTTGCAGAAGAAGCAAGAGACATTTTCTTGCCTCTCTGTTTCCTGGTGCGCAAGGAGAGGGGATTAAGAGCGCTGCTTAAAGGAGCTCCAGAGATGGGCGTGAGCCGTGGCTATCAGTGCGGACCCCAGAGACGGGCATGAGACGCTAAGGCTGCTGCTGCTGCCACCAAGAAGCCTGTGTGCGAGCACAGGTCACTCTCCACACCGCCCCTCCCGGGAGCCTGTGCAGCCCGCTACTGCCAGGCTCCCGTGATCCAGGGACAACTTCCCCAGGAGAACGCACGGCGCACCTCATGCTGCTGCAACGTCACACTGGCCTCTGCCGCCGTAGGCTCGCCCCGCACTCCATACCCCTCCCTCCCCCTGCCTGAGTGAGCCAGAGCCCCCGAAGCAGCTGCTCTTTAAACCCTGTTCTGTCTGAGTGAAGAACAGACACCCTTAGGCGACCTACACACAGAGGTGGAGCCAAATCCAAAGCTGAATCCCAGGAGCTGTGTGAACAAAAAAGAGAAAGGGAAATCTCTCCCAGCAGCCTCAGGAGCAGTGGATTAAATCTCCACAGTGAACTTGATGTACCCTGCATCTGTGGAATACCTGAATAGACAACAAATCATCCCAAATTGAGGAGGTGGACTTTGGGAGCAATGATATTTATATATTTTTTTCCCTTTTTCTCTTTTTGTGAGTGTGTATGCATATGCTTCTGTGTATGATTTTGTCTGTATAGCTTTGCTTTTACCATTTGTCCTAGGGTTCTATCTGTCTGCTTTTTTTGGTTTTTTTTTTTTTTTTTAGTATACTTTTCAGTGCTTGTTATCATTGGTGGATTTGTATTTTGGTTTTGTTGTTCTCTTCTTTATTTCTTTCTTTCTTAAAAATTACTTAAATTTTTTTTTAATAATTATTTTTTGTTTTTTATTTTAATAACTTTTTAAAAATTTTATCTTTTTCTTTCTTTATTTCGTTTTTTCTCACTTTTATTCTGAGCCGTCGGGATGACAGGCTCTTGGTGCTCCAGGCAGGCGTCAGGGCTGTGCCTCTGAGGTGGGAGAGACAAGTTCAGGACATTGGTCCACCAGAGACCTCCCAACTCCACGTAACATCAAATGGTGAAAATCTCCCAGAGATCTCCATCTCAACGCCAACACCCAGCTCTACTCAATGAACAGCAAGCTACAGTGCTTGACACTCTATGTCAAACAACTAACAAGACAGGAACACAACCCCATGCATTAGCAGAGAGGCTGCCTAAAATCATAATAAGGTCACAGACACCCCAAAACACACCACCAGACGTGGACCTGCCCACCAGAAAGACAAGATCCAGCCTCATCCACCAGAACACAGGAACTAGTCCCCTCCACCAGGAAGCCTACACAACCCACTGAACCAACCTTAGCCACTGGGGGCAGACAGCAAAAACAATGGGAACTACGAACAAGCAGCCTGTGAAAAGGAGACCCCAAACACAGTAAGTTAAGCAAAATGAGAAGACAAAGAAATACACAGCAGATGAAGGAGCAAGGTAAACACCCACCAGACTTAACAAAGGAAGAGGAAATAGGCAGTCTACCTGAAAAAGACTTCAGAGTAATGATAGTCAAGATGATGCAAAATCTTGGAAATAGAATGGAAAATATACAAGAAACTTTTAACAAGGACCTAGAAGAACTAAAGAGCCAACAAACAATTATGAACAACACAAAAAATGAAATTAAAAATTCTCTAGAAGGAATCAATAGCAGAATAACTCAGGCAGAAGAACGGTTAAGTGACCTGGAAGATAAAATAGTGGAAATAACTACTGCAGAGCAGAATAAAGAAAAAAGAATGAAAAGAATTGAGGACAGTCTCAGAGACCTCTGGGACAACACTAAACACACCAACATTCAAATTATAGGGGTCCCAGAAGAAGAAGAGAAAAAGAAAGGGACTGAGAAAATATTTGAAGAGGTTAAGTTGAAAACTTCTCTATTATGGAAAAGGAAAGAGTCAATCAAGTCCAGGAGGCACAGAGAGTCCCATACAGGAAAAATCCAAGGAGAAACATGCCAAGACACATATTAATCAAACTATCAAAAATTAAATACAAAGAAAAAATATTAAAAGCAGCAAGGGAAAAACAACAAATAACATACAAGGGAATCCCCATAAGGTTAACAGCTGATCTTTCAGCAGAAACTCTGCAAGCCAGAAGGGAGTGGCAGGACATATTTAAAGTGATGAAAGGGAAAAACCTACAACCAAGATTCCTCTATGCAGCAAGTATCACATTCAGATTTGATGGAGAAATTAAAACCTTTACAGACAAGCAAAAGCTAAGAGAATTCAGCACCACCAAACCAGCTTTACAACAAATGCTACAGGAAATTCTCTAGGAAGGAAACACAAGAGAAGGAAAAGACCTACAATAACAAACCCAAAACAACTAAGAAAATGGTAACAGGACCATACATATCACTAATTACCTTAAATGTAAATGGATTAAATGCTCCAACCAAAAGGCATAGACTGGCTGAATGGATACAAAAACAAGACCCATATATACACTGTCTACAAGAGACCCACTTCAGACCTAGGGACACATACAGACTGAAAGTGAGGGGATAGAAAAAGATATTCCATGCAAATGGAAATCAAAAGAAAGCTGGAGTAGCGATTCTCATATCAGACAAAATAGACTTTAAAACAAAGACTATTACAAGAGACAAAGAAGGACACTACATAATGATCAAGGGATCAATCCAAGAAGAAGATATAACAATTGTAAATATTTATGCACCCAACATAGGAGCACCTCAATACCTAAGGCAAATACTAACAGTCATAAAAGGGGAAATCGACAGTAACAGAATCATAGTAGGGACTTTTACACCCCACTTTCACGAATGGACAGATCATCCAAAATAAAAATAAATAAGGAAACAGAGGCTTTAAATGATACATTAAACAAGATGGACTTAACTGATATTTATAGGACATTCCATCCAAAAACAACAGAATACACTTTCTTCACAAGTGTTCATGGAACATTCTCCAGGATAGATCATATCTTAGGTCACAAATCAAGCCTTGGTAAATTTAAGAAAATTGAAATCATGTCAAATATCTTTTCTGACCACAATGCTATGAGACTAGATATCAATTACAGGGAAAAATCTGTAAAAAATACAAACACATGGAGGCTAAACAACACACTACTTAATAACGAAGAGATCACTGAAGAAATCAAAGAGTAAATCATAAAATACATAGAAACAAATGACAATGAAAACACGACGACCCAAAGTGTATGGGATGCAGTAAAAGCAGTTCTAAGAGGGAAGTATATAGCAATACAATCTGCCTTAAGAAACAAGAAACACCTCAAATAATCAACCTGACCTTATACCTAAAGCAATTAGAGAAAGAAGAACAAAAATCCCCAAAAGTTAGCAGAAGGAAAGACATCATAAAGATCAGATCAGAAATAAATGAAAAAGAAATGAAGGAAATGATAGCAAAGATCAATAAAACTAACAGCTGATTCTTCGAGAAGATAAACAAAATTGAAAAACCATTAGCCAGACTCATAAATAAAAAAAGGGAGAAGACTCAAATCAATAGAATTAGACATGAAAAAGGGGAAGTAAAAACTGACACTGCAGAAATACAAAGGATCATGAGAGATTACTACAAGCAACTATTTGCCAATAAAATGGACAAACTGGAAGAAATGAACAAATTCTTAGAAATGCACAACCTTCTGAGACTGAACCAGGAAGAAATTGAAAATATGAACAGACAAATCACAAGCACTGATATTGAAACTGTGATTAAAAATCTTCCAACAAACAAAACCCAGGACCAGATGGCTTCACAGGCGAATTCTATCAAACATTTAGAGAAGAGCTAAAACCTATCCTTCTCAAACTATTCCAAAATATAGCAGAGGGAGGAACACTCCCAAACTCATTCTATGAGGCCATCATCACCCTGCCCCCAAAATCAGCCAAAGAAGTCATAAAAAAAGAAAACTACAGACCAATATCACTGATGAACATAGATGCAAAAATCCTCAACAAAATACTAGCAAACAGAATCCAACAGCACATTAAAAGGATCATACACCATGATCAAGTGGGGTTTATCCCAGGAATGCAAGGATTCTTCAATATATGCAAATCAATCAATGTGATACACCATATTAACAAATTGAAGGAGAAAAACCATATGATCATCTCAATAGATGCAGAGAAAGCTTTCGACAAAATTCAACACCCATTTATAATAAAAAACCCTGCAGAAAGTAGGCATACAGGGAACTTACCTCAACATAATAAAGGCCATATATGACAAACTCACAGGCAACATCGTCCTCAATGGTGAAAAACTGAAACCATTTCCACTAAGATCATGAACAAGACAAGGTTGCCCACTCTCACCACTATTATTCAACATAGATGTGGAAGTTTTAGCCACAGCAATCAGAGAAGAAAAAGAAATAAAAATAATCCAAATCAGAAAAGAAGACGTAAAGCTGTCACTATTTGCAGATGACATGATACTATACATAGAGAATCCTAAAGATGCTACCAGAAAACTACTAGAGCTAATCAATGAATTTGGTAAAGTAGCAGGATACAAAATTAATGCACAGAAATCTCTTGCATTCCTATACATTAATGATGAAAAATCTGAAAGTGAAATTAAGAAAACACTCCCATTTACACTGCAACAAAAAGATTAAAATACCTAGGAATAAACCTACCTAAGGAGACAAAAGACCTGTATGCAGATAATTATAAGACACTGATGATAGAAATTAAAGATGATACAAATAGATGGAGAGATGATATACTATGTTCTTGGATTGGAAGCATCAACATTGTGAAAATGACTATACTACCCAAAGCAATCTACAGATTCAATGCAATCCCCATCAAACTACCACTGGCATTTTTCACAGAACTAGAACAAAAAATTTCACAATTTGTATGGAAACACAAAAGACTCCGAATAGCCAAAGCAATCTTGAGAAAGAAAAATGGAGCTGGAGGAATCAGGTCCCCGGACATCAGACTATACTACAAAGCTACAGTAATTAAGACAGTATGGTACTGGCACTAAAACAGAAGTATAGATCAATGGAAGAGGATAGAAAGCCCAGAGATAAAGCCACGCACATATGGTTACCTTACGTTTGCTAAAGGAGGCAAGAATATACAATGGAGAAAAAACGGCCTCTTCAATAAGTGGTGCTGGGAAAACTGGACAGCTACATGTAAAAGAATGAAATTAGAACACTCCCCAACACCATACACAAAAGTAAACTCAAAATGGATTAAAGACCTGAATGTAAGGCCAGACACTATCAAACTCTTAGAGGAAAACATAGGCAGAACACTCTATGACATAAATGACAGCCAGATCCTTTTTGACCTACCTCCTAGAGAAATGGAAATAAAAACAAAAATTAACAAATGGGACCTAATGAAACTTAAAAGCTTTTGCACAGCAAAGGAAACCATAAACAAGATGAAAAGTCAACCCTCAGAATGGGAGAAAATATTTGCAAATGAAGCAACTGACGAAGGATTAATCTCCAAAATTTACAAGCAGCCCATGCAGCTCAATATCAAAAAAAGCAAACAACCCAATCCATAAATGGGCAGAAGACCTAAATAGACATTTCTCCAAAGAAGATATATAGATTGCCAACAAACACATGAAAGAATGCTCAACATCATTAATCATTAGAGAAATGCAAATCAAAACTACAATGCGATATCATCTCACACCGGTCAGAATGGCAATCCTCAAAAAATCTACAAACAATAAATGCCGAGAGGGTGTGGAGAAAAGGGAACCCTCATACACTGTTGGTGGGAATGTAAAGTGATACAGTCACTATGGAGAAAAGTATGGAGGTTCCCTAAAAAACTAAAAATAGAACCACCATATGACCCAGCAATCCCACTAGTGGACATATACCCTGAGAAAACCATAATTCGAAAAGAGTCATGTACCACAATGTTCATTGCAGCACTATTTACAATAGCCAGGACATGGAAGCAACCTAAGTGTCCATCAACAGATGAATGGATAAAGAAGATGTGGTACATATATACAATGGAATATTACTCAGCCATAAAAAGAAACGAAATTGAGTTATTGTAGTGAGGTGGATGGACCTAGAGTCTGTCACATAGAGTGAAGTAAGTCAGAAAGAGAAAAACAAATACCATATGCTAAAACATATATATGGAATCTAAAAAAAAAAAGAAAAATAGGTCATGAAGAACCTAGGGGCAAGACGGGAATAAAGACACAGACCTACTAGAGAATGGACTTGAGGACACAGGGAGGGGGATGGGTAAGCTGGGACGAAGTGAGAGAATGGTAGTGTATATATGGACATATATATACTACCAAATGTAAAATAGATAGCTAGTCGGAAGCAGTCGCATAACACAGGGAGATCAGCTCGGTGCTTTGTGACCACCTAGAAGGGTGGGATAAGGATGGTGGGAGGCAGGGAGACACAAGAGGGAGGAGATATGGGGATATATGTATATGTATAACTGATTCACTTTGTTATAAAGCAGAAACTAAGACACCATTGTAAAGTAATTATACTCCAATAAAAATGTTAAAAAAAAAAACAAAACCAAAGAACAAAGAGGGAGAGAGAGACATTTTCAGGTAAGAGGTTTTAATAAAAATTCTGGAGATGGAAAGCATATGGAGGTGTGGGAATTGATAAAGTAGAGTGGAGGAAGGCAAGGTTAGAGTTTTTGCAAAGAGAAATACAGAAAAGGGGAGTGATGACGCGCACTACAAGCTCAGATGCATCAGTTAAGTGACGCACAGATGTGCGTTGTGGTGCTAAAAACAGAAGGAAATTGGATGAAAGTCTGTATTTGGAAGAGCTGACCTCCTTACCTCCCACTAGAGCAAGCAGAACCCAGGCAGCCAGATGTTTACCTCAGATAGGATACTGGAAATTTATCTCTTTAGAAATTCAATAGCCCAGATAAAAGACATGGCATTTGAGTGACTCCTCTGGGTCTAGCACTGTACCATTCACTTCTAGAAATGTAAAAGTTGCTTCAAGAGGAAATTACCTTTAGTAGAACTCATATGGACCTTCCTGAAACAATAACAAACTAAACAACTACAGGTATGTCCAACTTGCAAAGAACTCTTAGATTTGCTTCCATTGTGGTATCTATCCACACAAATGTCACATTCTCAGAGAAGTTTACCTAGAACTTTCCATGTGCTTTCCCCCTCAACTTTATTGAGATATTATTGACATATAACATTGTGTAAACTTAAGATGTACAATGTGATGATTTGATACATGACTATATCATAAAATGTTTACCACATTAAGTTTAGTGAACACATCCTTTCCCTTACATAATTATAATTTTTTTCTTTTTGTTGGTGTTATGGTGCGAACATTAAAGCTCTACTGTCATAGCAACTTTCAAATATGCAATACAGTGTTGTTAACTATAGTCCTCATGCTGTAACCTTAAGGTCCCAGAACTTATTCATCTTATAACTGAGAGTTTGTTCCCTTTGACAATATCTCCCCATGCCCCCCACCCCCAGCTTCTGACAACCACTCCTCTACTCTCTATGAGTAGAATTTTCTACTGAAGTTTCTATGAATTGTTTTTAGATTCCATATGTAAGTGAGCCTTGCTACACTTTGACACAGCATCCCAATGTTTGATGAACAAATTTCTGAAGTAAGGTTGCTCTGGTTCCAATCCTGTCTTCACCACTCACTAGACTGCATCTCCTAGACTCCCTTGCTGTTAAGGACCACCAATGGAATGTGAGTACAAGTCGTGTGTGTTGCTTTGAGACCTCCTGTGTATGGTCTTTCCCCCATTCACCTGGTTGGAAAGGAGTCAACCTCCACTGTGAACTTGGTGGCCTCAGAATGAAAGACACCTGTGTCCCTTGCTTAGTGCTTAGAAGGTTGTTCTCTGCCCGTGGGTAACGCCTAGCTTAGGCTATATATGAGTGAGAAACAAACTTGCATTGCATTGAGCCACTGAGATTTGGCAGTTTACTCTTTCAGAGAAGCCAGGTTCACTCTAGCTAATACACCATTCTTTCCTGCTTTCATATCCATCTTAGCAAATAAAAACACAAGCCCAGTTGTACCAAAAGAAGTCAAGGAAAAGCGATGGCTTCACTTTTACTCTTTGTTCCCTTGTAGGTAAGCCATTAGCTATTCTACACACTGCAGGGAAAGCAGTGGAATGTTTCAAAAGACCACAGAATGCTCATTTCCAATAAGCAATGGATAATAACAACAATAACAGCAATACCATTAATGGCAATAATAATAAACATTAATCTCTCTTCAGCAAACCCTGAATGGTGTTCAGTGGCCCAAGGGCCATTATGACTCAGGTGTGACTAGGACCCACCGTGGGCCTTTTCTAAAGCAAAGAGGGGGACACAAACCTCTGGGCCTGGCGCACAATAGACCATAACCTCCTTCCCTCTGCTGCTTTTCACAAGAAGCCAAAGGAGATCTGTCAGGGCAAAAGCTTTCCACAGAGCCTCCTAGTATGAGAATGCCTGGTGCAGAACGCTTTTACTGGAGAGCACCAGGCAGGCATAATGAAGCCAGTAATTTCTCCTGCCTGCAGCCTTGAATTAGGCCACATGGTAGAGCCTTTTAGGCTGATGAAAAAAATACCACAGAACTTAAGAAAAATGGTTACACCTTATTAAATTATTTGAAATCTCTGGAGTTGCATCTCTTTTATGGCTCCAAATTGGCATACCTGTTAACTTAAAGTGCTCAAATTTCTCTAAAATATTATTGTATTTAAGACAGAGTGCCATCCCCAAACTGCACAAGAATTACAGAGCATCAGGGGAAGAGAGAGCGACTCACCGGTTCCTGGCTTAAAAACCTTTACCACAATTAGTAGTTAGTAGCTTTCAGAAACATTTGCTGGATAAGTAACCATGGTCAAATCGCATAATTTGGCCCTCGCTCCCTCCTTCTCTCTTTCCTTTTATTCCGGGGTTTTGAGTGCTGGTCTAAGAGCTATAATTTCATCTTTAGGCATATTTCTTCAGGCATTCTTAATGAGGAATTTGATTTGTCCAGTCCTGCCTTCCTGAATTCAGCCTTTTAGGGATTTGGGGTTGGGAGATTGTGGGAAAAAGGGAACGTGGAATACCACCACGCTGCTGAGAAAATACAATCTAAGGATTGGAAGAGATTGTGAATTATCTTTTTTCTCCCTTAGGCAGGGCTATATCTAAAAGGATTCTAGACAGATAATTTTCCATTCTCAAATATTTATTGCATGCCTATTGTGTGTTGTGCATATTCTAGGCATGAGAGATATGAAAATGAATTTATATTATTTTTCAAAAGCTTTAAAAAGTGGTAATATTAGTAGTTATGAACTTTTTATGAACTCAGTCTAAGAGGAACTAAATATTCTACTTTTTTTTTTAGCAACTTTGGAAATAAAAACAAGAAAGAAGGGGGAGAAAAGTAGTCTCTAAAACACTGGAGTTTTGCCTATCTTGTTTATTTATTTCTGAGAGCCTTAAATATGTACTCAATAAATGTTTGCCCTATAAGTAAAAGAGTTATGGGGAAGAAAGCCACTTACATAATTCTTTAATAATTGAAATAAAACAGTTATGCTGAAATAAATAAAATATTTTCAGAAACCTTAAATATTTCTGAATTGTATGAATTTTTTTTATCACCTCACTTTGTGTGTAGGGAGTCACCAATGGGTTACATTGTTAAAGTTTCTTTCTAAGTGGAAACTGGGAACTCATTGTGTCAGAGAAATAATGCTGTAAGTGGTGGATAGGTCCCCAATTTATTCCATAAAGTCTTGTAATACAGCTTTTCAATGAATTAAGAGGACACTTTTTTTTTTTTTTTTTTGTAAAATGGAAATATTTTCATAGTGAAATTAAGTAAGAAGCCATGCTCTTTTACTTGGCTGTTATTGAGAAAAGCAGGTTTAATTAAGAAGGGCGTGAGGATATAGGTGTAGATAGCTTTGGCAGACATTTGGAGATGGATTTTTCGATTCTGTCACTGGCATGAATAAATTAGAGCATTTGTTTGTTTCTTGTTTCTTTTGGGGAGGAATGAGTGGGCAAGAGGTTTAGTACTTCCAAACGTATTTTATTTTCCTTTTCCTAATCCTGGTATACTGGAAGAACTCCCCTTTTATTAATCAGCTAATTTGTAGGGTTCACCAATGAAATGAATGGCAGGAGAATGAAGAACAGAAGGGAGATCCTGATTGGAGTTTTAAGAGATCAGACATTCAGGGGAGACTGTGGTGGGAGTAAGAGGAGTGAGTGGTGAAAAGTGAGACGTGAGACGTCAGCGGCCCAGCATTTGGACACCATGCCTTCAGAGGGCAAAAACATGGTGGCACAGAAGAAAACCCACCGGAAGTGAGAAGAGAACCCGCCGGAAGTGGCCACCAGGCACAGCCCAGGCCAGAGCCTTAGGAGGGGGTGATTTGCAGGCGCAAGGGGGAAGAAGATAACCTGTCTGAGAAATGAACCGTGTCTTACTAACATGGCTATAAGCTCACTGGGGAAGAAGGAGAGATATTTTTGTTTTCTTTGAAGGGTCATAGAGCTTATTGTCCTGAATGCCAGCTTCCTTTAACATGGCGGAACGTTATGAGGCCTTTCCTATGTTAAGCAAGGGGCTGAGAATTCTGTTGCTCCAAAGCTGGAGGTTTAGAACGCTGAAGGAGCGGAGGTGAGGTCTAACTATGGGAAGAATTAAATTTCCTGAAACTGGGAGGTTGTGGGGGTAGGGAAGGCCTTTTGCTTTGAGCCCATGCAATTGTGCCCAGGTTCTGGGACCTCGGATGAGGGGCTGTGTGGATGCTGGGCCTGAACACCAAGTGTCGGTGACACTGGCAGCTGGGATACAGATTCTAGAGGCACATTTGGCTTAAGGGAGCGGGTGCTGCAAAGATTCAGCCTTTCTGCTTTCAAGATGTCTAGGTAGATTCAGACAATGAGCATCTTACATGTGACCCTGATAACCTGAAAGCTAGAGGTTCCCGCCAATGTCCCTAAGTTGCCATAGCAAGTTTCTTGTAAGATTTCAACTGAGGGGGAAAACCACTCTCCAAAATAACAGAGATGTGATTTCTTGGAGCCCCTAATGTGCGGGGATTGAGCTACTTTTAATGTAAATTAGAAAAACAAAAAATATATTCTTCTGTTGGCGTGTCCTCACATGCTCGTTTTTATAGTTTTACTGCATATGCAGCCATCCATAAAAATACATAGAATTGTTCTGAATGTTTTAGAATTTTATATAAATGGTGTCATATGTTTAAGAGGAATGGGATGAGGGAGTCGAGCTGTGTGTACTGTGTTGTTTATTTAAAAAAAAAAAGATCTGAAGCAAATATAGTAAAATGTTAACATTTGTTAGATCTGGATGGCAGATATACAGGTGTCTCCTAAATTTTTATTCCTGTACTTTTCTGTATGTTTGAAACATTTGGTTATTTTTAAGAAATAAAGGGGAAAAACAGACAAAAGCCAGCATGATAGTTCTGGACTCCAAGTGTCCTAGAATGTTTAATACCAGTTTTACTTGAAATGTTTGAAAATTAGTTTTTTTTTGCAATTCTTGAGGTATTTTAACAGCTTGAGCTGAAGCCCTGCCTCTCTGATGACATACTGACATTTCAAACAATGTGTCCCACATAGAAGTCTTGAACTTTTACCACCATATCTGGTTTCCACTTCTCCATTTTAGCAAAAGTTACCATAAATTCTATTAGTCCATCCAGAAACCTAGCAGTTATCCGGGTTTCCTCTTTTTTCCTAACTCTCATATTCAAGTCATTGATTCTGTCTCCAAACACACACATGAGATCCAGCGTTTTATCTCCAGCTCTGCTGTCACTACCTTATTTGGAGTCATTTTCTCTCCCCTAGAATAGTTCCACAGACTCCCATTTGTTTCTCTGATCTGACTCACCCCATACCAACTCCTTCAGATAGCAGCAAAAGTGATTTTCTTTTTTTTAAAGATTTTTATTGATTGATTGGTTGATTGATTGCTATGTTGGGTCTTCGTTTCTGTGCGAGGGCTTTCTCTAGTTGCGGCGAGCGGGGGCCACTCTTCATCGCGGTGCGCGGGCCTCTCACTGTCGCGGCCTCTCTTGTTGCAGAGCACAGGCTCCAGACGCGCAGGCTCAGTAGTTGTGGCTCACGGGCCTAGTTGCTCCGCGGCATGTGGGATCTTCCCAGACCAGGGCGCGAACCCGTGTCCCCTGCATTGGCAGGCGGATTCTCAACCACTGCACCACCAGGGAAGCCCAAAAGTGATTTTCTTAAATAATGGAAATTATATAATTTTATTTCCCTGCCTAAAAGCTTACAATGACTTTTCCAAATACAAACCTTTAACCCCAGCCTACAAGGTCCTGTGTGATCTGACTCTTATCCTTATCTCCAACCCCCTCCCCACCCCTCATTTATGCTCTGGCTATAACTAGCTCCAGGATCACACCAAGCTCCTTCCCTTGCTAGGCATCTTTGCATCTGTTCTCTCCCCTGAAGTAACCAGTCTTTTCATAGCCAGATCCTTTTTTTCTTTAAGTCTCAGCTTAAGTCCCTCACTGTCCATTGTATGTCAAGTAGATCCCCCCCTCTTGCATTCTTTATTAACCTTCATTTTTGTTTCTTTCATAGAACTTTGTGCAACTTCCAGTTATTTTACTGGATTGATTAACTGATGGATGGCCACTTGGCATTAGTTTTGGCTGCCCAGGATCTAAATTCCCTTCATGTATTTGGAGACACTCCCATCTATGAATCTAAGTCTACCTCCAGTATAGAAGTTGAAAATGGCAGATACTCACTTTCTCAGAGTTCTTTGCACCTTGGACACATGACCTAGACTGTGCCATTCAGATCACTTGCCCCAGACTCTGACTTAGAAGGTAGTGAAGTGATGAAGGAGGGACCTCTTAGAATAGTTATTGGTGAGAGTGATGGCAGCATCAGTGGTTAAATTCATTTCCACAAATGGCAAGACCATGGTTATAATGGAACTGGTCTGCTATCTGGTTCCAGACAGAGTGGTAGACAGTCCAAGCCTGGGTGTGTCTGTCCAACAGTACAGTCTGGGATGTTGTCGCTGAAACCGTGGCATGATTTATTTATTTCACAGTATAGCCTCCAAACCCATGTCCCCAACACTCTTTGATTCTGTGAGTTACCCAAACAAAAGCCTTTTTAACAAATACCTTTTCTGCTTCAGCTGACTCTAGTTGGTCTCTGTTTTCTTGTCAAGATTGGGACAAGGGTGAGGCAAATGAGGCACATGGGGCACAACATTTTCAAAGGGTCATGCAAAGGTCATGAGGTGCCAACACTGTACTTGCATGTACCCAAGGGGGAAACCTCCTTAACTTGTGTGCCCTAGGTGCCTGCATTCTTCACTCTGTCCCAGCCCTGTGCTTGCAATGGTAAGAAGATATTAAATTCAACTTTTCTTGAGGCCTGGAGTTTCTGAAAATAAGTGATGGATGACCCATCTCATGAAGCTAGGGGGGTGGAGTATTTCTACAGAACTAGAGGGAGAAGCTTGTTCTTCCAGAATTAACCCATCACTCTCTTTCAGTCTGTCAAAGAATAGTGAAAGGATAAACTGGGAATTGGAGAGGCTGGGAGGGAGAATCTCTTTTCATGAAGTTATCAATGAGCTGTTTCTCCTTCTCCCCAACTAGAGGGGGAGGGGAGGGAAAAGCTTCCCCCTCATCTCAAAGTGAGTGGAGCTTCGAGAGAATGTCACGCAGCTCAGTACGTCTCCTGTCATGACTGGGACACAGGGACTAGCATTTTGAATCCTGTCTAAAGGTGGCAGGCTGTGGTTGGTGTGTTGCCCCTGGATGGCAGAGCAGACCAAGAAGTACTGGGAGTGGCCAGAACTTCCTGAATTTGGCGGGACAATTGATAAGTGAGTGTCCTGTCGGGAGAGTTAGGCCTTATAAATGGGAACTGGCCTGAATACTCTGCCCAAAAGAGCAGTGTAGAGGAGTTAAGTGGTCCAAACTGAGATATGAACTGCCAGCACCCAGAGGCTAGTGGAGAGGGTCATACATGACCAGCTAATGGGGCCTTGATGCTATCAAGGGAAATGCAGATCACTGGCGATGGGAGTCTCTAAAACCCCACAAAAGTACCATCCACAGGGCATTTCTATGCGATTCCAGCTATTGCAGTTCGGTAAAACTTTTTCTGTCCTCAACCCCTTTATAATATCTCCTCCCTCACCACTGGGCCTGGCCATGAGAGGCTTGAAATATGAGGATTCATAACTTCCATGCTACCACAATGGTGCAACAAACCATCACCTCTCCTCTGGATGCTGCACTAGCCCCCTGATGGCTCTGCTTTCTCTTGGCTTTGCCCTTTTCCTATCCAGTCTCACAGTAGCTAAATGACCTTGATGAAGCCCATTCCACATCATGTCATTTCTCTGCTCAAAACCTTCCAGTGGCCCACAATGACCACAAGACCCTAAGTGGTCTTGGCCCCTCTTCATGCTCTGGCCTCATGTCTTTCTGCTCTCCCCCGTTCCTCATCCTACTCTAACCAAACTTTCCTGGCTATTTTTCAAATAAACCTGGTCATGTCATGCTCCAGCGATTTTGCATTTTTTCATCTTTGACCTAGAAATTCTTCTTCCATTTCTCAATTCCTTTAACTTTATTTCTCTTTAAATGGCACTATCTCTAGACCCTCCTGCCTAAATATCACTTCCTTGATATTTCCTATGTCCTTTTCTACTATACTCTTTACTCTAGAACTTATTACTATTGTATTATACATTTAATTTATTTGTCTACTTGAATGTAAGCTCCATGAAGATAGGAAACTTTGTCTATTTTGTTCACTGTCATAACTCCACCATCTGGAACAGTGTCTGATAGAATATGTGCTCAATAATGATGTGTTCGAAGAATGAGTCAGTAATGGGTGGGAGTGGAAGTATGTCCAGAAAGAGAAAAAGCTGATCATGCCCCCCTCCCTCACACACAAATACTCCTTGAAGTCTTCCAAACCCAGGGAAGAGATCAATTGAATATGTAGTAATGGAGCTTGGAGTTCTGGTATTAGACCAGACTGAACTATTTGCTACCACAAGACAGAGACTATTACCTTATGGTGACCAGAGAATTTATGGAAAAACCCAAGATGTCATGTTGGGGAAATAGAAGTAGAGTAGATAGGAAATTATTTGTAAGTGCAGTGTACCAGGTAGTTCGGTTTTCCACTTCTCTCTCCTTCTTTTGGCATTAGCATGGCCATTTAACTTTCTTTTCAAATAAAATGTGGGTATAAAAGTGTCATTTCCAGACAGAAGGTTTAAAACCTAGTGCATAGTTCACCACATTCTCTTTCTATTACCATGATGGTCATGGAAACACACATTGAGATAATGCCTCAATCAGCCTGGGTCACTTAGTGACTCCAAGGAGGAAAACCCTACTGCCAACTCATGATGAAAATGCAGCAGGAGTGAGAAATAAACCTTTGTTGTGATAAGACTCTGAGATTTTGGGGTTGTTTGGATGGGCTGAATATTTGGTGGGCTATGATGGTCATTCAATATTTCTAGCTTCCTGCCTTCCAGGCATGTGGTAGGTTGGAATTCCTGCGACCTACTTGCCATAGTTAAGTTGAGCCATATGACTACTTCTGTTAAATGACTTGTGAGCTGAGGTGGCATAGATGCCTTACAGACAGGAGTCTTCAAATGCAGCATGACCCTCCAGAGATCTCATTCCCTCTGCTAAACATCCTGGAAGTTTATTTTCCCAACTGAGATTTTCTGGAATCTAGAGACCCAACGGAGATCTTTGAAATATAGTAATTATTTGTAAAGAGTGAGCTTGCAAAATAAGAAGGCTAATTCGAGTTTGTTTTCCTTTCTTTCTTCCTCCCTCCCTCCCTTCTCCTTTGTAGTAATTATTACAGCTGACCCATGAAAAGCCATTCCATACTAAAGTACAGTAAGTCCCCTACACATGAATGAGTTCTGTTCTGAGAATGTGTTTGTAAGTCCAATTTGTTTGTAAGTCCAACAAAGTTAGTCTAGGTACCCAACCAACACAATCGGCTATATAGTACTGTACTGTAATAGGTTTATAATACTTTTCACACAAATAATACATAAAAAACAAACACAAAAAGCAAAGAAAACATTTTTAATCTTACAGCACAGTACCTTGAAAAGTACAGCAGTAAGTACAACAGCTGGCATACAGGGGCTGGCATCAAGTGAACAGGCAAGAAGAGTTACTAACTGGAGGAGGGAGAGGAGGTGGGAGATGGTAGAGCTGAAGGATCGTCAGCAATAGGAGACAGAGGGTAAGCTACAATTTCACTCACGCCTGATGTTGGTGACACATGTTCGCATCTTTGAAAGTTTGCAACTTGAAGGTCCCTATGTAGGGGACTTACTGTATTAGTCTCGGCCAGTTGAGTAATTTGATTCCCCTCGCCACTGATTGGCTTGTAAATATCATGTGACCCAATTTTTCCAATGAAACATGTCTAAAGTCTTATGGGAAAATTCTATGAAAGGTTTTCTTTCTTTCTTTTTTAAATTGAAGCATAGTTGACTTTTAATATTATGTTAGTTGCAGGTGCAAAACATAGTGCTTTGATCATACATTACAAATGACCACCACGATAAGTCTAGTATAAAATTATTACAATATTATTGATAATATTCTTTATGTTGTATATTACATCATTGTGACTTATTTATTTTATAATTAGAAGTTTGTACCTCTTAGTCCCCTTCATCTATTTTGCCCAACTCCCCACCCCCTCTTCTCTGGCAACCACCAGTTTGTTCTCTGTATCTATGAGTCTGTTTCTGTTTTGTTTTGTTTTGATTTTTAGGTTCCATGTATAAGTGAAATCATGTATCTTTCTCTGGGAGGCTTATTTCACTTAGCATAATACCCTTTAAATCCATTTATGCTATTGCAAATAGCAAGATTTCATTCTTTTTTATGGCTGAATAATATTCTATTGCATATATATACCAAATCTTCTTTATCCACTCATCTATTGATGGACATTTAAGTTGCTTCCATATCTTGGCTATTGTAAATAATGCTGCAATGAACATAGGAGTGCATATAAATTTTCAAATTTGTGTTTCTGTTTTCTTTGGGTAAGTACCCAGAAGTAGCAATGTTGGATCATATAGTAGTTCTATTTTTAATTTTTTTGAGAAAACTCCATACTGTTTCCCATAGTGACTGCACCAGTTTGTATTCCCACCAACAGTGCACATGGGTTCCCTTTTCTCCACATCCTTGCTAGCACTTGTTATTTGTTGTCTTTTTGTTGATAGCCATTCTGACAGGTGTGAAGTGATATCTCATGGTTTTGATTTGCATTTCCTTGATGATCAGTGATATTGAGCACCTTTTCGTGTGTCTGTTGGCCATTTGTACTTCTTCTTTGAAAAATGTCTATTCATAGCCTCTGGCCGTTTTTAAATAAGGTTGTTTTTTGATATTGAGTTATATGAGTTCTTTATATATTTTGGATAGTAACTACTTGTGAGATATATCATTTACAAGTATTTTCTCCCATTCAGTAGGTTACCTTTCTGTTTTATTGATGGCTTCCTTTGCTGTGCAGAATCACTGTAGTTTGATGTAGTCTCATTTGTTCATTTTTGCTTTTGTTGTTCCTGCCTGAAGAGACATATATGAAAAAAACTATTACTAAGACCAACGTTAAAGAGTTTACTGGTTAGGTTCTCTTCTAGGGCTTTTATGGTTTCAGGTCTTACATTTAAGTGTCTAATCTATTTTGAGTTTATTTTTATATATAGTTTAAGAAAGTGGTCAGTTTAATTCTTTTGCATGTAGCTGTCCAGTTTCCTAACACCATTCACTGAAGAGGCTGTTTTTTCACCATTGTATATTCTTGCCTTCTTTGTAGTAGATTAATTGAACATATATATGTGGGTCTATTTGGGGCACTCTATTCTGTTCTGCATCTATTTTTGTGCCAGTACCATATTGTTTTGATTACTGTAGATTTGCAGTATAGTTTAAAATCAAGGAACATGGTACTTTCATCTTTCTTCTTTCTTTCTTTATTTTTTTTCAAAATTGCTTTGGCTTTCTGAGGTCTTTTGTGGTTCCAAACAAATTTTAGGATTATTTGTTCTAGTTCTATGAAAAATGTCATTGTAATTTGATAGGGATTGCATTAAATCTGTAGATTGCTTTGGGTTGTATGGACATTTTAACAATATTAACTCTTCCAATCTATGAGCACAGTGTATCTTTCCATTTGTTTTTGTCATCTCCAATTTTTTTCATTGATGTTTTATAGTTTTCAGAATATGGGTCTTTTATCTCCTTGGTTAAATTTATTTCTAGTTATTTTATTCTTTTTGATGCAGTTGTAAATGGGATTGTTTTCTTAATTTCTATTTCTGTGTATAGAAATGAAACAAATTTCTGCATTTTAAATTTGTATCCTGGAACTTTACTGAATTCACTTAGTTCAGTTAGTTCTAATAGTTTTTTGTGGTGTCTTTACAGTTTTCTATGTATAATATCATGTCATCTGCAAACAGTGATGGTTTTACTTCTTCCTTTCCAATCTGGATGCTTTTATGTCTTTTCCTTGCATTTTTGCTGTGGCTATGACTTTCAATACTATGTTGAAAAGAAGTGGTGAGAATGGACATCTTTGTCTTGTTCCTGATCTTAGAGGAAATGCTTTTAGCTTTTCACCATTGAATATGATGCTGGCTGTGGGTTTGTCATATATGACCTTTATAATGTTGCATATAAGGGTGTGTTTCCTCTATGCCCATTTTGTTGAGAGTTTTTAACAAAAATGAATGTTAAATTTTGTCAAAAGCATTTTCTGCATCTATTGAGATGATCATATGATTTTTATCCTTCATTTTGCTAAAGTAGTGTGTTACATTTATTGATTTGTGGATATTTGCATCTTTGCATCCTTGGAATAAATCCTACTTGATCATGGTGTATAATTCTTTTAATGTATTGTTGAATTATTATTTTGCTAATATTTTATTGAGTATTTTCCATCTGTGTTCATCAGGCATATTGGCCTGTAATTTCCTTTCTTTCTTCCTTTCTTCCTATCTTCCTTCCTTCCTTCCTTCCTTCCTTCCTTCCTTCCTTCCTCCCTTCTTCCCTTTCTTTCTTTCTTTCTTTCTTTCTTTCTTCCTTCCATCCGTCCTTCCTTCCTTCCTTCCTTCCTTCCTTTTTTATTTGGAGTTGCTTTGGCTAGTTTTCATATCAGGGTAATGCTGGCATTGCAGAAGAGTTTGGAAGTGTTCTTTTCTCTTCAATTTTTTGAAATAGTTTGAGAAGGTTAGTTAATGCACCTTTCTTTAAATATTTAGGATAATTCACCTGTGAAGCCATCTGGTATTGGACTTTAGTTTTTGGGGATTTTTTGATTACTTATTCAATTTCATTACTAGTGATAGGTCTGTTCAGATTTTCTATTTCTTCCTGATTCAGTCTTTGGAGATTGTATGTTTCTAAGAATTTTTCTGTTTTTCCAGTTTGTTAGCATATAATCTGTTGTTCATAGTAATCTCATGATCCTTCATATTTCTGTGGTGTAGATTATAACAACTTTTCTTTCATTTCTGATTTCATTTATTTATAACTTCTCTCTTTTTGTCTTGATGAGTCTGACTAACGTTTTAGCAATTTTGTTTATCCTTTAAAAGAAACAGCTCTTGGTTTCATTGATCTTTTCTAGTACTTTTTTAGTCTCTATTTCATTTATTTTCACTCTGATCTTTATTATTTACTTCCTTCTACTAACTTCATGTTTTGCTTGATTTTCTTTTTCTAGTTCCTTAAGTGTAAGTTTTGATTGTTTATTTGAGATTTTTCTTGTTTCCTGAAGTAGGCCTGCATTGCTACAAACCTCCCTTTTAGAACTGCCTTTGCTGATATCTGTAAATTTTGGAATGTTGTCTTTCCATTTTCATTTGTCTCAAATCAGGTATTTTTAAATTCTCTCTTTGACCCATTGGCTCCTTAGTAGAATGTTGTTTAGACTCCATGTGTTTGTGTTTTCCCAATTTTTTTCTTATAGTTGATTTCTAGTCTTATACTGTTGTGGTTGGAAAAGATGCTTCATATGAGTTCAGTCTTCTTAAATGTATTGACACGTGTTTTGTGGCCTAACATGTAATCTATTCTGGAGAATGTTCCATGTGCACTTGAAAAGAATCTGTATTCTGTTGTTGTGGGGTGAAATGTTTTACATATTTCTATTAAGTCCATCTGATATAATGTGTCATTTAAAGCTAATATTTCCTTATTGATTTTCTGTCTGGATGATCTATCTATTGATGTAAGTGGGATGTTAAAATCCCCTATTATTGTATTATTGTCACTTTTTCCCTTTATGTCTGTTAGTATTTGCTTTATGTATTTAGGTCGTCTTATGATGGATGCAGATATGTTTACAAGTATTATATCTTCTTGTTGGATTTATCCCTTTATCATTATGTAATGTCCTTCTTTGTCTCTTGTTACAATCCTTTTTAAAGTATATTTTGTTTAATGTAAGTGTTGCTCCCCCAGCTTTCTTTTTGTTTCCATTTGCATGGTATATCTTTTTTCATCCCTTCACTTTCAGTTTGTGTGTGTCTTTACATCTGGAGTGACTCTCTTATGAGCAGTATGCATATGGGTCTTTTGTTTTTGTAATCCCTTCAGCCACCCTATATCTTTTGATTGGAACATTTAGTCCATTTACATTTAAAGTAATTATTGATAGGTATGTGCTTAGTGCCATTTTGTTCATTATTTTCTGGTTATTTTTGTTGTTCTCCTCTGTTCCTTTTTTCTTCTCTTGCTTTTTTCCCTTGTGATTTGATGACTTTCTTTAGTGTTATGTTTGTATTCCTTTCTCTTTATTTTTTGTGTATCTATTATCAGTTTTTAGTTTGTGGTTACCGTGAGGTTCTTATATGACAACGTATGTATACAGCAGTCTATTTTAAGTTGATGGTTGCTTGAGTCTGATAGTGTTCTAAAAGCACTACATTTTTACTTTCCCACCCATGTTTAATGTTTCGGATTTATTTTTACATCTTTTTATTTTGTTTATCCCTTAGCTAATTATTGTAGATATAGATAATTTTACTACTTTTGTCTTTTAACCTTCATACTAGCTATATAGGTGGTTGATCCACTATCTTTCCTACATATTTGCCTTTATTGGTGAAATATTTTGTTTCATAATTTTTGTATTTCTAGTTATGACCTTTTGTGTTTGTTTGTTTAAAGAAGTCCCTTTAACATTTCTTGTAAAGTCTGTTTAGTGGTGATAAACTGGGAATTTCTTTATCTCTCCTTCAATTCTGAGTGATAAACTTGCTGGATAGAGTATACTAGGTTGTAAATCTTTTCCTTTCAGTTTTTTGAATATGTTGTGCTATTCCCTCCCTTTAGGCTATAATTTTTTTTTCTGAACTGTCAGCTGATAATCTTATAGGGACTGCCCTATATGTAACTAGTTGTTTTTCTCTTGCTGCTTTTAAGATTCTCTCTTTATTTTTAACTTTTGACATTTTAACTTTAATGTGTCTTGTGACATTCTGTGGATGCCTGTTTCCTTCAAAAGGCTAGGAAAGCTTCCAGTCATTATTTCTTCAAAGTGGTTTTCCATCCTTTTCTTTCTTCCCCTTCTTTAAAAAAAAAAAAAATTGTAATAATTGTATTTATTTCCACTTTTGGTAAAGTTATTGTTCTTCATTCCTCAGACACACATTTATAAGTAATTTATAAATAATTTTCTTCCTCTAAAATGCAAATGTTACTATGCTTGATATTGCCCCAGAGATTCTTTAAACTAGTCTCATTTTCTTATTTCTGTTTTCTTTTTGCTGTTCTGACAGGGTGATTTCCACTAGCCTGTCTTCCAGGTTGTTGATCTGTTGTTCTGCATCATCAAATCTGCTGTTTATTTCCTCTAGTGTATTTTTCACATATGTTATAGTATTCTTCAGCTGTGATTGATTCTTTTTTACATTTTCTATCTTTTTGTTGAAGTTCTCACTGTGTTCCCCCATTCTTCTCCTGAGTTTGGTGACCCTCTTTATGACCATTACTTTGAGCTCTTTTCTGGATGATTGCTTATCTCTTTTTCATTTAGTTCTTTTTAAGAGGTTTTGTCTTGTTCTTTCATTTGGAACATATTCCTTATTCTCGTAATTTTGCCTAACTCTCTGTGTTTGTTTCTATGTATTAGGTAGGTTAGCTATTTATCCTGGTCTTAAAGGAGTGGCTTTATGTAGAAGGTGTCTTGTGGGGCCAGTAGCTCAGTCCTCCTTGTTTGCCAGAGCCAGGTGCTCTAGGAGTGTTCTCTAGGTGGGCTATGTGTTCTCTTCTGCTGAGTCTGGACTGTGATTGCTGCAGGCATGCTAGTGTGTGGGACTGGCCTGCAGTGTGGCTGATTGTAAGTCCCAGCCACAATTGTTGCAGGGGCTATTGTGTGTGAGGCTGTTTCTCCAGGTGGAAGCTACTTTGAGGGGATGCCACTCTTGGCCAAGGGCACTTGCCAGGTTTAGTGGGGTGGGAGGTGCTTTGAAGGGGCTCTGGTGCTGGCTCTGGGCACCTGACAATTCTGGCAGGATGGGGGGCCTCTTTGGAGGAGCACTGGCTGGGGCAAGCCTGCAGGTGAATGGGATCTGGGGTGAGCAGTGCTACTAAGGTAGATGGGGAGAGTCAAAAATGGCTCCCAGCAGAGCCAGGGCAGCTAAGCAGAAGGTGAGCAAAAAACAAAAACAAACAACAAACAACAACAAAACCTAGCACCTACCAGAATCTCTGTACCTGAAAAAAGTTCCAGTAGATCCCTGCCCCTCGGATACATTCTCTAAAATTCATGAATAAATCACCTTCACGTATGATCCAGGCACTTTTCAAACTGCTGCCTCTGTGCTGGCACTCATAACAAGTGAGATTTTGTGCATGTTCTTTAAGAGTAGAGTCTCGGTTTCTTATAACTTTCCAGCTCTCCTGGACATAAGCTGTACTGGTTTTCAAAGCCAGGTGTTAGAGGGACTTGTCTTTCCAGTGCAGGTCCCCTGTCTGTACTCCCCAAAGTGAAGTTCAGACCTCTTGCTCCTCAGGGAGGACCTCCATAGCTGCGATATCCCTCCCAACTGTGGGTTGCTGCACCAAGGGTGTGAGCCCCAGCCAGACTGCATCTTCACTCCTCCTACCCATCTCATTGTGCCTTTTTCTTTTTATCCTTAGTTGTGGAAAATCTTTTCTGCTAGTGTTCAGGTCATTCTCAGAGGTAATTGCTCTATATGTAGTTGCAATTTTGGTGTATCTGTGGGAGGTGAGTCCAGGATCTTCTCACTCCACCATCCTGTCCCATGGTTCTGTAAAAGGTTTTTTTCCTCCAAAAAGAAAACACAACTGTTTCCTTCTTTCTTTTAATGTTGTTGTGTCTGGTGTTATGCCTGGAATTACTGAATCAATTTTCTTGGGGCCAAGGATGAAGAAAATACATAGAAGGACTAAGCCAAGAGAGCTGCTAAAAAGCATTTATGGAGTTTATTTTGGACTTTCATTATGAGAGTTAATAAATCCCCATATTGTTTATATCAGTTTGAATTAGACCTTGTTGTTTGTTGCAGTCTAAAGAATCCTATCTGATACACCTTTATTCCTTTATTTCTTCTTCACTTTCTTCCCAAAAAGGGATTTTCATCCAAATAAAAATTAAGCTAGTGAGGATATAAGCCATATAGTGAGTAGACCCATCCAAGAAAGTACCTTGCTAAGGACCAAAAAAAGAAGGTCACATGTTTGAGAGAATGGAGTAAGAAAAATGGAGCCAGAGGTAACAAATAAGTCTGAAAACTGAAGGTATTTGGTAAGAAATAGAATAGAGAAAATGTATTAAGCAGAGCAGAAGTAGGTGAAGAGGGTAGTTCTGGATTAAATCTGTGAGTGCTGGTTGCCTACTGGGGTGTTTCTTTACCTAAAGCCCCAGGTATCCTCAGCCAGTGGAGCTTTCAGACTTTAATGAACCAAACTGGATTATACGGAAATGACAAGACCCTTCCTCATTTTCAATCCTGAGCCTACTCTTATAAGTTATCTGATATAAAGATCATTTCAGCCTTAACACAACAAATCTGCTTTCAAGGCTTTTGTGTTATGTTATAGGAACAAATATATTAAACATTCTTATATTTGGAATTTTGTGGTATCTTTTAGTTCTAGCAGGTACTATGAGTTTAGTTAACATATTAACAAGTGTTGAGTATCTACTATATTCAATACATTGAGGTTAGTGTTGTGAATATATGAAGATTAGTGCATACTGCAGGTCTTGAAGGAGCAAGCAGTCAAATCAGGGAGACAAATTCATACCTCATTAACTTTAAACACCCAGAAGAATGGAGTAGGTGTAAAATAAGAGTTCTTAAAATGTGCGTTAGGAGCCCTTTGGTCATTTCATTTCAACAAAATGAATCAAGAAAGGCTTGACAGAGGAAGGGACACAGTTAAGTTGGGTCTTGAGTGATAAGTAGGTCTTCAAAGGAGAAAAATATTGACTAGTGTGAGACCATGTATAGAATGAGGAAATTTCCAGAAAAACAAGGAATCTGGTTAGGCTGGATAGAGTTATCCATGAGCATGTCTACTGGGGAGTAAACCTGGACAGATACACTGGCAACTAACAGTACTTGGTCATCATGCAAGGAGCATAACCCTTATTCTCCAGGCTATCCATAGAAATGGTTTTCAATCAGGGGAATGTGATCAAACCTGTGAAAGTTAATCCAGGTAGCAACATGGGGACATATGTTCAGGGATGGGAGGAAAGAGAGATAGGAGGTGGAAAGACCACTTAAGGAGCTACACTGGTGATAGAGATGAAAGATGAAGAGAAGGACAGTGTCAATGGGGATGGAAAAAAGGAAAAGATTTAGATGCTATTGCGGTAGGATCAACAGCTTGTGACTGAGTTCTAGCCAATGAAATTTGGGTGGAAGTGAGATAAACTACTAAAAGGCCAGGTATTTAAGCTATTACAAGTGACCTCCAAGTTTTCTCTTCCCATTTGAACCAACCTTGGAAAGTGTACCTGATGGAGTAGCCACCAATGGAAAGAGCCCAGATACTTTTGTCACAAGATGCTGAGGAGAGCCACCTGTCCATCTCTGGACTGTGACATGGGGTTTTTGTTCTATTTGTTACAGTAGCTTAGCCTAACCAACACTAACTTACACACTTATTTTTGGAGAAGTGCATGAATTTGTTTTGAGATGTGAGGAATTGGTGGTAACTACTAGGCATTTGGAGAGGCATGTTTGAGGTCAGGAGTATGTTAAGAATAGACTTGCCACTTTCCTATTTATCCACATAAAAATTTCATATGAAATGATTTGTATACACAATTCAAAGAGTCCAAGAGCCTTTATTTTTTCCACACTGAACAAAAAATCTGCAGCTAAAGTTAGCTCCCAAATTTGAATTCTTTCATCATTTATCTAAATAAACTTTCCCACCACTGCACTCAAGACCAAAACTTTAGAAGGAAAACCTACTCCATCCTTCTAAAGTACTTTGGGGCTGTAGGACACAAGAGCAGAAGAAATCTATTTGTGTGATGTGGAGGTCACCAAGGAGGACTAAAAGCTTCTAAAACCTCTCCATCAGAAGAGATTAAATTGGCATCTGAACAGAGCTTTATATCATCAGGCAAACCTCCTCCTTTAGGGATAAAAGCCCATTCAATCAGATATGTGTTGACTCTTCTGACTAGGAGTAAAGACCTTCTGAAAAGGAGATTAAAAAAGGAAGCATTTATTTGGGTATCACACAAGGCTGACCCCTCTGCCCCCACCCCTAATAGGAGCAACCTTCTACAATCCGGTCATAGGATCAAGGGCTTTTCCAGGGGTCATAATAATGACAATAACGAACATTTATCAAGAACTTACTAGACCCCAAGCCTCTGGCCTTACAATTATTCTCTTATCTCTCACAATTGCTCTCTGAGTTAGGCTAATAATAGTTCCATTTTGCAGATGAAGATAGAAGCTAAGTGATTTGCTGGAGGTCACAGTATGTAGGATGCCCATAAACTCAAACCCAGGTAATTTGATTTCAGATTCCAAGTTCTTAATTACTATATTCTCTTGATTTAAGAACTTACTTTTTTAAAAATTTAAGGTCTCTGAATTTACTGCACGGTATGTTTTTCATTGGAAGTATTTTTTTTTCTTGGTGAAATGTAAAATAATAATAGTACATCTTAGTAAGATTGCATCTTAGATTCCATAAATATAATACAATGCTAATCAGCCTCTATTGACTGTTCAGGCATGTGTAATTAGGCGGGAAAGCAAGGACTGACTGAGTAAGAGCTATGTATTAGGGAAGACGCTTTCCAACTTTCTTACAGAGCAGAATACATTATGCAAACAAAATCTGACATAGAACTCTAATATGTAAAGCAGGAAAAGTGGCATTAGTATAAATGCACTTTATGTTCAAATATATAATGTGTATTTATTATATGGTTAATCAGTGAGACTACTAGTTAGCACGATGGAGGTCTCCAGTAGGTTGAATTTCCATTTGAATGTTCAGGGTTATTTTTTCCCCTTAATTAGTGTTTTAAAAATATTTGAAGATATAATTTAAGTTGTCATGCTCAAATCAAACATGAAGGAAATCAGGACACACCTTTGTGAATCCATAGCTTAGAAACCATTCTTTAACCGTGGTTTAAATCACTACATGATAATTAGTGATTTAAAGACTAAAAGATCACTCCAGTTTCTCTTTTGTACTGAACATTATTACATTGATAGTTATTTGGAATGACTTAACTATCCAAGAATAGCCTTGTAGAATCACAGAGCTTGAGGGAGGCAGAAGAAATAATTTTTCCAAGTTCTCTGACTTGGTCAACATCACTCTTCCTATCACCAGGCATTTTTAGCAGTTTAACAGTATTTCTGGGGTCAGCTTTCCAGGTTTGAGTGCCAACTCCATACCTTATTAACTACATGAACCAGGACAAGTTGCTTAACTTTTCCTGGCTTGGGATTTCACCTCTAAGTAGGAATCAAAATATCAATAGTTATGTTTCAATATCGTTTTAAGAAGTAAATGAGATAATATGGATAAATTATTATCCATAATGTCTGTAGTAAGCAATTAATAAATTTTAATTTTTATAGTTTTTATGGTGCCTCTACAAAGGGGAGATGACCATGCTAGGGGTTGGGGACAGAAAGATGCTTAAATGATGGTTCCTGCTATCCGGGAGGTCTCATCTATTTGAGGATATTGGAAATAAACCTGAAAGATAAATAGCAGTGAAAATCAACACAAAGTAAGAACCAAATAAATGACAAAGACAAGGGCTCTAAAAATCACAGGAGTAAGAGCACCCTGTTTTCAAATTAAATTAAGCATGCTTCTAGACCTCAGGCCAATATAAATATGTATGACAGAAGCTGTAATCTGGGGATCTGTGGGATGTATCTGGGCCACTGATTGTTGATACTGGCCTGCAATGTTGGGGAAGGCTTGAGGCAACTTTTAAATATCAGGGTATTTCATATACAAATCTGGATTTCCATAAACCTATGGCTTCTTCCAGGTCTAGAAACCTCACCTCTTTCTGGCAGAAATGTGGGTAGAGGAGATCCAGCCTGAGCATGGGAATCAAAGGGGAAACACATTCAAACAACTGCCCCCAAATCTACCAGCCATCTGCAGGGGGCAGCGGCATGGCCCCAACCTTCCTCTGAGCTGTGCCACTTATGCAGGGTGCCTCCAAAGGGAAGAGGAGACTTGGCTGTCCTTCAATGGGTTATGCTGAGACCCTTCAGACGCTGAAGAGGAAACTCACAGAGGACCCCCTTCCCTTTGCTCAGAGCCATTTTGTGGGGAGGTGGGAACCTCAGCCTTTGTGGGGAGGCCCAGAGCTGCTCAACACACCTAAGCATCAGGTCAGATCATTGTAATTAAAAAAATTTTTTTGAATGAAGTACAGATTTAACTTTGGGAGGTAAACTACCACCCTGCCATATGTGTGTGACTTCTCCACTTCTTGCTGCAATTTACATTTTTAAAATAGAAATTTGCAACCCTCTGTGCTTATCTAATGTCTGTTCAGAACAGTTTGAGACCCTGTTACTGTTTCAAAATGTATGCATGTTAAGATGAATCTTCAACCCAAGGAAGAAAATAAAACTCAAAAAGTTTTGTTTAAAAATAAAATCTGAATTTCCAGAGTTTTTTTTTCCCTTTTAACCAAGAGCTCTTACATACTGGACCCGCATGTCTGCATGTTAACTATCGCTTGGGAGAAGTAGTGGCTGCCACTCTTAGGAAAGTGAGCAGGCTCTCTGATTGGAGAGCTCTCTACTCCCTATTGTCCCCTACGCTGTGGTTAATTACACATCTCTATCAGCACCGCCCTTGTGCCTTGGTGTCTTTCTACCTCTTCTTTGTGGAAGTCAAGAGTATTACTACATGTTTATCATGAAAACAAAAGTCTCTTACACCTGGTTTGCTTTACTCACTTACCATATCTGTCTGTTTCCTGTAGTCATGTGACCCTCTAACCTAAATAATTTATAAAGACGGATACAGAATGACACTTGAAGAATGCTTACATTGGAAGAAAATATACAAGGACATAAGTGACACAGGAGAAAAAAAACAAATGTTACAGGGATGAAAAGAGGGGATTGGTATTTTCAGCTAAGATTTCATAAGGGGAGGTGGGTTTTGAAGAAAACGTGAGTTCTTGGACCAGGAGGTTGATATTTGGACAGGTAAATATCTAAATTGTGCAAAATAAATAGTTGTCTAGAGACCCTTGACATATTTCATTCTGTCTCTCCCCTGCTTAGTAGCTTTCAATGGCTTCCCATTGTCTTCAGCATAAAATCCAAACTCTTTAGACTGATTGACATAGGATACCCTTTATGATGTGGCCCCTGGGTACCTTCCTAGCTTGTTTAGTGCAGCACAAATCTCCCACTTTGGCCCCAGTGAGCTAGCCCTGCTCAACAGTTTGCTGTTCCCCCAAAATACCAGTCTTGTGTTTTGAACTTACTGTTTGTTCAGACTTACCCCTTGCCTCACCCCATCATCACTTCTTCTGAGAAACCTTCTCTGATATGGTCTTCCTCCAAGGCTGAGTTTGGGGTTCCTTCTCTGGGCTCACTTAGCACAGAGAGCAGGACAGCATCTTCACATTTATGCCCCTGGACTTGTCATGGTCTCATTTTTCATTTGTCTTCCTCAATGGAATCGCAACTCCTTGACCAAGAGGACCAGAGCAGCCCTGTGAGGAAAACAGAGTAGGGCTTGTTAACCCTGAGAGATTCACTCTATGAGCTAACAGAGTACGTAGAATGTTCTTTTTTATGCAACTCAGCTGACAGCCAGGGCTTCCCAGCCCTTGGAAATTTAAGTCAACTTAACATGAACTTTTCTGAGATTCCAGAGCCTTCTCCATGATTTTTGTAAATTCTTGACAACTTACTTCCCCATGCATCTGTTCATGGACATCCCAGCCCTCACATGTGTGTCTTCTTTTCCATCCTACACTGTCCTGGAGGCAACAGTCAGCCCCCTGCACCAGTTTCCATGAAAGATCCTCTAGAAATTAGCTTTGTGCTGGTTTAATTATTTTATTGAAAAATTGAGGCGACAAAGGAGAGTTTACCACACATACACAAATATTCTGCCCACACCTAATTCTCTGTAATGCTTATTTCTTCCTCAAGCACCTGTCAGGGTATATGCCTAAGTGAATATTGTTCTCTTTCTAAGAGTAGCGTGCCAGCAGTTAATGCAGTGACATTTTACATCATAAATTCAGGTTGACCCTAAGTCTTTCTGTTTATGTATTTCTATCCAGTTTTCCTTAATTCTACTTTATGGAGTGATCCAAAATGAGTTTATCTTCTACAATAAAGATTTTCAAATCTTTCACATAATCCTGAACTTTTATAGGTCAAACATCTACATTGTCCTTCTACAGGACTGGGGACTCTGAGAAGTAATTCTTTATTTCAATGAGAAAAATTTCACAAATTTTCATAGTAATACTACTGAGAATTTTTAATGTGCAAACCTTTCTTCAAGGTCATCCTAAATTAATCTTGTGCAATCTAAGCTTTCTCTTGCCTTCAGGTGGATGAACACTTTGGGGACAAGTAAAATGGATTATTTCACCTGACTTATTTACACAAAGTAAAAAACGGGTCACAGCCTTTTTATTTAAGCTGATCAACTTAATTATAACTCTTTGGATGCAAACATTTGCAATGTTTTCTGTGGTTTGGGTGTAATTTCCTGCCAGAGGGGGATGTGGAGGTGGAGGGGAGAGGAGGGGCTGCTGCCTTTTGGCACCAAATTCTCCAGTCCAGTTGCTCTCTGTTAAGTGTCAGTGACCTTACTCAACAGCACCCAGACAGTCAAGGTCCTCGTAATGAGAAAACCAAATTAACACGTACATAATTTTCACAATTTTCTGCCAGGATCTCCAAGCTGGTGACAAATTGATATACTACTCTCTGTACGGAAGGCTGGCTTTCAGAAAGCAGGCTACTCTCAGTTGAAATACTATACCTGAAGGACTGTGCAATTTCAAACCTCTGAGATATATTAAAAAAAAATCCTTCACCCCAGTCTCTTGTAGAATGTTGAACTGTCGAGCATACTTGTTTACACTCAGAAAGCTCTGCCAGGACAACAAAATGGGAGAAAAATCTTTAGGCAACAGGAACAAGAAGATCATGGGAAAGCAACTAACAATGGGAAGAGAATGTACATCTTGGTATTAAAGTCTTATATTGTAAATTTTGTTATTCATTCCCCTGCCTAACTTTTAAATGTTGACAGTTAGGTAATAATTCCTTTATAACTACATGTTTCTCAAAGGGAGTTTCCTAAAACCATAATAAAGTAATGGTAATAGTAATAGAAATAACTGACACTAAGATTTTCCTACATGTCGAGTTTAATTATAAACATTCCTCACTTATTCACTCATTTGATCCTTATAGTGACTTTATGAGGTAAAGATTATTGTTGTCCCTATTTTGCAGGTGAGGACACTGTGGTACAGAGAGGGTGTAATTCTCCTGAGGTTGTACAGCCAGAGAATGGCAAGACCAGTAGTCAACCCAGGTAACATGTAACTGGAACTCTTGTGCTCACTCACCAAATTGGATCTTTGTAAAGCACAGTATGTTTTTTCCATAGGAGCAAAGACATCATTGGTTGGTGTATACCTGACCAAGAACTTAGCCTTGAATAAAAAGAGATGATAAAACTAATGTTAGAAAAGTGAAGATATAACTAAACAAATCTCTTTTCAGTAGAAATAGTCAGTGGTCAAGGTGAAATCCCAGTCAGCAGCTCCCAAATGCTGCACTGCAGAAATGGGTCCTAACCCCAGAGCTATTCACTGGGTTCAAGGTCAAGCATGAGAATCTATTTCTAACATTTCTACAGGTGATTCTAAAGTAGATATTTGTTAGGAGATCACTGATCTAAGTTTTATTTTTAAGTACTTATTGAGCATTTCCTATTTGATGGTTAAACAGAGGTTAAAAAATACAGTCATCTCTTCAAGGTGTTCAAAAATCTAGGTTTGCGTGAGGTTGGGGGAGATAGGCAAGTATATCACTATAATACAGTACAACAAAAATCTCTGATAGAGTAAAGGGAGTGGTAACAGTTCCAAGAGAGGGAAAGGGGCAAGGGGAATCAAAATGCTTTGCAGAGGAGATGACCTTTAGGCTGAGTTATCTGAAAAGATGAGGAGGAGTTACCCAGGAAAGGAAGGTTGGAAGAAGAAGGGTAAGGAGGCATTTTTTGGACACAAGGACACGTATTCATTCAACAACCATGGCAACTTACTGCATATTTGCCATGTGCTAGGAATTGATTCATGTGATGTACAAAGAATGTCCACAGAAGAACACAGAGATGAGAGTATGTGGCCTGTTCAGGGAATTTAGAGAAGCCAATTTTGTTGAGAGGGACCACAGTAGAAGGGTGACATGGTGAGCAAGGTCCCAGATTGCTCCAAGATGGAAATTAGCAAATGGTTGCTTATTAGGGCTGCCCCCCGAGTGGAACACAAGGGAGGAAAGTAAGACTGTGCAGAGACAGAAGCTGAGCTATGAGCCTCAGCCAAATCCACAGGGAGCTCTGGATCATTACGTTTAGAACAGAAAAGGAATCTTTCTGAAAAAATGGAAACTGGTTTATCTGTAAATGGACAAACTGATGGCTGGGATTCCTCTCTGTTACCATCATGAGAAGAATGGAATAAGGACAAAAATTCTGTTTCAGATGCTTGCTAGTCTCTGAATATTTGGCCACAACTCTATAGAAGATTCTGCTCTCCTAACCCTTCACCCCTTCTAACTAATAACCCAGGACCATGCACTGAGACACAGTGCAACCCTCTCATGTTTCTTACCAGCTGAAAGAAGAGCCACAGGTAGTCCTCTCACCCCCGTGCCAAAAACAGCATTTGCCATATGGTTGTGAAGTCAGCCAAGAGAGCCATTTTATTTCTGTGACTAAGTGACAGTCTGATGCTCAGAATTATGTAGAATAAGAAGTAGAATCACCCCAAATGAGTTATCAATTCATAACCAGAATATTGATTTTATTGCTAATATTAATAACCATTACATAGGCTATTGATTGCAAAAGCACTTTTATCTTAATGCACTCATTATGCCCTTAATACAGTCTTAAGAGCCAGAGGACAAGAACATTAGTTCCATTTTGCAGAGGGACAAATTGAGGCAAAGCGATGTGAAGTGTGTCACCTGGCCTGATTTCTCCAGGTTGAGGGGATGACCCACCCACCTTCCTCAGGAGACTTGTAGTTCCTCCTTGCGGTCTCAGACACAAATACATACATTTGTGTGTATGCGTGCCATTCTGCACCATCAGGTGGTAGATCCTTTGAGAGCAGGAGTGTTGTGCCCTGGTCACCTTTACGTTCCCTGATACATTTCCTGTGGTTCTCACAAGACTCCAGTGATCATTTGGTGAGCTGACCGGGGGAAAGAAATGAGTGAATTTTACAAAACACCGGTTGACGTCAGCAGTAGAGGTAGCATGTGAATGGGTTGTCCGCCTCTCAGGTGAGTGTTCATCCCTAGATTCCTTTGTGACTCAAAGTATGGTCCCTAGACCAGCAACAATGCAAAGACTGGTCCCCTAAGACCTACTAAGTCAGAAACTGCATTGTCCCAAGATCCCCAGGTCATTCTCATGCACGTGAACGCATGAGAAGCATGACCCTAGACAACACTTCTTCACTCTCAAAAGCGTTGAGTAGTTCACCTTGAATAAATGTACACCCACTGGCCTTCATTCTCTGTGGATTATCTGCATGGTTCAACCATGACCCAAGGGCAATAGGCAAGAAGCACATATGACAGCACCTAAGGAAACTGACATGCAGCAAATCAGTTGGGGAAATCAATATTTCATTAAAACAACATTAAAAATAATAATCATAATAAGTATAATACTGAGAGAGAACACTTACTGAGACTCTATGGCAGGTACTGTCCTAACTATTTTATTATATTTATCTCACTTACTGTACATCTGGCACTCTTCTAAATATATATACATATATTACATATATGTATGTGTATACTAAAAAAATCCTCATTTATTATAATTTTTCCTTTGCTTCTCATGTATCATTAAATGAGACTTTATACACACACACAGTCATATGGGTCAAGTTCTACCATTGTTTCCATGTCACAGGTGAGGGATGAAGACACCAGTGTCCCAGATCCTACGGCTGGAATGTGGAGAGCTCTGCACTCACACCCAGGCAGCCTGGCTCCTGAGTCCCTGCTCTTATTCACCAGCTGAAACAGATTTAGAATGACCTTAGTCTATATGTGTATTTTTTTTCTCTGTTCCTGGCATCTACAATGGTGAAAAAGCTTTGGTAAGATAGTCCTTATACACAGAAGAAGGGGAGGGGAAGACAAGTTGGGAGAGGCAGTGGGTTCTCTCTGCCTGTATTCTGGCACCAGGTCTTTGATTCAATCTGGACCTTGGAGTCCATCCTCCGGCACCAACCTCCCACAATTTGAGCAACATCTTATTTTCCTTAAATTCCTCTTTTAGCATAACAATTCCATTTGCTCATCTTGTGTGTCTTCCTCTCCCTGGACCCCTCATACTTATGTATCTATATAAAACCAATAAAAACTTGAACAGGAACTATAACATCACCATGAAACCAAACCAAACCTGCAGCAAGACCTCAGAGGGCCCCCTGCAATCAGAGCTGTGTGAAGCTATTTTCTGGGAGCTGTAAACCTAATATCTCTCTCTGTACGAGGCACAGCTGCAAGGCTCCGGGGACAGATATGCCCCTTGTTGGAAAACAGAAGGGCTTGTAGAAATTATTTCCAGAAAAATTTTTTCCTTAATATTTTCCCAGCTACCTCAGGCGCTCTTTCCCCTCTGCCCTATTTAGCTGAATAACTGGAGTCTGGGAGGAGCAGTAATGAAGGAATAGTGATTTTTCCCCCATTTATTATTATTGATAGATAGCAAATTTTTCTAATAATTTTTCTATTCAATTTTTGAAAAAATCCCTTAAAATTTTTTTTAATATAGGGATTTTTTTCTTTTACATTTTGCGACATGTGTGTGTGAGAGTGTGTGAGTGTGTGTGCACGTGAGTTTGTGTGTGTGTGTGAGTTGTATGTGTGTGAGTGTATGAGTGGGTATGAGTGTGAGTGTGGGTGAGTGTGTGTGTGTGTGTGTGTGTGTGTGTGTGTGTGGTGTTGGGAGGGAGTCATCCTAAGTGTGTGGCCTGAGTTCTGCCACAGGAATAATCTCTTATATCCAAGGACACAGCTTATATCCAAGGCAGTCATGCTACTGCTTTGCTCTGCTCTTACCCTCTCCTCACCTCATATAGACGTGGCTTTACCCCAGCTCTTCTCTCTTGCCCACACTCACAAAAGCACTTTCTTCTGTGAGCCTGCATTCCTGTACAATTCTCTGTGCTTCTGGATATTGGGATTATCTGTTGGTGTGTGTTCCTAAGCCTGTTGTCCTGTTCAAAGGGATTGGATGCTCCTTTCCTTTGGCTTGTGTCTCTACTCCCTTAGGCACTAAGGCTTTGGAATCAGCCACGGCCAGGTTCAAATCTTGCTTCGATGATTATTACATCTAGAAAATAGCTTTGAATGAATTGCTTCCTCTTTCTCACACTCGGTCTCCTCAATTGTAAAATGTATTTAATAATAGGCACTATTTTAATAAGTATCTACCAGGTGGCCAGTCTCTATCCACATACTATCTCACTGAGTCCTCACATAACTCTTTAAGGAGGTGCGATCAACATCCTGTTCTATGGATGAAGAGAGGAGAAGATAAAATCATGCCCAAGGTCATAGATGTAGTAAGAAACAACCTGAACTTCATTCATGGGTGTTATGACTCAGGAATCCTTGCTTTTAACTACTCTGTGATGTACCCTTCCAAACTATAGGGTTATTGTGAAGAGTAAAGAAATGACAAATACTGATTCCCCAGCAGGCCGGTAACTGGCTCTGAGAGAGTGTGTAGTAAATGTTATTTTTCCTCCGTGTATACACTCAGGTTTGTAATCACTGTCTCCTGTCTTTTGGTTCATGCCAACACTGAGACATATTGTATTTTGTTGTCTCTGTAGAAAGCTAAGTTGGCCCTGGAAGGTTATGTTAATCTAAGTCCATAAACTTCAAAGTTCACATTCAATATCATACACAAATAGGTGCTTAGATATACATATGTGTGAGTCTTGTCTAAGACAAGATGAAAACTTGTCACAAGTGTTTTATCTTCAAAATATGGAGAAGGGACAGGCATAAAGGGCTGGCGTGGGCAGTGGAGACTGTGTCCATCTGTGTCCAACATTCACCATAACTCTCCTGATCTCTTCCCCTCCAGTTCTTGATCTGTGAAACTTCCTCATGGACCCAGAGTAAAACAAAGAGGAGGAGGAAATAAAGACAAGAATTCGATTAAAATTACCATCCCGGGATGCTTGAGTTCACTAAAAATGGAGCAAGCTAGATTGAGGTCTTCAGAATGGTGATCTAACTCACAGTCAGCACCTGAAGTCCTGTGCTCAGAGCAGTGGTTCTCAATGTATGTGCACTTGTTCCCACAGCATCAGTATCACCTGGGAAGTTGTCAGAAGTGCGAATCCTTGGGCTCACCCTAGACCTATCCAACCCCAAAATGCAAGACTGTCCCAACCGTCTGTTTTAACAAGCCATCCAGGTTCTGATTTGAGCTCAAGTTTGATCATCATTTCAGGGGGCACAAAGGGTGCAGTTGTCAAACCATAGCTGCAAGCTAAATGCAGCCCACTACCTGTTTTTATAAACAAAGTTTCATTGGAACACACCCTATTCATTTACTCATTGCCTTTGACTGTTTTCAGCCTTGAGTGGTTGCCACAGAGACTGCAAGGCCTGCAAAGCTAAAAATATTTACTAATCTCTAGACCTTTACAGAAAAAGCTTTCTGGTGCCTGGCTTAGGGAATTATAGGAACAGAGGCTTCAAAGTCAACCACTTGGAAGTGGCTCTGCCACATGTACACTTTGTGACTTTGGAAAATTTGCTTCTGATCTTTAGTTTTTGCCTCAAAACAGAGAAAGAATATTCTATCCACCTTGTAAATTGTGATGATCAGGTAATTTATGGAAAGATGTGAGCAGAATACCTGACACTTAACAATCACTGAATAAGCTGTAATTATATTTGAAGCGATACTAGATAAAATTTACCAATTGGTTAGTTTATACTAGAGTCTGAACAAAAGTAGAAGAAAATACCAAACTAAACTCATGGTTTGGTGGAGAACAAAGAAAAAGTTTAGGCCTACAATCTTTCAACTGGAAATAAAAGTTTTCAAAGTAATAAAATATGCCTAAGTTTACACTTCAGTTTTAAGATGAATTCGCATCCTTAATGTCTTTAGGCTTGAGCAGAGCCCATTAATAAACATTCATCTCTTAATACTTTAGAAGTTTACAAGTCTTAGTCAAAGCTCTTATTTATTTCAAGCACAAATTACTCTTGACAATTTTTCTTCCTTACTATGGACATTGAAGTTTGAACTTTATGTTAATAAATCACAGAAGCTACCATTCATTTTACAATGTTTACATACCTATATGTTGAGATATATATATATATATATATATATATATATACACACACACACATATATATATATATATATATATATATATATATATATATATATACATATATATGCATGAGGTACTTGTACTTTGTATTAACTAAAATGGGGAGGGTTAAAAGTATGTAACTAATGTTTCAGTTCTTTATATCTTTACCTTAAGGTTGGAAACAACAATGATTTATTATTATTCATGATTCTGTGGGTTGGCTGGGCTCAACTGAGCAGTTTTCTATTCCATATGATATAGCTGAGGTCACTTATTAGGCTGCATTCAGCTGGGAGATTTGTTGGGGGATGGGACTTGGAAGACAGGCTCTCTTCTTCCAGGGCATCTCTCTACATGGCCTCTCATCAATCAGTAGTGAGACTGAGCTGCTTCCAAGGCCATGGGCTTCCAAGATAGGATATTCCAAGAAGACAAGACTTAACATTAAGCCCTTATCAAACCTCTGCTTACATCAAACTTGCTAAGGCCCCATTGGTCAAGGCAACTCACATGACAAATCACAGGGTCATTGTGTAAGGAGCATGAACATACCAGGGCATGAAGACTAGGAGGCTTGCCCACTGGGGACACCAATGCGCTAGTCAAGCACTACCAATAACTTCTGAATAATGAGAATTTAGTGGATCTGGAAGACACATTGACTAGACTGCTTCCAGTTGTGTGAGTACTGGAGAAGGGCTATGACACTTATTTATTTAAACATATGTTTGGAATCAATTAGAGAAGACAAATTTGTTTCTGAATGTTTGTTTAAGGACCTAGGTTTGAATAACTAAAGCACAAAAGGAAGAACTTCTATTTTCCATTATCTTATAACCTCTTTTAGGGATTTTGAACACAAAGTGCAGGGCAGATATTTTGGATTAGCTTACCACACCACACCAGGCAGCCAGAGTTTGGAGGGCAGTCGTATAGTACACAAATTATGCCAGATTTTTCTGAGATGAGTCAAAAGCCAGGCTCTGGTAATAAGATATCAAGGTGGCATTTGGCTGGTATTGCTGATACAGCTAAAAAAATTGAAATACCTCCCACCCAAACTACCTGGTAATAAACAGGATCATAAATACAATTTAATGCTACAGTGACAGCTGATTTTTGATCCGTGAGCAAAATCCCTGATTCCTTATCACTTGTGCTGAATATTTTAGGCGAGTTACACTTTTTTTCTTCAAATGATACTGGAATAAATTTAGATTATATGCTGTTCAAGGTAGTAAAAATAATAAGAAAACAGGAAAATAAATAAGCAGATAGCCTTGCCTCCTGGAAAGGACTAATTTATTTGAATGAGTTAAATATCATTAGAGTCTTCTGGAAATATCAAACTTGAGTAGAGATTTCCTTTGGTGTTCTAGAGGGGATCTGCTTAGATATCCTTGAGTAAGACATGCCCTCCTCTCTTTGAGAGACCATCCTCTCTGAATAAATACAGAACTTCAGGAATGAATGCATGTCAACCCCAGCCACTGAAGAAAACCTGGTGATCAGTGGAGTGATTAAAAGGTTTCTGGATCATTCTCACTTCTGTACAATCTTAACCTAGCTTCTATGGTATGAAACAGTCCTTTGACTTTATAATACCATTCAGTTTGCAGATAACTAACAATAAATGCAAGTGGATTTTTGATAAAGGATTTATTTTGAGGGAAGATGATGGTGACATAAGACTGCATTGGTGAAGACAGAGAAGAAATTGTGAAGACCATGTGATAGACTTCATTCATTCACTCACTCAAGGAGCATTTTTGAGTACCTACTGTATGTCCATCCCGGGCACATTGAAGAACTGTCCCTTCTTACAGAGCTACAGGGAAGGGGTTTCTGGAGTAGGGAGAGGGATTGGAGTGAGGAGAGCAGAAAATTTCTGTGAATCCCCTGAATTGTTTCCAAAATTTCTGATGCATTAAGACTTTTCCCACAGTTTTTTTTAGATTCTCAAAGAAACCTAATGACCCCCAAGTGTTAAAGCCAGTAGAGGATTATGGATGGCTGAAATCATGACTCTTTGTTCTAAAGCTCATTTTCTAGACTAACCCCTTCATTTCTCAAGTGATAAAAGCCAGATCCAGAAGGCTGACATGAGTGCTTTCTTCAAAAATCACTCATCTGGAGGCTGACAGAGCTTTAATATTTAATGCAGTTTAAATATCAGTAGGTTTCAGTACCTCTGGGTGGTGTCACTAGAAATGATAACTGTAGTTTATCCAAATGTCCTATTGATATAAACATCCCAAAACACTGAATGGGATTGCATTTCCAGCCATGAAGAGGTGAAATCCTAGCAGGAAATAAAACTTTTCACCTGTTTTCCCAGAAAAAGAACAGGGATGGGTGGGAAAGATGGTTTTCTTGGCTAAGGGCCCTGACAAATATGGGGAGAATGGCTTCAGTGAACCGATAGCCCAGGTAGAACAAGAAATTCTACCCGCGGACCTCTATGAAATGACCGCTGGGAGGAGGTTGTGCCTTGTTCTTTCTAAATTTCTCTTTCCTGGTGTGGTGCATTGGAGTTTGTGGATTAGAATATATTAGTATATATAGTAGACACTGAGTGTGTGTAGTCGGATAATTCAGGAGAATTCTGGAGGACCTCAGGAGGAAGAGACAAGATGCAGATGTGGGAAGGAAGCTGCATATCACTTATATTTTTGGGCCCCAAGAGTAAGACAAGGAAGAGACAAGTTAGGGTCCAATCAAATGGAGTAGAGCATCCAGGAACGACTGAACTGCCACGACTACATAATTATAGGGCTCGTCTTTCTATGAATGATGTTATATAGGAAAAAAATGCCTCATATAAATGAAGTAAGCCATAGTTAAGGGCGGAGCAGCATACTAGCTCTACCATGATTACTGTTTGGGGAAGAATTTGAGCGAGTTCTTGCAGCTGACAGTGAGCAGATTTGCTTGAGTTATAACGAAAGAGGTTGTATTAAGTCTGCATACACTGGAAATTCTTGGGTACCATATAACTTTTCATTTACTGCTCACACAATCATGGTTAGTGTAAAAACTAAGGGTGCATCCCTGTGACCCCTCCTTCTTGCCCTGGTGGTCATTGCAAGGTGGGGAGGTAACCCAGATGAAGAATTTGTGGCGTTGCTTCCCCTGTGATGGCTTTTCATTTGTAGAGACGTGGATGGATCTAGAGACTGTCATACAAAGTGAAGTAAGTTAGAAAGAGAAAAACAAATATCGTATATTAATGCATATATATGGAACCTAGAAAAATGGTACAGATGAACCGGTTTGCAGGGCAAAAATAGAGACACAGATGTAGAGAACAAACATATGGACACCAAGGGGGGAAAGCCGCGGGGGGGTGGTGGTGGTGGGATGAATTGGGAGATTGGGATTGACATATATACACTGATGTGTATAAAATAAATAACTAATAAGTACCTGCTGTATAAAAAATAGATAAAATAAAATTCAAAAATTCAAACAACGACAAAAAAAGACTGGCTTCATTTATTTGTGTGGACCATCTGGATTTTTCCTTTCATCTCTTGTAGCCATCTAAGTAGGAAAACTGTTCCAGTACAGCTATGTAACTAACTATGGTTCCATAAAGACTTAAGCACTTTCTAATAGAGGTCCACCTCCACCTCCACCCAGGACAGAATATTTATTCTCTGTTCCAGTGGGCAGCACAAGAGGAAAAGAGGAGTTCAAGCTCAGGTTCTGTGCATGACGGTGATTCCACAGCAAGTTCAAACATCACCTCCATTTTTTTGTGCTTTTACCACACAGAAAGAAATATTTTTTTAAATGTATGTTTGTTAATGCTTGGAGAAGCTGGCTACAAAACTGCGTTGTAGGCATAAAATATGAATGCTGTTGGCACTGCCTGCTTTTACTTTCACCAACACCAGGACCCTTTTTAAACCAGTTTAACCCAGGAGACCACTTTTATGGGAAAATAAGGTGAAGCTGTAACTGCATTCCCTGGACCCTATTGCTCAAGGAAATTTATCCCAGGAGACTCCTGTAGGGCAGTTTAGTTAGCCCTAAGGTAGAGCAGTGGCAGAAAAATTTGGGCCAAATTGGTACTTCACTCTGTAGCAGGTCATCACGTTTGTCTGGCAAACTATACACTCCAGGAAGAAAACTCTGGCTGCCTAATGGCAGGGTGATGCTTGGATACATGTCAACTCCATTCATCTGTTACACAGATGAAGAGCAGTCTTTCTAAAGCGCAAGTCTGATTCTGACACTCCTTTGCTAAAAACTCTTTGATGAATCCATGTTACCTATAAAAAAGCCCAGACATCTTAGAATGATTTCATTCCAAGCGTCTCCCTTACGGTAATCTATTTTTTCTATCCTTCTCTCATCATCTGCAGTCCCCTGTCTCCAGCCATACTTGATAATGTCTCTTTCTCTGAAACTGCCACCTCTTTTCACACCTCATGCTTGTCACTCCAACTGGGATGTCTGATGATTCTCTACAATCACTCAAGTGTCGTTCTTTTAGAAGCTTGTCCTGGCTAGGCTTTTCCCAAGTTAGAAAAATTTGCCCTTTTCTCTGTGATTCCTCTATTCCTCTATACATGTCCTATTATGGTAGACTTCGCTTTCTACTAGTGTCTGAGCTTTGCAGGAATCATACCTTATTGATTGAGAGGGAGAAATGCAGGTCAACCCTCTCTTTCTATGCAGAGATGTGTAGAGAATCTCTTTTATTATAACAATGATAATTTCAGTGTTATTCTTATTCCACAACACCAACTCCTTTACAGAAAAAAGACTAATGACATCTCTCATCATTTAAAAAGTCTCACCAAATACTAAACAGTGCCCAAAGAATACTCAACTGCATGGACTCATGAGGTCCCAAGGTCTGGTACTGCAGGTTTTATGTTTAAAGGCAGAAGAGAGTAGGGGCTGAGATCATGGATTGAATGGAAATCTCAGCTTTGCCACCTACTAGTTGTGTGACCTTGGACAAGTTACATAAACTCTTTTTGCTCCAATTTCCCTACATATAAAAAAATGAGGATAATAATTGTTCCTACCTCATAGATCTCCTGAGACAAGGAAGAATTCTGTTAATATCAAAAGCATAAATAGGGACTTCCCTGGCAGTCCAGTGGTTAAGACTTTGCCCTCCAATGCAGGGGGTGTGGGTTCAATCCCTGGTCGGGGAACTGGGATCCCACATGCCTCCGCCAAAAAATCAAAACATAAAACAGAAGCAATATTGTAACAAAATTCAGTAAGGACTTAAAAAAAAAAAAAAGAGTCCAAGATTCAAAGATGTGTTTGGGTGTGTAGACTCTGATTTTTAAAAAAAAGCATAAACAATGCCTGGCATACTATCCCAAGAAGCAATACAAAGTAATGGTCAAAAGCAAAGATCTTAGGGCAGATAGATCTGGCTTTGAGTTTTTGTTCCCCCATTGACTAGCAGTGAGATCTTGGGCAAGCTGTTCACTGTCTTAAACCTTAGTTTCTCTTCTCTGGAAGCTGGAACTAATTATTATGCTTTTTTCGACCTTCACCTGTTAAGTGTGATATCTTACTGAAAGCATTTAGCATAGTAAGTATTCAACAAATGCTGCCTCTTACTTCTATTCCATAAGACAGCTTCTCAACAAATATTTGGGGCTAAATTTTAATTAGGTTAATACTATAAACCTCTTTCACCATTAACTCTTTAATTCTTTCCATCTTTTCTCCCTATCCTTACTGGCATAAATTAAGAGTCAAAGAGGGGGGTCTTTTATATCAACACGTTAGCTATGGATCTAGAATCATGAAATGTTATACTTGTAGAACCTTAGAACAAAAAGCTATCATAAGTTGTAACCACTTTACTTTAAACCAGTGGTTCTCAGTTGAGGGTGATTTTGCCTTATTGCCCTTCCCTAGGGGACATATGGCAATGTCTGGAGACCGTCACCCCTGGTGGGGAGTGCTACTAGCATCCAGTGCACAGAGGCCAAGGATGCTGTTAAACATCCTCAGAGTACAGGGCAGTCCCTTATGACAAGGGATTATCTGTCCCCAGAAGTCAATAGGGATAAGGTTGAGAAACTCTGTTTTAGGTTTAAGGAAATTGAAGCTAAGAGAGGCTAAATGACTTGCCTATGGTTAGAGGATTTGATGACGTTATTTCTGGCTCCATTTGATCTACCACGGGATATGTAAACAAACCCAGAAAGCAGAAGACAGCCAGCACTGAGATTCCTTTCTCAGCATTCCAAACCCCTCTACTGTAATATGAGAGTACAGAACCCTTCTTTCTCTGACACATCAGTTTTCACCCCACTGTCCCCCACCCACCAAAACACACATGTGCACACAGTTTCATCACTCGAAAAGTAAAGCAGAGTTTGCCTTGTTCAAGCAAAAGTGAATTTTCCTCCTGATCACATCTGTTTCAAACCAACGAATTCTACTACCACCGTGAGACCAAATAGAAGTGGGGTGAAAGGTGATCCAGGACACAGGTCTTAGCTGCTCTAGGATGAGAACTGGGCCAAGAGTATCACATGTAATAATCATGGTTTTGTGGCCAGCAGGGTCCAGAAGCATTTGCAGAAATACTGTGACTACGAGAATAAAGAATAAGAATAGCAAAGGGGGTAGGACTTGATGAACAAGCCTCACAAATTCACAGGAAGTAGGCTTTATCAGTTCTAGTATCTGTGGTTTTCTTGAGTTCTCTTTAGATCTTATTCTGGGAAAAGAAAGTTATCAGGTCAGTAGTGGTAACGTACTCTGTTTTGTTTTGTTTCTGCTCTGTTCTCCACAGGCAAAATGAAGAGATGTTCACACTCACAACGGCCAGGGGCCAGAGAAGAAAAGAGATCCTGAGAAGGAATCCACGATGCCATCCAGGGAGGGATGGGAGATGGGGAAGGAAGGGAAAAAGAAGCATCGTTTTGGGACATGAAGAGAATGACTGAAAGTAGTCTGTTCTCTAATATCATTAATGAAACCACACGGTGATGTCACTTCTGATCACGCTGTCATTTGAGTTGCTGATCTTGTGATAGGAAGCTTCCCTTTGCGCATTCACAGCAGAGTGACAGTGGAAAAGACCTTCAGGTTAACAATGAGTAGGTGGAACTCATCAAGAAAAATAACTTTACCACAACAACAACAAATGACGGGAGGGATAGCAACTTCTTTGGGAGGGCAGAGGGAAAAAAAGCAAAGTCTAAGTATTATGACACATGTAAAAGAAGAGTCATTTATTTAATAGGAAGTAACCCATTCACACAAATGTAAGTTTGTGGCCCCTCAGAAGTACGTAAATACTACCAATCCATCCACCACAGATTATCATCAAAATTTCTCGGGAAATGCCTCATTGGTGTGCATCAGTCAAACAATTTCAGAAAGACAGTCAATGCTATCTTCTGTAATATTAATTTCCTTCCCTTCCATGAGGACCACATTTTGCCAAATTTAATATGAGTTTTGAATTAAGGCCAAACATGAACCCTTTGAACCACACTCATCTTTGCAAGAGAAAGCTGTTTCCTGTTTCTAAGAGGAAGGCCTTAAATGGTCTGATGAAAACTGTTCCTTGGCATTAAATAGTTCTTCCCAGTTATCTTTCTTGGCTACTTGATGAAATGATTCTACCTAATAAAACTTGATGGAAAATCATTGCTGAAAATCAGTTGAGGATTTTTCAGTCACAGACTTTGAAAGATAATTTTTAAAAAATGGATACTCTTAAACCCACCCACCCTATTTACATGTTCATTTCTCTCTAATGCTCTAGGCCTGGTGCTATAGCCTCTGTACGCCTTCTACTAAGAGAATGTCAGCTGTTACATCACAGTTTTAATTAAACGTTTCATCAGAAAGATCCACATGTGACATATTTTGAGTTGTTAGCTAGTTCACTCTCTACCGTCCACTGAAGTTGATCTCCATCAATCATTGGTCTGCTGAAGACTCTAAGTGGCTTTGTTTTGGTTTTAGGTCAGGGTGTTTCTCCCAGTTGGAGTTCCTGGTCCACCCACCTCATAGGCCATCAGATGTGCTTAAAAAAATGTGTCTGTGCCCAATCCCAGGCCTACAATATCAGAACCTCTTGGCAAGTGGGATTCTGAAATCTACATTTTAACTTGTTTCTTGTCTGTTTAGGAGTGAATGTTAAATACTTACAGGCAAGAAGTTCAAATATGCATCTCACAAATGGAGATGGAGAGAAAAAGGATTAAGGTAGCAGAGGGAGACATTTTGAAGAATAGGATTTTTTGTTGAAGAAAAAATTATACTGAAAAACCATTTGTGTTTGTGTGTTTGTGTTTGTGTACACAACTAATTTTTTCATTTCATCCTTTATCTGGTCTCTTCTCCTTACTCCTTGATTTTATTTTAATTTTCCATTTAGTCTGTTTTAACATCTTTGCCAGAAGGGAGACAAAGATGAAGAATAGGTAAAATTCAGGAATTTAATGTACCCTTAAAAGGGTTTTAATTTAACATTTTAAAAATATATCTATTTTGACCTTTTTAAGGTTGTTATCTGGCATTACCCAGTTTGTGTTTTGTATAGTGTCATATGTGGGGAAGTGGAAAAGTAGCTAGAATTATTTTTCAGACTTCAATTAACATTATTTACTCTATTAAATGTATGTAGTTCTCTATTTACACAGTTATTTATTTAGTTATTTTAAAGGAAGAGAGCACAGGTCACTTTTTAAACATATGAGAAAAAAACAAGAATTTTAAAAGTGTGCCTTCTGCTAAACCTTAATCATTGTTCAATGATTTTAACATACCTACTATTTTCCATGCCATAAAAGAAATTGTAGGAATTTTTTTTTAACATTTCAGTATCTTGGATCTTCTGAAAACTGCTTCTAATAAATTAAGAAAGGTTCATTGTCACCAAATAGCAATCTTGAATCTGCTCTCAACTGGATTTCCAACATAAGGGAGAAATAATGGTTTCGAGACCATTATGTAGACTACACCCCAATTCCCTTGACTTTGAGGCCCATATTTAATTTCCAGCCTGTTAGGAATAAAACCTGAAATTATGTTGTTATTTTAGTTTAGAATTCTTAGTCTTCTCATAATCATCATTAGCGAGATTCTTGCTTTGTTCAGAGAGTTACTGTTATAGTCAGTAGTAATGATAGCTATTATTATTAACAATGCAGGCCAGACAATAAGGTTTGCACTGAATCGTATGTTCAGCATTTGCATGGCCGTGGCCGCTGTGCCCAAGTGCACCTGAAAACAGTCCAGCATGGTAACCAATCCAGCATGGTCACAGTCACGCAGCGTCATGGGGAGACCTTGGCAAAGTGAATGGGAGGATCAACGAGGTAGGGAATTTGGGGGCTTGTCTTCCATTGACTTGAGAAGAAAGATCTTCTTGAATGTGAACATGCTTATTCACTAAAAGGTGAAAAATCAGGCTAGATTCAGAACATTCTTAGAAATGTTAGTGATGACCAGGTTAAAATGCAGGCAAGGGAAAGATGAGGTTATGTAGGGGCAAAAAGCAGTCTATTTAAAAAGAGGGTGAGTTCGGGTTAAGTTGGGTGGAAACAAAGAACAATGAGCATCTTCACAGTTTGCTTTTGGGGTAGCTGCCCCTCAAGTACCCTAGTCCTCACTCCCCGTCTTTGCAGATGCAAACTTTCCTTTACCCTTCTATGTGCCCCTCTTCCAGCCTGACCCCCAAATGTGTGACCCTGTTAGTTCCCCAGAAGCATGGCACATTGCTGGGAGTGAAGCAGAGCTGCTGTTACTTTCACGCATCTTCTTGTGGCCGTGGGAGGGGAGAGAGTCCCTCCTGGGAGAGGTGTCATAAAGGATGGGGAGTGGGAATGCAAAACCAAACCCCAGCCTCTCAACTGGAGCTCTGGTAGTCCGATTTTAAGCATTAAAACTTTCAAAATTTGTTTGGGGCTTGTCCCCTCCCTTTAACAAAAATTAGAAGAGCGTTTTGGTCTCTGTGTTGTGATTTGAGTCCAGTGATAACATACCTCTAATAGTGCCCTTTCTTATTTGAAAAATTTGGAAATGTTAACTATCCTTTCAGGTATGGAATGAACACACACACACACACACACACACACACACACACAGCCATAATATTTATCTCATCTCCAGGGGCGCTATTGAGAGCCGGGGGCAACAGGTGATGGGGGTATGGGGCCAGGTAAGCAGAAGAGAAACAGAATTTGGGGCTGTAGGAGGCTCAGGGGAAAAGAATCCGCCTTGTAGCAAACACTCTATGCTGAGTTAATGGACCTTAAGCTTTTTAAATCGAAAGTAAGGGCCAAGTAACTGATGGCAAGTGGTGTGTACTCCCAGGGTCAGGACAGAGTTCTGGCCTCTGCTCCATCGCGACCTTTGTTACAGCTTTGGGCCGATCGCTTGGCCAATTTATGCTTTCAGTTTTCTCATCTATAAAAAGTGTTTAATCATATTGACTTGTTTCCCAGGGAAGTAATGTGATATATTAATATTTGCGAAACCCTTGGAGATCTGACGATTAAAGGTGCATTACCCTAAGTAGTGTCGGCTGCTGGCCTCCGCACCCGTACCCAACATCTAGGCCCCCATGGTACGCGTATTTTGGCAAAGTTCATGTAAATGATTCCAGGCTGTTTTCTTTAGGAAAAAAATGAATGCTTGTGATATTTCTCAAGGAGAACCTGACATAATCAGTACAAAATAAAAAAAGTCACAGTGACATACAATGAAGGTTAAGGTTTTTAAAAACCCGTAAGAAAGATTTCAGTTCTCGGCTCACATGGGGTTATTATAAGCAACAGTGAGTAATAATGATTACAAAAATGAGGAAAAATACATTGACGGTGTCATTTGAAAACAATTGTGTTAAGAGGCTTTTTACACACATTTTACACAGTGTGGATATCCAAAATGGGTTTTAGACGATATTAAGAGGATTGTTTTTCAAGGTATTGAATGAGCAAAGAGCAAGAATGAAAGATATGGTGAATTGACCAGTATATAGAATCCAGCCCAGGGAACTGATGTAGCTACAAGGGGATGTCAGGGAAACTGTGGAACTGTTACTGCCTCTCTGGGCTTGTAGAAGTTCAAACATCTTTAAATACTAAGTAGTTTCCTTTTTCACATATCCAGCCTAAATGTTTTGTTTTTTCCTTTCTTGCAGTTTCTCCCTACATGTGTGAACTCCTGATATTGGAAGTGAACTACATCTGATTGTTACTGATCAGGCAGGCGCGACGTGTGGGCAATGCAGTTCCTCCTTTCTAAAACCAAGTGACATTGCTCTGCCGCTCCGTCCCTCCCACTCAGACCAGTTCCTCATCTTGTCTTCCGGAAACCACAGCCTTCTGTGACTTTACCATGACGCCCCGTGTCACACCTGACACGTCACTAGATTTCTTAAAGCACGCGGACACTTAACACACACATGAACCCCTGGGGGTCTTGTTCTGATGCAGAGTCCCATTCTGTGGGTCTGGGGTGGGGCTTGAGATTCTGCATTTCTTACAAGCTCCCCAGTGATGCCCATGTTGTTGTTGCATGGACCACATTGTGAATAGCAAGGTATGAACTTTTGCTGTCAGGCAAGAGGCTGGCTTTATCCTGATATAACTCTCCCCTTTCTGACCTTTTGTAGAGAAATCCACAGCCCAGGAAGGACTGAAATGATGGTCCTGAGCATATCATGCTTTGAGTTAACATTTATTTTTAAAGGAATAAAACACGAAACTTCATGAGATACAAACTCAAAACAACTGGGCAGCAAATGAAGCTTCTGTGTCTGTCATCTTCTCCTCTCTGATAGCTGTTTGCGTACTATGCCTAACACACATATTACTGTAGGCTTGTTTTGTTATAATTTATTCCTTAAACCAATATTTTTTGAGTGTCCACTAGGTGTGAGACACTAAAGTACACTCGGAATAAAAAAATAAAATAGGGACTTCCCTGGCGGTCCAGTGGTTAAGACTCCATGCTTCCAATGCACGGGGGGCACAGGTTCAATCCCTGGTCGGGAAACTAAGATCCCACATGCCGTGTGGCGTGGCCAAAAAATAAATAAATAAATAAATAAAATAATTGACATTTGTGACAATTGACAGTCTGCAATCTTATGTAGGAAAGAGCCAAACAAGCAAAAAAATGCGCTGAAGTATACAAGTATACCTTGTCCTGTGCCCAGAATGTTCTTCTCACTGTTCTGAATTCCTTTTTCTCACCTCAAAACCCTCATTGTCACTCACACACTTTATACTAGAGTGTATACTACTAAACTGTATTTTATAATTCTCTACTACAAGTCATAATTGTAATCCTTAGAAATGTTACACTGTCAATCATCCAATTTTGATATATTTTCAAAAGTTGTGTTATAAAAATTGTTCTAAGGAAAGGGGTTATGATTTTGAGTCTGGATTGTTTTCAGGTTTACAAGGACTGAAAATTCAAAAACAAATATGACTCTGAATATATGGTACAGAACTTAAAAATCACGGAGGAAATGTAGTAAGTAAATGTAGTAAGTAAGTATAGTAACAGTCCTGGTAATAATGCGAATTCGAATGTAACGTGATTGGTGATTGGCTCTGTCCTCATCACAAATGCAGCCTCCTGCAGGAGTGGATGGAAGTGTAGGGGAGCCTAGGGTTGGCTGAGAGGAAGAGCAAACGGGCAGCTCCCTCTTGGGAAGTGCAGGGGCACAGGACAGGGCCCGGGGACCCCGAATTCTTCCCAGCCCCATTACTTCTGGGTAGGATGAATTTACTACTCAGAAGATTCCTGGATGTTTCAGGCAGCCCCAAAATCCAGAAACATCCCCACTCATATTTAATCTACCTCTAGATAACACTAACGGTAACCAGTACTGGGACAATTTAGGACCACACAGTCAGATCAGAAACTGCAGAAGGCACCAGAAATGTGCAGATTGCCTGACTGTTTTCTTCAGTGTCGCCATGATGCTACCCTGTGTTTTAAATACTTGGAGTTGCCTCTGTTGGATCCAGTGGGCCTTTTACCTCTACTGTTGGCATTTCTCTTCCTACCTTATCAGTCCAGAGCTCACTCTTTTGATCTCTTTTTCACCTATTTCATGATAAAACCCAGAGCCATTCAAGCAAAAGTAGCTTGATCACTGCTAATTCACAATCAACGCAACCCAATATCCAGTAGCAATCTGCTAATGCATCTCACTAGCCCATCATAAATCATAATAAAATATAAAACAGAGTGTTTATAATGTGCCAGACATTATCCTAAGTGTTCTATAGGAATTGACTTATTTAATCCTTGAGGCAACCTTATGAGCCCTTCACCACTATCATTCCCATATTACAAATGGGGAACATAAGGTACAGGGAGGTTAAATAACTTGTCCAAAGTCACACAGCAGGTAACTGTCAGAGCTAGGATTCAAACCTAGACAGTCTAGCTTTGGAGTTCGGACTCTGTACTGTCCATCAATCATGAAGACTCTCACATGCCATGTAGGGTTGTGTTTAGTTATTATTCTAGAGGCAATACGGAGCCATTGCTAGATATTCAGAGAGAGGTGTGATCAGATCTAATATGTGAAAAAGATGGAGAGGAGCTGGAAGATGTAAAATTGATACAGAAGGTAGAATCAGCAGGGCTTGCTGATGGACTGAAAATTGCATGAAGCTGAAATCAGCTCCTTTTTGTTCTTTGGAATGAAAACTGTGACTCCCCTTCTTCTTTAATGTCTAGTAGCTGGGGATGAGATCTCTGGATTTTCTGGGCAATCATTTCGACTTTGCTAACACTTTGTGGTTAAGAGCCTGGGCCTTGAATCAGACATGGTACAATTTCCTGTTAATAATAATAACCAACATTTTATGGAGTGTTACTGAGGCTCTATGGTAGTGTTTACATGGATTGTGGCTTTTAATCGTCATAATAAACCTGAGGGAAATACTACTACTCTCCTCTTTTTAGATGAAAAACCCTGAGTTCTCAGATGGGTTAAAAAATGTGTTCAGGGTTATACTACTAAGGTATGGAACAGAGATTAAAAAAAACAACAACAAAAAAACAGGTTATCTAATTTAAGTAGCTGTTGTGTAGCCCATTAAACAGACTGCCAGTTCTGACACTTGTTTGGCATTTTATTTAATCTCTCTTAACTTCTGTCTTCCTCATCTGAAAATGAGATTGTAGCATAGCCTCCTTCATTGCCATGTGATGAGCGAAAATAAACAATGAATAGAAACCTATGTTATGCATTCAGAAAATTAAAAACTCAACTAATAAAAGATATTCTTAATGTTTTACTTCTTCAGTAGGGTGGTGGTAGTGGAGATGCAGAGGAGCTGGACTTTTCAAGATAGATATAGGAGGTAGAATCAGGAGGGCTTGATGATGGATTGAAAATGGCAGGAAGTTGAAACTGTCTTTTGTTCTTCTGAATAAAAATTGTGACTCCCTTTTTTCTTAAATGTATACCTGAACTTCCTTCCAGATGCATATTTTACCTTGTTTGTGGAGATGATGTTATGTGATTCCAAATACACAAGAAGTGCTCTTCAAATGTTTGTCATCAACCTTGGGATGTGTGTTTACTTTGAGTACAAGAGCCTCCCTTTTCAGAGGTTTCCTAAATAAATTCTGAAATAGTTGTGTGTTGGAGATTTGGGGGTTTACTCATAACAAAAGAGATTCCCTAAAGCTTAATATGTTAAGAACTGAGGTATGATAACCCTTTGCTTTTGGTTGATGGTCAGACTTCCTCATTTCTTCCTGATTAAGAGTCCATGTAAACAAAAAGCTGTGTTTCTGGGTCTGTGGTTTTATTTCCACAACAACTGCAAACAGATTTAAATGTAACAATGTCAGAAAACCATTTCCGCATTGTCCATTTTTAGTATGAATTTGCTACTATTCCTATTAGTAACAATAATGGTAATAGCATTCATACTACTACTACTCATAGCAGTAGTAGTAGTAGTAGTAGCTATTAGTAGTATTAGCTTCATTATTAATCAGATTGTAGCATATTGGACCACACTTTTTTTTTTTTAATAAATTTATTTATTTTATTTTATTTTTTTTATTTTTGGCTGTGTTGGGTCTTCATTGCTGCACGTGGGCTTTCTCCAGTTGCGGCGAGCGGGGACCACCCTTCGTCGCGGTGCACGGGCCTCTCATTGCGGTGGCCTCTCTTGTTACGGAGCACAGGCTCCAGGTGTACGAGCTTCAGTAGTTGCAGCACACAGGCTCAGTAGTTGTGGCTCGCAGGCTCTAGAGCACAGGCTCAGTAGTTGTGGCACACAGGCCCAGCTGCTCCACAGCATGCGGGATCCTCCTGGACCAGGGCTCGAACCCGTGTCCCCTGCATAGCCAGGCGGACCCCCAACCACTGCACCACCAGGGAAGCCCCGGACCACACTTTAAAAGAGAGAAAAGATTGAGATTCCAAGCAGTTGAGTGAGCTGCTCACAATCATGAAAGAAGACACTGGCATAACTTGGTTACAAAATGATGGACAATGGCCTGACTCCTGTTCTCTGTGTATTAAACAATGAATTCTAATAAAAGAACTCTTAATCATTGGCTGCATAATGACATCCTCAACAATACTGTTAATTGCAAAACAACCTCTGTGTGTTTGCACATAGCTGTTCATCCCAACGGCAAGGTTTACACCATTTCTTTTCAGCTTTAAGTTCCCATCGTTCGTTTCTTCATTCATTTACGGAGCAGGTGGTTCCCAAGCCTGTGTGCTGTTTCAAACACTGTGTTAAGTACAGGGAACTAGAAATGAGTAAGTCCCTGTCCCTCGCACAAGGAAGCCAGTGCCTTCAGTGTGTGTTACACATGATATGTTTCTCAGTTTCCATTTCCATTTATTGGTAACCCCTTAAAAGTAGCCCCAAGTGCTTATGACAACTGACCCACTTCATTCATTTATTTACTCAGTCATTTAGTAAATTTTTATGAAAAGCTCATTATATGCTATGGGGGTAAAGTGATGCATGAGACAAATATAGCCCTTCTCTCATGTACCTTAAATTTTCTAGTAGAATAGACAGAAGAAAAACAAACAAAATAATTACCAACTATGATAAACACTATGAAAGAGACAAACATACTATAATTGGGGGACGGATTTTAAAGAGGATGGCTAGTGAAGTCCCCTTTGTGGTGACATTTAGTCTGAAATCTGGAAGATGAGAAGAAATGATCCATGTGAAGGGTGTAAAAGTCATTTCAGTAAAATAGCAGAGCATAGAGTTCTCGAGGCAAGAAAGAGCTAGGAATTTTTCTAAACAGAAAAGAGACCTGATCTGATTTGGTTTTTAAGACTGTAATGTTGGCTGCTGCAATGGAATAGATTGGAGGGCGGCAAGCATGAAGACTGGGAAATTTTTGCTTGGTTAGAAGAATGGTTGTGATAGTCCTGGCAAGGGATGATGGTGGATAATTGTTAGGGGGGGTCACAGTGGAGATGGACAGGAGCGGAAAGATGCAGAAAGACGCTGGGGGTAGAATCAACAGGACATGCTGGTGGATTGAAAACGACACGAAGGTGAAATTAGCAAGCCAGAATATCTTCCAAGTTTCTGTCTTGTAAAATTGGATGATTGCTGTTGCCATTGTCTGAGACGGGGAATCCCTGGGAATCCTGGGAGGCAGGTTTTGGGGGGAGAAAGCAGAAACTGACTATAAAGGAAGAAAACATCTAAAAGCATCTCTCATATTTATAATTTAGAAATTATATATGTGTGTGTGTGTGTACCTACACACACACACAGAAGTGGAAGAGCAGGGTCTCTGAAAGAATATGTTGACCTCATTCTAAAAGGAAGAAGCACAGTAGCAAAAATATCTCTGGTACTTGGGGATAGCATCATCACAGAATATACTGTTTGGAAAGGAATTGACTTGAAATACTTCTCTATGTTTAAATCTCCTGTTACATCCCTGCCAAGGGATCACACAGCCTCTGAACAGGCATAGTTACGGAGGATGCAAGGTAACAGTAATAACTAATTCTTACATGACACTTAAAAAGTGTCAGGCACTCTTGTTAGGAGTGAACACAAAGAAGATCTATTTGTTAAACAATTCTAATACTCATTAGGAAGCTGTTTTCCCATTCTAATCATTTATTAATTTAACCTTGAGGGCCCCAAAAAACATGGAACTGAGAGAGTATATTGGCAGGGGGACTTGTAGGGCTTGGGAGGTTTCCTTGTTCTCATCCTGGCTCACTCACCCTCGTAGGTTGTTTTTTTTTTTTTTTTCTCATTGGTCAGGAACAATATTGGATGAGATGACCTTTGAATGCCTTTCTAGCTGTAAACATCTACAATGCCAAAATTTGTATTTTCACTTTTAAATGGAGGAAGTAGTATGTGTAAACTATGAGAGAATGAAACTGGGGAAGGACTAAGACCATTCAACCTTACATTTCCTATGTGTAAAATTTTATTTTTGAGCTTTATAATAACTAATGGAATCCTTGGTCTTTTTAAAGGCCAGAAGTGCCATTCATTTCTGTACTATTTCTGAGTTTCTGGACCAAAATCCAGGTTGACTATATTGTCTACTATTCTATTTTTTCAGGGATCCATGTGATGAATACCTTCCTGAGTTCTAAGAAAAGTTTACCTCTGCAGACAAAAGTGCATGTTCTATACCGTTCTCAAGTGCCATGTCCTACTTGAATGTTATCCCAGGAGAACCCCTGATGGAGAAGGGATAAGATAGAAGTTAGCCAGGGCACCACAGAGTGAAGATAAGAGAAACTGGTGCCCTTCCACTTCCCCACCCTCATCCCCTATTTCAGCAAGAACAAAGGAGACATATGATAAGTGATACCCATACAGATAGCCTGGTGTGCGGGGACTTAACATGGGGACCACAGACGAATGCCATGATTTATGCCCCTAATGAGGAAACTGAAAAATGATGTAACAATAACTCCACAAGGCCCTCTCTCCACCCCATTAGCTGGTGGTGAGGACATACATAATGTATCTTCAAACTCAGTTCTCATTGGCCCAGCGCCAGGGTGGAATAGTGCTTCTCATCATGGCTCAGTGGAGGGGAACCCTAACAGGAACACAGGATGTTTCTCTTTTGCACTTTACCGCTAGAGCGCTCAAGGCTCAACTCTGATTAGCAGGTCATCTCAGGTACCCAATAACACTTACGCCTTTAGTCCAAATAGTCCTATTTTATTTATATTATTTTGTAATGGATACTAACTACCCCTTAACCAATGTGTTGCACTCAGTCTGAAAGAAAGGCTGAGTGTTGTCCTTTCTTATGAGTGCTGTCCTACCTGATGAGCCTATGAGTTTATGTTCCCACGAGTTGGGCAACATGTTTACCAGGAGGCAGGTGTATTTGACCGAGTGCTAGTTTATGCCAGTTGTGTTACAGCTATTATTATAAAACAAATTTTGATGGAAAATTCTATAGACTTGGAAATATTAGTGCCAAAAGAAATAGAAGCATGTCTATGAGAACAAAGTTGTATGCTTTGGAAAGCTTCAATAAGTTAAGTTGATAAAAATGATGTGGAATTAGGCATGAGAGGGGCAAGTGGAAAAGCTGGGGGTGGGGGTTAGTTCTTTAGGAGTCTACATTCTGCTTGCTTTGAAAATATCTTTAAACTCTTCCTTCATTTTAAGGAAAACAAAACTTGAAATTGCAGACAGTGGTGGGTTATGAGTGTGACCATGTGTTCCAAGAAAAGATTTTTATCCTGCATCCAAATATTGGTGAATGAATGTATATTTATACATTTAAGGTGAAATGGAATGATTAAGATATATATCTTTTATTTATGATTTCCTACATTACCTGTTTATTTTCAATGAACCAACTATTATAACAGATAATAGAAATATATACTGTAAAAATAAATTCTAATCAATTTGTGAGTAGGAGAGATAGTAACCTAAAAATACAAAGGAATAAAAGTTAATACATAAGAACTTAAAGAGTTCAATATCAATATTTCAACTTGGCCAGATTAACCTGATAATAAAGTGATGAGATGGGTGTGTATGACACATATTCACTAAATTTGGAGAAGTAAGATTACTTCTTACTTTAGATTACTTTAGATAAGATTAGATTACTTTAGAGAAGACTGTCTTGCTCTAGTGATCACAGCGTATGGATGATGGTAAGACAGGCTCAGAGCTGCAACCTCAGGTGTCTTCAGAGACCGATTTTAGCAGGTTGCTATGGTAATGGAAAAATCCTGGAGTTTGGAGTTAGCCAGACATAAGTGTCGTGGACCAACTCCATCACTGGCCAGAGTGTGATCTTGGGCAAGTCACTTAACCTTTTGGAGCCTCGGTTTCCTCACCTGTAAAATGGAACTAATAATTCCTCTTTCACGGACCTGGGAAGAGGATTAAGCTCCAAAATTCTATCCACAAGGCTGGGTAATGGTCTTCAGACACTCAATAAGAGAGTCTTCCTTCTCTTTCCTGTTTTTCCCAAATGCAAAAATTAGCATTTGGGGTTATTGACCAAATATACAAACACCCTGTTGCTCACCCTGTTGTTTTAACACGAGAATTTGCATTTGGTTATTCTCTACACATAAACATTACATTAAAGAAACATTACATCAGCTATAAGCCCTTTAGAACATAACGATACTTAAAATACATAACTCTTTCAAATGACATAAAGATATGTCTCTTTCTAAAAATTGTATTGAAGTGTAGTTGATTTACAATGTTGTGTTAATTTCTGCCGTACAGCAAAGTGATTCAGTTATACATGTATGTATTCTTTTTCGTATTCTTTTTCATTATGGTTTATCACAGGATATTGAATATAGTTCCCTGTGCTATACAATAGGACCTTGTTGTTTATCCATCCTGTATATAATAGTTTGCATCTGCTAATCCCACACTCCCAATCCTTCTGTCCCCCACCCCCCTTCCCCCTTGCCAACCACAAGTCTGCTCTCTATGTCTATGAGTCTGTTTCTGTTTCTGTTCATTTGTGTTGTATTTTAGATTCCACATATAAGTGATATCACATGGTATTTGTCTGTCTCTTTCTGACTTACTTCACTTAGTATGATCATCTCTAGGTCCATCCATGTTGCTGCAAATGGCCATATTTCATTGATTTCATGGTTGAGTAATATTCCATTGTGTACATATACCACATCTTCTTTATCCGTTCATTTGTCAATGGACATTTAGGTTGTTCCCATGTCTTATCTGTTGTAAATAGTGCTGCTATGAATATAGGGGTGCATGTATCTTTTCAAATTATAGTTTTGTCTGGATATACGCCCCGGAGTGGAATTGCTGGATCACATGGCAACTCTACTTTTAATTTTTTGAAGAACCTCCCTACTGTTTTCCATAGCGGCTGCACCAATTTACATTCCCACCAACAGTGTAGGAGGGTTCCCTTTTCTCCACACCCCCTCCAGCATTTGTTATTTGTAGACTTTTTAATGATGGCCTTTCTGACCAGTGTGAGGTGATACCTCATTGAAGTCAAATGGCATAGATATCTCTTGACAACTGTTGTTTTTAATTCAATAACATAATATTGCAGACACTCTTAGCTTATCAACCGATTCAGACAAGAAATGGCAAAGGCCTTATGCTCCTATTCTCTAAGTCTACATGGATAAGTGTGGTAAATTAAGACACAAGTTTCATTTAGGGGCTTAGGCTCAGCCTGGGTAGCCATAATTACTGGGCAATATTTCAGTGTGTCGGTCCTTACGTTTTTATAAATTCCACACTCACCCACCACCTTCTTTCAAACGAACCTGGAATTGCTGCTTAGGTGGAGAAACGATGTTTTTAAAAGGCCTGTAGATATCATTTCATGGGACACTCTGTTTCCTGGGCTGTGGTAAATCTAGGCCAGCAGACTGCTTCAAGTCGTTGACAAATTCCACTGTTGCTTACTTCTTTTTTTCCATGAAGTTTAAAATAAACCATTAACCTATTTCCAACACAGTGTTTGGTATTGATTTAATTTAGCATGTGTTATTCATTTGCACGCCTCACAACGGTTGCTTAATTGTCTAAATTTTCCCTGTGTAGAGTGTGCTGTCTATGGAATCTCTTTCCACAGAACGCTCTTACAGAGTGTAGCTTACTATTTCCACAACATCTGTCTTTTCTACTAAAGAGCAGATTAACAGTTATGCTTCTTTTAAAGGTGTGTTTGCATATGTGTGTGTGTATGTGTGTGTGTGTGTGTGTGTGTGTGTGTGTGTTTAGGGGAGGTTGGGCAAGATATCTGCTTCTTGTACAATTCATTTTCTGGTACAATAGTTTTCAGTCTTATCAGCAGGTCAGAGATTTTGCTGTACCCACAATGCAGCTGGCAGGATTGCCCTTTTCTTGTGCCTTAGTGTGTCACAGAAGGCCACCTTATTTCCATTAAATGTGCAAAGGAGATAGCATATGCACCCTCCCTCTTGCTACCACTCCCCATGACACACACACACACACACACACACACAGCTCCTTTCAATTGTGTTAAGCAGTAAAGCAGAAGGATGTTTTAAATTAGTGTTTTGTTTTGGCAGTGGTTGCTATGTGTTCGTGTAATACAGCTTTAATCAAATCCCCAAAGCTGAAGACCTTTCAGCGTATCTTAGGCTGCACTGTGCACGGCTTATTCCACTTGAAGTGGCCACCAGGGAGGTACAATTAGCTGTTCCCATGGAGAAGTTTGTTATAGTAATAAATAATAAGGAGCATAGGTAGCAATGGAATCAATTAAAGATATTTTTGACCATCTAATGGTTTATGGGAATGCTAAATAATTGACAACAAGTTTGGGACTATGTTTTCTATCTATACGTCTCCTTGTCACTAAACTTTGACCACACACACAGGACGGTGTCTGAGGTCACTACTTTTTCCTCCTTAAAGCCCCATTGTCAAGGGTACGGTATGAAAGACAGTCTCAGCCCTTACATAACCAGGCTGATTTTGATAGGGTTAAAACTCCTCTGTAAATATTTGCTGCAGGCGGAAATCTAACATATGAAGCAGGAGAACAAATTGTGTTATCAGTTTCAAAAACAATCTGTTTCGCCATTCATTTATTTATTTTTTTAACCAGTGTAAAACAGAACAATAGGAGTTGACTGGCTGAGTGGGCTTTGTGCTTTGTCTTTGGGTCCTAACAGCTTTGATGTTAAAACAGAAATTTGGCAAGTGGGACATTGGTAAAGTGCTCTAAATGCTTTTGGCATCTTGACAGGGAAAAAACATCAAAATGGTCAGGCTACCTTGGTTTGAAATTGGTGCGTGTGTGCTCATGATTCGCTTTATAAATAAAATCTCAGAAGGAAATAGGGCGGATGGGTCTATTGTGTGTATTCGGGGATGAATTGATATGCCACACATCACCTAAAGCAGGTCAGTGATCCATGAGCTTAGCAAGATTTACATGAAAAGACACAATGGTTCCTTCAGAGTTTCTGGGTAAGTGACATATGGCCTCATTGCCAAAGTGGGTATCAATGGGAATTTGTCAGAATAAATATGGGCTAAATAAAGTTTAAATCACAGTTATCACCATGTGATTATGAAAAGTAGTTCTATCGGATGCTCTATTTTACAAATGTTATTAAAATTGTAAAAAAAGCACTCTGTGGATTGGTTTACCTTAATGCAGACTGCTCTGCTCTTTACTGAGGGTCTCTCTGAAGTCAACATGAGCAATGCAAGGGTAACAGAAACTGCCAGTATCAGCTGCTGGGGTTTGAAATTTCTAAACACACATTATTAACCCCTCAAGCAAAATGTATTTAATATAATAGTACCTTTTACTTTAGCAAGGATTGGCAAAATTCAGACCATGGGCCAAATCTGGCCCACGGCTTGTTTTTGTAAATAAAGTTTTATTGAAACAGTGACATTCAGTCATTTATCTATTGTGTATGGCTGCTTTCATGGTATAATGGCAGATTCGAATAGTTGGAACAAAGATTGTACATATGACCCACAACGCTGAAAATATTTATTCTCTGGCCTTTTATAGAAATAAGTTTGCCAACCCCTGAATTATAAAATTCCATAATCTGATGATTTAAATTTACCTGTTATCCTCACTATATCCTTTTGAGAGGAAATTTTTTTCTCATTCCTCCCATCCCTATTTTTCAGACCTGAAGACTGGAAGGCAAGGAATCTGAGGATGACCCAGTGATCAAAGAGGATAGTTCAGTGATTTCTAGTTCTTTTCTGACCATAACTATTGATCAAGAATATCAGCAGTTATTGAACGGAGTGACATGCCCAACAGAGAAATATATCCTGTTGGAAGGATCTGGCCCATTGCCTCAACTTAGTAGCTGGGTCAGTTTGAAATTCATAAGGATGGTGAAGAACTCCAAAGGGTAAGAGTAGAGGTCAAACTAGAGCAAAACTAAAGAGTAAAAAAACAGATTAGCTCTAGAATTCAGAAGGAATAAGAAATATATAGGAACAGAGCAAAAGGCTCCAAAGAAACTACTTGACTGTGGAAAGAGTGTCTGGAATTCCTTTTCACTGATGATGGCTCCTTGATGGTCATCCTGGGGAGGGTGGATGGTTTTTGCATTTCCACAGGAGCTCTAGTGTGTAGAAGAATGAGGGCTGGTCCCTTCCTCCTTTGCCACATACAGGATGAGCTTCAGAGAGTTGGTATAAAATGACGAGAGGATGAAGCACAGAAAGGTGGTCTTTCTTTGCTCTGAGCCAGGAAATCACTCAACTTTCACCCACATGGTTTGAACACATTGACAGTACCAGTGTTTTTCTTTTTTATTCTGTTTTTTTGTTTTTTTGTTTGGACCCAGAATGTAGAACAGTACATATTCTAGAATTGTCTCATTTGACAATTTCTACATCTTCTCTAACTAGGTAGGGAGTTGTAAATGTGACTTAGGGTTAAGATTCTTCCTCTCACAAGAGGACTGTTTTATTGGTACTGTTTTTTTTTATTATTGAAAGTTACTTGGTAAATAGGGAAAAAATAATCACATGAAGAGAAAGGATTGAGTGGCTTGGTGCTTACTTTCTCGAGATTCAAAAGGCTGAAGGCACCTGATCTCCATGCTCCAGCTACTCTGCACTTACTCTAGTCTGGAGCTCACCATCCTCTCTTCCCTCCCCCAGGGGGAACTCCCCTTCTGCCCAAATGACTTCTTCCTCTTCGTGTCTTAGCCTTGGACCAGTTCTTCCTGGATGTCTCCTTTGACATCCCATACAGAGAAGGTTGGGTCTCCCTGTTATTTGATCCATCATACCCAAGGCTTCTTATTGTAGAGTCTTCTTTGTGTACTCATCATTATTAAATTATTCCTCTTCTAGACTATAAGCTCTCTGAGGGATTCTTCACTGCTGGTTTCATCATGACGATGTAGTGGTTACTCAACTTCAGAGACTCAATTACGAGACTATCTTTAACGTAAAGACCAGAGAATCTGCAGAGAGATGTTATGAATTTGAGTTCCTCTCAGTTGGATAATCTTTATAGTTCTATGATAAGGTTGGTGAAGGCAATAGGACTAACATTTATTGATCAACCTCTTTGTGCAGACATAGCACCTCGACTTCTAGAGCATTCTCTCATTTAGCCATCTCAACAAGCCTATGTGGTTGGGACTCCTATGGCTGTGCTGCTACAGAGCAGGTCCAAAGAGGTTAAGTGACTACCAGGGTCATGTTGCCAGAAGGTAGAGGAGCCAAAATCTGAATCCAAGCCTAACCATTTATACAGTCCAACTTTTTTCACTACTCTCTGCTACTTCCGGTAAATGCATTTTTCTGGATGAGAGTCAGGAAAAGTCAACAATTTTTCTTGCTCCTTTCTTTTTCCTCTTTCCTTCACACCTCTTCTTTTTGTTTCTTTGTTCCTTTTCCACTGGTAAAACTTGAGACCTGTCAAAATTATCTATAAGCACTCTTTGTCCTATGACTGAGAAGTTGTTGACCTCTGTTTTCTTGGCTGAAAATAACAGATTTCCTTATTCTACTTCTTACCACTCAAGACCACACATTTTCAACCCCTTAAAATGCTTGCAAACACGGAATTAGGTTTTGTGTAAATATTTAAGGGTTTTATTTTCCTTTTAGAAAGGGGTGTTAAGTGAGATTTGGGTGAGGATTTTGGTACATTCAATCTTTATTTTTTCAAAAGGCTTATTAAAAACAACAACCCACATACTTTTTATAGAGCTCAAGTAGCAATTTAGTTCTCCAAAGTCATCATCCCTACCCAATGTTGTATAAAATTAGTAGAAGATTAGATAAAATTATTAATCAAGGCAATCAAAATGGGAAAAGCAAAATAAGTATTCATTCTAAGTTATTTTGCCTTTCTTGTTATCTAAGAACTCAGAAGTATACCTGTTAAAGAACTCTTCTGAGAGCTTTCCATGAACAGATATTTCTTCTTTAAAATTAAAACCTGAAAAAGGGAAGATGGTTGCTGTGAATCAAGATAAGTCGGAAGTTGAAATTATCTTTGAATATAACATTTAATTTTTGAGAACCCGTGCTATCTAGTCATTCGTATCTACTCTTTTTCTGCTAATGTAGTGGAGATGATCTTCCTGAAGGAATGAGGCATGGGTTTTTGTGCTTCAGTGTGCTGAGTTTTAACCTATATTTCTATATTCTTTCAGTCCCCTTTATGATGCACACTTTACGTCAGCAGGTGGGTAGAGCCTGAGTCTGTTTTGGAACAGCCTTTGGCCCACTAGGAGCCTTGCACTCCTGGTTCAATCTGGAGCCTGTTCCCTAGTCCAGGATTCTCCACTATGGTCCATGCCTGCCTCCTCAGCTTTATCTTATATAGCCCCCTTCCGATATTATCTCCCAACACCATGAACAGAGGATAATTGCTCAAACAGATTGTTCTCTTTTATGTCTTTTCACATTCCATTCCCTTTCAACTTTCAACTAAAATGCACTCTCTTTCTTTTCTTAGTTCTTCTTTAAGACCATACTCAGGCGTTGTTTCTCTTAATGAAGCTGACCTCAATGCCTTACTCTATATGAAGTGAATTTCTCCTTGCTCTAAGCCACTTCAGTTTCTTATTCACACTTTTTGTGTTGCATGGATCACACTGCCCAGAAATTATATGTTCAATGTCTGTCTATCCAAATGGCAAGTGCCATGACATTCCTTTATCGCCAGTACATAACTGAGGAGCTGGCATGTATCTTCTTTGAAAGGTCTTCTTACCCCAGGTATGTGTAGACCTGAACTGATGGATAGGAAAAAGCAAAATTATCTGGTTCCTGGGAGATCAAACACAAAGCCTGGCCCTCCGAACGTGCCAAGACAGTTTAAAATTTCAATATAGTTTGTCATCAGCGCTCTTAGAGTTGCTTTTGTTAGCTCCTATAAAGTTAACTGTTGGGGTAAGATTATGGGAGGTAGTGATTAGGTGACAGAGTGAAGTGTAATTTTTTAATGACTGAATTTCAATCAGATTTATCAATGTTTTGGAGCCATAGGCCAAAATTTACATTCAAAAAACTGATATAATCTAGTATCTGCAAAAGCAACAAACACACGCAAGGTCCTCCTTCCAATGAGTCACCTGAATGCAAAATCAAATGTAATTCAAGAAACCAAAAACACTAAGAGGGGTGAGCTTTGTCAGACTAGACCAACTTGTTCTACTTGTTATGGACAAAGAAAGGACTCAGGAGGTCCCAGGGTTCAGGAGTTTACCTTGTGTTCCAAGGAGCATTCTGTGTCTCCCCCTGCTGGTTTGTGGAATAACTAAATGGAACCACCCCCGAGGAGCCAGAATGGCCATGACCTCACAGCTTTGTATCATCCAGTCCACTGGGCTCTGTGAACTTTTAATAAGGAATGTTGATCAAGAGCTCATGTCAGGATATTTTATTTCATCCCCAGCTCTCTATCTCTGGTTAATTAGCATTCTGCATTTCTTAACAATTCTAACTTCACATCCCATTGAAATAAACCATTAAGGAACTCATTTCTTGCATATTTTAATTCCAGGCTATAACTCCATTGTGATTAGATTAAAATTGTTTTAAAAAGGTGTTTGAAAATAATCTCAAGTGTTACCACAAGGGATGCCATTTCCTCTAGTCGTCAAAGGATTGTTTTAGTTTACCAGTAAATTTGGAAATATGAAAAAAGAAAAGTAATTCTTATAAACAGCAACACTAGGTAAAGTGAATCCACAGAAAATGTAGGGAAAAAAGATTTATCCAAAATTTATTTGTATTATTCTATTACCTTTATTTGGTGATTGTATGTCTGACAGACTCAAATTTCAAAAGAATTTGAAAAGGCTTTTTATTGTGAGTATTTGTGTGACTATTCATGGCAAGACCTGAGCCAAGAGCCCACAAAGAAGATATTGTATAATAGATGGTTTACAAACCAGAAAATGCTCTCTTATTCAATGGTGACAGCTAAAAAACCCAAGCCTTATCATTATCAGCTGAAACACAAAAACTATACAACAAAAAGTGAGGGGAAAATGAGAAGGGGAAAACATAAATGAGTAGAAGCGGGGATTCTTACGTCTAAGATTAGATATGAGGACAACAATGAAACACCAAGAAGTCAGTGCAATAGTGAGCAAAAAAAAAAAAAAGTAAGGTCAGAAAAAAGGGGGAGAGAACAGAAACCATGATGAGGAGAATTGGTTTTGAAAAGTATAAAGGGCACATGGCAGTGCACATCATCATGTTTTTATAGGTCTGGTTGTGATTGTAGAACAATATTTGGTATTAATGGTTAAATTGTGTTCATTATATTTTGTGTGCTATGTTAGGGAACAGTGTTATGTCTTTTAAGGAGCGTTTGATTAAAAATAATATAAAATTTTAAATTTACTAATTCACAAATATTTATTGAGTACTGTATGGTATGTTAATTTCTTAAACAACTCTAAAATATCAGTAGCTTAGTGCAAGGCTTTATTTCTTGCTTGCGTCACAGTCCTGTGCTGGTCACTCTGGGACCCATGCTTCTTCTACCGTAAGGTGCTACCATCTGTAACAAATGGCCTCCAAGTTTGCTGAACAGGAAGAGAGACGAAGATCACCCATGAAAGGTTTAATGGACCAGCCCTAGGGGTGGCTTACAACCCTTCTGCCCACATTCCATTGACCATAAGTCAGTCACATGACTCCAATCTAATTGCCAGCGGTTCTGGAAAATATTGTCTTCCTACTAAATAATAATATGGATGTTGATTAGCAACAACATTCTTTAAGGGTCTAGAAATTTAGCAGTGGAGGGAGGGTTGGGGGAATAGACAAAGGTCCTGCCTTTATGGACAGGAAATAAACAATAAGTGAAACAGGTTAAATGCATAGTGTAAGTGGCGATAAGTGTGAAGTAGAAAGCACTCAGGTAAGGAGGGTCCAAGTGTGTCAGGACTCAATTACCATTTAAATAAGGCAATCAGTGAAGGTCTCACTAGGAAGGAGACCTTTCAGAAAAGATCTAAAGGAGGCAAGGGAATGTGTGGATATCTAAGGGAGGAACATTTCGGACAGAGAATACTGCAAATCCAAGATCCCTAAGGCAGGAGTGTGGAGGAAGCCAATGTGGCTGGAGTGGAGTGAGCTGGTGGTAGTGGGAGGGGGATTAGTAGGAGATGAGGTCAGATGAGGTCAGAGAGGCAATGGGAAAGGAAAGTCTCTCTCTCTATATATATGGTAAGGACTTCACCTTTATCTTTGAATGAGACTGGAAGCAATGGAGGGTGTTGAGAAGAGGATGGACACGCATGTATTTACGTTTTACTGCCCACATTCCATTGACCATAAATCAGTCACATGACTCCAATCTAACTGCCAGGGGACAAAAGTGAATGCAGGTAGACTTATTAAGAGACCATCCTAATAATCCGGATGAGATGGTTAGCAGTAATAGTGGTAAGACTATATCTACTATCCAAGTGGAGTCCACAAGATTTTTCTCGTTGATCAGAGGTATGGCAGAGAGAAGAAAAATCAGGTATAATTCCAAGATTCTGTGTCTTGTCAAACAGAAGCGTGGGAGCCACAGATTTTTAAAGGGGGAGTGGTGGTCTTACCAGGAGCTAAGTTCTCGACATGTTGAATTTGAGATGGTTATTAGCTCTTCAAGTAACGATCTGAGAAGGCCCTTGACTATGATGAGTCTGGACTTCAAAGCAGAGGTGTGGCTGGAGATAGAAATTTGTTAGTCATCAGAGCCTCCTCAGACGGGAGCCCTCAGCAATGAGAGAAGTGCTCCAAGGCTGAACTTGAGGCACTTCAACGTTCCAAGTTTGGATGGATGGGGAAGACCTACCAGAGTAGATAGAGAATACCTGGCTAGGAGGTGGAAGGAAAACCCTTAGACTTTAAGGGAAGGAAGGGCTTCAGGAAGAAGGGAAGGAGTGAGTGGAACAAATGTTGCTGATAGAACAAGTGGAAAATAAAGATTGGGGTTGACCATTGGGTTTAGAACACAAAGATCATTCATGACCTTGACAAGAGTTTTGTCTACACCAAGTGGTGAGAATGAAACCTGTCTAGATGTTGGAAGAGAGTGTGAGGAGAGGACGTGGGGATTATGAGTATAGACACTTGTTTTGCTGTAAAGAAAAGGGGAGAAATAAGGCAGTGGCTGGTGTGGGTAATGGATTAAGAGACAGTTTTTTTCTTTAGATAATTATATGCTGATGAAAAAGATTCAGTAGATGGGAGGTGCTGATTCAGTAGATGGGAGAGAGAGAAAATATCTAGAGCAATTTTTTTTTGAGCGGCAGGAGAGGACAGGACCAAGTACACAAGGGCAGGGATTGGCCTTTCCTGGCAGAAGGGATGCTCCTGCAGAAGCAGGGAAGAAAGCAACGTTACCTGACCCAGGTTCAGGGAGGTGGTGGGTGTAGGTGTGAGATCTCGTGGAGCTTCTCATCTGATTGTCTCTATTTCCTCAGTAAAATGAGGATGAGGACAATGGAGGAACTCTTCGATATTTGAGGAGAGGAAAAGAGGTACAAAATAGTCACCTAGGAAAGCAGGAGAGTGAGTGGACTGGGAAAACGTAGTATGATTGTCCAGCCACAATAAAGGCTCTCTTGTGGAGAGTGAGCAGGAATTTAAAGTGAGGCAAGTCAGCAGTCCTGTGTTTATTTCCAGTTTCATTTAGTTTCAGGAGGGCAGGTGAGGATAAGAGGAGAGTTGGATTTGACTAGAGTTGCATTTTTCAAGTGAGTAGACCAAAGAGAGAGAGGGAGAGACAGCAAAGGAAAGAGGGCATATGCACAGAGTGATTATAATGAGCGGCTACAGCATTTTACCTGGATAAGCAGTGATGTGAGGGTCAGACATAGAGAACAGACCTGTGGTTGCTAAGGGGGAGGCATGGGGGGGAGATGGATTGGGAGTTTGGGATTAGCAGATGCTAATATATATATATATATATATATATATATATATATATATATATATATATATATATATTATAGAATGAATAAACAACAAGGTCCTACCATATAGTACAGGGAACTATATTCAGTATCCTGTGATAAACCATAATGGAAAAGAATCTGAAAAGGGATGTATATGTATATATAACTGAATCACTTTGCTGTGCAGCAGAAATTAACACAAGATTGTAAATCAACTATACTTGAATAAAATAAATTAAAAAAAAAGAAGTGAAGTGACAGTGTAAAGAGCTAAGAGGCAGTTTCACAGGTAGGATCGATGGATTGTAGACACCCGTGTTTAGTTAAAGTGTTAGAGGATGTAAACTGGAAAGACTGAAGATGGTGAACAGAGAGGGGTGAACTAAGATGAGGTCATAAATTCTGGTAACTACAGGTCTAAGGCATGGGTGACTGTGAAAGGGGATGCTGAAATAACGTGGAGAAGAGCTTAAGGAAATAAGTAAGCAAACAGAGTTTGGGAATTATCATCTGTGTGGATATTGAAATAACTAAGAATTATGATAGGAGTAAGCGACCCTGTGCCAGGAACAATAATCTTCAAAGAATTGGAAGGAGATGACCTGTTAGTCCATAGATGGTTAGAGAAAGAAGGAATGAGCCAAAGTGTAATCTGATGACAAAAGAGTCAGAGCTGGAGAGAGCTGGGAGGTGAGGGAGAAGGATTTGATGTGTAAGAGAACTAAAGACAGTGCCTACCTCTCAACCAGCCTGCTGGTATACAAGCAGGGGGAAAGAGCAGGGGAAATGATGTTCCCCGGAGAGCACCTGGTTTCAGTTTGAAACGCAAGATAAATGAGAAGAGATTGAGGATTTTGGAGAATTTGATGATGTCCAACAGTGAGTTCCAAAGGGCAATGTGGAAAGGATTCTGATGACCAAAAGAAGTGAAAGCTATATTGTCATACTGAGTGAAGTAAGTCAGACAAAGACAAATATCGTATGATGTCATTTATATGTGGAATCTAAAAAAATGGCACAAATGAACTTATTCACAAAACAGAAACAGAGTCACAGCTGTAGAAACCAAATTTATGGTTACGGGGGGTAAGGGGAGGGGATAAATTGGGAGATTGGGATTGACATATACACACTACTATATATAAAATAGATAACTAATAAGAACCTACTGTATAGCACAGGGAACTCTACACAATACTCTTTAATGGCTTATATGGGAAAATAACCTAAAAAAGAGTGGATATATGTATATGTATAACTGATTCACTTTGCTGTACACTTGAAACTAGCACAACATTGTAAATCAACTATACTCCAATAAAAATTAAAACAAAAAGAAAATCAATTACACAGATCGGTATGAGGATTAGAATATGGGGATACGGTTTCCAACTGAAATGTGAGCACTTAGTTAAATCTGAAGTTTAGATAACAGTGGTTACTCCTTTGTACATTTACCCACCCCCATCTTACCATCACCCCCTCCCTCACCCTTGTGCCCTGGTAACCACTAATCTGTTCATCTACATGGTTTTGAGAATGCTATATAAAAGAATTCATACAATATGTAATCTTTTATGATTAACACTTTTTATTAAGCATAATGTCCTTTAAGTTCATTCAGATTGTTGTACGTACCAATCATTCAATCCTTTTTATTACTGAATAATATTCCATTGTATGGATATGCTGGAGTTTGTCCAAGTATTTGCTCATCTAAGGACATTTAAGTTGTATTATGTGAATGTTTATGTTCTCCAAAAATTCATATGTTGAGACCCTAAACTCCAATGTAATGGTATTTGGAAGTGGTATCTTTGCCTGAGATGAGGTCATGGGGGTGATCAGCCCCAGGTGCCTAAGATAAGCTGTTTTCGGTATTTTTCTATTACCAGTAAAGTTGTGATGAACATTTCTTTACAGGGTTTGCAACCGTCTTCTTAAAGTTGGTTTTGCTCAAAGCTTCCTTGAAAACATGTTCTTGTGTTTTTTGCCAATTCTAAATAAATCCATAATTATTAAAATTGCAAAAGATTCATGGAAAAAACATTGAGATGCCGTATGGAATGAAACACACACACACACACACACACACACACACCAATATGGATGGCTCTTGCACACATAATGGTGAGTGAATTCGAAGCCAGTCATGAAAGTTTGGTTTCATTTATATAAAGTACAAATGCACAAAGTTCACTGCTACTGTCAGAAGTCTAGATAGTGTTTACCCTTTAGGAGAGGCCATCATTGGCTTTTGGGAGCCACCATTGTTCTGTAACCTGATTCGGCTGGCTGATGGTTTCATTGGTCTGTTGGTGAAAATTCGTAGATCTGTATGCTTGTGAGAGATTCACTTTTCTAAATGTGTGTGTGTGTGTGTGTGTGTGTGTGTGTGTATATATATATATATATATATATATATATATATATATATTTGCATCTCAATGAAGTCCAAAAAATGAACACTAGCATGTGATTCAAGAACTTTTCTAATGCCACAATTCCATTTAAAGTTGCAATCATCAATAACATCCTATTTTCTAAAGCTCTTTGAGAGAAAAGGTTGAGGGGAAGAGATGTGTTTCAACTGTGGTGACCTGACCAAACTCCCACTGATTTACTTATAGTGGTATCATTGATTTCATCTGTAATTCTGTTTTTCCTATAATCGATCTCTCTGTCAAAACCCAACCTGAGAACAGTGGAATGGGTAAGCGGATTTTTTATTTATTAAAAGGGCAACCTCTCAGAAATGAAATTACAATTTAGTTGGGATAAATTGTCTTATAACTTCAGTTTTTTACATTAAAGCTATTATTGTGGGGCATTATATGCTGTTTATCATGGCAATGAAAATGTAGTCAGAATGAACTTCTCCAGGCTGTTAAACTGCCTCTTATTAGCATTGAAACTATACTCACAGCCCATTATCTTGGGCTATATTTTTTGGTATAAGGGACTTGCTATCAAAGTGTACTTAATCTGAAAGGAATTGAATTATAATTGGAGTCTTTGTGAAAGAGGAGTTAAAATTATTTGTTATTGCCGTAAGGTAACAGTGTACTGTTGGAATATCAAAGGAATGTAGCATTGGCATTGGGAAGGCACACTGATCATCAACATTTGATGTCAAGTGATACTCTGCATTTTTGGTCCTAATCAATCTGGGCAGCAAAAGAGAGAACATATTTATTTATCAATTCATCTAACAGTCCTGTTTTTTCCAAGAACACTGAGGAGTTTTCACAATGTTCTGCTACCCAACCACAGACGTCACTTATTTCTTCTTCACAAAGAATGTTAGAATCTGAGAGTAAGTATTCCTGTATTTGGAACATAGTAGGTGTTTCATAAATGTCAGTGAAACTAAATCAAGTCTCTAAGAGGTCTGAGTAAAGGGAAACAGAATATTTCTTCTAATAACATATAATTATGCCTTATTATAGATCTAATAAGGGATGCAAACATAGCAAGATAATGGATGTAGAATCATTTTTATCATTTTTATATTATTATAAGCTAGCCTAATTATTGCCAGGCATGGCTGTCAAGATAAAAATAAATAAATAAATGCTGTCACATAATCTACATCAGAGGCTGGACACCTTTTTTTTTTTTTGTAAAGGGCCAGATAATAAATATTTCTAGCTCTGTAGACCATACAGTTCTTATCACAGCTTCTCAATTCTGCCACTTTAGCATGAAAGCATCCATAGACAGTACAGAAACACATGGATGTAGCTGAGTTCTAATAAACCTCTAAAAACAGATAGCTGGCTGGATTTGGCCTGAGGGCCATAGTTTGCAGACCCCAATCTTGATGATTACCTGGTAACTTTGTGATTGTAAACAGGAAAACAAACCCATGTACTGAAATCTCATGTCTGTATATGGTCATAAATTAGCCATCCAGTTGCAAAATATGGCTTTATTTGTTATAATGATGTTTATCATATTACATTATTATTAAATTATAAGGTAATCATAATGCAACAATTTATTTTAATTATAACAGATTAATAACACCTATTGTTATCATTAGAAATAAATAGTGCTCTATTCTTTTTTCTTTGGACACACTAAAATACAAGCATCCTTTACTCCTGAGTAGAAACATAAAAAGCAAGTCAATATGATTTCTAAACAAAGAAGGAATTTAAAAGTTTATTTTCAATTTTCTTCCCTCTCCTTCCTTGATATAATATTCCACCCTCGTGTGTGTGTGTGTGTGTGTGTGTGTGTGTGTGTGTGTGTGTGGCATTGATTGAAATGCATAGCTCCAGCTGCGAGCGTTCCCCAATTCACCGTTGCTTTCCCAAAGTCTTTAAATAGGCAGACTGAGAGTGGGTTTGTCTCTCTCCTGACTTATGAGCAATTTGTTGCTTTACTGAAACAGCAGTTACAACAGCATCTTGTCTAAACTTTGAAGCACTGGGGAAACACAGAGCCAACCAGAGCGACTTCCCACCAGGAGAGACACTGGAGGTGTCACTGCTGACCCACAGGCTAGAATGGAAAGTTCACTCAGAAATAAGTGATTAGGAATTTACTTGTGCCACCAGTCTGAGAATGGCACAAGTCACCTCCTAGCCAATAACTTGACCTGCCCAACTGCCAGACTCGTCATTTGAGGAAGTGAGATAACATCCCCACTTTGCAGGGTTGACATGGGCGTTAAAGGAGATGGAACACATCCAAATGCTTGACTCAGCCAACCAAGGAGCTATTGTGTTACTCATGTGTTTGCTCAGTTCTTCGTTCAGTTGCTGCTGCTTCTTTTGCTGATGACCAGTACTGGGTGAACCGCAGGCCCTGATAAACAATCACTGACTTGTTTTCCACCTTCCAATTTGTATTCCTCTTCGAAATCTGACAGGCTGACACCAGAATGCCATGCCATGATGTCCCCGCATCCTTTAGCTGCACAAGCCGTCTAGGGCAGGAGCTGCAGTGCATTTCCCTATACTTATATTTCCAGTATTTTTGGACATTTAACACCATTAGAACATACAGCAGAATCCAAGTACTGTTTTTCAAGGTAAAAATGTGAGTGTTTTTTCATATCTCAGTGTGTTGAATAACTTTAGATGCAAAGTTAGCACAGCAAACATTGATGTGATGCAAGCAGCTCAGTGCAGAGTCCCTAAAAATAAATATAAGAAGTGCATATGTTACCAAAAAGAAGAGTTATGCATTTAATGGAAAGACAGCTTTGAGGCTTACAGATTCATAAGATCCCACTATTGTGGGATGCAATGGATTAGAAGACACAAAGTAGAGTTGTACCTATTCTATATACATTGCTTAGATAAACCTATCAACTTACTTTTGGGTCTATTGTTTTAAAAGTTTTCTGGAGGCTGTGAAGTTGGTTATTTCAACTGGGACTTCTATTTATGAGACTCTGAAAGGCCACATGATTTGGAGTCAGAATTTTTAGATTTGAGTCCTTAACCGATCTTTTAAAGGCAACGTGGATGAGCTTTTAGATCCTTGGTTTTCTTCTTGGTATGATTACTGTGACACCCTTTATGGGAGAGTCTCTAACGTTCCTGCAAGAGGACACCATCCTTACTCTCCACTCTTGCCTTCTACTGGGTGTGGTCCTTGGAAGAAGCTCTAAAGCCTGGTTTCTCCCTCCTTGAAGATGAGGTCTTTTCCAAGGAAGCTTCCTGACATCAAGCACCATTATTTGCTGGCAGACATTCATTCCCTCTCTTTAGTGGTAATACTATTTCTAAGGTCTTTGGAAACCTCCTCTCCCTTATTTTCAGCATTATAGTTTAATGAGATTGACCCTAATTCCAATATCACTGGTGGATCCAGATTAGTTTAAGCAAATCAGTGTATCCTGTCTCCCTGATCACGGTGAATTGATTAAAGGACACTTAAGTGTCCCAGTATCAGCCCTCACTGGGACAGTTTGAGTCATGTGCCCTTTCCTAGAACCATCAGAGTGTATGTGAAGACTTTGGCTTGAAGCTCAGATAAAGACTTGCTCTTTCCTGCTGAACATGAAGGTAGATGCAAGTCTCCTGGAGAGCCTCTGGCAGTCATTTCTGAATTAGATATAAAAGTAACTGGGCTCTTGGTGGCATTTTAAAGCCAGGGGTTTAGCTTTGCTTGAAGCCAGTGTTATCTCTATATTGTAGTTGCATGAATCAATCAACTCATTTTAGACCTTAAGCCGTGTGAGTTGTACTTTTGTCATGAGCTGAAAAGAGTCCAAACTGAAGTACAGAGGCCCTCCAGATACACACATACATGTCTGAATCTGAGGATGAACATGGAAAAAACTCAAATAGAGCTGTGGTTGCATATCAAAGCTTCATACAAGATTAAGAGCTACACCAACACTGGGGCTCCTATATCCCTCCCATCCCATCCAGTTTCTTGTTTCTTTCTTTCTGTCTCTTAATTCTAATACTTTTTGCATATTCAATATACATATTCAATCCTACTGGCTCTCCTTTATCTGATGTAACACTTACTAAGCTAGACACTGTACTGGGTGCTTTATAAGGATGCCTAATCTCTAACAACCCTGTTAATTAAGGATTATTATTTCCACTTTAAGAGGAGGAACCTGAGGTTTAGGATAACTAAGTGACTTGCTCAAGGTCACACACTAGTAAGTGGTGCAAATTGGATTCAAGGCCAGGCATTTCGGTACCAGACTTTGTGCTCTAACATTTCCTTGACCAGACAATCAGTTTATGGGTGTGTTCTCAGCCCATGAGGAAGATTGATATGGACCTCCAGCCTTCCATGTGTATTAAATTCAACAGATATTTATTGAATGCCTAACACGTGCTAAGCACTTTGCTGGGTGATGGATAGAGACAAATGTCAACAAGCCAGGCATAGATGCTGCTGTCCTGGCTTACAGTCTAGCCGGGTACACACATCAGATAGACTGTCATTATCATTCTAGTGTGATCAGAGCTCCAGCTCTATAGGAGAAGCTGCAAGAAGGCATGCAGCAGAGTTACCTAACCCTTCCTAGAGCACCAGGGGGAACTTCCAGGATAATGTGAAGACTGTGCAAGGACTTGGTGGGAATTAGCCAGGTGATGGATGAGTGAGAAGTGATATTTCAGGGGAAAGGAACAATGTGAACGAAATTCTGGAAAGAGCATGGTGGGTTCAGAGAACGAAAAGCATTTTGAATTATGTAGAGAAAGTGGTCAGCAACGAGGCAGGGTAGGTAATCTTGGGAGCCAGACCCTAGACTTCAATCTTCATCTTAGGAATGGTGGCAAGGATGAAGCATTCAGGCAAGGATCTTGATCAGAACTGTTGTTTAAAAAATCACTTTTGCTGTTTGGAAAACAGATTAGGGGTGGGTTTGGCTGGGGACCTGGAGACTGGATAGGAGGCTAGGCAATGACACGGGTGAAAGATGGGGTGGTCCTAACTCAGAGGGTGGGAATTGAAGAGAGGGAGACATGACAAATATGAGACCTCTCTAGAAAATGGAATTGGCTTGACTTGGTGACTGATTGGACCTGAGGTTTGAGGAAGAGGTGACATTAAGAGTAACTCTTGGGTTATGTCTAGGGTACCTGGGCCGAGAGTGACCACATTCACCAAAATGAGGAACACAGGAGAAGCAGGTTTGGAGGGGAAAAGAGATGAAGTCATCCTTCACAGTGTCAGTGGTTTCTGAACTTTGTGTTGCCTTTCTTTTTTTTTTTTTAATTTTTATTGGAGTATAGTTGATTTACAATGTTGTGTTAGTTTCAAGTGTACAGAAAAGTGAATCAGTTATACATATACATATATCCACTCTTTTATAGATTCTTTTCTCATATAGGTCATTCCAGAGTATTGAGTAGAGTTCCGTGTGCTATATAGTAGGTCCTTATTAGTTACCTGTTTTATATATAGTAGCGTGTGTATGTGTTACCTTTCTTGATTTAATTTTCTCCTTCCGCTCTTTTCCTCTGTAATGGTAACTGTATCTCTATACTTGGTCCAATACATTGCCTAACTTTCTCAGAAAACAGAAATATGAAAGAACTGCTACCATCAGCATATACAAAAGCCACATCAGTGAGGAGGGAATCAGTAGCTCCTCCAGACCAGAAGCTCAGAATTCCCTAATTATACAGATTTTCTATCAAAGACAGACATTAAATAAAAACAAACAAGTTGATGGTATTTGAAGGTTTAAATGATTTGGGGACTAAACAATAGATTTCATGTGGGTGTTGAAATAGTGGTGCATTAGAAAAAAAGGTTTAAGTCAACACTTCTATGCCAGTCATTTTCTTAGGCTTTTAAGCAAATTATCAACAAACCTTAATGAGGAGCCCACATAGGAAAAATCCTTTGATGAACCCAAATTATAGGAGAAAAACAATGGACTTTTTGAAACCAATTCCAGAGTTAGCCTTGCAAAACCTTAAGCTCCTTTCAGCCCAACATCTGCATTTAGTCCCTCACACTGATCCTCCCCTTTCTACCCTCCTCATGGCCTCAGTTCTTAGATGGGGGAAACATCCTCATCTGTCTACAACAAATATAGCCAGTGGTCTCCAAATCACAGACTTTGGAAAAGTGAAAAGGAAAACAAATAAGAGCTATAGAACACTAAATCTGTGACAAAGCTACTGGCCAGTGATGTTTCCTAAGCTCTGGGATTATTGACAAATATTTACTTTCTTGATTCTTCTGATCTGATTCTCTTTCTCTGCAGCTTTCTGTTATGTCATCAGATACACCATAGAGGATGAGAGGCATGGCCATTCATGATGACTCACCTTCCAATGAGCCCAGTTGAAACTTCAGAATCCTTCTCAACACAGTGTTCCAGGAGGTTGTAGGCAATTGGTAGAAACTGGTCAATGCAGTGTATTAATTGATTGGCACCAATTGTTTATCCCTCCCTGTATCTATGCTCTTTGTCAAGGAATTTTGCATTTCTTCCCACTTTCCCTTCTCTTGAATGTCTAGAATTGGACATGTAACTTGCTTTGGCCAATGGGATGTTATTAAACTGTTGCAAACAGAGGCTTGAAATGTGCAGTTGTGGGGACTTCCCTGGTGGTCCAGTGGGTAAGACTCCACACTTCCAATGCAGGGGACCGGGGTTCGATCCCTGGTGGGGGAACTAGATCCCGCATGCATGCCGCAACTAGGAAGCCTTCATGCTGCAACTAAGAAGTCTGCATGCCACAACTAAGATCCTGTGTGCCGCAACTAAGATCCAGCACAGCTAAAAAAAGAAAAAAAAATCTCAAAATTATTTTTTTAAAAAGTGTGCAGTTGTGATCACACTTTTGCCTCATTCTTTTGGCCAAACGGAATAACAAGGGCCAAGTGGGAAGAGACTGGAAGGTTACAGGGGAAAAAGTGTGGGTATGGGGAAGGCTAACAAAATCTGCCGCTAAATCACTGCTTTGTTTTGCTGTTCGAATTAAATAGTGGGCTGAGAGAGAAAGTATTTGGAGTAAGGAAAGGTTGGTTTAAGTAAGGTGGTCAGAGACAGCTTCGCTGAGGAGTGATAGATAAAATGTGGGAGGAGCCACCCTTGCTTAGGGCTAGAGCACGGATGTTCCAGGTCTGGGGGTCTCTGTAGCACACACCGTGTCTTGCAAATGTAACCAGGTGGGAGTAATTATTTATATCACAGGGTCATCCATTATATCATAGAGATGAATCCTGAGGGCACTATAAACATCTGGGTTTGCTAGACTACTGTGTGTCACTGCCTGAGTGAGGCATACTAGTCTATGAGAAAGCAATACAGCCAAAAGAAGAAGATGGAACTTCCTAACAGGGCTTTTGAGATCATGAGAGCCATTGCTTCATCTTGTAATTGGAAAATGGGATGAAGGTAGATTAGTGAGGTTGGGTCCCAGACCACTGAGTGGAACCTGCTGTTTCTCCCTCATATTTTAGAAATGTTTGGTTTGTGTCATACTAGGAGTAAAAGAGGAAGGTGAAAGGGAAGGCTAAAATTCAATGATCCTTGCTGGAAGCACCACAGATCTTGGTTCAGCAGTTCATGGGGAATTCTGAGGCTGCGTTAATGACTCTTGTTTCACGGAAGAGACAGAGGACAGAGAAAACAAGAGAAAAAAACATTAGGAGAGATGAGAGAGTGGAAGCTGAGCCTTCTGCAGTGACTAAGCAAGCAGCTGGTGTGTGGCTGGACAGCTTGAATTCTCTGCGGGTAGATTGGTTATTTGGATGGAAGGGCATGAGTTCCTTGGCTTGGGCTTTCATTGTGAGCAGCAGGTGTTATAATGGGCAGCCGGGATCATTTTTTTTTTTTTTGAGAGGTTGGAGAGGAAACCAGGCTTTTGTCATTGCTACTTTTGTAGCAAAACACTTTTGCTATTGTTTCTAGTACAGCCATTCTGAATCTCATCTGATGGGGTTGGACAGAATTAAGCCATTTGAACAAAATTGGGCAGAACTGCGTACTTTAGGAGGGTCACGTTTGCAAATTTGAACACTTGGATTTTGTTTTATTTTATGGCCAGAGGCTTTAAAATGAGCAGCCTTCTTTTCAAAGAACGATCATGTAAAAATGTCTTGATGTTCTTTTCTTTAAGAGAGGGAGATCCCACGTTCACCTGAATTATTATCACTGCCTCTGGCAGATTTTGGGGTAGAATTCTTTGCCAGGCATTTTTTGCTACTGAAGGCAGTTATTCATTACGTTTACCTGTTTCCTTTTGAAGGCTTCCTGCAGCTTACACATACTGACACTAGCTCCAAATGGTACAGAACAAAAATTCAGACAGTTTAAAAGTGAAATGCAAAAAAGGAACAATGGAAATCTCTCCCCACACTGCCCCTCTCCCCAGCAGGTGAGGTGTCCACACTGTGACCTCCCCTGGGAAACACAGTGAGCACATCAAGAGCCAGCTGGCTTTCCATGGGATGTGTGAGACGCTTTCATACATATCTCACCCTTGCTCTCTTGTCAACGACCGTTTTACTGCACTGACTTTCCTCCCAGAGTCAGGTGGGAAGGATCTTCCCTGTCTGCCCTTTTGAAAAGAACGCCCTCTGTAATTGGTGACGCGGTTGCCCATCCATAGCATGAGTCAGGCAAACCAGCAGAGTCTTGCTTGAGCATCAGGACGGAAAGTCTCACTGGTTGGGTAATGGTGACAGTCTGGGAACAGGCAGTGACTTATGTTGATCAGCATCTCTCCTGCCCAAACTGATGTCTGGGAAGCCAAACCCTTGGCCCGCAGAGAGGAGGACAGCGTGTTCCCTCTCTTGCTGGCTGCAGGGTGGGAATCGCTGCTAATCTGAGCAATGCAAGCCCTTCAATCTTGGAATTATCTAAGAAAAGGCAGTTGCCTGGCACTTCCTCAGCTCACAAAGCAAAAGCCGCTATCAGAACTGCCATCAACAGGGTCTAATCGGACAGAGGCATCAGAACAGCTGAATAATGTACACTCATATCTGCTGGTCCCAGAGATGTCCACTCTCTGAGCTCCAGATGAAAGTGGAAAAGCACAGAAACACATGGAGGTTGATTAAGAACTCTACAGAAGTTATTTTCAAACTTTGGTTATAGAGATTGTTAAAACACACATCCCTGGACCCTCCTCTAAGAAGTCTGAGTTAGTAGGCCTGGAGTGAGGTCTGAGCCTTTGTATTGCTACAACAAACTCCCAGGAGATGCTACTGCTGTCGACCAGGGGACCACACGTTGAGTTTCACTGCTCTACGCTCTAGAGGATTCACAGGTTCCAGAAAGTTCCTGCTCTGCCCAAAAATGTCCTGGAACTCTGGAATTTCTGTTCACTGGCCTCTGAGCTCTGGTAGGCCCACTGCTTCATAAATGGCTCAATGATTATTAGGTTCAAAGCCAAAGAAATTTGATAAACACACATCCATTAGACACCTGGTATTGTTCCCCAATGGCAGGATTTGTCCAGTGTAGCAAGAGGTACCATTATTAGAGGTGGAGAACAGGAAAGAGAGAGAGAGAGAGGCAAAAGTGTTTAGCTTTATTTCTATTTTTATGTTCTACTAATGCAATGGAGTTTTAAAAAGTTCTCTCTCCCTCTGCTTCTCACAGAAAGATGTTAGTTGAAATATATGTGATGAGGGAACCCTACCCAGGCCACTTTGCACTTACACCTCTCACAAATGTTGGTGATTTTGAGAGGATCCCTTGATATGGAAAACAGAGCAGTGCATTGAGTCCTGCTGTGACCAGGCTGCTGGAACATTTGACTGACTCGATAATAATTATCCCTGTAGTGTTCTCAGGTAACTATTGTGGAATTGCTGGCTCTACACTCAGATCCCCCTTCCCTCAATTAGTTTTACTCTCAACACTACTTAAACTGATTTTTAAAGAAATATCATACTCATAAGCATAAATCAAATGCTAATGACCCTTGTTATATATATAACGACAATCCAGGTAAATAATTGTCCTTAGTTGAGGTGGGTCTCCAAAAGAATGCAAAAAAAATTGTTAGATGAATAAATAAGATTGGTTGCACTTTCAGGCTATGCACACAGAGCAACAGATTGCCAACAGACACATGAAAGGATGTTCAACATCACTAATCATTAGAGAAATGCAAATCAAAGCTACAGTGAGGTATCACCTCACACCGGTCAGAATGGCCATCATCAGAAAATCTACAAACAATAAATGCTGGAGAAGGTGTGGAGAAAAGGGAACCCGCTTGCACTGTTGGTGGGAATGTAAATTGATACAGCCACTATGGAGAACAGTATGGAGGTTCCTTAAAAAACTAAAAATAGAACTACCATACGACCCAGCAATCCCACTACTGGGCATAGACCCTGAGAAAACCATAATTCAAAAAGAGTCATGTACCACAATGTTCATTGCAGCACTATTTACAATAGCCAGGACATGGAAGCAACCTAAGTGTCCATCAACAGATGAATGGATAAAGAAGATGTGGCACATATATACAATGGAATATTATTCAGCCATAGAAAGAAACGAAATTGAGTTATTTGTAGTGAGGTGGATGGACCTAGAGTCTGTCATACGGAGTGAAGTAAGTCAGAAAGAAAAAATCAAATACTGTATGCTAACACATATATATGGAATCTAAAATAAAAATGGTTCTGAAGAACGTAGGGGCAGGACATTAATAAAGACTCAGACGTAGAGAATGGACTTGAGGACACGGGGAGGGGAAGGGTAAACTGGGACGAAGTGAGAGAGTGGCATGGACATATATACACTACCAAATGTAAAATAGATAGCTGGTGGGAAGCAGCCACATAGCACAGGGAGATCAGCTCCGTGCTTTGTGACCACCTAGAGGGGTGGGATAGGGAGTGTGGGAGGGAGACGCAAGTGAGAGGAAATATGGGGATATATGTATGCATATAGCTGACTCACTTTGTTATAAAGCAGAAACTAACACAACATTCTAAAGCAATTATATTCCAATAAAGATTTTTTAAAAAAAAAAGAAAGAAAAAAAAAAAAAAAGGAACAAACTCTTATCTTGCCTGAGCATGCATTTCTCTGTCTAGCTCAACTGTGGAAGTGTGTGTATGTGTTTTCAAATCCCACAACAAACCAAGAGAAGCTTGATTGGATCAGGTATTAGAGTATTAGTCAGGAGAGGCTTGGTAATTTTGCAGTAACAAATGGCCCCCCAAATCTCAGTGGTTCACATGACTCACCCAGCAATGGGCAGCTCTGCTCATTAGAGTCACTCGGGGACTAGGCTGATGGACAATCTACTTTGATGTATGTGGTCTGGATTAGAAAGACAGGGAAAGGGCAAGGAGCAAAGTCTTACAATAGCAATTCAGTGATTTGGCCCAAATGTGACGCAGGTCATTTCTGCCCATAATCAACTAGCCCCCTGACAGACCAGGAAGTAATCATGACCTTGCCTATCTTCAAAGAGATAATGAAGCACAAGTTCCCATGAGGGAAATTGGATCTTAGTGAACAGTAGAACAGCCGGCCTCAGGTGGAATCTGTACAACAGCTTGAATCTGGAAGCAAAGGAGATGGGAATTCTTTGTCTACCGACTACAAATGCATGTCAGTTTCATGGCATGAATCCGGGCCTGACTAGAGCCTTCTCTTAGAAAAGGTGAGATCTTTTTTGCAGAAAATGGTGTCATTAACAGTTAGATCAATCACTTTAAGATAAAAGATTTAGACCACCAGGTTAAACCTCTTGTGCTATTAGTCTATGAGATGTGGTGGGAAAGGCACTGCTGGAAATGAGACCATGATTCTAGCCTCCTATCTACCACCCTGTAACTCTAGACAAGTTGTCTCATCACCTCCATATATGAAGTGGTTAGACGAAAAGGTCTCTCGGCTTCCTTTCAGTTCCAAGATTCTGTAATTCTATGAATTATAATCTTTACTTGGATTTATCTAAGACTGACCAGAATATGGTGCGGTAGAAAAAAGATATGGGAAATATTAATGATAATAGTGCTGGCCTTATAATGGAGCATATATAAGTTATGTATTGAGTTCCCTTTAACATCCTGCATATTTCTCTTTGGTGCCAGAGTTGAGTTATTACCCCCAAACCAACTGAAATGCCAAGATTCCAGTCTGGATGGAAGTCCCTTGTGTAATGCTGAGAGGGCGCAGAGCAGTAATGATTCATTATAAAGGACAGGGACTCTGGCTTTTCACCTGCCTGGTCTCTGCAGCTTTCCTGTCTATTCAGATCAATGGTTTGCTAATTACAAAATGTCTCTGGAAGAGTCCAGCATACTCTCTGGTGATTCATGTTTTTGCATTGATTTTCACATAAGCTGAGATGCAGTTGCACCATTTAAGCACTTGGAAATTGGTCATCAATGAACTATTTTGGACTTAATAGATTTGATAAAACTTGAAGACTCTTTATGTTTTGATTTTTGAATTATACTACCTAATATAGTGGGAGCTGAGGCTTATATCCTACTAATCTACAAAGAAATCCAGTAAGGATAGGGTCTGATTTATGGCTGGACTTCTATAGGCAGCCCGAGATGAAATGAAATCTAAAAATTAGTTTGGTTTGTCCCAGACTACTTATTCAGAGAACATTTATCCTACTTCAACCTGAAGTTGGCCTTCCTAGCGAGGTGATTTTTGTTTGAAATGGGGAGTTCTCTGCACTATGATTGGACCTCAATCACCAAACTATAAACCATATTGAGTTCTTTATATCATAAATGCTAATTCAAGAAAAACTGCAGTCACTAATTGATGTAACAGATACCTGGAGTGAATCTCTAAAACAATGTTTTTATATATATTTTTGAGTACTGGGAAGCAAAATGTACTTGATAAATGTGGAGCTTGATCTAGCTGAAGTGGGGTTCCTGGTTTAGTCCTCCAACTCCAAAACCTTCTTCTGATCTTCCCAGGTTGCCCTTAAGGCAAGTTGGTGTCATGCTAAGGAACACATTTAGTAACTCGTCCAGAATCAATAGTCTTACTGCTTTGAAATTGCACTTCAGCATATTGGTCAAAGGCCTGGACTTTGGAGGCCCTATCTTGAGACCTATATCCATTTTGAACTCTGCCATTTATCATAGGTGTCATCTCTAACCTCCTTAATACTGCTTCCTTATATGCAAAATAGTGATAATTATACCTAACTTAAAAGAGCTCTCCTGAGGAGAAAATGAGGGTAAGGAAATTAGCAAGGTGCCTTGACATGTAGTAAGCACACAGTAAATGTTAGTTGTTTCTCCTTCTCTTAATAAGCCGCATGTCTTACTCAGGGCGGCCAAGTGTAATAAACTAATAAGAAAATTAAAGCTGGTTTTACATCTTAAATTTAAGAAATAATTCATATGCAAAAGAAAAGCGTCAACACAAAAGAACTAAATATAATGGATGGAGCATTATTTCATTCATCAAATTCATTCCTTATTATGTAACTTGTGTCATTTGTCTGAGTATCCCCAAATCTTCCAATATTGGGGGGCCACTCTTTTTTAGTTGCTTAAATAAAATAATCTGAAACCATCCCATGAATACTCAAGTCCCCCAATGGGGATTCTTGGACTCTGATAATTTCTCCTAAATAACTCTTATTTTATTTCCTGCTTCTACTGAATTCTTCAAATCCTTCATATTTCTCCTCTTGTTCTGGCTATCCCTAAAGCATCACTTAGGCAAAGCAGATGTGTGAATGTGTGGAGATAGTGCAACACAACCATAAATTTAAAACTATGCCCTATGCATCCTTATTCCTACAAGTCATTACTTACCCCCTGTGATGTATTGTACATGTCAACTTGGTTAGTTATTCAATCAAATACTAGGTATTGCTGGGAAGGTATTTTGTAAATGTGGTTGACAGTGATAATCAGTTGAATTTAAATAAGGGAGATTTTCCTCAATAATGTGAGAGGGCCTCCTCCACTCTCTTGAAAAGTCTTAAGAGCAAAATGGAGGTTTCCCAGAAGAAGAAGAAATTCTACCTACAACTGAAATATTGGCTCCTGCCTAAGAGTTCCAGCCTGAGTACCAGCCCTACCCAACAACTGTGTAAGCCAATCTTTTGAAATAAGTAAATAATCTATCAACTTATCATCTATCCATCTATCTATTCTACTGCTTTTGTTTCTCTGGAGAACACCAACTACCAATACTGGCCCCACTCCCACTTGAAATTTCCCACCCATCTTATTTTCTCTCCTAAAGTAGGTTTTAGAGAAAAAACTGATGGCAATAATTTGTAACACTTATTATTATGAATAATACTGGCTACTATTTAGTCAACACTGGTGTGAGTCAGACAAGTGTTTATTCCTGTACCCTGCTGCCTACCTCTATTCAACCACGTCTCTGTGGGCTGGTAGTACATCAAGACCACATCAATTTCAACCTGATGATACAGTTTCGAATTGTCAGGATTCCCTACCCCAAACAACATCCCCAAGTGCACTGGCCCAGCACTTGAAACTCTACACATTTCTTTGGACAAAGGTCTTGTCATAGAGAATCTTTTGGTGGAAACAACATATGAGGGAAGAAATAATATGTTAGCTGCTAGGTCATTGAATATTTTATCAAAATTCTCTTGATAGGTATAAACAATGACCCATATTTTTAATGAGTACAGTCTTGAGAATTGTCCCCAGAGAGCAGACCTGGATGCAGTTCTCCAGTTGGGGGCCGCCGGTTACCTGCAGGATGTGATGGAAAAAAGTGAGAAGAAAGGTGGGAGGTTGCCAAAGGAAGCACTAGCTGTTTCGCACTTGAACTGGTTCCAGTCACACCTGCTCCCTTTACGGGAGGGCTTTCCATTAAACAGTGATTGTGACGACTTGGCAGGCAGACTGGGTTTGGATGCAGGTAGATTATCAAAGACATTTTTTCCCTGAGAGCTCTCCCCTCTCGTGCACTGCAGAATCATTTCTCTGCCCCTGTCTTCTTTCTCCAGAGCCTCCCAGGAAGGCAAAGGTGATTATCTTCCAGTCTAATGTTAGTTCTTGCAATTCTTCCTTTGACTTCATCGTCTGCTCTTGCTTTTTCGAGGATCCTTTTCCATCTGTCTTTCCTCCAATCTTGGGTCTTCCTCCTGTAGTCTACCTAAGTCTCCTCCATCCTAACAAAAACATTCCCACATCCTGCCGCCTCTTCTCTTAAAATGTCACTGTAAACAATGTCTTTATTTTCTGTCTCCACTTCTTCACTGTCCTTAACTCAAAGCAATGCAATTTCTGTACATCTCATTGTATTAGGACTCTCCAGGAATCCTTTAAACCAGTTGCGAAAAGCAAGAGACTTTTTCAGTTTTCGTCCTACTTGTCCTCTGTTGAGCACTCAGCACGGCTGATCACAGAGGACTCAGCGCCTATTTTCAATCTGGCATCCTTGACACTTGCTGATATTTCTTCATCTCCCCTTTAGTGGTGACACTTTCTTTTCCCACCCCCTAAATGTCAATTTACTCAAAGATTTAGATCTTACTTTTCTGTAATCGTATTGAATCAAGATGTATTCCTCCATCAAGACTTTATTATCTCTAAATAGACAAGTCTCTTACTACTGGTCTAGGATACTCCCCTACATTTCATTTCCACAAAATTATCTGGCTGCCTACTGGTTGTTTCTACTTGTAAGTTTTTCTACTGTATCACACTTAGAGTATCTTCAAACAAAGGTCTTATCCATATTCACAAACTAGTATCTCTTTCCCACATATTCTTATTTTGCACCTAGATACTGGGTTTACAAAATTTGAAGTTCCTCTATCCATACCTACAAAATAGTTTTGAGCCTTCCCTCATAATGACTTTTACAGCATGTCCTTTTATTGCATTTCCCACCACAATTGCATCTCCAATCTTCAGCATCTAGATCTATATTATAGCCCTCCTTCTCGCTGATCTGTCTGACAGATTGGTGCCCAAGAAAGTATGTTTATCATACCATGTTTTTGGCCAGCTATTTGCGCCCCTATAAGAAATGGTTAAAGAATAAGGTCTAATTTCCTTCCCCTTATATTCAGGACCCTCCCCATTCAATCCTAATCTTACTCTCTAAACATCCATGTACAGTGATCCTAATCATTGGGTGACGTGTCATTACCTTGCATTCCTGCCTCCACATGTGATATTTTTACTTCATTGGAACACATTCTTCCTGCTCTTTTTTCTTGCCCACCTTTGGTACCCACCACAAATTTTGACACTTATTTGTCTGCTTTAGTTGCCAATAAATCCCATTTTTTCTGAATTTCTGAAACAGTTATAAGCACCAAAGTGTCTTTATCTAAATATATTTATGCCGATATCTGTCTTGCTGAGCAGACCTTAAACTCTTTTAAAGTCAGGGACTATGTTTCAGACATTACATGAAATTTCTAAAAATCTTATATTTGTACTTGTATGGAAATATGTATGGAAATATGTTAATATAAATGTTTCAGACATTACATGAAATTTCTAAAAATCTTATATGTTCTGGTATAATGTTATAAGTAATAATCCTATTTATTACTTTAAAATGTATATCTCAGAAATAACTAATTTTCTTGTCAACTGCATTATTATGAACTGTCATCAAATCTTTAACCGTGGTCATTTTTAAGTCTTTTGTCATTTACAGACAGTTCTGGGTGTACTCTGATGATTTTGCAAATATGTTCCTATAAAAGGGTTTCATCTTCAAGAAATACATGGAAAAGACTCTGACAAGTACAGGTTTCTGGTAACGGACTGTACTGCTGAACTGAATGAATAAGCATTTTCAGAACTCTAATGAAAAACTGATGAACTCATAAAAGTGCTAACAAAAGATCAAGATGAAAAAAAAAAATTAATTACATGGGACTGAGTGAACTGATGAGGATGAGTATAATTTTTGTGACTTTCTGTCTGAATTTAAAAAAAAAAAAAAATTCCACAAGGACTCAGAGGCAAAGAATATACAAATCAATTTTCACTGCAAAGTAAAGGAGCTGTTACAGTGGAGGATTACTGGACTGAATGTCAATACTATGACATAGTATGAGTGTGTTTCATGTTTGGTAATTGCAATCATTGTTGCTTTTGTTGTGGTCATCCATGTACAATGCTTGGTGTCAGTCGATTTATCTCTTGTAAAAATAAAATACAGTGTGTGTGTGTGTGAAAAAAAAAAAAAAAAACACTAGTGCTTAGGAAATCTATTGGAGGCAGAAGCAGTCAAGGGTAGCCTAGGGTTAGGGTTAGGCTTAGGGTTAGGGTTAGGGTACGGCTTAGGGTACGGGTTCGGGGAGGGGTTCGGGTCCGGCGTAGGGTATGGGTTAGGGTTAGGGTTAGGGTTAGTGTTAGAGTTAGGGCTCGGTTTAGGGTACGGGTTAGGATTAGGGTACGTGTTAGGGTTAGGGTAGGGGTTAGGGTTAGGGTACGCGTTAGGCTTAGGGTAGTTATTAAACCTATCCCACTCTCTAGATACCCCTTAGCACGTAAAGGAATATTATTTGGGGGTCGAGCCATGGAGAAGAGTTTAGACACTAGGATAAGATAAGGAACACACCCATTATAAAGAAATCACATTAGGATTCTCTTTTTAAGCTGTTCCTTAAAACACTAGTGCTTAGGAAATCTTTTGGAGGCAGAAGCAGTCAAGGGTAGCCTAGGGTTAGGGTTAGGCTTAGGGTTAGACTTAGGGTACGGCTTAGGGTACGGGTTCGGGGAGGTGTTCGGGTACGGCATATGGTATGGGTTAGGGTTAGGGTTAGGGTTAGTGTTAGGGTTAGGGCTCGGTTTAGGGTACGGGTTAGGATTAGGGTACGTGTTAGGGTTAGGGTAGGGGTTAGGGTTAGGGTACGCGTTAGGGTTAGGGTAGTTATAAAAAAAAAAAATAAAGAAGCATATTTGTACTTCTAATAAAAAAAAAAAAAACACTAAAAAAAATAAAAATAAAAAAAATAAAGTCAGGGACTAGTTCTCTGACTCTTAAATCCCTGTTACCAGAAAGAGTATTTGTTGCTGTTGATGCCAAGAGTCTTCAATAGCTTTATTTCTACAACAGAAAGAGAGCAGCATTTCGTAGTGGTTAAGAGTGCAGGTGTCAGACTTGAAACAAACATGGCAGCTGTGTGACCTTGGTCATGTTATTTTAACTTACTAAGCCTTATCTAAAAAAATGCAGCTAATAATAGTACCTGCCTTAAATGGCTGTAAGAGTGAAAGAGATAATACATGTAAAGCGTTCAGCATACTGCCTGGCACATATTAAGGAGACAACAAATGTTACTTATTTCATAATGGGCACTCAATATGTAGTGATGAAGGACTGAATTAGTATTGTATCACTGAATTAGAAAATTATACACTTGATAATTTTAACATGTCCTTCAAGTCATATTTCTGCATTAGTTTATCAAAACTTGAAAGACTAAAATGAATTAAATGCTGAATTACTTTTCACCAGGCTTGGGCTGGAAAAGTCAGTAATATTTATTGTGATTGTTATGTGCACCATGCTGTAGGAAGCTTATAGTGCTTTTGGGTATAGAGTAGACTGACTTCATATTTCAGTAGAAAAGGCAGATTAGAAAAATTTTAAATCTTGACTGTTAATAATTAGGTTGCTGATTTGGGGGGTGGGTTGCCTTACCTCTGTGTTTTAGCTTTTTAGCCTTTCTGAAATGTATTAAAATTAAATAAAAGAATATGTTTAAAATATTTAAATACTGTATTCTATAAATAAAAAATACTATATGATTGATGCCCTTACTTGAATATTTTACCTTCAAAAGGGTTGTAATATAATTTTTAATAGGTTTTAAGCTATTCTCCCTGTTGTATTATTTGAAAATATATTTTCTTCTGTTTTTGAAACCTCTGGACCTTTGTTTACTTGGAGCCTTTCTCTGGGTAATGCAATATAAGTGTATTGATTATTTAATAGGTGCCAGGAACTGTGCTAGGGATAGACAAAAGCATACACACATAGGCAATGCGATAGTGTTTAATTAAAGTATTACTGAAGTGAACACAGGAAAAGGAGTAATTAAGCAAGACACAGAAAGGCAAATACTGCATGATCTCATAGTTGAAATCTAAAATAATCAAATTCAGAAAAGCAGAGAGTAAATTGGTGATTGCCAGGGGCAGGGTGTGGGAGGTGGAAGTAAGGAGATGTTGTCAAAGGATACAAAGTTTCAGTTACGCAAGATGAATGGGTTCTGGAGTTCTAATGCACAGCATGGAGATGATAGCTAATGCTGTATTATATACCTGAAATTTGCTAAGAGGATAGATCTTAAATATTCTCACTACATACACATACACACACAATGATAATGGTATAGTGGTGGTGGATGAGTTATTTAGCTTGATTGTAATGATCTTTTCACAATGTATACATGTACAGAATACCAAGTCGTACACCTTAAATATACACAGTGTTATGTGTCAAAGATATTTCAATAAAGTTGTTTTTATAAAAAGGGAAAGGGAATAATGAATTTTTCTCTTAGAGGAAAGTAACAAAATTATGAACATTTAACATTTTTTCCTGGACCTTAGAGATTAAGTAGAAGTTTGTCAGATACACATGTGGGTAGGTATTTTTGGCAGTATTCACAGCATAACCAAAGGCAGGGGAACTTGAAGGTACTATTGTACTCAAAATTACGGCTCCCCTGCTATGATTATGGTATTGAAATATGAATGCCTGCTAGGGGCAGTGGTGTCAGCTCACACAAGCTCACTCACGAGAGCCAATTGTCCATATTTCTTCCTGTCTTTGCATTCACTGATACCATGTTGGTAGTTTGCAGTTGGCCATTGTGGGAGTATTTACACCTGGAAAGTAGGCAAACACTCTAAATCGGGGTTTGTTGTTAACGTTGCTGTTCTTTTCCTTCAGAAAGCTGAATGTTAAACATTCATCAGTGCACAACTTGTTAGAACTGGCAGTTTTGAGAAGGTTAGTCCGAAAAGTTAAATAAGGGGATGTAGTGAATGGCTTGGTAATATCAGCTAAGGAGGTTGAATTTTAGCTACTTTATTGATTGATTGATTGATTGATTGATTGGCTGTGTTGGGTCTTCGGTTCGTGCGAGGGCTTTCTCTAGTTGCGGCAAGCGGGGGCCACTCTTCATCGCGGTGCGCAGGCCTTTCACTATCGCGGCCCCTCCCGTTGCGGGGCACAGGCTCCAGACGCGCAGGCTCAGTAGTTGTGGCTCACGGGCCCAGCCGCTCCGCGGCATGTGGGATCCTCCCAGACCAGGGCTCGAACCCGTGTCCCCCGCATTAGCAGGCAGACTCTCAACCACTGCGCCACCAGGGAAGCCCGAGGTTGAATTTTAAATAAGCTCCATTTATGATTTATACAGACATGGGGCAGTTCGTGGGCAAAACCTCTGAAGAAAAATGAAACTTTGCAAAGGGGTAACACAAATGTATCTAACAAAAACCTGATTTTGAGGCCAAATGATTATAGACTGGGTGAATAGATCATCATTGGCAATGTTCAGGGTGAGAAATAAAAAATTTGGAAAATACTTGATTGTCTTGTCAGCCAAAATAAAATGTTCTCTGCAGCTGTAAGAATTCTAAGAGTCATTTCTGCCTTGTAAACATTTCTTGGTACTGCTGACATTTCCTCTTGACAACACTTCATCTTTCACGCAATAACAGCAAACATTGAGCCTGTAAAATTATTTTTTTAAAAACCTTTTGTCCTGTGTTCCTTTTAGAAAAAGTGACTGGTGGAGTCTTTAATATGTAATATGTAATATGGATATATACTAAAATTTAGAAGTGGCAAATTAGATAATCTCCTTTGAATAGATGACTAATCACAGTTCTATGGTGCTTGGTTGTTCTTGAAATGAAATAGTCAATGAGAGCAAGCTAATTACTGAACTAATCTTGAACATGTTTTAACTGTGTTATACAATCTGAAAGGAAGACCAAGAATAAGGAGAGATCAAAGAAGAAAGCAGAGAAAAATTTTAAAAACACTATAGAAGAAAATGGCATAAGTTTGAACATTTCCATAGTGATGTTTATTAACAGATAATAACTTCTAAAGCCTAAGTTTGAGTAAAACAGTGTGTCAGTAAAGACAAATGCACTTATTAGGTGCTTACTATATACCAGGATTTGTTCTATAAGCTTTACAGGTATTCTCTTGTTTGGTATTCTCAACAGCTCTATAATGTAGATAATTCTTATTATCTCTACCTTACTATGAAGAAGTAGATGCACAATGTCAAAAGACAAGTAACTGGCAGACCCAGGATTCAAACCCAGGTGGTCTTCAGCTGCAGCAGCAACACCACTTAACTACCATCCTATAAAATAGTGTTTCTCAAAGTGTGAGCTCTGGAACAACAGCAGCAGCCTTACTTGGGAACTTGTTAGAAATGCAGATTTTATAACAGGAAGAAAACTGGAAAACACAAAAATACATGGTAATTGAACAACACACACTTAAACAACAAATGGATAGAAGACAAAACCAAAAGGGAAATTTGAAAATGTCTTGAGACAAAGGATAATAGAGACACAAAATACCAAAACTTATGGGATGTAACAAAAGAAGTTTTAAGAGCTAAGTTTTCAGCAGTAGATGCATATATCAGAGAAGAGAAAAGATCTCAAATTAAAAAAAAAAAAAACTACCTATACACCTCAAAGCATTAGAAAAAGAAGAAAAAACTAAGCCCAAACTTAGGAGAAGGAAAGAAATATAAAGGTTAGAGAAAAAATAAATGAAATAGAGAATAAGAAAAAAATGGAAAAAATTAACAAAATTAAGTTAGTTCTTTGAAAAAATAAACAAAATTGACAAACTTTTAGTTAAACTAATCAAAAATAAGAAATAGGAATCAAATAAATAAAATTATAAATGAAAGAGGAGACATTACAGTTGATACCACAGAAATATAAAGGGTCATAAGAGAATACTATGAACAATTATATGCAATAAATTGGACATCCTAGAAGAAATGGATAAATTCCTAGAAACATAAAACCTACTAAGACTAAATTATGGAGAAATAAATAATTTCAGCAGACTGATAATGATTAAGCAAATTGAATCAGTAATCAAAAACCTCCCAACAAAGAAAAGCCCAGGACCTGATGTCTTCACTGATAATTTCTACCAAGCATTTAAAGAAGAATTAATGCCAATCCTTGTCAAATGCTTCCAAAAATTTAAAGAGGAAGGGACACACTCAAACTCATGGGCCAGCATTACCCTGATACCAAAGCCAGATAAGGACACTCAAAGAAAAGAAAACTATAGGTCAATGTTCATGATGAATATAGATGTAAAACTTCTCAACAAGATACTAGCAAACCTAATTCAACAGCACATTAAAAGGATCACATAACATGATCAAGTTGGATTCATCTCTGGAATGCAAGGATGGTTTAATATACACAAATCAAGAAATGTGAAACATCACATTAATAGAATGAAAGATTAAAATCATATGATCATCTCAATAAACACAGAAAAAACATTTGACAAAATTCAGCATCCATACATGATACAAACTCTCAACAAATTGGGTATAGAGGTATACCTCAACAAAATAAAGGCCATCTATTACAAGCCTACAACTAACATTATACTCAATGGTGAAAAGCTGGAAGGTATTTCTCTAAAATCAAGCATAAAACAAGGTTGCCCACTCTCACCACTCCCATTTAACATAGTACTGGAAGTCCTAGACAGAACAATCAGGCAAGAAAAAAAAAAAGAGAAAAGAAAAAAGAAGTAAGGCCCATAAAACTCCTAGAAGAAAGCATAGAGAAAACCTCCTTGACACTGGTCTTGGCAATGAATTTTTTGGATATGACACTGAAAGCACAAGCAACAAAATAAAAATAAACAAGGGCGAGTACATCAAACTAAAAAGCTACTACATAACAAGAGTAACAATCAACAAATAGAAAAGTTAACCTATGGAATGGGAGAAAATATTTGCAAACCACATATATGATAAGGAGTTGATACACAGAATATATAAGGAACTCATAAAACTCAAAAGCATAAAAACAAATAATCCAATTAAAAACTAGGCAAAGAACTTCCCAGGTGGCCCAGTTGTTAAGACTCCGTGTTTCCACTGCAGAGAACTCAGCTTTGATCTCTGGTTGGGGAACTAAGATCCTGCATTCCTCGTGGCGCAGCCAAAAAAAAGGCAAAAGACTTGAATAGACATTTTCCAAAGAAGCTATTCAAATGGCCAACAGGTACATGAAAAGGTGCTCAATATCACTAATCATCAGAGAAATGCAAATTAAAACCATGATGAAATATCAACTCACATCTGTTAGAATGGCTATTTCAAAAAGACAAGAGATAACCAGTGCTAACAAAGCTGTGGAGAAAAGGAAATCTGTGTGTACTGTGGGTGGGAATGTAAATTGATACAGCCACCGTGGAAAATAGTTTGGAAATTCCTCAAAAGTCAAAAATAGAAATACCATATGATCCAGCAATTCTTGGGTCATATCTGAAGGAAATGAGATCACTATCTGGGAGATATATGTGCACTCCCATGTTCATTGCAGCATTATTCACAGTAGCCAAGACATGGAAACTACCTAAGTGTTCATTGATGAATGACTGGATAAAGAAAATGGGGTATATACATATACTGAAAACTGGAAGTTTGTTGTTATATATATACTTAAAAGTTACACACATATATACATATATATATAACACACAACACAATGAAATATTATTCAGCCATAAAAAAGGAAATCTTGCCATTTGTGACAAAATGGGTGAACCTTGAATGCACTGTGCTAAGTGAAATAAGCCAAAGACAAATAATGCATGATCTCAAAGGCAGAATCTAAAAAAAAAAACTGAACTCATAGAAACAGAGATTGGTGTTTGCTAGAGGTGGGGGAGGGGTGGGTATGGGCAAAGGTGGGCTACAAATTTCCAGTTATAAGATGAATACATTCTAGGGATCTAATATATAGCATGGCGACTATAATTAACAATACTGAATCGTATATTTGGAAGTTGCTAAAAGAGCAATTGTTAAAAGTTCTCAACACACACACATACACAATTGTAACTATTTGAGATGATGGAAGTGTTAAATAACCTTATTGTACTCATCATTTTGCAATATATACATATATCAACTTATTAATTTGTACACTTTAAACTTACACTGTATGTCAATCATATCTCAATAAAGCTAGAAAAAATAAATATAAAAAATAAAGAACAAACACAAAAAACCCAATTGGAACCACGTGGCTATTTAAAAAAAAAGAAATGCAGATTTTTAGGCTCCACGCCAGACCAACTGAATTGGAAAATCTGTAGTGTGGCCATCACCTGGATTTTTAACAAGCCCACTAGGTGATTCTCTTTTCTGCTAAAGTTTGGGAACCACTGCCCTATAGTATACTGCCTTTACAGCCATTTATAAGGATAACTAATGTTTTAATGACACTGATCTTATATTAAACAGCTTGTGGATGCATGTCGCAACAAATGGAGTGATCAGAAAAGCCTGTGTATGTTGGAAAGCAGAACTGACACTTTGCTCTATTTCCACTGTGACCATGCATCTCACATTCCACAGTAAGAAAAAAAAAATTGCGTCCTGAGACAAACTCAAACTAACAGGATCACCCTGACTGATGCAGGCAAGTCCCTAAGAGAATAAAACCTTTCTTTTTTTTTCTTTTTTATTATCCTCGACTCTCTGAAACAAAAAAAAAAAAAAAAAGGAAATCATTTGATCCCTGCTTTTGGCTCTGCTGATGTCTGAAGGTATGTTATAACCTTCCTGAGTAGGATAACCATCTGAGAAATTGACTGTTTTTCCACTATGATCAGAATAATATAAATATGTTTACATTGGTAATTTTGTATGTGTGTGTTTTAAAAATATTTGGTAGGCCAAAAAATAAATAAATAAATAAATAAAATACTTTGTATGCATTTTATTTGGTGAGCTAAGAGTTCTGAAGTCTGATTCTGTTCCATTTATCTATTGCTTCATAATACATTGCTTCATAATTCTGCATATAAATTGTAGTCGGCCCCATGTATACACGGTTCCTTTGTATCTGGTTCCACGTCCAGGTCTTCAAGCAATCATGGATCATGAAGTACTGCAGTATTTACCATTGAAAACATCTGCATGTAAGTGGACCCACAAAGTTCAAACCCGTGTTGTTCAAGGGTCAACTGTATATCTTATTGGGTCTGTTTCTCTGGAGAATCCAGACTATTAAACGTTTAGAGCAGAGTTCAAACACTTTAACAAGTTTTGCAAGGTCCTCTGTGGTCTGGTTCTGCTTCCATTCTCATCACTCACCATTACCCTTCCTACTTTACCGGTCATAGTCAATTGTTTTGTTCCTGTTTTCTTTTTTCTCTGAGACTGCATATGCTGAACTTCTTGCCTGAAACACCTTTTCCCCACAGCTTTCCTTCACTCTCTACTCTTACATGGGGCTCTAATCAAACTCCCTCGTCCCATTTGAGCCCCAGTCGTTTTTGATCTGCTGTTAGATCTCAAATTACACCATAGTCTCTCTTATTCCTGGGCCCTTGAACATGGTGTTCACTCCTTCTTGGTCTATTCATTATTGCAGTCTCAGTGTAGCTGGTACTTCATTTAGAAAGACTTCCCCTCTCTCCTAAAGATGGGCAAGGTGCTCGGATCACTGGTCCCAAAAACCTGTAGAGCTTTGGTACTTACACTGCATTATAATCACTTGTCCGTTGAAATACAAACTCTGTAAATCAGGAAACTTTTCGGTAATGTCTGCTGCATAGCAGACATTCTACAAATGGTGGTTGAATGAACAAATAAAACCAATACAATGCTAAGTCCAGAGGACTTTCTCAAGGCTGCAAATGAGAGATATAGCCATGACTCAGAAACTGCAGAAACTGTGGGGACTTCCCTGGCGGTCCAGTGGTTAAGACTCTGCCATTCCAATGCATGCAGTGCAGGTTTGATCCCTGGTCAGGGAACTAAGATCCCACATGCCGCGCAGCCAAAAAAATAAATAAATAAAATTAAAAAAAAAAAGAAATTGGGAAGAAGTTCAATTGAAATGGAATAAGGTCGGGGAATGGAGAAGGGTCACTGAAAATAGTGTCACATGGTGAGGTACTTCCTTATCGTTTATTGGTGCAAGGGCATATTTGGCATACTTCAAGGTATAGAGTTGAGTTCACAACTGCCTCAAAGAGAGGAAATAAACTGTGACAACACACAAATATTAAATGATATTTTAATAATCTACAAATATTATTATTATTATTAGCACTTGTGATGGACACATTTTTCCATCCAAAAGAGAAAAACAGCTTGGGAGTTTTCTTAAACAGGCAAACATTCTTTTCTGGAAGAATGTTTGGTGATAAAGGTCACTGTGAACTTATAGAGGAGCTCAGCGGGATGGAAGCAGCATTTATTTATGTGTATTTATGTGCTTATTCACTGATGGCTTTGCTGAGGAAATCTATATTGTCAAGTGCCCTAATTAAGAAATAATAATGTAATTGATTTTTTATGGATTATCTTCAATTGAATCCCTTTACAACAGCAAACTCTCATTGACTTCTCGGGATAATTGATGGCTTCTCAGCACAATGCCCTTGGCTGACTGCAGTGGAGCTGATGCTGTGTCTGACAGTGACCTCCAGCCACCTCTGTTCTCGCCATGGCTACCCCTAGAAAGGCAGCAGGCCAAAGTGAAAAGGGTACAGTCAATTCACTGAGTATCAAAGGTCCGCTCACTTTCATTTTTGTACAGTGACAGGGTTGAACTAAATCAATGATTTGAAAAATAAAAATTCAGCAGAACTCCTTCATCAAACAAATTCTATGTAGGAGCTGTGTATGTAAAACAAGCCCCAGTGGCGTTAACTCTCACTGAAGCCAGGTTGGAAGTGCAGAGTTTGACCCAGTTCTTGTCTCCTACCACCCAAGCAGACTCTGAAGAACTCCAGGACACATGGTACCAAGTCCAAACTTGTACTGCTCACTGCACAACAGGGCAATAAATCAACAGATGAGGTGTTGGGGCAAGGAATAGTGACTTTATTTGGAAAGCCAACAGACCTAGAAGATGGTGGACTCGTGTCCCAAAGAACCATCTTGTCTGGGTTTGGATGCTAGCTTCTTTAATAGAACAAAGAATGGGACATGAGGAGGGAAAGTTAAAAAAGTGATAAATTGTTGCAAATATTTCCTGGTTCCACCAGACTCCAGAGGGGATGTGTTAATTTCTTCTTTTCTGCAGCCATACATGGGTGGTCAGGATGTTTCCTGTGAGCTAAACAAAGGTATTTTAGCTTAATGCTCAGGCATGGGAGGGTTCTGGGAGATGGGCCATTATGTATACTTCAAGCCATAGGCAACATGTCTTTAGTGATTAACTTGTAACAAAAGCAATAGAATACAAAGGTTAAAGTAAAAGAAATAGATCTAATATGGAGTCAGATTTGTTCTTCCCTATTACTCACACAGTTTGAAAGCTGCTGGACTAGATGATCTCCAAGCATGATCGCCCTTCTAAAATTCCAGGATTTTGTAATGTGACTTCAAGGACTCCAGGATAAATCAAAGCAGTCATTTGTCTCATCTTTGGAGTAGATGTGTCTTGAAGCATTTGCCATTGTAGTCCAGGCCGAATATCAAACTTGGTTCAGAACACTCAGACTGTGGTTTAAGCAGAGTGAAGCTGTCTATGCCTCTGATTTTGGTGATTTCATATCATTGTGTGTGTGTTTGTGTGTGTGTGTGCATCTGTGTATACGCACATGTGTAAGATAGTCTGCAATCTTACAGGAGCTCTGCATTTTCTTATTTCAGCAGATATTTGCAGGATTGTGAGGAGGTTGTAGTTATCTAGGAGAAGGAAGCAACAGCTGTTGAGTGAGTTCTGTGCCAGACACTTTTTTTTTTTTTAAACATGTGGGGCCCTATGGCCTGGCCTGGAGAACCCTGATGACAAGAGCACACATTTTAGTTATTAGCACCTTTTTAATTATTATTTATTTATTTTTTTGGGGGGGTCTGTGTTGGGCCTTTGTTTCTGTGTGAGGGCTTTCTCTAGTTGCAGCAAGCGGGGTCCGCTCTTCATCGCGGTGCGTGGGCCTCTCACTATCACGGCCTCTCTTGTTGTGGATCACAGGCTCCAGACACGCAGGCTCAGTAGTTGTGGCTCACGGGCCCAGTTGCTCCGCGGCATGTGGGATCTTCCAGGACCAGGGCTTGAACCTGTGTCCCCTGCATTGGCAGGCAGATTCTCAACCACTGTGCCACCAGGGAAGCCCTCAGACACTTTTTATAAAAGGAGACATATTAACCATATTCATTCATGAGGTAATTAAAGTTCAGAAATGTCAACCAAGGTCACGATAAGTCTCTGTGACTCCAAACCTCATACTTTTTACTAAATGATGATTTATACAGAAAAGAGAGAGACCTAGTTAGATTATTTGAAGAAGGGTTTAATTTAGATATATAATCATTTAGAAAAATGTGGGATTTTACTGTGGTAAAATCAGTAGTAAATTTCACTGGAAAATTCAGTCTTTGAGGGCTTGAAGGAATGGGGTAGTTGAATCAGATCCCATTAACATTAGAGTATGCTTATATAGTCCTTATCTAGAACAATGGTTCTCAACAGGGCATGATTTTACCCACTATAGGGTGCATTTGGAAATCTCCAAAGACATTTTTGGTTGACACAACTTGGGTGGGAGGTATGTGCTATTGGGATGTACTGGGTGGAGGCCAGGGATACTATTAAGCATCCTGCAATGCACAGAATTATTTGGCCCCAAACATCAATAGTGCCAAAATTGAGAAACTCTGATCTACATATACCAGGAGCTTTAAAGGAGCTATTGCAAGATAAGAGGGTAAAAAGACCAGGATGGGAACCCACATATAATTTTTAACCTATTTGAATTTTTTTTGCAAGTCTACTCTAAAGCTTCTTAGCTAGAGAATGACGCCCTGATTAAGTTTTCTGGGAATGACGATTAGCCCTGTTTCAAACCAAACCAAACCAAACCAAACCAAATTCCTCACATATTATAAGATGTTTTCATAAATCATCTGGAGTAGAAGTTACAATTATTAGAATTCCAGAAACAGCATCATCTGCGCCCACGTTTAATCTTGTACCAATTCATAAGGTCATCCACACCTCAAACACCAAGATGACAATTTGTGCTCATCAGATACCCAGGACTCTTCCATTCCCTTGAAGACACACTTCCTATAAAATATGGACAAAATTAAAGCATGTATTTACTTTAGGTTAAGTGAAGGTTGCTATGTGGAGTAGGCAGAATAATGCTCCCGACCTTCCCAAAGATATCTATGTTCCAATTTTGGGAACCCATGATAAAAGGAATTTTCCTGATGTGATTAAGTTAAAAGCCTTGCCATGGGATAATTATCCTGGATTATCTGGGTAGGCCCTGAGAAATGGAATATTGCCTGCCATCCATATCAGTAAACAAAGTATGTCACAGTCATCAGCAACTGCAGCCACTGCAGAAGGTGAGCAAGTGAGCCCTGAGGGAACTCAGGAAGGAAAAGAATACCTGCCATTTAGCAGCCATCAGACTACAGCCACTCCCTATGGTGAGCCTTGAGGAAACTCAGGATAGGAAAATACAGGATGCTGGCCCCAGATAGCTGAGGTGCATATCAAACGAATGATTTCATTGAGCCCAAACTCTCACATCTTCCCATACAAAGAAAAGCGCTAAATTCCTTAACTTGAGATATCTGGTTTTCTTTAATTAACAATAATATTTTGACATTCAGACTACCTGTCCTTTGTTTCAAAACTCCTATATATCCTAGCTCCCCCCTGGCCTCCATGGAGCAGTTCTTTCAGGGCAACTTGAATTGCTGCCTCCCAGGCTTGAAGTCCTAAAAATTTCTGCTGATTAAAATATAACTCTCAACTTTTAGGTTGTACATTTATTTCTCAGTCAACAGCCAAATGGAATTACAAGTCTTTAAACTGAAAGAGAGAGGCAGAAGAGGTCAGAGTGATGTGATGTGAGAAGGACTTGGTCTGTTTTTGCTGGCTCTGAAGATGGAGTAAGGGGTCATGTGCCAAGGAATGCAGGTTGCTTCTCGAAGTTGAAAAAGACAAGGAAATAGGTCCCATCCAGGGCATACAGAAAGGAACACAGCCCTGCCCAGGCCTTAGTATTAGCCTGATAAGATCCAGGTCAGTTCTGAGCTACAGAACTATGAGATAATAAATTGGTTTTGTCTGAACCACGAAGTTCGTGTTCATTTGTTATGGAAGCAATAGAAAGCTAATACAGTATGTAACCTCCACCAGGTCTGACGGGATGATCTACTTAAACCTTAATTAACTTTGAAGGTATTAAATACTGATGAGGGGCCCGCCCTCAGGCATCTGTTTTAATTCTTTGATATGCTTGCAGAAATTAGATTCTTGCCTGAAGTTGGAGGAGGGGGTGCTGAACAGAGACAAGAAGAATACTGAGAACGGAAGTATCAACAAGCTACTCCATGGTGTTGATCTGAGAGCCTATAGCAGTGATGGCTGACAGAATTTTAGTGCAAGCCACACATGTATTTTTACATTTTTAGTAGCCTGTTAAAACAATAATAAGACAAAGGTGAACTTTATTTTAATAATGTATTTAACCCAATGTATCCATCCTATCATTTTAACATATAATCAATATAAAATTATTGATGAACTATTTTACACTATTTTTTATACTAAATCTTTGAAATGTGTGTATCTTACACTTAAGGCTCATCTCCATTTGGACTAGCCATCTTTCAAGGGCTCAATAGCCCTGTGTGGACATATATTGGACAGTGTGACCTAGACAAGAGAGGGAAGGGATACAAAGGAAAATGCACTGTTTTCTTCTACTATTCCACTAACTTATGTCACCAGATGTGTGGGATTTTATCCACATTGACCAAGTCTCTGATGCCAGCTGTCTGTCCTACAACTTAGTTCAGTTCTAACAGTATCTACATGGTGTTAGCATTGAATCTTACATGGTAAGGATTCAGTCCCACAAGACTGTCCCCACATCCGATGCCACTTGCTAGTCCCAGGTTGTCACTTGTATTTCTGACCGAGTGGCTATAAGTCAGGGTTCCCATGACCCCCTCCTGTGTTCAATAATTTGCTAGAATGGCTCAAAGGACTCAGGAAAACAGTTTATTTACTAGATTACCATTTATTATAAGAGGATACAGCTTATGAGGTATGTGGAATGGGGTGGAATGTCCATGCCCTCTCCAGGCAAGCCACACTCTTAATACCTCCACGAGTCCACCAACCTAGACGTCCTCCGAACCCTGTAATTCAGGGTTTTTTATGGAGGTTTCATTATGTAGCTGTGATCAATTATTAACTCCATGTCCAGCCCTTCTCTCCTCCTTGGAGGATGGGGGGTAGGAATGAAAGTCCAAGCTTCTAATCTTGACTTGGTTTTTCTGGTGACCAGCCCCCATCCAGGAGCCCACCAAGGGTCATTCGAATAAAAGACCCTTCCTACCACCCAGGAAATTCCAAAGGATTTAGGAGGTCTGTGTCAGCAACTGGGGTCAAAGGTCAACTATTAGAACAAAAGATGCATCTAGCACCTTTATCACAGGAAATTACAAAAAGTTTTAGGAGCTCTGGCCAGGAGCTGGGAACAGAAACCAAAATATATATGTATTTCTTATTATAGCACCATATCACAGAGATGTTGGTTAAACTTGAGGTCATTTTGATAGAGAAACTTGGGAAGCTCAGGGCATGGGAACTATTGCCTTTGGAGCCAGGTGAAGAGGTGGCACAAGTGGGATGGAGAGCTCCTTTTTCCAATGTTTCCATGGATCTGCAGTAGGTCCAGTCTCTGCAGCAGAATCTGGAGGGGGGGGGATTGTGGAGAGAGTGGTCTTGTGAAGGTTGTTCTAGCAGCCACACGATCCAAAGACCCCCTCAGATGAACTAAAAGCAGTGTACTTACTTCATGGGGTGAGGAGGAGAGGGGTGCATACATGCATTACATACGTGCATATCATGTCTCCCATTTCTGCTCACACATTTTAATTGGAGAAGATCCCTTAATGAGCTCCTAGAACATTTTTCTCATAGGAGGTGGTTTACAAGTGTCTTGAATAAACTAATCATCAAACAGATGAATTTAATTTATTTAAGTGGACTAGGAAGTTTTAATAATTTTCTTATCATAAAAATTAGCAAATAGCCCAGCCAAAGGAATGTTTTTGGAATTTTGTATTATTTAACCTGTATCAAAATGCCTGGCATATAGTAGGTGATATTTGTTTGTAGAGTAAAATACTTGGCTTTTATTCAGAGAACACCCTAGTGCTAAAACTAGATGAGCAACTAATGATGTGTTTGGCTAATGGAATACAGGCATAGAATATTTTTTTAATGAGAAAGGCAGTGGTTCTGTTATTCCCATGGAAAAATACACCGAAACAAGAAAATCTAATACAATAGAACTTTTTAGATTTTGCTATTAATAGCCCCAATGAGTGCTGACAATGGAGTTGACCACAATACCCAAATCAAAACCCTCAAATGGTATGACCACAAAGGCTATGAACTCTCAAGCCAGTAAGCTAATGGACAAGATACTAAATATCAACCTAGGACCAAGATATATTTTTAATTACTGTTGGCATTTTGCTTCTGCTTAATCCATTACATAGGAGCCAACACTATGCCTTTTTTCCCCCCAATTTCTGACTTCATCCATTGATAGGACTCAGCTTCAGTCAGCAACATTAGGTAGGAGGCCAGCCACTAAGGAGAGTGAATGATTGACCTGCATGACACATTTGTACCACAGAAAAAAACAAATGAACCCAAAGCAGCATACAGACAAGGTCCTTAGATAAGTACTGCTAATGCTTTGCAGCATTTTATGGTTCTTAGGAAAGGTACTCTATTGAATCCCAGGTTGGGATAAGGCCTTTTTTCTTTTCCTGATAAAAATGTGATGAAAAACATTGCTGTGAAAGAGCCATGTCTCAGGAAAAAAAGACTTGGAGTCAAGTTTTTACACCAGATGAGGCATTTAACTTTTCTGAGCTTTGTTCTTCTAATTTATGAAATGAAGACGAAAAAAATACCTTCTCTGTTTTCTTCATTTGCATATTGTGAGGGTCAAATGACAAAAAGTACTATCATATACCAGATAGATTTTTCTGGTTTTTTTTTGTTGTTGTTGCTAAAGGGTAATATAAATGTAAGTAACTCTATTTTTATGATTAACATCACAGTCTTAGCTACTGATGAGGTGTAATGGAATGGTGTCCATCTGTCCATGGTGAATTTCCTTTTGCTTGTTTTCTAAACTTGTTTGTCCTACCCCTGACACTGGACCCAGTCAGATTTTTTTAGCAAATCAGATGTTTATATCAATTCCCCTCTATATTTTCTGTCTGTCTAGTGTTTGCTTAGTAGAGCCAGAAATCCCAGTGTACACAGAGAGTATTTAGCAAATGCTCTTCAAAAATCCACTTATCCCTTTCTCCCAAAATCTTCTAAGAAATTATATCGGTCAGATATTGCCACGTAACAGATATTCACACAATCATAGCAGCAGACAGTAGAACCACTCATTTCTCACCTGTCTGTGGGCCAGCTGAAGTTGGGATCTCTAGGCTGAGCTGTGGTAGGTGGATCTGGCTATAGGTCCAGCTAGGTTTGGTGTTTTGCTTTGAGCTGGTCTTGGATCTGTTCTGCATGTCTTCAGTCTGAGGCTGGGGCTGAAGCAGTAGCACCCACCCCTGGTGTAGTTCTTCTCATGAAGTTGGAAGAGGCATTAGATGGCAAGCACAATCAAACAAGGTACCAGGGTAGATTTGGCTTCAAACGATGTTGGGCAAAATACTGATTTTGTGGCTAAAGCTACCCCGGTAAGCCTGTCCTCAAATAAAATGTTCATTTCATCAAACATTTAATCGTTTTTTCAGGTGAAACTTTTTTTGTGCTTTCAAGTTTGTAGCAACCACAATCAAAACTTTTTCATATGGTTGAAGACCATGCTGTTAGGAGATATGGGGGTATATGTATATGTATAGCTGGTTCACTTTGTTACACAGCAGAAACTAACACACCATTGTAAAGCAATTATATTCCAATAAAGATGTTAATAAATAAATAAATAAATAAAGGTCCAACATTCTATTCAAAGTAAAAAAAGAAAAAGACCATGCTGTTAAAAGTTTTGTGTGTGTGTGTCTTTGTGTACATGTGCACTCACTCTTTTGATTGCTTGTTATGGAAAGGTAAATTTTCTTCAAATACTTTGTTCTTAATTTTCAAACACTTAACAAATTAGAACATTGAAATAATATTTTAAAATAATTATTAAGACAATATGGATGCAGGAATATAGGAATATCTTTTCCTGTGGCTGTGAGTCAGTGAATCTCTCCTGAGAATGAAAGTTTTTTAAGGGGAGGAATATACCTTCTTGGATATAGCGTGATAATTTATTTTTTTGGCTGCACCATGTGGCATGTGGTATCCTAGTTCCCCAACCAGGGATTGAACCCATACACCCTGCAGTGGAAACATGGAGTCTTAACCACTGGACCGCTGGGGAAGTCCCAGGATGTGCCTTCTTATGTCATATTCACATCCAGTTTTGCAGTGCAGTACTAACTGAATACTCTGACCAGTTTGTTTGTTTTAATAATTAGCATGGTAATCATTAAAATAAACTGGAGTTTATTCTACTAAGAAGCTGTTTCAGCCATTTCATTTAAAAAATGCTTATGAATTGAATTGCATGCTTTATCATTACGATACTATGTTTTGCATGGGACATAGCAAAGATCCTAGGATAGAAATATGTTCAGTTTTGTGACTGAGAAGGAGCTCAAGATGATTTCTGATAAAAATCCAGTTAAAAATCTATCTTTTTTTTCTTTGAAGAAATGCTCAAATCAACAGTAAACTTACTAAAAGATCAGACTCAATGAAGATAACTGCATTCCTCTACACAAACACACACACACCCCTTACAAATGTCTGTTGGGTAAAAAGGGCTTCTCGTTTGGACCATTTCAATATTAAATGAATTGTTTATAGATTTTAGGAGATTTATATGGATCTTTGCTAAAAATGAAGTTTACTTACAAAGTAAAATTGAGGCTTCTTTTGAGCAAAGATGTTCAGTTTCAACATTGTATCTAAAATGAATAGGTTTACCTTTCTTGGCCCTGGGGAGCTATCATTAGGTAACAATAATCAAAGTATCCATCAATGGTCCATATTTGAGATTTAACACTTTTTCATGGTAGCGCTTCGGTTGATGAGCCTATGTGAAGACTTCCATAGGGCTGGCATCCAGGCTACTTAAAATATAATCCCTGAAAGAAGTCTTTCCAAAGCCAAGCCATATTTGGAAGAGTACTACTTGGCAAGTTAATTAACTAAAAGTACATAGCATTCAAACCACAGTCTTCTGCATCTCTCTCTCTCTCTCTCTCCCCACCCCTCTCTGTTTCTCTGTCTCTATCTGTCAGCCTCTCTTTCTCTTTCTCTCTCTCTCCTGAGTAGTTATTTTTAAATTTTAGTTTTAAAATTTTAAATGGATAAGATACGATCACAGGACTTCCCTGGTTGTGCAGTGGTTAAGAATCCACCTGTCAATGCAGGGGGCACGGATTCGAGCCCTGATCTGGGAAGATCCCACATGCCATGGAGCAACTAAGCCCCTGTCCCACAACTACTGAGCCTGCACTCTAGAGCCCGTGAGCCACACCTACTAAGCCCGTGTGCCGCAACTACTGGAGCCCGCGCTCCTAGAGCCCGTGCTCTGCAACAAGAGAAGCCATCACAATGAGAAGCCCACGCACCGCAATGAAGAGTAGCACCTGCTCACTGCAATTAGAGAAAGCCCGCGCTCAGCAACGAAGACCAAACGCAGCCAAACATAAATAATAAATAAATTAATTTTAAAAAATACAATCACATTGTTTAAAAATATTTTTATACTTTGTGTCCACCTAGAGGGGTGGGATAGGGAGAGTGGGAGGGAGACGCAAGAGGCAGGGGATATGGGGATATATGTATACGTATAGCTGATTCACTTTGTTATACAGCAGAAACTAACACACCATTGTAAAGCAATTATACTCCAATAAAGATGTTAAAAAAAAATTCACCTAGAAAAAAAATATATTTTTAAAAAGTACATAGTGACAAGTCTCTTATTTGTGTTTCCTCTCCACCTTGTGCCCATTTTCCAATATATCCATGCTTATTAGTTTTTTATGAATATACAGAAGTAATCTCTTATCAAAAGTTTTATTTCACATCACTTCTCTCTAAATTACAAATATGCATGTGCTTGTATTATATATAGTTACACATGAGCATACACCATACGCATAAACTGTGTAGGTTATCTGTTGTCTTACTACACACTGCCTCAAGACAGTAGCTTAAAAGAAAAACAATTTATTATTTTTCATTGTCTTGTGAATTAGGAATTTGGACAGTGCACTTCTGGGTAGTACTTTTGCTACATGGTGTCAGCTAAAGAAGCCATTCATTTAGCTGCATTCAGCTACTGATAAGTCTAGGCTGGAAGATATAAGAAAGTTTCTCATGCATCTGGCACTGCAGTTCTCCTCCAGATAGCTTCTCTCTTTCCAAGTGACTTGGGCTTCCTTTCAGCATGGAGATGTCACAGTGGTTGGGCTTCTTACATGGTAGCCGTGGCTTCCTGGAGCAAATGTGCTAAGAGGTAATGGTGAGAGCCCTAGGGTTCTAAATTCTTATGTCATAGTAATCAAAGGGTCCAGCAACTACCAGTGGGTCATCTTTGAGATTTAAAAATTTTTCATGACTGCCTTTCCATAGGTGAACCTATTTTACGATTACCATAGAGCTAATATCTTAAGGCTCATCCATGAGAGTAGAGTGATTCCTATCACATTCCACTGGACAAAACGAGTCCCAAAGTCACCCCAGATTCAAGGGGAGGGAAATAGATTCTATCTTTCAATGGGATGAGTGGCAAAAAATGTGCAGCCGTCTTTAATTTACCACAATATTTTTCAGTGTATACAATTTAAAGTCCACAGACATAAACCAGTGATAGGAAGATGTTTGCTAATACACTATAAAAATTTTGATTCCAGTTCTCAAAAAATAATCAAGTTACTGAGAAATATTGATGTAAGAAGCAGTACTTTTAGAAATAAAAATAGTTTTCTTTAAAAAAAAATAAACCCTTCATCACAAGCTCCTAGGTTTGCTTTAAAGCCCACATTTTTATAACACAATGTGTTGTTAATTTTAAAAAGAAACTCCTCACCACAGTATTTTTAATCACTAGAACATGTCCTGACTGCCAATTTGTGGACAGGCTATTTTCTCCATGCGTGCTTTGACATATACATTAAACCTTCTTTTACTATTCCCTTGATGAATCTAATATCCATCAAACCTGTGACATAACCTATAACTATCACCAGCTTCTTTGTGGGAGTTTATGATCTTTGTGATATATGCCTTCTGAAATATACATCTGTAAGCTTATGGTAAAATTAATAAAGCTGAAATTAAAACTGACAGCTCTGAAATGTTATGCTACCCTTAGCATATGGAATAACTACGGTGAACACTTATGGGGTTTGTTGCAAGATTATAGACAGTTACCCAATGGGGGATAACTTCTGAACTGTGTTCATAAATCTCATTTGACAGGTTTTGGATTTGGTATAATTTTTCTATAGCATTTGAGTGTTGGGTGAGCAATACATTAGCTATGATTCAGATGACATTTCATGTCTAAGCTCTTTAGTCTTTCCCCTCCAAGTCCTCCCTCTCTTCCCTGTCACACCCTCTTCTTTTCTCCCCTTTCCCTCCCTCTATATACACTCAATCATATCTAAATATTTTAGCAGTTAGTTCATGGCTAGGGGATTCTTTATGAAGTATGATAATACAAAACCCTCTTGACTGGCTACAAATCCAAGTGTGCACATCTACAAATCTGAGGGTACATATCAGAGTTTTATCTACCTATCTATCTATTGATTTATTATTTTTTATTTCCCATACCCAAATGTATACACTCTTATTTCTTCTGTGATGGTGAAATGCAAATTGCAAGAATTTGTCCTGTGCCCTATGTTCAGTGATCCAGTCTTTTATAAAATCTGTCTTGGTCCCACTTTATGTGTAGACACACACACACAGGTACACACACACACACACACACACACACACACACTACCTTTTTTTTTTTCTTTAATGAGTATATTTATCTCTTTTTCTGGTGAATGAAGGACTGGTGACCAGATGTTGACTTTGTAAAGAATAGCACTATCTGTACAAAAGAAAGATTTTTGCAGTTTGGGGAAAAAATAGTTAAGAACTGGTTGCTACAGTAGCAAAGAAATGCTCATATATTGTAATGATGCCAGAACTTCCGGATTCCATATAGTGAAAACTATGTGGGATTATTAATAGATGAAAATAGGAAGTGGGACCAGAAGGAATTGGAGGTACTTTTAAATGTTTTCCTCCTCCTCTATCCCAGTTTTGCCTTGAAAACATAGAAGTTATATAAACATTATTCAAACAAAGTAAATTAAAGCAAACAAATGCATATTAACAAATTCAGTGTTTTAGGTAGGAATATGACTCATTTAAACTTTTGGGTCTTTCCAAAATTTGTCTCTAATAAGGTAAACTATTGCTTCTGATACTGTTTAGATTGGGGTTGCCTTTAGTTACTTTTTAAAAAGTGCTCCTAAATAATTCTATCCCCACAGGGATCATCCTTTGCTGTGAAACTGTTTTTATAAGTAATAAGAGGCTACACCAATGCTGTTGATGTTCTTGGTTATTTACTCCTCATCCAATTCACTATTCTTTCTTGGCAACTGGGGTACTATAAGCCTGATTAAATGTTCATGTCTCAAGCCTTCATTTCAGTTAAGAGTGAACTTGGCTTTGAACAAGGAGTTTTGTAAGCAGAAATCCACTGGCCGTGTCTTGGGAAGAGTTTCCTTTCTTTACAGAAGGGATGGTGTCACTCCCACCACTTTTTCCTTCTTGCTGCCTTGAATGAGGTTGTGACAGCTAATATGTAGCAACCACCTTTTGACTATATGGGAAAAGTTAATACATTTACAAACCCTGACAATGTACAACTGCTGAGCCCGCGCTAGAAACTGTCTTTTTCTATGATTTATTACAAACTAAAATAGCAACTTTCTACTTGTTTCAACTATCACGTCAAGTCTTGTTGCTATCAGCCAATTCTAACTACTTTATATGAGTTTATATAAAGGTCTCATTTGTGGATATTAAAGTTATAATTTTGATGTTGTTTTCTGTTGTTATTGTTGGTTTGCCTGTACTTTTCTCTATTCTTCTATTCAAGTAGGTCCTATACTCTATGCTTTGATGCTAAGGATGTTTACAATATACTACCAGGGTGTTTCCTTCAAAAGCTTATATCCATTGAGAAGTTTAGATTTTGAGGAAAGGGTACCCTACAGTCTAAAAAAAACTCCCTGATTACCAGGAGTCCAGAGGGGTCTGTGGGTCTCGTGAACCCTGAGGATTAAGAGTTGTGAGGATGGGGGTTTGTGAAATATCAAGGGGCCGATTGGAAGCCCAGGACTCCAAGCTTCACTAAGATTCTGTATTCTAACTATAGTCCAGAAGCAGCAGAGACAGGGAATCTGTTAAGACAAATTTTCTCGGTTGAAGACTTAATCATCCTCCCTCCTCTGAACTAGAATCTCGCATCTGCTCTCTCATTGCTGCATTTTCCAACGTCCTTACCACGTGTGCCCTTCAGGTGGGCTGTCTCCCAGGATGACATCCTGGCGCCACAAGACGGTCATTCCATGCTCTCCCATGACCAGAGGTGGCACAAGAGGCCTCCGCAGGGCTGCTCAGGCCAGTTCATCCAAGCAAACAGGGCAAACGCCCCTTCCCTAGGCTCCTGATCTGTTAGCAAGAGGACATTCTGATGACACCTGGGAACACCTAGAAAACTAGAGCAGAAATAAAACTTAAGCCTCTTCCACTCTTAGAGCCATAAAATGATGTGGCGTTCCATTGTCCCTCCATTTCTCTGATAATATCTCTGGATTGGGGAGAGTGTGCATGGGCCAAGACCCTTTCTTAGAAAATGTGTCTTATTTTCTATTATGAATCATAATTCCCTTATAAAAAGTACACAGAACATAAATATATAGCTCAGTGAATCCCTATGAAGTGAATACCCATGTCACTCCTTCCAGTTCAAAAAATAAAACATTGCCAGATCCCCAAAACCTTCCTTATGGGCCCTCTCAATAATCATTTTATCATTCTACCCAAAGATAATCCTGATTTTTCACTACTTTTTTCTTGCTTTTATTAATAGTTTCTCTGCTTGAGTATGAATTACTAAACACTAGCTTTGTCTATTTTTTAAATTTTACATAAAAGGAATAATACAGTGTAAATTTTTTGCCTGCGGTTTTTCTCACATACAAAAATTATGTTTCTGAAGTATGTTTGTGAAACTGATGTATATGATTGTGTGTAGCTGCAATTCATTAATTTTCTATTGCTGTGTAGTATACCATTATATAAAAACATCACAATATATTTAGCCATTTTATTGTTGAAGGGCATTTGTGTTGCTTTCAATTCTTAGAATAGAGCTCCTATGACTTTAGTAGGAGCACCTACGTTCAAAAGAGGGTCTCCCCACTTCCCCAATCCCGCCCCCACTCCCCCCTATACTCTCTTGTTGGACTTCCTTATTAGCGGACTGATCCACAGTTGAACCTCTGACATAGAATTAATCACAGTGCCCTCAAGACATCTTTCCTAGTTGGCCATAATGGATTGGTTCAGGATGATACTTGGTCTCAAGTTTTACCAACGAGTGCCTTCCTAGGAATTTTGAATTGGAACAGAAGGAGAGTGTATGTCTCTGAGTTGCTAGAATATAACCCGTAAATGTAGGAACTATTGGCAGCCATGTTTTCCAAATGGACAGGAGAAAAAAATTAAAATATCTGCAGAGGGAGAGAAGAATAAAGGAGCTGTCCAAAGGGGCACAGCTGTAAGATTGCCCAAAACCCTGATGATCAGATTCTTGGTGTCGATTTGTCCTGAAGCTTCTATCTTCTTATAATAAATTCAGCTTAGTAGAGTTTGGCTTGAGCTTCTGTTACATGCAAATATAAGAGCCTTACCATTACAGATATTTATAATTATAATTATAGTTATTTTAAAATAATTTTATACATGAGGATTGATGTATCTGGTAAGTGATACTAATGTGTTGAATGAACTTGGACAGGTAAAAGAACCTCTCTGTGACTCAAATTACTCATTAGTAACATATGGGAGTTTGGATAATAAGATCTCTAAGATTCCACTTCATATCAAATACAGAATTATTCTATCAAAACGCCAGTAGAAAAAACTTATTATTAGTACTTGACTTCTCAGAGGATGCAGTGGGGATCTTGGTAAAATCTATTCTCAAAAATTTTTAAAGCAAAATATTTAACTCCTCTACTTCTTAGTAAATGGTACATTCTTCATTAGAATATTTCCTGGTGCATAGCAGGCACTCAGTAAATATTTATCAAATGAAAGAATAAATGAATGACTATCCACTTGAAATACTTTATATCCCAAGATCTAGAACATTAAGCACATGTTCTAATGATGTCAGTTTTTATTTGACCCTTGCCATAAATCACTAGTCTTTACAAAAGTCAAATGCAATCTTCCAAGCATGTGGTCTTCTGCATCTGGGTTGATTCAGAACCGAAGGGGTTAATGAGGAGCCGGATGCCTCCATAGGATTTCTGTGAAACACAAAAATACGGTACCAACAAAATCCCCTGAAGAGTAAACAAAACTTGGAACTGTGGCAAACAATAAATTGTCAATACCTTATAGAAGCAGTGGATAATGAAAACTTATCATGCCTATAGTTAGTATCCCCTTTAAAAGAATTTACAGAGTCTGTGAAATTAAATTCTGTGCACAGTTCTCTTAATTTGTCCTTAATTAAACAATACTCCATAAATGGTGCATTCAGTGACCAAATGTTCAGAGACAGCAAAATGGTGGGTCCCAAGCCATTAGGAATGAAATAAAGGAAATCCCAGGAGAGTCTGCAAGAATCTGGTCTCTCTAAGTGACAACTGATGGTTTAGGAAAGATAATTAACTTTGCAATTACAAACTGCAGCTTTCACCAATGCTGTTTTTCCCCCAGTATAATCTTTTAAATGTTGGATTATTTCCTATAACATGAAATAGTTTACTTGGAAAGGGGAAAAGCAAACAAATACCCCACCTTAGGCTGCTGAGTTCATCAGGAATTAAATCCTTATTGATTAATTTAATGGGTATTATTTTTTATTTCTAAGGTTAGATCAATATCCATTTAATGTGCAATGCTATGCAGATTCTCAACACTAAAATTTCAGCAGTAAATTTATACAAGTAACAGAAAATATTTAGATTTTAGTCAAAACCAGAAAGATAGATCTTTTATTTTTATTAGAAAATAAACATGAAATTACTGTTCAATAAAATAAGAGCTAAGACTTTTAAAGAACCCTTATTCTGCTATAGATTTAGTAACTTCATACCATTTTTTCTGCTTAAGTGATTTTCTGAAAATCTCATTACTTTATTTATTATGGATTTTAAATTACCTCACTACTGGAATAATCCAGGTTTCCTCCTCCCCCAAAGAATTCAGTCTAAACTAACTCTACCTGGCCAACTTTTCTTAATGGTGACGGACACTATGCATTAGGCAAATGTTAATGGCAAATAAAAAGTGTTTTTTCTCTGATTGCGGGAAGGACATCTTCACTGTGTCTATGCAGACAAAAATTGTGAACTGTAAAAATACCCTAGACTAATTTTAGAGCCCAAATACCCATCTTCTCCTCAATATTGCTCAGTTCATCACGTGACAGTGCCCCGCTCTGCTTTGCTCCCTTTTCTGATTACTTCTGTCTCTGTACACAGTCATCCATTGGTGTGCAAGGGACATTGGTTCCAGGACCCCCTCTGATACCAAAAGCTGCCGATGCTCAAGTCCTTTTTATAAAATGGCATAGTATTTGCATATAGCCTATGTGTATCCTCTTGTATACTTTAAATCATCTCTAGATTACTTATATATCTAATACAATGTAAATGCTATGTAAGTAATTGCTGGTGTGGCAAAAGTAAGTTTTGCTTTTGGAGCTTTCTGGAATTTTTCCCCAATATTTTCAGTCTGTGGTTGGTTGAATCCACAAACACAGGACCCACAGATACTGAGGACTGATGGATGTGCTTTTGTGTGGGTGTTCAGATGGGCCCTACATTCACAGCAAATACACCAGACAATTGTCACTGAAAGTTGACTCACTCATGCAAATGGAAAATTGCCTTTTGTTTACACTATGGGATAAAGGTGAAGAATTAGAAAACATCTAAAAGATACACTGATTTTGATTTGGTGCTTCAGAAAAGTCAGAGAAAAAACTGGGGGGGGGGGGCATGCCTCATGTCATTAGGCATTTACATAATGTCCTTAGGTTTTATCAGAGACTCTCATGATGTTAAATAATATTTGTATGTTCTCTGATCTCGGGCAGAATTACTCTTCCTCCCTCCCGGCCCTTCCCTCTTTCTTTTTCCTTTCAGTCACTCATCGAATATTTATTGAATTCATACTACATACTAACACTACATACTAGTGCTGATATCGGATGGCCTCGGCCTGCAGCTGCTTGAAGCAGGGTTTCAGTGATTGAGGTCGGGTCTCGACGGTGAGAGCACCGAATTCTAGCCCCTAGACCAGTGATCAATGACAAGACCCTGGCCCTACGGCTTTGCAGAAAAGAATTCCCATAAAGACGGAAAGTAGTGAAACAAGTAAAGTATTTATTAGGAGAAAAAAAGAGTACAGTACGTGTGGATAGACACAGGGGAGGGCTCAGAGAGCAAGTCGCACCCTCGTGGCAGTTTGGATATGGGGCATTTCTTCAGGATGTCCTATGGCCAATCATTTTGATTTGCCTGGTTCTGAGTCCATATTTGGCATATCTCAGGATCTTCCCATGTGTGTGCACACATCTCTTAGCCAAGATGGATTCTACCGAAGAGGTCTATGGATAGACTTAGCATCATTTAGCATCTCTCCCCTTTTGACCTCCAAGGAGCCTTTTTGCGCATGTGTAGTCAGGGAGGTCTCCTGACTTCGAGAATGGAAAATATGTGGTCTCTTATCTTCTATCTGGGCAGGGCCCAGCCTCCTCTCTCAATTGTCCTGTTGTTCTCGTCTTGGAGTATCTGTCCACAGGGAGTGAACTCCAGCCGTTTGCCCCGGGGGCCCATCTACCTCCTGCCTCAGTGCTGAGCCAGAATCTACGGGTACGGGTACGGAGATATACACGACACACTGAAGGAAGTCACCATTAATATGGAAGTTGAAGTTCTTTGCTTGTGGATCACATGGATATACAGCCACAGGGGTCTTAGCTAAATATAGGGATATGAGCTCCTTCTCTTCCCAGAGGTCTAGCTTCTACACAGCTACAGAAAACCCAGACAGCTTTCCATAGCCAAATCCATGTCCATGTCCCCCTGGCAATATTTTCATCTCTCCTTAGAGAAAAGAGCAATGAAAACAAATTTTTCATCAGGCCACCTGACAAAGGCCCATCTTCACTGTAAGACTGTGCCTGTTTCCACCCTCATCAGCCTCCAAACTTAAAGGATGCTTCCTCTCCAATGCCTTTAACCTCATTTCCCTTTAAAGTAACCTGGCTTTGATCACATACACTGAACTGCAATCCTAATGGCATCCGTGCATCTCCCACTTGCCTTAACTGTGACTTCTCTTTCCTCTTGATGCTATTTCCTTGACCAACTTTTTATTTTGCCTTACACCTCATCTTCCACTTGGATCTTCCCTTCTAGCCCTCTTACTTTATCACCTGGTTTGCATTCACTCTCCCAGCTCTGACCTCCTGACAAGTTTTCTCAGATGTCAAGAATTGTCCAGGGTGCAGCCTTACCCAGCCTCTGGGTCTCACGGGATTTCTCAGCTGGCCTGGACCCCATCATCACCACTGGAGAAGGGAGATAAAGGAGCCCATTCACTGTTAGTTCCTAACTCAAAGCTTCACTCTCTCCTTTCTGGACAAGTGTAGATGTTTCATAATTGATTTCTCTGTATTTATTCCCCAGCTCTCAAGTTTATTATCTGTCATTTCAAGGTGAATATGTCAATGTTCTTATTCTGATTATATTGTTCTCCATCTCTAAATCGTGCCATAAACCTTGGGCTTTGTTCACTCCACAGCATTACATTACTCATGGTCTGGAATATATACGATTCATCCTTGCATTTCCTTTATAACTACCAAAGGAAGTTGGTAGAGTACTTCTCAAAATTTATCCATTGGATGCTGGATATCAATGTGAGTTTTGCACAATTTTCCACCAGTAAATATGGGAACCACCAGCTTAACAAAACTTAAATAAATTACTTGACTGCAGGATTTCCCTGAGACTTAAATACGGTGATGTATTTGAAATATTCCCAGAGGAAGAGAAAGGATACTTTTCTTGACCAGGAATACCTTTTTATTCACTAGAGCATCTTGAATAGGTAGTGGCAGTGCTCTGTGGAGCACGCATTTAGTGAAATATTGTTCAACAGATAAAGTTTTAATATTTAGAGTAATTAAAAGGCTTCCACGCTTTGGTCCTTCTTTCTCAACCCATTCTATCTTATTTACCTTCTACAAATTTCCTGTTACTAAAGCTTCATTGCAGATTATGTTATGCAAACATATCCTCTGCTTTTCTGAACACCTGTGTTGTTTTTTGTTTTGTTTTGTTTTAACATTTTTATTGGAATATAATTGCTTTAAAATGTTGTGTTAGTTTCTGCTGTATCACAAAGTGAATCAGCTATACATACACATATATCCCCATAACCCCTCTCTCTTGCGTCTCCCTCCCACCCTCCCTATCCCACCCCTCTAGGTGATCACAAAGCACCGAGCTGATCTCCCTGTGCTATGTGGCTGCTTCCCACTAGCTAGCTATTTTACATTTGGTAGTGTATATATGTACATGCCACTCTCTCACTTCATCCCAGCTTACCCTTCCCCCTCCTGGTGCCCTCAAGTCCATTCTCTACATCTGCATCTTTATTCCTGTCCTGCCCCTAGGTTCTTCAGCACCTTTTTTTTTTTTTTTAGATTCCATATATACGTGTTAGCATATGGTATTTGTTATTCTCTTTCTGACTTACTTCACTCTGTATGACAGACTCTAGGTCCATCCACCTCACTACAAAAAACTCAATTTAAAAAAAAAAAAAAAAAAAAAAAAAACCTCAATTTTGTTTCTTTTAATGGCTGGATAATATTCCATTGTATATATGTGCCACATCTTCTTTATCCACTCATCTGTCGATGGACACTTAGGTTGCTTCCATGTCCTGGCTATTATAAATAGTGCTGCAATGAACATTGTGGTACACGACTCTCTTAGAATTATGGTTTTCTCAGGGTATATGCCCAGTAGTGGGATTGCTGGGTCATATGGTAGTTCTATTTTTAGTTTTTTAAGGAACCTCCATACTGTCACCCATGGTGGCTGTATCAATTTACATTCCCACCACAGTGAAAGAGAGTTCCCTTTTCTCCACACCCTCTCCAGCATTTATTGCTTGTAGATTTTCTGATGATGGCCATTCTGACCGGTGTGAGGTGAGACCTCTTTGTGGTTTTGATTTGCATTTCTGTAATGATCAGTGATGTTGAGCATCCTTTCATGTGTTTGTTGGCAATCTGTATATCTTCTTTGGAGAAATGTCTATTTAGGTCTTCTGCCCATTTGTGGATTGGGTTGTTTGTTTTTTGATATGGAGCTGCATAAGCTGCTTGTATATTTTGGAGATTAATCCTTTGTCAGTTGTTTCATTTGCAAATATTTTCTCCCATTCTGAGGGTTGTCCTTTCATCTTGCTGATGGTTTCCTTTGCTGTGCAAAAGCTTTCAAGTTTCATTAGGTCCCATTTGTTTATTTTTGTTTTTAGTTCCATTTCTCTAGGAGGTGGGTCAAAAAGGATATTGCTGTGATTTATGTCATAGAGTGTTCTGCCTATGCTTTCCTCTAAGAGTTTTATAGTGTCTGGCCTTACATTTAGGTATTTAATCCATTTTTAGTTTATTTTTGTGTATGGTGTTAGGGAGAGTTCTAATTTCCTTCTTTTCCATGTAGCTGTCCAGTTTTCCCAGCACCACTTATTGAAGAGGCTGTCTTTTCTCCATTGTATATTGTTACCTCCTTTATCAAAGATAAGGTGTCCATATGTGCATGGGTTTATCTCTGGGCTTTCTACCCTGTTCCATTGATCTATATTTCTGTTTTTGTGCCAGTACCATACTGTCTTGATTACTGTAGCTTTGTAGTATAGTCTGAAGTCTGGGAGCCTGATTCCTCCAGCTCCATTTTGCTTTCTCAAGATTGCTTTGGCTATTCGGAGTCTTTTGTGTTTCCATACAAATTGTGAAATTTTTTGTTCTAGTTCTGTGAAAAATGCCACTGGCAGTTTCATAGGGATTGCATTGAATCTGTAGATTGCTTTGGGTAGCATAGTCATTTTCACAATGTTGATTCTTCCAATCCAAGAACATGGTATATATCTCCATCTATTTGTATCATCTTTAATTTCATTCATCAGTGTCTTATAGTTTTCTGCATACAGGTCTTTTGTCTCCTTAGGTAGGTTTATTCCTAGGTATTTTATTCTTTTTGTTGTAATGGTAAATGGGAGTGTTTCCTTAATTTCTCTTCAGATTTTCCATCATTAGTGTATAAGAATGCAAGAGATTTCTGCGCATTAACTTTGTATCCTGCTACTTGACCAAATTCATTGATTAGCTCTAGGAGTTTTCTGGTAAAGTCTTTAGGATTCTCTATGTATAGTAACATGTCATCTGCAAACAGTGACACTTTTACTACTTCTTTTCCAATATGGATTCCTTTTATTTCCTTTTTGTCTCTGATTGCTGTGGATAAAACTTCCAAAACTATGTTGAATAATAGTGGTAAGAGTGGGTGACCTTGTCTTGTTCCTGATCTTAGTAGAAATGGTTTCAGCTTTTCACCATTGAGGACGATATTGGCTGTGGGTTTGTCATATATGGCCTTTATTATGTTGAGGTAAGTTCCCTCTATGCCTACTTTCTGGAGGTTTTTTATCATGAATGGGTGTTGAATTTTGTCAAAAGATTTTTCTGTATCTATTGAGATTATCATATGGTTTTTATCCCTCAGTTTGTTAATATGGTGTATCACATTGGTTGATTTGCATATATTGAAGAATCCTTGCATTTCTGGGATAAACCCCACTTGATCACGGTGTATGATCCTTTTAATGTGCTGTTGGATTCTGTTTGCTAGTATTTAGTTGAGGATTTTTGCATCTATGTTCATCAGTGATACTGGCCTGTAGTTTTCTTTGTTTGTGACATCTTGTCTGGTTTTGGTATCAGGATGATGGCGGCCTTGTAGAATGAGTTGGGGAGTGTTCCTCCCTGTGCTATATTTTGGAAGAGTTTGAGAAGGACAGGTGTTAGCTCTTGTCTAAATGTTTGATAGAATTTGCCTTTGAAGCCATCTGGTCCTGGGCTTTTGTTTGTTGGAAGATTTTTTGTCACAGTTTCAATTTCAGTGCTTGTGATTGGTCTGTTCATATTTTCTATTTCTTCCTGGTTCAGTCTCAGAAGGTTGTGCTTTTCTAAGAATATGTCCATTTCTTCCAGGTTGTCCATTGTATTGGCATAGAGTTGCTTGTAGTAATCTCTCATGATCCTTTGTATTTCTGCAGTGTCAGTTGTTACTTCTCCTTTTTCATTTCTAATTCTGTTGATTTGAGTCTTCTTCCTTTTTCTCTTGATGAGTCTGGCTAATGGTTTATCAATTTTGTTTATCTTCTCAAAGAACCAGCTTTTAGTTTTATGGATCTTTGCTATCATTTCCTCATTTGTTTTTCATTTATTTCTGATCTGATCTTTATGATTTCTTCCCTTCTGCTAACTTTGGGGTTTTTTGTTCTTCTTTCTCTAATTGTTTTAGATGTAAGGTGAGGTTGTTTAGTTGAGAAGTTTCTTGTTTCTTGAGGTAGGATCGTATTGCTATCAACTTCCCTCTTAGAACTGCTTTTGCTGCATCCCATAGGTTTTGGGTCATCGTGTTTTCATTGTCATTTTTATAGCTATTTTTTAATTTCCTCTTTGATTTCTTCAGTGATCTCTTAGTTATTTAGTGGTGTACTGTTTAGCCTCCATATGTTTGTATTTTATGCAGTTTCTTTCCTGTAATTGATATCTAGTCTTATAGTGTTGCAGTTGGAAAAGTTACTTGATATGATTTCAGTTTTCTTAAATTTACCAAGGCTTGATTTGTGACCCAAGACATGATCTATCCTGGAGACTGTTCCATGAGCACTTGAGAAGAAAGTGTATTCTGTTGTTTTTGGATGGAATGTCCTATAAATATCAATGAAGTCCATTTTCTTTAATGTGTCAATTAAAGCTTATGCTTCCTTATTTATTTTCATTTTGGATGATCTGTCCTTGGTGAAAGGGCGGTGTTAAAGTCCCCTACTATGATTGTGTTACTGTCAATTTCCCCTTTTATGGTTAACATTTTCCTTATGTATTGAGTTGCTCCTATGTTGGGTGCATAAATATTTATAATTGTTATATCTTCTTCTTGGATTGATCCCTTGATCATTATGTAATGTCTTTCCTTGTCTCTTGTAGTATTCTCTATTTTAAAGTTTATCTTGCCTCAGATGAGAATTGCTACTCCAGCTTTCTTTTGATTTCCATTTGCATGGAATATCTTTTTCCATGCTCTCACTTTCAGTGTGTATGTGTCCATAGGTCTGAAGTTGGTCTTGTAGGCAGCATATATACACGTCTTCTTTTGTATCCATTCAGCCAGTCTATGCCTTTTGGTTGGAGCATTTAGTCCATTCACATTTAAGCTAATTATTCCTTAAATGTAATGTTCCTATTACCATTTTCTTAATTGTTTTGGGTTTGTTTTTGTAGGTCTCTTCCTCCTCTTGTGTTTCCTGCCTAGAGAAGTTCCTTTAGCATTTGTTGCAAAGCTGGTTTGGTGGTGCTGAATTCTCTTAGCTTTTGCTGTAAATGTTTTAATTTCTCTGTCAAATCTGAATGAGATCCTTGCTGGGTAGAGTAATCTTGGTTGTAGATTTTTCCCTTTCATCACTTTAAATATGTCCTGCCACACCCTACTGGCTTGCAATTTCTGCTGAAAGATCAGCTGTTATCCTTATGGGGATTCTCTTGTATGTTATTTGTTGCTTTTCCCTTGCTGCTTTTAATATTTTTTCTTTGTATTTAATTTTTGATAGTTTGATTAACATATGTCTTGCCATGTTTCTCCTTGGATTTATCCTGTATGGGACTCTCTGCACTTCCTTGACTTGATTGACTATTTCCTTTCCCATATTAGGGAAGTTTTGAATTATAATCTCTTCCAATATTTTCTCAGACCCTTTCTGTTTCTCCTCTTCTTCTGGGACCCCTATAATTTGAATGTTAGTGCATTTAATATTGTCCCAGAAGTCTCTGAGACTGTCCCCAATTCTTTTCATTCTTTTTTCTTTATTCTGCTCTGCAGTAGTTATTTCCACTATTTTATCTTCCAGGTCACTTATCCATTCTTCTGCCCCAGTTATTCTGCTATTGATTCCTTCTAGAGAATTTTAAATTTCATTTATTGTGCTGTTCATCGCTGTTTGTTTGCTCTTTAGTTCTTCTAAGTCCTTGTTAAACATTTCTTGTATTTTCTCCATTCTATTTACAAGATTTTGTATCATCGTTACTATCATTACTCTGAATTCTTTTTCAGGTAGCCTGCCATTTCCTCTTTATTTGTTTGGTTTGGTGGGTTTTTACCTTGCTCCTTCATCTGCTGCATATTTCTGTGTCTTCTCATTTTGCTTAACTTACTGTGTTTGGGGGTCTCCTTTTCACAGGCTGCAGGTTTGTAGTTCCCATTGTTTCTGGTGTCTTCCCCCAGTGGGTAAGGTTGGTTCAGTGGGTTGTGTAGGCTTCCTGGTGGAGGGGACTGGTGCCTGTGTTCTGATGGATGAGTCTGGATCTTGTCTTTCTGGTGGCAGGATTACATCCAGTGGTGCATTTTGGGGCATCTGTGAACTTATTATGTTTTTAGGAAACCTCTCTGCTAATGGGTGGGATTGTGTTCCTGTCTTGCTAGTTGTTTGGCATGGGGTGTCCAGCACTGGAGCTTGCTGGTCATTGAGTGGAATTGGGTCTTAGCATTGAGATGGAGATCTCTGGGAGAGCTCTCGCCGATTGATATTACAAGGAGCTGTGAGGTCACTGGTGGACCAATGTCCTGAACTTAGCTCTCCCATCTCAGAAGCTCAGGCCTGATAGCTGGCCAGAGCACCAAGACCCTGGGTCATCCTGGAGAAGATGGACTGAAACCAGGAGAAAGCTAGAGGATGGGAGACCTGTCAGAAGGCTTTTCTGATGAAATCATGCAAAGGATGGTGACATTCTGTACCCAGGCTCTACTCACTAAGGGGAAAGGGGTACCTTGGGAAGCCAAGCGCATGCTTTCACAGCCTGGACACTTGTGTTTTTTCCTCTTTTTACCACTCTCAAATACAAACCTCTCCAGTTAATTTTATCCATAATTGAAGACTCCCCAAGAAATGTCTTCTTATCCATAACGTCTTGGTTTATTGGTTAACTAAATATGACTTCCCTGTGATCTCAGATTCTATAAGTACCATTTTACGGCCTATATCTTAATCTGTTAGCTATTGTGGCTAATGGTGGACACATTTCCATGACCAGTTTACAAATTCATAAAAGAATACTGTCCTATATTGAGTTCTCGCCGTGAACTAGCCAGTCTTGTAGGCACTGTATTCATTTATTCATTCATCCATACATACTCCTCCTTTTTTCAATCCATCCATCTATTAACTCCAACTTAGTGAGCACCAAAGCCTGTTCTGGGGCCAAGCATTGGGAACACAATGGTAAACAAGGTAGATGAAGCACGTTCCTTCATAGAATTTATATCCTAGTGGAGGAACATAGATCATAAACACGTGCAAAAGAAATAAATAAGGTGTATTACAGGGTGATAGGTGATATGTAGAAAATAAAACAGAATAATGGTCCAGAGAATAAAAACTCAGGATTATATGATTGCATTAAATCAGAGTGGTCAAGACCTTTTGTATATGCCAGCTCATTTCATCCTCAGAATAATACTCTGAGTTACTTCTTGATATTATCAGTTTACAGATGAGCAAATTGAAGTTAAGTGAAGTTCCATAGGTTGACAAAGTCATTCAGATCATGAGTATTAGAACAGAGATAATGTCTATGATGGCACAGGTTGTGCATTGCAAAACTCTAAAGAGCTGCATTCATGTCATAGTCTATGTGAATGGTGTCTCTATCGACCAGGATTTGATAGAGGGACAGAACCACCAAGAGTGATGTGGAATAAGGGATCTGGTAAGAGATTGGACCATACATAATGAGAGCTGATGAAGAGTCTATGAAAAGTCATCTCTTTGTCTGGTATGGGATGGAAGTCACTATATGTGACCAGGGCTAATAGTCCTAAGAAAATGTTATATAAAGTGGAAGACAAACTGGAAGCCCAAGGAAAAGGTGGGTCCCACAAGGACAAACTGGATCCCATGAGGACAAATTGGAGCCCACGTCTGTGTCTCCCTGCCTCCAATCTCAGTGAAGTGGGCAATGAGAAGGAGAGACTGGTACCTTTCACCATGTGGCTGTAGATGCACCTGCACCAGATCTTGGAGAAGCTGAAGGAGGAGATGGTAGGAACTGGGGGACTGTTGCCTGGGTGCTGCCAATGCCCTTGAGGTGAGCCCTGAGATCAGTGACAAAATGCATAATGCAAGTTGCCCTACAGTGACTTAGGGTGTAACGGCTGCTGCTTCCAGATCTTGCACAAATTTCTCTTGTGTCCAACCCTAGCTGGAATCACACACAGAACAGAAATCCTGGAAATGTAGGTATAGTTTAGGTAAATGACATAGTGGCCCTGGGATGTGCAATCAACACAAATTCGGCACAGTCATAGCTCGCATCCCTTGTAGCAGCGATGAGCTTTCACCTAGACTTTGGGACTCCAAAAGTTACGGGCTTTTGATGACATAGTTTTACCTCCATCATACAAGATGCAGTATGTCTCCTCTTCATATATCTCATAATACCTACCACAGAAAGTAAGTGCTTACTAAATATTTAGTAAATAAATAATTCAGATGGCATTGCATAAGCCTGACTTGAAAGTAACTACAGAATCAAAATTCTTACATTCTTTCCATTGCCTAAACTGTAGCAAAGCACATGGGGTGGAAAACAAATAACCACTTTTGACAGAGAAAAATAGAATGATCTCTTTGTCATGGAAACACTTTCAGGGGAGCAGAACTAAGTTTCCCATTTCTAAATGTAAGCATTTGTGTTCTGGCGTTGCTAGACTAACATCACCTGGAGACAGAAGCATCAGCATCAACTGGAGAAGTGTTAGAAATGAAAATTCTCACATTTCACCCCAGATCCACTGAATCAGAAATTCTGGGGGTGGGGCCCAGCAATCTGTGTTCGAACAAGCCCCCCCCCACCCCCTTGCCCCAGGTGATTTTGATGCATGCTCAAGTTTCAGAATCACTGATCAAGAAATGCTGAATTCCTGGACAAGTGAATAAAAGAAGAAGTGGAAGCCAGTTTCATTGGGTGAATCTACACGTTTGGTGAGTATAAGAAACGATACAAGAAAACACAGAGCTGCAATTTAGATAATTCAGGTTAGCGAGGCAAAAGTGGAAATGGCAGAAAGCAGTCACTAGAAGCAAGTGCTCTTAGGAACAAATACCCCATGCAGTTGCAGGTAAGGGACAGCGTCACTCAGAGGCAACATAGGGGATTTCTCCAGTGGTATATGGCAGGACTTTTTCCATGGATGCTCCTGGTTGCTGATTTCTTGTTATTGGGCAACCTCTGGCGACACTGAGGAATGGCATCATGGGTTCCCACCCTGTTACTCATACACTTTGTTGTAAATGTTCATGAAATGGTGACACGGCTGAATTGTCATCTCAAGCTCATGTGTGATCACGTCTTTCCTTGGGAACATCCCTAGTCTGCCCAAAGGACAGTCAGTGCCTGTAGATTCAACCATTAAAAAGGCCTGGAGATAACTTGTTTCTGATTCAGGCTAGTATTCTCAACTGCCTTACCTCCATCTGTCTTCAGCTACTTCTTAACCCCGTCCTAATCTCATTAGCTCCAGACTCCTGCTTCATTTCTTCTTCATAGTCAGGCGCTTACCTCTCCAACTCAATGTATGATATTATGGTAGGATAATATTTTGAAATTCCAATCACTGTGGAGGGGGTTTTCACCTTTTATTTCCTCCCAGCTCTGCTACCCCTGTGATCAAAGCTGAACACCTAATTCTCTGTGGCTTTTCTGTTCCACCATGCTAAGACTTTAGGGGACTTCAGCAGACATGTCAAACAGCTGAAGAAAGAGGGTTAAGCTATAGACAAGATGTTTTAGTGAAAAACATCAAGGGGAAGAAATATACCTTTGGCTGAATGTTGGAGAGTCAAAAGGGAAGAGCAAGGGGAGACTGGGGTAGAGCTTCCGTACAGTCTGGTAGTGACGAAGGATTTCAGAAAGAAAATGGTTTATCAGGCATGCCTAAGCCTATAGGAGCAGAGGAAGCCTCAAAGAAGTATGCTAGGGCCCCAAACCTGAAACAGATGAAACAGAGATATTCCAGGACAGTGGAGGCCTTGGCATAATTCTGTGGACAAATGACCCATGACTAGTCCCACAGCATCTTTTCCAAACATCTTGTCACTGTGTAAAATTTCAGAAGTGGAGCATGGGAAATTGCTAAGGTTCAATTTCCCTCTAAACCTGTGAAATAAGTTGATTTTTGGAAAAACAGAGTGGTGTTTCTTGCACAATTATTATATGGAATGAAGTTAACATTTTCACCTTTTTTCTCACTATGATTATATCTTTTCATTTACTTAATTTTGATAAACAACATGCTATACAGGGAAGACCTATTATCTGGAAATAAACACTGCTAACTTGGCTGCTTTTAGAGGTCAATTGCTAGTGACAGGGGGGAAAAGGAGAAAGAGGCAGATTTAATCAAATGCCAGATTTAGTCATTCTAATTGAGTACATGAATTCTAAATTGAAAAGACAGGATATCATTGTTACCTCTGCAGTGGTCTAACTTGGTAGTTTCCTTCTCTTAACGTAGTAGGAGAGTCAGGCATGTGTAGACAACTATTGACACAGAATGCAATGTATGATATTCTATGGGTCGGCCAAAAAATGCCTTTGGTTTTTAGATAAAAATAAAAGACACATTTTTCATTTTCACCAAGAACTTTATTGAACAACATATTCCCCCTTTTGTTCCACTACCTTCTGCCATTTTTTCAGGCAACTTCATAACTCCATCTTTCCAAAACTTTTTATCTTTTTGAGCAAAGAACTATTCCAGGTGCCTTTTATAGTCTTCCATGGAACTGAAATTTTTTCCATTAAGAGAATTTTGTAAAGATAAAAAAAAAAAAAAGGAAATCCAAAGGTGCCATGTCTGGTGAATATGGCAGATGAATGAGAACTTCCCAGCCGAGCTGTAACAGTTTTTGCCTGGTCATCAAAAAATATGTGGGCTTGCATTATCCTGATGGAAGATTATGCATTTTCTGTTGACTAATTCTTGACGCTTTTCATCAAGTGCTGCTTTCAGTTGGTCTAATTGGGAGCAGTACTTGTTGCAATTAATCCTTTGATTTTCCAGAAAAAGCTCATAATAGAGGACTCCCTTCCAATTCCACCATATACACAACCTCACCTTCTTTGGATGAAGACTGGCCTTTGGTGTGGTTGGTGGTGGTTCATTTCACTTGCCCAACGAGCTCTTCCATTCCACATTATTGTGCAGTATCCACTTTTCATCACCCATCACAATTTGTTTTAAAAACAGAACATTTTCATCATTACATTTAAGAAGAGAATCGCATGCAGAAATATGGTCAAGAAGGTTTCTTTCACTTAACTTATGTGGAACCCAAACATCAAAGCAATTAACATAACCAAGCTGGTGGAAATGATTTTCAACGCTTGATTTGGATAATTTGAGTATGTCGGCTATCTCCCACGTGGCACAACGTTGATTGTTCTCAATTAATGTCTCGATTTGATTGCTATCAACTTCAACTGGTGTACCAGACCCTGGAGAATCGTCCAGCAAGAAATCTCCAGCACAAAACTTCACAAACCACTTTTGACACGTTTGATCAGTCACAGCACCTTCTCCATACACTGCACAAATCTTTTTATTTGCATTTCAGTTGCATTTTTACCTTTCTTGAAATAATAAAGCATAATATGCCAAAAATGTTGCTTTTTTCTTCCACCTTCAATATTACAATAGCTACACAAAAATTCACCAATTTTGATGTCTGTTTTTAAATGCACGTTGATATGACAGCTGTCACATACAATCTAACAAAAATTTTTTGAATTAAGTTAAAGAAAACTAAATGCTACTAGAGCCATCTTAAGGAAGGTTTCTCTTTTGACCAACCCAGTAGACAAACAGAATTAAGTCCAATATACTAGAAAGATAGAGGAGGGAGTGATTAAATTTGTGTATTGGAGGATGTATCAGTCAAGCTCCCAACACTAAACAGATAGGACATTTAAAATAGAATAATTCTAGGAGAAGATTTTTAACAAAAGTGTGGATATAAAGAAATATAGGGCAAAAAACCCTCACCCAGGACATAGAAGAAGCTGAGTTATTCTCATCCAAGGTCCAAAGGAGAGGAAATGGTACCAGGGGAGAAACATTTTTTATAGAGTCAGAGGCCTTGAGAGGAACAATGGTGTTCATTTGAGACTAAGCCAGACATCAGATCACAGGAAGGATCTGGGGAAACACATCCCCAGATCTCAACCACTTGACGCTTTCCCGTCTTCTCCTAGGTTCCCCACAGGCTGATCCCAGCCTGAAGTCACAAGACTTGAGAGCCCAGTTGATGTGTCCATGAACTTGCTTTTCCAGGCAGAGGTCAGTGGGGAGAAACTTGGGGGTGGATTTGGAGCAGGAATCAGAGGATAAGTGGGCTAGAAATGTTGTCTCCAAAAAAGTGATATCTTAACAACATTTTGAAGGACGCATAGGAGTTTTCTAGGTACATAATGGAAGGGATTAACTTAGGCTTACTTTACACGTTGGTTTTATGTTGATAAAATGATAAATTCTGACATTGTCTGAGTATATTTCCACCTATTAGAATAAGAAGGATGTAAGGGGCATGCCGGAGCATTTTCACCGAGGACATTGACTTTCTTAAGATAGTTCATATATTAGTATTGTGTCACCTGTTGTTATGGATTGAGCTGTGTCCCTCCAAATGATGTTGAAGTCCTAACTCCAGTACCTATGACTGTGACCTTATTTGGAAATAAGGTTTTTGCAGATAATCAAATTAAGATGAGGTCATTAGAGTGAGTCCTAATCCAATATAGCTGTGTCCTTATAAGAAGAGGAAATTTGGACAGAGACAAATAAGTACATAGAGAGAACACCATGTGAAGATGAAGGCAGAGATCAGGGCGATGCATCTACAAGCTAAGGAACACTGAAGATTACCAGCAGAACACCAGAAGCTAGGAGAGAGGCATGGAAGAGATACTCCCTCACAGTCCTCAGAATGAATCAACCCTGCTGACTCCCTGATCTTCAACTCCTGGCCTCCAGAATTGGGGGCAATATATTCTTATTGTTTAAGTCACCCAGTTTGTGGTATTTCACTTCAGCATCCCTAGAAAACTAACATACCTGTAACCAGTATATCGTCTATAATTATTTTTCTCTGCTACAAAACACATAAGCCACTGATCAATGTCCTGTTCATGTTTATACAAAACAATATAAATTATCAGGTCATATATGGTTTTCTGATAAGATTTTGATCCCAGCAAAGGTTAATTTGCCATGAAACCAATGAAACTTAAGCTTTAGGGTCCCCCAATTACACTGACTCCTTCTAAGTTTCAGTACCTAATTTTATATTCTTAATTTGATTTTTTTTCTTAAAGGGAGTACCCCAGCTTATATAAGCTTTGGACTCCACAAAACCTGGATTCACTCTTTATCCCAACCTCTGTTATAACCTCCAAGCTCAGCTAGTTATTCAACACAGCTGGATATGATATCTTTATATCCTAATTCACTCCTAACATGTTTTATTTTCAAATACATTGTTCTTACAAACAACAGTCATTAAAACTAAACTCAAAGGAAGGAATAACAAACAAAAAGAACAAACAACTTTGAGAGTCCTTGAGCATAGAGTGTTCTAGGCCCAGCGGGACTCCAAAATGAAGACAGGAAGGCTTCTCTAATCTGCACCAAATGGTAACTTTTATATTTTATTTATTTATTTATTTATTTGCATGAGGGTTCTTGTTTCAGGTAAATTACCTCAGGGAGAAAGCCCATTTCTAATGCTCCTTGTCTCCTACCACATTTTTTTTCCAGATTGTGAAACCTCAATTGCTTTGGAAAGAAGAAATATGGAACAAAATTAAAATTATGTTCATTTGCATATCTAAGTGGAAGCATCCTGCCTTACTGTATGCGTTCATTAGGAGTGAGCATCAACAGATCCCAGAATTTGCCTCATTAATTAGGTAGTACAGTCATACACATCCTCGGTACACCTTGGCAGGATGGGAGGAGCCTGGGTGTTAGGACCCGACCTGGCCATGCCTCTTGGGGCTTTCTGTATCTGTAATTTATATAACCCCCTTACAGCATGGATCCTACTCCCATCAGTCATTAAAATAACCATCTTCAGGCATCACAAGTATGCACTCAAACTTAAATCCTATTTTAGAAGAAGAGCTGACATCTCTCGAAAAACTCCACTGGGAGTTAGGCAAGGTAGCTGAGGTACCACGGAGATTATCTCAGAAAAAGAAACCCATTTGGTTTTGTTTGTTTTGTTTTGTTTTATTGCCCTGAACAGCAACATCCTGGCACTTTTCCAGGCCATGTTGACTAATGGGAAGTTGTAGAGTTTGTGTACACCACCTGATATTTTTGTTTTTGTTTTTTTATTTATTTATTTTTAATAGATCTTTATTGGAGTATAACTGCTTCACAATACTGCGCTAGCCTCTGTGGCACAACAAAGTGAATCAGCCACATGCACACATACATCCCCATGTCCCCTCCCTCTTGAGCTTCCCTTCCACCCTCCCTATCCCACCTCTCTAGGTCATCGCAAAGCACCAAGCTGATATCTCTGTGCTGTGCTGCTGCTTTGCACTAGCTATGTTACATTTGGTGGTGTATATATGTCGATGCTACTCTCACTTCACCCCAGCTTCCCCCTCCCACCCTGTGTCCTCAAGTCCGTTCTCTATGTCTATGTCTTTATTCCTGCCCTGCTACTAGGTTCATCAATATCATTCTTTTTTTTAGATTCCATATATATGCGTTAGCATACGGTATTTGTTTTTCTCTCTCTGACTTACTTCACTCTGTATGACAAACTCTGGGTCCATCCACCTCACTACAAATAACTCAATTTCATTTCTTTTTATGGCTGAGTAATATTCCATCGTATATATGTGCCACATCTTTATCCATTCATCTGTTGATGGACATTTAGGTTGCTTCCATGTCCTGGCTATTGTAAATAATGCTTCAATGAACACTATGGTACATGTCTCTTTGAATTATAGTTTTCTCAGGGTATATGCCCAGTAGTGGGATTGCTGGGTCACATGGTAGTTCTATTTTTAGTTTTTTAAGGAACCTCCATACTGTTCTCCATAGTGGTTGTATCAATTTATATTCCCACCAACAGTACAGGAGGGTTCCCTTTTCACCACACCCTCTACAGCATTTATTGTTTCTAGATTTTTTGATAATGGCCATTCTGACCGGTGTGAGGTGATACCTCATTTTAGTTTTGATTTGCATTTCTCTAATAATTAGTGATGTTGAACATCTTTTCATGTGCCTCTTGGCCATCTGTATGTCTTCTTTGGTCAAATATCTATTTAAGTCTTCTGCTCATTTTTTAATTGGATTGTTTGTTTTTTGATATTGAGCTCCATGAGTTTTTGTATATTTGGGAGAGTAATCCTTTGTCCATTGTTTCGTTTGCAAATATTCTCTCCCATTCTTAGGGTTGTCTTTTCATCTTGTTTATGGTTTCCTTTGCTGTGCAAAAGTTTTTAGGTTTAATTAGGCCCCATTTATTTATTTTTGTTTTTATTATCATTACTCTAGGAGGTGGGTCATGAAAGATCTTGCTGTGGTTTATGTCAAAGAGTGTTTTTCCTATGTTTTCCTCTAAAAGTTTTATAGTGTCTGGACTTACATTTACATCTTTAATCCATTTGGAGTTTATTTTTGTGTATGGTGTTAGGGAGTGTTCTAACTTCACTCTTTTCCATGTAGCTCTTCACTTTTCCCAGCACCACTTATTGAAGAGACTGTCTTTTCCCATTGTATGTTCTTGCCTTCTTTGTCGTAAATTAGGTGGCCATATGTGTGTGGGTTTATCTCTGGGCTTTCTATCACATACCATTGATCTATATTTCTGTTTTTGTGCCAGTACCATACTGTCTTGATTACTGTAGCTTTGTAGTATAGTTTGAAGTCCAGGAGCCCGATTCCTCCACCTCCGTTTTTCTTTCTCAAGATTGCTTTGGCTATTTGGGGTCTTTTGTGTTTCCATACAAATTGTGAAATTTTCTGTTGTAGTTCTGTGAAAAATGCCCTTGGTAGTTTGATAGGGATTGCATTGAATCTGTAGATTGCTTTGGGTAGTATAGTCATTTTCACAATATTGATTCTTCTAATCCAAGAACATGGTATATTTCTCCAACTGTTTACGTCATCTTCGATTTCTTTCATCAGTGTTTTATTGTTTTCTGAGTACAAGTCTTTCACCTCCTTAGGTAGGTTTATTCCTAGGTATTTTATTCTTTTTGTTGCAATGGTGAATGAGATTGTTTGCTTAATTTCTCTTTCTGATATTTCATTGTTAGTGTATAGGAATGCCATAGATTTCTGTGCATTAATATTTTGTATCCTGCAACCTTACCAAATTCACTGATTAGTTCTAGTAGTTTTCTGGTGGCATCTTTAGGATTTTCTATATATAGTATCATGTCATCTGCAGTGAAAGTTTTACTTCTTCTTTTCCAATTTGTATTCCTTTTATTTCTTTTTCTTCTATGATTGCTGTGGTTAAGATTTCCAAAACTATGTTGAGTAAGAGTGGTGAGAGTGTCTTGTCTTGTCCTTGTCTTGTTCCTGATCTTAGTGGAAATGCTTTCAGTTTTTCACAATTGAGTATGATCTTTGCAGTGGTTTGTCTTATATGGCCTTTATTATGTTGCCCATATGCCCATTTTCTGGAGAGTTTTTTTCATAAATGGTGTTGAATTTTGTCAAAAGCTTTTTCTGCATCTACTGAGATGATCATATGGTTTTTATTCCTTAATTTGTTAATATGGTATGTCACATTGATTGATTTGCATATATTGAAAAATCCTTGCATCCTTGGGATAAATCCCACTTGATCATGGTGTATGATCCTTTTAATATGTTGTTGGATTCTTTTTGCTAGTATTTTGTTCAGGATTTTTGCATCTATGTTCACCAGTGATATTGGTCTATAATTTTTTTGTGTGATATCTTTTTCTGGTTTTTGTGTCAGGGTGATGGTGGCTTCGTAGAATGAATTTGGGAGTGTTCCTCCCTCTGCAATTTTTTGGAGGAGTTTGAGAAGGATTGGTGTTAGCTCTTCTCTAAATGTTTGATAGAATTTACCTCTGAAGCCATCTGGCCCTGGACTTTCATTTGTTGGAAGATTTTTAATTACAATTTGAATTTCATTACTTGTGATAGGTCTCTTTATATTTTCTTATTCTTCCTGGTTCAGTCTTGGAAAATTGTACCTTTCCAAGAATTTATCCATATCTTCATGGTTGTCCATTTTATTAGCATATAGTTGTTTGTAGTAGTCTCTTATAATCCTTTGTATTTCTGTGTTGTCAGTGGTGATTTCTCCTTTTTGATTTCTAATTTTATTGATTTGTACCCTCTCCCTTTTTTTCTTGATGAGTCTGGTTAAGGGTTTATCAATTTTGTTTATCTTCTCAAAGAACCAGCTTTTAGTTTTATTGATCTTTGCTACTGTTTACTTTGTTTCTATTTCATTTATTTCTGCTCTGATCTTTATGATTTCTTTCCTTCTACTGACTTTGGGTTTTCTTTGTTCTTCTTTCTCTAGTTGCTTTAGGTATAGGGTTAGATTTTTTTATTTGAGATTTTTCTTGTTTCTTGAGGTGAGATTGAATTGCTATAAACTTACCTCTTAGAACTGCTTTTGCTGCATCCCATAGGTTTTGGGTCATCGTGTTTTCATTGTCACTTGTTTCTATGTATTTTTTTATTTCTTCTTTGATTTCTTCAGTGATCTCTTGGTCATTTAGTAACACACTGTTTAGCCTCCATGTATTTGTGTTTTTTACAGTTTTTCTCTTGTAATTGACATCCAATCTCATAGCGTTGTGGTCAGAAATGATGCTTGATAAGATTTCAATATTCTTAAATTTTCCGAGGCTTGATTTGTGACCCAAGATGTGATCTATCCTGGAGAATGTTCTGTGTGCCCTTGAGCAGAAAGTGTGTTCTGCAAATATCAATTAAATCTATCTGGTCTACTTTGTCATTTAGAGCTTGTGTTTCCTTATTTATTTTCTTTTTGGATGATCTGTCCATTGGTGTAAGTGAGGTGTTAAAGTCCCCTACTATGATTGTGTTACTGTCAATTTCCCCTTTCATGGCAGTTAGCATTTGCCTTATGTATTGAGGTGCTCCTATGTTGGGTGCATAAATATTTATAATTGTTATATCTTCTTCTTGGATTGATCCCTTGATCATTATGCAGTGTCCTTCCTTATCTCTTGTAACAGTCTTTATTTTAAAGTCTATTTTATCTGATTTGAGTATTGTTACTACAGCTTTCTTTTGATTTCCATTTGCATGGAATATCTTTTTCCATCCTTTCACTTTCAGTCTGTATGTGTCCCTAGATCTGAGGTGGTTCTCTTGTAGACAGCATATATATGGGTCTCATTTTTGTATCCATTCAGCCAGTCTGTGACTTTTGGTTGGGGCATTTAATCCATTTACATTCAAGGTTATTATCGATATGTATGTTCTGATTACCATTTTCTTAATTGTTTTGGGTTTGTTTTTGTAAGTCTTTTCCTTCTCTTGTGTTTCCCACCTAGAAAAGTTTCTTTAGCATTTGTTGTAAAGCTGGTTTGGTGATGCTCAATTCTCTTAGCTTTTGCTTGTCTGTAAATGTTTTAATTTCTCCGTCAAATCTGAATGAGATCCTTGCTGGGTAGAGTAATCTTGGTTGTAGGTTTTTCCCTTTCATCACTTTAATATATCCTGCCACTCCCTTCTGGCTCATAGAGTTTCTGCTGAAAAGTCAGCTGATAACCTTTTGGGGTTTCCTTTGTATGTTATTTGTTGTTTTTCCCTTGCTGTTTTTAATATCTTTTCTTTGAATTTAATATTTGTTAGTTTGATTAATATGTGTCTTGGTGTGTTTCTCTTAGGGTTTATCCTGTATGGGACTCTCTGTGCTTCCTGGATGTGGGTGACTACTTCCTTTCCCATGTTAGGTAATTTTTCTACTATAATCTCGTCAAATATTTTCTCAGACCCTTCCTTTTTTTCTTCTTCTGAGACCCCTATAATTCATATGTTTATGTGTTTAGTGTTGTCCTAGAGGTCTCTGAGATTTTCTTCAATTCTTTTCATTTTTTTTTTTCTTTATTCTGTTCCTTGGCAGTTATTTCCACCATTCTGTCTTCCAGCTCACTTATTCATTCTTCTGTCTCAGTTATTCTGTTATTGATTCCTTCTAGTGTTTTTTTCATTTCAGTTATTGTGTTGTTCATCTCTGTTTGTTTGTTCTTTAGTTCTTCTAGATGTTTGTTAAACATTCTTGTGTTTTCTCATTCTGTGCCTCCATTCTATTTCCAAGATTCTGGATCATCTTTACTATAATTACTCTGAATTCTTTTTCAGGTAGATTGCCTATTTTCTCTTAATTTATTTGGTCTTGTCGGTTTTTACCTTGTTCCTTCATCTGTGACATATTTTTTTGCCGTTTCTCTCTCTTTTTTTTTTTTTTTGATGAGTGGGATTGTGTTCCTGTCTTATTGGTTGTTTGGTCTGAGGCTTCCAACACTGGATTTTGTAGGCTGTTGGGTAGAGCTAGGTCTTGATGCCGAGATGAGGACCACTGGGAGATCTCACTCCAGTCTGAGGGGTCTGAGGTTCTCTTTTAGTCCAGTGGTTCGGAATCAGAGCTCCCACTGCAGGAGCTTTGACCCAACCCTCAGCTTGTGAACCAAGATCCTGCAAGCCATGCAGAGTGGCACAAAAAAAGGGGGGGAGAACAGTAACAAAGTAAAAAATAAAATTAGACTAGGAAACTAACAGATATGTTGGAAAGAATATAAAAATAAAAATATAGATGAAACAACAACTGGAAGTTAAAACAGAACCACAATAGTAAAAAAGAGCAAAAAAAAGTGGAAAAGGCCTTGTCTGTGGAGGGTAGGGCCTAAGCAGGGGTGGTGTTTGGGTAGTGGGTGGGGCCTATGCTTAGGATCCACAGAAAAGGAAACGTTCTGGTGGCTGTGGGGGGTGGGGATTAGGCTCATCAGAACAGCAGGGTCCCACGTGTGCCCCCCACCTCTGGTGCCAGAGGGCAGGGGACCCCACCTGGAAGCCCAGCAGGCTTCCTGGGCTTTAGTGGGCAGGACAAACATCCTCCACTCATCTCCCGCTCCTCCGATACTGGAGCGCCCCTCCTGCCTGCCTCTCCTGCTCTCCCGCAGCCTCCCTCCTGTGCCCCCAGGACGCACATGGCCTGGAGGGGACCTCTGAGGGTGTAGGGCCCGGCCTGAGAGTTGGGCAGACTCCTCCAGCTGACTGGGCAGGGGATATGCTGGGTGTGCTCCCCCCTGATTTGAGCCCCCAAGGGTCCCTCCAGACATGGAAAAATCCCCCCCTCAGCCACCCCTCAGGGGCTCTGATCCTGTCTGGCATCAACTTCTCCTCCCCCCTCAGTTCCCCCACATCCTACCAGTTTGCTTGGGGCTTCCTCCCATCACCTTGGACGTTGAGGTCCCCCACCAGCATCCTGCAGGTGCCCTAGTTCCCACCTGATATTTTGTTTTGCAAACATTGCATTTGACTTCTTCCTGATGTCCACTTTTCCCTCAACCTTCCATAGGGAGGAGCTCTCCCTGAGAAACATCCTAGGCTCCACTCCACTCTCTTATTCATTCCTTCCCCAGGGAAGGAGAACTCATCTGATCAGTGAACTTGGGAGAAAGAATTTGGAGTTCTTGGAGCAGTGACTTCCTCCTCCTCACTCTTTTTTAAAAATTTATTTTAATGAACTATAGTTTACAATGTTGTGTTAATTTCTGCTCTACAGCAAAGTGATTCAGTTACGTATAAATGCATATATATATATACATATATATAGTTATGCATATATATGTACATTCTTTTTCATATTCTTTTCCATTATGGTTTATCACAGAATACTGAATATAGTTCCCTGTGCTATACACTAGGACCTTGTTGTTTATCCATCCTATATATAATAGTTTGCACCTGCTAATCCCAAACTCCCAATCCATCCCTCCTCCAACCCCCCCCCCCTTTGCAATCACAAGTCTGTTCTCTATGTCTGTGAGTCTGTTTTTGTTTCATAGGTATGCTCATTTGTATCATATTTTAGATTCCATATGTAAGTGATATCATGTGGTATTTGTCTTTTCTCTTTCTGACTTAGTTCACTTAGTATGATAATCACTAGGTCCATCCATGTTGCTACAAATGGCATTATTTCATTTTTTTTTTTGGCTGAGTAATATACCATAGTATATTTGTACCACATCTTCTTTACCCATTCATCTATCGATGGACACTTAGGTTGCTTCCACGTCTTGGCTGTTTTAAATAGTGCTGCAATGAATATTGGGGTGCATGTATCTTTTTGAATTATAGTTTTCTCCAGATATATGCTCAGGAGTAAGATTGCTAAATCATATGGTAGCTCTATTTTTAGGTTTTTGAGGAACCTCCAGACTGTTCTCCACAGTAGATGCATAATTTACATTCCCACCAACAGTGTAGGACCTCCTCCTCTCTTTTGAATCCTTGTCTGTAATAGGTACCTGTTCTGTCTGCTTTCTGCCATGCAATCGATGTCCCTGGGTCATAGAGGTTATCTGGCTATAATGAAGATTAGTTATGTAAGTCTGGAATTGTCCCCCAAAACAGGCTGTTAACAATTCCTCCTCTTCCTGCCTTCCTATTCTCTCAACAAGTAGTGGAATCCATTTCCTCACCCATTAAATCCAGGCTGGCCTTCTGACTTGTGACACCAATAGAATGCAGAGGAAGTGATGTTTTATGAGTTCTAGGCCTTGTCCTTGAAAGGCCTGACAGCTTCCATTTTTCTCCCTCTTAGAATCTGGCCATGCTAAGGAATTTCAGGCTGTCCTGCTGGAGAGAGAGAGGATGTGGAGAGAAAGTACCACATGAAGTAAGGAGCCATTCGGAGGGGACCCAAAGTACCACAGCCAACTCCCAGCACCAAAGCCTCCAGACATGTGATAGAGCTCTCTTGGACCATCCAGTTCAATATGCTTGCCACCTGAATGCAGCCATAAGAGTGACCCCAAATTATACCACTTGGAGGAGTAACACTGTCCAGTCAACACGTAGAATCATCAGAAGCAATAAAACGTTTCAACACACTACTTTTTGGGGTTAGTTACACAGCAGTAGGTAACTTATCTCCTTTTTGTAATTTTAGGGCTGAAGACTTAGCAAGCCCATTTGGACACACACTTAAATCATATTCTACAAATAGCTTTACCAACAATCAAAATGACATTTAAAAAATCTCCATTTTTCTACTCTAGGGTCTGCTTGTCAATTGAATCTAAACTCTAGAGAGGAAGAAAACAGTACTGTATACTGACTGGTCAAGACTCCTCAACTAGAAAGTATCCTTTTTATCTACCCAAAAACCTGTATCTCCTCCAAGAATCAGCCCAAAGGTCACCTCCAAAAAGTCTTACGAGATTCCAATCCCTCTTCTCTGTATTTTCCCAGAGTATAACTTTACCACAACACGTTTGCACTTTGTTTCCTATATTCCTCTATGCTCATTGAAATCAGAAGGTATGTTTTATTTGAATTCACATCACCACACTCAGAATTAAGCCTAGCCCAAAGTTATGTTCGGTAAATGCTTATTAAATGTAATACTTGAGAAACTTTACATGGTTTGCTTCAGTAAATAGTATGAAACTACTGTATTCCCCAAATCATTTTTCTAAAAAAATTTTCTTTCAATGCTTTGGTCTACAATTTGGAGATATGCAAAGAGCAATAGCTTTTGACTAAGATGGAGCTGCATTTCAATATTATCTCTGCTACTTTTTACTTATGTAGCTTTGGGCAACCACTTTCCATTTCTGAACTTTAATCTCCTCATTGTAAAATAGAAATGATTATTGATAGAGTTTCAGTAATGGATTTTAAAAATAGTTTTATCAAGATAATTCACATATCATACAATTCACCCATTTAAAGTGTACAGTCATTATCATACCAAGTGAAGTAAGTCCGACAGAGAATGACAATAATCATATGGTATCACTTATACGTGAAATCTAAAAAAATGATACAAATGAACTTATTTACAAAACAGACATAGACTCACAGACATAAAAAACAAGCTTATGGTTACCAAAGAGGAAATTTTGGGGGTGGGGAGGATGAATTAGGAGTTTGAGATTAACAGATACACACTACTGTATATAAAATAGATAAACGTCAAGATCCTATAGTACAGGAAACTATGTTCAATATCTTGTAATAACCTATAATGGAAAAGAATCTGAAAAAGAATATATATATATATATATTACTGAATCACTTTGCTGTACACCAAAACACATTGTAAATCAACTATACTTCAATTTTAAAAATTAAAAAAATAAAGTATACGATCACCACAATCTAATTTTGAAATACTCCCATCACTCCATAAAGATACCCAATGCCCATTATCAGTCCCTTCCCATTTCCTCCTTCCTCTTAACCCTAAGCAAACACTAATCTGCTTTTGGTCTCTAGAGAATTGTCTATTCTGGATATTTAATATAAATGGGATCATACATTATAAGATCTTTTGTGACCATATCCTTTCAGATAACATAGTGTTTTCATCCATGTTGTAGTATGTATCAGTACTTCATTTCTTTCTATTGCTGAATAATATTCTATTGTATGGCTATACCACATGTTTGAGGGCCATTTATTAGTTGATGGACACTTGGGTTGTTTCTAATTTTTGGCTATAATGCTGCTATGCTGCTATGAATATTTGTGTGTAAGCTTTTGTATGGACATATGTTTTCATTTCTCTTAGGTATATACCTAGGAGTAGAATTGCAATGTATGAGCATTCTAATTTCTCCACATTCCCATAAATGCTTGTAATTGTCTACCTTTTTAATTTTAGTCATACTAACTGATGTGAAGTTGTATCTCATGGTTTTAATCTGTATTTCTCTAAAGAATAATGATGTTGAGCATTTTTTTTACTGTGCTTATTTATCATTTGTTTCTCTTCCTTGGTGAAATGTCTATTCATACCCATCATCTGTTTTTTAAATTGGGTTACTTGTCTTTTTATTTCTGAGTTATAAGGTTTCTTTATACCTTCTAAATGCAATTCTCTTATCAAATATATGTTTTGAAATATTCCCATTCTGTGAGGTACCTTTGCATTTTCTTGATGGTGCCCTTTGAGATGCAAAGATTTTTAATTTTGCTAAGTCCAATTTACCTGTTTTATCTTTGTCCACTCATGTTTATGGTGTTCTATCTAAGAACAATTTGCCTATTTTGCCCATGATATCCAACCTTATATGTTGCTCTTCAGAGGGTGCAACCTTGGACATACACACAGTCACCCTGATTTCCTCCTCTCTCCTCGCCTCTAGGTTAACAGTAGTTTTAGCCAGCCTGTCTTTGATTATCTCTTTGCCTGATTTCCCTGATAAGCTCCTGGCTGGTCTGCCTGTATTGGTAATACACCCCGTTATTAGTCTTCACTAATTGCTAGTCATTTGCTCTATTGTTTTAACAATGTCCCAGTGCATAAGCTACTACATACTAAATGGAATCCTTTTCAGGGAAACTCTTTGAGCCTTCCACAGACCCCTGAAAATAGCTTCTTAGGCATCTCTTTTCCTGGTTCTCTTTGTTAAACTTCTGGCTGTTTTACCACTTTGCTTATTGCTATTATGGAGCTACTAGACTTTTTTGAATTGCTCATCACCAAAATCTTCACTGTCTTTGACAGTGCCCCACCCCCCCCCTTTTTTTTTTTTGAAGTTTGAACTTCCCTATGCTCTGTTCCAAATAAAGTTAGTCTCCTTACAGAGAGCTGTGGAACACTCTTACAGCCTGCCTCTCCCCCTGGGCAGAACCTCAGGATCATTGCTCTGGAGCTGGGGCATGGAAAGTGACCAGCTTCTTTCAGAGTGAGGACCCCTCTCTAGGAGGCGGACACTAGATCCAGGAGGTAGCCCTATGAATGAGCTGGGAAGAGGGTAATCAGGGCACAATATTCTTGACCTGAAAACCTTGGATAAAGCTCCCACCCTATGAGTGGGGAATGGGTAAAAGAAGGAGCTCCAAAACTTGGGCCACACTGGAATAGAAATTCTGCCAGCTGGAACATGGGAGAAGAGAGATGCTGGTATCCTGCCTCTCCAGAGAAAAACCTTGGCCCTGGACTGATCACTGGGAGGAGATGGGACCCTGCAATGTTGCTGCATCCACCAGGAGCAGAGCTTCCTTCACATTAACAGAGGTTGGAAGTGGAGTAAATCTGGTTGTAGTTCAAATACCACAGACTCTCACTATTCTTACCAAGACCTAGTAAATTTTCTTAAATAGCTGTCACTTCATTTGCTGCATGCCCTTAGGGTAATTTCCGAAGACTTTAAGTATTTTTTTTTTCTTAATGCAATTTTCACCAGTTACGGTTGCTTTGTGGAGGAAAGCATCTGCAGAGCTCCTCACACTGCCATTCCAACTCAGTAATGGATTTGTGTTCAGTTCATTATAAGTTCAAAAGTCTTCCAGAGTCTTGTTCAAAATGGGAATTTTTCATGTTCTTGAAAAATTAATAGAATTTTTAATAGAAATGTAATAGTTTATTTCTCTTCTTATTTGTAGAATGAGTCAGAGTCAAGGATATGAAATCTTCAAATATCAAGAACAGAAACTGACCATTGAAATTTGGGGAATATCTAGAAATATATAGAAGAATACCATTATCCCCACAGAAATGAGCATGTAATTTATACTGCTAGTGTAAACCACAAAAAACTGAGTATAATCTTGTGGTCCAGTCTAAACTTGAGATACATTTAAAAAATTAATCCAACATGTAATTTAAAAATGCAATGTTTTGGTTTTTTTTTTTTTTTTTTAAGTTTCCTCTAAATGTGGGAAAAGGATGTCATTTGATATCATCATGTTTTTAAGTTCTTATACCTTGACAGTCCTTTCTTTCATCTAAGTCAGGTTCTAAGTCTTCTATTCTCTCTAAAAGCTCATTGAATTCTATTACCCCACCCTCCCCAAAACAACCCACATAGGCTTTTGTCTTCCCTACTTTTTTTTTTTTTTTTTGAACTATTTGGATATGTTCATTTCTCTTCCACCATTAACCCTCTGCTTTTTCCAATGTCAATCACTCAAGCAATTGTCAGTGACTTGCTGTTCTCTCCTTCAGTTCTTTTCATGATTCTATACAAGAAAGACTCAGGATCCACGCTAGAAGATACAGATTTCTCCTGAATAGTGTGAAGGGATAAGAGGTTTTGGATACTTAGACATTAGTTTTGTGTTTCCTGTTCACTAGAAAAAAAATTGCCAATGTTGAAATCCTTCTGAAGTGGTAAAAATGTCAGTCATGGGAATGGTGGGCTGGTACCCTAGCAAAGTGTTGACAAAAAAAGTTATTCTTGCTCTAATCCCTCACTGATTCTGTTCTCAACCACTTTGAGAAAACTAAGGCACTTTAGCAGACATTTCAATAATACCTATTTTGTAAAATTTAAATTATATAGCTAGCATAAAAACCACTTCTTTAATAGGTGTTTAATTAATGTGGTTTTACTTCTTTTCTCTGCCTACTATTGGGTATTAGAATTTATACATACCGAGAACGGGAGAGTGCCACACCCTTTCTGGAGGCTTCTATTGGCTGCTTTGGATCTGCCTGAACATATCAAAATATTCCTAGAAAGCTGGCAATGATTTTCTAGGAATTAGCAGTTGAGAAAAGAATCTCTGACAGTGGCTTAGGGTTATTCACTAACATATTTACTGTACAGATGTACATTGGTAGAATTCAAGCAAGAACTGATGCAGTGTTCCACATTTGCATTAATTAACACAACACTGGCAAGTGACACTGTGCATAATTTTAAAAATATTTTTTAACTCACTATTGTTTATGTCGACCTCTTGAAATTATAATATGGAAATATTTTCCTTACCAAAATAGTTTTTCTTCTGCTTTATGAGCCTTCTGTTTTCTCATTGGAGGTTTTCTCCTAACTGTGTTTTATCTTGTAGAGTTAAAAATTAAATATAGAGAATAGTTGAAGATAGATAGATAAATAGACAGACTTATTTTGAGGTTCCAAAACACAAAGTTCGTATAAAATACTAGAGTCTAGAGATGAGCATGCTTGGACTGGAGGATTTCTGTTCCCAAAATGTACATAGAATGGCATTTACCAGGAGAGTGAGTCTAGACTCTACAGGACCATCTGCAAACATATTATGTACCACTATCACAACTACCATTCCTAGCACATCATCTTCACTCCCACTGCTACCCCCAACTCCTATCTCTCACCAGGAAGATGTCACTGAGTAAGAAGAACTCAAGGGAAGCCCTCATATCAAATACACAGTCTGTGTCTAACTTAGCTAAGGTGGAACTGTGGGAATTTTCTGCTTAAACTTCATCAATGGAAGCAATCAAACATATATCCATCTTTTCAACGTAGGAAGGATCCTGCTTGACTTTGATCATTAGCAATATGTAGTATAAGTGGGAAATAACATTGGTCTTTTTAAACCACTGAGATGTCCCAGTTATTTGCTACTGTAGCAGAACTTGCCCTTTCCTGACTAATGCAAACTCCTTATAGTCGACCATGACAAGTACAGATAAGTGCCAAGTAGGCGCTTACATAAATCAACAAACTGTTTTTGAGTGCCTGCTATGGGGAGAAGTTATTGAGCATTGGCACTGCAAAGATAAAAATAAAATATTGTTGCTGACCTCAAAGAACTCACAGAATACTCAGGAAGAGAGAGAAAGACAAACAGAATACAGTATAGTTGATGCTCTGATAAAGGAAAGCACAGAAGAATGAGCTATGAAAATGTCACATATTGTCTGGGAGCAAAAAGGAGGTAGGCTTAACACTTCTAAAGATATCCAATAATGGGCTAGCTATAAAGGAGGAGGAAGAAGCAGCATGAACACAGGTATCCATCACAACAGTGTCAGGGCAAACAGCAAGTATCAGCATATGGAAGGAAGCTAGGATGCAAGACAGAGAGTGATGAAAGGGGAGGCTAAGGCCAGAGCATGAAGGTCCATGTGTGTTTGCATTTTACCCTAAAGGCAAAGAGAAATCATGTAAAGGTTCTAAAATGGAGAAGAGTATAACAAATTTCAGTTTAGACAGATCACACTGGCAGTGTAGCTTTTGCTTTTGTGCCCTGCTCCACATCCTCTCAGCCCACTTGATTGCACTGTACCTGGGATAACCCACTCTGTGCTTTTCTGCCAGCTTACCACCTCAGGTGTACAAATAGTGTTTTCACTTTTCTGCCTCACAACTTTTTCTAAAGCCATGGAAAGTACAAGGGAGTTAATATTGAAACTGAACAGGACCTTATGATGTTCCTGGGCACAGAAGCCTTTCTGTGTCCCCCATTTCTTGACCTTCCCTGAGTTCCAAAGAGCAGGTTCAAACAGTTGCTGATCAGGGAAGGGAGAGGATGTAGAGAAAAGGGAGAAGCCGCCAAGAGACAACAGTGCAGCCTTGGGACAGGGTCCTGGTTCCACCTCAAGGGATACACATAACAATATCTTTGAGCTCATCTGCATAACTAAACCCCGCAACAAATGGAAGTTGTTAACTACTTGATGAAGCATTCTTCATTCTGAAGAAGGTCTTTGTATAATAACCTTGAGAACCAGAGAAGCTCATCAGGAGGCCACCTGAGACCAGATTAAAGGAACTAGAGAAGCTCATCAAGAGACCACCTGAGGCCAGATTAAAGGAGTGCAGGCCCTGCACACACCCTGATCCTTATCAGCAGCCCCACCCTTGAAATGTTGCTATAAAACTCCTCACCAAATCCTCTTGGGTTGGGACACACAGTTTTGAGGGCATGAGACTGCTGTGTCCCCCTTTGCCTGGGAAAGCAATAAAGCTATTCTTTTCTACTTCACCCAAAACTCTGTCTCCAAGATTCGATTTGGCACTGGTGCTGGGTTTTCACCATCTATACCCCTTGAGCAACCCTCAATCAATAGGCGACGGTGGTTGGAAGAGAAATGTCCCAGCCTCTTACACTTTGGAGGGATGATTCTGAGGTTGCTTATTCTACATTATTCCTCAGAGTGTCCCCCAGAAGGACTGAGTTCCCACAGCGGTAACCAACTCAGTAGCACACCCTTGATTGATTTTTCCCCTCTTGCCTGTCTTGTTCTCCCCACATCACCATCGTAACTTCCTGGTGTTGCCTCTGGATAAATACTTGCAACCGTATTTGTGCCTCAGGCTCTGCTTTCTGGGAAATCCAAATTAAGATAAATAGCGAAGTCAGGTAAGATGTGTTATGTGTTAAACGTTGTTTTAAAAAGATGAAACCATGACTCTCCTACAAATATAAAATGAACACATGTCAAAGATTTTATTTAACTTAGTAACTAATAAGGGAACCAGTAAGATGTCACAACTAGTTCAAAGGAGAATTCAAAGTATTACACAAAAATAGCTCAATCAGGATTACTGAAGTTAATTTAATGCAGAACTGGTAGGATTGTTGTTGTTGTTGTTGTTGTTAGTGTTGGTTTGTTTTTGTAGCAGAAAGGTCAATTGATCTTTTACCAAACAGAATCATTTGCATGTGTATGGACTGGATCTATTTGTATTGTTATCAGTTATCTATACTTAAAGAATTGTAAATAGGTCAAAGACAATGAAAAGAAGAAATAACCTGGGAGCATGCCAGATAGCACACTGGGCAAACTAATTTGTCTGAAGTCTTTTACAACTTTTCTTACAGATGAAAGTAGGAAAGATCAGCAGAGAAACCTCAGTAGGAACTAGTTCTACATCCACATGACAAATAAAGAGTGCCTTAACTAATTGGGAGAGAGATAAACTAAAGGTAAATTTGAAAAGTAGGAAAAAAGTGCTTGTCAACTGATTGGATGTGGGAAATGTAAAATGGGGAACTGAAAGATAGCACCATGTTTGTGAAAGGTGTTTGAACATTCCCATTTATTGAACTGAACTGAATAAATGGAAAATTATGGTAGTAGAAAGATGTTGAAAACTTTGGTGGGTGAGAGGGGTAGCTGTCCCTAACCAAATCTGGTTTTAACAACATCTTACTGCCTTCACCTAGGTGAAGAGGTTAGGAAGTGGGAGGCAGTGTAGCTTAGTAGTTAAGAGCATAGGTCTTGGAGTCAATCAAACAAGGGTTGAAGTATGATTTACCACTTCCTCCCTATGTGTGTTTGAGAAGCGGTGTAGCCCTTCTGAGATGCAGTAACATTTTTTTTCAAAGTTGATGTAAGAACTAACTGAACTATTGTTTGTAAAGATCTTATCTTGCTGCGAAGCAGGTAGCACACAGCTATCTCTTCATACATACTAGCTATGATTATTTAATCAGAATTGGAGGAGTATTTTGTGCTCCACCTATAAGCACCGAGAGTCTGGAATTGTACTGTTCCAGACTTAAGAATATTAAGCCCTTGATGTGAAGTTCCCTATCTACTAAATAAGGGCACCGTTATAACCTGCACTTACCTTTGAAAGTGTTTTACTTTTCATTAGTTAAGTGAGATTTATATGAAGTTACCATTTATCTGAAAATAAGGTAAAGATCCGTCACCAAGATGCCTGGTTTAATGTGAATCATTCACGACTACTAGCTCACAAAGAGAAGCCACCATCATTTTAAAATTTAAACTGAAACTTTAGTGTCAAGCTAATTTATTCCATCATTCCTGATAATATTCCCCCTTCCCCATATAGCATGGCAGTTCACAGTTTTGTGTTGAAAGAAAATTTGATGTGGTGAGAAGACTGTGAAGGATTGTGCAAGGGAGGAATTTCTTGGTACCTATATACACCTTGGTTGAAAATGAATGCTATTCAGGCTTGGAGTTTTGCATGGTCTGTCTCATGTGTGTCTCTTTTTCTTCACAAGAATAACAAAATCTCCCAAGCCATTACAAGTCTGACTCCTCTTTGTCTTCTTTTAAGAATTGCAAAGTGTCATGGCTCCTGGTATTGGTGGCATGGATGATGATGATGCTGATGATGGTGATGGTTATGATGGTGATGATGATGGTGGTGGTGATGATGATGGTGATGATTATGATGGTGATGATGATGGTGATGATGATGGTGATGATGGTGATGATGGTGGTGGTGATGATGATGGTGGTGGTGATTATGGTGGTGATGATTATGATGGTGATGATGATGGTGATGGTGATGATGATGGTGGTGGTGGTGATGATGGTGATGATTATGATGGTGATGATGATGGTGATGGTGATGATGGTGGTGGTGATGATGGCGGTAATGATGATGATGGTGATGAGGAGGAGGATGACAATGGTTATGATAACGATGATCATGGTATTGACTATGGCAGAGGATTATTATAATTTATGTTTATACATGGACACTTTCTCTCACTCATTTCTAAGCGTTATTCTCCTTTTTCTCCAGAAACGTGTGTCTAGCTCTTCTAGGATTTCATAAAGTTCTGGGTATCCCAAAGTGTGATGGTAAGAGAATCATAAATCTGAGGGCAAAAGGAAAGAAAAGAGTGAGGAAAGAGAACATTTTACCCAGACTGGAAGAGGATAGAGATTGACATATCTCTGAGTGGACACTCTAGCCTCAGATTCTGTGATAGCAGGGAGCATGAGAGTAGACGCCAGGCATGAGAGCTCCCATTCTCTACAAAGCATCTCATGGCCTGAGTGGGACTCAGAAAGAGCAGAGCCCCTGGATGGATGGAAAGGTAGGAGGAGGCCAGACAAGGGGTAGCCACCAAGCAGCAATGATGGAAAGTCTTTTTCACTGTTTTATTGCTTGGAAAATAATAGGGTCTTTGGGCACAACTCTGGATGTGTGTGTGTGTGTGTGTGTGTGTGTGTATGTTTGTGTGTTTGTGTTTATGTATAGGGTGAAACCCTGATAACTAAAATAGAACTTTTTACTTATTTACATAAAATGGAGAAATGCAGTATTTCTTGTATCTTAGGTTTGGACTAAGAGTTGATGATGATGATAACAAAAAAGTAAGTGGTGTGATTGGTTTTAGGGGCTCTTTATCCCAGGGAAACCTCACATTCTTAGAACAACCCCAAGACAGCTATTACAACAAAATACAAGAAACTGGAGAAGTGAAGTAAGTTGTGCAAGGTGGAGAAGCAAAAAAGACTTATGCATTCAGGACTAAAGTGTGGCTCCGTTTGACCCCAAAGTGGATCATTTAATAACGATAGCAGACACTGTCACATCTGATCTCAAAGCTGGCTTTACGGGACAGACAAGCCAGACAGCTAGCATTGTAGTGGGATTTGAAAGTTGAGAAAAGATGCCCCTGAAGAAAAGTATTTCCCTCTGAGGTTTGTAATGCTGGGTGATGAAGCTATTCCAGGAGGAGGAGAGTGTGAAGTACTTTCTTCTAATTAAGGCACAGTTCAACTGGAGGTGGGCAGTCAGCGCAGGGATAAAGATTAGGTGTTTGTGTCAAAACAGAGCTGAGGGCCATGAGGCTGCGGAGGACCAAGGGAGAGTGAGGAGGGAGTTACTCCCCGAAACTGCAGGGGCACGACAGGCAGTCAGAGTAAGGAATCTGTAAGTGAGCAGGGCCATCTCTACATAGAAATGAAGACTGAGAATTATGTGCCTACTTAAGAGTTTTCAAAGAGCTGACTCTGCCCTGTAACCACCTTGAAATCCCAAGGTGCCTCAGGCAACCTGACAGTCTGCTGAACTAAAGTTTGGAAAAGGTGACAAAACCTTGACAGAATATGAGAGCTGGAAGGGATCTCAGGATCATCTTGTCCAATCGTTTGCCAAGTTCTAGACGAGGGAGCTTTTTTAGATATCCAAGTCCTAGCCAGAAGCCAGGTGCCCAAGAGAGACAAAAGCAGCTCTTTTGGTTGAAGGAGGGTTGGGAGGCTAGTGTGCTGTCCATTCTTTCTCATCCCTCTCCCTTTTCCTTCCAAAGCGTCAGTCTGTTCAACCCCAAGGTCTGCATGGTTCTAGAAGGGCTAGTTTGAAAACTTCTGAGAGTCTCAACACCTTATTTTTAGGTGAGCAAACCGAATGTTGAGAAGACAAAGCAGCTTCCTGGATGCCTTGACCCCACTTCTTCTGCTGTCTGAGTCAATATTTTTTATTTACTTTTATAGATAGAGTTTTCAACACACTTATCTATCTCTTACGTATCTCATTAACCTTCAGAAAGGATGAGTAAGTTGATGCTACTAGTTCTCTGGCAATAACACTAATTCATCTGGTGCCTTTTTTATGCCAGGATACAGGGAGTTATTTATCTACATTATTATAACCTCACAACCAAATTAAGAGCTAAGTTTTATCCCCATTTTATTGACGGGGAATCTGGAGTTCAGATAAATTGACTACCTGAAGATTACAAAGAAGTCGGTTCGGGAGCCAGAATTTGAATGCAATCCATCTGACTCCAAAATCTGTCATTCTTCCCACTGTATCTAATTGGGATTCTGATGCAGTGTTTTCTTTTATGTTCTTGGGTTCCCTTCTCAAAAATCTATCTGCATAAAGAGTACCCTGTAAGTCTAAAATTCAATCCATGTTAAATACACACACACTCTCTCTCTCTTTCTCTCTCTTTCTGTCATACATATCCACACATGGTGGTCATATAGGTCTATACTAAAATTAAGAAAAAAACAATCAACTGAACAGTTTTAATCCCCTTAATTGTATGTACTGGACAAGCCAATCAAAATCGTTCTAGAGCCCCATGAAACTACAGCTTTTGTACTTGGAGGGACAGTGTCCCAAATCCTCATGGAAGGCAAAAGAGAAGAGAGAGGTAAAGAGAGGGAAAACACCACCCTTGAAAACACTGCAGTTCTGAGCTCAGAGCTTACTCCACAGGGGTGCCAAGCAAGATGAGAAACTGACCCTATATATTCAGTGGGAAAATCAAAAAGTAGGCCAAGTGCACATTAGTTAATATTAAAGTGAGAGTCTCTGGAATTGTTTTTGCAAATCCCTCACTCACTGGTCTAATTAGGGAAAATGGAGGATCCCAATGTATCAGTAATTTCACACCAGTGGAAAACATTGGAGTTACATAAATGTTTACCTAATAATCCAGGCACAGGGTCATGCCTGCCCCTGACCTGTGTGTGAAGGAGCCACTGCCCGAGGCTAGCGAAGTTGCTTCCCAAATAAGAAAATCAAAGCTAGCCACTGGTCATTGGCCACTCTCAGCATGGTATAAAATAATATAACTCCCATAAATTCCATTTTCCAGTTGCTACCTAGCAGGCTGCTTCTCTCCCACTCAGAACCCACCCTCGTGTCGGGCAGGTGTATGGATGCAGCAAACAGTGATCATCTATCATTTCTGCCTAGGCAGCTCTAAGATGGGGGGAATGAATTGACCCCTCTGTCTCTTTTTCCCCTTCTTTAGATTTAATTGTCTTAAAATATCTCTGGAAACACATGCAATGAATGACTATAGAAAACAGCATCACTCATCATCCCAATATTTTTTGTCCCCAGCTTTCTGCAATAATAATGCGTAAGTGCATAGCTCTGTACAGCTTACACAACTCTTTTACCAGCATCAATTAATTACACTCTCATTTGAATCCAGCTGGGAACCAGGCAGTGCTTTTAAGCTGGAGACGTAGAAACGAACTCTCAGACAAGTTCAGCAACTTTTCCAAGATCACACAGCTAATGGGTTGTGAAGCCAGAGTTAGATGCCTGGGTCTTCGACTTCTAATTCAGCTGCATTTGCCTTGCTATTCTACTCTACCTCCTTTGTCACCAAAATGTTAGTTTTCTCTGTCTTCTGTTAATTATGTCTCTCCTCATAAACATCCATCTCCTAGCCCACGATAATGTAGTAGAATTTTTTTTCAATCTTCACTGAGTGATTTTCCAATAATTTTTAAATACTCATCAGTAAAACATTTCTACAAGGTTATTAAGTCCTTCACAAGCATGTTAGAGGGCCACTTCTCCAGCAGCCAAAAAATGCATTAATACATTCTTGTGTGTGAAGCAGGTTAAAAATAATATGTACACCGGAGATAATGGAAACATGTTGACATTATTAAGGTTATAACACATTTGAAGTTACCTTAATTGTAATATCGAGCAAATTAAACATTATCAGGTACAATGTCCCTAAACACCCGGGAGCAGCATCTTTCCCCATCTGACTAATTGCCGTGACACTTGAGATCTCAGTGTGATGTTTTCCTCCACACAAGTGCACAAGTGGAGGCCACCGCACCTCTTCAGATAAACAGGCAGATGTGCTTAAATAATAAATTAATTTATCAAAAGAACTCAGACTTGCAGCCCTGATCCTTTGGCTCTGCCACAAACATCCTGTGCCGGTTGAACAAAAGGGAGGTACTCGCGATGTTTTGCTCCACTGAGCATATGTAAACAGGAGAGTTGTTCTTACTGCGTCACCTATATGCAAGCCCAGGAGTACCTGTTCCCCCATGATACAACTACGATGTAGTGCAGGGGTAAGCAAATTTTTGCCCCCAGAGGGTAAGTATTTCGAGCCTTGTGTGCTGGACGGTCTCTGTCTCAACTAGGCCTACCCCATAAGGTAGTGGATGGACCACCACCCTGAGGGTCAGGAGAGGGAGGCTTATTCAGTCTTTTGAGTCAATGATGCTGTGTGACCTCAGACAATTCACTTGTGGTTCTCCACCTCTGCCTCCTCTAAGGTCATTTCTGTCTCTGACAATCTGAGACTGGAACTTATACTTGAAGAGCAGTTAAGACCCAGAAGATGGTCTAAATCAGAGATGACAAATTTAGTGGGTTGCAGGTCCTGTCTTAGTTTGGGTTCCCCCCAAACAGATCCTGAGACAAGGATTTGTGTGCAATAACTTATTTTGGAGGTGACCCCACGAAGCATGTGAAAGTGTGAGGAAGTGACTCTGGAAAGTGAAGACCATTGAAGTGTGTTAATGGTAGTCACCACAGTGGGCAACGGGGACTCAGTCCTGCTGGGAACTCTCTGAGAATCTACCTGGAAACGTGTCAGAATTGTCTCACTGAGGTGGAAAGGAGGTGGGGTCTTCCCTAATAACTCCCATTTCTCATTGGTTGATGGTTATTGGAGTGGGGAGTAGCTAGCTCTCTGGCCTTGTCTACATCTGTGCCAAGTGCACTCCTATGGGAACAGAAGAGCCTCAGGCAGAGAGGTACAGGAAGCCACCTGCACTATCTGAGGGCAGCCTCTGGTGCAGTCCAAGGGATTAGGCTAGGGTTAGGACAGCACCTGCTACAGAGACGTCATGCAGGAAACATGACTGAGAGAAATAGGCCTGCGAAGGAGGCAACGGGGAGTGGTAGGGAGTGCGCCAAATTGGAGAACACACGTCCGGTATAAAGGGATTATTGATTCAGGCAGATTTTATTAGGGTTCTCCAGAAAAGCAGACCCACGAGGATATATAGATGATATAGATACAGATGTAGATGTAGATATAGATACAGATACAGATACAGATAGATATAGATATAGATAGATAGATATAGATATAGATACAGATAGATATAGGTAGATGATAGATATAGATATAGATACAGATAGATATAGGTAGATGATAGATATAGATATAGATACAGATAGATATAGATAGATAGACATAGACAGAGATATAGGTAGATATAGATATAGATATAGATAGATACAGATAGATATATAGATAGATGATATAGATATAGATACAGATACAGATAGATATAGAGAGATAGATTTAGATATAGATAGATGATGTAAATATAGATATAGATAGACATATAGATAGATAGAGATCTAGATGTAGATATAGAGACATAGATATGTATATATAAGATGAGATTTATTGTAAGAATGGGCTCATGTGATTACGGAGGCTGAGAAGTCCCACTGTCTTCTGCCTGCAAGCTGAAGACAGGAAAGCTGGTGGTGTAATTCAGTCTGAGTCTGAAGACCTGAGACCAAGGGATTTGATGATGTAGGTCTTAGTCTGACCCAAAGACCTGAGGATCAAGGGGCCAATGGTGTAAGTCCCAATCCAAGGCCAAAGAGCTGAGAACCATGAATGCCAGTGTCTAAGGACAGGAGAAGATGGATGTCTCAGCTCAAGCAGAGAGAGCAAATTCACCCTTCCTCCACTTTTTGTTCTATTCAGGCCCTCAACAGATTGGATGATGCCCACCTGTGTTAGTGAGGGTGCTCTTCTTTACTTAGTCTACTGATTCAAATGTTAACTTCTTCAGGAAACACCCTCAAAAACACACCCAGAAATAACATTTTACCAGCTATCTGGGCATCCCTTAGCCTAGTCACGTTAACACATAAAATTAGCCATCACACAGATGTTTCAATTTTTCAATAGCAGTCAGAAATCCAGATTTTTATGTAAAATGCTTCTTATTTTTAAATCTTAGCAACTAACTCAAAATTTTAAACACACAGTGCTGGCTAAGAAAAAAAAAAGTCAGGCTAGCAGGACTATAATAATGAGAAGACAACCCATCCTATACCAATATAAAAGCAAAGAATCAAACTTTCAAAGTGAATAAATGAATGAATAAAAGTTCAGCGGCTTCAGAATCATTTCCTTTCCTGTGCTTTATCTCCAAACCTACTTATTTGAGTTACTGGTGCCTACCTTCAGCCACCCACTTACTAAAGCCAGAAGAGAGATATTTTAGATTTTTTTCTAATCCGCTTTTAATCACCAAGTACTTTTTTGTTTTGTTTTCTGGGTGCCCTTGAATCGTTTCCTATCATTTCCATTCCCAATGCCTCTGTTGCCTTCAATCAGGACCCCATCAGTTTTTTTTCCTCTCTATTTTGTGACCTTATCACTTTTACTACTGGCGTAGGCTGTGAGCAGATCATCCTGGTACCAGTAGTGTTTTCAACCTATGTTTCAAACTGCAGGTAAGTTTCTCTCAAGCACTGATCTGATCATGTGGCTTCCCAATTTAAAACTCATGGGGCAAGCTCCATTGCCTAACTACTAGCAAAAGCATAAATTCTTGGCATGGTTTGTAATGTGCCTCATTACATTTGGTTCCATTTGCTACCCCTCCGCCATTGTGTGGGGCCATACCAAGCCACAGGCTGTTCTCCATGGTCTTTTGCCCACTGGCTGCAGTCTCTTTTGGGGACCAGAACTCCTTCTTCCTTACCCCACTCAAATTCATATGCACACACTGTCTCCATCTCCCGGTAGCCATGAGCTACCTGGGCTTTTCCTGATACCAGATAACAGGAAGACCCATTTTCCACAGAGAATTTGAAGAAATATGATGTCCACCTTCCCTCCCATGGAATAGAATCTTCCCAGCTAGGCTCAAAGGAATAAAATTTTCTGGATGCTTATACATGCCAGGTACCTCTTCCATACTCTAGTGTCTCTGGCCCCATACTCCTCCTAATTTAACCCACTCCCATCATTATGGCAATCTACTTTTCATAACTAACAAATCGGATGGAGACACCCTTGAATGTTTCTTTTTAGGGATCCCATGAGGTGGTTATTTCTTGAAGCTTGGGAGATCTTTGTATTTGTACAACACCTGCCAGTTAGCTGTGTAACAGTCCCAAGATACATTCAGGTGCTCAGACTCTGAGGCACCAGCGTATCACTTAAATCTGTGCATGTCCCCACCCCCCTGCCCCACCCAGGTCCACACATCCAATTAAGAGGAGCATTATAGTTACTTAAATCTGACATAATAAATATGGACAGAGGGAAATATCTCTCTATCTGTTTGTATTCTAATCACAAAGGGGACTGTTTGAGCAAACCAAGACAAAAGGAAATGTGCCATGCTACCAGATATTTAAATACCAACTGTCAGGTGGTAAGAGGAATGTGATCCATTATAAAGGTCCTAACAAGGGGGACCCAAAGGTTCAGAACTCAATCTGAACAAGTCAGGCAGCTCTAGAACATCTGTGGCCCTAAAAAAAAAATGCAGAATGCAAGAGACACTGTAAAAGTGCCAAACATGAGAACAAAGGGACAAAGAAGAAGGAACAGGTCAAAGTGGGTCTGAGATCCTTTGCCCCTGAAGTTGGAACCAAGTGCAGTTCCCCTGGTTCTGTTCACGTGTCCCTTTTTTGGAGGGACCAACACCATGTCATGTACCAAGAATGGCCTCTTCATTCTCCACGTGGGTCAGTGGTCCAGATGCATCTCAGGTGTCATCCCTGGAAAAGCCTCCATCTCTTTGCTTTCTTCTTCATTGTTTCTATTGAACCCTGCTCAGAACTTTGTAATACTCACCACATTGCTGCTATGCGAACCTTTATCTCTCCACTAGATTCTGAGCCCTTCCAGAGGAATAACTTGAATTCTATGAATTCCCAGCCTCTCAAATAACTGACCTTCAATAAAGGTCTGTGGAATAAAGGAGTAAATGAATCTCTAGGTGAAAGGCTAGCGACCCCTCAGGGCTAGATTACTCCGTAGGAAACCAAGCACATGGTTAGGATACCAGTAAAGCAGAGGCACCAAAAAATTAGAAAAATATTTTGAAAGATTTTATTTTATGGTCTTATTAAAAAGTACCATGGGGAAAATCTCAATGTTATTAGATTTTCTTACTCTTGTTTTACAGTTCAGAATTCTTTCATATTATTTTGAATTACATAGGGAGGCATATCGTCTTTTCAAACCTTAGGTTCTTAAAAATCTAAATTCATCCCTGAATCTTCTTTTTTCTTTTATCTTTCAACAGTTTAACCCATTCACAAGTTATCAAGCAATTACTGTATAACAGGCCTATGTTAAGTGCTAGAAATTTTTAAAATATTATTCACCACTTTCATTTACATCTGCTTCAATATTGTACTTTAATATTATACAGGTTATATTTTCCTCCTGTCTTTTCAACATTTCTAGGAAGACCATCAAATATTTTCTTCTAGAGTACCAATCCTTCAAGATCTTCACTCTAAAATTTTGCCTTGTCAAGCATCCAGACTCTAACAGGGAAGATACTGCAAATTTGTGAATGTATTTGATGGTGATCACAACTTTTCCCAAAATATAGGAATACATCTGTCATAATAAAGCACTTAAGAATTCATTTTGGCTCTCTGAAATATTTATTGCAACAGACCCAAACTTGCTCAAATTTTTTGCTTTTAATTTGCTCCCCCAGAAGCATAACTATTTGTTATTATTGCTGAGGAGAAAGAAAATGATGCAGAGATATCAATGGAAGGGACTTGTTTCCTTCGGTGCCTGGAGGAATGAAAGAAGATATGAGATAGTAATCTACGACCACCATGCTTTTCTGCGTGCTAGTGAAGAATGCTAACATTTTTGTCAAGTTCAGTTGATTAATGGATCCACCCTTTTTGGTTGATAGAGGTTCTTAAAAATGTGCAGGTGTTTCTGTATGGGAAATTGTTTTGCTTTGGTGAAGGAAAGAGAGAGTTCAGAGAAAGTTTTTTGATCCCTGACGATGTGCCCAAAGGCACATGCAAGAAGAGGGTACCCAACCCTATTCCTTCTTCATGGGAACATGAGACTAGAGTATCAGTTATGGTTTCCAATGGGATGATCATAGTCTGTAAGTCATGTGGGTTTCCCAAGCTGCTGCATTCATTAGCTCAGATCCAGCTGGTTCATTTCTATGTCCTAAAGTTCAGAAGGCAGAGAGGATGCCTGCCCAAGCTATCCAGGGTTGGGGAAAATGAGGCTTAAACCACAGTTTAATGCCTTTTAAAAATAAAACCCTGTTCCCAGTACTGGTTTAATGGCATACATGCACACTAATGTGGAAAAAACAATAGAAGAACAGAATTTTCATTCATTTTGCAAACAGTAAAACCTGTTAGTTTCCTTAGGATAGCTGGCTTTTAGCTCCCGTATTCATTCAGATTTGTTGATCTCAAGACACAGATCAAGAAAGTATAGATCCAACTTTGTCATATGTTTTTTTTTTTTTAAAGATGTAAAGGGTGGGTAAGATGACAGTCTGATTATCCTAGTAATCTGCTCTCTAATATCCAGGGGAAGTTGGAATTGGGGAAGATGCTAGTAGTGGTCAAGGAAGAAAAGGGAAGAAAGGCAGTTTTTTTACTGCCTAGTATGTGCTAACCACTGTCCTCATAATCTCTGAACCCTTTAGTAAAATTAATGCTTATTTTACTGATGGAGAATGTATACTGGAAGAAGTTAAATAACTTGACCAAAGACTGATAGTTACCTACCAACAGAGAATTCAGATCCAGGGATATATGACTTTTTTCCCTATATCAATACCACCTCCACTGAGCCCAGGAGTGATAACCAGTTATGATACTGAACAGAACAAACAAATGAACACAGGCATGCAGCTGAGTTCTTACATCTTGAGGATTTTTTCCTCTTTCTCTTCCCTGTCTCTCTTTTCACCTTTTTTTATACTTGAAGTTTACCATTCCTGGTATAAGTTCCAAAATGCACCCAAACTCTTGACTCTGTTCTCTCACAGAAGATGAAATGACTCTTTTTCCAGAGACATTAAGTTGGAGGCATGGCAATCAGGACAAGTGACAGATGAGTTCATAAGCTAAGAAGAATTGCAATATATCTTTGGTGTCGAATATACTTATATTTGGGTGGGCAGGACTACTTACCAGCAACTCTTTTGTTTATTTCCTTCCAGCTTTATTTATTGTGATATAATTGACACATAGCATTGTATAAGTTTAAAGTGTACAATGTGATGATTATATTATCACAATAAGGTTAGTTTACACTTCCATCATCTCAGAGTTACAATTGTGTATGTATATGTGTTGAGAACTTTTAACCATTGCTCTCTTAGCAACTTTCAAACATACAATACAGTATTGTTAACTACAGTCACTATGTTGTACATTACATTCTCAGAACTATTCATCTTATAACAGGAAGTGTGTATACTTTGACCACATTCACCCATTCTCCACCCCCCCGCAACCCTGATGACCACCAACCTACTCTTCATTTTTGAGTTTGTATTTTCTTAGATTAAGTGAGACCAATGCAGTATTTGTCTTTCTCTTTTTGACTTAGCATAATGCCCTCAGGTCTCATCCATGTTGTTGCAAATGGCAGGGTTTCCTTCTTTCTTAAGGTTGATTAATATTCCGTTATGTATTTATGACAATTAATGTTCCGTTATATATAGATAGCTATCTATATCTATATATAACAAATTTTCTTTATTCATTCATCTGTTGATGGACACTAGGGTGTTTCCATATTTGGACTACTGCAAATAATGGTGCAATGAACATAGTTGTGCAAATATCTTTTTCAAGACCTCAATTTGACTGCTTTTGGATATATACCCCAAAGTGGAATTGCTGGATCATATGGTACTTCCATTTTTAATTTTTTTGAGGAACCTCCAAACTGTTTTCCACAGTAGCTGTATAAATTTATACATTCATACCAACAGTGCACATGGGTTCTCTTTTCTACACATCCTCACCAACACTTGTTATCTCTTGATTTTTGAATAGCAGCCATTCTAACAGGTGTGAGGTGATATCTCATTGTGCTCTTGATTTGCTTTTCCCTGATGATCAGTGATGCTGAATATCTTTTCATATACCTGTTGGCCATTTGTTTGTCTTCTTTGGGAAAATATCTATTTAGTTCCTCTGCCCACTTTTAAGTTGGATTTTTTTTGCTGTTGATTTGTATGAGTTTCTTATATATTTTGAATATTACCCCCTTATCAGATATATGATTTACATATATTTTTCCCATTGTGTGTGTTATTTTGTTGATATTTTTTGTTTGCTGTGCAGAAGCTTTTTAGTTTGATGTACTCCCACTTGTTTATTTTTGCTTTTGTTGCTGTGCTTTTGGTGTCATATGCAAAAATCATTGCCAAGACCAATGTCCAGGAGTTTCTTCCCCATGTTTTCTTCTAGGAGTTTTATGCTTTCCAGTCTCATATTTAATCTTTAATTTATTTCAAGTTAATTTTTATGAGCGGTTTAAGATACATGTCCAGTTTCATTCTTTTGCATGTGAATATCCAGTTTTCCCAACACCATTTATTAAAGAACGTATTTTCCCCAGTGGGCATTCTTGGCTCTCTTCTCAAATATTAGTTGTATATGCGTGAGTTTACTTCTGGGCTTTCAATTCTATTCATGCCAGTGCCATACTGTTTTGATTACTATAGTTTCATAATATAGTTTGAAATCAGATAGTATGATCCTTCCAGCTTTGTTCTTCTTTCTCAGGATTTCTTTTGCTATTTGGGATCTTTTGAATTGCTATACAAATTTTCAGAATGTTTTTTCTGTTTCTGTAAAAAAAATGCCTTTGGAATCTCAATAGAGATTGCATTGCATCTATAGATGGCTATGGGCAGTGTGGACATTTTAATATTAGTTCTTCCAATCGATGAGCACAGGTTATCTTTCCATTTATTTGGGTCTTCTTCAATTTCCTTCATCAGTGTCTTATAGTTTCCAGTGTATAGATCTTTCGCCTTCTTGGTTAAATTGATTTCTAAATATTTTTTTAATTTTTGATACTATTATAAATGTAATTTTTTTCTTAACTTTTCTTTCTGATACTTTGTTATTGTTGTTTAGAAATGCAACTGATTTTTGTATGTTGATTTTGTATCCTGCAACTTTACTGGATTAGTTGATTAGTTCTATCAGTTGTTTTGGTGGATTCTTTAGGAGTTTCTATATATAAGAAAATGTCATCTGCAAACAGAGACAATTTTAGTTCTTCTGTTCTGATTTGGATGCCTTTCATTTCTTTTTCTTGCCTGCTTGCTCTGACTAGAATTTCCAGTGCTATGTTGACTAGAAGTGGTAAGAGTGGGTATCCTTGTCTTGTGCTTGATTTTAGAAAAAAAGCTTTCAGTCTTTCATCACTGAGCATGATGTCAGCTGTGGGCTTGTCATAGATGGCCTTTATTTTGTTGAGGTATGTTCCGTCTATACCCAAATTGTTGACAGTTTGTATCATGAATGAATGTTGAATTTTGTCAAATGCTTTTTCTACATCTATTGAGATGATCATATGATTTTTATCTTTCATTAATGCAATGTATCAAATTCATTGATTTGCACATATCAAACCATCTTTGCATCTTAGGGGTGAGTCCCACATGATCATGGTGTATGATCATTTTCATGTGCTATCAAATTAGGTTTGCTAGTAGTTTGTTGAGAATTTTTGCATCTATAGTCATCAGAATTATTGGCCTGTAGATTTCTTTTCTTATAGTATCCTTATCCGGCTTTGATATCAGGATAACGCTGACCTTGTACAATGAATTTGAGCGTGTTCTCTCCTATGCAATTTTTTGGAAGAGTTTGAGAGGGATTGGTATTAATTCTCCTTTAAATGTTTGGTAGAATTCACCAGTGAAACCATCTGGTCCTGGACTTTTCTTTGTTGGGAGGTTTTTGACAGCAGTTGAGCAGGGCTGCAAATTTGGCTTCCTGCCCAGAAGGGGCAATAGACCAGGCTCTACAGCCAATATGGCCCCTTGACCAAGGACCCAAATCAGGCAGAATTGCTAATTGAGGTCTTGGCCAGTCGGGGCCACCAGCCTGGCTCTGCAGGTGGCCGGAGCTGCTGGCCGGTGTCTCTGAATGGGTTCTGCTGCTAGCATGAATATTGTTCACCAAGACCTGAGTGCTAGCTGCTGTACTCCCTACCCCTTCTTCTCCGTCACTATCTGATCCCCAGAGATAGAGACCTGCAGAGGCCCCCAGTGATCCCTGTGATTATAGAATTGAGTGGACCTCCCAGGAAGTGTCTTGCAACGCTGGGTGAACTAGATGTCCACTTTGGGCTCTCTTTTTCCCCACTGGAGAAACCATAGGACCAAGGGGCCCTCTTAGTGCAATGCTGAGCTGGCCTGGGGGAAGGACAATGCTGTCAGAATGTAGCCATTCTCATAATCCTTTTGATGTTGTCCTTCTCTCTTTCTCTCTGTAGTCCAGGGAGTGCTTCAGCCTCATCCCTGGGTTCCAGGATTTTCACAGTGGTGTCTTGTCCATGGATAGTTCCTAGTTGGTCTTCTCACGAAGGGGACTGAAGTCAGAAAGACCTTTGTCACCATCTTGATGACATCACTCTGTTAAGAGTCTCTGTAGCCAGGATGTCCAAGAACCTCACCAGAAATTCATTTTTAGAATGAAGTTGCATCCTATCGTATCTTACCCAAAAAATTAAGATGTTCATCCTGACATGTTTGACAGGTGGGCAATTCTGCATGCCAATAATAACAATGAGTTATTTAAGGACACAGGTGGAAGAGCCAAAGATTCAATCTGAGGTCCTCCTTATTCCACAGATCATGCTCCTAACATATTTTGCCATATTAATGATGAACCTGATTTTAACCACTTATAACACATCACACACACACACACACACACACTTATTCACATGTATTCACACACACACATATGCACATGCATATTTTCCTCCTGAAAAACATCAAGAAGCATTTTCCTTTTTTTTGTTTTTTCCTGAGGATATCTGTAGATCTGTGCTATCCAATAGAGTAGTTATAAGCCACGTGTGACTATTTAAATGTAAAATAATTAAAATTGAATAAAATTTAAAATACAGTTCCTCAGTCACACTAGCCATATTTCAAGTGTTCAATAGCCACAAGTGGATAGTGGCTCCTACATTGGACAGCACAGATATAGAACATTCCTGTTACTGCAAAAAGTTATATTGGACAGTGCTGCTTTGATCTTTTTATTTGACATGCTCTGTAAGGAGAACTAGTAGTAACAGGTCATGGAATATATGCTCACCAGATGCCACTGTTTAAATACAATACCTTTCTCCATAAGGATGCTCTTACTTTAGCTGAAAAAAATTTTGAATTCATTCACAAGCATATTCAGTCATTTAACATTGTTTTTGACTATCTACTATTTACTTGGCATTGTGAAGAATCAATTGAATACAAACATAGTCCCTTTCCTACAAGCAGCTCAGAAGTTAACGCTGCAAGCAAACATAAAAATAATGTAATTTCTGTGTAGTCTGGAGCATGCTGTCACAGAAGTAAGTGGTGTAGCAGCGGGACAACAGAGAAACTGTGACACTGTCACCGGTGTTGGCGTCACTATGGCTTGCCCTCTGTTCTTTGAAGAATCCAACAGATCTGCCCTGAACAAATAACTCGATGGGAATTGCACAGAAATCCCTTGTCATTCCATGATTTAGCTGCTTTCCTCAGACTTGATTCTTTTCATTGCTGCGGAAAATGGCACCAGGTAGCTGCATTAAACACTGGCGAGCTCTATCCCCAAAGCAGGTGGGCATTTCTCCTATTCCTATTACTCTTTTACAACAGAAGGCAACGTCTTCAAATCACCCCTGAGATACAGGAAGCCAAGTACAAACAGACTTAGATCAGACAGGCCTCCCACTTGGCCCCAATAAATCATTTGAAATTAAGAGCACTTCCATTTGGAGCCAAGCAACATGGGAATGCTAGAGGGCAAATGCCAGGCTACATGGGAGGCTGTAAGAGCTGGCCCACAGGCAAGGTTGAGGCCTCACACTGCTCTGCATTAAGATGCCACTTTTATTATAAAGGAGAGTGAGCAATCTTTACCCAGCGTCTGTGTGTGTCGGATTGTGGCTTTAAATAAATAATTCCCAGCTCAGTGTTTCACTCTCCCTTGTCTAGTTAGAGTTGCAAAGGGGAAAATAAAACGGCAAAGTTGTACCATTGGATTACCCCAAGGAATGATCTTAATATTTGACTTGCAAACTCTGATTAATACTGCATAGGTAATGCTTTTTATGGAAGGCAGGGATAGCAATCCACATGTTGTTTGGGGAAAGTGGAAGCCAATTACACATAAAAGGAATCTGAAGAGTTCCTCCTTGGGGGTCAAAGAGTCGCAGTGGATATCTGAGGATTCTGCAGTTCTTCCCTTGAAAGAAGGGAACCCTGAGCAGCAAGGAGAAGAGAGTTATCCTGCTGTTTAGGGAGGGTGCTCAGGTGGGAGTGTTTCCTCCAAAAGACCATGGAGTCTGCCTCACATTTTAGTTGCCACCAATTCTGCAGCTCATTTACATAAAAAGCATCTGGAATAAGAAAAACTAATTTGAATTTTCTTTTATAAAATGTTAGCGGGATTAAAGGATCAGGTAGCTGGTTCCCTTACAAGATTCACTGGAGGGAAGTCAGAGAATGAGATAAATCATTAGGCCAGTCCCACACTGGCAACTGTTCCTATGTAAACTCAGTCTCTAAAAAAGGTACATTGATCTGGCAGCTTCCTCTCTGCCCCTCTGGACTTCAGAGTGATCTATAGCACAGAATTCTTTAACTGTAGACACACCTGTGACACTCTTATCTTGCCCCAACTTCTTAGGTCCTCTGATCTTTGGCCTCACCACAGCCCTCTGGGGGCCCCCCTGAGGTGTCCTACTTTAAACACCTGGGTAGGTCATCACTACAGTTTTTATCAGGGACCTATTTTCTGGGTTGTTTCTTTACCATCCCTTGTGTTTTTGGTGAAGACAACATCTGGTGCCATTCGTGTATCTAAAAGAGAAGTCGTTTTTAAGTTTATCTTGTAAAATTCATAACAAAACACAGGTTTACAGATGGCAGGAATCTTAAGACATTGCAGTTCATTCTAACTCCTTCATTTAACAGAAAAAAAAAAAAAAAAAAAAAGCAACCCAAAACCCAAAGAGGCAGAGACTTCTACAGGGTCATAGAACTGGTTAATAACTGAGTCAAGCTTAGAACCCAAGACTTCTTATTTCTAGTTTATGGTTCTCTTATAGTTCCATTTTATTCAAAAAATTTAAACAGATAGTTATTGAGAAACACCTGTGAGAAAGACTCTCATCCTCACTCTGGAGAAATAGAATGATGATCAATGCACTTTCCTGTCCCCAAGGGTTTACGGTTGAATAGAAAGAAAACTATGAACACAAATAAAAGCCAGAGAAGTGGCCTAAGAAAGGGAGATAAAAATACCTCAATAGAAGTTCAGAAGAAGGAGAAAGTGGAGAGGGTTCTAAGGCTCTAGAGGATTTGAAGACAGGAGGGTAAATGTTCTTTATCATATTGGGTGAGTTTTGATGTTGTTACAACTCGTGAGACCAGGCTTTCTACCTATTAAATTAATCCATTGGCCCACTCCCGCTGGTAGAGGACAATGTTCCTTCTGAGGAGGCCATGGTCTGCAACTGTACCCAAGAACGAGGAGTGATGTAGGTACAGCCTAGTGATGCCTGCCCTTCCTCCTGTCTCCTTCCTTTTGTTTTGCTTCCTGTACCTTCAAGATCATTTCCCCGGGCCTGCTAAAAAAGTACAGTGTCTTGCAGAAGATCCCTTGATTTATTTGTTTGCTGAGCATTTTTATCATGAATGGCTGCTGCGGTTTATTAAATGATTTTCTCCTGCAACTATTGAGATGATCTGATCAAATGGTTTTTGGTTTTTTAGTTTGTTAATATGCTGAATTACAGTGATTAATTTTTGAATGTCAAGCCAACTGTGAATAGGTTCTCCACAGACTTTTCCCCTGTTATTTTCCTTCTCCTCACCTTTCCTTCTTCCCTTTTTTCCTTCCTTCTTCCCTTCCTTTTTTCTCTTCCTCTTCCTCCTCTTCCTGAGTTTTGTTTTTTTTTTAGACTATTTCTCAGGCCATTTGTTTTCATCCTCCTCTTGCTTAATATGGAAAGTTCTCTTAAGATCTCATTGTTTTATGCACTGTGGGTACATTTTCCTTGACACTTATTGTTTGATCCAAAGTCTGTTTCTTTTACTATGCAAGGTACAGTTCAAGGACTGTGCATAATATCCTTTTGTCATCTCTGTGGCCCTACAGTGCAGAGAAAGACAGAGACAGAATGTGTGTGTGTCTGTGTGTGTGTGTGTGTGTGTGTGTGTGTGTGTGTTTCTGTGTCTGTGTGTGTGTCTGTGCTCATGGGAAGACTATGGCTCAACTGGGTTGTCTTCTCCCTTTCCAAGATGACCTCTGCTTTCTCTCCTGACAGGTTGTTCTCCATCTCGTACTAGGGTTCACTTCCCTACTCAGGAATGTATTTCCTTTTTAAGAGAGATATCACTAAGCTTTAACTCTTTCTCTTGTCTTAGCATGGAGGCTTTAAAAATGATGAATCAGACAGATTTTGACATTAGTTTGGTAGGAGGAGTTTCTACTCACAGAGGTTTCTCTTGGTTCCCTGAACTCTACTCACTTTTTATTGAACTTTTCTTCAAATCGGGGTGAGTGTGAGTTTGGAGGGAAAATGTTAGGACATTTTTTCAATCATTAAAAAAAATTCATCCTCTTCCATTCATAGAAATTGTTTATGAAATTGTGAGATGGAGTGTTGGAATGCAGATGGTTAGATGTGTCAAACAAGATCAGACTACCACATTCTCTTTCTCTCCTGCGACTGTTTGATGTTTACCCCCTTCCTTGTTTGGTGATTTGATAGTCTTTTGGCTTATTTGTTTTAAACCAAATGTTGAATGATTCCACCATGTGGAATTTGGAGCAGTGAATTCTACGATTGGGGTTCAGTCAGACTTCTTTATACTTCATAGAACTTTCTGTTATTTTTGAAGGTAAAAAGCAGAAATACATGCATTTTTTTTACAGGTTCCTATCCTTAAACAATTCAAAGTAATACATGCACAGTGCATGCATAGAAGGTCTTATAATAAAAAGTTAGGTTCGTCTATTCCACAGTCCAAAAGGTACAATTTTAGCAATTTCTATGTTTATTTGTTGATTTCCTTCATACTCTTAAATAATAGGACTTTACTGCATTTTTTCATTTGTTGAATTTAGATGTTATTTATTGATTCTCCACTCCAAATAAGCCACTGAAAAGAAAATGATCCTCATGTCAAAATCTATTGGCATCTTGTCTTAGATTGGGTTCCTTAGGAAACAATTCTGAGAAAGAGGCTTACCTGCAGGAAATTTATTGCAGAGCACTCTTGGAAGGGACATGTGTAAGACAATCAGGATGGGGCAGAGAGAAAGGTTCAACTGTGAAGCAGAACCTCAGCTCTGAAGCTGGAATGGCCCTTTAGAATTGTCCTCAATTGAATGAAGCAAGGGAGTTGGACATTTATACATCCTCATAGACCCAACATTGGCTGTGGGCTGCCTTTGAAGAGGGGGCTTAATTTTGGCTGAAGCAGCTCCATTTGGCAGATGATGATTCTTAGAGTGGGACTCACTTGTGAGCCATCAGTAGGTAACTCTCTTAGTTGTTGGTCACAAAGAGGGATCTGGGTAGCACACTACAGCATCCACTACACTTCTTTTCTTAAAACACCATTCAGTCATATTTAGACTATGCGCTTCTTGTACATATTATTTGATTCTCTTGTAGTTTCTAATTAACTTAATTTTCTTAGTGATAAAGGAAACAGACGTATTCTAGTCTGAGATGAGCAAAGCACATTTCTACTGTTTAAAAACTACTCCTTATGAAAAAGAAACCCTGGCATCACTGATATCCAGTATCCAGCATCATTTCCTTCCTCAGCCAATTTTCATGGGAAAGGATCACTCATGGTCCAGTTTGAAAAATAATGAGGTTATCCCCAAACTGACTCTCATCAATAAATTTTTCATCCAAAGAAGAAGGGGCATTCAGTTCACACCACCATACATAGTTCATTTTTTAAGTTGTTAAGCATAGATTGGTTTATTTTGACATGATTTAGATATCACAAAATCTTTTCCAGTTGTCTTAGAAAGGCAATTATTCCTATATTATGGATGAAGAAAATGAGAAATGTGGAGATTAAGAGTTAGAAATTTTTTAAAAGTAATAATTTCAACACAAGCTAAAATGGTTAAAAACAAAACTGCACCCAAGATCTGGCAGCCCTACTATGTGTTATGGCCTCTCTTCTTTATGAGTATATTGGGATTTTGAGCACAATTAATTAAAGAAACTCAAATGTCCTATTAGTGAAAGGGTGAATAGTTGTGAGGGTTGATGTGTATGCTTTTAGCAGAAGTAATTGGCCAAATAAATATATAACTTTTTCTATTTCCAGATTGGCCAAACAGCTAATTCTTTTCATAATATTGCTCTGTTTGCCTGGAATTCTCTATCTCCTGATCTAATCTGCTTCTTTTCAGCTTTTAAAAAACGTTGTCTTCTCTACTTGTGTGCTGTCACAGTGAATCTTAAAGAGTAAAGGATAAATTGGAAGAAAATATACATGAGCCATGTATCTATATACCCCTATCTTTATCTTTGAAAAACATCTGGCTGAATACACATCAAATTATTTGCATTTTCTATCTCTTGAGCATGGAATTATGGGACACTTCCATTTTCTATTTTATACTTGTTGTATGTTAATTTTTGTGCATATTTTCTTGCTGTATGATTATTGAGGTATTTAAATTATTTTCCCTGAACTATGAAGGAAAATTATTGAGTAGGTAGATTTACTTTTGTACTTTGTTAGAGAGTGTAAGAGATAAATGGTGACTGTCTTTCATTATTAAATGAAACACAAAAGCATTTTTACCAACTGTCAGTGGGTATTCAAAAATATTTCTTGGTCATTTGACTACTCACATTTAAATTTCTGTAAATTTTTCTTCATTTGTATTATTCTCATCTCTGTACTCTTCCCTTTCAAATAATAAAAATATTTCAAATGAATTATGAAAATAGCTTTGTGGATATAGATTTTTTATCCCACTTGACTTTGGCTATTTTTCCTAATTTCTGAGAAAAGTTTGGAGTTTGAACCCTAGCTTCTCCCCTGAGGATATGGTTATCAACAGATTTTGGAGAGAGAAAAAGAATGATATTTAAAAGGAAATTATGCTGGATTCTACAAGCAGACCTGGGCATTATCTCCCATCTGCCCAAGGATAAGATGGCTTTTCATACTATTTATAATATTTTACTTTCCTCTACCTACCAAGAGGGGGCAAAACATATGACTCGGTTCGTTAAGGTCTCGGGAGACTTGGCTACTGAAGGGCAAAGGCCTGAAATTGGATGACCTTTTACTTCAAGGAAAATTTTATATTCTTGGGACTCTTCTTTTTTAAAGGAAAACAATAAAAATCTATAATTAAAATTTATCATTCTTAACTAAGCATTACAGCCATAGAAAATAGCTAATTATTCACTGTGGGTGATATTTTAGAAATCAGATTTGCTGATTAACAAATAAACTAACAAAATATTTCCAGAAGGTTTTCTCATAAACCTGTTAAGAATTCATTTAGCCTTAGAAACCCCTCCAGATCTGCAAGTTACTCTGAGGCCTCTAATATAATCCTTTCAAACACATTCTTAAAATCCTTCGGCATGCATTGGTAGTTATCAAATATATTTAAATATTTGGCAAGAAAATTAAAATATGAAAACTAATATAGCAATTGCCCCAAACACACAGTTTTCCAAGGAGATTTTGATGATTCAGAAAGAAATCTATGAAGGTTCTTTGGTATTTAAACGATAGGCATGCATTCTGACAGTGCTTTTTATAAAAATAAACTTGTCCAAGAATATAATAAAAATAATCTGTATAAACTATCTATATTTTATCTGAAAGACAGAGGACAGGAAGACCAAAGTTACCTGCACAGCCATCTTCTATTAAGTAAAGTTGATATACAAAATTCACATTCATAAGTCAAGATTTTATGGAGTATTTAATCAGTTTACAAAAAAAAAAACTCACCAAAGAATATTTTTTTAAATAACTGTACTCTGTTAGTGCATTGAAAATATTATTTAATTTAAGAAAATAATTTTTAAGTTTAACTTTTTAGGAATGCAAATATTACATGAAATTAAACCTACATGATTATTTTAAACGTTAATTTTCAAGCTAGCCACACTTACATGTATGTATGTATGTATAGAGATGTGGCAGTGGCAGAATTTGTTTTATAATTCATTGGAGAAAGTAAACTTTGGGATCTTTAACAAATTCATGTGGCTATATACACATGCTTACTTATGGCTGCAGAACAAATAATTTCCTACTCTTTTTCTTTATAAAAATTTTAAAAAATTAATTACAGCAATGCCATTTGAATATAGGTAAAAAATGTAACCAATACACATGGAGTTGTATGTCACACTTGTCACCTCTGTTCCTGTTTTCCCTAAGGATGCCAAAGGATTTTTTTGTTCATTAGATCAGTTTGGTATAAGAGTTTCTTCTATGAATGTACACCCAATAATATATAGTTGTATATAGTTTTATTTTGCATGAATTTTTAAAAGAATGGTATAATACCGTATTTGTTCTTCTGCAGTGCTTTTGTCACTCAACAATATGTCCTGATAATCCTTTCATATCATTTACATAAATTGACCATATTCAGTCCAAATTACACATAAGACCCCATTGTATAGCTGTATTTTTTCCTTCTCATTCTGATGAGAATTTTCTCCGTAAATGTTCTTGTCATCACAACAGTGCTGAAGTAGTCATCACTGCATTGGCCTCTTTATGCACATACACGTGTTTCCCAGGGTAAACCATGAGAAGTGGAATTCCTAGGTTAAAGGCAATTCATTCATTTATTTAATTTTAAAGGATTTAGAAAGACCCCTTCAAAGTGGCTGTGTGAATTGATTTTTCATCAGTAGTATTACAAATAGTTCCTCACATTTTACTACCTCTTCATATTATTAAGTTTTGCAATTTTTATCAGTCTCATTGTATTCTTTAGCATTTCCCCGGTTAATGGTGCTATCTCTTAAGTGTTTGTCATGAATGGTCTGTTCACATTCTTTACCCGTTTTTTTTTTTTTTTTTTTTTTTTTTTTGCAGTTGGGTCGATTGCCTTTTTCTTAATAATTTTTAGAAGTTTAAAATATATATTCTGGTTTTTATTCTATTCTGGTTTTTAGTCCTTTTCATTTAAAAACAATGAAAACACATTATCCCCAGTGTGTACTGTAAATTTTTTTAGTTTTCATTTTTTGTATCATTTGTCTTACTGACATTTTCTTTAAATGTAGAATATAGCAGAATTTTCCATAATGGCATTTTCAATTTACGTCTTGTTTAAGAATACCTAACTTGTTCTAAGATTCTAAACACATTTTGCTGCAGTTCCTTTGAATAGATTTATACATATTTTTTGTAAATTTAGACCTTTAATCTATTTTGGATTCTGTTTTATTTTTGTGAATGGTAAGAAGTAGGTATCTAAGATTATTTTATATTTTATAAATATTTTAAATTTTTTAAAAGAATAGTTATTTGTCATCACACCATCTTTTTCACTGCATGCAAAATATATACTATTCTCACGTATATATAGATCTGTGTCTGGGATTTCTATTACTTTTCACTGATCAGAGTTTTTGTGCATCAATACTACTCAGCTTTAATTGGGGAACTTTATAATATAGCACAATATTTGGAAAAAATGGAGCTCTCAATATTTCCCATTTTCCAAGAGATCTTGGTTATACTTGTATTCATTCTCTTTCATATGTATTTACAATTAGATTCTCAAATCGCAGGAAAATCACACTGGAACTTTGATTGAGAGGAGATTAAATTTATGATTATGTTGAGGATAATTGACATTTTTCAGTGTTGAGTCTTCTCATTAACCTGAATATCTCCTTTTCATTGGGGGTAGTCTTTTAAGAAGTTCTAGATTTATTTTTGTTATTTGCATGTACCTATACTATTCAGATTTTCCTTATCATCTTAAGCCAATTTTGGAAATTTGCTTTTCATATTATAACATTCACTTCATCTAGGTTTTGAAGTTTATTGGCATAGCATTCATCTCTATATCCACAGGTATGCACCTTAACATGGTTGCCCTGTACAAGCACCATTCCTTTTGAACCAGACATTCCAAAAATGGGTTTCTTTTACTGGGCTCTTCAGAGAACAAACTTTTCATTTTATTGGTTAATATTTACGATTTATTTTTTGTTGTTGTTTTTCTATTTCTCTACTTTCTGCATCTGTCTTTTAGCTTTAGTTCTACTTTTTGGAATTTTTGTTGATATTTTTCTAGTTGTAGAAAAATATGGTATTTTAGCTCATTTATATTCATACTTTCTCTACTTCCAGTACATGCTCTTGAAGTTATAAATTTGCCTTAGGCATTTTTCTGGTACCATACCACTGGCTGATATGTAAAATGTGCAATGGCATTTACTTATCATTTCCTTTTCTCTGTAACTCTGGGTTTTGTATATGTAATTTAAAATTTGCATAAAAATTACAAAAGTAGTGCAAATAACTGCATAATACTTCTTGTCCAGATTTGCCAGTTGTTAACATTTTGCCTCATTTCCTTTACTGCTCACTATCTGTAGGTATTCATACATAAGCATATGTATGAATCTTTGTGTATATACATAGATGTACATTTATATATGTCTATGTATGCATATATTGTATATATTTTCTAAAGAATTTGAGAGTAAAGTACAGACAGCCTGTCCCTGCAGTCCTAAGTACTTCTTATATAATCACAATTGAATTTTCAAACTTTGAAATATAACATTGATTTAATTTTATTATCTAATTTTAAGACCGTATTCAATTACACTAATTGTCCAAATATTCTTTTTTTTTCTGGTCCAGGATGTAAACCAAGATTACTCATTTCATTCAGTTGTTATGTTTCTCAAAATTCCTTTAATCTGGAAAATTTTCTCAGCCTTTCTTTGTCGTCATAACCTTGAAATTTTTGAAGAGTAAAGATCTGTAAATGAAGCTGTCATTAGTAGGTTTGTCTCTCACGGAGATATGGATTAACAATTTTGAAACTACTTCTTAAGCTTGAGGAAATGAGTGAATATATTGTGGTTAAAGGGGGCCAAGTTTCTCATCGACAGAGAAGTCATTAATAAGAGGCAGAAGACAAGAGTGAATCCTGGCCTCTGGAAGAGCCTAGAAGCCATGGCAGTCATAGAGCAGTGAGCGTGCCTAGTGCTGGGTTTTTAAATAAAATTCCTCATGGAAGGAACCAGGGCTCTTGGGGAAGTGGGTCGTTCCAGAACTGGGGCAGGAAAAGCATGAAGTGAGCGTGGAATATCTTGGGCAAGAAAATAGTGCTCAATAAATGATGGAGTCATGTCAAAAAGACATAGGAGCCACCTTGAAGGGTTCCCACTGGCCAAATTTAGAACAATTTTGAGGTCAAAATAATGAGTATAACAAATTACATTCTACTGAATAAAACAAGAATTCAGAAGTTAATACAAATAGATAGATGTTAGATGGAAGGAAGGAAGGAAGGAAGGAAAGAAGGAAACTCTTCCTTACAATAAAATGCCATTTATCGCTAAGTTGTTTATACTTTGAATTTTATTTTTTCTTTAATTGAAGAGTTCTTAGAAGTTGTCATTTTCAATGTCCAGTTGAATGGGTTTGGATGGTGAGGTATGGGTGTGGTGACCATGATGAGAGTGGCTTGCTTATTGCAATTAATTTCTGATTTTATTAAATTACAGTCAATGGATGTGGTCCAAAGGATTTTTACTTTTTTGAATATGTGGAGATATCATATGTAGCAAAATGTATAATCAACTTTTGTGAACCTTCTCTCCATGTTAAATACAATTCTGTCATTTAAGTATGTATTCTCTCATTTAAGTACGTGTTCTTTCACTTAAGCTATAAAATTATACGCAACAGCACATATAACTCTCTCTATACATATAACTATACATGAAATCAAAAAGAAAACTTATTTTTATCACAATCGAAGAAGTCCAGGGCAGGTAGTCCACAATTATGCAGTAATGTCACAATTTCATTAAAGGCTCCATCAATCATTCTGTTATTCCATTTTCATCAGGTCCCTTTCTTCCTGATGGCTACCTCTGTTTCCAAGATAGTTCATTTTTCCACTTCCAGCCTCATATCATTCCCCATGCAAGAGGAGTAAAGAATGGCACTTTGGCACTTCTATCAGAAAGGCTGAATACACTAAGTAATTCTGAGTAGCTGTCTGCATGTATCTCATTGGCCGGCACCACGGTGAGTGGCCACCCTACCCATGGGTGTGGTGCTTAGGGGAGCTTAGGAGAGAGATCTCAGAGGCAGAGACTGTTTGGGCAGTTGTCACACAGTGGATGTCACTTGCAGCTTTGGGCTGGATGAAATGAACTCTCCCAAGGACAGTATGCAGAGAACAAATGATTTGGGCCTAGGATCAACACCAGTGAAGGAAGATGAGCAGAGGAAAAGGAGTCTGCAAAGGAAATGGATGAGCCAGCCAAGGAGATTGGGGAAAAAATAGACTTAGGAATCCTGGAAGCCAAGGGAAGAGAGTATTTCAAGAAGGACTAGGAATAAATGATAAGAATTGCAGGAAGATAAGGATGGAATCATATATTTTTGTCCTGGTGTCCATAAATATGTGATTTTTCACCTTCCCTTATGTTTTTCCTGCATGCCAAGGCATGAACAAGAAGGCATCCCTCCCCACACTAACGTGCTCCCTGGCACCCGACAGGTCAGCACCAAATTTAGAAGTTGTTAGACCTCATTCTCTTCTTTTTCATAATTTCCTCAGGAAACGTAAAGAAAAAGTCATAATAGAAATTTTGAAAAAGGAAGACCAAGTTCATTTTCCAGAACGAACATTCTGTGAGCCATTTTTTCAGAATGATCACTTCCGTGGATGTGTCTAAACAGCAGCCCTTTGGGGCCATGCAGAGGGCACCATTCCTTTGCTATATTTTGTTCTCTTCTTATCACACTCAGCTCAACAAAAACAACAGCGGGGGAGAAAAAAGGAGGGGGGTGAAAAAAACCCTTATCTGCACAGTTGTGATGAATAGACTTGATTGGGCTCTCACACAGCAGGCAGGTGATGGCCATTGCCTGTCTATTTCAGGACTAAACTTTAGACTGGCCACAGGTGTTTTTCCTTTTTTGGCTCTGAGGCCCTGCCATCATTAAGTTTGCCTGAAGCAGCAGACAGCTTCTGGGAGACCAAAAGATGGGGGAGGCTGGGTACAGAGACAATCCAGCTGACATTTTAAGCAGGAAATGCAACCATCTGAATGTAAAGAAGATAAACCCTGTCTCTACCCAGACTGTTCACTCAGGGGAAATTGAGGTAAAACAAAACACAATTCAGAAAAGGGGGATACTAGAGCATGTGGCTTTGAGATCACCCTTGCTCTTTCCATTTTATTCCTAGGAGTCCCTTCTCCTTCCCTAGAAATATTGAAAGAGAGGAACACAATGCTTTAAGATACTACTGGAAATTCACAGTGTGGTGGAAATTTTTTTTTCTTTATTATATTTAATAATTATTTTCCAATATATACTCAACCTAACAACACAAAACAAACACAAAGTGAGCATTGTGGGGTTTCTCATTAGTATAGGTAGACTCTACTACTGAATATTATAAATATCCTGGAAGCATGATTTCTAGGATGTTGGAGAACACATCTTGCCTCGTCTTCTCAGCTCTTACCCCCAGAAACTTCTCATCTGTCAACTGGTGTTCTAATTCCCTAACAGAAGCCAAATGTTCCAAATTTGAGTTCAGGTTTGACATACAAGGTAATAGGAAAGTGACTGCATTATCTTAAATTTATACTAGAATATACATGAATGACGAGGTAGCCTGAAATCAAGTTTTGATAATAGAGCATCTCTAGAATTAGAAAAAACAAGATGATATCACAGAAGTGACAATTGCGAAGACAACTATCACTAAGAATTTTACATGAGTCTGGACTTTCTTTATCGTGATGAGTTTGTAAACTTCACCCTCGAGGATATATGAGTAAATATATGCAAAATGCACATTGCATTTCTGAATATGAAGATTTTTAAACCAGAAGAGGAAAAATTATGTGAAATATTTAAAATGAATACCATTGCTTATATAATTCCTCAATATAGCTTAAAAGTACAGATTCAGAGACTTTTTAAGATATAGGGATCATAGTGAAAGTAGTTTGTTTGCTTATTTTTGTTCTTGCTTTTTAAAACACAAAGTAGATGGATTCTTTTCTAGTTGTTAAAAGCCAGTTTCTGGGGCACACAGAATCATGATTCTTGAAGATGACAGAATCTTTTATTTAAGATGACCTTAAAATTTTATGAGCGCCCAATCACTTATTTTGTGATTGAAATGTGTTTTTAAGAAAATCAGAAAACATTATCCATGGTGATATTCCTGTACTTTTAGGGAAGAAAATTATGCCCTAAAACATTAGAACAAATACTTTTCAGAGATCAGCCCAGCAAATTGTCAGCATTGCCAAAGTTAGAGCTGAGAGATTTGTCTTCTGGGTCCCTGTCCTAATCTGCTGGATGGTCTTCTTTTTTAGTTATCACATAAAACCATTCATGTAGCTCCAGAGAAAGGATAGTATTTTTTATCAAGTGAGCCAGGGACTTTCTGGCAACCATTTTCTAAATTACCACCAAGACTCTGTTACTACAAGGTCATCCACCTCCACGCCATCCCAATGGCGAATTGATTTCAAATCACATACATATTGCTCTTACAGAAGCAATAGGTCTAGCTGACATGACATGTTACAATAGGAGTAGGTGATGTTTATATGACTGTGTATATTTGCATGTGTTGTTTCCTTTACGGGGCAATGCTCCCAGGGGGAGCTCATAAATGTAGATTGTTTCCTCTACTCAGATGCTGCTGAAGGACCTCCACATTTGGAACCTGGGATGGGTTCTCTCAAGCTGGAATCACTTAAGGATGCTCAAGGGGAAACCTGGATGCTGATCGGCTGTGGTGAACAGTATTGGACTTGCATGTAAAATCATTGCTTGGAGGAGCTAATGATGATAAACAGTCATTGACTTTGAGTTTCATCCCAGAATATGTGTGCTGGGCTAATGGATAGTGGAAAAGGATTAGACAGTTCAAGTATGCATTCCAATAGACACACACACAGTCTCAGCCTATTAGGAGACAATGTCCTGGTACAGTGTGTCACTCTGATACTTTCAAGGGTGGACAAGACAGGCATATTTTTTGGAGTTTTCAATACTCATATTTATGAATTATAGAAGTGTACAATTCAGTCCCTTGGAATGGATTAAGAATAAAACTAAAATGAAACAAATCATGGTTATAAATTAGCTGTCTGTTTTTAAACATAGTAACAGGGATACAAAAGAAATGTCTCCTCCAAAACATACACGCAACTCATGCAGCTCAATATCAAAAAAACAAACAACCCAATTCAAAAATGGGTAGAAGACCTAAATAGACATTTCTCCAGAGAACATATACTGATTGCCAACAAACACATGAAAGAATGCTCAACGTCATTAATCATTAGAGAAATGCAAATCAAAACTACAATGAGATATCATCTCACACCGGTCAGAATGGCCATCATCAAAAAATCTACAAACAATAAATTCTGGAGAGGGTGTGGAGAAAAGGGAACACTCTTGCACTGTTGGTGGGAATGTAAATTGATACAGCCACTATGGAGAACAGTATGGAGGTTCCTTAAAAAACTAAAAATAGAGCTACCATATGACCCAGCAATCCCACTACTGGGCATATACCCTGAGACAACCATAATTCAAAAATAGTCATGTACCAAAATGTTCATTACAGCTCTATTTACAATAGCCAGGACATGGAAGCAACCTAAGTGTCCATCAACAGATGAATGCATAAAGAAGATGTGGCATATATATACAATGGAATATTAGTCAGCCATAAAAAGGAATGAAACTGAGTTATTTGTAGTGAGGTGGATGGACCTAGAGACTGTCATACAGAGTGAAGTAAGTCAGAAAGAGAAAAACAAATACTGTATGCTAACATATATATGGAATCTAAAAAAAAAGAAGAAAGAAAATGGCCAGAAGAACCTAGGGGCAAGACGGGAATAAAGATGCAGACCTACTAGAGAATGGACTTGAGGACACAGGGAGGGGGAAGGGTAAGCTGGGACAAAGTGAGAGAGTGGCATGGACATACATACACTACCAAACGTGAAATAGATAGCTAGTGGGAAGCAGCCGCATAGCACAGGGAGATCAGCTCGATGCTTTGTGACCACCTAGAGGGGTGGGATAGGGAGGGTGGGAGGGAGGGAGATGCAAGAGGGAAGAGATATGGGGACATATGTATATGTATAACTGATTCACTTTTTTATAAAGCAGAAACTGACACACAATTGTAAAGCAATTATACTCTAATAAAGCTGTTAAAAAATTAAAAAAAAAAAAAGAAATGTCTCTATTTCCATTTCTCCATTAATAGTTTTGCAAGAGTATAACCTTCTTGATGACCGGTTTCTGTGGCACTAATAGGAGGAAGGCTCAAAATGATGGGAAAATCCATCATGTTTATTAAATAAACCTGATTGAAGCTTATGCTGCTCAGGGAAGTGTGCCTAACTCTAGGACTTGGAGGAGAGAAGGAATGGTCCTACCTATCCTCAGAGCTTAGAGTCTACCAGGGAAGATAGTAAACACAAACATAAACGATAAGAGTGTAGAATAAAAATCTGTAAGTTCCATGGAAGAAGCTCAGGAAAAAAGCTATGGGAGTTGAAGACACACAAAGGGGCTACTTGCAGCCACTGGCAATCAGGGAAGACTTCCTTGTAGAAGTGCGATGAGATTGTTGCTTTAAAGAATAGGTGGGATTTGAGTATGTAGAAATGAGAGAGGGGAGCTCCATATGAAGAAACTAAAGAAACTAATGCACCCAAGGTCTTGGAGAGCTAGGTGGCAAAACAGCCAAGTTCTGGAAACAGAAAAGTTCAGTTTGACTGTTTTTTTCTTTTTTTAAAAAATTAGCTTGTAACTGTATTTGTTTAGGATGCCTAGTGAAATGTACCTGGTTGAAAGAATATTTTTTACCTACTTGACATACAAGATAAATTAATGCCTTGGTGAGAGAGAGCAAAGGGTTATGGAGACCCTACAGAGCAACTGAGTTCATTAAGGAAAAGGAGAGTTGGTGTTTGCTTGGATGGAGGGTGATTGAAGTAATGACTCATGCATCCCAAAGAAACCTATTGGGAACTAAGTTTGTTAAGTATGTGAGATGCTCCATTGCCAAACATTTGTTGGATAAATATTTTGGGCCTCTAAATTTTATTCTATTATTCATCAAAAATTTTTCATTTCAAGAAAGGCATGCCTGTTTTTGTTGGCTTTCTATGGGATCATGGGTCATCTTCAGAATGTTTGTCTTTCAAGGTTCAGCAGCCAATACTACCTCCTTCATGAAGTCTAATTTCCTCAACCCTTCCCTGAAAGTGTCTACCATATTGCTTATCAGACACAAATATAATCCTTTTTTAGCCTGTCTGCTTCATCCCTGCTCCCACCCTGAAAGTGGCACTTACTCATCCCCAATATCACACAGTAAGTTCTCAAATAATGTTGCTGACTGGCAGAGGGAAAGTGAGAAATAAAAAATAAATGATTAAAGGGATTTATTTTTAAATTGCTGTAGTGTTTGCTATTCTATCATGAGCCATATGTGACTATGTTGATTCTATTTCCCTTTCTATAAAGAACTGTTGATTTGACTGGCTAACTCTTTTTAAGGAAATAGATATCTATACAGTATGTGCCACCTGCTAAGCCCACCTACCACAAGGGGCTTTAGAAACCGTGTACTAAGTGTGTGCCCCTACACCAATGCTTCACCCAGGGTCAAAGAAAAGTATCTACCCATGAGACTTGGAATTTTGGTGTGTTGGGGGTAGGGAAATACTGGGATAGGTTGGGGTAGAAATACTGCCTAATTTGGACAGTATCATGCCCACTCTTTCAGAAGCATTTCTGATGTTTTCACAGTCAATTTTGATTTATTCACTTCCTCATGCCTGCTTTCCTCCCTTTTGGTTTTTGTGACCACTATGATTCTTGGTGTCTTCTTGACTTCAATAATGCTGACGGCCTACAATTTTCTCCTCTGCTTTTTGAGTATCAATTTTTTTTATAGTAGCCTATATACTACCTCGTTAATCAGATAGTGTAAAATCCAATTAGAGACATTGGAATCCAGAAATACAAGTGTTAAGGAATGTATTTCTTGATTGACAAGGAAGCCAAATAGACCCATCTCTTTAGAATCTTAGCAACAATTAGCTGCCTTAGTTTCATTTATTGTGACATAAAAAATCTGGTTTATTGAGAGCTCTATTGAAGAAGATTTCTATGATATGCACCATGAGAAAATATCTTCAAACTAAAATGATTGTTTTGCTGTAATAAATTGAACCATATGTACACTATGTTATTAAATCTTTTTTCTTCAAGGCATAAATTGATATTAAAGAACATTTAAGTCATAACACATGGTTATCCAGGCATGAACGAGGCAATAACCCATATAAGTTGTCAAGGTGAAGCCAAAGCATTTATTAGAGGTTTGTGTTGTTTTTGAAAAGTGCATGGTTGGATAAACATGGATTAGTGCTATTATGCTGCTACGATGACTCAAGTGTGTTTTTACAGTGTCAGTAATTTTTATATTTAAAAATCACTGGTGCAGTATATTAGCTATAATTTATGTTTATCATCTTGTGTACTCTAATAGGTTTCAACAAACCATTTAACACTTCAGCTTGTGCATATACATTACTTAATAGGTATTTATCTTAAAAAAGAGATACTTAACGGGACTTTCAAAGCTTGCAACTGCATGCTGAGAGAGAATACTGCAGTGTGTCACATTAACTTTCTTTTCCCTATTCCCAGTTAACTTTGAACATTCTGGCCACTTGCTTCTTTGTTCAATGTGCCACCGAATGACACAAGAAGAATATAGTCTGTTAGTGTCCTTGTCAGCAGGAATGACATCAAGTTCTCCCAGCGTCAAGTGCCCGTCACACTTGCTAAGTAGGGTGGCTGCATGATATAGCCAACACAGCTGAAAATATGACAAAGGTCCAGCCATCAGTCTCCACATTGGGGTGTCCTTTCAGAGAAGCTAGTTTACTTCTGACTGTAGCTGTATCTATGAGGAGTTTCATGAACTATGTGACTTAGACTGTTGTTTTAGAAGAGTCTCCAAGAGAACCTTAGGGGCTGAGTGTATGGGAGGAGGGATGGTGGGGAGTCAGTTGGGACTTCCCAGTCACAGGAAGTTTGTTGCAGCAACACAAGAGGGGACTTCATTTATCATGACACTATTGATCCTTTCAGATAGTGCTATGCTTATTGTTTTTGCTGCAATGATGACCTATTTCTCTTTTGGATATTCTAGGTAGATGAATTACCGGTGTTTAGTCTTTTCATAAAGGAGATTGATTCACTTTTTAAATGTACTTGGAGTTGTTGGTGCAGTGATACAGTTTTGGTCTTTTTTTTTTAAAGTTTTTGGCTTACTGACAGTCATGACAGACATGGATTTGGAAGGGAAATGCTCATGAAAATCTAGTTACCATTTAAATAAGTGGTGCCACTTTATTCATTTGTGACATGGCTGGATACGTGTTTGGAATCCTGAAATTATGAATATACTGATCCACTCAGTAATAAATTTTTAGAAAGGGACTATAAATTCTCTCGAGTCAATCAAACCCATCAGTTGGCTGAGTTAGCAAACAGGGAGGATTTATTACTCACCGGAGACAAATCAACGAAGATGGAATCTTCAGTATTGAGAACTACTTTTTCCCATGTAAAACTAGTGGTGACACTTTGACACCTTATCAGAGAGAAACATTATATCTTCAAGATCATTTCAATATTGGCAACCTCTGCTAACTGGACCCAAAATTGTTTCCTAAATATTTCAAACTTCACTATTTTCATGACAACATAAAAATTATATGCTAAACACTATGGATAATTTTTCAATGAAGAGAATTAGAGGGAGAATCTCATTAGCATCCTGAATGAATAGTTAAGTTACATCATTTCAAATGGATCAAGAAGGATAATAGTCTAGCCCAAAACTTCCAATGGAACTTTCTAGAATGATTCATTCTAGAATGAATGAAGTTCTCCCAGTAGAACTTGTGGAATGATGGAATGATGCATCTTCTAGGTCTGAGCTATCCAGTACATTAGCCCCTAGCCATATGTGGCTGTTGAACACGTGAAAAGATCAACCTGAGATGCTAGTGCAACTGAATAACTGAATTTTCAATGTATTTAATTTTAATTTTGATGTAAATAACCACAGGGGGCTAGTGATTACCATGTTGACTAGTGCAGGAACATTAGCCCCTTTAAGAATAAGCTTGAAGAACTATTTACCTATGGTAGTACTGGGTTAGAGCAGAAGAAGTGGGATGGTGGCGGGCAGGTACCCTCTTTTCAAAGGCAACTTAGGACAAATCAGAAAACATAAGAAGGGAGAGTGAAGGCATATAGACTTTGAAATCTAAATAGCAAGAAATCTTACTGTAGAGTGAAGTTATCCACATATGAAACTTAACAGCTTTACAAGTGGGTAAATATAGCATTGCATTTTATGAAACATGAAACAGATGAAATATTTTTAACACACATATTTAGAAAATAGAGAGTATTTTAAAGTACTTAGGTGTCAGTATTGGATGTACATCATGGTTATCCTCTGGCTGACACTTTCCCCTTTCCTCCCTCTAGTCAATCCTCCCTGCAAGTACCAAGGTCATGTTACTCACCCGCCTAAAATTCTTCAGAATGCTACAGACAATATTTGTATCTCCTGCCAACTCATATGTTGAAATCCTACCCCCAGTATGATGGTTTTAAGAGGTGGGACCCTTGGGAGGTAATTAGGTCATGAGGGTGGAGCCCCCATGAATGGGATGAGTGCCCTTATAGGAAGAAACACAGAGAGCTTGCATTTCCCCTCTCTCCCTCTCTCCCTCTCTCTCTCTCTTCTCTGCCATGTGAGAACAAGAAGACAACTGTCTACAAACCAGGAAGAGGATTGTTGCCATATACTGGATCTGCTTAGCACTTTGATCTTTGACTTCCCAGCCTCCAGAACTATGAGAAATAAATGTTTAAGCCAGTTTATGGTATTCTGTTATAGTAGCCTAAGACAAAGGGATTCTCATCACCTCTTAGTTATTGCCCAAGATGTTGAGCACACCAACTTTTACCCATGGCATAGAAAAAAATGAATGAATTCCCTAGGGATGGTCAGAAGGATTCACCCTTAGCCCAGAAATTGTCTACAATGCCTGATTTTAAATTCTATCTTCAACACATTTTTCCACAGAAGCATGCAGCCCACACATAAGCACACTTTTTTTTTTTTTTTTTTTTTTACGTAGGCAGTGGCAGAACACATGAACCGTATACCGGAAGGCTGTGGAGAACATCAAACAGATTACCTTGACATCTGACTTTCCTTTGGGTGTGGCCACTAGAGGTGTCCCAGGAGACCGGAGGATGGCAGGAGACGGAGGTCTAGGTATTCATCATTTGGGGTCCTTGCTTCCCAGGCCTTGCGTTCGCAGTGATGATTCCTCCTGTGAGGATGTCGGGCTTATCAGGCAGCCTGCTAGAACAGGTGGTTCTAGAAACTGCTGCCTGCACCGTCCCCTTCAGGTCCAGAGGAATTAAAATCTCCCCATAATTACTATCTAGCCGTAGGTGGTTTATTTTCCACTGTTGGTTTTCCTTCATGGTACCCGAAGTCCTGACAGATAGTTGCTACATTTAGGGGGATCTTATCCGATGCCGGGCACTCCCCTAAGGGTTTTTCATTCAACACTCAATTCCTACCATAACCCTGCATGTCCTAAACTAAGGCTTTTTAGGGGTTATTTGGCCCACGTTGTGAGTGGAGCTGGCCTAGGGTAAGAGCACAGACTTCGGGATCTGACTGCCTGGCTGTAAATTTTGGCCCTGGCACCCGTGTGCTCTGGGTCCTAAGCACATTTCTATTGGTCAGTCTTTTCAACTATAAAAGGGATGAAAAATAGTACTTACTTCAGAAGGTGGTTGTGCAGATGAAATGGGTTAATTTATGTAACACACTTAGAGAACTTGGCTTATAGGAGATGCCGGTGTGTGTTTGCTATTATTATTTATGAATCCAAAGCCCATTTACTACATTATACTCAGTGTTATCAGAGAGACCATACTGTTTCTTTAGAGTGGAAGTGCCCTGTCACCACTTTTAAATAACTGTGTGGTGTTCTCTATTTTATACAGGGGATAGGCTGTCATTTAAACATGAAGCTCTTATGTTTAAAAAGCAAAATAGGATACTTCTTTTTTCATTGTCAGAAAGGCAAGTGTCGACAGCATCACAGGAAAAGTTGTGGAAGCTCCCCTGTTGTGTATTGAATGGATTGTAAGAATACGTAAGACCAGAAGGCTTATGATTCTTTCATTTACATGTGGAGAAACTTGGGGAATTTGGCTACAGTCTCATTGTTGTTCTATTATTTTAAAAAGGGGGTTCTTTGTGGACATTAGTATGTTTAAGGTGTAGATAAACATCTGCCTTGGATGACAAGGAAAGTGAAGCTCAAATCTGAAAACCCTTTCTTATTATTCCAGAATTAATTTGTACATACTTGGTGAACAGCCATAAACTCTGTATTCTTTAAAGGCAAAGAAGCCAGTAAGCTGAAGAAAACATGGGCAGATCTGGATTAAGCAATTCTAGACACAAAGAAGCATGGAGAAATATTCTGCCTACCATCTTGGGCTTTTCTTATTTCTAATGTCATGCCAAAACAACCCTGTGACCATGTAACAGAAAATTACAAATTCTTAAATCTAAAATATGTATCTTTGCCTCTTAATCCAAGATATCAAAACTTATAACTATCTAAAAAAATTAGACTCTTAAACTTCATAGTTACTGTCTTAAATCCATTTTTTACTAGAGAAACTCCCACATTGCCCCTTATTGTGCTTTACATATAAAAGTCTTCAGAACCATTGCTGAACAAATAGTTAAATGAATAAAATGCTGTGAGTGTTTTACTACTTTAATTTATAAATCTCTTAAAATATCAGTATTCTTAGCAAATAGGTGGCACTCAGTGATTATCAATCACTTTTACCTTTATTCCCACTTTATTTATTTATACATTCATTCAGGCAGGTATTCACTCAGTGTGTCTGGCACTTGCTAAGCATCCAGAGTGTAAAGGCAAATAATACTTGGTAACTGTCCTCAAAATGCTCACCAGCTATGGACCTAGAGATTATCACACTAAGTGAAGCAAGCCAGAAGGAGAAAGACAAATACCATGATACCACTTATATGTGGAATCTAAAATATGACACAAATGAACTTATCTATGAAACAGAAACAGACTCACAGACATAGAGAACAGACTTGTGGTTGCCAAGGGGAAGGGGGTGGAGAAGGGATGGATTGGGAGTTTGGGATTAGCAGATGCAAACTGTTATATATAGAGTGGATAAACAACAAAGTCCTACTGTATAGCACAGGGAACTATATTCAATATCCTATAATAAACCATAATGGAAAAGGAAAAAATGCTCACTGGCTAGAAGGGGGAGCAGTTGGCAAAATAATTAGCATGCTAATGACTTAGAGGTTCCATGATTGAAACTTCATGGTCAGAACAGGCAGAGCCATGGATATATAGACATACAATTTCCCCTCCTGACAAAGGCAAGGCTTGGAGAGTGAACAAGTCACAGAATGGACCTCAGGTGGGAAAGGCTGAGTGCGAGTAGGTTTGGACAGCATGAATTTGGGGTGCCTGCATGATATCTAGATGGCAACGCAGGTCGGCTGCTGGGCACAAAGTTCAGCAGGGAATGCCAGCCTGGGGACCCAGGAGTCAAGAGCATCCAGGAAGGTGTTAAAGCCAAGGGTGTGGAGAGATTCCTCAGGGAGAGACTTGTACAGGAGGCAAAAGACCATTTCCTCAACGGAATGTGAGGGGATGTCACCCATGAGAGCCAAGACCATAAAATGGAGTCTATGCTGCCAGGACACCTTTAAAATCTCTTCCTGAAGGCCAGTTTTGAAAGAGTATCATCCATATAAGGAAGCAGTGGGAACAGGGAGGAAAAAACTGTCTGAATTTTTCTGCTAAGTAAGTAGAAAAGCAGAGATTCAAACCTAGAATCCACAGCTCATTCTGTATCCCCATGACAGCCATGGGCCAGGGACTCAGAAGACCTTCTGCATACAGCATATGCTAGGCTGTTAGAAGCAGAATGAGAGGTTTTGTGAACTTAAAGATGGGTTTGAGGTTCACAGTGGGAGAGTGATTTGTAAATATATAGATTATGTTTCCCCATAAAGTTAGGTTGGAAACCAAGAATGAAAGTATTTACTAAGAATGCTGATGTAAAACTACCTTGGAAAGGAAAGGAGTGTTTTTTACTTACATAAATATGGCTCCAGGTTTGATTCCTCTTATTATTATAGGCAGCTGGTAAAGAAGGTGTGTCACTGGTAATAAAGTATCTGGAGGACAATATCTTTGGTGAGCTGTCTCACAGTTTGCATCCCCTGATCTCAACCCCAGCGGGTCGCTGCAGACAGCCACTGGATCTCCATGGTAACAAAGCCCAGCACACAGGTCTGAGCTGGGATGTGAGCCTCAAGAAGGGATCTGCTATGAGTTTCCAGACACCTTTCCTTGCTGACTTACCATCTCTGTGATCTCAGACAATTTCTGTGAAGTCTTCAATTTTCTCATCTGTAGAATGAAGCTTCAATTTTCTCATCTGAGCTTCAATTTACTCATCTGTAGAATGAAGACACAAGTTCTTAGCTGTTGAAGATTCCACCTGATAATCTGAGCATTATCAGAATGGGGAATTTGTCTTACTTTGCACTGATTCCCAGCTCCTAGAAGAATAGGCACTCCAGAAATATTTGTTGTGTGAATAAATGAATGTATGTACACAAAGGACGTAAGAGTGTCTAGAATATAATAAGTGCTTAACAATTACGTATTGGCTTCCTTTCCCTTCCAGGAATTAGCACGGGCATTGCTTCTTCCCATCTCCCAAGCTCAGGTGACTGTCCTTTCATCTTATAATGTTTTCACATGTTACACAAGTCTATAAATTAAGGAAATACCACTGATCTACTTCCTTGGACATAGAAAACTCTGCCTGAAAATGGACAGAAAAAGTATCATTGGATGAAATCTTGTTGCAAACCAATATTCCAGTGTTCCATGTGGTTTTCCAGGACTGTTAATAGGAACTATGTTGGGAGTAAAACAACTTGACGAGTCTGAAAATGTTGGGGAATACTGCCTTAAACAGTTTTCTTTACTCTGGGACTTTTCAAAACCCTTACTATTCATATGCACATGTCTCCATCCTCCATCCAAGAGCTTCACCATACACAGCTTCCTAGCCACATTTGATCAGAAGACCCTTTGGTCTCAGAATATCTCAAGGACCTTGTATTGGTATAACTCCTTGGGAAATGTGTTTATCTAATCATTAGCTAGGAGAGCAGACGCAAAGCAAAAATGATTTATTTTTATAGGACAGTAAAACGCTTTTCTTAGGTCAGGGAAGGTTTATTTAGGAACGAGATGTGGAGTTCTCACAACCCAAGACAGTCATCGAGGAAATTTCATTTCAATGAAGCATTTAAATGAGTGAAAACAAATGAGCATAAAATAAGTATATAATAACACCTTGGGAAAATTAACCATCTCTCCATTTAACAACTGTCACAGATAATCGTAGCAACTAGATTGATTATGGAACAGGAAACTGGAAGTTTAAAAAAGAAGCAGCTGAGTTTGCTTACATCACCTGCAAAGGGACTACTTTCTTTGGCAGATTAATATTGCACAAAGGTTTGAAGTTTCATTAAAGAAGCCTGGTTGGATGGTGTTAACAGTAGGTTACAGAATGTGTGTGTGTAATCAGACAATGCATTGCATTAGGCTATTAGAAAGTATAATGGTATTATACACGCTTTCTGAATTGTGCTATGCCTTAAATGACATCTTTTCACAAGGAAACTATATAACATTGTGGCATATGTGTAACAATGAAAATATAATCAGCACATTAATTATAAAATGACAGGTAGATTCCTATGAATCATGATTTGGTGTCAGTTGGGATATTTTTCCCTGTGCAATTTTATAATACTTTATTGTCTATTGTAGTTTTGAAAAGTATACATGTTCGCATTTTCTGAAAGGCCTGATTGTGTATAATGGAAGAATTTTTTTTAAGGAACAAAGCCAAGTAGCACAACAAATATCTTAAGTTGAATTCTTTTCAACTTAATGTAAACTTCCTGTTGAAAGCAGGGCAGAGTTAACAACTGGATCATCTTGGAGAGTTGTTGTTTCTTTTAAGCAATTAGTTTTATGTTCTTTTAAAAAACTGCTTCATTATATTTTGTACATCTGTTCAGGGGTTTGATGATGACGTTGGTAAATTTCCAAATAGTTGTAAAACTGGGGAATGCCAGTTAAGCGATAATATAACCCACCTGTGGGTGGAAAAAGAGGCTTTATACAATAACAACCCCCCAAATTCCTTTAACAAAAGAATTAATTCTGCTCTGTGAAGAAATGGTTCTGCTTCAGGTGAGGACATCAGACACTGTATTTTTAAAGAAGATAGGCTGTAAGTAGTTCAGAAGAGACTGACCAAAATGATAAAAGATTTGGAAAACAAGACTTATGAGAGAAGGTTAAGAGCATGGGAATATTCATTCCAGTTGAAGGGGGCTGAGGGGAGATATAACTGTCTTCCTAAAAGTTAAATGATGTTACAAGCAGAAGAGATATTAATTATCATTAGTAGAGGAAGAGGGCAGTTAGAAGAAAAGAACTACACCTGTTCTACTTAATATTTGGAACAATTATTGTAATACAAAGAATATTCCTATGATGGAGTGAAGTGCTGGGAAAGTCTAGGCTTTGCAGCTGTAGAATCAAGAGTGAGTTTTTCTCTTTCTGACTTACTTCATTCTGTATGACAGACTCTAGGTCCATCCACCTCACTACAAATAACTCAATTTCGTTCCTTTTTATGGCTAATATTCCATTGTATATATGTGCCACATCTTCTTTATCCATTCATCTGTCGATGGACACTTAAGTTGCTTCCATGTCCTGGCTATGGTAAATAGTGCTGCAATGAACACTGTCGTACATATGCTAACACATATATATTTCTAAAAAAAGAAAAAAAAAAGGTACTGATGAACCTAGAGGCAAGACAGGAATAAAGACACAGATGTAGAGAATGGACTTGAGGACACGGGGAGGGGGAAGGGTAAGCTGGGACAAAGTGAGAGAGTGACATTGACATATATACACTACCAAATGTAAAATAGATAGCTAGTGGGAATCAGCCGCATAGCACAGGGAGATCAGCTCGGTGCTTTGTGACCACCTAGAGGGGTGGGATAGGGAGGGTGGGAGGGAGACGCAAGAGGGAAGGGATATGGGGATATATGTATACATATAGCTGATTCACTTTGTTATACAGCAGAAACTAACACAACACTGTAAAGCAATTATACTCCAATAAAGATGTTTAAGAAAAAAAAAAAGAGTGAGTTTGTAGCAAATCCTTTAGAGTGAATTTGAAATACTTTGAAATCAGTCTGTGGTCTGGCAAATGGGTTGGAACTCAGCTCTTCCGTTGAAAATGACGGTGTGAATTCCTCATTGCTATAATAATTTGTTCAGTCCAGAAGGGAATATGTATCAGGGTATTCATAGATCCATAAATCCTTCCTAAGGGACAGGCATCAAAATTCAGCATAAAAATATTGTAAAATATTTAAGTTACAAATTACTGATGTTTTCAGTATGGAAGCATAATTAACAAATACAAGAGCTTTGTATAACTTTGATTTTCATTGGCAAAACCACACTACTGTCAATCCCAGACCATATGGTCTACGTAGAGTTCATCCCACTCCCAACTCTGGGCATGAGTGTGTGACAAGGAGTGTGCATTACATCCCTGGTCACAGTGATTGTTTCAGGAAAGGACATTGAAAGCCAGCCTTCAGTCTTGTGGTGGAACTATTGAAAGGATGACATCCTCTTTGCTTTGTTACTTCTCAGCTGGTAGAAAGTAACCTGGAATTGCTGGAGATCATGCCACTGCATAGAAAAATTTGCCTTAGGATGAAGAGGAAAAGTAAAGCAGAAAGATGAAGAAAGAAAACAGGACATTCATAGGATAGTATGGGAAACCCTGGTTGGATAGTTACTAATAGTTATTAATAGTTATTAATAACTAGTTATAGTTATTAATAGTTATTAATAACTAGTTATAGTTATTAATAAGGAGTATAATTTAATGCTCAAAAGAGACTTCCAGATTTTAAAAGCTGAAATTTAAAGCAAACTTAGTTCGTCAAAATATATGTATCGAATTCTTCATGTGTTTATATGTATACATATTTGCATAAAAACTTTAATTTTTCTCGGTTCCGCTTATAGATAAAGATTCTGCTTATGGACAAGTATGAGCTATTTGCCCTTTGCTTTACTTTTGAAGAACAAACCAAAATTTAAGTCCCTATGCAATGTTTCCACAATCAGAGTTTGGAATATGTTTTAAACAACCGCTTAGACCAAACTATACTAAGAAAGGAAGTATCAGACTTAACAGAAGCAATCCTGGCAAACAATTATTTTCATTGGAGCACTGACAATTATGTAAATGTGTCTGGAACTGCAGTGGGCACCTAATTATGACACCTAATTATGCCAATTTATTTATACACCTCCTTGAACATTTTATTTATAACTCCCCCACTCATTCAAAGACAAGGTAAAGTAAGAAGGCATAATCCAGAGATAACTGCCTCATCCTTGCGATATGAATACAACTCATCTCTATGACCCTTGACACTCTGGGGTGAGCCCTGCTCATGGGAGGGTTCACTTTTCTCCTATCACTTTGTGATTTCAGGAGGTGAACGTATGTGACTGTGGCTCTGGCTGAGGCAATGATGGCATTAGCTGTCCTAGAAGATATACCTAGCAGAGGAAGCTATCCCATCATGTCTTACTTAAGCAAAAAAGTCACCATCAATCATTCTTTCTACTACATGTGAGCAAATTATTCTATTCTAAACCACAAATAGAGTGCAAATAACTGAAGAAATAAAATAAACATCATCACCGTATCACAGGGTCACTTTCTGTCATTTAGATAGGATTTTTTCTTTTCTTTTCTTTTCTTTTTCTTTTCTTTCCATTCTTCCTTGTCTTTTTAGAACCCAATGACATTTCTTGGAATTAAATGTCATTTCTTAACTTTGGTAGATGAGAGTTATGACATCACCTATTCAGATCAGTTCCCTAGAGGCTCTGCCTCTAAGTGATTTATTGGGGGAGGGATATCAGATAAGGGGAATGAAGGAAACAGGTGTGTCAAAGGAAGGAACCATGCAAGGAGGTGAACTCTGTTAGAGACCATCCCCAGTCTGACCAAAGGGGGGCGCTCTGGAGCATGAGTTGCGCTATAGGGTCAGTCCCTCCTTGAGGCAGAAGAGTTGGTGTTTGGTATCCCAGGGTGATCTAGTCATATGTCTACATCTGGGGGAAATGGGGGTGAGGATGGGGGTTAGGGATTGGTAGCCTCCCAGGCCAGGAAGTTCCCTTTTGACCCCCGAAGTTCCGGGGACATTCGCCCAGTCTACACTCCCAGCAACGGGGGAACAAAAACTGAATGAAGGCCAAACAGCAACCTCTGCAGGATCCCAGCAAATGGGTGGCTGGCACATCACCCAGATTGTCCTAAGGAGTTTAAAGATTGCCCCTTATACCACCAGCATGAACTTCAGTGTGAGAAATGTGAAATTAAGCTTTAAATAAACTCTTTCCTTATTCTTGAAATGCTGAGATGATGCCTGAAAAGGCTAAAAATATGGGAAATTCTAGGCCTTTGTTTACCTATAAAATAAAGAGATCAGAAGATATGTTCTCTGTCACTTCTGAGCCCTTCCAATTCAAAATAACTTTCAAAGGACTTTTTCCTTCCAGAATGTCTGCCTTACTCTAGTATTCTAAAATGTCTAATTTTTGCCTGCATAGTGCGTAGCTGAGGCATCCAAAGTAGCATAAAGGAATCCACCCAGGTCTCAGGTTGCATCTAGACACTTGAAACTCAAAGTGCGGTCTGTAGACCAGTAGCGTTACCAGGGAGCTTATTAGGAATACAGCCTCCAACTCAGACCTATTGAACCAAAATCTGCCTTTTAACAAAGATTCACAGGAGATTCACAGGTATTTTCAAGTTTGAGAAGCACTAAGATATAGGAACTTGTTAAAATAAACTGATCATAATTTGACAACCCCTTCAAATTTGGGGTCCTTTGGCTAGAGACAGAGTAGGGAAAGGGACTGGTAGTTAAGAATTGAACTAATTAAAATCTCCCCAAACAGCTGGAATTGAACCATTTTCTGACCCAGGTGAAACAGGGGAGGCTGTCTTGAGTGGGCCTGTGACTAAATCACTCATTTTCATCTTTGTATTCAACTGTGAAAAAATTTGTGTAAGTTATGAGCCTTTGTAACCTATCACATGCCTCTTCTTGCTCCTATTTTGACAAGTCAGGGGAGGTTTCTGAAGGAAACTATTCCACAGCCTCTACTAAAACTTAGAAAGTCTTACTTTCATGGGTTACAGAAAGCAGGAAACCAAATCAAGTTTTGACTGCCAAGGAAAGGGGGAGAGAATTGTTCTCATTCAATGGTTACCAAATCATCAATCATTCTAAATGAATCCTCTTTCCTCACAATTGGGAAGTACCAAAATGCACTTGAGAAAATGTCCTGGAGAAAATCTAGGATGTAAGAGCTGTTATTTGTACTCGTAGGGGCTATCACCTCAAGAAGTTAATATTCCACACCCATTGATCAAGCTTAGGATTGCCAGGCGAGTTGGAGTTCTTTACAGTCTGTAATATTTGGCAAGATTCATGGGGACTCGGTTGGCCTAAGGGCACCCATATATTCCACACGATGCTTTTCAAAATATTATCAACTTTTAAAAAGATGCAAATATGCATGAGAGCTATAAATTCTCCTGTTTTAAATATCATGCTGTCCCTTTGGGAGAATCTCATGGGCATAGATAATTACTTCTATATGGAGAAAAATGAATCACAGCATTTTTTGATGCATATCTGTACTCTTTTGGCAGGTCTCTGGCATGAATCGCAGTAAATGGATGAAATGTTTTCTGAATTTTACTAGCACAAATATACTATACCTCAAACTCAGAAAATACATGTAAGATAGGGCAAGATAAAATATTTCTGAAAAAAAAAAAAAAAAATATTTCTGCTCCACCCATTCTATTCCTCTCAAAAGTATAATATAGAAAACAATAGAATAGACCAATCTTCTAGCTCACTTGAGAAAGATGCCCAAGAACAAAGCCTTCCACTGATCCACAGCCTAGGACAAGATCTATTCAGGGTGGAAATAGACTATTAGAATTTTAAAAAATTTCTAAAGACCCCTTAAGCTCTTAGATAGATCCCATGACAGTCTCTTGGTTTTCCAATGTCATGTAGCATATGTCTTTTACTTGGCTAGCTTTCTGAGGGAGTCTAAAAGGAATAAGACCTTGTGTCTGCTCTTAATAATGTAAAATTTTAATGGAGGAAACACTCAAACCAATATTTAATTTTAAATCAGGCACGTCTCTATTAGATAAATGAACAAAGCACTGTAGATGTACAGAGAAGGACGAGTTCTCTCTGCCGAGTCACAGATGGCTTCCCGAAGAGGACAGTCTTTAGGAATGAGATCTCTCCAGGAGGATGAGGGGAAAAGAAGCTTCCTAGACTAAAAGCAAGACTCGGATAACAGTAACAACAATAATAGCTCATTTTTGTTGCAAATTTCCCACGTGCCAGAGCCTGTTCAAGCACTTTTCTTGTATTAACTTACTTTAATCTTCACAATATCCATAGAAAGTATCTAATAATATTAGCTACGCTTAATACATGAATAACTGGGGGCCCATGGATAGTCATTTGTGAAAAATTACACTCACAGTCATGGAAATATGTGAGAGTGGTGTTTCCAAGCACAAAATCATGTCAAGGATGATGGAAGCAACTTGAACGTGGAGGCAAGAAGGGAGCGCTCCGCAAGCAAGGTCATGGGTGACCTTGTCCTCAGGCTAAGCAGCCGGGACTTTATCCTGTCAGAGATGACGATGTCATAAGGGTTTTGAAGCAGAATGACACATAAGACTAGTTTTTCAGTGAAAAATTAGTGACCATGTGGAGAACGAATTGGGAAAATGTCAGACTTCCTGTGTTGCATTAGGGGACTGCTTGTATTGCTAGGCATGAGAAATAATAAAGGTTGGGACCCAAGATAGTGAAATTAAGAGGTATTTCTGAGGCACTATGGGTAGGTTTTGAGGAATCATTGATTGCTGGGTTCTTTGATTTACATAAAGGGGTTCAAGATGACCCTTAAATTTCTAGGCTAAGTCCCTAAATTAGACAAATGTCTAGATTGGATATCTATGTTTCCCCAAATAGTAGATGGAAAAAGAACAGCTAGTTTTAGAGAGAATATGTGGAATTTTTGTACCTTTGAAGTTGTAACTGGAATGACTATGAGATATCCTGATCAAGGCTTCCAGCAGACAGTTGGAGATAAAAGTATATATATCTGCACATATACACACACACATAGACACACACACACACACACACACACACACACACAGAGATTTGGGGGCTAGACACTCTGTTGTTTATCTAGTCAGTCTCTCAGTTAAAAACGTTGCTGCGGATATCACTTGCCTGCCTGGTGCAGCTCTTGTGGCTGCTGAGAGAGGCAGGAAGATGTTCGTTGGCATGGACATGCAGTGAGCCTTTTAAGGACTGCCATGTGGCTGACATGGTCTTGGTGCTCCGGCCTGGTGTCAAGCCTGAGCCTCTGAGGTGGGAGAGCCAAGTTCAGGGCATTGGACCACCAGAGACCTGCAGGCCTCACATGATATCAATCGGTGAGAGCTCTCCCAGAGATCTCTGTCTCAATGCTAAGACCCAGCTCCACCCAACGGCCAGAAAACTCCAATGCTGGATGCCCCATGCCAAACAACTAGCAAGACAGGAACACAACCCCACCCATTAGCAGAGAGGCTGACTAGAATCATAATAAGTTCACAGACACCCCAAAATGTACCACTGGATGCAGCCCTACACACCAGACAGACAAGATCCAGCCTAATACAACAGAACACAGGCACCAGTCCCCTCACAAGGAAGCCTACACAAGCCACTGAACCAACCTTACCCAATGGGGGCAGACACAAGAAACAACGGAAATTATGAACCTGCAGCCTGTGAAAAGGAGACCCCAAACACAGTAAGTTAAGCAAAATGAGAAGACAACGAAACACACAGCTGGTGAAGCAGCAAGGTAAAAATCCACCAGACCAAACAAATGAAGAGGAAATAGGCAGTCTACCTGAAAAAGGATTCAGAGTAATGATAGTAAAGATGATCCAAAATCTTGGAAATAGAATGGAGAAAATACAAGAAACACTTAACAAGGACCTAGAAGAACTAAAGAGCAAACAAACAATGATGAACAACACAATAAATGAAATTAAACATTCTCTAGAAGGAATCAATAGCAGAATAACTGAAGCAGAAGAACGGATAAGTGACCTGGAAGATAAAATAGTGGAAATAAATACTGCAGAGCAGAATAAAGAAAAAAGAATGAAAAGTATTGAGGACGGTCTCAGAGACCTCTGGGACAACATTAAATGCATCAACATTCGAATTATAGGGGTCCCAGAAGAAGAAGAGAAAAAGAAAAGGTCTGAGAAAATATTTGAAAAGATTATAGTTGAAAACTTCCCTAACATGGGAAAGGAAATAAGCAGTCAAGGCCAGGAAGTGCAGAGAGTCCCATACAGGATAAATCCAAGGAGAAACACACCAAGACACATATTAATCAAACTATCAAAAATTAAATAAAAAGAAAAAAAATTTTAAAGCAGCAAGGGAAAAACAACAGATAACATACAAGGGAATCCCCATAAGGTTAACAGCTAATTTTCAGCAGAAACTCTGCAAACCAGAAGGGAGTGGCAGGACATGTACAAAGTGATGAAAGGGAAAAAAGTACAACCAAGATTATTCCACCCAATAAGGATCTCATTCAGATTCGACAGAGAAATTAAAATCTTTACAGACAAGCAGGAGTTAAGAGAATTAAGCACCACCAAACCAGATTTACAACAAAGGCTAAAGGAATTTCTCTAGGCAGGAAACACAAGAGAAGAAAAATACCCACAAAAACAAACCCAAAACAATTAAGAAAATGGTAATGCGAACATATATATAAATAATTACCTTAAATGTAAATTGATTAAATGCTCCAACCAAAAGACATAGACTGGCTGAATGGATACAAAAACAAGACCCATATATATGCTGTCTACAAGAGACACACTTCAGACCTATGGACACATACAGACTGAAAGTGAGGGGATGGAAAAAGATATACCATGCAAATGTAAATCAAAAGAAGCTGGAGTAGCAATTCTCATATTAGAATAAAGACTATTTAAAATAGACTATTACAAGAGACAAAGGAGGACACTACATAATGATCAAGGGATCAATCCAAGAATAAGATATAACAATTGTAAATATTTATGCACCCAACATAGGAGCAACTCAATACATAAGGCAAATGCTAACAGCCATAAAAGGGGAAATCGACAGTAACACAATAATAGTAGGGGACTTTAACATCCCATTTTCACCAACGGACAGATCATCCAAAATGAAAATAAGTAAGGAAACAAAAGCTTTAAATGACACATTAAACAAGATGGACTTAATTAATATTTATAGGACATTCCATCCAAAAACAACAGAATACACTTTCTTCTCAAGTGCTCATGGAACATTCTCCAGGATAGATCATATCTTGGGTCACATATCAAGCCTTGGTAAATTTAGGAAAATTGAAATTGTATCAAGTAATTTTTCTGAACACAATGTTAAAAGACTAGATATCAATTACAGGAAAGAAACTGTATAAAATACAAACACATGGAGGCTAAACAATACACCATTAAATAACCAAGAGACCACTGAAGAAATCAAAGAGGAAATAAAAAAATAGCTAGAAAAAAATGACAATGAAAACACGATGACCCAAAACCTATAGGATGCAGCAAAAGCAGTTCTAAGACGGAAGTTTATAGCAACACAATCCTACCTCAAGAAACAAGAAAAATCTCAAATAAACAACCTAAACCTACACCTAAAGCAATTAGAGAAAGGAGAACAAAAAAAACCCCAACTTTAGCAGAAGGGAAGGAAATATAAAGATCAGATCAGAAATAAATGAAAAAGAAATGAAGGAAACAATAGCAAAGATCAATAAAACTGAAAGCTGGTTCTTTGAGAAGATAAACAAAATGGATAAACCATTAGCCAGACTCATCAAGAAAAAAAGGGAGAAGACTCAAACCAACAGAACTCGAAATGAAAAAGGAGAAGGAACAACTACACTGTAGAAATACAAAGAATCATGAGAGATTACTACAAACAACTGTATGCCAATAAAATGGAAAACCTAGAAGAAATGGACAAATTCTTAGAAAAGCACAACCTTCCGAGATTGAACCAGGAAGAAATAGAAAATATAAAAAGACCAGTCACAAGCACTGAAATTGAAACTGTGACTAAAAATCTTCTAACAAACAAAATCCCAGGACTAGATGGCTTCACAGGCGAATTCTATCAAACATTTAGAGAAGAGCTAACACCTATCCTTCTCAAACTCTTCCAAAATATAGCAGAGGGAGGAACACTCCCAAACTCATTCTACAAGGCCACCATCATCCTGATACCAGAACCAGACAAGATGTCACAAAAAAAGAAAACTACAGACCAATATCACTGATGAACATAGATGCAAAACTTCTCAACTAAATACTAGCAAACAGAATCCAACAGCACATTAAAAGGATCATACACCATGATCAAGTGACGTTTATCCCAGGAATGGAAGGATTCTTCAATATATGCAAATCAATCAATGTGATACACCGTAATAACAAACTGAAGGATAAAAACCATATGATAATCTCAGTAGATGCAGAAAACTCTTTTGACAAAATTCTACACCCATTTATGATAAAAACTCTCCAGAGAGTAGGTATAGAGGGAACTTACCTCAACATAATAAAAGCCATATATGACAAACCCACAGCCAACATAATTCTTAATCATCAAAAACTGAAACCATTTCCTCTACAATCAGGAACAAGACAAGGATGACCACTCTCACCACTATTATTCAACAGAGTTTTGGAAGTTTTAGCCACAGCAATCAGAGAAGAAAAAGAAATAAAAGTAATCCATATCAGAAAAGAAGAAGTAAAACTGTCACTGTTTGCAGATGACGTGATACTATACATAGAGAATCCTAAAGATGCCACCAGAAAAGTACTAGAGCTAATCAATGAATTTGGTAAAGTAGCAGGATACAAAATTAATGCACAGAAATCTCTTGCATTCCTTTATACTAATGATGAAAAATCTGAAAGTGAAATTAAGGTAAGGAAACACTCCCATTTACCATTGCAACAAAAAGAATAAAATACCTCGGAAAAAATCTACCTAAGGAGAAAAAACATCTGTATGCAGAAAACTATGAGACACTGATGAAAGAATTTAAAGATGATACAAACAGATGGAGAGATATACCATGTTTCTGGATTGCAAAAATCAACATTGTGAAAATGGCTATACTACCCAAAGCAATCTACAGATTCAATGCAATCCCTATCAAGCTACCAATGGCATTTTTTGCAGAACTAGAGTAAAAAATTTCACAATTTTTATGGAAACACAAAAATCCCGAACAGCCAAAGCAATCTTGAGAAAGCAAAATGGAGCTGGAGGAATCAGGCTCCTGGACTTCAGACTATACTACAAAGCTACAGTAATCAAGACAGTATGGTACTGGCACAAAAACAGAAATATAGATCGATGGAACAGGATAGAAAGCCCAGAGATAAACCCACACACATAGGGTCACCTCATCTTTGATAAAGGAGGCAACAATATACAATGGAGAAAAGACAGCCTCTTCAATAAGTGATGCTGGGAAAACTGGACTGCTACATGTAAAAGAAGGAAATTAGAACACTCCCTAACACCATACACAAAAAATAAACTCAAAATGGATTAAAGATCTAAATGTAAGGCCAGACACTGTAAAACTCTTAGAGTAAAACATAGGCAGAACCCTCTATGACATAAATCACAGCAAGATCCTTTTTGACCCACCTTCTAGAGAAATGGAAATAAAAACAAAAATAAACAAATGGGACCTAATGAAACTTAAAAGCTTTGGAAAGCAAAGGAAACCATAAACAAGACGAAAAGACAACCCTCAGAATGGGAGAAAATATTTGCAAACGAAGCAACTGACAAAGGATTAATCTCCAAAATTTACAAGCAGCTCATGCAGCTCAATATCAAAAAAACAAACAACCCAATCAAAAAATGCACAGAAAAGCTAAATAGACATTTCTTTGAAGAAAATGTACAGATTGCCAACAAACACATGAAATGATGCTTAACATCACTAATCATTAGAGAAATGCAAATCAAAACTACAATGAGGTATCACCTCATACCGGTCAGAATGGCCACCATGAAAAAATCTACAAACAATAAATGCTGGAGAGGGTGTGGAGAAAAGGGAACCCGCTTGCACTGTTGGTGGGAATGTAAATTGATACAGCTACTATGGAGAACAGTATGGAGGTTCCTTAAAAAACTAAAAATAGAACTACCATACGACCCAGCAATCCCACTACTGGGCATATACCCTGAGAAAACCATAATTCAAAAATAGTCATGTACCAAAATGTTCATTGCAACTCTTTTTACAATAGCCAGGACATGGAACCAACCTAAGTGTCCATCGACAGATGAATGGATAAAGAAGATGTGGCACATGTATACAATCGAATATTACTCAGCCATAAAAGGAAATGAAATTGAGTTATTTGTAGTGAGGTGGATGGACCTAGAGACTGTCATACAGAGTGAAGTAAGTCAGAAAGAGAAAAACAAATATCATATGTTAACACGTATATATGGAATCTAAAAAAAAAAAAAAAAAAGATTCTGAAGAACCTAGGGACAGGAATAAAGACGCAGATGTAGAGGATGGACTTGAGGACACAGGGAAGGGTAAGTTGGGAAGAAGTGAGAGCATAGCATCTACATATATACACTACCAAATATAAAATAGATAGCTAGTGGGAAGCAGCTGCATTGCACGGGAAGGTCATCTTGGTGCTTTGTGTCCACCTAGAGTGGTGGGATAGGGAGGGTGGGAGGGAGATGCAATAGGGAGGGATATGGGGATATATGTATACATATAGCTGATTCACTTTGTTATACAGCAGAAACTAACACAAAATCGTAAAGAAATTATACTCCAATATAGATGTTAAAAAAATTTTTTTAAGTAAAAAAAAAATAAAAACATTGTTGCAGGACCTGAATGCTTCACATATTGAAGATCCTTAATAAATCAACACGCGTTTGTTGAAAGAATGTCTGAGTTCTATCGCCAAGAAAAAGACAAACGTTCTGTGGCTTTAATCCACATCACAGCTTGCCTTGATATTTCAAGGAAAAATTATTGCCCTCTTTTCCAAATCTGAAATGTTGGTTGATGGGGTGGTAAAATTTGTTGCTCTTCTTTTCATCATATTTTAGGGTTTTTCAGGTTGGGGGCAAGGTAAATGGAAAAAGTTCTCTTTCATCGAGTGGCTGTAGGGAGGATATTCAGAAAGGTGTAGAAATTAAATTTACAGTTGATGTAAGTTTGATATAAACTTTTAAACTACTGCCTATGTGAAAAAATCTGCTTTATCATCTGCAATTGTTCTAAAATTTCTTGAGAGCTACTTTTGTATTATTATAAAAGCCACAGCCACATCCCAGAGCCTCCCATTCCTTCCTGAATGGAAAGTGATCCTGGGCCAAATTTTGCCATTCAACAAATATTTATTTTCTAAAACATCTCATAAGGAAAGACCCTGACAGATTTTTAAGAGCTTATCGACTCTTTGGATGTCCTAAAGTTGGGTGAATCTCATGGTAAAAGCTATTAAGTTTTTGAAAATACATTCACTTATACTAAATATAGTTGTAGGTTGGAGGCAAGGCTTATTTATATGATGCTTTTCACTCTTGTCAAATATTAGTTGAAGTCCCACACACAGTGCCAAATAGAAATGAAAATCCGGTATTCCGAGGCAAGGTTTTCTTTTCCATCTTGTCACTCCTCCACCTCAGTGGATGTAAGACATTCCTCCTGCAAGTTGCTGGGAGACACAGTTCTCCAGACAGTGTAGCTTGACTACTATAACAGCAGTGAGAGTAAGACTCAGAAGAAACTCAAAAGATAAAGAGGAGAGAGAAAGTGGCATAAAGGGGAAACTGATTCAAATCGAGACCAACATCCTAAAAACAACAATAAGAAAATCTTAGGGGGGAAGAAAACTTCCAGAAGGAAGGAATGCCCAAATGCTTTAAAAAAGGCAGAAAATCCTCTATTAAAACAAATGGCATATTATAAAATGTATTCAAGTGGATATGAAAAAGACAAAGAGAAGATAACATGCGACAATTGGATATTTGAGGAAATCCACTTCCTGCTGAAATATGAAAAGGAAAAGAATGTACTCTCTTTAAGGAGAAAAATATCCTTGTAAAGGATATGCCTACTGGGTTCCCTGTCAAATCCATTGTAACATTATTTCTTCAGACTTGGTTTCTTATCATCTACACGAAGAGGGTCTTGCTGTTTAGACTTTGGTCTTAGTGGAAAGAACAAAGGTTTTGAATCAGCCTATGTAGGATGGACGTCCAGACTCTCCCACTTTCTGCAAGTGTAATCTCGGATAAATCTCTGAGACTTTAAATCTCTGTTTTCTCATCAGACAAATGAAAAAAAAATAAACCTCACCCACTTCTTATGAAGTTAAAATATGAGCAGCCAGGAGAAGGTACACTTTGCCTCGTCGGATTCCATTTTGAAAAGGTTCTCTCAAGCACCCACTGCATCATTGACAACTTCAGAATCCAAGAAGCTGCCTGAAGAGTTTTTCCGAAAAGCAGTTTACAGCAACCTGCGCTGAGAATACCGTAGAGACAACTAAAGGGGAAAGAAACCATGTAGGAGCATGCCCTCCGCTCCTTAAACTAGCCTAGAGACTGATGAAACAGAGTTCTTCTTTGGGTCAATGGTAACACAGTGTTTCACTCTGAAAGGTAACAAGATAGAGTGTGCATGAGAGCACTTGGAAAGCAGTAGCTCTTTTTTTTTTTTTTTTTTTATAGTAATTGCCTTTTATTGGTGAAGAAATGCCATAGTTTTGAAGATGGGAAATTAACAGTTTCAAAAAACAGATATAATGTGTTTGTACTATACCCAGCAGGTCTACACATTTACATGTGTGCCAAATGAAATACCTTTTCCATCTGTCTACCTGCCATTCTTGCTCATTTAAAGCTCTTCCATACTAAAGTCCCGTCCTTTCAATGAGGTGTTAGTTGTTCGTTGCATTTGGCTTGATTTTTCTTTCTCTTTACTCCCTTTTGGGGTTGAGGAGTGACTTGAGGACATAAATGGGCAGTCTGGGATGCCATCTGAACATCCTGTTTGATCAGTTTACAGATTTGGTAGGGTTCCATGTCAGGCCTTAGAACAGATATGGTTTTGGTTTCAAAGTAAGTCATAAAAACACTAAAAAGGGCTGAGTAGTAGCTGTCTTTAAATACAAGACATTGTTTCTGAAGTCTCTGGATCCATGTATGCATGTACCATGTCATGCTGGCTTTGGTCAGTGTGCATCTCTTCACTGGAGGTCAGATGCCTGAACCCCTACTTGACTTGAACGACTGAAGCTTCTATTATCATCTTCATGGATCCAGAGAGGCAAGAACAAATAAAACCCAAACAACTGTCTCCAGCAACAGGGAATCTTTAACTGTGCATCATGTGGCAGTGGCATTATCTTAAGACAATTATCCAGTGTATAAATGTTTATTGCCTTGCTGTTTTAAGATGCACAATGTAAGATTAACAATCGTGGTGGTTTTTTTTTTTTTTTTTTGTATGAATGCAATATTTCTGCTATTGTGTTTGTGGAATTCAGCTAGATAATAATTGATTCCGTGACAGGGATTGGCTAATTTGCCAACAGTATAGTATAAAACACATTTATACAGTCAATTACACCCAAGTGCATGGCCTATTTGCTTTATAATTTCATAAACTTGCCAGCAATTTAAATAAAAAAGTTCCATTAAATTATCATATCATGTGATGGAATGATATTGCCAAGTATATTAAACCATGTGTGTTCAGCCAGAATTAATTAAATATTATTACTTTTTTCTTATTAACACGTTGAACTTACCCTTCCTACTCTCTACTCGAAATAGAAGCCTATTAGTGAACAAAGTAAACTTAAGGGCAAAGTTTAAACATTTTCCTGAGGGTGTTTCATTAAGAACCCTGGTTCTTTTGTTTAAACATTTGCTCTTGGTAAATGTACTTGTATTGTGAAAATATTTTATGTTCTTAGATATGAATACTGGAAAAGTTTGAAGAATACCTTTACTTGAATTATTCAGGTGTTCAAAGAGGGAACATTTACATCTTCAGCTTAGAGAAAGTCATGATACAAATTATTTCAGTATTACTTGTTTATAATTCTATTGTTATTTGTAACTCCATGAATCTATCTAATCTTAGTAAGGGAAAGATACAAGACTGGATAGTTTAGCAATTCAAAAATGAATAAAATATAATACTTTCCGATACAGAAGATACCTGCTTCATATGAGATAAATTAACCAGGCCTCCCCAAGGGACTCATAGTTCAATAAATCTGCAGTGAACACTAAGAATTAAACTCTTAATATCAAAGCCCTTGTTTTATTTTATGAAAAGCAAAACATAGAGGTGAACTTCTCCTGGACACATACTAATTATGCTAATAAGGTGCTCATGATTATACACTCACTTTGACCTTTATTCCCACTCCTGTTTTTGGTCCATATCATAATTTACTAGGTTGCCCCACACTGTACTCCTTTGGAATTACAAGGCTTTGTTTTTTTTCCTTCTTTTGCTTCTTCTTGCTTTTTTATTCAGCATTTTGATTTTTATTTCTAAATAGCGTAAGTTATTTCTCTCATTTAATGTATAGAAACATAGTTTTATTCTCTTATTCATAAAGCAAAACATGCATATCAGTGAGAGGTAGACTATGGCCATCAAAGGGCGAAGGGACATGAGCTAGAAGCAGAGCATGAGCTCACAGAATTTTTTAAGAGCTGGGCAGCAGGACCCACAGCAAGAGTCATGCCATGGGAATGGTTGAGTTTCATGCCATCTCTTCCCCTACAATGAATCTATAGTTAATTCCTCCCATGCCTTTGAGTCACTCTCTTTCACATCAAAACTCTGGGAGAAAGAGTGTCGTGTGTGTGCCGTATTGTTCTGGGTGAAAAAAGGAAGATCTGGCCTCTTCAATACCCTCGTGAGGGAGGGCACTGGCCACAGCCAAGAGGCTCATGGCAAGGATCCCCTCAAAAGGGGGATTAAGGTGAAAAGAGAAAAGTGAGTGTTCGAATGTTATGCATGCATCCATAATACAGACAATTCCTGACTGAAGTTTGCTAATGGTGAAAACTTGAAACAATAGGGAAGTAAATAAAATAAAAAAGTGAAAATGCCTTCATAATTGGAATACCAGAGATCAACAATTTTAATGGCTTAGTTTATATCTTCTAGTCTTTTGGATTTACATATATAAATATAGCTTGCTATGTCATATTATGTATATTATTCTGTAACTGTTTTTAAACTTTAAGTATTAAATACTAATCTTTTTCATTTTAATGTATATAGATTAGTCCAGTCCATTTTTATGGCTTCCTAATATTCCATTGCTTGGATTTTCAAAATTTATTTAACCAATCTTCTATGGATGGGTACTAAGATTATTTTTTATTTCCCCACTATTGAAAATGTCTTTGCACATTCATCTTTGCCTTCTTCTCCAATTATTTCCTTAGGAATAATTCTCACAAGTGGAACTTTTAGGTCAAAGGGTATTCTCATTTGAAAGATTTTGCCAAATTGCCCTCCAGAAAGATAGTGAAAATTTACAACCCCACAAACAGTATGTGAGATACAGTCATCAACATCATCAAAGTCATCATGATTTTTCCTTCCTAATCACCAGAAAGGTGTGAAAAAGACCCTACACTTAAACATAAAGATGTATAATTACTAGCACTTACCTTAATAAGGCAGTGCTTGGAATTGGGTAAGCATAACTTTAACAGTCTCCGCAGACACAGCAGAAAAAAATATGGCAGATATTTAATTATCGTAGTTGGAAGAACCTACCTTGAATAACAGTGTAGACAGGAATCTTTCACAGACTGTATATTTTAACTTGCATCCTCTGTACTTTGTTCAACATAGTATTACTTTTTCCATGGAGATGACTTTAAATTTATATAATTGTATACATCAAAGCTGTGCGTCAGCCAGAATTCTGCTTATTTGTGGTGAGATAACATAAAGAGACTTTGCCAAGAAAATTCGAGCTTGGATGGTCATCTTTTCCTTTTTACATGATTGCTGAAATCCCCCTTATTTCAATAATCACTCAGAAAAATTCTCACATTTATGGAATCCGTCTCCTTGAAGTTTCTTTGATGCTTATCTTGAAAATTTATAGTATTTCCAAAGCATTCCAGAAATCAAGGAAACTCTCTTGACGAGAGGAGACTGCGGGGGACTTCCCTGGCAGTCCAGTGGTTGAGACTTCGCTTTCCAGTGCAGGGGGTGCAGGTTCGATCCCTGGTCGGGGAGGTAAGATCCCACATACCTCGTGGCCAAAAAACCAAAACTTAAAAAAAAAAAAAACAGAAGCAATATTGTAACAAATTAAATAAAGACCTAAAAAAAATTTTAAAAAAAAAAAAAAGACTGCGATAATGCCAAACCCCGAAATGTGAAGATTTTTGCTTATTCGAGTGAGTGGTGGTTTTGAATAAGGCAAAATCTATAATCTTAGTAAATATTACACACTATTATTAAAGAAGCAAAAAGGAGTTGTGCTGGAGTTAATTAAGGCTTTAAGAAATGCCTGCTTTTATTGGCAAAAAAAAATTTTTGTTGCAACAAGAAAACTAAAAATTAAGAGGATGTTTGGCAGCAATATTGATATGCTAATGGATAAACACGCAAATTTAGAAAAAACTAATCAGCAAAGACATTACTAATGGAAATGTACAGGAAAATGGCTAATGCTGTATGCAAACCTGATATCTACAAAATTAAGAAGAAACCAGTTCTGTTTTCATAATTGTAACTTGAGAGTCAGGTCTTCTCTAACTAAGCTTTGCTACAGGAAGATACTGACATACTTGCTGGGTACTAGGGGCATTAATTCACACAGACACATACACACACATAAACATATACATTCGTGTCTTCATGTATATATGTATGTAATTATTATTGTATCCCTAGGGTACTAAGATTTCAAGTCTCCCAGTCTCATGGGATGGGGTCCAGGTGTAACCTCCTTAAAAGCAAAGCAGGCAGACAAAGACTTATTTCTTAGGTAAACAGCCTCTGAATTTGATGGACATGAAGTGATAATTCTTGACAAATTAACTTGATAAATATAATTTTTGTTCTGCAGATATGCATATATCTTCTGAGCAATTCCTTTTCCTTGTTTTGCCCTCTAAACTTAAAGATAGGCACTTAAATACCTCCGGGCCCCAAGGTAGTAATTTAAATGAGTGAAGTGGTCTAGGTGTAAGACACTAAGGAGTGGTAGAGATTGATGAAAAAAAAAACCTGGAGAACTAAGCTTATCGGGACAGATAATTCTCATTTCCAGTAGAAAAATTCAAGGCCAAAAGGAGCCCCTGGTGTTGCCAGATCTTCTGATTTTATAAGGTAAGCTGGAAATATGAACTTTTAAATGAAATCTCCCCAAATTGAAAAATGGTGAATCAGTCCACTTAGGTTTAAAGCCACTCCACCATAAAGTTTTCTCCTCTCGTTCTCATCCTCCTTGGTTGATATCTAAATTCCAGGGGTACGTGAAGTGTCAGGGCATTGGGGGAGGATTCTCATCCCAGTGTTTAGATGCTGTGCTCCCTGGCCTTGGCCGATATATACAACTGCATCATGTTTTCAGGGATGACCAGCCCTCTGCGTTGTCATCTGTGACTAAGAATGCAAATGAATAGTGTGGCTTTTTTTTTTTTTTTTTCCAGAGAGCTTCCAAACAGTTAATCTGTTTTTGCTTCATTTCTGACTTTTCTTCGTCTCTGGCCAGCCTGTGTGATTGCTACCTAATTTGGGCTGGTAACAGTAACTAACTTATCACATGTCCTTTTGTAACTCTACTTTGGGTCAGAGTCTTGGAATATGATAAAGATACAGGCTCTTAATACTCCAAAGTGTTGATTTTCTTAAAGGTATTACCCGTTTGCCTTGGAATTACAATATCTTTTTAAAAGTTCTTGTCAATTTCTTTTCTCATTTTTGCAGTAGCAACCGTGTCCTGAGGACAATGTGGGTCATTGCTTTAGAAGCTATTCTGGGAGATGATATTGATTGCTACATGAAAATATTATCCCAACTCATTAGCTATCATTATAATGATTTTATTTTACCTTAGAGATTCAAATATTTTATTAATAATTTATTAATTTAATTTTTTAAAATATTTAAAATATTTAATTAATAATTTATTAATAATAATAATTGATAGTTACCTGTGAGTCTAATGAAAGAAGGGCAACTTGGTTCAAATAAATATCTTATTGGAGTTGACAACAGAAATATAAACAAGAAACCAGTTAGTGAATGTTAATTGTCCCTCCTTGATATCTGCAGCTTAGGTTTTACTCCATTTTATAGATATACTATATCTATAAAAGGTCTTCCTTTGGAATGTAGCTTTTTGGGGGTATATCCCAATATAAAGAAAAATATCCCCACTATGATGACATTCTGAGAGTTACACTTTACCTGTCACCTCCAACTTTAAGCATTAACATCTTTAAAAAAAGCAATTGTTAACTTTTGTCATTGGTTGGCATCAATAAAAGTTTTAAAGGCAACAGCCAATAATTGAAAGTACTTTAGTTGTTACTCTGGTTGGGTGGAGGGAGATTGTCATTATTCAGGGTTAAATCTACCTTCCTTTAGGTCAGAATTCTTGCCTAGGAACTTCTCTACCAGCTGGAGGTAGCATTGGGGGTTTTCAGAACTAAAACAGGATTCACCACTCAGAAACACAGAGACAGAGAGATGAATTAATGTAGAGCCTGTAAGAGGGAACTGAGCCCAACTGCTGGAAGAACAAAAAGGAGCAAGAAATTCAAAATGGTCATTGCTTGGGTCAATGGTCAATATCAAGAACACTCAGCCAAAAGGTCAGGTGCTGGGAAGAAATTACAGCCAAAGCAATTCAGAGCCATAAGAAGTAGTAGGACATATACACACTACTATATTTTAAATAGATAATCAATAAGGACCTACTGTATATCACAGGGAACCCTGCTCAATATTCTGTAATAACTTACCTGGGAAAAGAATTTGAAAAAGAATAGATATATGTATATGTATAACTGAATCACATTGATGTACAACTGAAACTAACACAACATTGTAAATCAACTATAGTCCAATATAAAATTAAATTTTTAAAAATAATAAATAAATAAAATGCTGAAAAAATAATGAAATAAAAAAATTCACTGAGCTTTACACTTAAGATGTGTGCATTTTATGTAAGCTGTAGCTCTATAAAAAATTTAAACCAGTAAATAAAAAAAAAGAAGTAGTAGGAAAGGGGAAATTTAAAGAACCACCTTGAGCTCTATTTTAGTTTGGGTTTCTTTGAAAGCAGAGGCAAAACAAAGAGTTGGATATAAGTCATTTATTTGGGAAGTGGTCCCAGGAAGCAGGGATGAGGGACAAGGGAGAGCAAGATGGGAACTAGCTAAAGTAGTAAGACTGTACCTTACTGAGCTGTATATTGCTGTGAGCAATCGGGGCTCAGTTCAGCTGGGGAATTTTGAGCAACTATGTAGAAACCTTCTCAGAATTGTTCCTCCAAGGGTGAAAAGGCAAACATCCACTAACACCCACCCCTCATTGGTTGAGAGATTGTCCTAGGAATGTTACCTCCCCTCATTTCCAGGGAGCATCTGCATGCCTTTTGAGCATCCATTCTTGCCTTCAGGTAAAGCCCTAGGACAGGAAAAGCAGAGATGTGCTGAGTTGGCAGACTGAGGTGGGCTGTCAACAGCATGCACACAATTGCCCATCATGGCTGCATGGATTAAGAGTTGGGCTGAGAGGATGTGACACAGGACACAAAAAATGTCTGATGCCAGCATCACATAGCTCTTGGGTCTTACCCTTATAAAATGGCAGGTTTGGGGTGCGTGGTTAAAAAGTCAAAGGAAGTGACGTGAAGAAAGCCTCCCAATCCACTTGTACCCTTGGTCAATATCATTTTCAATGTTATGCTCTCAAGCAACCTCATTTTCAGATGACACAATGGGCTCCCCTCCAGTATGACTTTTCCTGTTATTGTCTCACATCAGATGATGAAAATCTTTCATGCTGCCCCAACCCAGAAAAAGAAAGTTAGAATAACTGTTCAGAATCCGGTCACTTTCCAAATCTTGATCCAGTAGTTTGCATATCTCAAAAATCCTTCTTTGCTTTTCCCCCGTAACTAACTAGCTACATGCCAGAGTTGTTTGTCTCTGCCTCTCGTGTTATCTTCTTGGCCTCTCTTAGGACAGATTACATCTTCTTCTTTTTCAAAGCCTCATCTCTCTAGAATTTTTCAACTCTGTCATTTCCTCCCAATCTATCTTGAAAAGACTTGTTCAGTCCCTCTTTGACAAATGTCCTCATTACTTCATCTATGTAATTCTAGCATTTCTGCCTTGAACCTCTCCCGGAATCTAGCCTTTAATTCTAACCCATGACTAGGCCATTTTCTGGTCATTATTTCTATAGGTGTTGAATTGTAAAAATGTAATTGAGTAACTGAACCATCCAACTAAACGTGTTGACTGTAACTCATGCAAACATAGAGTTTCTAACTAGTTACCCTACCAAGTTTGTCAGAGTTGGACATATTTTCCCAATTATTTGTATTTTTCTATTTTCTCATATCCAAAGGGTAAGAGAACATGTTTTTGTTTAGCTATTTTTTTCTATAAATAAAACTTATATTGGAACTCTTTTTTTTTTTTTCTCTTTAAATAGTTCCATTGCCCCCTCTCTTAAAAGCATGACTAACTTTTAAATTAGTACTTATTCAGTGACTGAGTACCTTATTCAGTGACTCTTTTCAAACTTGATTTGTAGAAACTTAAACAAATAGTATATACCCAGTAAGAGTAAGAAACTCAGAAAAAAGGAAACCAGGCCTGAGGGGAAATGAGAGAAATGATAAAATTGGGCATAAAGATCAATACGGTCCTAATGAAAGAGCAAATCTGGATGTGCTGTCTAGCACATCTGCATAAAGAAAGCCCAATGATTGGCCTATCTCCTGTATTCTTAGGAAGAAGAAGGCAAATTAAGTGTTTAGGGGAAACATTTTTTTCTGACACTAAGTTCTAGTAAATGCATGGGACCTGACCCAGGCTGAAAAAATGGCATGATAAATAACATCATGACTTAACATTAACATCTCCAGTGTGGAGAAACAAAGAGCAAATAGTCTGGTGTTCAGATAGAGCTATCCCTTGGTTTAAATTCATCCGCACACAGAATTTAGAAAAATGTTAGAAGTGTGATGTAACATTTACTTTTAATTTTCTTCCCTTTAAAGCAGAGTAGTACAAGCTTATTTAAAAACTAAGAAATAATACAAATTTAAACTTCATTCCTCCTGGTATCTACTTACATCACCATTGATGTTTGATATGTATCCATTTCTTCAGCTCATTTTCAATTTTTTTTCCTCTTTCTCCCTGGTCCCTTACACATATGTATACATAAAGCTTTTACTTTTAAAATGTCATATGATACACATTCTTTAATTGCTTTATTTACACAATATATTATTTCTCTTTTATACTCTATTTTCCAAAAGCATTTTTTTTTCTGGTGCAGCTTTTGATAGGATTTGGAGGGAAAAAAGTGAAGATGAACTAAGAGTTGTGTAAGTGGAAAAAAGCATGGGCTTTAGAGTCTGATCAGATGCTAATTATGGCCTCCCTTGACACTAATTGGGTGATCTTGGACAAATAAGCTTCTTAAGCCTCGGTTTCCTCATCTGTAAAGTGGGGATGGTAATAGGATACAACCTCTCTTGTAGTATTTTCAGCAAGATTAAATGAAATATGCATATGGAGTGCTAAGAATGGTATCTGTGGAAAGAAAGCACTCATTTAAGGACTTGCAATGTTGTCCAAGAAAAGCTCTTAGCTTTAGAAATCCAACTAGTTGGTGGTAGAGGGGACGGTCCATTGAAAAAATTAAAAGTGCACTCCACCTCCACACAGGTTCTCACAGGGGTTCTGCAGGTAAGGCCCCATTTCATTCTGGAAGGATATTTGGATTTTCTCCAGTGCCTTTACAAGAGCTTGACTGAGAGACCAGCACTCTTGACCACTAAGTACGGTACAAATAGTTTTGAAATGGACAGTCTTCAGAGATGTTGTTAGCAGTTATCAACCTCACTCTAAAAGAAGTCTCAAAATGGTCCCATGGAAGTGCTAGTCACAATTGAGAAAATTTTTTCACAAAGATGATCCTGGTTGACCCCCACAAAGGCTCTGTAAGGTATGAATTATTTATATGATGATTCTTATTTTACAGAGGAAGAAAGGGAGGTATGGAGTAATCTGATACTTGAGTGAGGACACAGAGCTAGTCCAAACTAGATCTGGAATTCAAACCTGGAAATCTATAAAACAATAAAAACCTATGGCCATGTCATTATGCTATGGAGAATTTGAATGATAATGTCAGGCTAATGTGACTTTTTAAAGTCACGATGTATTTCAGAGTGAAATTGATCAGCAGGTAGATTAGTTGGTACATATGAAGAACTCCAAGTAAAGATCTAAGCAAATCAAGTCGTAAAATATGTATTTGTCAGTCTGAAACTTTTTGATGATTTACATTTTCACACGTGAATTTAGCATGTTTTTCGACTCTGAGGATACAGAGGTCAGTAAGATATTCAGTGGCTTGTCGAGACTGTCAGCTCATTGAATTCTGTGGTCCCTGCTCTGGGTAGTTCATGCTGGTATAGAAGGCAGCAGTTTCCAAAGTGGTCCCAGTGAGAGTGTGTCCTTGCTGGCTGTTTGCAAGTGCAATTCCAGGTGTTGATTTTTCATCTAGTTGTCCCTTGCTAGTTTGGTGTTGTGTTGCCCTAGAGAGGGTTTCTCTGTATGATATCCATGGAAGACAGGATCAGTAGACAGTTGGACATTTTCTTAGGTCACATTGCTCTTAGAATTCCCTTCTCCAAGTGCTTCTTTAGTCTGACTGTGTTTTAACTCAATGCAAAATATACCTCACACCGATGAACTGGAAAGTGCAGGGATCCGGAGTAAAGAGCACATCTGGAAATGTGTTCCTTCCTCCTTCTTTCCTTCTCTACTTCCCTCGCTCCTCTCTCCTCTTTACTTTCCCTCCCTCTCTCCCTCTATTCCATTCCACTCCAGTTAACTCTAGTCTAACTTCTCTCCTCCCTTGCAATCTCCCTCCCTCCCTCTCTTCCCCCCTCCTCTCCCCTCTCCTCTCCTCCTGTCCCACTCTTTGCATCCACGCCCCCTTCTTCTCTTTCTCTTACTGGAACACACACACACGCACACACACACACCCCCTTAACTTTTCCTTAAGACCTCAGAGCAAACTTGCTGGAAGTGCTTAGGGCTAAATTAAAAGTGAATAAACGTTTCCTTTCCTGAGAACTTTAACTTTTACTTTGCAGTTTAATTTAGTTCCTGAATGTTAAAGACGGCATATTTGATATCTGTAAATCGGTCTGTACACGTCTGTGCATGTGAATATATATACATGAGCAAAGTGGAAAAAAAAAAAAAAGAAAAAAATCTCCCAAACTTCTGCTTTGACTGCAAGATTAGAGGTTCTAACTTCTTGATTATTCCTTAACAAGAACATTTTAGAGAAATCAGTATCTTTTGTCCTCATTCCATATAGATTACTGCAGTTTGCAGACAGCCCTTTTTGCATATTATGTAAATAGAAAGTTACATTAACAACACTGTAGGTAATGTAGGAACATTTTTTTTTAATTTCTCTTTTTTTCTTGTAGAAAGAGCTTCTGATTAAGAGCCGGGAGTGCTGTTCATCCTTAATTCCTTGCTGACTCCCCAAGTGCTGTCTGGGATGTCTCAACGACTTTCTGGAAAACCATGAGTGCTCCCATTTGCATCCGGCACCTCCAATCCTGAAAAGATCACAGCTTGACCCAATGGAAGGCATAGACTTTTGAATATATCCTGCTCTGAGTTGCTTAGGTGAGGGTGAAAGCACTAGCACTGCGGCAGGGGGTGGGTTGTCAAAATGAAATCTAGTATCCAAAGTTAGCATTTTTGTGATCATTGGGAATCTGAGAGGTGGTAAGAGGAACAGACTTTCAGAGCGCTTCAGAGCTGGAGAAATAGGCTCTAACTCCAACAGAGAACAGGAGGGAGTGGGAGAGGGAAAGAGCGCCTTGATGCTCTTTACCGGGTGTCAAGTTTTATATACACAAATAGAGGCAGCGCTTTGGTCCATGCATGCTGTGAATGGTGCAGAATATTAGAATAATGAAATGCTATTTGATAGCTTGATGGCTGATGACCGCATTTGATAGGTGCACAGAGAGACACCTAAAGGTATTACAAAATTCACCTCCAAGGACAAGGCAACAAAAGTTACAAAAAGCTTCATATTAGTGGATGACCTTAATTGCTAGTGGAAACAAAACATTCAGCTTGCAAACTCAGTTGGTGGCCCTGGCCCCTGACTCACCAGAAACGAAAGATAGAGTCCTGCCCCAGGACTGGCTTTCTCAAGGTCCTTAAAAACCTTTGGATGTGAATGATCCACCAACTTTTCTAAGAATGTGACTTCCACCTTAATGCAGAGAAGAAAGTTGCTCTGTAGAGCCCAGTAGAAGTGTGTGATTATAATTCACATCGCTACCAAAAAAATTATACACTCCTATCAGTTTATGAGACTGTCTGACCTTAAGAAGTCATAAAATTTCTCTCCTTGAACAAATAGAGTTTATAATGTTTCTATACTATCAGTGTGGAATGGATTCCTCCATGCTCTTTTTGGAAATGTTTGTCGTGATGGCAAGTGACACAATTTACTTATTATTGTGGCAGAAGTTTAGCGTGATTGAAAGCCATCGAAAGGCATAGCATCTGATTGTCAAACATGACTTGTATCTATAATTCCAGACAATGATTTGGATGCCTGTTGACTTTCTTTCTCACCCACAATGATTTTTTTCCCCCTTTCCACTAAGTGGCACTGTGTTATTTGCATTTTTCTGTTCAGGTCAAAATATCCAAACATTTGGAATGCTGGTCTGAAAACCAGTTTAAAGCTTTGCTCTAAATTTCTGCTTAACAGGTTGGATGGAAAAAAAAAAAAAAAGCAGTAATTAAAATTTTATAAGAAAAAAACTTCCACGAAGCTTACTCTTTTCTGTATTTAACTCTTTCCCACTTTTTCTTTCCAACTCCATTAGCCTCCAAATAAGCAACACCATATTATACATGTCAAAGGAAGTTTTATTTAGACTTATAAGGGCTGATCTATTCCCATACTGTTTAAATTAATGTTCAAAAAAGAATTCAAACCACATTCTAACATTTGGACTATGTAAGAAGGAAACAGATTTTCGGGGAAAAAAAAAAAAAGATGTTGTTTTAGCTAGGCAGGATGGGCTGTAGGAATGCAGACACGTGCAGACGGGATTTCTAAATGTGTGTATTATCTGATAAGATCTGGCTGCTCGTGTGTCAATTCAGAAAGTAAATGAGTGTACGAGCAGAATTGTCTTCTTTCCTTCCTTCCTTCCCTCCTTTCTTCCTTCCTTCTTTTCTACCTTCCCTCCCTCTCTCCCTCCCTTCCTTCCCCCCTTCTTTCCTTCCTTCCTTCCTTCCCACCTTCCTTCCTTTTTATTTTTTCTTCCTCTTATTTTTTCCCTTCTCCTATGCCTCCTTTTCTTCTTCTAACAGCTTGGGATGGACTTTTACCTCAGCCACCTGCAGCCTAAGGCTTGGAAACACTCTGGCTCTTCGACTTTGAAAAAAGAAACTAGAATCTCTGGAAATAGAATGGCCTCCATTTGAATCAGGGTAACATTTTAAGAATTAAGTTCTCATTACCTTCTCCAAATACAGCACATCACTGGCAGAGAGAATGCTTTGGCATCTATACAGTCACCCTACATCAAAAAATAGTCACGGAAAAAAACATAGTTACTGATTTTGTGTGTGAGTGATCACTTTTAGTTTTCAATACAATAGATTTTTCCAGTTTCTCAAGTGCAGCAAAAAACACTGCCAAATACAGAAGCGTAAATGCAACCGTGGAAAGGGTTGTGAGACCAAAATTTTTTGTGTATCTGTGATTTTATGTTTGCGCATGTGTGTGTGTGTGTGTGTATAAAGTGAGTTCTGTTTGAAATTAATGAATTACATTTCAATTAGCCAGCTTTCAGCAGCAGTTACTTTCTGTGCTGTGTGTTGGCTTCTATTTGTAACACGTATGGCAGTATATTTTTTCTCATAAACGAAGGGTATTTTCTTGATCAGGAAAAGAAAAGAAATTCGTGAGCCAGGAAAATGTCAAAGTCCACCTTTTTAAAAAAGATATCATCTTCTAGAAAATAACACCCCTCTCTCTTCCATGTGCAAAATATCACACACTTGCCTTTGAGACTAGCTAACACTCAAGAAGAGAAGGGATTTATAGACTTCCTCAGATAAATGGATTACAGGGAGCCCTGGAATGATGACGAAGCCTGGTGAGGTGGTGGAGAGTCGACATGCATTTCTTGGTAGGTAAGTCCTTTGGGATGATCTTCAAATAGAGAATACTGTATTGGGGATGTTTTTATTTCTTTACAACAGGCTTGTGAAGATTCACAAACCATTAATGAATCCAAAACAGCCTAAGTATCTTATTTAATTTCATTCGAACTAACTTTTCCCAAACTTGTTCTGTCTTGCATCCCTTTTTGCACACCCCATGTATTATTGCAGTCCCTGTGAACTAGTTTAACAGTCAGGATAGGCGAGGTTATGCTGAGGCAACAAAGAGCCTCCCAACTTTCAGTGGTTTATTTCAATAAAGGTTCATTTCCTGCTCATGTGCCATGCCCAGCACATCCTTAGGGATCAACAGAAGTGTTGCATTCATCGTAGTAACTCATGGACCAAACCTGAAAAAAAGAGCTAGCATACAAAGTGGGCCAGTTGCCATGTGAGAGAGAAAAAAGAAAACTCTGGAAAGTCTCGTACACACATCGACCAGTAAATGCCCTGGATCAGAGGTGACTCACAGCACTTCTGATCACAAGTAATCAGGGAGAACTAGTCAGATGGTTCCATCCAAACACAAAGGGGTGGGAAATGTAATCCTAACATGTACCCCAAAGGCAGAGATCCTAAAATAATTTGGGAATAGTACTAATGACTGCCATACCTAGTAGTTTTCAGAATACATTTTAAGACTCTCTGGACTATTTTAGGTGCTCCAAATCCCATTGTTGTGCATTCTTCCAAGATCAAGAAGTGTTGCACCTGGGAGAAATGGAGGAGAGATTATAATACAAAAGTACATTGAAAATAATTCAATTATGCGAGAAACACCTTTTTACATTTGAGCTTCGTAACAACCCAGTTATATGAGTAGGGTATAGATTTTCTTATGGGAAAATGTGACAAGTGGGATGACCTTTGTGAGCTGATCTAATATTCAAACAGTCTTTGTAAGTCAGAAGGAAATTTTGGGATATGGTAAATGTGAAAATGTTCAAAATCTGGGACAGCTGGACCAACAAGGATTATCACCACAGTCCAGTTCTACTCTGAATTCTACCAGATTTGTCCAGGACTTATGCAAGAGTTGGGGAGATTACTCAACAGAAACGCAATGAGAAATAAAGATCACTGACAAAAATATGAAGAAATGAAGTTTTGGTGAGATGCCAAGAGGTGACAACTTATTTCATAAATATCTTGAGAGCTGCTGGCCACCGGAAGCAATGAGCACTGACTCATTAAAGAAAAAATTCATATGGTGCCATTGGAGAGAAAATTTTAACCTATCACTTCAGCCTCTAAAAGGACAGTTAAAAGTAAGAGGAAAAAAACAAAAATAAATTCTACCCTTTTTATGTGCTGTTGGGCTCCTATTGAGGAAAATAAATTCTGATTTACTGCTGTCTGCCTCAGAAAAGGTGGAGGCGCAGAATGACATTTTGCAGCATTTGTTTGGGCTTGTCAGAGTGGGTGGGGGACTAGGCTGGGGGACCGGGTGTGCCATGACAACCACCAGCAAGCCACAAGCCACCTTGCATTACCCATTCTACGTCCTACCTCACCTCCATCTCCCCCAGCCCCCAAACCTGCCATAATTAGTCTTGCGAGGCTTACATTGCCACAGTCGCATGCCTGAGGCATTATCTCCTATCTGTGGTATTACATGCTGTAATCCCACAGCTAAATGTGGTAACCCAAATTTCACAGAGACTCTGCAGCAGGCTTGCTGAGATAACCCATCTCGGTATGTGGAGTGCCAGGTCACACGGAGCCTGTAGGCTTGGAGCGCTATGGATGCTTTGTGTAGATTCATCCTACGCACCCTATAGCTTTACCCATCCTTCCAGAGATCACAGGAACCCTAAATAGCAAATATGGCATCCTAACTAGAACACCACCTGTTTTGTGCAAGTGTACATGGGCTTCTGCCACCCTGCTGCTTCTCTCTCTCTCTTTTTTGGTGTAGAGGAGACAACGTTTAGAGTCCGTCTCTGTTGTCTGGCTGACCAAATAGTCGTAAAACTGATAGTTATAGGCTCATTGTCTGTACCCAGGCCAACGGTCCCTATGCCACCTACACAACAACAGTGACCTACATACATCTCTCACACATGATGCTCTTAAGTATTCTTGCAGGTGCTGGAATCCTAGGCAATAAAGATCGTTGCTTGTCAAGCCTCTTTGTTCCACATTTCAAAAATTTTTTGTGGCTGTTTGTTGTCAAAAGACATGTATATTTCCTCTCTCTCTCTCTCTCTCTCTCTCTCTCTCTCTCTCTCTCCCCGCCCCACCCCCACCCCCTTATTTCTCTGGTGTGAATTGCTTAGAAACATGCCGGTTCTGATATATGCTTTTACCTGAAAATGTATCTACTCCTGCTGCTTTACTGGGACCCTTAATTACGTGTAAAAAAATAATAATAAATTGGGCAGGTGTTTGCTCTTCCAGTTGATTAATTGACAATGATTTCAGTACAATTGACGGCAGAAAGCTAGGAAGCTGCCAGTTGGAGCTCAAAGAGGAATACACATTTCTCTACTCAGCCATGTGAATCAGCTCAAGAGGGGAATTTACAGAAGGCTCAAATTGCCAGCAAAACTATATGTTTTTCATTCCAGGCTTGGAAATCTCGGAGTCCCAGTGTTGAGCTCTATCATATATATAATTTTTGTTATATACACGTGAAACTCTGGAAATGGTAAAATGAGTTGAGAAATGTTTTTTCCCCTAAGTGAAAAAGATCACCCAGATCAGTCACTATTATGTGTGGCAAGCAGGGCATTATAGCAGGAACAATGATGTAAAGTTGACCATGCTTTTTCTCTGTGTCGGTGATGGCTTAGTTTTCAATTTACCAGCCTCAGAAGCAGCTGCCGGCAGCCTGAGATGGTCTCTGAGTACTGCACATCCTGAAGTATTAGCAGAGCAAAATTGAGGCCATTCTGTGTTCATTGTTTTATGGCTTCAGAGACAACCACACAAGATTTTCAGACCAGCGACTAAATCAAAATAAAGAGACCTAAATATTCAGAAGTAGAGAAACAAAACCAAGCACTTCCTTTTGGATTGATATGAAAACTTTCCATGTCTTACAGGGAATCTAGTGGTCTAAAGATGACATGAAATATTATAGATTTTATCATTTTAATTAGGAAGAGTCCTGAGCATAAAGCTTAATTTCAGATGACCAGGTTTCCAGAAGAGAAGTCATTTGGCTACTAAAATTCTGTATGAAATAAGAAAGTGGTGAACTACGTATAATGAGTTAGATTCAAGGTTTGGCTGAAGTTCAGGCCGTATTTTTATGTTGATCCTTAGAACTCATTCATTCACTCTATTTTTATTTTACAGCTGGGCTTGTAAGTATGAATAATGTAGATACACAAGTAGCATAGAAAGTGAGTGTAGCCAGGAGATAGCAAGAGAGAGAAAGAAGAGTCCATATTTCCTGAAAACAACTCCAAATAGGAAAGATATTTTCATGCTTTTTTTTAAAAGACAATAACAAATAAAGAAGCCTTACCAGCAAAGCATATCAACTCAAAGTACCCCTTGAAACATTTTTTTCTAAACATAGATGTTCGGAGACTACCTTACAGGGAATTACCATGGGCATTTTATCGTATTTTTTTTTACTGATCAAATTTATAAGAGGAAAATAATGACATTCCAGAAAATAATGACATTCCAGAGGAAAATAATGACATTCCAGCGAAATTATGACCTCCTGTCACCTTTCAAAAACTCCTCAACATATGAGTGAGATTCAAAATATTTTAAAGGAACATTTCAACAAAACTAGCAAGTGGTTTCAAAAAGAGTGAATATATGAATTCACGCTTAAATGTTTGCAGAAAGGAATTATATTCTCTTTGATGAAAATGATAAGGTATAGAGACTTTTAAATATTGTGCATTTTTCAGCCGAGGGCTCTGAGTCACGTCTTCCTTTGCGGAGACTCCTTTCTTTGGCTATAAAACTTGCTCTTGTTATTTTGATAGTCTGATTTGCCAAGCAGATAAAGGGTTCAAAATTTCTAACTTGTCCTTTCACGAGAAAGAATTTAAAAAACACAGAAACTCTATGTTGAAAGCGCTTTTTAGAGAGAGTATGCATTCCCTTCCCTTGCTCTGACGAAAAAAACCTCTTCCCACACATGCACCTTACTGAAGGATTTGCATGGTCAATTTCTTTTCAGCTCTCAAAATTGGGATTGGATGTGCATTTCTCTGAAGATTTTATAAGCCACCTTCTTTGCTACTGTAACACTGGAGCAGTAAAGCAGTTTGCTGTAAGTTTCAAGGATCCTTGGGCACTAGGCCTCTGCACCTGACTCCAGTGATGTATTTTTAGCATTAAAACTTTCCTAAGAAAATGGCAGCAACTTCCAAACTCTGGCAGTTAAAAAAAAAAAGACAATGTGTTTTATATAGGTGAATTCATCAAATTGCCCCAAGAAAACACACACAATGGCCACTAGCACAACTTTCCAAAAATAGTACAAATCAAATTTTAAAAGGGATAGAGAACTTGATGCTTGAGCACTTCATGTAGAATATACAGGCTTCCTTTTCATAAAATTCTCCATTTCCCAAGTTCTACCTAAACACCTTGATTGCTTTATGGATTAAACTGTGTGTATTCAATGCCTGCTCAGGATAGGCTGTGAATCAGGGAAGACACAAGGCAGACGGGCATATCCCAGCTGTAAAATTGCACACTCTGCCATAAGTGAGCAATCCAGACTACCTACTGCATCTCCTTCTACCAAAATATTGCGTTTTCCCTCCCAATAAAGATGTTTTATAATGGCAATGAGGTGCCGTAACTCATGGAGGTTCTGCTGCTTACTTGCTCTCTGTGTCCTGTAATTCCCACTCTATCGTGAGAGCATATGTTGTAACTCTGTCATGAATTATTATTTGGCGATTCCACGTTAGAATTTGCACTCGGAAGGCAGTTTCTCCACCCCCACTGCAAAGATTCCAGCTCATTCATAGACGGTCCATATTGTCTAATGTCTTCCACGTTGTAAAACGATTCCTTAGGTACTGTATCCAGGGGCTTGGTCTCCTATATTCTCAATTAGCACAACCATCCTGAACTTATATAGGTACCTAAGGTGCTGTGCCTCTTCATTTTGAAATCACCATTTGTGTGTGCTACATTCGAGAAGACAAGTCATGCAACAATAAACAAACCCAATAGCAAATTGTTTCAGGGGGCAGTGATAAAAATCTCACTGGCACAAATCAGAGGCAAAGTCACCTGTTTTTTAATGCATTGCCTCTACCTGTTTTCCCAGCTAGTAAATTTAGAGGCTGGAAAGTAACGAAATGCATTTTGTTAAAAGAAAATGTATTTGTGATTCTGACTTTCATCAACGAGATTCCAAACTCTTTTCCTATCGGTCGTCTTCTTCCAGATGAGTATTTATTGGGCATCTCCTGTATTGGAGGCTGTTCTTACTGGCTCATAAGTGTTGACTGGGCACATCCCTTCTCAACTGCACATTTAGCAGATGACTCATCGTTAAGTTGACATAAGCCATTGCAAGAGTATTTACACCATGGGAATCAACAAACACCACAAATCAGGGCTTTCTTGGGGGATGATGGGGGTTAGTTGCTAAACAGTTACCAGCATCTCACTGCCTCCTACCAGTAAGTAAGGTATTATACAGATGCTGAAGGTGCTCTGTATAGGAGCCTTACAACAAAAGTGTCTAAACTCTAGTTGCAAAAGTAATATATAAAACATGGTAAGAGCAGTTAAAATTATTAGCAGAAAAGATGTCAAGTTGGGAGTGTAAATTACTGGTTAAGGAACTAGGCTTGGTTCAGTTTGGGTAGGTCCTTTTACAATTAAATATAATTAAATATCCTTCAACAATTCTCTTCTCTAAACCTCAATTTAGTCCATTGGAAAATGATAATAATAAAAGTTAGCCTCCTTACATGGTTCTTTTGGAATTAATTGAGATAAGGAATGAATGAAGGTACCAGGGCTCGTATCAGAGCCCAATATATTTTAGCCAATATTATTAAAGACAAGCAGTTGAAAAATTACCAACCTCATCTTAGTTGTAGTTACTTGTTTACTTCATTCCAATCAGACCTCTTTTTTATTGTCCTCACACATACCAAGTTCCTGACTCTAAGCCTTTGCAACGTCCCTTCCCGCTCTCTGAAAAATCTCTCCCTGGATCTTTGCCTGGTTGCCTCCTTCTCATCTTTCTGGCCCCAGTTCAGATGTTACCTTTTCAAAGAGGACTTCCTAGGTCACTCTTCCTGGCTCATTTTCCTCCCATCCTCCAGCTAGTCACCGTGTTCCAGATTTCCTCTCCTATATCCCTGCAGAACTTGTCATCATTAGAAGTTTCTGCTTTATTGGTGACATGTTTATTAACTCTCTTTCTTACTGAATCTAAGATCCGTGAGAGCAGTAGCTCTGCTTGCCCTTTTCACCACTTAATCCCGAGGCCCAGGAATGGTGCCTGGCATGTGGTAGGCAGGCAATAAATATTGGTGAATTATGAATAAATAAATGGTGACTTTGGAGCCAGAAAAGTTAATTTGCTACTTAGGTGGAGCAGATAGATCTACAATTCTATTTTTAGTCCAATTAAGGGCTGTTTTTGATAATAAAATAGAAATATTTATGGCTCCACAGGAGGTAGAGAAGTTCATTAATGCTCTGGATAAGTAACAGAATGAGCAGCAGAAAATCTATTGACAGATTTAATCAGGAAATTGTGAAAACAACCAGATATAGCTGATTTTGCAAGACATGGAAAGATTAGATTCAGAATAACTTGATTGGGTGAATTTGAAAAATTTTCTTTCCCTACACACAGCTAAAATTTATTTATTTCTGTGATCTTAGCATAATGACTGGAAATAAGAAAGCAGAATTTAAACTCCCAATCATTAGCCACCTTGATTATTATAATTTGGGCTGGTAGGAAAGATATAACATGAACTAGCCTTCATAGCTCTTCATATGCAAGACTTTCCATAGACTTTCATGCAGGTGTGTGAGCGAGACTTTTCTCACCCTCATCATATTTGTCTGAGCCTGTGAGGAGGGAGAATAGTGGGCACTGCAGAGAGAAAGAAAAAATAAACCTGTCTGAATAAATACTTTTAATTTTTGTGGTATCAGGTAATGACTTAAGCATTTCTATGTGAGGAGATATTTTCTAAAGAGCATGAGAGGTTTGGAGAGCTTTTAAAAAAAAAATCATTATAAAAGTGAAGGACATTAATTAATAGAAAAAATATTTCCTACGCGATACACTCATACAGTAGAACTAGGAAGGGTGTTATGAAGGAAGAAATAGAATTTTAGCATAGACATGTGTTTCTTGCCTTATTGGGGAAAAGACAGTTTATAAGTGGAAAAGAGAATTTAAATGCAAAGTACATGGAGGTAGAATGCTTTATCTTATATCTGGATTAAATGCTCAAAGTCCAATTTATTTTTATTTTTCAGATTAGCTAGGATAGAATAGGGGGTAACATATATAATGTTAGCAGGGTTTTCAATTAAATTGTGGATATATAGTTAGATTGAACATTTGAAAGAATTATGTAAAGTTTCAAGTATCAGATGCAGATTTAAAGTCAGCCATTTTATGCACATATACATATTCAGTCATTCCTGGGTATCCATGGGGAACTGCTTCCAGGACACCACCTCCCATACCAAAATCCTCGGATGCTCAAGTCCATTATATCAAATGATGTAGTATTTGCATATAACCTATGCACATCCTCCCATATTCTTTAAATCATCTCTAGATAACTTATAATACCTAATACAAGTTAAATGCCAAGTAAATAGTTGTAAATACAATGCAAATACTTGCTAGCATGTAACAATTTTGAGTTTTGCTTTTGGGAACTTTCTGGAATTTTTTTTTCCGGAATATTTTCCATCGTGATGTGGAACCCGTGGGTACAGAAGGCTGACTGTGTATACACACACACACACATACACACACACACACACACACATAATCTTCATTATCACCATTTTAGGATGAACAATTCAGATAGATGTATAGCTGCCTAATTCCCATGCAATCTTTTAGGTCTATTTCACTACCTGCATGCAGAATTTTAAGAAATTAGTTTCAGATTCTTAAAAATATAAAAGCTTTGACTCCCTCTGCCAAGAATTCCACAATTGTGCTTACATGGTCTAAAATGCAAGCAATTCAGTAGAATGATATTTTATATACAAAGAAAGAGGCACCAAATTACTGCACATGAAATCTATTATGGACCAAAATGTGTAAGCACACACCACATACAAATTCTTACGCTCACACTTGTACAGAGGCTAATTCTTATCATGGCTAATATATGACACTATAGCCAGAGATGGATCCTAAATTAGGGTACAATGTGGAGAAACAGCATTTAGTAACAACATCTATGTGCTAGAAAGTTCTAGGTGCTATGTATTTTTTATGTCATTTAATCTTCATAACAAGTTATATTTATAATATATAATATTACAATAGGGTATATAATAATATGTGTTATATATAATAATATATAATTTTATATATAATATCTGTTTTCTTCTCTCTCTTATCCTCTTATCATATAACATAAGATGTACTGAAAATATATCATAGTATTTAAATGTTGTTAAGTTTACATCATAGTATTTAAATTATGGGATATCAAGGAGAGGAGTAGGCATCATCCAAAGGCTTTGCATCCATTTCTGAGGAAGGAATTAGTATGTTTTTATGTGCACACAGGATAGTTATATCATGTTAGGTGTAAGTAAGACCTTGCTATTGTCTTTACTTGGAGATTAAGGACAGTATAAAGATATGTGTATGGGTGCCAAGTTCATGGGGGGTGGACTTGGGATGGCCAGTTTTAACGTGTCAATTTGGCTGGACCACAATGCTCAGATTTGTGGTCAAATAATCATTCTGGTTGTTTTTGCGAGGGTGTTTTTGAATGAGATTAATATTTAAATCAGTGGACTTAGAGTAAAGCATATTCCTCTCTATAATATGAGTGGGCCTCATTCAGTTAGTTGAAGACCAACTAGAACAAAAGATTGACCTCCCCAAGCAAGAGGGAATTGTGCAGCAGACGGCCTTGGACTTAACCTGCAGCCTGGGTACTCCAGCCTGCCAGCCCATCCTACAGATTTTGGACTTTCCACCCTCCATAATCACATGAGCCAATTCCCTAAAATAAATAAACCAATCACTCTCTCTCTCTGTCACTCTCTCTCTCTATATATATATATATATATATATATGTGTGTGTGTGTGTGTGTGTGTGAGGGTGGAGTGTATACACACACACACACACACACACACACATATATATATATCCTATTGATTCTATTTCTCTAGATAACCTTGACTAAAACACAATTTAGTGTTGCGTTTTAGAAAGGACTCAGATCACAAGAAAGGACTCAGATCTCTATTATATAGATGAGGAAAATGAAGCTCACAGAGGTTTAATTATCCAAGATCATAAGACCAGCAAATTGTGGTGTTAGAATCCGAACCCACGTCTTTCAACGTAAAAGCCAATGTTCTTTTGTATCTTCTACATGACCCTCAAAAGAGGAACAATTTATTGAGTATTGGGGTGCATGACTAACTATGAAAACCTCTTAATTTATAAACTGAAAGGGCAAGAAACATGCCTTAGCTGTCTTGTTGGCTATGTCTAATACAGTGCCTGATACAGAATTTCCCAGAAAACACACATACTCATGCCTCACATCCCCCCTCGTATTCTACCCATACCACAAGCACATACACATTCCCTACAGTATAAAGAATCTAATTCAAGAGAGTCTACCATTGATGTAAACTTAGGCAATGGCACAGTTCTCGTCTCCAATGTTTGATCTCAGGAGCAACAGTGAGCAAGGCAAGTCTTCCTAACCTCTCTGAGCTTCCATTTTTTGGTTAAACCTAAGTTCGGCTTGCAAAATTGTTGCCCAACTTTCAGGCTTCAGACATTTTCAAATCACCTTTCTGATGTTTGCCTTATTTGCATACCATCGAAAGAGCATGTAATGCTCTGCTGAAAACAAGCACTACTTAACATTGATCCCAACTGCAACAGTAGTGTTGGCATTTTTTGAATACTCATTAAGATGAATGCATAAGTGTGAAAAAATTAAATTGTCTATGTAAAAACTAAAATCATACAGGGCCACCTGTGAAATGAGTACTACACTTTGGGGAAAAAAGATCTAATATAGAACTTAAATTCTTGCCTAGTTCTGTCTCCATATGTTTTTAAATTGACTACTGAACACTGGGGAATTGTATAATTTACTCCAAATATCACCTTCCTATTAATCCTTCAAGATTTAAAATCCTCTAAATGTGGTGAGAGTCTTCTATATTCCGACCTTCTCAGAGCTGGTCCTGTACCCCTGCAGGATCCAGAGTCAGTAAAGTAGTCATGGGTACATGAGAATATGCACATTTAAAACTTCAAGTGGTCTTTTCTAGTGTTTTTTTATTAAATTTTTTTTACCACAATCTACATTATGAAATGCATTTACATTGTGACACAATATAGACACATATATGTATGTAGTACATAGATACAATTAAAGTAAAATTTTAATAAAATGTGCTTACAATTTTTCCATTTTATTCTATTCTGTTTTAGTCTATTCATCTATTCTATTCTATTTCATTTTTTAAATTGCAAATTGCCACTTACCAAAATTATTTTATAACACACTGTATTAATTATCTGTTGTTGTATAACAATATTGCCACAAACTTAGCAACTTAAAGAACACACTTTTATTTCTCATAGTTTCTGTGGGTCTGGGATCCATGTATGCCACAGCTCTGTCCTCTACAAGGCTGGAATCAAGGCATCCATCAGGGCTGCGGTCTCATCTGAGATTCGACTGGGGAAGGACTCATTTCCTCTCTCATTTGGTTTTTGGCAGCATTCAGTTCTTTGCAGGCTGTGGGACTAAGGGCCTGTTTTCTTGCTGGCTATTGTCTGGAGGTTGCCCTAAGTTTCTTGCCATGTGACCCTTTCCATAAGGAAGCTCCCAAGTTGGCAGTTTGCTTTTTAAAGCCAGCAAAAGAAAGACTCTCCTTGCAAAGCAAGTACTACAATCTTATACAAGGTGGTCACATGCATGTAATCACATATGCCCTGTTACCTTTACTATATTCTATTGGTCAGAAGCACATCACACATCCTGTACACACTGAAATGGAAGGAATTTTGTGAGAGGTTAGTTCCAGGAGGAGGGGACTTTTGGGGCTACCTTATTAGATCCTGTCTACCACAAAAATTTATGTATCAATCTCTGAAATTTGAAAAATACTGGTCTAACAAGTGAACTCTCACCAGATAATAATCCTGAGCCTCTGTAGACCAGCAAGGCAAGAATCATCATTCATAATCTTTGACATTCTATGTGATCTTAGTTCATATATATATTTCAAAAGAATTGTACCAATCTCAAATACATGTACTCCTCTACATGTTTAAAGGCAAATGTTTTCTCACAATCTAGAAAGATGGACTTGATATAAATTCTATGCAGAATAGTTAAAGAAAAACTTAAAGATAAATTAAGTATATATTATATTAATCCACATATTTATTTATAAGCTAATAATGCCCCCAACAATTTTGATCCCATCATTGTTCTAAAATTTTTAAGAAAATTTTAAAAGTTGTCAACTTAAGTATAATTATTTTGCTATCTACATTTTAAAACAATTTTGTTATTTAGAACAATATTTATTATCCACCACCAATGCCCCAAATAGGACGAGCTCTGAAATGAGGGTTTGAGGAGCTTTTAATTTGTAAATTAAGCATCATAATAAGAAACAGCTTTTCACTCTGTCTCGGTTTTCCAGATAATGGTCATTTGAACTGTCTCTGAGTCTGGAGGTTGCTGTTAACAATCCAAATTGTATTACTGCTGGGCTAGTTAACATTCAAATTAGACTTTCAAAACAGTGTGGAGAAAACGGTCAGCTCTTTGATGGGATTTATGATGGACACACGGCTGGGCTAATGAAGACAGTATGTCAAGCCTTTGAACAATGATGATTTTAGGGATTTCTGAGACAGCTATTTGGGTCAATGGAGCTGATTTCTTCTTCAGTGGTTGCAAGCCAAATTAGTGATAACCACCTTTATAGAAACTAGATTGAAGATGGAGGGTGTGTGTGTGTGTGTGTGTGTGTGTGTGTGTGTTGTGGGGAAGGGGGTGGTTGGGTTAGATAAATAATTCTCTGAGTAGTCAGACAAAGAGAAAACTTGTCTGAAAGGATATGGATACCCTGGAATTTGGTTGTGGGATTTTTGGTGAGAGTAGGAAGGGTTAGGGAAGAAAATGAGTCAACATCATGAAGAGCTAACAAACATGCATCTTTATGAAGATCCTTGATACTTATATTCCACACGTGTAGAGTTTCTGCTAAGATGAGCTAAGTAAGAGCCATTTCTCCTGCCAGTGTCTAGTCATTTCTTGTCAGAGGTCTTAAGGTAGACACTTCTCCCTAAAGCTCTGATGAGCCCAGCTTCCTAGATTTCATTCCCATTTAACTTCTGAACTCCTAAAATTATGCTTACCTATTTTCATGTCTGAGAAACAGCTTTATTCTGTAAGAACCATATTTTTAGAGAGAAGGGACGATGTTGAATGTTTGTATTTTTCAAAAACTTCTACAAGCATTCCAGTTTGAAAGAAAGACTCGGGGAATTAAAGTATTACTCTATTAAAAAAAAAAACTTCACATTGGAAATTACACAAAAGAAAAACGTCCCTTTTTAACTGGCAAAGTTTATATTTTGGAAGGTTATTGTTAATCAGAATTATCATTAGAATGAAAATGATCATTTATCAAACTTCAAAAATGTTCAGTTATATGAAATTTCAGATCTCCATATGAACCATTGAGAACATGGCAGTTGAGTAAAACTCTAGTCTGGCTAACACTTCTTCATGCTATCTCTTCAAGTCTCACACTCTCCTTTGAAAAAGATATTGAAATATCATGTCCTCCTTAAATGTTCTTTTTTTAATTAAAAATAATTACCAGTCCTCTGTTTCTGGCAAAAATGGAGTAACAGGGAACAAATTACCTACCCACATTGTCTACTATCTTAAAAACCATTATTTAAGGTATTTTGTCCAGTTTGTTTTTCAGGTACAACCACTTTAGAAGATAATTTGGCAATTTCTTTAAAAATAAGTAGGCACCTATTTCTATTGATTTAGAATTTCCATTTCTATTTATTTACCCAAAATGAATGAAAGCATATGTCCACACAAAGACTAATCAGCAATAAAAACCAATGGACTCTTTTTTTTTTTTTAACATCTTTACTGGAGTATAATTGCTTTACAATGTTGCGTTAGTTTCTGCTGTACAACAAAGTGAATCAGCTATATGTATACATATATCCCCATATCCCCTCCCTCTTGCATCTCTCTCCCACCCTCCCAATCCCACTCCTCTAAGTGATCACAAAGCACTGAGCTGATCTCCCTGTGTGATGCAGCTGCTTCCCACTAGCTATCTATTTTACATTTAAAACCAATGGACTCTTGATACATGCAACATCCTGGATGATTCTAAAAAGAATCATGCAGAATGGAAGAAGCCAGATCATGAAGGACATACACTATATAATTCCACCTATATAAAACTCTAGAAAACGTAAATGAATCCATAGTCACAGGAAGCAGATTGTCTGAGACCAAGGTCAGAGGTGAAGAAACTATTAGGGCCGATGTGTTCACTATCTTGATTTTTTTTATTTAACATCTTTATTGGAGTATAATTGCTTTACAAAGGTGTGTTAGTTTCTGCTTTGTAACAAAGTGAATCAGTTATACATATACATATGTTCCCATATCTCTTCCCTCTTGCATCTCCCTCCCTCCCGCCCTCCCTATCACTATCTTGATTTTGGCAATGGTTTCATGGTTTTACACATAGATCAAATTTATCAAATTGAACACTTTAAATCTGTGTAGTTTACTGTTTGTCAATTGTGCTTTGATAAAGCTGTTAAATTTTTTTGGTAAGCAATTATTGTGACTAGAAACTTAATCTAAGCCATGGGACAGAGCACTGTGTCCTTTCCAAGTACTCCTCTGATCCCCAAATTATGATATACCACTTATAGGAGTCCCCCCTCCTTCCATCCAAATTCCCAACTAAAATACCAAATTGCAAAAGGGAAGCGGTAGCATCAGCAAGGAAGTCTGGCTCCCGGAAGACAGAATTTTAATTTCCTATATCATTTGGCTCTTTTTTTAAATGATGGAAAGTTGTCACCTTTAAAAAAACAGTATTTTTCTTCTCCACAGGTAAGTATTTTTAAAGGAAATTGTACTGTCAATATCTGATTGAGCAGATTTCTATTCCCTCTAGGTTTAATGTTTTCCATCTGCAATATAAAAGGAAGATAATGCACAATTATGCTAGTAAGACTCTGTCTTCCAATAATGTTTGCATTTCTCAGTATCACATTTAAAAAGGAAACAGTGGCACTTGAAAATTTAAGTAAGATGAGCAAAATTGAACAGAGGAAAAATAACTGTCTGAAGACACACTGAAGATACATTTTAAGACTGTCTGAGACAGCAGCTTATCCAGCAGCCTAGCTTTTACAGAGCTGAGCATCATTCAGGTGTAAATATTTGACGTGCAGACTGAAAGGGAAGGAGGGAATCCAATAAAATATCCAGGAATAAAGAATCAATTCATCCTAGGAATGAGGCAAAGGAGCTCCAAATTTCTATCCCTCTACCTGGGTAAATTCCCACATCTTTTTGCTGTGCTTTTAAAATGTACACATATACCTCACTTAATGATTTTTATATATTCCTGATAACTTTATCCCTAAGGGAAAATTGTTAAATTAAAGAAAGATTTCTTTTAATTTTAAACAGAAAAATGATGGCATGTTCCATCCCAACACATTATACCCCAAATATATCAATTATATATATATAGATAGATGTAGATATCAATTATCAATATATTTCAAAATATACCAATTGAAAAAAATCCATTGAAATATACACCAATTGAACAGTAAAAGCAACAAAGAGTAACTTGAAGGTTAACAAGTAGAGCTTGTACTTAAAATGTAATGGATTGAAAGTTCGTGGCATTCAATACAGGAGGAAGAAAAGACTTAATAGGAAGTGGTGGGTGCTACATGGTGGAGAAGAACTGTAAAGAAGCTTTTTTTTTTTTGAAAATGCTTTTTGCATCACTTTCTTCATGAATTGTTTTCAACCTTTTGTGAGCTTATAGTGTTCTTGAACTCAAATTAGTCTTAAAAATAAAGCCAGCACAGAGAAAAAAAGTCTTCTAAGGCAAAATAAAGGTGAAGCAAAGGAGCCTTTCAAAATACACAGAAACAGCCCCCGCGCGCGCGCACACACACACACACACACACACAGAGACACACACACCCGAGAACAAAAGAGATGTACAAATGGCACCTCCCCAACCTTCTCACTTGTGTATTTATATGCACAGCAAATTATTTTGGGCTCAGCCAAGCACAGAAGCAATTCAAATAGATCCAAGTGATTATTTTTCTGATTAGAAACTCTAGTGGCGTAAATTGGTGAATGTATCTTTGCCTAAAGCAATAATGTCAAAATATCATTTTCAATAGCCTATTTAATGTCATTTTGGTGAAAAAGTGGTTATAGAGAATAAAAAGGAGTTGTCTGAAAATATGTTGTAGACCTTTTCCGGAGCTATTACCTGGAGAGTTATGTGAGTAACGTCTATAGCACACTCAGGAAGGAATACTCAGTTGACCCAACTGATTTTCTCCCCATGTTTTTTCTTCAAGTGTTGGTAGAAGTCTGTATAGTATTTTAAAAATGACCTCAGCCCTGTCATCTAAAACGTGTCCATCAAAGCTCATCTTATGATTTACTGAATTGGAGCGTCACCAAGTCACATTCCTAAACTTTGGTGTTCTTTCCCCCTCAGTCATGGAGGAGGAATTGTATCAAACCACTGTCATTCTTTCTTATCAGAGAGCATACATTTCAACATTCTGGAGCATACATTTCAACATTCTAACTGGGAAAAGAATTTGAAAAAGAATAGATACATGTATATGCATAACTGAATCACTTTGTTGTACACCTGAAACTAACACAACATTGTTAATCAACTATACTCCAATATACAATAAAAAGTTTTAAAAATAAACCCATACTCTATGATACTTAAAAAACAAACAAACAAACAAAACTTGGGTGGAATTACATACTCTGCCTATGGCCTCCAAGGGGTAACTGAAGTCTCATTACGTCCATTGCTGAAAGGCACAGATACATGTACCCATGGACGGTAGAGTGGGTGTTCCCTGGAGACAGTGCACATCATTAACTTGGTGGAACCGGAGATTCACTTTAGTTACATGACATGTGTACACCATGTGCTCGGACAGTGGAAGGCTCGTGTCTGAAGACATTTCTAAAGCCAATGAACTTACATGATTTTCTTCTCACGAAATGGAATTCCAGATGAAGAAAATGAAAGTTATGGCCAGGCGAGTAAACATTAGAGATAAAACAAAATTTACAAAGCCTTTATAGATATACAGGTGTTCCTGTGTTTCCCCCCACTTCTGTACAGAGTATAAAGGGTAGCCATTAAAATTTATTGCCATTTGAAAATGAGGACACCAAATAATTGTCTAAAGACACACAGTCAAAACACATCAGAGTGTCCATAAAATCCAAGGGTCTGGATTTCAAAATCAGGTTTTCTGTTTACAAATATAGGTCTTCTCATATTGCCATAAACTCCAGAACATGAAAATAAAGTTAATACCAAAAAGGTATGTTTTTCCCCAATCACCACAGTGTTCACTGATGGAAATAGAAATAATTTACTTAGAAAATGCATTCTAGTTCAAATAATACATATTTTATAAAGGCTATGAAAACATGTTAATTAGATAAATTATTTTTAGTCATCTTGCTTTATATTGATAATTACACATTTAACTTTATTTTCTTAAATGCACTTTTTCCCCCTCAAGTAGAAAAGCCATACATGTCCACTAAAGAAAGATTGAACAAGTATAAAAACTATAAAAAAGATAACTGTGAAATTTCTAAAGCATTCTAAAGGGACAAATGAAATGGCATCAGATTAGGAAAGCGTGACTCAAAATGTACAATGGAGAGGATTGATTAGCTTGGAGCTGGGGGTCTCAAAGTGTGGTCTTCAGACCAGCAAGATCAGCATCACCTGGGAGCTTGTTGGAAGAGCAATTCTCGGGTACCACTACAGACCTACTGAATCAGATGCTCTGGGGCTGCGAGCCAGCAATGGGTGTTTTAACAAATACTCCAGGGGATTCTGATACAGCTCAGTTTGAAAAACACTAGCTTAGGGAAAACTTAAGGAGATCATGTTTATATTTTAAAATAATTGAAAGGTTTTTTAAAAGTAAGACAATTATTTGCTTGTGTTTCAATGTTCAGAACAGTTTCAGTGAATGGTCATTTTGAGGAGGTAGATTTTGACCTAACCCAACTTCCAACTGAATGAAGCTGTCTTGGGGATAAGACTGACCCCACTTAAGGATCACAGGGTATCTTATCTCTAGGCTGAAGCCAGAGACAGGTTTCTATGTTGAATAGAGAACAAGTTTGAACTAAGGATGTAGGTGCCTGGGGCCCTCAGAAAACGTGCATGGCTCTTCACAGCCCTGCATTGTTAATATTCTGTTTTAAATTCTGCCTCAGTATCCAATGTCCCCATGTTAATGAAGTGAGGACTAGATAATATTAACAATTATTCCATTGCTGACACCAGGTAATAAAGGGGAGTCCAGAGGTACGCTCTTCATTGCCTTACACCAATGCCTTACTCCTTAGTCTAACCCTTTTCTACACTTTAATACATGACCTGACTTGACTTAAAGCCCAAGGCAGTGTGATAAAAATTTGCCTGAAAGCATCAGCAGCTCGAGTTTCCAATTCTGGTTCTCCCATCACGTAGTCCTGTACCTCAGTTTCTTCTCTGTAAAATTAAATGATTGAAATACACGACTGCTTAAGACCTGTTGAGCTTGAACTTTTACCTACCACATACTGAGTTTCTCTCCTATACACCTGACACATTCAACAACCACCCCACCAGTTTCCAAGACTCTGATGGAGTAGGATGGTGGCGATTCATATTGCTAATCAGAATGACCTGCCATCTAAGCAAGAAACTCATGATCTTTACAGCTTTGATTCTTCCCAGGTTCTAGGTACTGGCCCACAATTACAGAACAATCACTGAACAAAAAGCAATGCATATAGAACAATTTCTTTGTATCTATGCAGGCTCAATATGGAGACTGGCCATGGATGGCCAGCAGACAGTTTCCTTAACTGGAAAAACTTTTTAAATGATGCTTGGTGGACTAAGTATCTTTTGCATCATTACAAAGAGGAAAATAGAGAAATCTCCTAACTGAAGAAAGTGAAATCCACTTTACTTAATGCGGACCTCTGTCTCTGGTGTGCAGGTCCTCTGTGTCCAAAGATAATTAGCACTTTATAATGCTAATTATTATAATTATGTCTGAGAAAAAAATCATTAGGGGGTAGGTCCGTTCACTGATTTTCAATTGCCCCCTCTATTTAAAAATAAGGTCACTTTTCCATGAAATAACTTTAGGAGCTCAAAGCAGAAAGAAGGTTATGGAAAATTCTGTGTAGGTATAGTCCTGAGTTTTTAATATTCTTATAATTCTGTGATGTGTCTGGGAACTGAAGACGGAGGAAAATAGTGAAGATATTTAGTCTAGGAGACCAAAAATCAGGACCCAGAAGAGCAAATTTTTTTGTGAGAGTTAGACATCAAATAGCTATTTATTTACCATTCACTGTGTGCCTGGCTCTGTGTGCCTGTGTTAAGCTGTTACCAGATCCTACCTCCTTTAACAATCTTCCATGATTCCATCAAGCAAGATTAGTAACATTTTTTTTTTTAACAGATAAGGAAGCGATGATTCCATTTGCCCAGTATCATGTTTATAAGAAGCAGAAAGCTGGATTCTGACTTCGGTTTGCTCACTCCAAAGTTCATGCTGTTAACACTGCACTACTCCGTGTTTACAAGTAAATGCACTATTTCTGTAGGGCTATGGAAATACGGAACTAATGTATGGGGAAGAGGAGCCCAGTTTAGAGATAGAGTCTGCCTTCCTTATCTGTGGGTTCCATATCTGCGGGTTCCGCATTCGCGGGTTCAACCAACCGCGGATGGAATTCAATTGCCATTTTATAAAAGGAACTCGAGCATCCCGAGGGTGATCTTGGTATCCGAGGGTGATCCTGGAACCAATACTCCAATACCGAGGGATGACTGTACCTGGAATATAGGTTGTTAGAGAGAAGCGCACCATCAGGTGTTAGGAGATCAAACCAACAGGAGAGCTGAGAACACTTTCTTAGAGCCCCAGTAGTACAGCTGTACCACAGAAGGAAGAATTTAGGTCATGGAGTGAAAATAGCCTGTGTTTGAAGACCAACTCCATCTCTGCTTTTCTGGACGACCATGAAAGAGTCCCTTCACATTACCAGACCTCAGTTACTAATTCCTAAAACACCAACGCCTGCATTTGCTACTTTTTCTACTGATCCTACTACTACTATTAAGACCACCATGACCAGTGGCTGAGAACTTAGTAGGTGCCAGGCAAAGTGCCAGATGTATCATACGCATTGTTTTATTAAATACTCACAAAGTGTTGCTACTAATCCAGTTTCACATATAAGAAAAGTGAGATTCCAAGAAGCTAAGTAACTTGTATATGAACATGCTTTATAACATGTAAAACACCATACAAGGTAGATATCATTTTTACAAAGAAACTACCAGCTGAGGAGGAGGAACTGGTCTTTCATCTTTCTAAGATGAACAGTTGTCTTTCTGTTTAATGGTTTTTTAAAAATCCCCTTGTGACAAGCTCCAGAGGACAAATAATTTATTTCTTGTGGTGTATGGCTCTCTAAATGAATTAATTGATAGGCATCCCATTGTCAGTCTGAGGGATATGGAAATAAAACAGACATGAGATGTCCTGTACCAAACTAATTTGTACTTTAAACACATAAATAATCATTTTTTTAAGTAAATGTATGTTTACTTTCTCTCCTGCTTCTCTTTGAATCCGAAAGCCTTTGTCTTTATGGTGTATTTTTGCCATCAGTTGAGAAGTTTGTTTTTGTTTTTTGATAAAATTAAATGGTAAATATTGCTGGGAGGGGGCAAAAAATAACTCTTTTAATCTATTCCTATCCCCATTGATTGAAGGGGGATAGGAAGAATAATTTTAATAATCATAATAATAATATGATAGCAAGAGACCCTCTTTCCTTTTCAGGGGAAAAGGAAAATCATTTTCATAGTAATACTAAGATACTATTTGCCTTATCACTGTGCTGATACTTGTATTAATTGTGCAAAAGCAGTGATGCCTTAGAACAAATTAAGGCCGTGGGGAAAAAACTGTACTGATGGTAATTGTATTCTTTACCAACAATACGTTGCAGAAAAAATAAAGCCAGTTTCATTTAAGAAGGTCCTTAGTGAAGTAGTAAAAATGTTAATTTCATTACATCTCAACCCTTAAGTATGGGTCTTTTTAATATTCTGTGATGAAATAGGAAGAACATTAAAACCCTTCTACTGCGTGTGACAATTGTCACGAAAAAATCACTTGTGTGATCGTTTGACATGTGAGCTGCACTAGCCATTCTTATTCAAGGACCACCATTTTTACCTGAAAGAATGATGGACAGACAAACTGTGGGTATTCAGAGTTGTATCTTTGGCAGATATTGTCTTGAAAATAAATGGAGTCTGTGGTTTCAAGAAAAATAACTGATAGTATTTATGGCCAATCATAAAATTCAAGCTTGCAAGCAACACTGCTTTGACAGCTCCCCAAGATTTAAAGACTTTTCTGATGAGACCAATGATGCTGTTAATATACGTGATTTTTTTATATTCTATAATTAAATGTTTCAAAAATTGGAAGATCTGCATAACTTTGGAAAACAAGATTTTTCAACACATGATTTTACATAATCACGAATGAGTAAAAGATCCATTTAAGTCAAGATAGACCACTGTACTCAACAGAGTACAGAACGTTGACATCTGATTCCAGTTCGCACCTTTCTTAACCTTTAAGAAACTACCACTTGTTGAATTTCAGGTAGTATCAAAGAAAAATAGCTATAATTATCTGAAAAGGTCATTAAAATACTTTCCCCTCTTTCAGCCACATTTCTGTGTGAGTCAGGACTTTCTTTGTATATATTTCAACCAAAGGCATTGAATATAGAAGCAAGTATGAGAATCCTGCAGCCTTCCATTAAGCCAGATAGTGAAGAGATTTTTTAGTTTGAAAGACACAATTAATTTTTCTAATGTTATTTTCATTAATATGTAAGTTTATTATTGTTATTTTAAAATCAATTAATATTTAGCCATTTACAAAATTTTCAGTTTTAATTTCATATATGCTAAATATTAATATATATAATACTCACTAAAACAAAAGAACTTTGGTGAATCTCCATAAGTTTTCAGAGTAAAGGGGTCTGAGACCAAAAAGTTTGAGAACTGCTGGTCTAAGGAAATAATTGCATAAACTGCCCTTGGATGTGTAAACTGGTACAACTTTTCTGTAGGGCAATTTAAATTATCAAAGCTATCAACATTTGGGTAACCTTGACCAAAAATTTCCACTTGTAGTAGTCTGTTCTTAACAAAGAACTGTGGCTTGGTGCAGACATTGGTTTATTAGAATTCTCATCATGATGCATTCTTAAATAAATTTTTAAATAATTTTTAAAATTTAAAAATTGTTTTTTTAAATTGTTTAAATAAATTTAATGTTTAAAATTTAATGTTTAAAATTTGTTTTTAAACAAATTTTTTTGTTGTTTGTTGTTTAAAAATTGTTTAAATAAAGTTAATGTTTAAATTTTAATGTTTAAAATTTGTTTTTTGTTTTTTTTTAAATGTATTTATTTTTGGCTGTGTTGGGTCTTCGTTTCTGTGCTAGGGCTTTCTCTAGTTGTGGCAAGCAGGGGCCACTCTTCATCGCGGTGCGCGGGCCTCTCACTATCGTGGCCTCTCTTGTTGCGGAGCACAGGCTCCAGACGCGCAGGCTTAGTAATTGTGGCTCACGGGCCCAGCTGCTCCGCAGCATGTGGGATCTTCCCAGACTAGGGCTCGAACCCATGTCCCCTGTATTGGCAGGCAGATTCTCAACCACTGTGCCACCAGGGAAGCCCTAAAATTTGTTTTTAAACAAATTTTTTTTGTTGTTTGTTGTTTAAAAATTGTTTAAAGAAATTTAATGTTTAAAAAGTGTTTTAATAAATTTAATGACCCCTTAAGATGAAATATCATGCAACATTTAAAAATATGTTGAGATATATAAAAGAATAATTGATAGCATTGAAAATATTAATAATATATCAAATTTAGAAATGATACAAAATAGTGGCTATAAAATAAACTTGTTTTTAAAAACTAAAATGAAAACACTCTCCTCCCCCATATATTAGCATGTTATATTTCTATATCTTTCTATTTATCTAGGAAACGTTAGTAATGAATTTGGAGGGGGCTGACAGATGATGATTAATTATAAGGGTTTTTTTGAATCTTTTGTACCTTCCTAATTTTCTACAGAAAATGCACTTAATTTTTACGAGAAAAAATGTTTACAAAAATATAGTTGGTGAGTCATGATTTTCACATTTTTTTTTCAGTCTTTTATTCCTGAGCTTTGATAGAAGAGAATAGAGAAAATATGTGAACCTAAGGAGCGCAGAAGAGCAGTGCACTACTGAAGAGCTGGGGAAACAGTACAACAGGGGAAATAGTGCAAGCTAAGAGAATAAACATGTATTAATGACTTATACTGGCTCATTTTATTAGGAGCAGGGTTGAAAATATGAAATTGCCATTTTTGCAGGTCAAAAGTGGTTGAAAATCAGTTATTGAATAAAACTAAATAGCTCATTTTATAGAAAATGTAAGGAAAACAGATGTTAAAGGTAATAGTATTTCAGTAAAAGGACCTAGAAATTAGTAAAAAAAAAAAAAAAAGTTAGAAAGCTTATTAAAGAAAGAGGAAAAATAAAATATAGCATAACTTGTGTTAGGTAATGTGTGCTATTGAATTTCTGAATTTCAATAAAACACTTCAAAGTAGAAAAAAATGAAAATGTATTATTATGCCCATTATACAGTTGAGGAAATGAAGATCAAAGGTTAGATAACTTGCTTGCAATAACACAAGCCCATGCTTTTTCTAAAACCTTTCTTCAAAGTTTTCTCTGAGGCCAACTTGAGGGGGAGATCTTCTGAATAAGCATATGGGATATCTTCACAAACCAGAAGATTACATGCAGTTTTTTTCTAGAAAGTCTTTTGTTTACATATCTAAGTTGGTGGAAGACCCCCTGGATGTAAATGTGATTAAAACTCTCACATGCCCTTAATCAATAATTAGTTTAGCTCTTAATAAAGTTGGTAAACAAAAACAAAGCATTTAGTTATAATAAGTGTATTATGAAAAAAGGCCAAATACGTTTTCAAGAATTCATCACCTGGTCTTTCCAAAAATGACTTTGAGACTTTGCTTGGAAGGGAAAAGTAGTGTGATAGTCTATGAAGTATACCATGCACCACCACCACCACCACCCCCTGCCCAAAAAATAGCTGATACAATGTAAAAAGATATAAAAATGTCAACTGCAGTTGTGTAACAGAACCAAACAGGAGCTCCATTTAAGCTAAGGAGAAAAAAAAATTGAAAGAATGAAGAGCTGGAAGGAAAACTAAAAGGAAAAAAAAAGAAAAATATTGGTTAAAAAAAAAAAAAAAAGCTTAGAGTGGATTCAAACCCCTCCAAAAAATTCTAAAAGACAAAATTTAGGATAGGCAAATCCTATTTCAATATGAGAAGGTATAATCCAGGAAATAAAGTTGAAAATTCAGAAGCACACTCTAAACGTTGAGTTGAAGAAGGCCCAGAGTAGAGGTGACCTTGAGAAGGGAGAAACCTAAAGCTTTTAGATGAAGCTATCCCAGCACCACGCAGGTAATTATTTTTGGACATAACCTATCCTAGGCATAACCAGAAGAAGCAAGAGCTGGAAATAAACCAATATGGATACAGATGAGTGGAAGTGGGTGAAAAGAAAGAATATCTGATCCATGAAAGCATCCAAATGATGGAGCCAGCTTTGTTCTGTCAGTGTGAAATATCAATAGGGACATCCTTTGTTTGGGATATGGTAGATGTGACACAATTAAGCAGAAATTCTTAGAACAAGAACTCTCTTAGGGAATTCTGATGTGTGATGTGGGTTCACCATGTACTCCAATGGAAATGTTTTTCTACTAAAAGGACAGGATCTCCTGGAATAAGCACTTTGTGGAATGCATTTAGTCAAGAACTGATCTGATCTCCAAACATCATTTCATGAACACTTAAATTCAAATTCAAAGAGGTGAAGTGACTTTCTCAAAGAGTGTGGATGATTCCAAATTAAAACCCAACCCAGGGCTTCCCTGGTGGCTCAGTGGTTGGGAGTCTGCCTGCTAATGCAGGGGACACGGGTTCGCGCCCTGGTCTGGGAAGATCCCACATGCCGCGGAGCAACTAGACCCGTGAGCCACAACTACTGAGCCTGCGCGTCTGGAGCCTGTGCTCCGCAACAAGAGAGGCCACGATAGTGAGAGGCCCGCGCACCGCGATGAAGAGTGGCCCCCGCTTGCTACAACTAGAGAAAGCCCTAGCACAGAAACGAAGACCCAACATAGCAATCAAGCAATCAATCAATCAATCAATAAAAAAATTAAAAAAAACCCAACCCAGGTATCCTGTGTGCCAGTTCATTGTTTGTTTACATGTTTTCATTGAGTGGCTTGTGGACAAACCTGCCTCAAACCAGTGCTTTCTCATTTTCGTTCCATTGTCTAAATCAGCTATGATAAGAGTGAGCAGTGGAGAAGGAAGTTACTAGTAGTGAGCGTTGGTGTGGGGTGGCTTGTCTAATCTTATTTGGGAAAGGGAGAAAGTGAGAAGGCTCTAGGGTATGCTCTTAAAATGATCATGAACATAAAAAGAAAAGTTATAGGGGAGTTGCTGATTTATTTGAGGGTCTGAGGGGGGACTTGTTAGCCCGTGGAAATGCAGACCCCAGTTGGAGTTCCAATTCAGTGGATAAAGTGTCCTTCAGGACTCTGCTCAGATGGTATCTACTACAAAGTGTAAGCTATAACACTGATGATGCTTGGAACATCCTTATCCTTTGGACATCCAGCTATTACTGCCCAGCTTTTGATTCTCTGTCCCCTGCCATCTTGGGATGATTCCATTCCATCTAGTATACTGACTTCATCCCATTCACTCTTTTCCATAAGAAGTCCAGTCATACTCATGATATCCTGAAGTCAATAATGTTAATGAACACTTACAAGATCTTGGGAAGAAATCACATTGAGCACCACACAACCTTTTACCATTTCCTAGCTCCTCTCCCCACCTTCTCTCCCACTTGCCCAAAGCCCAGTCTCTAATTATTAGAGTGACTAAATAATTTATTATTGCTCAAACCAGGGCATTTTGAAATTGGAAGAATATGCTATGAGTAATACACTGGAATGATAAGTTTAAATTTGGACCATGTGGAAGAAAACAAAACATAGGTTTTCCTACCAATGTGTGACACTTCCCACTTCCTTCTTGTGGGAAACATAGTTCTGTCTCCTCAGCATTGAAGCTCCCCTGATTGGAGCGGTGGACTTTCCCTAAGACCCCAGCGTATTCTGAAGAATACATTTTTCTCTAACTCATTATACTTGTTTGACCCTTTAAGTTATCATCAATGGATTACCTCTCCCCATAAAATAGGAGACCTGGTCTTTTAAAGCAGAACACAATTAACCTCAATATAATCATTTATGTACACAACTACCTTTTCCACAAAACAATAAGTTCCTTTGGGGCAAAGACCATATCCAGCTCATAATAGCAAAATGTTCTACTTGCCTTCCAATATTTATTTTCTCCTTCTTCTATCCCAATAGAACCTTAAGTTTTTGCTAAGCACATGGCCACCCAGAATTAATACTATATTTCTCAGCCAACTGGCTTTGTAGCTAAGAGTAACCATGTGATAAAGATTCATACAATGGAATAGGAGAGCTGGTTATGTACTTTCTGGGCATTCCCTACCTTTGCCAATTCATATTCCTGCCAGATGGCATATGAATATGGTGGTGTAGCAAAGAATATTAGTAATCACCAATTGTATGTGTGGTCCTCCCATGCCAATAAGTTGGAACCAAGTGATTCTCTCTTATGAATAGAATGTGATTGAAGCATGAGTTATGTCACTTCCAGAAAGAGCCAATTAAAACCCAATGTGTCTTCTCCATTTATTTTCTTTTGCCACAGTGACCTTGGAGTTACTTAACTAGAGTAGATAATGAACCATCTTGGGCCATGCAGTCAAGGTTAACACCTCAGGGATAACAGAGCCACAGTATAGATGGATTCTGGGTCGCTGACATTGTGGAGATATTATACCACCTCTGATCTATTTACTCCTGAGCATGACATGAGAAATAAATAACCCCATTGTTTAAGCCACCACGAACCTGAGTCAATTTTGTAGCAGTCTAATCCATTCCCAATAACATCTTTGCATTTTTCACTGTGTCCTGTATGGTATCTCACTTATCAGAGATACTCAATTAAACATTTGGTGAATTGACATTGAACAGATGAGGAGACGTGTAAGAGGGTAAAAGTATTTTGGCAAAAGTAGATTGAGAAAAAGAAAAGCTATTCAAAAAGTCTGAACTTCTGGATAAGATTTTCTGGCATTTCCTGGCATATCAATTGGGGAATAGAGTCCTAAACCAGAAGTGTCACTCTATCAGCCCATGGAACTAATCACACCTACGAATGGGTTTTGTTTGCCTTGTACTACACTTTTTTAAAAATGTGAATTAATTGCCAATGTTCATAAATAGGAAGAGTTTACATGGAAATCTGTATTTCTGGCTTCTTTTGAAAAAAAAGATCTGGTAAATTAGGGCACATATTCTTATATGGTAACAGATTGGCTAGGATTATGGCTGTCCCTTTTAGTCAGGATATGAGTAACCAGTTCATGACGACCATGATATTGTCTCTCTGATGTTGAGGCTGTGTGTCCATTACCATCTATATGACAGAGCTTGCTTCATTGTTTTTTAAAAACTTGGCCTGCTTCCATAGGCAGCCTTACTAATAACTGAGATTGAGAACTTTCCCTAAGATGTTGAAACACCTGCCTTAGACATTTGCTTTAGGGGCAAGAACCTAGGACACAAAGGTTGAAGAGCAAGAACAAAACAAAGTGGGAGGTAGCAACAGAACAGTGCTGCCAACAGAGAGATCTCAGGCAACAAGAATCATGATGGCAGAAGGCATTTATTTGAGCAGGTGTGATGAGAGGACAATGATCCCAGTAGGCTTATGACCATCTTATTCTCTGTTCTCTTAGCCCCACTGAAAGATGAAGTGGCCCCCAGACCCCAGGTCTAATGTAAGAACCATATGCTGTTGTGCTTCTGTGAGCCCTCCTCCTAGATCTTGATAGAATTCTTGACAACTTGAACGGTTATTGGTGCTTCTCCAAAGACTTGAAAGACTAAGAGGAAAATAGATAGTCCATACATCTCCCCCCACTCATCCTGGTTTCAATGAGAAATGTGAAGATGGAAGGTGAAATACGAGTGGAGACAAAATGAGATTGTCAGTCAAACACTTTCTTGCTTTCCTTGGTGAGAAAAGCCTGTTGAGTGCTTAAGAGAGCAAGAGAAAGAGAAAGATGTGGAGAGGGAAGGAGGGAGGGTGGGGACTCGTATTGAGACAAAGGGAAAGTTCTATTGTTGTGTTTCAGTTAATTTCTTGAAGTTGGTGGGTGTAGAGCCCCAGATGTTGGAGCTAATGCAATATGTATTAGTCCACCACATGGGGAAATCTCTAGTCCCTGTAACAAGGAATTAATAAATCTAGTAACTGTGTCATGTCTGTAATATAGGCTAAGAAAAAAATTGTGTAAATCATTTGATAAATGTGCATGCCCAGATAGCATGTGTTCCTGAGCCCTTCCACAGGGATTGGCCCACAAAGTTGCCCAGGAATTTCTTCTCTTCTGCTGTGCCCTCTGTAGGAGGAGCTGGCATGACACAGAATGGTCCTGTATTGAGTGTGGCACTGGTATCCAATTTAATAGCCTAGAAAATCAATTCTCTTTGCTTTGTTTCTTATCAAACCCCTCCCCAGAACACTAGTTCTCTAAGGCAATTAGAAATAATCACAAGTTTGGCAAAATATTCTTTTTGATTTTCTAAATATTAAAATCAAAATATGGTTCAGTTTTAGCTCTTAAGAGACTCTAGTTTTGTTTGTGACTTTTTTTAAATAAAATGAACAACTAAACAGTTGTCTGCAGCATCAGGACTATATATGCACCCAGAATAACACAGGCAATATGCCTTGTAAAACATTTCTGAATTTCTCTTTTGACTTTTCTGCAGCATATTGAAGCATGTAGAATCAAAAATCATTGTGTCACATCATCATCATTGATTTTGTACCTCTTTGGTGTGCTAAATTCTACCCAGAGGTACGGATGTGGAGAAGTAAAAGAAATCTGAGAAGTCAAGGGAGTCTGGAAAGGAAGTGTCTTGAGGACAGAATCATATTTACCACAGTGACATCAATTTATTTGCTGCTAGAAGATTTCTGTGTCATTTATGATGACAAGTTGTATAGGCCTCAGTAAACCAATGAACAACAGAAAGCTATGTCCCCATGTGTACCCAAGGTGATTAATCTCTTGGGGGATGAGGACACGATAATTTGAAGGTGTCACATATCACAGTCAACACTAGTGATTGTTGACTATATCTTCTTGGATGGACCTTTGGCAGGACTGACTCATGCTAGTCAGAAAACCACCATTACACATTATTATAAATATGTCTTCTGTCATCAGTAAGTTTGGGAAGCAAAATCCACACCCACAGTCTTCTTAACATTAGCTTCATTTCACCTCTTTCTTTCTGGATTATGGATCTAAGAGAGCAAAAGATTTTTATCTTGTATATCAATCTGGATAAATTTATTTGTAGTATCTCATAGGGCAGTGTGTTGAGGCTGCTTCCAGGTGCAGGGGTAAGATTGATTAGCCATGTTCAGCGTGGTTAAGGAAAAAGAGAGTTGTGACACTTCGCTGGGTCCCTTTTCACTTCTAGAGAATCTGCGGTTGACTCCTAGCTGTCTCTCTCCCAAGATTCCCTTTGGTATCCAATATCTCACTTCTCATACAAGGAAGACGGAGCTTAGAATCTTACCAGATGTCTGACTCTCCTAGGTCAGACCCTCAGTATCCCTGGATAATTATTGTGCCTTATTCAAACTACAAAAATCATTTTCTATAGTAATGTGAAAAGTAATAATATATCCTTAAAAATAATCTAAAAATGAATAAATGAAATTTTCTAAGAGTCCAGAAAATAATTTTAGCTCTAATATATAAGGCTAGCTAAAGCTGGAGAAAATGGCAGGGAGGTGGAAAAGGCAAGAAAAGGAGAGGAGCTGGCTGAACTTTATATGTTAAGTAATAAAGAAGCCAATGAGACATTTGACTATAAGAGTGAAGAGAAATTTTCCAGTCTGAAAAATATATGTCAGGGTTCTCCAGAGAAAGAGAATAAATAAATGAATAAATAAATAAATATATATATATATATATATATATATATATGTGTATATATGTGTCTATATATATACATATATCTACATATATATATATGTGTATATATATGGAGAGAGAGAGAGAGAGAAAGAGACAGAAATATTATAAGTAATTGGCTCATGAATTATGGAGGCTGAGAAATCCCACACACTGTTATCTGCAATCTGGAGACCCAGGAAAGCCAGTGGTGTCATTCCAGTCTGAGCCTGAAGGCCTGAGACCCATGAGAATTGATGGTGTAAGTTCCAGTCCAAAACTAAGGAAAGCAAATTCTCCCTCTCTCTGCCTTTTTGCTTTCTTCAGGCTCTCAATAGATTGGACGATGCCCACCCACATGGCAGAAGGTATCTTCTTTACTCAGTGTGATGCTAAGCTCTTCCAGAGATACCCTCACAGACACATCAAGAAATAATGGTCAACCAAATATCTGGGTACCTGATAACCTAGTCAAGTTTACACATACAATTAACCATCACACATATTAAAGACATATTAATAGGCTAGAGACCCAAAGCTAGATATGCTTTGAGATGGTAAAAAATAATACCACTTATATGTAGAATCTATAAAAAATGATACAAATGAACTTACATACAAAACAGAAATAGACTCACAGACATAGAAAACAAACTTATGGTTACCAAAGGGGAAAAGGGATAAATTAGGGGTTTGGGATTAACAGATACACACTACTATATGTCAAACAGATAACTAACAAGGACCTACTGTATAGCACAGGAAACTATACTCAGTATCTTGAAATAACCTATAATGGAAAAGAATTTTAAAAGAATATATATGTGTATACATATATATATCTATATATATAACTGAATCACTTTGATGTACACCTGAAACTAACTCAACATTGTAAGTGAACTATACGTCAATAAAAAAAATAAAAAATATATATTTTTTAATTTTAAAAAAAGAAATGGAATTGATAAACATCGTGGAAGAAGATATACAACTGTGATGGTTTTAAAACATGTCTGAAAATTACTTGACCCTCACCTCAATAGGTAAAGTCTAATTCTTCACCATTGAATATAGGAAAGGCTGGTCTTGGTCTTAGCGACTTACTTTCAGAGGCTAGCTCAGGAAAGGAGATGCAGCCTTATCTCTCTCTTTTTCAACATGTACCTTTGAAACTCCAAGCCACAAAGTAAAAAATTATGTTGGAGAGACCAGGTGAAAAGACTACATAAAGATAGAGAAAGAAGCTGGAAGGGCTGTAACTGTTCAGGCCCCACTACAGGGCCACCAAACAGCATCAACCCCTGGACATGTAGAGGAACAAGCCTTCAGGTGTCCAGGTCACCACTGTCTGATTCAACCATGCAGAGACTCCAAGTGACAACTGCCTCGCTGAGTTCAGCCAACTCCAGGACCATTAGACATAAAAATGATGATAATAATTAACATTGTCATTGTTTTAAGCCTCTAAATTGTGAGATGGCTTGTTACACAGTAATGGGTAACTAGAGATATACCTTGAAACCACCTTTTTTTCTGAGTCTCCTTCTCTTCATCAAGAATAGAAGAAGGCCATCTCTAAAGGTCTTTACAATTTTGAAATGTAGTGAAAGATCTAGGCTGAAGTTGAAGCTCATGTAGCTGAATAATATTTGAGGTAATTTTGAGGATGAGATTATCCCCATATTCTGCCCTTTCCCTTCCTCTCCGTGAGAGCACAGGCTTCTCTGTCGAACGTTGCCTAAGAGGAGGAATGTTGAAGGACTGAAACTAAACAATGCCTTAGTTCTCTAATGCCCAAGCCTTTAGAAAATCACATGCCTTTTGGAGAGGTAGAAGAAAAAAAGCAAAGTAGCTTCTTTCTAGAAGCAGAGGAACTTGGAAAAAAATATAGGACTGGGAGAGGGACAGCCCCCTATACACACACACACACACACACACACACATACACACACACACACACACACAACTAGAAGGAGAATCCTCTGGACTGAGGTTGGAATGGAGGGAAAGGAGAGAAAGATCTGAAGGTGTAAGCAGGCGGGGGGTGCTGTGTGCGTCTCCTTGACAGTAGCCTGAGGAAGCAGCAAGTCTCTGGAGAAGAATGGTCTGTCTGGACACTGGGATTCTGGAAGCCCTCGAGACAGAGTCCCATATCTGAAACACAGCACGAAACCCCAGAGAATCACCTTGCAGGAAGGACCTGAATATCAAAAAAAAAAAAAAAAAAAAAGGTTTTTCTTGTCTTCCTGAATCTGTGAATGGCGATTCATATCCGACACTGGGAGTTAGAAGTGATCAGACATGTCTCAGAAACTGATGAGTTAAGCTTCCAGGATTTGCATTAGAGAAATGCAAATCAAAACTACAATGAGGGAGAAGACCTTCAAGATAGAGAAGGAGTAAGACGCGGAGATCACCTTCCTCCCCACAAATACATCAGAAATACATCTACACGTGGAACAACTCTTATAGAACACCTACTGAACGCTGGCAGAAGACCTCAGACTTCCCAAAAGGCAAGAAACTCCTCAGGTACCTGGGTAGGGCAAAAGAAAAAAGATAAAACAGAGACAAAAGAATAGGGATGGGACCTGCACTTCTGGGAGGGAGCTGTGAAGGAGGAAAAGTTTCCAAACACTAGGAAGCCCCTTCACTGGTGGAGATGGGGGGTAGCGGGGGGGGGAACTTCGGAGCCATGGAGGAGAGTGCAGCAACAGGGGTGTAGAGGGCAAAGCGGAGAGATTCCCACACAGAGGATCAGTGCTGACCAGCAGTCACCAGCCTGAGAGGCTTGTCTGCTCACCCTCCGGGACTGGTGGGGGCTGGGAGCTGAGGTTCGGGCTTTGGAAGTTAGATCCCAGGGAGAGGACTGGGGTTGGCTGTGTGAACACAGCCTGAAGGGGGCTAGTGCACCACAGTTAGCCAGAAGGGAGTCTGGGAAAAGGTCTGGACCTGCTTAAGAGGCAAGAGACCATTGTTTCGGGGTGCACGAGAAGAGGGGATTCAGAGCACTGCCTAAATGAGCTCCAGAGACAGGCGCAAGCCCTGGCTATCAGCGCGGACCCCAGAGACAGGCATGAGATGCTAAGGCTGCTGCTGCAGCCACCAAGAAGCCTGTGTGCGAGCACAGGTCACTCTCCACACCGCCCCTCCCGGGAGCCTGTGCAGCCCACCACTGCCAGGGTCCCGTGATCCAGGGACAACTTCCCTGGGAGAACGCACGGCATGCCTCAGGCTGTTGCAGTGTCAGGTCGGCCTCTGCAGCTGCAGGCTAGCCCCACATTACGTACCCCTCCCTCCCCCATGGCCTGAGTGAGCCAGAGCCCCCTAATCAGATGCTCCTTTAACCTCGTCCTGTCTGAGCAGGAACAGATGCCCTCAAGTGACCTACAAGCAGAGGGGGGGCCAAATCCAAAGGTGAACCCCAGGAGCTGTGCAAACAAAGAAGAGAAAGGGAAATCTCTCCCAGCAGCCTCAGGAGCAGCGGATTAAATCTCCACAGTCAACTTCATCTGCCTTACATCTGTGGAATACCTGAATAGAAAATGAATCATCCCAAATTGAGGCAGTGGACTTTGGGAGCAATGATATATATCTATTTTTCCTTTTTCTCTTTTTGTGAGAGTGTATGTGTATGCTTCGTTGTGTGATTTTGTCTATATAGCTTTGCTTTTAGCACTTGTCCTAGGGTTATGTCCGTCCGTTTTTGTTTGTTTGTTTGTTTTTTTGTATAGTTTTTAGTGCTTGTTATCATTGGTGGATTTGTTTTTTCATTTGGTTGCTCTCTTCTTTCTTTCTTTTTTTCTTTTTCTACTACTTTTTAATTGTTTTATTTTTAATAATTATTTTTTATTTTAATAACTTTATTTTATTTTATTTTCTTCTTTCTTTCTTTCTTTTTTTCTCCAATTTCTTCTGAGCCGTGTGTCTGACACGGTCTTGCTGCTCCAGCCGAGTGTCAGGCCTGTGCCTCTGAGGTGGGAGAACCAATTCAGGACATTGGTCCACCAGAGACCTGCCGGCTCCAGGTAATATAAAACGGCAAAAGCTCTCCCAGAGATCTCCATCTCAACACTAAGACCCAGCTCCACTCAACGACCAGCAAGCTACAGAGATGGACACCCTATGTCAAACAACTAACAAGACAGGAACACAATGCCACCTATTAGTAGAGAGGCTGCCTAAAATCATAATAAGGTCACAGACACCCCAAAACACACCACCAGATGCAGTCCTGCCCACCAAAAAGACAAGATCCAGCCTCATCCACAAGAACACAGGAACCAGGAAGGCTACCCAACACACTGAACCAACCTTAGCCACTGGGGGCAGACACCAAAAACAGTGGGAACTACAAACCTGCAGCCTGCAAAAAGGAGACCCCAAACACAGTAAGTTAAGCAAAATGAGAAGACAGAGAAACACACAGCAGATGAAGGAGAAAGGTAAGAACACACCAGGCCAAACAAATGAACAGGGAAAAGGCAGTCTACCTAAAAAAGAATTCAGAGTAATGATAGTAAAGATGATCCAAAATCTTGGAAATAGAATGGAGAAAATAAAAGAAACGTTTAACAAAGACCTAGAAGAACTAAAGAGCAAACAAACAATGATGAACAACACAATAAATGAAATTAAACATTCTCTAGAAGGAATCAATAGCAGGATAATCAAGGAAGAAGAACGGATAAGTGACCTGGAAGATAAAATAGTGGAAATAACTAACTCAGAGCAGAATAAAGAAGAAAGAATGAAAAGAATATAGGACAGTCTCAGAGACCTCTGGGACAACATTAAATGCACCAACATTCGAATTATAAGGGTCCCAGAAGAAGAAGAGAAAAAGAAAAGGAGTGAGAAAATATTTGAAGAGATTATAGTAGAAAAATTCCCTAATATGGGAAAAAGAAATAGTTAATCAAGTCCAGGAAGCACAGAGAGTCCCATACATGATAAATCCAAGAGGAAACACGCCAAGACACATATTAATCAAGCTATCAAAAATTAAATCCAAAGAAAAAAATATTAAAAGCTGCAAGGGGAAAACAACAAATAACATACAAGGAAATCCCCATACAGTTAACAGCTGATCTTTCAGCAGAAACTCTGCAAGCCAGAAGGGAGTGGCAGGACATATTTAAAGTGATGAAAGGGGAAAACCTACAAACAAGATTAATCTACCAAGCAAGGATCTCATTCAGATTCGACAGAGAAATTAAAACCTTTACAGACAAGGAAAAGCTAAGAGAATTCAGCACAACCAAACCAGCTTTACAACAAATGCTGAAGGAACTTCTCTAGGCAGGAAACACAAGAGAAGGAAAAGACCTACAATAACAAACCCAAAACAATTACGAAAATGATAATAGGAACATACATATCAACAATTACCTTGAATGTAAATGGATTAAATGATCCAAACAAAACACATAGACTGGCTGAATGGATACAAAAACAAGACCCATATATATGCTGTCTACAAGAGACCCACTTCAGACCTAGGGACACATACAGACTGAAAGACAGGGGATGGAAAAAGATATTCCATGCAAATGGAAATCAAAAGAAAGCTGGAGTGGCAATTCTCATATCAGACAAAATAGACTTTAAAATGAAGACTATTACAAGAAACAAAGAAGGAGACTACATAATGATCAAGGGATCAATCCAAGAAGAAGATATAACAACTGTAAATATGCACCCAACATAGGAACACCACAGTATATAAGGCAAATGTTAACAGCCATAAAAGGGGAAATTGACAGTAACACAATAATAGTAGGGGACTTTAACACCACACTTTCAGCAATGGACAGATCATCCAAAATGAAAATAAATAAGGAAACACAAGCTTTAAATGATACATTAAACAAGATGGACATAATTGATATTTATAGGACATTCCATCCAAAAATGACAGAATACGCTTTCTTTTTAAGTGGTCATAGAACATTCTCCAGGATAGATCATATCTTGGGTCACAAATCAAGCCTTGGTAAATTTAAGAAAATTGAAATCATATCAAATATCTTTTCTGACCACAACGCTATGAGACTAGATATCAGTTACAGGAAAAAATCTGTAAAAAAATACAAAAATATGGAGGCTAACCAATACACTATTTAATAACCAAGAGATCACTGAAGAAATCAGAGCGGAAATCAAAAAATACCTAGAAACAAATGACAATGGAGACACGACGACCCAAATCCTATGGGATGCAGCAAAAGCAGTTCTAAAGAGGGAAGTTTATAACAATATAATCCTACCTCAAGAAACAAGAAATATCCCAAATAAACAACCTAACCTTACACCTAAAGCAATTAGAAAAAGAAGGACAAAAAACCCCATAGTCAGCAGAAGGAAAGAAATCATAAACATCAGATCAGAAATAAATGAAAAAGAAATGATGGAAACGATAGCAAAGATCAATAAAACTAAAAGATGGTTCTTTGAGAAGATAAATAAAACTAATAAACCATTAGCCAGACTCATCAAGAAAAAAAGGGAGAAGACTCAAATCAATAGAATTAGAAATGAAAAAAGAGAAGTAACAACTGACACTGCAGAAATACAAAGGATCATGAGAGATTACTACAAGCAACTATATGCCAATAAAATGCACAACCTGGAAGAAATGGGCAAATTCTTAGAAAAACACAACCTTCTGAGACTGAAACAGGAAGAAATAGATAATATAAACACACCAATCACAAGCACTGAAATTGAGACTGTGATTAAAAATCTTCCAACAAGCAAAAACCCAGGACCAGATGGCTTCACAGGCGAATTCTATCAAACATTTAGAGAAGAGCTAACACATATCCTTCTCAAACTCTTCCAAAACATAACAGAGAGAGGAACACTCCCAAACTCATTTATGAGGCCACCATCACCCTGATACCAAAGCCAGACAAAGATGTCACAAAGAAAGAAAACTACAGGCCAATATCACTGATGAACATAGATGCAAAAATCCTCAACAAAATACTAGCAAAGAGAATCCAACAGCATATTAAAAGGATCATACACCATGATAAAGTGGGGTTTATCCCACGAATGCAAGTATTCTTCAATATACACAAATCAATCAATGTGATATACCATATTAACAAATTGAAGGAGAAAAACCATATGATCATCTCAATAGATGCAGAAAAAGTTTTCGGAGGGGGCAAGATGGCGGAAGAGTAAGACGCGGAGATCACCTTCCTTCCCACAGATACAGCAGAAATACATCTACACGTGGAACTGCTCCTACAGAACACCCACTGAACGCTGGCAGAAGACGTCAGACCTCCCAAAAGGCAAGAAAATCCCCACGTACTTGGGTAGGGTAAAAAGAAAAAAGAAATAACAGAGACAAAAGAATAGGGACGGGACCTGCGCCAGTGGGAGGGAGTCGTGAAGGAGGAAAGGTTTCCAGGCACTAGGAAGCCCCTTTGCGGGCAGAGACTGCGGGTGGCAGAGGGGGGAAGCTTCGGAGCCGCGGAGGAGAGCGCAGCCACAGGGGTGCGGAGGGCAAAGCGGAGAGACTCCCGCACAGAGGCTCGGCGCCAACCAGGACTCACCAGCCCGAGAGGCTTGTCTGCTCACTCGCCAGGGCGGGCGGGGGCTGGGAGCTGAGGCTCGGGCTTTGGTGCTAGCCGGGAGGGAGTCCGGGAAAAAGTCTGCAGCTGCCGAAGAGGCAAGAGACTTTTTCTTGCCTCTTTGTTTCGCGGCGCGCAAGGAGAGGGGATTCAGAGCGCTGCCTAAACGAAATCCAGAGACGGGTGCGAGCCGCGCGGCTATCAGCGCGGATCCCACAGCAACAGGGGCGCAGAGGGAAAAACGGAGAGATTCCCGCACAGAGGCTCGGCGCCGAGCAGCGCTCACCAGCCCGAGAGGCTTGTCTGCTCACCCGCCGGGGCAGGCGGGGCTGGGAGCTGAGGTGCGGGCTTCGGTCGGATCGCAGGGAGAGGACTGGGGTTGGCGGTGTGAACACAGCCTGAAGGGGTTGGCGTGCCGCGGCGAGCCGGGAGGGAGCCGGAGAGGAGGTCTGCAGCCGCCGAAGAGGCAAGAGACTTTTTCTTGCCTCTTTGTTTCGTGGCGCGCAAGGAGAGGGGATTCAGAGCGCCGCCTAGACGAACTCCAGAGGCGGGCGCGAGCCGCGGCTAACAGCGCGGACCCCAGAGACTGGTAGGAAACGCTAAGGCTGCTGCTGCCGCCACCAAGAAGCCTGTGTGCGAGCCCAGGTCACTCTCCACACCGCCCCTCCCGGGAGCCGGTGCAGCTCGCCACTGCCAGGCTCCCGTGATCCAGGGACAACTTCCCCGGGAGAACACACGGCGCGCCTCAGGCTGCTGCAACGTCACGACGCCTCTGACGCCGCAGGCTCGCCCCGCCTCCTCCGTACCGCTCCCTCCCCTGGCCTGAGTGAGCCAGAGCCCCCGAAGCAGCTGCTCCTTTAACCCCGTTCTGTCTGGGCGGGGAACGGACGCCCTCAGGCAACGTACATGCAGAGGCGGGTCCAAATCCAAAGCTGAACGCTGGGAGCTGTAAGAACAAAGAAGAGAAAGGGAAATCTCCCCCAGCAGCCTCAGAAGCAGCTGATTAAAGCTCCACAAACAACTTGATGTGCCTGCATCTGTTGAATACCTGAATAGACAACGAATCATCCCAAATTCAAAAGGTGGACTTTAGGAGCAGGATATATTAATTTCCCCTTTTCCTTTTTTTGTGAGTGTATATGTGTATGCTTCTGGGTGAGATTTTGTCTGTATACCTTTGCTTTCACCATCAGTCCTAGGGTTAGGTCCGTCCATTTTTTTTTTTTTTTTTTTTACTTAAAAAAATTTTTTTTCCTAATATATGCTTTCTTAATAAGTTTTTCCGTATTTTCTATTTTTAGAAATTAAAAATTTTTTTAATAAGTTTTTTCATATTTTTTATTTTAAAAAATTAAAAAAATTTTTTTAATAAATTTTTTTCTTAAAAATCTTTTTCTTATTTTTTACTATAAAAAAATTAATAAATCTATTTTTAAAAATTAAAAAAAAATTTTTCTGAATACATTTACTCTTAATAATTTTTTTCTTATTTTTTATTATAATAGCTTTATTTTATTTTATTTTATCCTCTTTTTATCTTTCTATTTTTTTCTCCCTTATATTCTGAGCTGTGTGGATGAAAGGCTCTTGGTGCTCCAGCCAGGCATCAGGGCTGTGCCTCTGAGGTGGGAGAGCCAACCTCAGGACACTGGTCCACATGAGACCTACCAGCTCCACGTAATACCAAACGGCAAAAATCTCTCAGAGATCTCCATCTCAACATCAAGACCCAGCTTCACTCAACGACCAGCAAGCTACAGGGCTGGACACCCTATGCCAAACAACTAGCAAGACAGGAACACAGCCCCATCCATTAGCAGGGAGGCTGCCTAAAATCATAAGGTCACAGACACCCCAAAACACACCACCAGACGTGGACGTGCCCACCAGAAAGACAAGATTCAACCTCATCCACCAGAACACAGGCACTAGTCCCCTCCACCAGGAAGCCTACACAACCCACTGAACCAACCTTACCCACTGGGGACAGATACCAAAAACAACGGGAACTACGAACCTGCAGCCTGTGAAAAGGAGACCCCAAACACAGTAAGATAAGCAAAATGAGACGACAGAAAAACACACAGCAGATGAAGGAGCAGGGTCAAAACACACCAGACCTAACAAATGAAGAGGAAATAGGTAGTCTACCTGAAAAAGAATTCAGAATAATGATAGTAAGGATGATCCAAAATCTTGGAAATAGAATAGACAAAATGCAAGAAACATTTAACAAGGACGTAGAAGAACTAAAGAGGAACCAAGCAACGATGAAAAACACAATAAATGAAATTAAAAATACTCTAGATGGGATCAATAGCAGAATAACTGAGGCAGAAGAAAGGATAAGTGACCTGGAAGATAAAATGGTGGAAATAACTACTGCAGAGCAGGATAAAGAAAAAAGAATGAAAAGAACTGAGGACAGTCTCAGAGACCTCTGGGACAACATTAAACGCACCAACATTCGAATTATAGGGGTCCCAGAAGAAGAAGAGAAAAAGAAAGGGACTGAGAAAATATTTGAAGAGATTATAGTTGAAAACTTCCCTAATATGGGAAAGGAAATAGTTAATCAAGTCCAGGAAGCACAGAGAGTCCCATACAGGATAAACCCAAGGAGAAACACGCCAAGACACATATTAATCAAACTGTCAAAAATTAAATATAAAGAAAACATATTAAAAGCAGCAAGGGAAAAACAACAAATAACACACAAGGGAATCCCCATAAGGTTAACATCTGATCTTTCAGCAGAAACTCTGCAAGCCAGAAGGGAGTGGCAGGATATACTTAAAGTGATGAAGGAGAAAAACCTACAACCAAGGTTACTCTACCCAGCAAGGATCTCATTCAGATTTGATGGAGAAATTAAAACCTTTACAGACAAGCAAAAGCTGAGAGAGTTCAGCACCACCAAACCAGCTTTACAACAAATGCTAAAGGAACTTCTCTAGGCAAGAAACACAAGAGAAGGAAAACACCTACAATAACAAACCCAAAACATTTAAGAAAATGGGAATGGGAACATACATATCGATAATTACCTTGAATGTAAATGGATTAAATGCTCCCACCAAAAGACACAGACTGGCTGAATGGATACAAAAACAAGACCCATATATATGCTGTCTACAAGAGACCCACTTCAGACCTAGAGACACATACAGACTGAAAGTGAGGGGATGGAAAAAGATATTCCATGCAAATGGAAATCAAAAGAAAGCTGGAGTAGCAATTCTCATATCAGACAAAATAGACTTTAAAATAAAGAATATTATAAGAGACAAAGAAGGACACTATATAATGATCAAGGGATCGATCCAAGAGGAAGGTATAACAATTGTAAATATTTATGCACCCAACATAGGAGCACCTCAATACATAAGGCAAACACTAACAGCCATAAAAGGGGAAATTGACAGCAACACAATCATAGTAGGGGACTTTAACACCCCACTTTCATCAATGGACAGATCATCCAAAATGAAAATAAATAAGGAAACACAAGCTTTAAATGATACATTAAACAAGATGGACTTAATTGATATTTATAGGACATTCCACCCAAAAACAACAGAATACACATTTTTCTCAAGTGCGCATGGAACATTCTCCAGGATAGATCATATCTTGGGTCACAAATCAAGCCTTGGTAAATTTAAGAAAATTGAAATCGTATCAAGTATCTTTTCCGACCACAACGCTATGAAACTAGATATCAATTACAGGAAAAGATCTGTAAAAAATACAAACACATGGAGGCTACACAATATACTACTTAATAATGAAGTGATCACTGAAGAAATCAAAGGGGAAATCAAAAAATACCTAGAAACAAATGACAATGGAGATACGACGACCCAAAACCTATGGGACGCAGCAAAAGCAGTGCTAAGAGGGAAGTTTATAGCAATACAAGCCTACCTCAAGAAACAGGAAACATCTCGAATAAACAACCTAACCTTGCACCTAAAGCAATTAGAGAAAGAAGAACAAAAAAACCCCAAAGCTAGCAGAAGGAAAGAAATCATAAAGATCAGGTCAGAAATAAATGAAAAAGAAATGAAGGAAACAATAGCAAAAATCAATAAAACTAAAAGCTGGTTCTTTGAGAAGATAAACAAAATTGATAAACCATTAGCCAGACTCATCAAGAGAAAAAGGGAGAAGACTCAAATCAATAGAATTAGAAATGAAAAAGGAGAAGTAACCACTGACACTGCAGAAATACAAAAGATCATGAGAGATTACTACAAGCAACTCTACGCCAATAAAATGGACAACCTGGAAGAAATGGACAGATTCTTAGAAATGCACAAACTGCCGAGACTGAACCAGGAAGAAATAGAAAATATGAACAGACCAATCACAAGCACTGAAATTGAAACTGTGATTAAAAATCTTCCAACAAACAAAAGCCCAGGACCAGATGGCTTCACAGGTGAATTCTATCAAACATTTAGAGAAGAGCTAACACCTATCCTTCTCAAACTCTTCCAAAATATTGCAGAGGGAGGAACACTCCCAAACTCATTCTACGAGGCCACCATCACCCTGATACCAAAACCAGACAAAGATGTCACAAAGAAAGAAAACTACAGGCCAATATCACTGATGAACATAGATGCAAAAATCCTCAACAAAATACTCGCAAACAGAATCCAACAGCACATTAAAAGGATCATACACCATGATCAAGTGGGGTTTATCCCAGGAATGCAAGGATTCTTCAATATACGTAAATCAATCAATGTGATACACCATATTAACAAATTGAAGGAGAAAAACCATATGATCATCTCAATAGATGCAGAGAAAGCTTTCGACAAAATTCAACACCCATTTATGATAAAAGTCCTGCAGAAAGTAGGCATAGAGGGAACTTTCCTCAACATAATAAAGGCCATATATGACAAACCCACAGCCAACATTGTCCTCAATGGTGAAAAACTGAAACCATTTCCACTAAGATCAGGAACAAGACAAGGTTGCCCACTCTCACCACTATTATTCAACATAGTTTTGGAAGTGTTAGCCACAGCAATCAGAGAAGACAAAGAAATAAAAGGAATCCAAATCGGAAAAGAAGAAGTAAAGCTGTCACTGTTTGCAGATGACATGATACTATACATAGAGAATCCTAAAGATGCTACCAGAAAACTCCTAGAGCTAATCAATGAATTTGGTAAAGTAGCAGGATACAAAATTAATGCACAGAAATCTCTTGCATTTCTATACACTAATGACGAAAAATCTGAAAGTGAAATTAAGAAAACACTCCCGTTTACCATTGCAACAAAAAGAATAAAATATCTAGGAATAAACCTACCTAAGGAGACAAAAGACCTGTATGCAGAAAATTATAAGACACTGATGAAAGAAATTAAAGATGATACAAATAGGTGGAAAGATATACCATGTTCCTGGATTGGAAGAATCAACATTGTGAAAATGACTCTACTACCCAAAGCAATCTACAGATTCAATGCAATCCCTATCAAACTACCACTGGCATTTTTCACAGAACTAGAACAAAAACTTTCACAATTTGTATGGAAACACAAAAGACCCCGAATAGCCAAAGCAATCTTGAGAACGAAAAATGGAGCTGGGGGAATCAGGCTCCCTGACTTCAGACTATATTACAAAGCTACAGTAATCAAGACAGTTTGGTACTGGCACAAAAACAGAAATATAGATCAATGGAACAGGATAGAAAGCCCAGAGATAAACCCACGCACATATGGTCACCTTATCTTTGATAAAGGAGGCAAGCATATACAGTGGAGAAAAGACAGCCTCTTCAATAAGTGGTGCTGGGAAAATTGGACAGATACATGTAAAAGTATGAAATTAGAACACTCCCTGACACCATGCACAAAAATAAACTCAAAATGGATTAAAGACCTAAGTGTAAGACCAGACACTATCAAACTCTTAGAGGAAAACATAGGCAGAACATTCTATGACATACATCACAGCAAGATTCTTTTTGACCCAGCTCCCAGAGAAATGGAAATAAGAACACAAATAAACAAATGGGACCTAATGAAACTTAAAAGCTTTTGCACAGCAAAGGAAACCATAAACAAGACCAAAAGACAACCATCAGAATGGGAGAAAATATTTGCAAATGAAGCAACTGACAAAGGATTAATCTCCAAGATTTACAAGCAGCTCATGCAGCTCAATAACAAAAAAACGAACAACCCAATCCAAAAATGGGCAGAAGACCTAAATAGACATTTCTCCAAAGAAGATATACAGATGGCCAACAGACACATGAAAGAATGCTCAACATCATTAATCATTAGAGAAATGCAAATCAAAACTACAATGAGATATCATCTCACACCAGTCAGAATGGCCATCATCAAAAAATCTAGAAACAATAAATGCTGGAGAGGGTGTGGAGGAAAGGGAACTCTCTTGCACTGTTGGTGGGAATGTAAATTGATACAGCCACTATGGAGAACAGTATGGAGGTTCCTTAAAAAACTACAAATAGAACTACCATACGATCCAGCAATCCCACTACTGGGCATATACCCTGAGAAAACCATAGGTCAAAAAGAGTCATGTACCAAAATGTTCATTGCAGCTCTATTTACAATAGCCAGGACATGGAAGCAACCTAAATGTCCATCGACAGATGAATGGATAAAGAAGATGTGGCACATATATACAATGGAATATTACTCAGCCATAAAAAGAAATGAAATGGAGGTATTTGTAATGAGGTGGATGGAGTTAGAGTCTGTCATACAGAGTGAAGTAAGTCAGAAAGAGAAAAACAAATACAGTATGCTAACACATATATACGGAATCTAAGGGAAAAAAAAAAGCCATGAAGAACCTAGTGGCAAGACGGGAATAAAGACACAGACTTACTAGAGAATGGACTTGAGGATATGGGGAGGGGGTGGGGTGAGATGTGACAGGGTGAGAGAGTGTCATGGACATATATACACTACCAAATGTAAAATAGATAGCTAGTGGGAAGCAGCCGCATAGCACAGGGAGATCAGCTCGGTGCTTTGTGACCACCTAGAGGGGTGGGATGGGGAGGGTGGGAGGGAGGGAGATGCAAGAGGGAAGAGATATGGGAACATATTGTATATGTATAACTGATTCACTTTGTTATAAAGCAGAAGCTAACACACCATTGTAAGGCAATTATACTTCAATAAAGATGTTTAAAAAACAAAAAACAAAAAAAAAAAAAAAAAAAAAAAAAAAAAAAGTTTTCAACAAAATTCAACACCAATTTATGATATAAACCCTCCAGAAAGTAGGCATAGAGGGAACTTACCTCAACATGAGAAAGGCCATATATGACAAACTCACAGCCAATATCTTTCTCAATGGTGAAAATTGAAGCCATTTGCACTAAGATCAGGAACAAGACAAGGTTGCCCACTCTCACCACTATCACTCAACATAGTTTTGGAAGCATTAGCCACAGCAATCAGAGAAGAAAAAGAAATAAAAGGAATCCAAATCGGAAAAGAAGAAGTAAAGCTCTCACTGTTTGCAGATGGCATAATACTACACATAGAGAATCCTAAAGATGCCACCAGAAAACTACTAGACCTAATTAATGAATTTGGTAAAGTAGCAGGATACAAAATTAATGCACAGAAATCTCTTGCATTCCTATACACTAATGATGAAAAATTTGAAAGAGAAATTAAAGAACACTCCCATTTACCATTGCAACAAAAAGAATAAAATACCTAGGAATAAACCTACCTAAGGAGACAAAAGACCTGTATGCAGAAAACTATAAGTCACTGATGAAAGAAATTAAAGATGATACAAACAGATGGAGAGATATACCATGTTCTTGGACTGTAAGAATCAACATTGTGAAAATGACTATACTACCCAAAGCAATCTACAGATTCAATGCAATCCCTATCAAACTACCAATGGCATTTTCCACAGAACTAGAACAAAAAATTTCACAATTTGTATGGAAACACAAAAGACCCTAAATAGCCAAAACAATCTTGAGAAAGAAAAACGGAGCTGGAGGAATCAGGTTCCCGGACTTCAGACTATACTACAAAGCTACAGTATGTCAAGACAGTATGGTACTGGCACAGAAACAGAAATATAGATCAATGGAATAGGATAGAAAGCCCAGAGATAAACCCACGCACATGTGGACACCTTATCTTTGATAAAGGAGGCAAGAACATACAAAGGAGAAAAGACAGCCTCTTCAAGAAGTGGTGCTGGGAAAACTGGACAGCTACATGTAAAAGAATAAAATTAGAACACTTCCTAACACCATATACAAAAATAAACTCAAAATGGATTAAAGACCTAAATTTAAGGCCAGACACTATAAAACTCTTAGAGGAAAACATAGGCAGAACACTGTATGACATAAATCACAGCAATATCCTTTTTGACCCACCTCCTACAGAAATGGAAATAAAAACAAAAATAAACAAATGAGATCTAATTAAACTTAAAAGCTTTTGCACAGCAAAGGAAACTATAAACAAGATGAAAACACAACCCTCAGAATGGGAGAAAATAGCAAATGAAGAAACTGAAATAGGATTAATTTCCACAATATACAAGCAGCTCATGCAGCTCAATATCAAAAAAATCACACAACCTAATCCAAAAATGGGCAGAAGACCTAAATAGACATTTCTCCAAAGAAGATATACAGATTGCCAACAAACACATGAAAGGATGCTTAACATCACTAATCATTAGAGAAATGCAAATCAAAACTACAATGAGGTATCACCTCACACTGGTCAGAATGGCCATCATCAAAAAATCTACAAACAATAAATGCTGGAGAGGGTGTGGAGAAAAGGGAACCCCCTGGCACTGTTGGTGGGAATGTAAATTGATACAGCCACTATGGAGAACAGTATGGAGGTTCCTTAAGAAACTAAAAATAGAACTACCATGCGACCCAGCAATCCCACTACTGGGCATATACCCTGAGAAAACCATAATTCAAAAAGAGTCATGTACCACAATGTTCATTGCAGCACTATTTACAATAGCCATGACATGGAAGCAACCTAAGTGTCCATCGACAGATGAATTGGTAAAGAAGATGTGGCACATATATACTATCGAATATTACTCAGCCATAAAGAGAAACGAAATTGAGTTATTTGTAGTGAGGTGGATGGAACTAGAGTCTGTCATACAGAGTGAAGTAAGTCAGAAAGAGAAAAACAAATACCGTATGCTAACACTTATATATGGAATCTAAAAAGAAATAATAATAATGTTCTGAAGAATTAGGGGCAGGAGAGGAATAAAGATGCAGACGTAGATAATGGGCTTGAGGACACGGGGAGGGGGAAGGGTAAGCTGGGACGAAGTGAGAGAGGAGTGGCGTGGACTTATATATACTACCAGATGTAAAATAGATAGTTAATGGGAAGCAGCCTCATAGCACAGGGAGATCAGCTCTGTACTTTGTGACCACCTAGAGGGGTGGGATAGGGAGGTGGGAGGGAGATGCAAAGGGAGGAGGTATGGGGATATATGTATATGTATAGCTGATTCAGTTTGTTATAAAGCAGAAACTAACATACTATTGTAAAGCAATTATTCTCCAATAAAGATGTTTTTAAAAAAAAGCCTACAGGATTTGGAAGAGAATTTTTTTTTTTTTTTTTTTTTTTTTGCCTGGTTTGGGAGAGGCGATTGTTTGCCTGAAAGAGAGAGTAATGGGAAAGTTCATGGGGAATAGGAAAAGAAAAAAGAGCATGTCTTGGAAGACAGTCCCGTTTCTTAATTCCTTAGGTTCATGTGGAGGCTAAAAAGAAAGGAAGGTGTGTGTGTGTGTGTGTGTGTGTGTGATTCAGGGACATGGAAGCACAAGCCACACCAGTGCCCATTTCACAAAGGGCCACGCAGTGTGGGGGACAGCCCTTTTCCCTTCTATATGAATAAAACAACTTTGTTGTAGGAAAGAAGTGACAGGCAACACTGCTGAGGGCCCAGGAGGCTCTAGCAGCCGTGATGAGGTGAGACACTTACGTACAAGGCTTCTAGAGCCGTGGACCACACAGTAAGAAGGAGGGACAGGGCAAAAGATCCAGAAAGGACTGTCTAAGTGTTCATATGAAATTTTCCTGAGGATCTCCAGAAACAGTGAATGAGACGTTGAGGGGCTGGAGTTTTGAAGTCATGCACATTGAGACAAAATACCAAGGATATTTTCTATTTGCCATAAAAGTGACAGGATACTACCTTTAGAGTGATAAAGTTTTGAAAAACTCAGGGACTACAATCAAGTTTTTGGAATCCAGAATAAGCATTTTAAAATGGTTCTATGATCTAATTGGCAATAAAACTAAGCCTCTGTTAGAGCACGGTGCAAATCTAATTCTATGATTCTTGGTCATTGTGAAATTAAGTTTAGTCAGAAAGCTTCATTTCCCTCTATTTCTTAAACCATGATCTAAATAAACACTGCCTTTTAGAATTAATCTCTCTTTCCCACACACACTTATAGAAGTGTGATTGTTTCTCTATAGCGGCAATTATCACAATCCGATTTGGGTTAGTTTGTTACGGTTATGGCTGACTCCCCACGAGACTGTGAGCTCCTGAAGGGCAGTGACCTTGCCCTTTCATTATGTGCTTCTCACAACTCCCCTTAGAGAGCTTTGCATGTTATATTCATGCATTCACTGAAAACATATATGGAATATCTGTTTGGGGCCTAACGCTGTCCCCCATAAATGGTTCAGCAAATTGAAAACAAAAAAACTTCTCATTTGTGGTAACGAAGCTATCAGAAAAGCTAAGATGCTTCTCCAAAAATGTTTTTTAAAAGAAAGGAAATTATACAAAATATGTTGGAAACTTCCCTGGTGGTCCAGTGGATAAGACTCCGTGCTTCCACTGCAAGGGGCACAGGTTTGATCCCTGGCCAGTGAATTAAGATCCCTCATGCCACATGTCCAAAAAAAAATCTGTTGGATCACCTTTAAATATTTTATTTAGGACGTTTGCCTCTACATTCAAAAGAGAGGTGGACCTGCAATTTTCAATTTTTGTACTAACTTTGGTATTTGTATAAGGTTTGTAAAAGACTTGTACCTTATGTTGAAAACGTTGCATTTTTTAAAAGATCTTTAATAGTTTTTACACCTCTGTATCTGTTTTTTAAGTTTAGTCGAGCTCATTGGTAAGACCATCAGGGTCTAACATGTGAAAATTTTGGAGGCCATCACTCCTGTCCTCATAACAAAAAAGCTGAACAAACTAAAAATCAACAACTCTTCTTAGATCCATCAGAGAATTGAGGCAACAGAGCAAACCGCTGCCCCCAAAACTGGAGAGACAGATAAATACAGAGAATCACTGCTTATTGGGAACAGAAGCCACAGGGCCCAGGAACTGGTAGGAACACATAAGTGGTAGTTGACCAGTTGCTGGAGACTGAGCCTGGACCAGCTTACAGATAAAGAAAAAATATATATGTATTAAAAAGGCTCCTGGAGGCCCAAGAGTAGGAGGATCCCCACACTTTTGTGAGTTTTACCCTCTTGAGCCTCACCAGCTTCTCACAGTGAAGATCAGAGAAAAATCCCCTGCTGCTTCTGGCAGAGGAAGGGGAAAAGCAACTATTTTGAAATACGCCCAGAGCATTCTGTTCTCCTTAACAAAGTCCTTCCTTCCAGAGAAAGGATTTTACCAGACCCTCGCTGATACACGATGAGGGAAATGTCCAGCTCCATTTCCTTCTAACTTTTCATACGGGAGAAGGGAAATGCACAACTCCAGTGCCTTCCTGTCTCACTGAAGGGGAGAAAAGTTAACAAGTAGTTGTAAGGTTCACAGGCCAGGCCACAGACCCACAAAAAGACAGAGACCCGGTAACAGAGTCATAGAACACTTCCCCTTCACACTTACTGCCACATCAATAGGACTCCTTCATAATAACAGGGGATTATAGCTGAAAGAATTGTAATGCTCAGATTTTATTTAAGAAAGAGACTCTAAGAAAGACCAAGGGCCAGCAAAGGATACAAAAACAAGGTCAGTAAAGGAACTGTTAACCTCTGACACCTACAGATACAGCAAACAGTAAATGCAGCCTAACTCCTAGCCAGATAAGTATAAAACCTGACAAGAAAGGTCTGCTCACCCTAGTGTTTCTGCTCAATACATCATGTCCAGCTTTCAATAAAAATTATGAGATATGATAAAAGGTTAAAAAGACAAACAACACAACAAAAAAACCCACAGTCTCAAGAGACAGAGCAAGCACCAGAACTAGACTCAGAAATGACTAGAATTTTAAATAACTATAATTAGTATACTAAGAGCTCTAATGGAAAAGTAAAAAACATACAAGAACAGATGGATAATGTAAGCAGAGAGATGGAAAGAATCAAAACTATATGCTAGGAATAAAAAGTCAGTAACAGAAGTGAGGAATGCCTTTGATGGCTCATCAGTAGAAACAGCGGAGGAAAGGATCAGCGATATAAGATATGAAGATATGTGAATAGAAATATCCCAAGCTGAAAGCAAAGAGAAAACAGACCAAAGAAAAGGAACAGGTATCTAAGAATTGTGGGACAGTTATAAGAGTTGTAAGACACATGTAATAGGAATACCAGAAGGTAAAGAAAGAAAAGAACATAAGAAATATTTGAAGCAACAATGACTGAGAATTTTCCAAAATTAGTGACAGACACCAAACTTCAGATCAAGGGTCAGAGAACACAAAGGAGAGAATGTAATAAAACTACACCTACGTATATTATATTCAAACTGCAGAAAACTAACAAAAAAGAGAAACTTTTGAAAAAAAAAGCCAGAAGGAAAAAAATCTTTACTCACAGAAGAAAAAGCATAAGGATTACATCAGACTTCTCTTCAGAACCATGCAAGTGAGAGTGAGGGAAATATTTAAAGCATTGAAAGAAAAAAATAATCATCAACCTAGAATTCTATATCCAGTGAAATTATCCTTCAAATATGAAGAAAAAATAAAGACTTTCTCAGACAAAAATTGAGGGAATTGGTTGCCAGTAGACTTGCAGAAAATGTTAAAAGAAGTTCTTCAGAGAGATGGAAAATGATACAGATAAGAAAGTCTACATAAAGGAAGGAAGAGCATTAGAGCAGGAATAAATGAAGGTAAAAATAAAGTATTATATTTTCCTTATTCTTAGTTGCTCTAAAAGAGAGCTGTTCGAAGTAAGAGTAGCAACAATTTATTGGATAATTATCACTTATGAATAAATGAAATGAAGGACAGCAGAGTTAGAAGGGATGAGAGAGAGAAATTGGACACACTCTGTTAGAAGGTCCCTGCATTACTTGTGAAGTGACATAGTGTATTCAAAAGTAGGCTTAGGTTAATTGTAAATGAGTATTGCAGAATCTAGAGCAACTACTAAAATAATTTACAAACAAGTATAATTGATATGCTAAGAGAGGAGAGAAAATGGAATCATATGCTGATTTACAATCAGAAAAAGTAGAAAACAATGTGAAGATAACAAAGTCACAAAGGATAAGTGTGACAAGTAAAAAAGGGTTAAAAATATGGTAGACATCAATCCAACGGTATGAATAATCACTTTAAATGTGAATGGTCTAAATGGTAAAAGACAGAAACTGTCAGAGTAGATGAAAAAGTACATGACTGCTCAGTAAGAAACTCACTTTAATTATTAAAAAAAAATAGATTGATTAAAAGTAAAGGGATGAAGGGGGGCTCCAGCGGCTGGGGCGAGTTCCCTGCCGCGCTCATCCAGCAGCCAGTGCCCAGGCCTCGTGGGCAGCCTCTCATGGGATGCACCAGGCTGCGGAGGCTGGTGTACAGCCTGCCAGTCCTTGGCCACACCTGCTTGTGTGTCCCAGATCTGAAGGGCCTGCCTGGGCCTGGGAGCGATTCTGGTCAAAGTGAAGCCAGATGGGCTGCTGCGGTGGCTCCTTGGGATTGTGATCCAGGGCTTTGCGAGCAGGGTCCTCGGGCTGGTGGGGACGAAGACACTGCAGGCACCAGACAGTGTCTTGGCTGAGGCCTACCACCACCAGGAGGAAGCCCTTTTACCCAGCCCTCATCAGCTACATGAGCTCTGGCCCCTGGTGCCTATGGTCTGGCAAGACCCCCATGTAGTCTCTACCACAAGGGCCATGAGAGGAAACAGCAACTCTGCCGAGGCTGCCCCTGGCACCATCAGGGAAGACTCCAGGGAGACTTCAGCCTCCACATCAGAAGACACCAAGAGGGGTTAACACACGAGGACTGGTGGGAAAATGAGGCTCCCAGAAATGATCTGGGCTGATCCATGAGTTTGTGGGAACATCATCCAGGCCGGTGCCTTGTGTAGGGGCCCAGAGGGAGATCCATCTGTGGTTCAGGAGCAGGGATGGTGGACTGGGCAGAGGAAGGCAACCAGAGCAACATCTACTCAGCCCAAACCCTCAGGCAGCTGTGACTCCCTAACATCCACCCAGGACCAGCTACCTCTGTTGGAAAGAACTTGCGCTCACACCCATGCTCTGCCCATCTGTCTCAGACCACTTTCCTGTCCACCTTCAACCTCACCCCAGAACAGAGTGGCTAGAGCTACCAACTTTATTTGCCTTTCCGTATCCTAAACTAGAAAGAAATTGGACCAAATCCTTTCTGTACCAAAGTGCCAGACAACTTTTTGAGTGTTTCCAAATGTGGGCTTTGCCACTTCTCATTCCCCAAAGGAGGGAACATTAAAATTCACTGTGCTGTGAAAAATTTTTAAAGTAAAGGGATGAAAGATATACAATCCTAGTATGAATCAAAGGAAGCAGAAGTGGCTATATTAATGGCAGATGAGCAGACTTCAAAAGCAAGGATAACTTTCAGGGATAAAGAGAGTCATTACATAATGATAAAGGAGTCAATTTGCCAAGAAAACATAATAGTACTTAATGTGTATGGGCCTAACAGCAGAGCATCAAAATATATGAGGCAAAAACTGACAGAATGTCAAGGAGAAATAGACAAATCCACTATTATAGTTGGAGATTTCAACATTCCTCTATCAGTAACTGACAGATCCAGGAGGCAAAGGAAAACTCAATATTGTTAAGATATCAGTTCTTCCCAGTATGATCTAAAGATTCAATGGAATCTCAAACAAAATCCCAGCAAGTTATTTTGTACATGTTGACAAACTGATTCTTCAGTTTATAGTATATCAAAAAGAAAAAGACGCAGAATTGCCAAAATAATATTGAAGAAGTCTATAGACTGACACTATGTGACTTCAAGACTAACTATAAAGCTACAGTAATTAAAACAGTGTGACACTGGTAAAATAATAGACAAATAGAAAGCACAGAAATAGGCCCACACAAATATAGCTAACTGATCTTTGACAAGGAATAAAATCAGTTCAATGGATAAAAGGATGATCTTTTAAACAAATGGTACTGGAAAAATGAGACATCTACATGGAAAAAATATGACACAGACCTTACACCTTTCTAAAAATGAACTCAAAATGAATCATAGACCTAAATGTAAAATGCAAAACTATAAAACTTCTAGAAGATAACATAGGTAGATAAAATCTACCTTGAGTTTAAAGACGACTTTTTAGAAACAATACCAAAATCACAATCCATGAAAGAAATAAAGTTGATGTCAGACTTCTTTTAAAGGAGAAAAAATTCTGGGGACTTCCCTCGTGGCATAGTGGTTAAGACTCTGCCTGCCAGCACAGGGGACACGGGTTCAAGCCCTGGTCCGGGAAGATCCCACATGCCATGGAGCAACTAAGCCTGTGTGCCACAACTACTGAGCCCGTGTGCCACAACTACTGAAGCCCACGCACCTAGAGCCCATGCTCCGCAACAAAGAGAAGCCACCACAATGAGAAGCCCGTGCACCACAATGAAGAGTAGCCCCCACTCTCCACAACTAGAGAAAGCCTGCGAGCAGCAACCCAATGCAGCCAAAAATAAATAAATAAAAATAAATTTTAAAAAAAATTCTGCTCTTTGAAAGATACTGTTAAAATAATAAAAATACAAACTACAAATTAGGAAAAAAATATTTTTAAAACCCACATCTGATAAAAAAAACACAACTTGTATATAAAATGTACAAAGAACTCTTAAAACTCAACAATAAGATAGCAAAGAACCCAGTTAAAACATGGGCAAAAGATCTGAATAGACACTTCACCAAAATATATACATATATATACATACATTTATATATATATATATATATATATATACAGATGTCGAATAAGCCTATAAAAAGATGTTCAACATCATATGTCATCAGGGAATTGCAAATTAAAAGAACAATAAGATACCATTACACAACTATTAGAATGGTTAATATCCAAAAACTGACAACACTAAATGGTAGCAAGAATGTGGAGCAACAGAAACACTCATAGGAATACAAAATAACACAGGACTTTCTTGCAAAGCCAAACACAGGCTTACCATACAATCCAGCAATTCCAATCATTTTTGTAAATGTGTTGAAACTATGTTCACACAAAAATTTGCACAGAAATATTTATAACAGCTTTATTCATAATTGCAAAACGTGGAAGCACCAAGTTCTTTAATAGATACAATGGAATAGTATTTAGCATAAAAGAAATGAGCTCTCAAGCCACAAAAAAATATGGAAGAAACTTAAATGCATATTGTCAAGTGAAAGAAGACAGTCTTGCCAAAAACCTATAGACTGTGTGAGTCTAATCATATGACATTCTGGAAAAGGCAAAACTATGGGTACAATGAATAGGTCATTATTCAACAGGGTGGGGAGAAATAAATAAGTAGAGCACAGAAGAATTTTAGGGTAGTAAAAACACTCAATGTGATATTATAAAGGTGGTCAGTGGTTGCCAGGAGTTCAGGGGAATAAAGATATGTATAAGTGGAATACAGAAGATTTTTAGGGTGGTGAATCTATTCTGTATGGTATTATAATGATGGATGCATGAGATTATGCCTTTGTCAAAAGTTGTGAAATTTACTCTTATTTCTTTGATCAGGCTTACCAAAGACTGTATTTATTGGACTTTCCCAAAAATCAACTTTTGTTTTAATGATCTGGTTTATACTATTGTTTTCTATATAGTTAATTCTTTTTCCCTCTTGTTACCTTTACTTTTTTGTATATTTTATTGTCTTTCTTCTACCTTCTTAAAATGCAAGCATAATCCATTTCTTTATGGCTTCCTAACAAATATACTTAATATTAGAAATTTTCACCCATGTACCATTTTATAGGATATGAATACACAGACATACACACACTGCTGTCATTATTTATTTCTAAATACATGTAATTTACATTTGGATTCCTCTATGACCACAGATATTTAGAAGAGCATAATTGTATTGTTTCTGGAAAATCCGGCTTGCATGACTTCTGATTTGGGAAATTTGTTGCAGTATTCTTCAAAGCCTAATAGAGGGTCAATTTGGGGGTGTATTTCATTAAATTTTGAGTGGAATAGAAATTATTTTGCATATATAAAGTCTTACACATCTATTTCAATTACTTCTTGAATTTATATTAGTTTTAGTTTAATATATATTAAAGTTATGCTATTGGGTGCCTTGAGGTTTGTAACTCATATTTTCCTGATGAATATTGCTTTTTACCAATATGACTTTAACTCACTTAATGCCTTTCACCTCAAGTTCTGTTTTCTCTGGTACTAAAATTGGCACATACCAATTTTTAATAGTTGTCAGATAGATCTTTTTCTTGTCCTCATTTAAAGCTGTAATAGAAATATCAAAAATAAATATGGCTCTTGAGATATAATTACAAAACAACTCTTTTCTCTATATATTCCTTTAAATATATTTTAAGGTATCCCCTGCTCCTGGATGAAAACTCAGGCACACCATATATTTTTAAAATTTTCTTCAGTAGTAAAATCTTTGATCCTGCAGGTTTCAAACACAGTCTGATTTTAGTCATTTAGATGTCCATTTCTGTGTGTAGGAGACAACTTTCAATCTCCTTATAGTTGTTACTTCTCATCCAGTTCAGGCTTTGAGTTGGTAGGAAGCCTGCCATCAGAAAGTGGGGCTTTCTTTACTTTTTCTCCTTCTAGCCCTTCTACTCATGCTCCTCTGTCATATTATTGATGGTCTCTTACTTGAAGTAAAGGGAGAGGACAGAGGCAAGGGAGCAGGAAATTTCTGACTTACTAGTACTATTGTAGTGATCTACCAACAGAACTCTGTTGACTCAGAAGATCTTTAAATCTGATTCTTTCCTTCCTGGAGCATGGTTGTGGGCCCATCTTGGGAGACTCTCTCAGGTACATTTTCTTTGATGCGGGCAAATCTGTCTCTATTTTATGGTTACTTCCCCTTTCTTGGATCTACAGGAATTCAGTAATATCTGTTGTTTCTCTGTATATGGTCTGCCATTCCTCCAGAGTCCTTTTGGATGGACCTAAAATGACTCCATGCCAGCTCTTTCTTTTCCATGGCCCACAGTTGAACCCTCAGAATACACTTCGTTATCCTTTTCTCTGATAAGTTCCAGAAGTATAGGCCATACTACAAAACCTGTTCCTTTACTCCATCCTTAAAGCACCTAACAAATTCATCTCTTGCCATTTAGATTTCCCAGGATGGATTCAGATACACTGGGTCCCCTAAATTCTTGGGGTTCACATAGTAAGTTCATTGAGTGGTCTTGTTGAAGGCTTTTTCATTTGTGGGGTGGGGTTCTCCAAAAATTCTCTACATATCTCATCTGTAAATCCAACCCTTTTATACCTTTCTTCTGGGCGAAGGATGGAATGGTCATATAATTGGACTTTGGTCACCTCCTTTGAAAATCTCATCCTGACCCAGCACCTCACCCTGGAATGTAATATGCATGGTGTCAGTGATTTACCTAAAACCATTTTAGCATCTTGTTACACGATCTTTCTTTATCACTTACTTTTAGGTGTGTGTATCTCAGGGTTGTTAGATGAAAATAACACTAGTTGGAAATTAGTTAAGCAGAATAGAAATTTATTTAAGGGTATTAAATAGCTCACAAAGAATGTTCACAGAGAACAACCAGATACTCAGGCTCAAGGATTACTTTACAGGAAAAACTAAGCCACAATGCAATGGCTATACTACTGAAGAATAGAAGTGCTGCTTCTTTTTGGCACAGACACCCAAATCTCACAAATCCCACTAGAAGCTGGATGCCAGACTGCAATTAATCTTTGTGAAAAGCCAAAGCCAATCTTTGTGAAAAGCCAATGCCCAAAGATTGAGGGTTATTTTCTCACTTCCCAGTTAGTCACATATATCTGCCATAATCTCAGGGGATGCTGGGAATATCTATCCTGTGGATGAGAGACTTATAATTGGGAGAGTCTCCAAAGAGGAAAGCTGTCCAAAAAAGATGAATGTTCCACAAAAAGATGAGTACCTACTTTTGTGTGTCACTTTCAAATGATAATAGCTGGATTCTTTTTAACCAGAGAGCATGTACCTTAATAGAGAAATTTATCACATTCACATTTATTGTGATGTTGGGATTATTCCTGTAACCATACTTAATATTTTCTATTTATAACACTTTCTTTTTTTCCCTTTTTTTGTTGTTGAATGGTTTAATTTTTATTCTTTTTTTGCTTCTGTTTGTGTGTGTATGTGTGTGTTTTTATCAAATTAATACATACATTAGTAACAAATCAAGTAGTACAGAAGGGTTTTTGAGAAAAAAAATCTCCTGACTTTATGTTCCCCATTCTCCAGATGACATTTCTTATAATTACAGTTTTAGTTTTTTCTAATAGTAATATCATAACTCTGATAGTTATTTTTATTTCTGTTTCTTGATCCATCAAATATACATAAATATAAGGTTTAGAAATTTCTAATTTAAATATTTCCTTAATTACTTTAAATAATACTACTTAGATTTTTTGGAAGAATAGTATGATATAATTAATGTAGATTTCTTAGGCAGGTATTAAATAGCTCAATAGATATTAATTATCATTTTCATCATCATTGGTACTTTTAGACAACTCACTATCGACTGTTCTCCAGATCCATGTCTTCTTCTCTCTTGGTTTACTTGCTGATTTTAACGGAAGATTTCTGGAATAACCATGAGTCTTTTTCTCATGTCATTCTTCAGTACTGGAAATTTCTCCTCTCTTATTCCTTTAATAATTTTTTTCTTACATCTTCTTAGATCTCTTATCCTGAGATTTCTATTATTTGCATGTTGAATCTCTAGAATAGGTCTTTATGTGTCTTATCTTTACTCTCACATTTTTCATTTTGTCTTTTTCTCCCATCTTTTTTAAACATTTGTCCCTATCACCTCCTTCTAGTCTCCCAGCCCCTGCCACATTACATGTCGAGATCATCTGGGATTTGAGATCCAGATGGTTAGGTTATTATTTTTTTAGATTGTGCATAAGTAATTTTTAGAATTAACTAAATGTTTTATGTATTTCTTTGGACTGAAATTTTGCTTGCTTATTTCCTAGTTTGTTTGCCCTTTGTATCTTATGATTTTATTGTGTATACGTATGTCTGTACATATGTATATTTATCTTTAAGGTCTTTTTCTAAGGATTTTTTTAGAGTTTATGTGTGGCAAATTTTTTTCGATATTTTAATTCTAAATGTCTTTGGTAGGCCTTTCAAGTTTCATGACACTTACATGAAGTATAGAATTTTAGGTTCAAAATCATTTCCTTCATAATAGTCAACCTTTTGCTCCAGTGTTTTCTAATATACATGGTTTTTGATGAGAAGCATGATGTCAATTTGATTTTCATTGCTTTGTAGAAAACCTATTTTTATCTTTCTGGAAACTAAATTTTCTCATTATCCTCAGTGTTTTCTAAAATTTCTCCCATGAAGTGAAATTATTGCATACATTCTGCTTCATACTAAGTTTACCTCAAAAGCTAAAAAATCTTTTATTTTATTAGCTTTGAAATTATTTTATATCCTCTTGTTCTTAATAATTTCCTCTCCTCCATTTTTTTTCTCCTCTATTACAATTTCAAAATTTAGATGGAATTTCTCTTGAAATTTTTAGATTTCTATTCTATGACTAATATGACTTATCAGAAATATTATGTTATCTCTTATTATTTTGAAAAAAATTTTAGGAGAATTACCCTGTTTAACTACCCTGATTCATAGCTATCTCTCTGACAGTGATATAAGGGTGGGATAAGATATACTCCCAGCTAGAGAGTTCCTGTAATTCTGATTGTGGAAGATTTTAAGGTCCTCCTGAAAGTTGTCATATACCTGGATACTTATCAGCTTCTCCCAATCACTTGCTATTTTAACTTGCCCCACTGAACCAGGTCAGAAGGGAAAAGGTAAGCTACCCAGGCATGCAGGACATATTTCCCCAATTTATCACATTCACCATTGTCCTTGTGCACCCTCCTCCTACTGAATCTTTGACTCTTAGCTTTGAAGGTCTATAGAACAACTGTCCAGGCTTCTGTATATGTCTTGACCTTCAATTATTGCCATGTATCCAATTCTATCTCCTTTGTATTTGTTTAAGAATTTCTTGAAATTTCTGCTTCACTGACAGTTTTTTTAAACATAGTAATTATTTAATTCTTTTAAAAAATCAAATGTTGAACAGGGGGAAGTTAGATATGTGCTCTCAGTTTGCTGTCTTAACCCAGTTTCCCCATAACACATTCAAGGATACTGTTTTTTGAGAATGATACTCTAGGTACCAAGTTCAAGCCCAATACAGTTCATTATGTTTAAAGTCCTGGAGTCTGACCAGAATGCTATAAGCATGATGGCCAAGAACAGAAAAGACCAGGATTTGAAATGGACTTTGGCTGAGTCTGGGATGTTATACTTGCTGCTATTTTTTTATGGGGTTTTTTGTCCAGAATAATTAAATAATTGCTTTCATAATGTGGATATTTAGTCCCTTTTAAAAATACATCATTTGAGTATTGAAAAGCCACTATATTTAAAGGAAAAATTATTTAATTGCACATGAGTAATTTCATCTGCAAGTTGCATCCACACACACAAAAAAAACTGAGCTTCAAAGGGGATCATAAAAGAATCAGAATAATTTTGAGAACTCTTGAGATGTTAACATTTTTTTACCCAATAATAATACTTTAAAAAAATGAAGTAAGCATTTAATAATAAAAATAAAGAATAGTATTCTAAGCCTAATTGGTTTTGTCTGTCAATGTTTTGATCATAGATTATTTAATTTTAAAAAATGTTTTCCAGGTACAATAAAGAAACACCAAACTATTATGTGGTACTGTCTGAGAGGATAACTTGTGCACTGAGGTAAAAGGATAAATATCCAAAAGTTAACATGCCAGGCTGAAGTCTGGAACAAGTTGAGTTTTATTTACTCAGTAAATATGATAAAATCTCACCTTTCTCCCCTCTCCCATCATTATTAGCTCAGAAAGAAGAAAAGATAAAATTAATAAATTCTAACTCTCTTTTGTCTCCAGGAGTGGGTTTGAAACTACACATTTATGACTAGAACTAAGAGGTAGTATTGTATGTAAAAGACTATTAATGATGGAATCAAGTTTAAATCTTGAGTATCAGAGTAGACAATGATTCATACATTTCTAGAGAAGAGAATGGGAATGTAAGTGACCAAATAATAAATGGATAAAAATGTTTGGAGTATGTTAGAGATCATTTATTTCAGAAACCCTTAACCAGTGGTCCGTGGATCCTTAGTGGGAGCACTTCTGAAGGTCAGTGACTCACTTGAATTTAAATCCAAAAATTTCTAGATGTACGTGCATTTCTAGCTGTCATCAGGCTCTCAAAATCTATGTCAGACCCCAAAGATCTATAACTTTGTTGACATCAATGATCAATGACCAAGAATCTATAAGTTTGTAGAAATCTGACCAATGACTGAGCTATTTTGGTCTCCAGGGAGCCCTGGGTTGGTTGACATCAAGACCATACATGTGTCTTGTGTTCTACCTTAAGCCATTATTTGATTCTAAAGATTTTCTTGTCAGATCTATAAACATAGAACAGTATAAATCATACTTTAGTAAGAAAATAAATCCCAGAACAGTAGAGGATGTGATCTCTGCAGTAGCATTATTGTCTGCTTTCCATTTATTTTACCTTGAAGGTTTTTATATTAGCATTATTTTTATAATTTTTCTAATGCTAAAAAAAAATGCTCTTGAAAAGTGCACCATCTGTGCTTTGTCTGATTATCTGGTCCAAATGGAATGGATGTCAAATTCTGAGTCCCTTTTATTTTTATGAAAATAAAAAGAAGCTTCACTTCTAACTCAGCTTTATGAGTGAATCAGTGAGAAGTCATCTACTGCATAATCTTCCCCCTAGAAAGTGATAAATATTTACAGTATATAATAAGATTTCATGTCAAAAATTGATGGTATTTATCGTGTTTTAATAAAAGCAGATTTGAAAACATTAGTTTTATTAAACAAAAAGAAGGATATTGTTTTAAAAATTGCCATTTTCATATTTGCTTTTTCTGTGGAGACCTTATATACAAAGGCAGATTTTTAGCTAACTATATTACTATGGAAATCAGCTCCAACTGAATAGAAATAGTACAAAATAATGAAAACACTAATACATCTTTACACATTGTATTATTCATCTATCAATTACTTTCCCTTTTGTGGGACCCACTCTTCCAGGTTTGGCTGTTTAACAGTCATATTTTTCCAATATTTATTCTCAATTTCTTTTTTCAATCTTTATCCTAAGAGTTAACTAAAAAAGAATATTTAAAAGGTCATGTTGTCCTTTCCTGTGCAAATCTGGGAGATAAGGATGTTACTAACGCATTTTCTAATTTTTTAAGTAAATGTTAAGGGGAACATTTGGTTCTCTTATGAAAAGCTTTTCACAAACAGGTCAAATATGTTACAGGTGGTAGAAACATAGATTTTCCTTCCCAACCTGCCTAGGTCCCCTAACTCCTGAGGAAGTAGATTTGAAAGGATTATCTCTCACCTTGGTTAGAGGATCACTTAAAAGTTTGAGTTTTAGGAGCTAATATCTCTCCTACAGTGAAAAGTCTCTTAGAGATTGATCTGGAGAAGGTAATGGTGCCTACAGCCAATGATGAGAATATCTGGTCACAAGTGACTAAATCAGAGATTATAACTCAAATGATTTTCAGTGTCTGGTACAAAATAATAAATGGCTAGTGACCACAGCTAACTGAAAAGTATGGGCTCACATAGACACTAAGATTTGCATTTTAAAACAATAGTGTACTGGCCAGGAAAAACACATCTGTGGGCTAAATTCAGCCAGTGGGGCACCAGATTTTGATCCCCAAACTACACAATATGTCAAAGCTTATGAGACTGATTTTGTCCTTCCCTCTTTCACACTCATCTGTTAGTCAGCTTGTTGTTGTTTGATGTATTTCCCCCTCCCCAGCAATGTTTTTTTTTTTTTTTCTGGTTGTTATGTTTATTCTTCACTGAGGTTTTTTGTTTTTTGCTTTCTAAATAGATAATACATTCTTGTGGTTCAAAAAGAAAAGAAAATATAAAGTGATATACAGTGAGAGCCTTTCTTTCTTCTACCTTTGCCTTTACATGTCCAGTCCCCATCCTGAGTTCCATACCCTGACAGATAACTTTTATTACTGGTTTTGGTGCTTCCACCAATGTTACTATATTTGTAAGCAAGCCAATAAATACATACACACGGATTCTTATGTTCCCTATTATAGTCAAAATATTGTATGATAAATACATATTTTTCTTTTTAAAGCCTATTGTTAGAAAACCACTTTTTACTTAAAAATAAACATATGAATATATAAAAATATATTAATATACACACACCTTTAGCATATATCTACCCTAGTCACCTTTATATATACCTATACAAAGTGTTTCCCCATTCTTTTATACAGCTGCATTATATCCCTTTGTAAAGTTATATATTATAATTTATTTAACTAGTTCAATACTGGTGGATAGTCAAGTGATTTCCAAACATTTTCTATTAGAAAAGCTGCTGCATGCATCATCTTGCATGAATAGCAATCTGCATGCATTATTTTGCACATGTACAAGTGTGCAAAATAAATAAATAGTAGAAATATGATGGCTGGGTCAAAAGTGAAAGTATTTATAATTTTGACAAATATTGCTAAATTACCCTTAGAAATCATATCTGTTTGAGTCAATATCTGTCCTCACCATATCTAGTCCACTACCTTTGCAAATGAAAGGTGCTATCAAACTGTTCAATTTTTCCAATCTAGTGGTTAACAAAAGATGTTCTAGTGTAGTTTTAATGAGTATTTTTTCATATTATAAGTGAGATTGAGAGTCTTCTCATGTGTTTTAAAGCCATTTATGTTTACTTTCCCATTAATTTCCAAAATAAAAACATAAATAAAATTTACCGCTATCCTGTTTTCTAATTAATTAATCCATGTTGTCATAGTAATACCACAAAGCAAACAACCACAAGACCTTCACGGCAGTCCCTCACTCTTGAACTTCAGTGGTGGCCAGGGCAGTTCCTCTCCAGGCTTTGGTGGCTGAAGCAGCTCTGTTCCATACTACAAGTCGGCCTGTGATGCTCTCCTCTGTGTATCTCTCACTCTCTGCCCAAACCAGCGGGCCAGTTGAGACCAGTTATTTCATGGCAATGGCAGAAGCACAGAGGCCTCGCTCTCTGCACAAGCGCACTGCAAGCCTCTACTTGGATCCCATCTGCTGGCCTCCCATTTGCCAAAGAAAGCCACACGTCCGAGCAGTCAGTCAAGAGGTAGAGGACATATACAGGGAGAGCTGAACAAGTGGGACCAACATTCAATCTGCCAAACTTCCTCTGCTTTCCTTCAGTTTATCTCATTTTCCCTTTTCTAACTTTTTTGAGTTGGATATCTATTCATGACTCCATTTTTTACTGACTTTAAGTATTTTAAGATTGTGAATCTTCTAAACCCTGTTTTAACTACCTCCCATAGATTCTGTTTTTATTACTTTTTTCCTATATATGATGCAATTTCATTTTTTATTTATCCTTCAACCTAGACTTTAAGAAAATGTTTTTACTAATTTTAGATAAAAGGGCCTATTTGTTGTCTAGTTTTATCGCATGGGGATTAAAGAAGGTTGTATCTGAGATTCCTGTTTACTTTTAACTCAGAATAGATTAAGGATTTTCTGGTGGTCTAATATGTGGCCAATTTTCCTAAATATTCCCACGCCAATTCAAAATTAATAAGGTACATAATTATCTTATCAATTAGCTCTACCTTATTGTTTATGTTATTTCAATATTCTATATACTTAATTATTTCCATTCACTTGACCTGACATAGACCAAAAGAGGTGAATTAATGTTTCCCACTAGTGCTTTTTGTCTATTTCTGCTTCTATCACGTGTAATTTATACTATATGAATGTTTGGTGTGTAGATATTCATAACTGTGTTATGCCCACTGTGAGTTACACACTTCTGCACTATTAGGTTTTCTTTTTTGATGCAGTTTGGCTGGAATCCCTGCTTTATTTTTGTTTGTAGTTTCTGGTCTATCCTTTTTAATTATTTTATTTTCAGCCTTTCTGGAGTAATTTTTAAATGAGTCTATGCCATGGAGCATAGAATTGGGTTGTGTAATCCATCCTGGAAATTCTCTTCTTTTAAAAGTTAAGTTAAACCTTTTAATAGGTGAGTTATTGATATAAAAATTAGGTTTTGTCTTTATTCCATGATGTTATTTGTACTACCTTTTCTTTGTGATTTTAAAGGCTTTCATTATCAAGTCTATTTCCTGTGCTTTTTGTGTGTTGTTTTTCTGCTATTCAAATTATGAGTTTTTTCTTTAGTTGTTATCTTTATAATAATAAATATTTATATAAGACCCTTAGTCATGTACTTCTTTTAACTACATCTCTAAGTTCCCTGCTATGAATAATGATTAAAAATTAAGATACTTCCTCTTCCTTTTCCCTCTATTCCTTCTTCTCTCTCTCCTGACTTTAGTTACTAATTGTGTTTACTTTTAATAAACGAGACAATGAGTTTGTTGAACTTCTGACCCCCTTTCTCCCTTGCATATCCAATTTTTATTATATAATTTCTACATAGTCAAGGCACATTATATTTATTCTGACATCTCAACCTCCATACTTTTTTTTGCTTAGGTTCTACAGGTGAACATGTTCCATATTTATTTTCAGCCCTTTTGCCACTGTTCACCTTGTTACTTTTTAGTTGGCCAAAATTCATTGAACCCTGCAGAAAGGTTCAATAGGACAATATTCTCTGAGTTCTTGCAGGGCCAAAACTGTTCATAGACTTTATATATATATTGATAAAATAAAAATTTGGTAGTTAAATAATCTTTGTCTCATACTCTTTACTAGGGTATGTTGTTGCTCTGCAGCCTTTTGTATTGAATGTTGATAAGAAGAAATACAAGGCCAGTATTTTGTTCTACTAGGAATTTTTAATTTTTTCCCTAAATGCTGCTGCAGTGGTGACTCCTCCTCTCCCTCCTCCTCTTTTTCCTCCTTTTGCTTCATTTTTAAAGTTCAAGTGTAAGTCTTAAAGTTGACCATACTGGACCATTTTCATGCTTTACTCAGTGTCCTTTGAAAATGTTGAAATTTATTGGAGCCTTGTGATCCTGGAAAACAGCAAAGATTAAAGAAATACCCCTATCCTTTTCTGTTCTGGGAAACTGCTTATTACAAAGAACCACCCTTCCGTGTATGACTTAGATAAAACTCACGGATTACCTGTGACAAGGGAGACACAGACCTTCCAAATTCCCATTCTTTGCCTCATAAATGATTAGTTGAACTGTTTTGTCCTCACTGATCAATGAGAAAAAAATGCTTGTTAACTAAACTTTGGTTAATTTCTCTCCTTCCCCCCAAATATCTGAACTTTGACCCACTCTCTGCCTAAGCCAGCACACAACCCCCTTCTTTAAGGGCCGCAGGACAATAGGCTGACCTCAGAGTAAAATATTCTCTGATTTGTTGCCTTATCATAGAGATTTCTTCTGCTCCTGCACCATCTGGGCACAGGGAAACTTAAGTCTTACATCCATCCTGGGTGATCTTATGAAAATTTACATAGTTTTAATTTATATTCAAATCCTCAAATTCTCTGGGTATTCTATTATACCCTCTAGGATTAAACATAGTGGGAGATGAAGCATGGAGAAAGCAGAGTGAAAGACTCAAGGTCCCTTTGCTGGGATCCATCATTATCAATTTTCTTTTGTACTCTCCCCCTTTTCTTCACCATTCTCCCATTTCATGAAGTCTTTACCCTCAATGTTAGGAAAAACTGAAAACTGATCTCTTATTCTAATTCTTTTTATCTTGAGCCTAAAATAGGGCTTCAGAAAGTCCAAACTTTCCTTTTTCTCCAGGTTTAGTGCATTTTCCTCCCTTGAAGTAATCAGTACTAAATGAGAAGTCATCAATGCCTGAACGTGGAGTAAGGAATTACAGAGGAAAGAACAGAATCGTATCCTACGTGGATATGAGCTGGGAAATGGTTTTGTTAACATGACAGAAGTGCCTTGAGTCACTTACAGTCTCATCAAGGTCCCCATTCTCCCAGGTCCCAAGATCCTGCAACATATCTGGATGAGTTTGGGGAGGAGTATCTCTGCCAGGTAGCTAGTCAAACATGAGCGGGTCCCGCCCCATCCTGGGTGGAGTCATCTCTCCCAGGACGCTAGGAATCAGAGCATGCCCAGAGATCCTCCCTCTTCTAGCCAAGGACCACCGCTAAGTTCCCAGGCTTATCAGGACCAAGCAAGATAAAACGGCCAGCACAGTTTGGCTCAGGCTCACCAAGACTTAAAAGGTGACTCAAAGTAACCCGGGGTTCATTATATCATATTTGTAATACATTAGCATTGTATTTTTTACCCGCCCAGCCCCGCTCCGCGCTGTGGGTTTTCCTTGGGTGCTTATGGGTAAGCGCCCGCGCACTAAGGGAAAGGATATATAACCTAAAATGGTCTGCCAGCTTGTCAGTCAAATGTGGTAGGATGCGGGGAGGGACCACCACTCTAAAGCACCCAACCCTACCTTCACTGCTGCTGCTTCTGATTTCCAGACAGCCCTGTTGTCACATCCTTTCTCCAGAGTGTACTCTTGCTTTGCTTAATAAAACTCCTGCTGCTTGGAACTGCTCTATGTCTCTCATCTGAATTCTTTCCCTTGAGAGGACAAGGCCCGAGGAAATTGCCATTCCACCAGTAACATCTCCATTCCCTGGACAGAGCACAGCAACATCCTGGAAAGTCTCAAGTCCAAATCCTATAGGTAATAGGGTGTGGAGTTAACCTATCCCCACCTTTGCCACAGTTGGCCAAATAACACCCATTTATGCCTCTCCCCTCTATTTTATTACATTTTCTTTAAATACTCAAGATACAGTTTACTGGCCGCTCAGAGTTCTGTTAATAACACCTTAATTTTCAACCCATTATTACATAATTCTCTTCCTTTTATAATAGAAAATGTTTCCATCTCTCCAAGTCTCTGTTTCTTCATCTATAAAATAGAAATTATTATATTAAAATATAATAAGTATTATATACTTATGACCCTATAATGAGAATATGCTGAGATTGAAGATCTGATCCCATTGTGTACATTAGAAATGACCATATAGATATCAATTATAATTAAATGTTTACAATATATAGTAATTCCTATGATTATGAAATATTAGCAAACAGATCTGAAGAAGCCTCTAAAAATACAAAGAAAAACACTGGGAATGCTAGTTTCCCAAGGCCCCTCATGGTCTTCTTTCCCCGGGGCTGTACGTACCTTCAGGAACTGTATATTCCTGGGGTCTTGTCTCAGACAGGTGCTCCTCTAGCCTCAGTGTGCAAGTCAGTTGTCATTAGAGTAATGTGACCAGGCTCAACCAGCTGAGTTAGTTAGGGCTACAGTGCCTGTCCATCAAGGCAAAACTGTCTAATGACTTGTAGCACCGTGAGCAGCAGAGAGGCTATCACCTGTAACATGTTCTATCTGGTATTTTAACTGGCCTGAGCCCTAAAGTCTAACCCACATTGGGGAATTCCTACCCTCCTCAGAAGGGCTCTACTTTTTGATCTGGCTCTTATTTTTGCATCTAATCTTCAGAAAGAATGATGGATTGGGGAAGGGATTGTGTGGCTTCTGTAAGTTTATTTTCAACAAGAGCCAAGGAAAGGGGAAGGGAGTCCTGGAGTCCAGCACAAGGTTTCCTTCTGGTCCTGGGTGAGCAGGCATCCTGATACCTCCGCGGCTGCTTTACACCCATCATTGTGGGGATCACTGTGATTCGTTTGGCCCAACGAGTGACAGAGCCATCTGTTGTCAGGGAACCCAATTCAGAGCTGTCCAGTCAGAGGACAAAACAAAAGCCATCTCTGAATCACAGGACAGAAGAAGAACTGCAGTCATCGGCTGATATTTGTTCCTTTGAATAAGGTTTTCTCTGCAAGCAGGTGGAAGGATGTACCTTACAGGGCCTCTGTGATTGGCTCCCAGCCAGTCTTACGCATTTTTCACAGCTGGCATCAAGGTAAACTAATTTTTTTACTTAATTGACCCCTATTACTTTCATTTTCATAGCTCACCACCAGTTGATGGGATACAATTTAATATAATGCAATTCATGTTATAGCATCCTTCATAGAAAAGCATCAAAAAAAAATGAGTTAAAACCTAAGTGCCCACCAGTGGGGGTGGGGAAGATGGAAACAGGACTGTAGAACACAACATAAACCTAAGAGAAAAGAGAGCTCTACAAAATATAAAAAGAATTGCTGCTACCTACACTGAGAGAGAAAGAGAGAATAAAAAGCAAGCTGGACAACAAATGGTCATAATTCCTTCACTGAGATGCTTCTAAGAATCCAAGAAACCTTCCCAAAGGAGATAACATATAGCTGTGCCTTGAAGAGGTGTGAGGGAAGCGGACACCAAGCTGGTGAGGACAAGGAAGGCTGTTCCAAGCAGAGGGGAAGCAAGAGCAGCAGGGAAGGCTGTGGAAAAGCAGACGTGCCCCCCAACGGAGACACCTGCCTTCCCCTCGCTGTCCTTTCCTCCCCCACCCCACCACCTGACGTATTTATTCATTCCTTTATTTTTATATCACGTTGGACTTGCATATTTTTATTATTTTTTTTTGGACTTGCATATTTTTATTTTCTTCCATGGATTATAATCCACTTCTAGCATTATGTATATGATATTCAAATTGTTCCTGATTTTGGACATCAGGCTTTTCTGTCCTTTTGATATGTCTCCAATATTCTTTGAGTACATTCTTACTTCCCTGAACAACTCGTTTTGTATTTTTTTTAAGCTTTAGGTCTAGCGTTAATCTTTCCTCCAAAGAGCCCTGGTACCTTTCAGTGGAGAATGGTATTTAGGAGCCAGTATCTGAGTACTAGCTGTGCTCATTGCTATTCATATTTCATTGCTTGCAGCCTCTTTCAGTGTTCAGAGCTAGGGGAAAACAGCAAATTCACACACACACATTTCTGTATCTATGTATTTATGTATTAAAAACGATGAATTTACCTGATAATTCCAATTCCAGTGCACACATCTCTTTATTTATTCTAGCTGCCTCCCTTCCATATTTACAACTCCAACAGAGGAAAATCTGGCACCCATTTTCATTAATATATTTTCTTATTTGCTCAATCACAGGACACACAGAGAGTTGTTTCAGAATTGTTTGTCCATTGTGAAATTCATTCCTACTAAGTACAGTTTAATATTTGGGTTTTTTATTGTCAAATTTGTGTACAGTAAAATATATAAATTTTCAGTGTACAATTCAATGAATTTTGATAAATGCCTGCATCCATGTAATTCACACTGCTATGAAGACATAGAAAGAAGGTTTTATCATTGTAGAAAGTTCCCTCTTCCCTCTTCCTCGTAAATACCCTGCTCCAGTAAGTTAGTGTTCCGTCTTCTAAAAATTCATACATATGAAATCTTACAGTGTACATTGTTTTCTTTCTGGCCTCATTTTCTTAGTATATTGTCTGAAAGATTCATGTTATTGTATGAGTGAAGAGCTTTTCATTTTTGTTGCTTAATATTATTCCAGTATATGAATATATCAAAATTCTTTATTCTTTTGTTGTAGGCATTTGGGTTCTTTCTATTTAGGACTAGTATGAATAAATCTACTATGAACATTTCCCATAAAGTCTTGCGTGGAAATATATTCTCATTTTTCTTGGGTAAATTCCTAGGGGTGAAATTGTTAGATCATAGGAGGATATATGCTCAACTTGAAGAAGAAAAAAACTTAACAGTTTTCCAAACTGATTGCACTGTGTTACATTCCATCATCAGTGTATGAGAAGTCTGCTTGCTGCCATATCCTTGACAACATTTAGCATCATTGGTCTTTTTTAATTTAACCATCCTACTAAGTGTGGAGTGATAACGCTTTGTGATTTAATTGCATTTCCCTGCTGACTAATGATGTTGAACTTTTTATTCATTTACTCATTGGCCATATATATTTCTTCCTTTGTGAAGTCTCTGTTCAGGTTTTTCTTCATGGAATTGTTTGTCTTTTTGTTATTGAATTGTGGGATACAAATTATTTGTTTTTTGGCAAATATGTTTGAAAATAATTTCTCCCAAAATCTTCAGTCATGAAGATATTTTCCTGATTTTTCTTGATATTTTTCTTGATATTTTCTTAGGTTTTTCTTTTATAATCTCTATACCTTTAGATTGTAAGATTAGGTCTAGGATCCATCTCAAATTAACCTATGGCATGATGTAGAAGCCAAAGTTTATTTTTTTCCATGTGTGTATTTTCAGTTGTCCAAACATCATTTATTGACATTCCCCAGCAGTACCGTCAAAAATCAATTGACTATGTGAGTGTGGATGTATTTATGAATTCTCTATTCCATTTTTTAACTATCCTTTCATAAATACCACACTGTCCTGATTAATGTAGCTTCATAGCAAGTAAGTCTTGAAGTTAAAAATGTAAGCCCTCCTATATTATTTTCCTTTTTCAAGATTACTTTCACTATTCTAGGTTATTTGCACTTCCATATGAATTTTAGAATAGCTTGTCAATTTCCAAAAATAAAAAAACTTGCTGAGATTATGATTTGGCTTATACTGAATCTGTACAACTTGGGGAGAGTTGACATCTTGACAACCTTGACTCTTCCAATCCATTAGCATGGTACATCTCACACTTTATTCATGATTTCTTTCTTATTAATCTTTTGCGGATTCAGTGTAGAGGTTTTTAATCTATTGCTACATTTATCCTTACATATTTTATGTTTTCAGTGCTATTTTAAACGGAACTTTTAAACTTTTATTTCCTAAATCTTTGCTTCAAGTATATTAACTTTGTATACTATGACCTTGCTAAATTCACTATTACATCTAGTAGATGTTTTGTATATTCTTCAGGATTTACCACATAATCATGTCATCTGCATATATTAAGAGTTTTAATTCTTCCTTCTAATCTTTATACCTTTTACTTGCCTTATTTCACTTTCTTAAACTTCTACTACAATGTAGAACAGAAATGATGAGAGAGAATATCCTTGCCTTGATCATTCTCTTAAAGGGAAAGTATAAACCCTTAAAGAGAAAAATGTGAAACCCCTCATAAATTCTCATGCAGTCCGGGTACAAGGTTCCTGCTAGTTCTCTCTGTACTGTTCTAATATTAGCATATATGTTGTCAAAACAAGTACATACTTCCTCTGCAAATCTGTGGTTTTCTTGAGGTCAGAATTTAGGATTGAGTCATCTTTCAAGTTCAGGCACCTAGAAGAATGCCTCAAACATGTAAGAAATCCAAAAAGCATTTTTAAAACAAATAAATAACAAGATTGATTTTAAAAGAAAGGAGATTATTTTTAAGAGATAACTCTAATAAGAGCATAGGACCTTATTTCCCAAAGGATATACCATCCAATACTTGTTCTGAGAGAAAATGCAATGTATTTACTTTTTAAAAATATGTTTTTGGACAAATAAACTTGGAGGACTCTGGATTAAAAGAGAAATCAGATTTATTTCTGTAATAGAGTAGATGGTTTAGACCTACAACTCACTTGTAGAAAATTCTATGGTATGTCTATATAACTAAATTCCTTTATAATCTCCATTTCTAATGATGGGTAGAAAATAATAATGTAAACTTTCCAGTTACAGGTAACTCAATCTTTTCCAGTTTAAAATCTTTTCACTCAATTTAAAGTTTAAACTCTCTTTCAAACCATTTTTTCTCCTCCAGATTGTCTCCCATAATTTCCTTTCCAAAATGGTGTCTGGAATTGGAATTAAATGATTTCTGGGTGTTCTCTTGTTGAACCCTGATCACCTAAATCTGGGAAGTGGCCTTTTTTCTGACTGCATCTGCTTCTCAAGGTGTAACTCATTGCCTGTTCTCCCAGGAAAATCAAAGCCTTGAAAGCATCCCATCACCACTCTGAATCCCCTGCTTTTCAGCGAAAATGTCTTTCTGCTTTACTGTTTTTCAAATGGGATCACCTTGTCATTTACTGTGGTGAACCATAGCAGATAGGTATCAACTATTTCCAGTTGCCCAGTGGCATCATGGAAGAATTTTGAATTCCCTCCACACCAGACATCTGTAAAGGGAGATTCCCTTGATAAAATTCCCTGCTGTTTTTCTGCCTAAGTATGTGTATCATCTTTTCTCTTCCACTGTGGCCATCTTATATTGGCACAAGAGGTGACCTTGCCAGTCAGTGACCTTTCAGAGTTGCCATCAGTAAAGAGAATGCACACGCCTTGGGTTTCAACTTTCCTTTCAACCTGCCTGGAGTTTTCACCTCACAGTTTTGGTGCACCTTGGATCAAGGTCCATGGAGGTGAAGGCACTGGGTCCCTGAAGGATCCAGGCTGCATCTTTATCCTCTACTTATCCCTTCCAAATACCTCCTCTTCCCATGATGAAAAGTATCATGTTCCTTTCTCTGTCTGGTAGGCATTCCTCATACACCACTGCTTTCTGAATAACCTGTCAATATTTTTGGTAAAAAGACCTAGAGATTATCATACTAAATGAAGTAAGTCAGACAGAAAAAGAAAAATATCATATGATATCGCTTACATGTGGGATCTAATAAAAAATACAAATGAACTTATTTACAAAAACAAAATAGACCCACAGACATAGAGAACAAATTTATGGTTACCAAAGGGGAAATGGGGAGAGGGAAAAATTGGGAATTTGGGATTAACATACACACAATACTATATATAAAATAGGTAAGCAATAAGGACTTACTATATAGCACAGGGAACTGTACTCAGTATCTTGCAATAACCTACAGTGGAAAAGAATCTGAAAAAGAATATATGTGTATATATATATATATATATATATATATATATATATATATATATATATATATATAAAACTGAATATATATATATATATATAAAACTGAATATATATATATATATATATATATATAAAACTGAATCACTTTGCTGTACATCTAAAACATTGTAAATCAACTATACTTCAATAAAAAATTAAATTTAAAAAGAAAATAGTTGAGTTATCTATGATTCCACTAAGCCTGGATCTTAATATGTAAATATCTTTTGGAATTTATAAATCCATTCTCTCTCAATAAACCTGGGATTTTAAGACTTTCTGGCCATGATCTTCATAGTCCCCTTTTGGAAGTTGGGTGTTGAATATTGACTCTTTCTCTTCAAATCCTTGCTATAATTATCCTAATTTTCCCTAAGGCACTGGGTGCTTCAGAATGAGCAGGGTGGTGATCATGGGTAATGGAAGAAGACAAAAGCACATCACTATCTTCATGTTACTCAGGACTCCTGAAAGTTTTAATGTGCTAACAGGTTTTATGACTGCAAGCATGGAAGGTATGGTCTATAGCATTTTACAACTTATTTGAGTACAGATCATTTCCTTTAAAGAACACTTCTAAAAATAGAGCTACCATATGATCCTGCAATCCCACTACTAGGCATATAACTGAAGAAAATGATAATCCAAAAAGACACATGCACCCCAAAGTTCATAGCAGCACTATAGCTATGAACTTTACACTTTACAATAGCCAAGATGTGGAAGCAACCTGAATGTCCATCGACAGATGAAAGGATAAAGAAGATGTGGTACATATACAATGGACTACTACTCAGCCATAAAAAAGAATGAAATAATGCCATTTGCAGCAACATGGATGGACCTAGAGATTATCATACTGAGTGAAGTAAGTCAGAAAGAGAAAGACAAATACCATATGATATCACTTATATGTGGAATCTAGAAAAAATGATACAAATGAACTTATTTATAAAACAGAAACAGACTCACAAACACAGAAAACAAACTTATGGCTACCAAAGGGGAAGGGGGGGATAAATTAGGAGTTTGGGATTAGCAGATACACACTACTATTATATAAAATAGATAAACAACAAGTTCCTACTGCATAACAACTATACTCAATATCTTGTAATAACTTATAATGGAAAAGAATCTGAAAAAATACTATATATAAAACTGACTCACTTTGCTGTATACCTGAAACTAATGCAACATTGTAAATCAACTATACTTCAATTTAAAAAAAAAAAGAACATCTGGCTAGACTACCACTCCACTGGAAATACTCTGAGGATCAAAGGAGCAAAAGGCACATTGCAAAACAGGCAAAACTGAGAGCAGGGGTGTCAGTTAAGGGGTTACTTCATTTGTCCAGAAGAGAGGTGATAAAGATCTGAACTGGAGAAATGGCAGTAGCCAGGAAGTTGAGGAACATAGTCAATAGGTAGGTAGAAAATAAAGTTACACAATCTGGTGAGAATATTCACTCTAATGAAATGAGATCCTAGATACTTCTAACAATATGCTATATACATTTTTAAATTTCAAGAAGGCAACTGGATGAAAACCAGAGGCATATCTCCATGAAACAGATATTTATAAAGTAGATGTGGAAGGAACACATATTTCTTTTGGGTTCACATTGAAGAGAAATTTTCCTAAGACAACTGATTATGTTTTATCCTGCCCTTCTTGGTCTATGAAATGTATCAGAAAGATTTCCCTTGATTTATCAAGATCTTTAAATACAGACCTACCAATGGTGTGAGAAAGATGAAACAAAAATAATCCTCAAATGAGTGGGTCAGTGAAATTCTGGATCAAAAGCAATTTCTATATTTTAAGCACCAAATATTTTTCTAACATGTTAGAATATCTTTTATAAGGCTCCACTGATTTATACATTTTACTTCCTAAGCCTAGTATGATGTGTTTATCGTAATGTAATTTGAACATAGGAGGAAAAAAAGAAGGCAAATTTAGTCATAAAACCACATTCATTGATAGTATTAAATATAGCGTAATACATTTCAAATGTTTCAGGCTTATTAGAATAGAACTGACTCATCAGAATAGAATGGGTGATTTTTAAAATAGAGACAAAGCAACGTTGCTCTGTTTCTTTTGAGCAAGGACAGTGACAATTAGATAAAAATTACTAATAAGGTGTGTCCCAGAAAATGGCTTTTTCCTCTATATCTTACATAGAGTGACAAAAAAATTACAACAGCTAAAACAACAACAACAAAAAAAAACAACGAATGAAATAAATTGGGGTGTGTGGCAGATTGCTGGGGGAAAATGGCCATATTTATTTCCCACCCCGCCTTTTATTCACACCCCTCTGCAATGTGACTTTGCAGCTAATGAATCAAAGGTGAACTCTGCTTTCCCTCCTTTTGTATCTGATCTGACTTTACAATTTGCTTTGCCTAACAGAATTAGGTGGAAGTGACACCATGCCTGTTGGAAGCCAAGGCACGTCTCTGTCTGCAGGACCTCTTCCCAGCCCCAGGTCCTCGAGCCGATGCTAGCCTGCTGGATGATGAAGGAACATGGCAGCAGTGATGTGTCATCCCAGCTGAAGCCATCCTAGACCAACCAGCTCTGATAATTCACCAAAACCAGCTAAGACCAGAAGCACTGTCCAGATAGAGCCAGTCCAAATTGCCAAATATAGAATTAAAGAATAAATTCTGGTTGTTGTTTTAAGCTGCTAAATTTGGGGATGGTTTGCTGTTCAGTAACCAAATCAATAGTTTAGATGGTTTCTTTCCTGAACTATGTTAATCACCTCTCAGCATTCTACCTCCCTACTATCTTTCTACTCTCATCCTACTTATATATTGCTGTCAATTTAATTTCCTAAACACGATTCTTATCCTATTGCTTCTTACTTCAGAAACCTTCAGTGGCTCCTGACTGCCTTTCTAATAAAATCTCAACAGGCTTAATCTGTAATGCAAGGGCCTTTCATGATTTCTCCACAACTTAAAAGTTGAGTCTAAGCTTCTGCTCCTTTTCTTCATTCACCCTTGATTTTGTCAAGATGACTTGCAAGTCCTCGACTAGGAAACACCATTGATTGAAGAGTCCGTCATTCATTTCGTACACATCTTACTCTACAGCTTAATGGATGGTAAGTTTCTTCTGAAATTGATTCTAAGATAACTCATGGTACTCTAGACATTAAAATCTGAAAAGATAATGTGACTGAGAATTAAGGAAAGAGTCCTCATTGTTTTCCACATGGCTCATGTGTCCGGCCTCTTGTCGCTGGCTAGAACAATTCCCTCTGCTTTATATGCTCCAGGTCTACGCATCAAAATCCTACCTACCTAAAAGTCTATTCAAATAGTCCCCTCCCTTAGAAATCCTCAAGCATCTTTCTCTTCACTGGGCTACTTGACCTCCCCTAGAAAATGATTAGAACCACTCATCAGGCACTTGTCACTTCCCACTTGGTACTGGCAACTCTTTTTCTTTGCTATTAGATTGTCTGCAGGTTGAGGGCAGTTCAGCGTTTATTGGCTATTTCACATTCTCTTTTCACCATGCCAATGCAACATTCTAAGTCCAATGTCTATGAGATACTATACAATGTATATTTACTAAGCAAATAACTCAGTGAAAAGCATACATTTAGTAAATCTCAGGTTTTTGACACTTCATTTTCATTCTGTCACTAATTAACCATGTGACCTTAGACAATTTACTTAACCTCGTAGGGCTGAGGTCTCAAATGATGTAATAGATGAGATAATGGGTGTGTGAATACTTTGTATAAACTGTAAGATCAGTTGGAGGTATTAGCATTGTTCCCTTTTCTGAGCAATGAGATGGTTGAACCTGATCTATTTCAAAAACAGTCTGTAAGTAGCATTCCACAACTAGAGGATTGCAAGTCGTTGCTTTTTCCTTAAGTGCGCTGGCTCGAAGCGTGAGTTGACTTAAGCAGGCACCTGCCTCTTACAAAGCTTCTCTGGGCAGCTGATGCACCAGTGAATAGCCCTGCTGTGATTATCAGTCCAGACAGCTTTGCACCCTGTGGACAGGTCAGATAAGACCAGAAGTATTATGTGCCAACGCTAATCAGGCCTCTCCCCGCCCTGACTCTGGATGAAAGGAGCCATTCTCACAAAGAAAGAGTTAGGCGTTATTATGGCAATATATATCACCCAAGAGTTTGGTTCAAAACTTTTTTTATTAGCTAAAACTTTTATTAATAAAAGTAGATTAAAAACATATTAAGAGTTCAATATTTTAAAGACTCACCCTTAGGAAATAGGCATATGGCGATTGGTGCTGGCTGTAATGATATCCCATAATTAACACTACAGAGTCTCGAGTCCACATCTGTGCATTGAGATGGATTTTCCACTTTGGCTCAATACCATTCAATTCAATTCACTTTGATTCAATTTATATTTGTTTTCATTCAAGGTAGCATCATGATACTGTGGGAAGAATGCAGGTTTTATCTCCAATCTTAGAATTCAGGGGCTTCAACTCCAACTGCTATTTGTCTGACATTTGGCAATTTACCTAATCTCTCTAATTTCCTCATCTGCAAAAAGGGGTTAATATTAGGCACCTCATAATAGACACAATGTCCCCAGCACATGGATCATATCATTTTCCTCCTACTCCTTTAATCCATGTCAGTTCAATTTGACTTAATTCAGCAAACATCAACTATTTATCAACTACAATGCTGGGACTTCACAATGAATTACGATAGCATCATTGCAAACGTGGGATTCTGAGAAGTCAAAAGTTTATGTCTAGGAAAATATGTATAACTTGCTTAGGTAAGGAATGAGGTTGTAATGGGCAATGATACAGATGTATTTGGTATGGAACACAAGGTGAAGCGAGATTTGGGCATCCCACGCCTACGAACACATGACGATCTTCAGAAAATTCAACTGAAGACACCACACTGTGACAATCTCAACCAAAACATCCCAATTTTAATGAGTTCTGACTTGACAGGAGATGTTGCAAAGTTTTCTATCAGCTCTAAATGTTTGTACAGATAGTACATTCCCTCACTTAAGACTTTAATTGCTCCCAGGCATTGATTACACTTATAGCATATTATAAGTAATTTATAACATTGATGTATAACCCATTCTCCTGACTTTTGTTTACAGTGCACAAGGAATTTGCAAATACGTAAGGGTATTTTAGACAGAATACGTTATGAAATTATAACACAGAGTCCCCAAATCTCAGCAGCTACACACATAAAGTTTATCATTTGCTCCTGCAAAGTCTGCTATGTGCCAGGTGACTCTTCCAGGAGACTCTCCTCCATGTGATGACTCAGCAATCCAGGCTGCTGTTGTTCTGTCCTCTCAACAAACAGCCGCCATGTTTTCCACTCAAGCTGAGATGAGAAAGACTGGACAATTGTGGGAGGAACAGGTCAGTTCTGCGTATGTTTCATTGGCCATAATTAGTCACATGACCCTACCTTACTGCAAGAGGATTGGGAAACATTGACTCTCATATGCCGGAAAAGAAAAAAAAGAAGAATGACCAGATATTAATACCTTATTAACGCTTCTCATCCAGTGGGAAGATCACAAAGGAAAGCCCTATGTTTCCTCTGTGGAAATTTGGGGTATTGGTACACCCTACTTCCCAGTAAAAATGAATAAGTCTCCTTGAATTTTAGGAAAACAGTAGTCTCCCATAACCAGATCTGTGGACATGACTTTAATAGAAGGCATGAGGGAATCTGAGGATTGTACTGGACCCCGCTGTGCCCCCCCCCTAATTCTCTTCAGCCTGACTTCTTTCTCTAGTCCCTGTTGCAATAACCACAAGGGCTTTGATCAGCTTCATGCAGATGCAGCCTCGCTTTGGGACTTTGTCATGACCACTCACTTCATGCCCTGGGATTCTCTGATGCTGCAGCATGGGACACCTACAGGATCCCACTCAGAACCAAAAGTGTGAATGAATGAATGGATTAATAGATGGATTATTCCCTCTTCCATCCCCCAAGCAGATAGGCCAAGATGCATTTCACAAGGCTTCTCAGAAAGTCCCACAGGATGAACAGCAGTCACAGATCAGTGGCCAGCTTGCTCTCTCATCCCTGTCTTAGCTTTTCCGCCTTTCCTGTTTCACTCTGCCTGTCCTTTACTTCTGCTTCCTCATATTACACTGGGGGGAACTCGGGCTAAGTCTAAGTAGAGCAGGACAATTTTTAAAGCTTGAAACTCCTTCCACTCCAAAACTTTTAATATGGTAGACTGGTGGGTGTGATATCCTAATTTATCATAAGGAATATATATTTGGTCTTCACCCAGTGTGTGGCACAGAACTCCTACAACCTTTGGAATTTCCTAAGTGTTGAGTGTTGAAGATGTCTTTTGTTATGCTAATGAGGTGATTTTTGGAGAGCACCTAAGGATGGGGGCTGGTTACCCAGAGAACCAACCTTAGGATTAGAGGGTTGGAACTTTTAGCCCTGGCGCCTACCTCAGAGAGGGGAGAGGGGTTGGAGGTTGAATCAGTTGGCCAGAGGCCAATGATTTAATCAATTATGCCTATGTAATGAAGCTTCCATAAAAACCCAAAAGGGTGGGGTTCGAGAGCTTCCTGGTTGGTTAACACCTAGAGATTTGGGGAGAGCAGAGTTCTTAGAGAGGGTATGGAAGTTGCATACCCCCTCCCCCTACCTTGCCCTAGACATCTCTTCCATCTGGCTGTTCCTGAGTTATATCCTTTTATAATAAATGGGTAATCTAGTAAGTAAAGTGTTTCTCTGAGTTCTGTGAGCCATTCTAGCAAATGAATCGAACCCAAGGAGGGGGTCTTTGGAACCTCTGATTTATAGACACTTGGTCAGAGGTACAGGTAACAACCTGGACCTGGAACCGGCATCCTGAGTTGGAGGAGGTCATCAGAACATCCAGTTTATCGCTGGTTGATCAGAAGCAGAGGTAACAACCTAGACTTGCAACTGGAGTCTGAATTAGGGGGTAGGGAATAGTCTTGTAGGACTGACATCTTAATTTGTAGACTATATCCCCAGGTAGTGTCAGAATCGAGTTAAACTGTAGGACACCCAGGTGGTGTCAGGGAATTGCTTGGTGGTTTGGGGCAACCCACTCCCCAAAATTGGAATTGGTACCAGAACCCTTTTAGTGGGCAAGTTTGTATAAGGGGCCAATAAGACCTTAGGAGACAAAAGAATGAAATGTCCTTCCCTTAGGGGTTCAAGACTATTAGAATGGTCCATGCATCAAGATGACCCCAAGTAAGGCTGGGCAGCAAGTGGAAGACACTCAGGGTCCCTAGAGTGAATTTTATCATGAGGCTTGAGGTGGGTCTCGGCTGTTGACCTAGACCAGGGTTAAGCAAAGTTAGAACTGTCATCTAACCTGGACGTTGGGAGCACGTGAGTGTGATTTAGGTGGCTATACAAATGGGAGCCCGGTCTTATGGTGGAGTGGTCCATGAGGGGAGGGGATCTGCTGCCTGCCTGCCCTGGGAGCCACTGGGCTGAGCAACAATGTCATCAGTCAGTGCCAGAGGCCTGTGCTGTGTGCAGCACAAGATTCTTCAGTTCTCTCTGTCCAAAATTCTTGAAACTAGAGCTGGGCCTGAGAACAGAACGAGCTGTGGCAACAGTATGATCAGAGGGGCTGCTGTGCGGATGGGAGCATCCTTACCCCAAGGGATGGGCCTGGAATTCCCATGAGTCAGTGCAGCAGAGCAGGAACTAGATTAAGGTGAGACTGGTCCAGGAAGAAGAGGGACTCGTTTGTGACAGTCAAGATGGAAGCTGGATTTGCCAGGTGAGTCTTCTAGACTTCATGTAAGACTAGCAGACTACAAAGAGGCACCTTATTGAATAGCTCATGACCCAAGGGACCTGTTTCCTGGCATGTTTCTGATTGCCCTGGTCACTCAAAGATTGGAAACCAAATCTATTCAGGCAAGAGCTTTGTGAGATTTGAAATTTCTTGACTTCGGGATATTGTGGTTTTGGACTGTGTTCATTTAGCTGAGCTGGAGCTACATTTCCCAGAATCCCGTTCCTGGCTCTAGGGTAAGGCTGGCCACCAGAAAATTCTGCAGGGTCTGGGAAAGCAGAAGTGAAGAAACAGCAGTCGTGTGTCTGCTGGAAGGTTGGTGTGAGGTCAGGGGTAGCTGCAGCTCCCGAGCGCCGTCGCAGGTGCACTGGTCACCTTGTTGCAGGGCGGCAGCAGCCTAGCCAATGCCCCACACACATCCCCCATGTCTCCCCTTTGACTTCTCTGACTCTGGGGCCAGGATTCTGTCTTCTTCTGTGATCATGGGCTGGCTTCTCCTGCAGACCACCCACGTCAACAAAGTTGGAGGCTTAGAGGGTGTATGACACCTCTGTGGGTTCTACCTTGTCCTCAAGGATCTCAACGTGCCCTTGGCTCCCCCATTTCACAGCCATCTTCCTTTGCCACTGTCATCCCTGCCGATGTCATGCCCAGAACTAGATGCCAGAGCAGTGGCCCTACATAAAGTCTTTCACCAGCAACCAGAATTTGAAAATGGTCAAAGCCCTATGATAAGCCCATTATTCGCTGTAACTCCTAGTGAATTTGCTTCTCTGATCAAATGCTGCCTGATACCATGGCCAAAAACAAAGATTTCTGTTTCTCAACTTTGGGCCAGAGGTGTTGCAACCTGTCTCGGCCTGATTTCACTTGTGCTGTGTGGAATATGGGTGGGGAAAGGGAGAGACTAGGGTGGGAGTGACGGCTTATGAGAAAGTTGTCGGGGGTGGGGTGTCTCAGTGTTAACACAGCAGCACAGCTGACATCACAACACCAAATCCCTTCAGAGGGGAAAGAAGTGAGAAAAATGAATGGAGCGGATGGTAGCAGCTGGAGAGTGCACGCCTCGGCAAGGGGGGCCGCCAATCAATCCCTCACGCCATTGTTACCAGGTGAGAATAAGGACACCCAACATCGCTAGATTCAATTCTCCTGAAAAGCTGGAAATTCACATTCCTGTGCAAAATTTCCCAATTTTAAATGTCTGTAACAACAACAAAACCAAAATCTAAATTTGTATTTTATTTTTAAATCAATGTTTAAACCTAACAAATCCTGTCTAGAGGACAGATTTAACCCAGGTTAGGCATGTACCCCAGAGTCAAATTACCTTGGTTCAAATCCAAGCTCTATCACTTACTAGACGTGGAACCCCAGGCAAGTTACTTCCATACCTCCGTCCTTCATCTGAAAAATGAGACTAGTAACACCCATTTCATAGGATGTCTGAGGCTCAAATGAGTTACTAATACCTTTCCTGGTTTCTAAGACACTATTGAATGTTAGATGGACCATCAGAGAAAGAAAAGTTGATGGCTAATTAACCTCGTAGCACAATGCTTTCTTATCACTTAGCATTATTGTCTTATAATTTCTGAAAGAGCTCTTTCAGAGTTATTCTAGCATAGATTTTTTTATCATTTATTGCTCTGAGCACACATATAAAGAAAATATAAGTGAAATAATGTGGTTTGGTATTCTGAAAACCTCTCTACATTATGAGTCTGACAACTCTGAATTAGTTTTCAACTCTCTTTTCCACACAGTATTATTCCTGGTGCTATTAAAAACATTGGTGATGTAGCATTTCTTTAAAAAGGGCTCCCCCATTGTCTCCAGGAATTTCTCCCAAGTTGCTGACACCCCTAGTGAGAGTTTTCATGCCAACACTTTCTTGATTTTACCAGATGTCAAATGGAAAATTTTCAGGCAACAGAAAGACTTGTATTCTTTTTCCAAATGGTCCTTAATTTAAAGATTGTTGGCTAAACATTCAAAGGATTTCAGTCTTCAGTTATTCACCAGGAAAAACAACAAAAAATGTTTGTGCCTATACAAACATTGGCAGCTACATAGTAACTGTTGTTTGGCTGAGGGTAGCTGTCCAAATGTCATCAATTGTACGATATTTTCCTACATATTAAAATATAAAAAAATAAAATAGTGCATTCAATTTCATCCAATAGAGTCTTTGCAAAACTCTTAGAAGGCAATGCAATATCAAAGGGTTTGATAAATAAAGGTAAATAAAATCTATATAGAGGGGAAAAGTTAGCATGTCTACTTAAGTCTCAGCTCTATCATGAATTACCTGTATGTTCTTCCTTAAGACATTAATCTTTTTGTCTACGAAATAGGTACAACCTGGGTTGTATTGACTGCACGTGACAGCACCTGGCTGAATGGACAGTCACCTGTAGAATGTCGTGTTTATGTCAGTTCAGCCGATCAGAGTCTGAGGGTTGAAGAGTCAAACCTGCAGAAAGAAAGGGGCACAGCACGGAGGGTTCAAGGTCGGGGTCTCTTGGGGAAGGGCAAGTCGAACCAGCAAAACTCCTCAGGAAAGTAAAAACAAAAGACCCTTACTGTTGTTCTGGCCACAGATGTAACCTGTTGAAGTTGAGAACAAATAAGAAATCTTGATCTGAGAAGAGAGAAGATAACGAAGACAACATATCCATAAGTTGGCAACTCGGGCGGGGGGGTCTCAGGAAGTTTGAGTCAAAGTCTGACCAAGGATGGTCTGGCCACTGAGAATCCAGGAAGAGTCATTGTGATGTTGAGGTCCTGGGGCCCCATGTGTCCATCGAACCTGGATCCCAAAGTCCCTCCTCTGAGAGAAAACCCACACTGCCTCAGCTTTTTGGTTCTTCATCATTTTGGTTCAGCCTCCCCCCACCCTAAGCCCTGGACCTGTCAGGACCTAGAGAATGAGGCCAGTGTCCGGGGAGAAATCAGGCCAGCCCTCTCCTATCCCACCTTGCATGATTACAAATGATTCTGCAAGCTGAACAGGGTTTTGTATATTTCATTTACAATGATTGTACAACAGCTGTATAATAGACGTCGCTGAAGATCCGAACGTTGCTCAGAGTGTAGCATAAACGTCCACAGTGAGCTGCAAATGTGAATAAGAATGGCCCTGGCTGCAGAGTAATTGGTATTATTACTGGAGTGAATGGGAAAGCCACATACGGATGGATGGGTGGGGCTGTGACAGGGCACATGCAGCGTTTATTTTCTCTTATCTACATCTGTTCTCTCAAACAACCAGCCAGAGGAGGTGGAGGAGGAGAGGTACCAAGTGGGAATGTAGTGGGGGAAGAGTGAAGCCGATTATCCACCACTCTATAGCACGACCTTTCTGCTCCGTCCCTGCCCATGCTTATTAATCGCCCTGCAGTTCATGACACATCCCCTCCCTGAAAAATAATCTGTTACAAAAGGGTAGGAGGATAGATTCAGGTGAAGGGGATGGGCTGAGGGGGAGACAGGGAAGAGAAACACTTCAGGTTAATTGGAGCTGAGAATATAAAATACTCGTCTTAAAGTGTGTGCTTCAGTTATGAGAAGGAAAGTGTCGAGATCATAATGTTTTCTGTGCAGCGTTCAACACAGCATGGGTGTTTTAAAACAAGCGGTAATCATTTCTCATGGAGAAATTATAAGCTGCAGCTCCGGGCTCAGGACAAGCGCCTGGGAGACTTCCGCTCCCTTTCTCCAGGGAGACACAAGGAGACACACACCGTAGTTAGCGGCTGAGTCCCTTGAACCAAATGGCAGAGTTAGTGACGGACAGAATTATGTGGTTTAATTCACTCGGTGCTTTAGCCATTCAGAAAGAAATGACACAGAATTCTTCCAGAATTCTGAAAAGTAGGAGGGAAGGAATTTTGGTTTGGAAAATCAAACTGTCTGGCTTCTAAAGAGACTGCAAAGCAAATTGGTCAACTTTGCAATCAGAAAATTAACACAATACGGTTACAATGATTTATTTGGCAAAGCTGGCTATGTTATTTATTTCTTTTAAAGACGAGCCCTTTCGAGCCTGACGCCACGACACCTCTGCCCTGTTAGACAGCGCTTTGCTTCGCTTGCTCTCATCCTGGGTACACCCATGTGGCATCTAAATTGCTGTTAGGTCTCTATTTAAAGATTCCTTTTTACCAGCAATAATTTCTCTGAAGTAACAAACAGTGCACTGTATAACACCAAGTTAAAAATTCTTAGAAATAAATGCAGAGAAATTAGTTACACTTATTCACACAGTTCTTCAAAATGGCAGCACATGAGAAGAAAAAGGGTCCCTCTCACCCTTTTTCTGAAGACCATCTTTGTTTACTTCATTTCCAAGTATTAAGAGATTGCAGGAACCATTTGCATAGGATAACTAACATATACCACATCATTTGCACGTCTGCAAGTACACGTGAGTAACCGTAATTACACGTGACACCAATTACTCTATTACTTTGTATTAAATTATAATGGAAAATTCCACTAGAGAATTGAAGCCTAATTGCATCTTAATTTGCATAATTTTGCATATTAATTACATCTCAGATGAATAATAAATTTCAGCAGATTTTTAATTTATGCATAGACACAAAAACAAGTGGAGAAATAATTTAGAAAAAAAAATACTAGCAACTATTACTTAGGGCATTCAACTAATTTTGCTTAGTTTAGCAAAACAAAACTTGGTTTGTTTAATATAGCATCTTTAGGCTGATTGCTGTTTATTGCACAATATGTCAGTCTTGAAACACAGGTAAAGACATGGCTTTTCTTAATAAAAAAAAGTGTTCAATTATAGCACTTTAAGTTTGGGATTTTATATTTTGATAAAACTGTCTTGAGGATAATACCATTTAGTTGGAAATATTTTTAATTGTTATACATTTTTATTGAGGCTCAATTTCTGTTGCAGCTATTTTAAATGCAAGGGATGATGAAAAATAGAACATAAAAATATCTTGGTGAAGGAGAGCACTAATAAAATATGTCAAATGCTTTCTAATTTTGAGTCTACTATGAAGTCATCCAAGATTGTTTTAATGATTTTGCATGAACCATTCAGAGGGAAAAATTTCACACATTTTTGTTTTGCAGAGTATAACAATTCAGAGGACTAGCTTTTAAAGATTACTATTATTTTCTAATTGTTTTCTTTGTTTTACCTTGCCTGCATGGTAAACAGTAACAAATCTTGACTGCTAGAGACCTTGGGTTTAAATTTAGTCACACTTGCTTTGGATTTATCAAACAAACAGAAGGTTTATTTCTCTGAGATAATGCATTTTGGTTACACAGCTGTATCTAGGTTGACAGTCATAAAAAAACACTGACTTAGTCTTCCTGAAACGACAGTATGTAACTGAAAATTCATTTCATCCACCTCTTGCCTAAACCCAAGCCTCACTGCTTCCTACCTGCTGCCTACCCACTGCTGCGGAAGGGGAAAGCCTTAGTTCTGCCTCCACGAAGTCTAATACTGTGATCATTTGCCAAATGATACAAAAGAAGAGGATGACAACATCCTAATAAATCAGGAAACTGTCAAGATTAATAATCTCAGCTGTCATCTGTTTGCCTATAAACGCCCTACTGGCATCAAGTATTTTCCAGTTTGTTCTGTAGTTTCTCAGTGCAGAAACTGGACTTGTGCCTGCCTGGTGCCAAGCAACCTCCACGAGGCCGTTCTATATGTCTTTTCTCACATAAAACTGGATTCCACAACCGTGCTGGTTGAAAAGACTGGCAGGAAGAATTCTTTACGACACATGTCCCCTTCTCCAGTTACTGGTCACTGCTGTTATTTGCTATCTGATGGACAACACATGGAGCTAAGGGTTTGGGTTTGTCTTTGTCTCCTTATATTTCAATATTTTCTGTGTACATTCAAAAAAGTTTGCCTTGGTCTTAGACAAACTGAGACCAATGGAAAAAATGAAGACACGCCAGTGCTTCCTTCATCACGTGAATTTCTATTAGAAGCTTGACTCCAGTCTTGGTTTCCGTTAACCGGGTCACAGTCCTGGGAACACCTTTGATGATTTGAATGTTTAAAAGCTGAAGCACCTCAGCAATCAAAAATAGAACTGCATCGATGATTGCCTCCGTCCCTTTACTTTTTTGTTCAACCCTTTTGACCAAGTTCTTAACACTACAGCGAGATTTGAGCTGGATGAATTCTTCAAAAGACCCAATCCTTCCAACATTTAAGCAATGGTTCCCTCTTGTGGCAACGCTTGAGTACTGCGGTTGGAGAAAGGCGGGGTTGGGCGGGAGGCTAAAAATCTCTTGCGATGTGAAAACCGATTACGATGAAACATACAGTATTAATCTACTTGCAGATTGTATTTAGAGGCCTTCCCAGGTCTCTCAGGCCTTTCTTACCTATTTTCAGCCAGGTGCAAGTTTTGGAATTTACTGAGAGAAGAGCAGGCAAGCAGCTTGATGATTATTACTGGCAGTAATATCTGTATGAGGAAAAACAAAAAACAGGAAAACACAACAACCCTTCTTTGGGGTGTAGTAGCCACATTTTAGGAAAAATTTCAAGATGATAATGTGGATATTGGGGGAAAAAGATAGTTTCGGCTTTCACTGAAGGCTCTGGAAATTTATTTATGTATTATTATTATTATTTATTTCTATTCATTATCTCCTGAGGGAACATTATTACAAGTGTAGAATTAAATCTAGACCCTGCTTGTTCTTTCAGGCGTTTTATCCTCAAAGTTCATCTAAAGGCAGAGAAAAAACAAAACAAAAACCTGACAACCAGTTACTCAAAGATGATCTTTCCAAGCACCTTTGATATATGCTCTCAAAGATTTATTTTGAGTCAAATTTCCCCAGGGGCCACCATCTTACACTCTCCAAATTACTGTGATAGAGAGCATTCTTCGGATACAGCAACTGTAGGAGCCCACGAATGCTTTGTTTCGGTGTTAGGCTATGCTCAGAACGGCAACAGCCAAGAGATGCCCCTTAAGTAGATTGTTTCCTTCAGATCACGTTTAATGTAAAAGTAAAGTGCTGCTGGTAACAGAGACAAGGAGTTGCTCTTGTGGTCACGTGAGCGTTAAGTATCTGGGAAGAACGGCAGCCGTCCACGCAAGGTTCATGCGACGTCTTTAGTACACTTCAAAATCCTCAGTAATAAAAATGCCATCTTTCCATTCTACTCCAAGGATCCTATTTAAAGGATGAAAGCATTCGTACCTGTCAAGCCATTTCCAAGTCGCAGTCCTTCTTATTCACCACAGAGTTTATTTATTTAGAAGTATTAACATGGGAACGGAGGCTCAGGATGAAAATGGATACTGTTTCTGGTCGAAAGGGAGCTAGTTTCCTAGAAGCAAAGGCTTAGAGATCATATAATAACTAACAACATGAACATGATTCTCAGTGAACTCCTCCCTCCCCTCCCCCAGCCCCCAGTCTCACCCACCAGCTCACAAGTCTCTTCCCTTCCCTGGTCCAAGGCAGCAAGGACCAGTGGCCACCTCACGTGTTTTACCGCCCGCCCCCAGTCTAGTGTAGACGTGCTCAGGCAGTGAAGTTTTCACTATCCACCTGCAATGTGAGTCAAATAAGAATTCACCTAACAGAGGAAAGTTATACATTCAGGAAATAAGACGAGTATCGATTTAATGTTTAGCCCAAATTCCAAAATTGAAAAAAAAAAAAAGACTTCCAATAATGAACTTTCAAAAAGAAAACTTCTGTTTCCCATAGCGGTTCTTTGCTCCCCCTTCCTCTTTTCACTGGGGTTGGGAGGTGCCCCTTTTACACACCCTTTGTCACGTTCCCCAGGTTCAATGTGAGTCCCCCAGGGAGTTTGTGCCCAAACAGTTGCCCAGCACTGCTTGCCCTAGACTTTTCTTTCTGCCTTTGTGTTCACTATAACAATACAAAATCAAATGAAATACCGGGACAATCTCCCCCTACAAATGCGAAATTATTGCATCTTGTAGATAGATAGACAGATTGATATTTAAATCATCATCAACTGGTTTTTATAGGATATGTTCCTTCAGACTCTTAATCTCTCCCTGTACTTGCTCACTCTCTGTCTCTGTCTCTGAGATGAGCAGTGTAATTCATTAGCACAGGAAAAATACAAAATAAAAATCCATTTGCCTCTTCACCTTCCTCGTCTTAGGAGAACACAGAGGCCCTTGAAAGTTCACAAAACAAATAAGGAAATAGAGGGAACTATAACCCAGAGGCACCCAGATTTTAGATATTAAAGGCCCAGGAAAATGTCAAACAAAATATCCAACATTTGGGGCAAAAATATATTTTCTGGCTTTTTATTTTGCCAAAGAATTTTGTTAAAAAACTAAAAATAACCATCTAGTCTAACCATCACTTATTTTAAAAAAATAAAATAAAGATACCTTAACAACAAAAGAATAGGTAGAACATAGTCTCGAGAAATGAAAGGGACATCCTCTTATGCTGGCTTTAGAAAACAACCACTCTACTTTTCCTTGTTTTCCTCCTTTATGCTTTCAGCAACTAGATCAGTTAAACTTCAGTCTAGAGTAGAGCTAGTCCACAGACCAGCATCAGGGACTCACTGACTCGCCTACATCTTCCCTCATAGCTCTGGTCCAATGCCACCTCTTCCCAGAGATCCCCTTAATTCCCCATATCACAATGAACAACTCTGCATCTAAGCTCTCACCATGCTTTGTTTTATATTCTTCATTTTCTTTCGAATTTGATTGGTATTTGAAGTCAGGAATTCCTATAACTTAAATATTTTTTAAGAAGCACTCCATAAATTTCAATTGGTCAAGTGAACCCAAATGGAAAAGAAAATACGATTTATGCAAGACTCAATTTTTCCTCCTAAAGACTAATAATTTCTTACAAGCACTTAAAAAAGGGTTAGAAATGTTAGGAGGTAGAGCTGATCGTATTCACACATGCTAGCGATGAGGGCAAGTGCCCAAGAAGATGTAAATTTCCCAAGTTGTTCTTTCTGTGTTCAACCTCCTGATCACGACATCACCATATGTACATATATATGGTGGGATATATATATGGTGGGATAGATATCTGTATAGATAGCTATATATTTTTTTGCCTTTATAAGAGGAAGTTTTATTGTTAATTATTTACCTTAATAGTTTCAGAAAGAGGAACAGATTAGCTCAGTCCAACATGATTGGCAGTTGGCAAAATCTAGTGAAGCAAGTGTTCTAATTGCTAAGGATTTAATTTGGATGCTTTTAATACTTAGCCATCTAACACTTCAAACATAATCCAGAATAAATGCATCATCTCCCTCCCTTTCACTTTATTTCCCACCTACCTCACTTCAATATGGAAATATCTTCATTAAATAAGATTCCCAGAGGAACAAGTTCCCTGGAGAGTATAGCCATGAGGACAGGGCACAAAAAGAAAAACTCAAAATAAAACTCTGTATGATAATTTACTAGTCTAAGGAAACAAAACCTTCCAATATATTAAGAAATAAATCCAGCTACAGATGTACTGATAGGCCTATGTTAAGAAGTGCTAGTATAGTAACTGAAAATGGCCGGCTATTTATAAGATCTATATAGATATCTATATACAGATACAGATATGTATGTGTCTATACATCTATAGAGAGAGAGAGATCAAAAAATTTCTGGAAACTTGCTCTAATTAGGATGACAACCTGTGGTTTAAAAACGGGGAGGAAATATGTATTTCTTACTGCTCTTACTCTTGGCCGACCACTTCTATTTTTCAGATTGTTTTTGGTGAACTTGATCCCTGAGGGCTAGAGTTCAGAGGCCCTTGGCTCTCATGGGCTTGTGGTTCTTTAGAGTTAGAAAGCTTTTTGGAAGTTATCTGCTTCAATCTTCCAAAAGAGGAAATTGAGACTCAAAGAGCAGAGCAAACCACTCTTCTGACCCCGTAGCCAGTGCTTTTTCCCTCAAACTATTGGATTGGCAGAGGAGAAAATCACGTGGCAATTTGTGCTTTTTAGAAGAGAATTTTTAGAGGTAATCTAATATTTTTATATTGCATTAAGAAAGGGGGAAGGGAAGGCAGAGCAAGCCTCCAAAATCAGCAAGGTGAACCCTACAGAAAATCTGGTTTTCATCCCCAGTCATAGCCTTGGGAGCCAGACCTGGACCCATACGTGAATCCAGGATTGATCCAGTCTTGGCAGAAACTGCTTTTTTGGGTGAGTAAGCCACCCACTAGCCTTTTTTTTTTCCCCCCTCTCATCTTCTAGATAAAAATGAGTGTTTAAAAACTGTGCTAAAATTTTCAAAAACACCTTAAAAAGATTCCATTACTTAAAGTGATTTGGATAATCGTGTTCAATGGTAGCCATTATTTAAAAATATAATTAGTTGCTGAACTCAGAGAAGGAGGGAAATTTCTGCAGGTGTTTCTCATTATTTGCTATGCATACAAAATATCTGCATAAATTACCATTATTATTCCAATGTATACTAAGAGACAATAAAGCATTAGCAAGCAAAGAAGAACGCTGTTGACCCACACACTGTGAGAGAGGCCTGGATCGGCGGTAATAGTGTGCTGGCCTTCAGAGCTATTGCCGCACACGTGCGACTGCATTCAGGATTGAAAGAAACAATTTTGCACCTGTAACAATATTACATATGGAACGTAACTCCATCAGACAGATATTGAAAATGGAGGAGGGGGCGGAGAGAAACAACCACCAGACAATGTGAGAAGGAACAGTGTATGCTCTAATTGTTTCCAAAGCTTTACACATGCTGTAGATGGGTATTTAGGATATTTCTTTGAGTTGAAAGCCCCTACAGAACACACAAATGAGGTGGGTGGGTTTTTTTTTTTTAATGTATGTGGTGCATTGTACATTTTTCTTTTATGATATTTTTAGAGTTTCATAGCAATGGCACTGTCAGTGCAGTCCAACAGAACTTTGTGATGGTGGAAATGTTCCATATCTGCACAGTACAATACGAATAGCCGCTAGCCACAGGTGACTATGGAGCACTTAAAATATGACCGGTGCAACTAAGGAACTGATTTTTTAAATGTAATTTTAATTAATTTAAATTTAAATAACCACATGTGGTTAGTGGCGGCTAACCTACTCCATCACAGGACAACTTAATTTCGTTGAGTTGTCCTATTCAATAAAATAATAGCTAAGGTCTTTTGAGTACTTACTATATGACAGGCACTGGGCTAAACATTATCTTATTTAATTACCATGACAATTCCATGAGGTCACCACTAGTATGGTTGAGGAAGCTGAGGTTCACAGAAATGAAGTTATCTTATCTTGAAGTCACCAGATTAGCATGTGAGGGAGGCAGGATATTATTTATTTATTTATTTTTAATAAATTTATTTTAGTTATTTTTGGCTGTGTTGGGTCTTCGCTGCTGCGTGCGGGCTTTCTCTAGTTGCGTCAAGCAGGGGCTGCTCTTCGTTGCGGTGCATGCACTTCTCATTGCGGTGGCTTCTCTTGTTGTGGAGCACGGGCTCTAGGCACATGGGCTTCAGTAGTCGCGGCACATGGGCTCCGGTAGTTGTGCCTCGTGGGCTCTAGAGCGCAGGCTCAGTAGTTGTGGCGCACGGGCTTAGTTGCTCTGCGGCATGTGGGATCTTCCCGGGCCAGAGCTCGAACCCGTGTCCCTTGCATTGGCAGGCCAATTCTTAACCACTGTGCCACCAGGGAAGCCCCAGGATATAATTTAGAGTATGACTTCAGATCTTTCTCTATTAAACTCTGCCTTAGGGGGCATCAGGAAACATGCTGCTGAATTCACTCTGCTTATCCACAATGAATCAACTTCTGTAGATCTACAGCATAAGATCAAATGACGAATGAGTGAGTGATGTAGGGAGGTGTCATATTATGATCATTTACCATATTGATCACTGGTAAAGATTATCCAGTGATCAATCCAGTTCATAACGTCGACAAGATGGAAGCCCAGAGGAGTTGAGTTCAAATGTATTAGTCAGTGGTTAGCAAGCCGAGAACCAAGGCCATTGAGACCTACATGTATATATTGAGTGTCCCAAACAGCGTGTCACATGGTAGATACTCACAAAATGGTGAATTTGCATTCTCTAGGAAAATCTGATACAGCGACCAAGAAGGAAGACATAGAAGACGTGTTGGGGTCTGATCTTTTGCTGACAAAGAACAAATGGAAAACATGAACTGGAAAATGAAAGCAAGTCACTGACTATTTGATCCATAATTCTGCTTTTCATGTATTATCCTTGCTTCTTAGGAGTGGTGCTTCACCAATGTACCCTAGCCCCCTGCAATCCAAGAATTCACAAAGGCTCATCCAAGAAAGGAATGATGCTAAGAGGTTAGTCAAGGGAATGAGGAAGGCAGAAAATTGGTTCAGCTTATTTTTGTCACTCTCACACTGCAGTGGGTGTTGACAAAAACCAAGGTTTTTGCTACCATAGCCTTTGCAATATTCTTAGAATTCATGTAGTCTTTTTGGAGGTTCGACATATCTACATATCTTTTGATTAGGGGTCCAGAGGGGTCCAGAACATAGAAGAAAACTTTTTTCTCCTTAACTGTGTACTAGGCATTTTGCACATCTAAGGTTGGTGAAATTGCCCCCATTGAAGTCCATAGAGGTTTAAGTAACTTACCCCAAAATCGCAGGGTTAATGAGTTAGAAAGCTGGGATTTGAACTCACATCTATTGAGTTCCCAAAACTGGCACTCTATTTACTACTCTGACTGCTCCTCACTGCCATACAGTAAGGTCTGGCTTGAAATTCTGAATATAATCTGGTCTCATTTTTGATGGTCAACACAACCAGAGCTTCAAAGACACAAACCAGTACATCAGCCTTGCCTAACGAATTGTCTCAAAATCCTCACGGACTCTGTTCCTTCCGACTAAATGAGACGCCACATTCTGTATCCCTACCCCCTTGTCTTGTGTCATCTCCCACAAAACTTCCCCAATTTCTAATTTTTCACAGTAATTTTGCAGCTCACATGCCCCAACTTCCTCTTAGAAACAGAGTTGATGACCCCTCCCTTGACTCCCACTGGTTTTGCACCTACTGCACTGCATTATGCTTATTTGTTTAGGTGCCTATATCCTCCACTCTGCTACTCAAAGGTGTGTTCCAGCCCTGCCCCTTTCTGGATCTTCAGTAACTGAGAAAGTGCCTGCACACCGTGGGTGCTTAAATACGTCTTGAATTGGACCAAGCAACAAGTTCACACAAACTCTAGCCAAATACTAATAAAGCCAAGATATACCTTCTTTTCACACTGACAATATTATTGAGTGAACTAGCCGTAACCATGTATCTTCATGATTGTGTATACATATTACCTTATCATTGTTTGCTTCTGACTCTGTTTCCCTACAAGGCGGTGAGCCCTTTACAGGGAGTATCTTATTTATATCAATGTAGAACATGCGTTAAGAGCACAGACTCAGGAGCCAACGGCCCAATGAGTCCCAAGCCCACACCCCGCTTCCCCTTATTAGCTTTATGATTGAACTGTACCTGGGTCTTAATTTATAAAGGTGAATGAGTGCCGACATGGAGAGATTAATGCCATTGACAGAAACGAGAATCATGGCACACCCCTCAGGGCCACGGGAGGAAACACCAGATTCAGTCAGGAGGCAGAAGAGGAACAAGGGGTAAATCTTGATCAGAGCTTTCATATGGGTTTCTGTGGGAAAGGCCAGGCAGGGCAGCATAAACATTTTAGAACTGACTAATTTGAATAATTCCACTAGCTTTCAGGCTATGGGGATGGCCTCTAGTTGCCTGACACCTGGCCTTGGGTTGATTTAGGGCAGGGGAAATATGGGCTTGATGTGTGAGAATTAGATAAACAGGGACCTGGGAGGAGAGGCTTGGGTTGGTTGGTTTGCATAGGAAAAACCTGCTCCTGGCTGAGGCCTTTGATCTCTCTGAGAACCGGCTAGCCCAGGGAGGGGCAGCAAGATTTTTAAGATGTCAAAACGTCATAAGATATAGAAAATAAAAAACATGATTAATACAGTGACTCAATTTCTTTGTCCCACTTACCTCATTTGTAAAACGGGGATAATAATAATTACAACATCAAAAGGTTATAGTGAGTGTATGTATATATGTGTGTGTATATAACAGTATGTGACATATAGGAAACATGATGTAAAAATGAGTAATAATATTTGTCACTACACCACCTCTCACAACGCCTCCCACAAAGGAGGAGGTGCCCAAAATGGACCAAAGGCATGAACGGGTGAATGAGTGAGTAAGTTTCCATGATGATCCTCCTTAATATTAGACAACCAACATTCTCAATTTCTTAGAGACAGAAAATGAATCCGTGGATAAAACTGGCAGCAGAGCAGAAAGATGAATCAAATCTAGAGAAGGAATGAGATTCCCAGCAAGAAGGCTTTGCTGCCATTTTCCTCACGTGCACATCCATCTCTGTCTCAACATTTAAGGCAGGCATTTGTCTTTCAGGTTTCTTTTGGCAGCTCTGCAGTCATCCTATGAAATGTAATCTCCCCCATCCATAACCCAGTGAAGTTTACTTGGACTTGGTGCCACTTCTCTCACTCCCAATTTAAAAAAGCAAATTTGCATCTTCAGACATCAACAGCATGATATAACCTAAGAAATAAGTGTGCGTTAGGCCTCTAAATAGACTTTTCCTTTATTATCTGTATATAGCCTCTGTCTAATGGAAAGTGAAGAAACAGTATCCATCTCTTTCGACTGCCATTAAAATTCAATGGAATCCAATGAACTCTCCTTGTTATAAGCAGATTCACCACTTCTAATGAACCTGGATCTCAGATGCATAGACATTTAGAGTTGGGGAACTGGATGGTATTTAGTCTACTCCCTAGATTTCCAAAGAAGTAAACAGATTCCAATGCCCTGTCTGCCATCTCTTATCAACAATCCTGGAAAAAGGACTCATTTGTGTATATTTAGGATGCTCAATAATGCCTAGTTTTCCTAAATCAGCATTTGGCCAATGAATGGAAACATCTGACTAGTATTAATACAAGAAACTTATTCAATGAACAGTGAAGCTTGGAAATATCCATCTAATGTACCCTTGATGCCAAAAGCCTGGAAGAAATAATTCACATTAAAACGTGGGTAAGTAACTAATCCTCTTGTTCATAGGTATAAATAGCTGTACTGAGAACAGCATTGGACAGAGTCTTTGGAGGTTCATATCTGCCAACCTTTAGCTATGTGACTTTGTGTGCATTCTTCAAACACTCAATGGCTCTGTTTTTGTATCTGTAAAATGAGGACATTAAACCAGACGTTCGAGATCTAATGTTTCCAGGTCTGATGAGAGAGTTTATACTCAAACTTTATGGTACTAATTACCTACAGGTCACTATACGAAGTCTGAGTATCAGTGCCATTTCACACCAGACCCAAGATAGAATTAAGCAGACCACATGATAACCTTATAAATGTACTCCCTATATACACTTATAATCTTGCTTAATCTTTTGAGGCTATTCCTATAACAAGAAGTCCAATTTAAAAATGCATTGAGTTAGAGGTCTTTATATAGCATTCATTCCCACATACTTGAAATAAGAAATGTTAGCTATTTAATTAGTCAGGTTCATAATTTAGTTTGTAAACTCAGAGACCATATCTAGGTTTTACATAATATTGATTACATGATCAGGGCTCATTAAAGGATAATAATTTTAAAATCACTTTTAAGTGTTAGCTTTTTCTAGCTAATTTCCTTTCCATATGAATGCTTCATATTTTAACATATCATCCTTTTCTCCTACTTATTTATTTATTTTTGCTCTAGAAAACCAGTGAGAATTCATCTAGAATGATGACAAAATTAATGGAAATTTAAATGAAAGTGTAATCTTATTGGAATTTCATTTTTGATGACATAATAATAGGCTTATAGAGCACCTTTCATCTATGGACCTCTAAGCACTTCACAAACATTAGTTAATTCACACAACAGTCCTGTGAGGTTGGCAATTATAATCGGCCCCATTATGTAAATCAGGGAAGTGTAATACAGGAGGTTAAGCTCCCCAGGCAATAGGAAAACCAGTGGCAGAGCCACAATCTTTCATATCCTTAGCATTGCACACACAAAAATGCTCGTGGAAAGCCTACCATTTTTGTAGGTTGCAACGAAAAGGTCTCTTTTCAAAAGAAACAAAGTCCCCAAGAGAGTCTAATTCTGTCACCTTTTCAGCGTTCCACAGGGAATATGAAAGAACTCGAAGGGTAGGGCAGGACAGAGAAGAGCTTGCCTTACAGTGTGAAAAGAACTTACTATCATGAATCTCCCCACCAGGACAAGACTCCAGCCAGAAGACTTTGCTACCCACTTATTCATCAGCAAACATTCGAAGGAAAAAATATTGACCCAAATACTAGTGTGAACATTGTTTATAAGAACAGGAATACTTTATTGAGTGCTTCTTGGTTAATGGGCCTTATGTTAGGTATTTTGTATATGTTACCTCCCTTAATCCTTAAAATAAACTAAGTGTATCAGTTAGCCATTGCTGTGTAACAAAGCACCCAAAGCCTCAGGGACTTCAAAATAACATCTATTCTTGCTCACATATCTGTGGATCAGCTGGGGGTTGGATGCACAGGCTGCAAGTTGGATCCAGGTCTGCTCCACGAGCCTCTCCTCCTTAGCTAGTAGCCAGAGCATGTGTTTCTCATGGCAAGCATACATTAAACTGCTACTACATCCCATCTACCAATATCTTGTGAGCCTATGCAAGTTACATGGCCAAGCACAAAGCCAAATTATGGTGAAGTACATTGTGCCCAGGATGAGGCCTGTCCAATTGCATAGCTAAACCCATCAATGGGGTGAGAAAGCTTATTCCTCCCATGAAGGTGGTGGAAAAGTTGACTATTCTTGAATAATAACCTAACCTAGCTTTATACTTATTCTTGTTCCCATTTTACATATAAGAAAGGAGGCTGCAGGCGGGAAAAGCTTAGGAGTTTGTGTTTCTGTATTTCTCCCAACCCCTACTCCCACAGCTGTTTCTTTTTAAGCACCAAGTATATTATAGGCTGCTTTCCCCTCTCTCAGATCATCCACGCCGAAGTGACATAGACCCACCTTCTTGTCACTGGAGACTGATGATGATTTAAATTACAGGGCCATGGACCTTTCCTTTCTGGTTATGGCTTAAGCAGGGTTTAAATAGCCCTTTTTGATTCTGTGTCTACACTTCCTCATGGGACCAGAGGCACTGAGCCCTCCTCGTCCCTTCATCACTAGTGCATTTAAGCCATTAAACCATCCTGTTGCATTTCAAAGAATGATGTAGACAGTGCACAGAAAGCACCCTTTAGCTTTGGGATGTATGAATTAATCATTCCAGATAACTAGATACAGAATTCACCTAAGGTCTCTGACCTCCTCAAGATAAATATTAAATGCATCTGACTTATTCAGTAGAAGCAATGCAAATTACCAACAGTCCCAGGGTCAAGGATCTGAGAAGTGATAAGAAGGTCAAATAAACCAGCTCATGAGGTCAGGCAAGAATTTTATTACTGGTGTGAATATTACACATCATTCACATACAGTTGTCTCCTGCCAGTTCCAGAAGGAACACCAGGAAGTGTGAGATGGGCTGGTTCAAATCCTGTACTTTTACTGCCTAGTCTTTCAACTCTATTTGCAGTCTGCAAAATCATGAACACAAGAAAAGAGAAAGATTGGCAACTTTATTAGTGTATGTCTAGCAGTTTAAAAGGAGTTAATAGTAGTCAATATACTGTATTGTATTTAAAATATATGAAAGTACGAAATGGATAGAAGCTGCAACATCCCAATGTTTGCTTTTCAAATTCTGTTTTGCAGAGTGTAAGGATTCCCTGGCAGGGCTACAGGAGCAGCTGCAGGAGAAAAAAGAGGCAGAGGTACAGTGCCCTTGGACTCCCCTTACTCCGTTGGAGCAGCTGAATTTTTATTTGTTTTATCAGTTGAACTCCATGTACAATTACATTTGAATAAAAACATTCTGCTGCTTAAAAATGGTTGAAAGCCATTGGTTTTGATCATGTCTTCCTCTGCCATTATATCCATTTTTCTACACCCAAGAACAGTGCTCCTCTTAAACATGTCCTTAACATTTATTTATTGAATGTTGGCTCTTTATGTATCAGCAAAGAAAGGGATTATCTTTGCCATGTTTTAACCATTGTTTTTTTCCAACACATGCCTCATTTTATTTTGATTGCTTTAATCTTTTTGTTCTCGTCCCCTTATGTTCAGCCTCAAAATTGTTATTTTACTCCTAGCCTAGAGACAGGCATGTTTGATACCATTTCAAATAAATAATCTAACTGGAGATTGGAGAAGAAAACAATGTGATCTCTCAGGTCTAGGAATGGTTGTGTTTCACTTAATTTATGCAAAGACTTCTGTAGCACACTCCCAGTAGAATTTCCTCTGGAAGCCTGATCACTACCTTTCAGGATAGTGGGGTTTCTTGGAGCACGTGGATGGCCATCACCCAAAGGGCTCTCTCCAGTCACTTCCACTTCCCATCTCTTTTTTGCTAAGTGTCATATATGGATGAGAAGGGAGACCACAGGCACACACAGGCTGCTCCCTGCAAGCCAGAACAGCTTTGTACCTATTTATATGTGTACATGGTGAGATCTCTAGGTTTGGAGCTTCATTGAGAATGCTGCAGGCTTCTCTTTTAACACCATATTCCAAGCCTCCTTTTTCTCACCATATTGAGTAGTCTTACATTGTACCAACCCTCAGCTTCTTGGCCATCACAGTTCAGAGAAGGAAGAACCAAATTTAATCTTCTATGATGCCAAGTAACTCATGTTCTCTTTGGCACCATGCCTGGTGGCAAATCTCTGACCCTAGATTTAGACTACCTTGGCTTTAGACTTCATGAAAATCTCCCTGCTGGTGCTTCTTAAATGGTCTTTAGAGCTGCAATCATGTTGAAATTAAATTCATGATTCTTCTAGGTCACATTTTGGGGTTGTTGAAGAAAATAAATTGGAATTATTAGATAAATGCAAATCAAAACTACAATGAGGTACCACCTCACAAGGGTCAGAATGGTCATAATTAAAAAGTCTACAAATAATGAATGCTGGAGAAGGGGTGGAGAAAAGGGAATCCTCCTACAGTGTTGGTGGGAATGTAAGTTGGTGCAGCCAGTGTGAAAAACAGTATGGAGGTTCCTCAGAAAACTAAAAATAGAATTACCATATGATCCAGCAATCCCACTCCTGGGCAAATATCCAGACAAGACTATAATTCAAAAAAAATACATGCACCCCTATGTTTATAGCAGCACTATTCCCAATAGCCAAGACATGGTAACAACCTAAATGTCCATCGACAGAGGAATAGATAAAGAAGATGTGGTAAATATATACAATGGAATACTACTCAGCCATCAAAAAGAATGAAATAATGCCATTTGCAGCAACACATATGCAACAAGAGATTATCATAACAAGTGAAGTAAATCAGAAAGAGAAAGACAAATACCATATGCTATCACTTATATGTGGAATCTAAAATATGACACAATTGAACCTATCTATGAAACAGAAACAGAATCACAGATATAGAGAACAGACTGGTGGTGGCCAAGGGGAAGGGTGTTGGGGGAGGGATGGAGTGGAAAGTTGGGATTAGCAGATGTAAGCTATTATATATGGAATGGATAAACAACAAAGTCCTACTGTATGGTACAGGGAACTCTATTCAATATCCTGTGATAAACCATAATGCAAAAGACTATTTAAAAAAATGTATATATATATATGTATAACTGAATCACTTTGCTGTACAGCAGAAATTAACATAACATTGTAAATCAACCATACTTCAATTAAAAAGTTGATAAAAGAAGGTAAGAAAAACGAAAAAAGAAAACAAATTGGAATAGTCATTATGAACCTTTACTAGTGTTCAAAACCAGGGGACGATATTGATCCCTATTAAATAAAGCATGTTTACCTTCCATGTGACACAGAGATAAGCCTTGCTGAGGTCCCACTGATATTTTAAGTTCTTTTTCCAGCACCTCATGGGCTCATGAGCAAATCCAGATTCTGCAAAACACTGGTTACTTAACAGCCTGGAGCAGATACTGTCAGTGTCCCACTCGTACCTGCACCCCTATGTGCTTTGTGCACCTTGGGCCAACTTCCAACTGCTAACCCCTGAAAATCTTTGTCTAAAGGCTTTCTCCAGTGGCCCAAAGCATATCCCAAAAGTATGACAGGCCAATAGTTCAGAGAATTAGTGCCCTTTGGGGAACAGTCCCAACCTATGTCAGATGGGGTATAAATACTCCAGTTTGGGTTATAAATATTGCCCTTCGGGTGTGACAACTCTGAGGGACATATGTTCTACACTGGCTTTTAGAGTCCACCCCCCACCCCATGGGATTGAGCTTCAGTTGCCCATACTGGTAGCTGACTTAATAACATATCAGTTTTCTGGTTTCTTCCCTTCTCTGACTTACTTCCCAGATTTCCTGTTGGCATCTTCAGGAATCACCTCTCAAATAAACTACTTGCACTCAGATCCTTGTTTCAGGATTTACCTCTAAAGTAACCCAAACTAAAACACTACTCTAAGCCTCAAATCAATCATTAGTAAGGGGGGGGGAGGATATTAACTCCCTCATCACTTTGTAAAGATTAAATTAGGCAATATTTATATAATTCTTACACTGCTATTACCACAGAGTAGGCATTCAATATATTATAATTATCCATAGTACCCCCCCTTGCCTCCATACCTCTATTTCCTGACTCCCTATCACTTTAACCCATAATCATTCCAATCAGGACACAGCAGGTTTCTTGCTTTCCCTCAAACATACCAAGCACACTCCCCCGTCAGGGTCTTTGCACCCTGAGTGTCCCCTTCTTTACCTGCATAGTTTTCTCCATCACTTCTTTCAAACCTTGTTCAAATGGGATCTGATCAGTGAAAGAGTTCCTGACCATCATATATAAAGTAGTATTTCCCATTAGATCTCAGGATTCCCCCTTACCCCACTTTATTTTTCTTCATTACACTCATCACTCTCCACTAGAACAGAAACTCTACAATGACAGAAGCCATGTCTGGTTTGTTTTCTGGTATATCCCCAGCATCTATAATAGGGCTGAGCACAGAGTAGGTGCAAAAATAATATTTGTTGAAGGAATGAATGAATAAATCTTCATAAAATTCTAAATGTAAAAGGTCTTTTTAAAGTATTCTTATCTTGAGATGTATTGATGAAGAGAATCTTACCAGATTATGCCAGTGGTATTCTGGAGCTGACTTGTACAGACTCATAAGAGCCAATTATTAAATAGTCAGTAATTTTGCCCAAGATTCTAGCACAAAAAAAAGTGCCTTCCTATAGGTGAGAACAGAGCTTTGCAGTAAGGATAAAGGGTTACATTAATGAATATTGACATCATCCTTATCACTAAATTGGACTTTATGTATGTACTATAGATTGAATGTTTATGTCCCCCCAAAATTCATATGTTGAAAGCTAATGCCCAGTGTGATGGTATCCTAATGGGGTCTTTGGGAGATAACTAGGTCACGGGAGTAGAGCCCTCATGAGTAGGATCAATGCCCTTATAAAAGAGAGCCCTGAGAGCTTCCTTACCTCTTTACCATATGATGATGCAGTGAACAGATGGCCACCCATGAACCAGGAAGTGGGTCCTCACCAGATACGGGATCTACTGGCACCTTGATCTTGGACTTCTCAGCCTCTAGAAGTGTCAGAAATACATTTCTGTTGTTTATAAGCCACCCAGTCTATGGTAATTTGGTACAGCAATCTGAACAGACTGAGACAGTATGATACATAGAGTAGAATAATCCTCCAGGCAAATTTAGTAACATTCTCTTATGTGCTAATTGCACCATGCACACACTTCTACTATAGCTCACATGATATGAAGCTTTCGTTTTTCTTTTGGCCATGCCACGGGCATGTGGGATCTTAGTTCCCTGACCAGGGAAAGAACCCGCACCCCCTGCATCGGAAGTGTGGAGTCCTAACCACTGGACTGCCAGTGAAGTCCCACAAGTCCTTACATGAAAAGTAAGGACTTGTATAACTGACCCTATAATGCTTCCTTTTCATAGTGTCTTACAGAATGAAGTTGAATCCAACCTCATCTTAAATTTGCAGTTATTTCTGTGGACATGATGAAAATAAATCGATGGGCTCAGTCCTTTCTTATTTTTTTGTTTTTTTGTGTTTTTTGCACAAATAAACTCTGCAAGGACAGGGGTTTTCAAGGTATGAATCTAGTCAGCTCTTAAATATAAGTTGACTTCTGGAGCCACAGGGATATATCATAAAGAATGAATGAAGTTTTCAGTTTTTGACCTTGCATGCCATCAATAAAAGAGCTATTAAGAGTTTAAGATTTTTCTACTTAGAGAATATGAAGCAAGGCAAGAGAGATTATGCTGCAGTAACAAGTAAGCCTAGAACTTGTAGTGATAGAAATCAGTACAGGTTAATTTTTCATCTGAATCTCAGTCTTGCATGGAAGATGTGGCTCTCTTGATTGGTCTCTCCTAAGGCACTTCTACCCGCTTTCCACTGGCCTGAACTTGGTCACATGGCCCCATCCTAATTGCAAGGGAAGCTGGGAGAGGTTGTCTTTCTGTGTCATGTAAGAAGAAATTATTCAGATGACCCTCTAGTCAGTCTCTACCACAGTGTGGCTAAAAAATTATTAGAGATTCTACATCTACGTTAATTTTATGGGAAATCTCACAACCCCAAATTACCAACAACAGCCCACTTTTTCTAAGAGCGGAAGTCTCTGTTTGCTGCCCAACTAATAGCCTTCCCACTTCTGGTTGGGAGACCCTGCACCCCTCTCCTAGATATTAATTTTCCTAACCTCCCTTTATTAAACTTGGGAGTCTGAAAGAGAAATCTGGGGTGAGCTGCTGTAGATTCCGCCCCCCCAACCCAGCCCCCAATTAAAAGAGAACAGGAGTAAATTCTGCCTTTTTCTCTCTTGATGTGGTCATATGGTCTATGACTCCTGGAATTAGTACTGCCCATCTCATGGCAATGAGAGGAGACATAGCAAAGGTCCAGATGGTGGTAGAGCCAAAAGATGGAAAGAACATTGTTCTTGATACTAGCAAGGAGCCAATGAATGAAGTCCAGAATGTACCAACATTGGAGCTCTTCTTATATGAGATAATATAATTTTTTCTTAATAAAATCTTTTTCAGTCTACTCTTTACATATTTTTAGGGTATTTATGGTTTGATTGGCGCACGATATAGTGTTAGCCACAGAAAGGCACTTTCCATGTACCTCCAGATTGGCTCCATTTTTTACATAGAATGATGCTAGAGCCCTATTTCTAAAATGCAAATACATGCTCTCTCATGCTGAAACCTGCCTGAATATTTTACCTGGAACCTTTCTATCAGTCGGTTTGGGCTGCTCTATCAGAATGCCATAAACTGGGTGGGTTATAAACAACAGAAATGTACTTCTCACAGTTCTAGAGGCTGAGAAGTTCAAGAGCAAAATGCCGGTAGATTCAGTGTCTGGTGAGAGGCCTCTTCCAGGTTGCAGATGGCCGTTTTCTCATTGTATCTTCACATGGCAGAGAGAGGAGGAGAGAGCTCTCTGAGGTCCCTCTTATAAGGTCACTAATCTCATTCACGACAGCTCCACCCTCATGACTTAACCACCTCCCAAAGGCCGCACCTCTTAATTCACATTGGGGGTTAAGATTTCAACGCAGGAATTTTGGGGGAGAGTGTAAACCTTTAGTCCATCATACTTTCAATCCCTGGAAGATGGATTATAGTTTTAGAACTGCTAGAGTTTGTTGCGTTTTGCAGACCAAGGATAAGAGGAGAGAGGACCAGGCCCTTAGCTACATTGTCTTCTGAGCTCTAAGTGGTTGTTGTTTTCTTTTGTGCTTTTATTTCATCTTTCTTGTCCACAATCCTTCAGGGCATTTGTTGTACATCACAGAGTTGTACACTGGTGTCCTAGAGAATAAGGTGAACAACTCATTCAGATTTGCTCAAGACTTCCCCAGTTTTAGCTCAGAAAGTCTCACATCCAGGATGTAGGCAAACCAGGATGGTAGGTCATCCTCTTCAGAGAATGAAGGCCAGAGGGCAGGATCTGTGGGCGAGGGTGGTAATTAGATGGTGAAAGCTGATCAAAATCGAGCTGGGAGCAGTTTTGCCACCAGGAGGTAACAGATACCAAGAGAGTTAAAGTACTTTGCTGGGCATCCTGAGTGATGCAGCACAAGTTGTTAGCTTTCCTCCAGGAGAGGGGAGTCAAATGTACTACCTGAATGGTAGAGAAAAGAGTAACTGCTGAAGATTGGGAAACAGAGATCCTGATGGTGCTGATTATAATTGTTGTAAGTTTTGCTAAGAAACACAGGGCTCCCTGAGAGCATATAACAGGGCAGTCCATCTAGATGTGTCCCTAGAGATCTCCTTGAGGACATGAGTCCCGGTCATATTGGATCTGAGGTCTTCTGGGCTGATTAGATCCCAAACATCACTGACATAAAGTAGTGACTCCTAAAGAGTACATTTATAATGATTTTCAGTAACTCTAAAGAGAACTTTGAAACTAGTGTTAGAATCATTATAATTCTGACTTTAGCTACTTCAAGTAATCTTTTACAGGCCTTTCCTCTTCCTATGAAACTAGTCTGTCCTCAAAATGTGCCAGGCTTGAATGCTTCTGCTTCTTTTCTACCCTGGGGATAAATTGTTCCCATAAATCAATTCTGCATAAGGTGTTATCTAGTTGGAGAGTTGATTCTCCCTGATACAGCTATCCAACGTAAAGGCATGGTGATGACTCTGGAGCACTTCAGACGTAGTGTAAGGACACACCGTTTTGACTCCGTGAATCTCAAGGTCTTTCCTGAGTAAAGCCAGTTTCCAGAATAAACAAGAACAAAGTTATTTATAACGACAGGCAGAATGTTCCTTAAAGCCCCACTGAACTCTGTCACTTGACTGCTTGCTCTCCATTCAGGAAAATACACCATGCAGCTTTTTCCATGCTAGAGAATAAACCTTTCTCCAGCTTGTCAATAAAGTTCACTGTTACTGGTCTCACGTTCCCAGTAATGGATTGTGATCCTGTCCCTACTATTTCTGCTTAGAAATTATATCATTGCTGCTTAAAAAGTCAAAAGACCACGAATAGAAGTTCTCTACCAGAGCAGAGTGCCCCAAAGGCATCTTTGAAGTTCATTTTAAGAATCAGGCAGTTGAAAAAACAGGTTGCAATGAAGACTCTATAAGGCAGACACTTGTTCTTCCTTAAAAATTCTCATGTGTTCTGAACCGAATAAATGTAACCTAGATTTTAAACATTATATTTAAAAAATACTCATAACTTGCCAAGTCTCAAATGAGAAATAAAGAAACTGAATAAACAGAGCTGGGAGTGCTTCAGGTGACTGGTGGTCTTACACAACAGCAATGGAACAACAGAAGCAGTCCGTGGGCAGAAAACCTGACCTGTTCTCAATTTCCTGGCTCTAATTTTTGATGATTCTTGGACACCATCTCCAAGTTTCTCGAACTTTCACTTCAGCCTTACTTTCTCATCAAGCAGTGACATTCTGAATATTATTTCAAAACAAAACTATCAAAAATAAAGGTTACCTCCACCAGTCCAGCTAAATGGAACTCATGCCACAGGATCAGGATGATCTTTCTGCACAGCAGTTTTCAGAGATCCCTAAAAAGCAGCAGACAGGACACAGTAGTATGTGAAGCATGCACTCTGAGGTCAGGTGATCAGAGTTTGAATCTTAGCTCCACTGTTCACCACTGTGTGATCTCAAGCAGGAGGGTGGAACGTTCAGAGTAGCCTATACAACAATCTGTGGCCACAGTCCGAAGGGCTGTCTTCTTTCATGCACTTCGATTTACATGTGTGCATCTTTTTCCCCAACGCAGCTGTGACTACCTTAAGGTAGAAAGGTAGAACCTCTCTTGGCTTCTAAGGTGAGCCCTCCACACCAGAATGCAAATAGGAGCTCAATAAATACCTGTGAGATAAAGGACTAAAAAGTTGGTAGTGGTTTAATGATTATCTGCTTCTGATCTTTATTGCACTGTATGACTTGGGAAACAAAGATAAAAATTTCTTGGGGTTCAGAATTTTTTGGGGCAGAATAGGTGGTGGTAGGAATTGCTGTGTTTGAACCTAGTCCCTGTCACTAGCTGTGTGATGTTGGGGAAGTTCCTTATTTCTCTGTGCTTGTTTCCTCATCTCTAAAATAGGAACAATAACAGTATCTACATGACAGAGTTATTATGAGGATTAAATGAGTCAATAGGTGAAAAGTGCTTAGAATTGTGTTTGGTGCATAACAAGCCTTTGTAATTGTTATATAAATAACTTTGTAAAATCTAGAATTGATGTGTCAAGTCTTTGTAACTTCTTCCCCTCCCCCCAAGCTTTTATTTTATTTTATTCCTATTTGCTGCCACCCAGTGAGGGGTGACAAGACCTGAAGGAACACGGTACCCTGGGTCTTGGATCCAGGCATAAACTGGGAAGAGCTCTTCCTGAAGAGCCGGCAGCCAAGAGAGGCAGCGTCCATGGAGCAATTGCTAGAGAAGATGGAGCAGCCTTTTGAGGTTGATGGACAGGGGAGTGAAATGGGCTGGAAGCTGGAGCTATGGAGGTCTGGTCATTGTTTAGGAGGTGATGAATGAGAACCACAGTGACCAAAGTTCTCTTATTAGCTGGTGGCTTGCATGACCTTGCATAGTTGTCACAAACAGCTAACGTAGATGAGGGATATGCTTCCAGTTCTGGAAAGCCAAGAAGAGCCTGAATGCATCCCAGAGAAATAAATCATGGCACTACCTCCTTTGCTTTCATTGTATTTGGAGTTTTAAAGGTAAAAGGCATACTTAGTGATCATACTTGGTTCAACTCAGCATAGGAGGGTAGGAAAAAGACTGGAAATCCAGTTCCGAACACCATTTTTTTAAATTTTTATTTTCTATTGGAGTATAGTTGATTTACAATGTTGTGTTAGCTTCAGGTGTACAGCAAAGTAAATCAGTTATACATATACATATATCTATCTCTATATATCATTTAGGTTATTAGAGAATAGTGTATAGAGTTCCCTGTGCTATACAGTAGGTCCTTGTTGGTTATCTCTGTTAAATATAGTAGTGTCTATATGTCAGTCCCAAACTCCCAATTTATCCCTCCCCCCATTATTATGTATGGGCGATGCAATATCTCATCATCCAACTCTCAAAAGATGAAAGGAATGTGCAAAGTCAAGTACAAACCATGGCTTCCCAAGGAAGAGGATTCTATTCAGCCCAAAGTCAGTTAATCTCTTAATGTGTTTTCCTGTGCTAAGTGGTATTTCACTGTAGAAGGTGTCTGAGCAGCGCTCACTGGATTGCCACGAGCCTCCAGAGCTGTGGGGAAAAAAATGATCATTTATGTATCTTGGTGGCTTATCAGGGAATGTAGTAGAATTAATGTATTTATTCTTTCTTCTGAGATTAAATGTAATTGCTTTAAAAAGATAATCACGCTATTGTTTGAATTGTATGCATTTCTTATGAAGCACTAATACATTTTCCTGTAGTCTGACAAAGTGTATGGTCTCTTATCCTCATTTCCCTGTGGATAAATACTTTGTTAATTAATAAAGCATTATACGAGCACTTAGTGTCTGCATTTAACAGTGCAAGGATTTCATTCAGATTATGTTAATAGATTGTTCGCCTTATTTCTTGCATTAATTACAACTTCTTTCTGTGGTTTCATCATAAGAGCATTGTCTCTGTGAATACAGGGGGCTTTTTGGATTACATTCTTGTTTGACTACTGAAGTGATGCTAGGAAAATATTATTATATGGAGAACTACTCTCTAGGACTTGGATCAAAAGACAGAAACAGAGATTCAATTATTTCCAAATCTTAGAGGCGACACAATTAAAGTCTGCCTTCATTGAAGCGAAATCACGCAATTTGGGACTTTCTCTGGAACCCACAATATCTTAGGAACAAATTTATGAAATTGGTATGCCACACCATGATACCTTAGGCATAATTAAGAGGAAAAAATTTTAAAGGTTTCCTCCTAGTAATGGATAAACGTGGAATTCAGATGAAGCAAATATGTGGAGTGGGTATGAATCTCGGGCCACAGGTGTACAGGAAATTTTACTTTTTTTCCCTCGAATCAACTTAGTTCTGACTCATCCTGCTGTGCTGCTGGGAAATTTAATCACAGTTATGATGGGACGTGTCCCTCCCCCACCCCTGCCTGGTGTCACACAAAAGTTCCGGGGTCTTTGGTAACTTCTAGAAATGAGGAAAGCCCTGGCCCATCAGTCACCAGTGCACCACCCTTACCACTGAGGCACCGTGGGCCTGGCTCTCGGGGTCCATTTGTGTCTGACTTTGCTCTGTCTGTGCTCCGGCCATTTGCCCTGTTTTGGAAGGCTGGGCATCTCTTGTGTCCATTCCAAAGATGCGTCTCCCCAGCCACCCCTCAGAAACACATTCTCTCATCCATCTACAGATCCACCACCAGGAAATAAGCCCACTCCCACTCTCCTATTCTCTGCTCCCATTTCCTTTTTTTTTTTTTTTTTTCTTCTCTAGGAAACATTTCCCTCCGTCGCGTCTATTGCTTTAATAGCCATGTATCACCCACCGCCCCCCCTTCTCTCGTTGCCCTCAGAAGTGCTCTTAGCATTATCTTTTCAGGCTTTTCCTAGTGGGGAAGACTAGTTCCAGGGAACTGAAGAGTCTGCCAGGTTAAAACAGCTCAGAGCTCTGTTTGCAAAAGCATCGGCTATGTGCTAAGAATACAGGTGAGAGGAATAGATAGGGCAAGCCTTATGATCTTGGAACACAGACTTTACGAAACAGAGTTCTACTGTCATGATTTCACGTCAAAAGGCAGAAACAGTTTATAAAAATTAACTAGTTTGAATTCAGAATGGACAAAGGCTCAGATTCGATATTCTAGATAACGACGTGGTGAAACATTAACATTGGATGTTTTATCTAAGTGCATTTGTTAATAGAAATGATTGTTATTTTCATTTTGTTTCTTAAATATGCTCTTGAAGCGTAACTCCTGAAATGAGAAAGCACATTTTCTTTCCTCCCTTTTTACGTCCACTCACACTGTCATCTTCCCCTCTTGGTCCTTCTATTCCAAGGCCTTCAAGATGGACTCAGGTTCATATGCAGTGTCTCTCACTCATGACCACCCCTTGCCCTCTGTGTCTAGACTGCTTCCCTATCTAGAGTGGTAAACTTAGCAGATAAAAATACAGAACAGACGGTGAACTCCAAATTTCTGATAACAATGCCGACTTCTTTAGTATAGGTATGCCCCATGCAATATTTAGGGCGAAATTATACTATGTCTTTGTTGTTTATCTGAATTTCAAAGTTAACAGAGTTGTCTGCATTTTATCTGGCAACCCTACGCCTATCCCCAGGTCACTATGTTCTTCTTTTCATTCCCAACCTCTCCAATCTCCCCTCACAAGAAAATTGCTCCATTGAAAGAGCCATTGCAGTAAATGTGAAAGAATCTTCAGAGAAGAGCACTTTGGTTGAATATCCCAAAATCTCTAATGGATTTCTCAACCTGTGCTCCCGGGCTGGGAGCTGCCTGAAAAACAGGAAAATGGCCTCAAGAGGTACAATCGAACAGCTTCAGGATTCCACATTTATGGTAGAAATAAAGAGTCAAGATAAGGAATTAAAGTTTAGGTTAAGAGACTATTTGTGTCACATAAGAAAGAAAATTTAAACAGCTTCTGAGAATCAGGCATTCTGAAGTCAGGAAATACAGTGAAAACTCTTTCACAGTGCCCTTGAAATGAGAGTTTGGGTTTTTTCCAACTTGACAGCACTTGATAGAGTTAGGAAAGTAGGTTTGCTCCTTGAACAGGTTCTCTTTAGAAATCATCTATTTGGACTATGAAGACCCCTGTTATAAAGAGAGGTGTGACTAGAGAGGCAAAGGTCATTGAATTTGGCAGTTGTGCTTTGTCAAACATTTAATGTAGGTGAAGCAAAGGTAAAGTAGAGGATTGTTCCTATAGGAAAACAGATTGAAACTTATAGGCTAGGCTTTACAAAGAAAAGTGAAAGGACAAGAAAAGTAGAGGCTTTTATTTTGAGGCAAAATAAGAACGGCATAGGATATGGTCCTTCTGGTTCAAGAAAGCCTCCAAGATGCTTTCCAGTTGAACCTTTTTCTGAACATTGTAAGGATATTTCATAAATGGCTTTTCTTAAGCTGTTGCTTATTAAATCAAATCTGAATCTGGCAAAGTAACAGCACGAGCTAGGGGAAAGCCAGTAGATGATGCATTAATGCAGCTTTGAAAATAATTTTCAAGTCTTACTCAACAACAAAATTTGGTTATATCCCACTTCATATGGAATGATTTCATTCCTTTGTTTTCCTAATCAGCCCACCTTCTACAATAGCCTTTTAAGTCAGCATTAAATTTATCAGAAGGGCGTTCCTTATTATAATTAATTCTAAGAGATAGAAGAATACTTTCTTTAGCAAACACAGAGTGAGGAACACTGACATTCAATCATATTTATACAGAAAGAAATGTATTTATTCAGGAAAAAAAAGGCTGTAGAATGAGGTAGATCTGTGTTTAAAACCCAGCTACATCATTTACTAGCTTTGTGATTTTAGATGGATCCATTAATCTCTCTGAGTCTCTTTCCTTAATGGTGATGTGCAATAATAATGTCTCACATACATGACAGTTGTAAGAATTACAAATAATACTTGTAAAGTCCTTGACACATAATAATACCTACCATTTAATGAGGTCTATTAAGAGGTCCCAAAGCTCATAAAGAAGAATTGCTAAGATTTCTTAGATAACATTGCCCAAAATGTGTTGGGAACACATGAGTTCTTACAGATGGGTCTTATAAAGGGATTCTATTATCAAATAAGTTTGGAGAATGCATTCTATAGGCACCTATTAGAAATTGGTAAAACACTCATTTTTTTTAAAGACTCTGAGAATCTCTGCAACTAAGAAATCTGTTTAGCTTTGTTCAACACTGAGTTTTCCAAGCTTAAGAATCTGGTAACCTTTTATGGGACATCAACAGGAATTCCAGCCTCAGGCAAATCTTGCTTCTTGCATCAAAAAAGAAAGCAAATTCATTGATATTTGTTTAGTGGAGGATGTATTTCCCACTTATGTTGATCCTAACTTTGTTACCTTAATTTTTCACTGATTTCTTTTTAACCTCCAGTTTTAGTTCATGAAAAGGAATTTGGAAGAAGTGTCACTTATTAAAAATGTACCAAATTACATACATACAATGGAATACTACTCAGCCATAAAAAAGAATGAAATAATGCCATTTGCAACAACATGGATGGACCTAGAGATTATCATACAAAGTGAAGTAAGTCAGACAAATATCATATGATATCACTTATATGTGGAATCTAAAATATGACACAAATGAACTTATCCACAAAACAGAAACAGACTCACAGACATAGAGAACAGACGTATGGTTGCCAAGGGGGAGGTGGAGTGGGAGAGGGATGTAATGGGAGTTTGCAGTTTGCAGTTGCAAACTATTATATATAGGATGGATAAACAGCAAGGTCCTACTGTATAGCACAGGGAAATATATTCAGTATCCTGTGATAAACCATAATGGAAAAGAATATAAAAAAGAATGTGTATATATGTATAATGGAATCACTTTCTGTACAGCAGAAATTAACACATTATAAATCAACTATACAACAATAAAAAAATTTAAAAATTTTTTAAATGTACCAATTCATTTTCTTACTGAGCAACTTTTCTTGTGCAACTTTTAAGTTTAAAGGTTTGTTGTCTGACCGGATCCATTTCTTGAAGGAGCTGTTATATCTACAACCAAGAAAATACACTGATCCTTTGCCTCATGAAACAAACATGCTACGTTCCCAGCTTCCGTGAATATCGATCCTGGATTGTCCGCACCCATTGAGGCTTCTTCTTTCTAAGCACATCTTCTCAAATTCCATCAACTTCTGCCTTCCCTGCTCTCTCCTCCTAGGCCATCACTTCATCATCACAGTATAAGCATAATCCACCCTTTCATTTGTTTTGTCCTCAAAATGTACCTCTTCCCCAGCGAGGCTCCCCACTCCCATGAACACCTGTCTATAAACAGCATTTCTACAAGCATCTGAACAGAACGTGGATGAACCAAGCCACGTCCCTTCCTGGCTGGACCTTTCACGGTCCATCCAGCATCCGCTTGACTCCCCCGCTTCCTAGAGCCCCAACAGAAAGATCCTCGCCTGATCTATTCCAACTTCAAAAGTTAGATCCAGACATTTTTAATATCCCAGAAGCAAATTGTTGGTAACTAGAGAGTCCAGCGTTGTTGGTAATACATATGCAGAGCAACAACAACAACTGTCCCATGGATGGCAAAGTACAGATAACTTGTTCTACAAGACGATGACTTATCTGTTAGCAGACTGATAATACAGTCTTACTCATGTACTGTTTTTGGTCTTTGGAAGAAGTAGGCTACTGGTAATAACCCAAAAGCTGCCAGTTTGCTCCCATGGAGACTTTTTGAGCGTTTCATACCTGACCATTATGCAATGAGCCCAGAGATCAACAGCTCCCATCCCACAGGCTTTGGGGAAAGTGCCAGTTGTGAGATGCAGCCAGAGCATTCATCTCATGATCTCGGTTCCTAGAACACGGAGCCATCAAACAGCCTGCTGGGTTGGCAGGGTCTGCCTCAGTGTGTCCAAGCCCAGGGCCGTGGCAGGGAAAGGGCTGAGGTGTTTTGGCACGAGGGATGGAGAATGGTTTCTCAGCACCTGCCCGCAGTGTGCTTGCTTCCAGGTGCTATGACAAACACCTTGACTTTTTTACGACTCTCTAAAGTTATTCCTCAGCCCAGCATAAGACTATGAACAAACGGGAATATGGATGAACTCCCTGAATAGTGAAACTTAAGACCCCTCTTAGAGCAGAATGCAATATAACCTCTCATCAGCAATCTTTGGTTGTGTTTTTCACGTTGTTCATTTCACGAATAGGAAGGCTCGTTATTATAATATTCAAGTGCAGGTTTTTCCTTCAAGTTTCAGCTTCCTAGAGCAGAGGCTTTGAATAGAAAGTCTAGTGATAAGAGGTAACACACAGAGCGCTTTTCCAATACAAGCACTCTTCTAAATATTTCACATGTAGTGACCATCTTCATCCTCATAACAATCCTATGAAATAGATACTATTGTTATTCCCATTTTAGAGATGAGAGGTGAAGTTAAATAACTCTGACTACGGTGACTGAAGCTTTGTGGTTGACGGTGAGCAGTTACAGAACTGATCGTCCTACTGGAGTGAGGAGGGAGCTGGTGAGAACGAAAAAGGACTTGAGGTTGACAGGAGGAGACTGACATTATCACTGCCTAAATGATAATTATAGGAAAAGCACTCTACTCATGTTTGGCCTCAGTTTCCCTGTCTGTAGGATAAACATATGCTCCTCTTTCCCCAGAGTATCTGAAGACATATTTTAAAGCATCATGGAAACCCATGACAATCACTATGAATACCATGGCGGCTACTAGTAATAAGTAACTTAAAGCTATGGAAATGGAAGAACCACTTTGAGCATCAACTCTCTGTGCAGTACTGTGTCTCCTGCAGCTAGAATTAGGAAAGGACTCAGAGCACACTCTCTGGGACCATTCAGAGGACGGAACTCCGGATTAAATTCTTAAGGAAGGAAGGCAGTCTTATTTTATTCAGAGATATTTTTCTAGTTGGGGCGAAATATTTTTTTTTTTTTTTTTTAATTTTTTTTTTTTTATTTTTTTTTTTTGGGGGGGCGAAATATTAAGTTGAGTCAAATGAACTTGTCTATATTCAACCACTTTTGAATTAGAAAAATGACAATTTCATAAGATCAGTCTAATACAAAGCCCTACTTTATGGGATTCCTAGGAAAAAACGTGTTTGATTAGAAGGTAAGTTTGTAACAAGTCTAGTCTGAAATATCTAGCCCGAACAAAGTAACCTACATCAAACCTACAGCAACCTTGAATACATGATGGAGAGGTGAATATGCAAACTGTACTCATCTGTGGAAATCTGAGTCATTCTCGAGATCAGAGCACAGGTGATACACCTGGAAACCTAGGATTTTTGTCTCCACGCCCAGGGCTTCAGAAAGCTTGGCATAACGATGCTCATCCTTTTTAGCAGGAAATTTTAAACACAAATCTGCCAGACCTCTTGCAAAACAAACAAAATGAAACAACAACAACAAATCTTCTTCCTAGGATTTTTTTTTTTTTTTTTTTTTGGAACGACAGTGCGGTAATGTAATGGAACTCTGTAATGCACTTCTACGACTCCCATCGTAATCTGTGAGATATCCCTGCAGAAACAGATTCGGAGCTGCTCCAGCTCATGCTGTTGGCTTGGACTAAGACGGGTAGTACAAATGTGCAGAAAATTTTTTTGATAATGAAATCTGGAAATTCATTTGGAAGACCCTGAGCAATGTCATTGGTGCTTGTTTGATACTGCAGGGCCATCAGCATGAAGTGGAACAGCTCTGCCTTTAAAGTGTCTGGCAAAAAAGAAGCATGTCTCTGTGGCTCGGGAGCACAGGCAATAAACATCCTGTTACAGTAAATTCCATTTTTTACAGCAGAGATTAATAATGCATGACCATGCATTTCTTACTGCCATTCCAATGAGTTTCCAGAATACTTTTAATTCGAAATGAAAAAAGTTGTGTTTGTATTTTCAGCGTTGTCATGTGTGTGCTGTACAGGTAGTAAGAGATACAGAGACATACAGAGAAAATACAAATTATGACTCTTGGGAGAATCACCTCTCCATCCGTAGACATGTTCTGGTGTCTCTAGAGAGATCAAAAGTGTCACTGCACAATTTTCAGGAAGTAAGAAAAGAACAGAAGCATAATGATGTTATAGCTTCCTGGGAATTTCATTACTTAAAACAAGTGAATTGTGCCGGTGAGCACAAGAGAAATGTTTCCCAGCACTCCTCCAGGAAACCCCTGAGAAATTAAAAACTGACTCTGAAATGGCTGTCCCGGAAAATGTCATTTATGTGAGGGTGTATCGTCACCCTGACATGCAAATACACATACACACACACACATACGTACACACACACACACACACAGAATATATGTACAAATCAAATGCAGTAGCTAAGATAATCTTCCTGCAGTCAAGTTCTTAAATTGGGAAATTCATTTTTTAGTTTCTGAAGTCATTCAACCTTATACTTAGACCCCAGACAGAAAATTATGTTCAGGAGGTCCCCCTGAAAATTGTTCTGTTTGCTGTTATGTTTAGCCAGCTATGCAGTTGGGTGAAAAGTATTTCCTGTTCCATCGCTTGGATTGTTGAGTAAGTGCTAGCACTTCTTCTGTCTCTGTTTCTGGTCCCTTCTCTTCTTTATAATGCTACCCTAGTTTTTTAATCCATCTTATTTTTAGATGTTAGATAGTATCTTCCCCAAACACCCACCACACACCACAGCATAGGTGGGCCTCTAATTGCATGAGACCAGTAGAATAGTACAGACCTATCTCTAGGGTCCATTCTTCAGAAATTGATTTTATAAAATGACCTTAGAGGGACATACCCTGCTGTGAAATAATTTGAGTTTTACTTGTGCTCACTTTATGTAGAAGATGGTGATAATTGTCAACCTGATATTGGTTCTTCAATCTCTTCCTTGTTCAGGGTGGCAATGTACCCAGCTAAAAATAGTCGATTGTAGGTAGAAATGGCCTTGGGACACAATTCTAGCCAATAAAAATGGCTGAGGCTTACTGGGAAAGTTTAGATTTCTTGATAGATACCATTCCTTCCTGTGTGACCTTCTTTCTTCTTGCAATGGAAGTGAGATGAAAGTGTGGCAGCTATATTGTAACCAAGAGGTGGCCAGCATGATTATAGAGGAATATTGGAGCATGAAAAAAGAAAATGTCTAGGTTCTTGAGTTATTGTTAATCAGTTGGAAGAGACTTGGACTCACTACCTCTGCATTTTTTTATTATTTGGCCAAATTAACCTTATGTGCTTAAGTGACAGTAGTCATTTTGCTATTATTTGTAGCTGACTCTTTCTGCAGTTAACATACAGTATTAGTCAGTGTTCTCCAGAGAAACAGAACTAATAGAGATATATTATAAGTAATTGATTCACATGATTGGGAGGCTGAGAAGTCCCGCAATCTACCGTCTGCAATATGGAGACCCTGAGAGATGATTGTGTAGTTCTAGTTTGAGTCCAAAGGCCTGAGAACCAGAGAAGCTGATGGTGTAGGTCCTAATCCAAGGGCAGGAGAAGACCAATGTTCCAAGTCAAGCAGTCAGACAGAGGGTAAATTCTTCCTTCCTCTGCTTTTTTTTCTTCTAATCTCCCTTGATGGATTAAATGATGCCTACCTACATTTGGAAGGGCAATCTGCTTTAGTCAGTCTACCAATTCAAATATTAATCTCATCCATAAACACCCTCACAGACATACCCAGAAACGTTTAACAAAATATCTGGGCAACATGTGACCCAGTCAAATTAACATATAAAATTAACCGTCACACATACCTTACACTGCAGTAATAATTTCAGGTAACCATATCTGTTCTTTGTGGGTTGCTTTGGAGGTTGGGTAAGTGCTTGATGGAGTAAAATGGTCAGGAGCCTGTTCTTCTTTCTGATTCCTCCCTTCTGAGCAAGTGGACCCACAATACCACTGGAGATCACCCTTTGTTTTCCCCACTTACCCTTCCCTTCTTTCAGTTATTCTTTCTTGTTTTTTCAGCCCTCTTTCCCTCAATGTTTCTTTCTTACTTCCTAAAGGGTAAACAGAAAAATTAGGGATACTGAATTGGGGGTAGATGTATCTTAGTTTGGGTTTCTCCAAAGCAGACCAGACCTTGGGACAAAAATATGGTACAAGTTCTTTATTTGGGAAGTGATTCTAGAAAACACCTGTAGAGATGTGAGGAAGTGAGACAGGAAAGGGAAGAAAGCAAAGGAAGGGTGTGTTATTGCCCAGGTAACCAACAGTGGGCAACCGAGGCTCAGGGAATTGGAGTAACATGCCTCAGAGTTATGCCAACGTGCCCAGATACAAGCCCCAGCAAGGTAGCTGGAGTATTTATCTACCAATTCCTGTTAATTATTGTTCAAGGGCTGTTGGGGAGAGGTGGTTACTCCCTGCCACCTCTAGCTTGTGGGCTGAGCTGCTCCAGGCAAAGAGTTGCAGGGCTTTGTAACCGGAAGCTTTTGGGTCACTGTGCTCATGAATGGTAAAAGCTGAGGGGATATGGACAGGGCATCATCGATAGCTATACACTTAATCCCTTGCCCCATTCAGCTCCATATTTGTGCCACAATCTAAGTTCACTCTGTTAAATTAATGCTTCTTCAAGGTGGTATCTAGTTGCAACGAGGGCAGGGCTGGGGTGGGGGGTACTTACATAGTAGGTTTAGTGGAACAAGCTACTGTCCTTATTGTTGCAATTTATCCAAGATCTTAATTGTACCAGGAGTCTTTATCACCTGGCCTTTGCAGCTCCTCCTCTATCAAAGGGAGTATGTTGCCATTTTTGAGCCCTCTGGTTTCAATGTCATCCGAGATTCTGTATTTAACAGCCACTGAAAGATCTCAGTGTTCCTATTTCCTATTTCCTAGTTACTGTGACAAATAACTGTAAAGTCCTTCAGAAAAGAATTGAGGAAACTGCTGCTAACTACCCTTGTTGTGTCATTTCAAGATTATTTTTCAGAGGGACTCGAAATGTCCTTCCATTAAAGAGAAGAACTGTCTCATGCCTTTGTCTGAGTACTGGCTCATGTCTGGAAGCTAGGTGAAGAATTGTGATTTTCCATTTTTATGGTTCTTTTTATTTTAATGAATTTTTATCGGAGTATAGTTGTTTTACAATGTTGTGTTAGGTTCTACTGTACAGCAAAGTGAATCAGCTATACATATACATATATCCCCTCCTTTTTGAATTTCCTTCCTATTTAAGTCACCACAGTGCATTAAGTAGAGTTCCCTGTGCTGTACAGTATGTTCCCATTAGTTGTCTATTTTATACATAGTATCAATGGTGTATATGCGTCAATCCCACTCTCCCCACTTTTATGGTTCTGATCAGTCTTCTTGCTCACTCACTTTTGATCTTTTGTGGTTGTATTAGACAAACAATGCTCTCACTGGCTACCCACCTCTCTCACCCCTCTGTACACCATATTCTATATGCCATTGTCACATATTGCAGCAGGTCAAGCCCTCTGGGTCATACTGGCCATGCTGACCACCATGAAATTGCCCCTATCTTGTCTCTAATGTCTTAGTGCTGTCATCTGGTCCCTCCATCCTGGTTCCCTATTATCCACATCGACACAAGAAAGCCTACTTCTACAGTAGCAGAGAACAGCCACCGCTGAGCTTTCAATGATGTCAGTGCCTCTCTCCATAGTGATTCCTTGTCATCTTCATGATGCAAGTGTCTTCTCGGCTTTCCCTGGGAAAATATTTAGCTGGTAACTTCTCTAATCTTATATATCTTATTTAATGAATTAATTTTAACACAACTTTAGAGACTTTTTTTTTTTTTTTTTTGGCTGTGTGGCATGCGGGATCTTAGATCCCAGATGAGGGATTGAACCTGTGCCCCCTGCAGTGGAAGCGCAGAGTCTTAACCACTGGACAGCCAGGGAAGTCCATGAAGACTTTTAAATCCTTTCTCAAGCCTGTGCCAAAGCATTCTGACATCTCTCTCTCATTTATTGCCATTGCTTCCAGCCCTAAGGAACCACCCCAACTCAAGAATGGTGAAGACAAAGGGGTCATTTACAGGGCATCAATAACATCTTCCCCAAGAAGAAGGAAAGAAATCTTTTCCTATTTTTTGTTGCCTGATGGTTCTACATGCTGCACTGCCCAATAGAGTAACTAATAGCCGTATGTGACTATTTTGCAAATATTATATCATTTATATGTGGAATCTAAAAAATAATACAAGTGAATCTACATATAAAACAGAAACAGACTCACAGATGTAGAAAACAAACTTATGGTTACCAAAGGGGAAAGGGAGGTTGGGGAGGGATAAATTAGGAGTTTGGGATTAACAGATACACACTACTGTACCTAAAATAGATAAGCAACAAGGACGTACTGTATAACACAGGGAACAATATTTAATATTCTGTAACAACCTATAGTGGAAAATAATATACATGTTTCATATGTATATGAAAAAAATAATGCTGGGACAACAGGATATCCATGTACACATTAACTCAAAATGGATCAAAGATCATCTAAATGTTAGAACTAAAACTACAAAACTTTTAGAAGAAAATACAGGCATAAATTCATGTCCTTGAAGTTGACAATGGTTTCTTAGCTATCATACAAAAATCACAAGCATAAAAGACAAAATTGACAAAATATACATCACCAAAATGAAAAACATCTGTGATTCAAAATATACCATCAAGACAGATGAATGGATAAAGAAGACGTGGCATATATATACAATGGAATATTACTCAGCCATAAAAAGAAACAAAATTGAGTTATTTGTAGTGAGGTGGATGGACCTAGAGTCTGTCATACAGAGTGAAGTAAGTCAGAAGGAGAAAAACAAATACCGTATGCTAACACATATATATGGAATCTAAAAAAAAAAAAAAAATGGTCATGAAGAACCTAGGGACAGGACGGGATTAAAGACGCAGACCTACTAGAGAATGGACTTGAGGACACGGGGAGGGGGAAGGGTAAGCTGGGACAAAGTGAGAGGGTGGCATGGACATATATACACTGCAAAATGTAAAACCGATAGCTAGTGAGAAGCAGCCGCATAGCACAGGGAGATCAGCTCGGTGCTTTGTGACCACCTAGAGGGGTGGGATAGGGAGGGTGAGAGGGAGGGAGATGCAAGAGGGAAGAGATATGGGGATATATATATATGTATAGCTGATTCACTTTGTTATAAATCAGAAACTAACACACCATTGTAAAGCAATTATACTCCAATAATGATGTTAATATATATATATATATATATATACTGTCAAGAAAGTAAAAAAAGAACCTACAAAATGGGAGGACACTTTTATATCTGGTAATAACAAGATACCACTTCACACCCACTACAATGGCTGTAATAAAAAAGACAGATAATAACAAATATTGATAAGGATATGGAGAAAACAGAACCCTCAAACATTGTAATATAATGAGTGTAAAATAGTGCAGCCACTTTGGAAATCAGTCTGGCAGAACCTCCAATGATTAAGCATGTAATTACTACATGATCCAGCAATTCCACTTCTATATATCTACCAAAGGTATGTAGCTTCACACAAAAACTTGTACATACATGTTTATAGCAGAATTATTTATAATATGTAAAATGTTGAAACGACCCAAAAGTCCATCATATGTGGATGGATCAACAAAATGTGGTATATCCATACAACAGAGTGTCATTTGGCAATAAAAAGAAATGAAATACTGATACATGCTACAGCATGGATGAATCTGGAAAACACTGTGTCAAGTGAAAGAAACCAGTCACAAAGGACCACATATTCTGTGGCCCCGTTTATATGAAATGTCTGGAATAGGCAAATCTATAGAGATAGAAAGTAGATTCCTGATTACCTATGGTTAGAAGGATGGGGTGGGGGCAGATTGGGGGTGATAGATGATACCTAAGGGGTGTAGGGTTTCCTTTGGGTGATGAAAACTTTTGAGTGAGGTGGTGAATGCACAACTGTGACTATTCTAAAAGTCATTGAATTGTATGCTTTACATGAGTGGATTTTATGGTATGGTACCCATAAAGCAGTTTAAAATAGAATAATAGGTAAATGTCAGGTATTCTGTAAAATGAGAAAAGTAGGAACACATACACAAATACATAAGTCACTTTCATTTTATCTATCCAATACAGGAGCCAGTAGTCACATGTACCTATCTAAATTTACAACATTAATTAAAATTAAGTCCTTTACTTGCATTTCCAACATTTCAGGTCTTCAGTATTCACCCGTGGCTAGTGGCTCCACATTAAACAGGGCATACATAGCACATATTCATCATGTCAGAAAATTCTATTGGGCAACACTGGTATTTATAATTTATACATCATAAGTTTATTTTTACATTTGTCCAATGCATTATCTACTTGACAATGCCTTACTTTGAAATTTTTGCTCCTTCTGTTTTTAAGTGATTTTTCCTAATAATAGATTTTTTTTAAATGTTTTTCCATTTTTAAAAAGTGGGTAATCTATATTAACTCCCTGCTCCTAGCTCCAATCTTATCAAAGATTTCAGGATCATTCATGTATAATATTTTCAACAGCACATTAGTTTGAAAGTTTATGCAGAAAAGAAGTAGTTTGTATGGCTGAAGGAAGAGAAAGATGAGAGTCTTGGCATATTAAGATCTATCTTATTGGTATGTAAATATTAGGTATTAATTTAGAAACAAAGGTGGTTTTGACAGTGAAGTGCTGATATTTCAGCCTCATCTGAGGGGAAAGCATGCCTCTGATTGAATCAAAGGCATTCAAAAAGGAGGGTTATTTCAGTCGCTGTGTCACTCAAGAAGAAGAAGAAAAGGGTAAAAGAAAATATTCTATTGATACGTGTTGTCATCTGGGTTTGCTTTTCCATAGTCATCTGTGTGTGCGTTTGATTGTATTTTATGTCACCCTGGTGAACACTAGCACAGTATGTCAAGACCATTAGAATTCAACTACAAAGGAGCTAAGAAAAGAGTTCTGGTTTTCACATTGATCAGCATCTCCTGCTTAGATTTGGAGGCCTAAAAATTAACTCATGCAGTATAAAAAAAAAATCAGACACAATGCAGAACAGACAGTCTCACAAAAGACTTCCTTTATGGCTCATCAGAGTAAATTTTGTGTCAAAATATTCCCTGCACTAAGTAAAGGTTATCTATTCATACAAACACCTGACTTATAAAATCAATGCAGGGCACAATAAGAAAGATGCCTGCTTTTTGCACGCATTCAAGTTGTTTCTTCCATGAACTTAACTTCCTAAAAATATATTTCATTTTTTCAGTCTGCTCTGCATAACTCATTAACATCATAATCGCCAGCAATAATTGCCTGGAGTGAGTAAAGAAAATCACGAAAGATGAAGAGTTGAATTACCACTTAATGAAAGAAGAAAAAAAGAAGACAATTTAAATCAACAGTCTACGATACTGCCACCACTCCCTTCCTTGAGAAAATGTATAGTAATTGTGTTTCTTGGAGCTTGTTGTGTTTATAAATGAGGACTCTCAGACAGTGAATTCTTGGAATGATTCTAAGCACTTAATTGATGATGTGAATCAGATGAACTCAAGATTATTTGCTCAGCAATCAAAAGATGCATCTTTATAGCAAGTTGCAAAATAATACTCTTTAAAATATTTTAAAATTATCTCTATGGCAATTAGAAGCCCTGACCAAAACGAAATGCTCTGTTTTGGTCTTCAAAATGAGTGAAATCTATTAGGCAGGTTCAGTGTATTTGGGGATTTAATGGGTATCCATTTAAACTGGGCTCTTCAACTAGAGTTGATTTTTGACTCCCAGGGAACATTTGGCAATGTCTGGAGTAATTTTTGGTTGTCACAACTTAGAGGATGCTACAGGCATCTAGGACAGCTGCCTACTAGAAAGAATTATCTCACCTAAAATACCAATGGGATTGAACTTGAGGACTCCTGATTTATACCAACAAAAGGACCTAAGAGATTACTGTAAAAGGTAACAAGTAAAATAAAGAGATGATGTCTCTTAATAACAAAAAAAAAATGCAACGAGTCTGATCAAAGCTAAAACATTAATGCAATATTTTGCAAACAACAATTTATTTTACAGTTTAGTGAGCAAGCAGGAGGTAGGGAGATGGGAGAGAGGATAATGACACAGGACCCCAGCTGCCCTGAGGGGCCAAACCTTCAACCCCTGGTGATTAAGGTCTGATGAGTGTCAGATAATCAGCAGGCTGTAGTTGTAGTGAAATGTAATTATGATTTATCATTTTATAGTTATTTCTCAAATCTATGAACATATGAGTTATTGTGAGAAACAGATTAAATGGGTTAACAAGGTGAGCCAAGTACACATGTGAGAGGAAATTAAAGTGGAATTTTGACAGATGCCTTAAAACAGTGGTTCTCAAACATGAGCCTACATCAGAATCATCTAGAGAGTTTGTTAAAATAAGGACTTCTTGGGGGGGATAAATTGGGAGATTGGGACTGACATATACACACTACTATATATAAAATAGATAACTAATAAGAACCTGCTGTATAGCACAGGGAACTCTACTCAGTACTCTGTAATGGCCTATATGGGAAAAGAATCTAAAATAAAAAAAGAGCAGACACATGTATATGTATAACTGATTCACTTTGCTGTACACCTGAAACTAACACAACATTGTAAATCAACTATACTCCAATAAAGTTTCTTTAAAAGATACAGACTTCTGGGCTCCACCCCTAGAACTTCTGATCCAGTAGGTGTGCGGTGGGCTCTGAGACTTGGCACTTTTAATAAGTTCCCCAGGGATGCTGATAATGCTGGTCTGAGACCACTCTTTGAGAACCACCACCCTAATTCAATGGATACTGCATCTTAAAATGAAGTCAAAATGAACATGATGCAAATTTTTTAGGGAAAGGAGGCTAAAGATCCTTCTCTACAGCAAGGATATAAACGAGAAGAGACTCACAGGTGAGGGAAGTGGAGGTTTTTAGGGGAAGCTCTAAAATGTGTGCTGTGAATCCCATCCCCTCCTGGGTAGTAGGGCAGGCACCTCTCATCATGACGAGGGAAAAACTCCCATCTGAACACTTAGAAAGTATATTCCTTATAGTTTATATACACAGAATGGATTCGAATTTCCCTCTCACCTGAGAAATCTAAACAGCAAGAGAGACTGATTGGCTAGCTGATCTGATGGCAGGGCAGATGGGAAATGGGTACCGTGTTGCAAGAAGCCTGCACTGCTGGAGTTTGTCAGGGAAAAAGCTGGGTGAGTGATTCCCTACTTACAGATCAGATATGGGTTGTATGCACAAGGCTCTCCATGGGTCTTCTTAAGTCACATCCAAGAGGGCAGCCTGCAGGGGGTAAGTAGAAAAAGCTGGAGGCTGGAGGCGTTGCTGGATTTGTAGGGCCTGGGAGGAAATAAGATACCAGTCATGACAGGGATACGTTTTCCTTCACCAAGGTGATGACAGGTGGAAATTTCTCCCAGAAGGACGGGCATGAGATATCTCCAACAATCCAGTTAAGCGCCTCCAGAAAGTTCATTTTTAAATGCATGACAAATCTCAAGAGCACTGAAATTAGGTCAATGGAAGCTTACCTGTTAAGCGGAAATATATTCCCCTTAGCGCATCTCCCTCTCCTGCTCCAGCTCTGGAAGGGTCAGAAGCAAGGTTTATCAGATGATGGAGAATGAATAGAACATGGGAAAGATGCTAACTCCACCCTCTTCCCCGACTGGCTTTCCTGTCTGCAGGAGGCCTGAGCAACAGGAGGAGGAGCTATTTTTAACTACATGTGAGACTGGACTTTTAAATGACTAAACTGAGAGTGTGTTTGTGACTTTGTTTCACTGGAGAATTGCTAGTTTTCCTGGAGAAGGACCAGGAAAGCCAAGGGCCTGCCTGAGATTTGATCCAGAGCAAGAGGGAGAGCTTGCCCAACAGTGGAGAATTGCAAATGAACGTATCTATGAAACAGAAACAGACTCACAGACATAGAGAACAGACTTGTGGTTGCCAAGGGGGAGGGGGGTGGGGGAGGGATGGATTGGGAGTTTGTGATTAGCAGATGCAAACTATTATATACAGGATGGATAAGCAACAAGGTCCTACTGTATAGCACAGGGAACTATATTCAATATCCTGTGATAAACCACAATGTAAAAGAATATGAAAAAGAATGTATATATATATATATATATATATATATATATAACCAAATCACTTTTATGTACAGCAGAAATTAAACACAACATTGTAAATCAACTATATGTCAATAGAATTTTTTTTAATATTTTAAAAAATAAATAAAATGAGAATTGAAAGCTAAAATTGAAAGCTTTGTCATGTCCCTGTGAGTGATGTGTCTTCAGTAATAGTTATACACAGAGTATTTATCATTCCTTCCTCAGGACTACGAAGGAGTTTCCTGCTACATAAATCCACGTCTGACCCACTGCTCCACATTTGTCCTCCTTTGATAGAAGAGATCAAGGATTATTTTATAAAGTGTGGCTAATAGTAAACCAAAGAAACTCTGATAAATGGTTGTCTGAAATCAGAAATACCATGTTCCAATCCAGGACAGATAAATAGCCCAAAGAATGTACCAAGAGTTTGAAGTCTTTTAATAACTCTAATTCCTGGGTGAGCAAATTGAGGAAACCATTTGTGGGTTCAGTTTTAATGTATACGACAACTGCAAAGCAAGAAGGAAAGAATATGTGAGAATCCTAATGGATACACGTTGTCAACTGGATCTGCCTTGAGTCTTGGGGATTTCATTGTCAGGAGCTGTGACCATCAACTCCTCATTGGGTCTCCTGATTTCTTTAGCCTCCCTTTCAGTACACCCTGCTCCTTATCACCATATCAGTGTTATGGATTGAAATACCATTTTGATCAGATCCCCAATAAAACTGGTGAATGGGTCCTCATCTCTGCAGAATAATAATAGTCTATGTTGGTTAGAATACACCAAGTAGGGCATTCTCACGGACTATGCAGATGATCGTTCTGGAACACAATGCGGCAACTGGATCAGAGCCCCAACAGAGACACAGAACCAGTATTACCCAGTATTACCCATCAATCTACCTGACATATATGTATGTATGTGTGTACTTGACATATATGTATACATGATGTGTGTATATATGCACATGTATATATGATGTGTACATATGCATATGACATACTTATACACTACATATATTTGTGTGTAGGCCATTTATGTGTGTGTATATATATATGGCACATATATATGGCATATATATATATATATGCCATATATACATATGCCATATATATATATGGCAAGTGATTGTGGGGACTGTCTAGATAAATCTAAAATCCGTAGCGGAAGGGCAGACTGGAAACTCTCAGGTAGGAGCTGCAGTTGTAGCCCACAGGAGGAATTTCTTCTTTAGGGCAGTCTCAATTCTGCTCTGACAGCCTTTCAACCGAATGAATAAGGCCCACCCAGATTAGTGAGCCTAATCTCCTTACTTAATATTAACCAATTGCAGATGTTAATCACATCTATAACATACTTTTACAGCAATGCCTAGATTAATGTTTGACTGAATAACTGGAGACTTTAGCCTAGCTAAATTCACACATAACACTGGCCATTATCAAGAGCCTTAGGTAGTTTCCTACCATTTGACCCAGAATTCTAATTCCTGAAATCTGTCCTGAAGGAAATAAGTAGAGATATGCACAACTTTTTATATATATCAGTGGCTTATTCCAATTGCTATCGTGAACTAATGTTCTGTCCCACCAGTCACAGATGCATACACGTTACCCCAGAAAGTATGCTAACTTGGCAAGTTCAAGCCAAGGTCATTATTGAGTCACTGACTAATAAGTTGAATTTTTAATAAAGAGTGGAAAGGGCTTAAAGGTGCTAAGTCTGCATATTGTGGTTATTTACCTCTTCACACTAAAACATTTCCCAAAGATTCTATAGTAAGAACATTGTACACTCTGAAAATTAAACATTATATATATATATATATTTATATATATATATATAAATAACTGCAAGAGACATTTTTAAGCACCAATAAAAGCAAAAAGAACATTGTAATTAAATGAAGTACAGCACTCAGAATATGACAATGTAATTTGTATGTGTCACAATGTTATGACTTTAGTTCAGTGCCTAACACACCAGACAGTGTCTAATATTAGGGAACTGAAACTGGATTTTAGAGAATTAAACTCAGACCTCTGAGTTCAGTGTAGGTTGAGCCAGTGATGACCAGAGCAGAGAGTACAAGGAAAACAACTTTCTGGTAATTAGTAGAGCTTGCAGAGCCTGTTGTTCCTTTACCTGGTTCCCACCTGGCCAAGGGCAGAGAAGACCAAGTACCAGCATAAACAGCCTGTTGCCCAAGTCCACTGCTGTTGAAAGTGGCCTGACCTGTTCTTTGCCACCCAAAGGCAGGTCTACTGTTCTCCTTATGCCAGCCTCCTGGAAAAAAATAGGCTCCTTAATTTTAGCATCTTCAGGCCTTCCCCACAAATCCAGAGGGAGCAAAACTATCTTTCATCCAACTCCCTAACTTCTCTTACCACCAGGAGAGACTATGATTGGTCATAACCCACGGCATTCACTGGATCAGGTCATATATCATATTGGACAAGGCTGCTTTGATTTAACTGTATGAACCCAGCTTCCATGCTCTATCTTGACCTTCCAACCACAACCTTGGAGTAGGACTGCTCCATGGGACAAGTCAGTTAGTCTTCTGAACTCCCTCCTATATTCTATTTAGTGGGTTGAGTGGGCTCAGAGCCCTTCTTGGCTTGGGTGCTCACTCTCTCTCTCTTCCTCTCTCCCTCTCTCTTCAGATTTGTCTGATCACATTGGTCCTAAGTTTTTAGATTTGAATTTGAGAGTGGGGAAGAGATGGTCAGAAGTTAGAAGTTTCCACTTAGGCCTCAGCTTCAGCCCTATTCTCTGGTTAAGCTTTTATAAGAGAGCTTTCAATATGGTATTGAATATTTTCTCAACTATCAATCAAGGTTGACTTTGATGTCAAGTAGCACTGTTGTTTCTTTTGAACACAGATCCCCTAAGAAAGTCAAGAGATTTAAAGTGATTGGCAGGCAAGTTCAGACATTTCCAATTCCCTACTCTGATTTAAACACACTTCAGTAGAGTTAAAATCTCACCCTTAACCCCTAACAAGGCTTAAAATTGGATCCTCTCCTCCCCCACTTTCTTTTAGTCTCACATGATACTCTGGTATTAACCCCACATCACTCTCACTTCAAGACTGGATAGAACAACAGGCCATATTCCTGTATAAATTACAGCTCTTTCTAATGACCTTAATACCTTTGACCTCTTCTGAATTTCTAGGTTCTCCATCTTTCTGAGTTATGACTTCAGTGTCCTGTTCAGGTCAAGCCCTGGTATCCAGTAATGAGTCCCTTCCTGTTAGATTTTAGTGTTTCCCTTCTTCATTCCTTCTCAGCTTGGTGATTCCCCTGCTGTTTCACCTTGAGTCCTGTGGCAGGCAGAATTGTAAGATAGTCACAAGACTCCTGATCCTGTATAATCCATCTCCTCCCCTTAAGTGCAGGTAGGGCCAGTGAATAGGATGGATGTCACTCCATGATTAGTTTGTATTACACACCAAAAGGTAAGGGATTGTGGACTTCCCTGGTGGCACAGTGGTTAAGAATCCACCTGCTAATGCAGGGAACACAGGTTCAAGCCCTGGTCCGGGAAGATCCCACATGCCGTGGAGCAACTAAGCCCGTGCACCACTACTAGAAAAGCCACCACAATGAGAAGCCCGTGCACCTGAACAAAGAGTAGCCTCCCCTCGTCGCAACTAGAGAAAGCCTGCATGCAGCAACGAAGACTCAATGCAGCCAAAAACTAATTAATTAATTTTTTTTTTTTTTTAAAGGTAAGGGATTTTGCATTAAGGTCCCAAGTCAAGTGATTCTGAGAAAATCAAAAGTGAGATTATCCTGGGTGAGCCCCCTTTAAAAGAGGGTCTAGAGGCAAGAGATAAGAAGCAGCAGAGAGAGGGAAGGATAAATTAGGAGTTTGGGATTAACATATACACACTACTAAATATAAAATAGATAACCAATAAGGACCTACTGTATAGCACAGGGAACTCTACTCAATATTTTGTAATAATCTATAAGGGAAAAGAATCTGAAAAAGAATAGATATATGTACATATGTATAACTGAATTACTTTGCTGTACACCTGAAACTAACATAACATTGTAAGGCAACTATTCTCCAATAAAAAAATTTAAAAAATAAGAAGCAGCAGAGATGCTCCCTGTTGGCCTTGAAGTAGCAAACTGCCACGTGGTAGAGAATGCCGCGTGGCCTCTGGGAAATGGGGAACTCAGCCCTTCAAATGCAAGGAACTAAAGTCTGCCAATAATCACGTGACCTTTGAAGAGGAACCCAAGCTCTAGAAAGACCTACAGCCCAGTCAGCCTCTTGATTGCAGCCTCCTGAGATCCTGAACAAGGGACGCACTTCAGCTGAGCCCGGACTCCTGACCCACAGAAACTGTGAGAGAGTGAATGCATCTTGCTTTCAGTTGCTAAATTTGTGATGGTATGTTCCACAGCAATAGAAAACTAATTCAGGTTCCCAGGTTGTTTTTTCTACCAGAAGCATGGCTGAAGATTTCAGTACTGAATCTTGCACACGCAATGCCAGGGTTAGCCAGAAATTCTCTCAGAGCCCCACCTCACGTCACCCCAAAACAGACGCAAACACATTCCTCCATCTTTAAACTGCTGGATCGAATTTCAGGCTCAGGTTCCTCCCCCTCCTGCCCTGCACTGATACCCACAGACCACCTATCAAGACTTTTCTCTGAGTCCCTGGGGACCAACAGGCTCAGCTGGGGAAGTTACTTCCATTAATTACGGCACAAAGCAACCTCTTGAATATGGTACTGTGAAGTTTGTTTTTGAAAATCATATTCCCTTTGAAAATTACCATTCATTCTGCTTCAGAGCCAAATCATTTTACTTAGGAGAAAACATGTGATTTTCTACCAGCTGAAGAAGAGTCCCTCCACAATGAAGCTAGAGAAGTATTTCTTGAGCACGATTGCCTCTCCTGAAGCTAAGCTCTTCTTGTATATTTTAGGGGAAAATGGACAAATTACATATAGATGGAGAAATAAATCTTTGAAAGCAAGACAGACCTCCCTTTCAGTACATTTCTATGAGTATCATTTTCTTGTTTTGCTTGTAAAATGGGAAACAACTGCCTGTATTTTTTTGTGAATAACTATATAATCCATCACTTCAAAATCTGAATCTTTCTTTCTTATCTTTAACACCTCATGGCCTCTACAATAAAACAATCAAATCAACTCAATGTGTTCCAAATATGCCATACTTTGTGACATTCCTGTTCAAAATCTTTTTGTGGCTCTTTGACACTATAGTTTCTTGATACATGCAATACTACGTTTATAGCTATGAATTGTATTTGCTGGGTAGACTGCAATGATTTGTCTAGTGATTTGTAATGTGTGTCGCTGAATGCAACCATACAGAAATAAATTGCATTATAAAAACCACATTTGATGCCTCAATCAAGCTCATTCATTATAATTTTGAAAATTCCTCTACGCACAGGTCAGAGCTACTGCTTTGCATTTACCAGTAGTTTTTCAACCTCATGGAGTAGAGATTTATGTTTCTAGTTATTTTCTGGACCCAACTGAATACCAATAATCAAAGAAGAACTATTTAGTTTCTAACTGTTATAGTAAAATACCTTGTCTGATTACAAATAAATGAAATCAGACTTTTGGTCAGAATCCTTGCATGGGTACATAAGCACTGAAGTGGGTAATATATGGAAGAGGATGTGATTTTTTTCTGAACACAAAAGAAACAGGCATGATTCCTTTCTCTTCTTCACTTTCTTTTTGTATGTGTGTGTGTGTGTTGTAAGAGATTTTTTTTTTTTTTGGTTGTGCTGGGTCTTAGTTGTGGCAGGCAGGCTCCTTAGTTATGGTATGCAAACTCTTAGTTGCAGCATGCATGTTGGATCTAGTTCCCTGACCAGGGATCTAACCGAGGCCCCCTGCATTGGGACCATGGAGTCTTATCCACTGCGCCACCAGGGAAGTCCCTTTGCTTTCATTTTCACCATCACAGGATAAGAAATGTTAGTTACTGACTCAAATGAATATGTAAATAAATGAAAACAAAAGATATCTTAAAATGCCACCATTCCTTTTGCAACTCAGATCATTGCTTTGGATATTTCAGAATCTCACTAAGTGTTTTGAGCTGTATTTAGGGAAAAATAATTTTGAAATGGCCAATACAGCCAAGTTAAGAAAATAGAAAAAAAAAAACTTACATTATCCCTTCTGCATATCTGCCCCACTCCCTGAACATGGACTATTGTGATTTTCCCCCTCTGTTGCCATGCCTAGGAGATTGCAGGCTCCATGGAGGTTGAAATGATAACTTTCTTCTTCAGGGTTATATTTCCACAGTTTAGTAGAGTTAGACACATAGTGGGACCCTTACAAATATTTGTGGAATACATGAATATCTGTAAGCATGTATTTGGGTCTCTCTAAAATCAGAAAATGGATTAAATAAGCCATTTTCAGATTGAAATATCCTACTACTATATATACTACATACCCTATAACCAACAATTGACTGACCACTAAGCTATTCTCACCCAGAGATGACCATAAAAGACAGGTTTAAAAATAAAAACAACAATAGGGGAAAAAACTTAGCAGAGACATCAGTGATCACACACTACAGGAAATGTAGAATACAAAATTAATTTAGGAAAATCACTAAACAAATTTTAAAAAAGTGAAAGAAAAAGAAAAAAAAAAAAAAAAGCAACAGCCACAACCCCAGAGAGAGATAGAAATCAGAATTTAAAGCATACAATATATTATCTAAAATATCCAGTTTTTAAAATATTCAGTTTTCAACAAAAACACAAGGCATGCAAAGAAATAAGAATATGTGAACAATATAGAAAAAGAAACTATCTCTGTTTCAGTAGAACTCTTGAAGGGGGCCCAGATGTTGGACTTAGCAGACAAAAAAAATCAGTTATTATAATATGTAAAAGGAAACCATGTTTAAATAATTAGAGGAAAATATGATAGCAAATAGAGGACATCAGTAAAGAGATGGGAATTATAAAAATTAATCAAATAGAATTTCTGATATTGAAATAAAAAATCACTAGAATATCTCAACAGAAGATTTGAAGTAGCAGAAGAAAGAATCAGCAAATTTGAAGTGGATCAATAAAGATGATCCTTTCTGAAGAATAGAGAGAAAAAAGAATGAAGAAAAAGTGAATAGAGCATGTAGGGCAACATAAAGTATACTGATGTGTGTGAGGAACACCAGAAAAAGAAGAGAAAAGGGGGCAGAAAAATATATAAAGACATAATGGCTAAACACTTCAAAATTTTATTATCCTCCCAAAAAAAGTATTAATATACATATCTAGAAAGCTTAATGAACTTCAGTTAGGATAAGTACAAAGAGATCCATATCTAGACATATCACAGAGAAAGTCAAGAAGAGAATCTTAGAAGCAGTCCCCCTACACACACACACACACACACACACACACACACACACACACCTCAACTCATTATGAATAAGGGAACCACATTAAAATTAGCAGATGGCAGGGGGAAAAAATGGGACCAGAAGGCAGTGAGAAGACATTCAAAATGCTGAAAGAATAAAACTATCAATCAGTATTTCTATATCAAGCAAAAATTATAATTCATAAATGAAGGCAAAATTAAGATATTCCAGATACAAAAAAAGATTGAAGGAATTCATCACTAGCAGATTTTCATGACAAGAAATACTAAAGGAAACACTTCAGATTGAAGGGAAATGACATCATATGGTAACTTGAATCCATACAAAGATATGTAAAAAAATACAGAAGAGTAAGTTAAAAATACTTACATATAACTAAAGATATAAGTATAAATTTTTTTTTCATTTTTCTTGTATTAACTGATTTAAAAGACAATTGCATAAAACAATTATTTTAAAACTGTATTGTTGGGCTCACAACCTATAAAGCTGTAGATATAGAATAATAATAGCATAAAGGAGTGGGAAGGGAATAAATCTGTGTTGGATAAAGTTTCTATATTTCACTGGAATCAAGAGGTGAGATGGGACTGGAAACAAAGAGATGGTTTGGGAAGTTATTCCAGTAGCTAGGAAATGGTCACATAGGGACCCATGTAGGCAGCAGACTGGAGACTGAGTGGGATAAAGAGATAGAATTAACAAATTTGGCCAAGGGTTAGAGCAAAGGGACAGGCAAATGGGAAGAAGGATAAGTTTTAAAAAATTTAAATCAGGTTGAAAGGGAAGAAGAAGTATCCATTAACATAACTGGAAATATTGGTACTATACTGTAGATTTATTTAGATTGTTTTCCAGTCTGAGGATTAACTAAAAGCCAGGTCTTGAGAAATGGGAGGCAGGGCAGGTAAATTTGATAAGCCTAACCTCTCTGTCCCAGCCCATACCAATCACTACGATGGGAAACCACATTTGAGTAAGTCATGAGTCTCGGTAAGAAGAAGAAATAAACATAAAAGATGCCAAGCTGGAGTGCATTTAATGAAAGCTCTTCATATTTCAAAATATTGTCGGGCACTGGAACTGTTAAGGAGAATGATTCTATATCGACTCAGTTTCACTTAATTTTTTAAATACCTAATGTTGTGATAGTTTGATGATGAATACAGAGGAAATCACTAAGATGTCAGATTTAGAAGAGAACAGGAGAGCAAATGAGAAAAGACTGTGAAATGCAATTCAACTGGCAGGTTGAGAGGAGAATCAGGGCTTCCATCTGGTTACCTGTCTAACACTCACCTTTGACTTTGCTTTATTCTGTTCCCCTCTACAGACTGAATGATCACCTCATTTCTTCCTCTTTTCTTCCCAGTTATTAACTATTATTTGAATAGTTTCCTGAATTGATGCGATCATTTTAAAATTTGAGGGCACATTTTTATTATATCGAAAGATAAACATTTTCCTATGTTCCATACCCCATTGAAATGACCCTGGAAATTTTGACAAGACCTCTGGGTCTCTGGCACCCAGAAATCTATGCAGATAAGCCACTGGAACCTAGAACTTGTAAATCTTCTTTTGTTTGCAACTCCTTATTGTACACACAGATAGGATTTGTGTGAATTATGCTAATTTTTTTTTTGGTTACAGAGATTCGGGGGAATAAACAATTGTTATAGAGCCTACAGATTAGACAAACTAATCAGATTAATTAAAATGTCAAGCAGTAATTCAAGGAAACTACTTTTTCTATTTCTATGTACTCTTATCTCCTATCATCATCATGATTCCTATGCCTTCATCATTTTCCCTCTCCCCAGCAAAAAAAATCTTGGCTGAGAAGAGAAGAGCTCAGCATGGACTGTGGCCATGGGCATGTTGAAAATCACCAAACACTACTTTGAGATGTTTGGAACTCATTCCTTGGGGGACACCCTACTTTCCCAACAGATAGATGGCTTTGCCAACCTAAGACCCACAGGATAACCAGACTTTGCCTACACTAACCATAGTTTTTATGTTATAATAATTTGTACCTTCTTACCTTACAGAAAAAGTACAAATGGCTCAGTTTACTGAAGTAAGAAGTAAGCTAACTTGTGTTGAATAGCTATTTTATGCCAAGGACATTATACTATTATTTAATTGAATCCTCTCAATAATTCTGTGAGGAAGACAGGATTATCTACATTTTATGGCTGAGGTGACCAAGGCTTATAAAATTGACATGACTTTCTCAGGATCATACATATAAGCCCAGAAGAGATTTAGGAGTGGCATACCTGGACATTTTCCTGAGAAATCAGTCTGTATCCTGCACTAAAACATTACCCCAATACTTGGAAAATTTCTTGACAGTTAATCCAAGAATTCACATTAAATTCTTTGCCATCACTTGGGAAATGTAATTAGTTATCTAGGGCTGAAGGAGAGAAAAACAAAAACGAGAATATAAAACACTCTTCATTGGTGTTGATCCCAGCCCCAAGGAGTAAATGCTGATCAAACATTAAAAGAATAGTTTTTTAAAGTAGGGCTGCATTCTATTTACAATAACTAGGACATGCAAGCAACCTAAATGTCCATCAGCAAAGGAATGGATAAAGAAGATGTGGTACAGGGACTTCTCTTGTGGTGCAGTGGTTAAGAATCTGCCTGGCAATGCAGAGGACACAGGTTCGATCCCTGGTCCGGGAAGATCCCACATGCTGTGGAGCAACAAATCCTGTGCACCACAACTACTGAGCCTGCACTCTAGAGCCCGCGAGCCACAACTACTTAGCCCATGTGCCCTAGAGCATGGGCACTACAACTACTGAGCCCACGTGCCACAACTATTGAAGCCCGTGCACCCTAGGGCCCGCGTACCACAACTACTGAGCCCGCATGCTGCAACTACTGAAGACCGCTTGCCTAGAGCCCACACACCACAACAAAGAGTAGCCTCCCCAGCTCACCGCAACTAGAGAAAGCCCACACACAGCAATGAAGACCCAATGCAGCCAAAAATAAATAAATAAATAAATTTTTTTTTAAAAAGATGTGGTACATGTATATACAATGGACTATTACTCAACCATAAAAAAAGAATGAAATAATGCCATTTGCAGCAATATGGATGGACATAGAGATTTTTATACTAAGTGAAGTAAGTCAGACAAAGACAAATATCATATGATATCACATATATGTGGAATCTAAAAAAATGGTACAAATGAACGTATTTACAAAACAGAAATAGAGTCACAGATGTAGAAAACAAACTTATGGTTACCAAGGGGAAAGTGGGGGAGGCAGAGGGATAAGTTAGGAGATTGGGATTCACATATACATACTACTATACATAAAATAGATAACTAATACAGAACCAACTGTAGAGCACAGGGAACTCTACTGAATACTCTGTAATGACCTATATGGGAATAGAATCTTAAAAAGACTGGATATATGTACACATATAATTGATTCACTTTGCTGTACAGCAGAAACTAACACATTGTAGATCAACTATACTCCAATAAAAATTAATAGTACAAAAATAAAGTAGGGCTGCATTGTTAGTTTTCTAAAGATCTCACCTGTCTTTTTTTTTTTTTTTTTTTGGAGAGTAAATTTTTGTTTATGTTTATTTATTTTTTTCTTAATAGTCATCCATTTTATACACATCAGTGTATACATGTCAATCCCAATCTCCCAATTTATCACATCACAACCCCCATCCCCTGCCGCTTTCCCCGCTTGGTGACCATACGTTTGTTCTCTACATCTGTGTCTCAATTTCTGCTCTGCAAACCGGTTCATCTGTACCATTTTCTAGGTTCCACATATATGCATTAATATACGATATTTGTTTTTCTCTTTCTGACTTACTTCACTCTGTATGACAGTCTCTAGGTGCATCCACATCTCTACAAATGACCCAATTTCGTTCCTTTTTTTGGCTGAGTAAAATTCCATTGTAGGTATATACCACATCTTCTTTATCCATTCGTCTGTCAATGGCCATTTAGGTGGTTTCCATGACCTGGTTATTGTAAATAGGGCTGCAATGAACATTGGGGTGCATGTGTCTTTTTGAATTATGGTTTTCTCTGGGTATACGCCCAGTAGTGGGATTGCTGGGTCATATGGTAATTCTATTTTTAGTTCTTTAAGGAACCTCCATACTGTTCTCCATAGTGGCTGTATCAATTTACATTCCCACCAACAGTGCAAAAGGGTCCCCTTTTCTCCACACCCTCTCCAGCATTTGTTGTTTGTAGATTTTCTGATGATGCCCATTCTAACTGGTGTGAGGTGATACCTCATTGTAGTTTGGATTTGCATTTCTCTAATAATTAGTGATGTTGAGCAGCTTTTCATGTGCTTCTTGACCATCTGTATGTCTTCTTTGGAGAAATGTCTATTTAAGTCTTCTGCCCATTTTTGGATTGGGTTGTTTGTTTTTTTAATATTGAGCTGCATGAGCTGTTTATATATTTTGGAGATTAATCCTTTGTCTGATGATTCATTTGCAAATTTTTTTTAACATCTTTATTGGAGTATAATTGCTTTACAATGGTGTGTTAGTTTCTGATTTATAACAAAGTGAATCAGTTATACATATACATATGTTCCCATATCTCTTCCCTCTTGCATCTCCCTCCCTCCCACCCTCCCTATCCCACCTCTCTAGGTGGTCACAAAGCACCGAGCTGATCTCCCTGTGCTATGCGGTTGCATCACACTAGCTATCTATTTTACGTTTGGTAGTGTATATATGTCCATGCCACTCTCTCACTTTGTCGCAGCTTACCCTTCCCCCTCTCTGTATCCTCAAGTCCATTCTCTAGTAGGTCTGTGTCTTTATTCCCGTCTTACCACTAGGTTCTTCATGACCTTTTTTTTTTTTCTTAGATTCCATATATATGTGTTAGCATACTGTATTTGTTTTTCTCTTTCTGACTTACTTCACTCTGTATGACAGACTCTAACTCCATCCACCTCACTACAAATAACTCAATTTCGTTTCTTTTTATGGCTGAGTAATATTCCATTGTATATATGTGCCACATCTTCTTTATCCATTCATCCGATGATGGACACTTAGGTTGCTTCCATGTCTTGGCTATTGTACATAGAGCTGCAATGAACATTTTGGTACATGACTCTTTTTGAATTATGGTTTTCTCAGGGTATATGCCCAGGAGTGAGATTGCTGGGTCGTATGGGAGTTCTATTTTTAGTTTTTTAAGGAACCTCCATACAGTTCTCCATAGTGGCTGTATCAATTTACATTCCCACCAACAGTGCAAGAGGGTTCCCTTTTCTCCACACTCTCTCCAGCATTTTGTTGTTTGTAGATTTTCTGATGCTGCCCATTCTAACTGGTGTGAGGTGATACCTCATTGTAGTTTGGATTTGCATTTCTCTAATAATGAGAGATGTTGAGCAGCTTTTCATGTGCTTCTTGACCATCTGTATGTCTTCTTTGGAGAAATGTCTATTTAAGTCTTCTGCCCATTTTTGGATTGGGTTGTTTGTTTTTTTAATATTGAGCTGCATGAGCTGTTTATATATTTTGGAGATTAATCCTTTGTCAAATGATTCATTTGCAAATATTTTTCCCATTCTGAGGGTTGTCTTTTCCCTTGTTTATGGTTTCCTTTGCTGTGCAGAAGCTTTTAAGTTTCATTAGGTCCCATTTGTTTATTTTTGTTTTTATTTCCATTACTCTAGGAGGTGGATCAAAAAAGATCTTGCTGTGATTTATGTCAAAGAGTGTTCTTCCTATGTTTTCCTCTAAGAGTTTTATAGTGCCCAGTCTTACATTTAGGTCTCTAATCCATGTTGAGTTTATTTTTGTGTATGGTGTTAGGGAATGTTCTAATTTCATTCTTTTACATGTAGCTGTCCAGTTTTCCCAGCACCACTTATTGAAGAGACTGTCTTTTCTCCATTGTATATCCTTGCCTCCTTTGTCACAGATTAGTTGACCATAGGTGCATGGGTTTATCTCTGGGCTTTCTATCCTGTTCCACTGATCTATATGTCTGTTTTTGTGCCAGTACCATACTGTCTTGATTACTGTAGCTTTGTAGTATAGTCTGAAGTCAGGGAGTCTGATTCCTCCAGCTCTGTTTTTTTCCCTCAAGACTGCTTTGGCTATTCGGGGTCTTTTGTGTCTCCAAACAAATTTTAAGATTTTTTGTTCTAGTTCTGTAAAAAATGCCATTGGTAATTTGATAGAGATTGCATTGAATCTGTAGATTGCTTTGGGTAGTATAGTCATTTTCACAATGTTGATTCTTCCAATCTAAGAACATGGTATATCTCTCCATCTGTTGGTATCATCTTTAATTTCTTTCATCAGTGTCTTATAGTTTTCTGCATACAGGTGTTTTGTCCCCCTAGGTAGGTTTATTCCTAGGTATTTTATTCTTTTAGTTGCAATGGTAAATGAGAGTGTTTCCTTAATTTCTCTTTCAGATTTTTCTTCATTAGTGTATAGGAATGCAAGAGTATTCTGTGCATTAATTTTGTATCCTGCTACTTTACCAAATTCATTGATTAGCTCTACTAGTTTTCTGGTGGCATCTTTAGGATTATCTATGTAGAGTATCATGTCATCTGCAAACAGTGACAGATTTACTTCTTCTTTTCCAATTTGTATTCCTTTTATTTCTTTTTCTTCTCTGATTGCCGTGGCCAGGACTTCCAAAACTATGTTGAATAATAGTGGTGAGAGTGGACATCCTTGTCTTGTTCTTGATCTTAGAGGAAATGCTTTCAGTTTTTTACCATTGAGAATGGTGTTTGCTGTGGGTTTGTCATATATGGCCTTTATTATGTTGAAGTAGTTTCCCTCTATGCCCACTTTCTGGAGAGCTTTTATCATAAATTGGTGTTGAATTGTGTCAAAAGCTTTTTCTGCAACTATTGAGAGGATCATATGGTTTTTCTTCTTCAATTTGTTAATATGGTGTATCACGTTGATTGATTTGCATATATTGAAGAATCCTTGCATCTCTGGGATAAATCCCACTTGATCATGGTGTATTATCCTTTTAATGTGTTGTTGGATTCTGTTTGCTAGTATTTTGTTGAGGATTTTTGCATCAATATTCATCAGTGATATTGTTCTTTAATTTTCTTTTTTTGTTGTATCTTTGTCTGGTTTTGGTATCAGGGTGATGGTGGCCTCATAGAATGAGTTTGGGAGTTTTCCTTCCTCTGCAATTTTTTGGAAGAGTTTGAGAAGGATGGGTGTTAGCTCTTCTCTAAATGTTTGATAGAATTCACCTGTGAAGCCATCTGGTCTTAGACTTTTGTTTGTTCATATTTTCTATTTCTTCCTGGTTCAGTCTTGGAAGGTTATACCGTTCTAAGAATTTTTCCATTTCTTCCAGGTTGTCCATTTTATTGGCATAGAGTTGCTTGTAGTAGTCTCTTAGGATGCTTTGTATTTCTGCGGTGTCTGTTGTAACTTCTCCTTTTTCATTTCTAATTGTATTGATTTGAGTCCTCACCCTCTTTTTCTTGATCAGTCTGGCTAATGCTTTATCAATTTTGTTTATCTTCTCAAAGAACCAGCTTTTAGTTTTATTGATCTTTACTATTGTTTTCTTTGTTTCTATTTCATTTATTTCTGCTCTGATCTTTATGATTTCTTTCTTTCTACTAACTTTGGGTATTGTTTGTTCTTCTTTCTCTGGTTCCTTTAGGTGTAAGTTTAGATTGTTTATTTGACATTTTTCTTGTTTCATGAGGTAGGCTTGTATAGCTATAAACTTCCCCCTTAGAACTGCTTTTGCTGCATCCCATAGGTTTTGGATCATCGTGTTTTCGTCGTTAATTCGTCTCTAGGTATTTTTTTATTTCCTCTTTGATTTATTCAGTGATCTCTTGGTTATTTAGTAACATATTGTTTAACCTCCATGTGTTTGTGTTTTTTAGGTTTTTTTCCCTATAATTGATTTCTAATCTCATAGTGTTGTGGTCAGAAAAGATGCTTGATATGATTTCAGTTTTCTTAAATTTACTGAGGCTTAATTTGTGACCCAAGATGTGATCTATCCTGGAGAATGTTCCATGCGCACTTGAGAAGAAAGTGTAATCTTCTGTTTTTGGATGGAATGTCCTATAAATACCAATTAAATCTATCTGGTATATTGTGTCATTTAAAGCTTGTGTTTCCTTATTAATTTTCTGTTTGGATAATCTGTCCACTAGTGTTTAAGTGAGGTGTTAAAGTCCCCCACTATTTTTGTGTTACTGTCGATTTCCTCCTTTATAGCTGTTAGCATTTGCCTCAGATATTGAGGTGCTCCTATGTTGGGTGCATATATATTTATAATTGTTATATCTTCTTCTTGGATTGATCCCTTGATCATTATGTAGTGTCCTTCCTTGTCTCTTGTAACATTCTTTATTTTAAAGTCTATTTTGTCTGATATGAGTATTGCTACTCCAGCTTTCTTTTGATTTCCATTTGCATGGAATATCTTTTTCCATCCCCTCACTTTCAGTCTGTATGTATCCCTAGGTCTGAAGTGGGTTTCTTGTAAACAATATATATATGGGTCTTGTTTTTGTATCCATTCAGCGAGCCTGTGTCTTTTGGTTGGAGCATTTAATCCGTTCACTTTTAAGGTAATTATTGATATGTATGTTCCTATTACCATTTTCTTAATTGTTATGGGTTTGTTTTTGTAGGTCCTTTTCTTCTCTTGTGTTTCCCACTTAGAGAAGTTCCTTTAGCATTTGTTGTAGAGCTGGTTTGGTGGTGCTGAATTCTCTTAACTTTTGCTTGTCTGTAAAGCTTTTGATTTCTCCATCGAATCTGAATGAGATCCTTGCCGGGTAGAGTAATCTTGGTTGTAGGTTCTTCCCTTTCATCACTTTAAGTATATCATGCCACTCCCTTCTGGCTTGTAGAGTTTCTGCTGAGAAATCAGCTGTTAACCTTATGGGAGTTCCCTTGTATGTTATTTGTCATTTTTCCCTTGCTGCTTTCAATAATTTTTCTTTGTCTTTAATTTTTGCCAGTTTGATTACTATGTGTCTTGGTGTGTTTCTCCTTGGGTTTATCCTTTATGGTACTCTCTGCACTTCCTGGACTTGGGTGGCTATTTCCTTTCCCACGTTAGGGAAGTTTTCAACTATAATCTCTTCAAATATTTTCTCGGGTCCTTTCTCTCTCTCTTCTCCTTCTGGGACCCCTATAATGCGAATGTTGTTGCATTTAATGTCCCAGAGGTCTCTTACACTGTCTTCATTTCTTTTCATTCTTTTTTCTTTGTTCTGTTCCACAGCAGTGAGTTCCACCATTCTGTCTTCCAGGTCACTTATCCGTTCTTCTGCCTCAGTGTTTCTGCTATTGATTCCTTCTAGTGTATTTTTCATTTCAGTTATTGTATTGGTCATCTCTGCTTGTTTGTTCTTTAATTCTTCTAGATCTTTGTTAAACATTTCTTGCATCTTCTCGATCTTTGCCTCCATTCTTTTTCTGAGGTCCTGGATCATCTTCACTATCATTATTCTGAATTCTTTTTCTGGAAGGTTGCCTATCTCCATTTCATTTAGTTGTTTTTCTGGGGTTTTATCTTGTTCCTTCATCTGGTCCATAGCCCTCTGCCTTTTCATCTGGTCTATCTTTCTGTGAATGTGGTTTTTGTTCCACAGGCTACAGGATTGTAGGTCTTCTTGCTTCTGCTGTCAGCCCTCTGGTGGATGAGGCTATCTAACCTCACCTGTCTTCATCAAGCCTTGGTCACATGGTATCATTGGCTGGGTGTCCACACTCTGAGATGGAGTTAGCACGCAGACAGTTTGTTAGGGCATGTTCTCAGGATCCATACCCATAGAAGAGAAGGGAAGACGTGATGAAGATTCAACAAAAGCCTCAGCCAACCCAAAGGGAGCTGTGCTGTGGGCCCTTCACGGTTGTTCTGACTTGGGCTGAGTGGCCAGGTCTTTATATACGCCCATCAGCCAGCCACTGAATGATATGGGTCAGCTGCCTTTGAAAGAGGTATGACCTTGGGCAGAGGATTGCCAAGAGAAGTCTCTGGAGACTCCCAGCCATGGCAAGAAGACACCCCTCATTCCTGAAGTAAATTCTGGGAGGGTCATCAGTGTCAACTGCTACATGTAATAAGTGTATGGTTAAGCTTGTCTTCAAATTCAGACCTATCTGACTCTAAGCACCTGTTTTGTCCCTGACATTATTATGCCTATCTGAATGCACAGGAAATACTGTTTATGACAGTTACCAAAGTTTTAACCTCTCTAACCTGGCTTCAGAGTACCGTAAAGAGCAAAACATATGTTCCCGGTTGCTCAAGTAGATGTCTGGCTTGGCTGCAACAACTGTGAACTAGATGTGTGTAGGGGCATATTTTTTCCCTCCACGTTCCAGATATAATGAAGTCATTCAGAGAAATCACCCTGAGCTGCAGGCACATGGAGGTGCACACCAAGGCTGTGTTGTAGGCAGGCAGCCCTGGAGACTTTCCTGATTCCTGGGAAGTGCTCTGCAGAGATGAGAGATGGCTTCCTAGTAAACTCCCTCTAGCCCTTGCTTCCCAACCTAAAAGGGGCATTTACAACTTTGCAAGGGAACGTGGTCACTGCTGCTAGATATAGGCTTTTGTTTTCCCCCAAGAGGTGCCAGATGACTGAAGATTTACTGCAGGGAAGCCAGGGTAAGTTAACAATGATTCTTGAATGCTTCCCCTGGCCAGTGGAGAGTGAGCTGAAAGAGAGAAGCCAGGCATTATCCAAACCAGAATATGGTGTCTGTAGGTTGGGTTCCTTTACAAGCAGAGCCTGAGACTTAAGTCCAGGTGGATTTGGAGGGGGGAGCGGGAGGGGGAGGTTATCCCAGGAAGCAAGAGAGAAAGGTAAGGAGAATAAAACAAGAAAAGAGCTTTAAAAGGTGTCTGTTGTTCGAGCTGGTTATTGCTCTGGGCAAGTGACACTCAATCCTGCTGAAGACAGTTTGAGAAACCTTGCAGAATGTACCTCAGAATTGTCCCACCGAAGAATGGCTGCCTGGGGCATTTTTTGTAGGAACTCCAATCTCCCATTGTGTAATAGTGTCCTCTGGGAAAATTAATTCTCCCACACTTCTTGACCAAGTTCCCTTGGTTTTAGGAAAACGTTGACCCGTGCTTTGTGACCACCTAGAAGGGTGGGATAGGGAGGGTGGGAGGGAGACGCAAGAGGGAGGAGATATGGGGATGTATGTATATGTATAGCTGATTCACTTTGTTATAAAGCAGAAACTAACCATAAAAAAAAAAAAAAAAAAAATGTTGAGGAAGCATGGTGGTGAGAGAGGAGCTGAAACCAGACAAGGCTGAGGAAATATTGTGTAGAGCTCCAAACATGTCTGCTACCGCTGCTGGTTGTCTGGGCAGATATCTGGACGGTTGTTTGAAGGATGAGCTCTCTCTAGAGCAGGAGTGAAGAAGCGGTCACCTGGATTGTCAAATCTACTCTTCAATGTTTCTGTTCTCTGATGCTCACGGGAGCATCCTTCTGTGTCCACATTAACAAATATTTGCACCTTTAGGAATCATTTCTCTAAGACATTTGTGCACTTCTTGCTTTCAGTTCTGGCTCAGTCCTCTAAGATGCAGAGTAATTTACCCAAACCGGGTTTCTCTTCTCATCCCCAATAAGTATCAGCTCCTACTCCTGCCAAGAGGAGCAGACGTCAGGAGATCGTATGAGTAAACAGCATTTGTAAAGCTGGGAAGGTTTCTCCAAACTACACAGGTTTTAAATGATTGGTTTGATCCGTACTTTTAGGAGCCTATAATCAATAGAAATGCCATTTTAGTGACCTTTCATTTTGTCTTCTGATTGTCTGTCTTGGATATTGAAAAGGGTCTCTGGATTTAGCCTTCACCACTAACTTTGTTGCTTCTTTGGGTTTCTGTACGTCTTCTCTCTAAATTCTATGATTTCATTTTGTATCAAGGAACGGCCTTCTGTTTTATTTATTTTCAGTCACTCAGGAAGTTGAGATACGACATTTCGCTTATTTTGGATTCATTGAATATAATTCAGTAGAGGGTGGAGAGAGAGCTAAACCCTAAGAGCAAATGCCTTTTCATTGCAAACTAGTTTGGCTTTTCTCCTACTGTTTGAAAAACTCCGGTAACATTCATGCTTCCAGATTTCTCCTCCCTTACCTTTTTTTTGGCTATTTCACTGCATTGAACCTTGAAATGCATTTTTTTCAACACAGAAAACAAGGCCGCCTCCTCTGGCTGATGTCTAGAGAAGGAAAATAAACACGAGGGTAAGTTTTAGTCCTCCTTCCTTATTAGGTGTTAAATGTATGATGCTAGATAAGATGGTTCAGACCCTAAAACTCAAAGGCTGGCTATCCCTCGTTATTCAATAAAGGACATAATACCTAATTAAAAAAAACAATGAACAAGATTTCTTTGTATAAGTCTCACAGCATTCTTGTAACTGCTATGGCTAGCACCATCTACAGATCGGGGAACTGAGGCATGTAGACATTAGGAAACACTCCCACAGTCTACACAACTGCTAAGTAGGAGAGCCAGGATTCAAGCCCAAGCAGTATGGCTTTAAAAACCAATGCCCTTTACTACCATCTTGTCCTGCCTCTTAGCTAAAGTTCTCTCTATAAAAGTCTTTGACATGAATTCACTGCTACCTTGGCAAGCTATAAGGGAGTTAAGGATACTAACATTTTTTTAATACTAACATTGTTTAAATTTGTTTGCAAATTAGCAGTAAAGCAAGAAAATGTTTGATGATGCTCGTCTTTGCATACATGATCTAATTTCAGAAATCCTGATTTTCTCACAAATCAGAGCCCAAGGATGTGCCTGTGTATTTTCCTACGATACTGCCAAGTACCCCAAATGTGAGGGCTGCAGTTCGGAGCTATTTTTTAGTCATAATAAAATGTGATTAAAATAAGAATTCTGTTAGTGAGCTTTGACCTGTTGACATCGTAAAATCACCAGGAAACCTCCCTAACATAGCTAATATTAGCAACACATCAGAGTGCCTGCATAATGCAATTCCAATCCAATTCTTTTTTTCCTGTTCTAAAGATGTAATGAAGCCTATAGCACACTAGATGGCAGCCTTGCCACATGAGCCTTGGACTTAAGCGCGGTCCTTGAGAACTAATGTGAGAACGGTTCCTATTTCAAAGTAGTAGAATGTTTAACAAAATGTGAATACAGGGCTACTAACGAGTCTACTTCTTTGACCTCAGGATCTGTGGAAGAAAAGAATAACATAGAGGTGAGATAATTATCCTCCACCCAGCAGCGCAAGAGGAATCAGCAGAGGTTGTCCTAGAGAGACTTTTCCCTGTGAGGGTAGGAAAGGTCACTTTCTGCACAGTTGGAATCATTGTAGAAAGCATCTTTGGGGACCCATTAGAAAAATATTTGTAATTATACACTGACAGAGCTGATTTCTTGTAGCTCTTAAGTTACATGTTAAATTTTTAACCACATATAATTATACGATTATAAGATAAAATATTGCTGAACATTGTGTGTATATGTACGTATAAATTTTTGCTTCGAAACCTCCATTTTTTCTAAAACATAAGAGATTTGAGGGACGAATAAAAAGTTAATAGTCTCAACGTTATTTGTGACAGCAAAGAAACAGAAACACATATGCATTAATAGGAGAGTAATTAATTAAATGATGCAGTGTTTCAAAGTCCTAAATAGGCAACAAAAAGAATGAAGTGGACCTCTCTACATTTTTCTACTGTAGAAAGATCTCCAGGACACTACTAAATGAAAATCAAAGGACAAGTTGGAAAAATTAAAATAAATCCAATTAACATGGTGGAAAAAAAAAGTTAATAGTTTCAATATTATTACATATGGTCCTTTAGTTACTTAACATCTATCTTTTCCCTCATCCCAGAAATGCCTCCTCTAATCTTTACCCTTGTTAAACTCAGTCTAAGGCCAATGTTCTATACCAACCCCCAGCTAACATGTCCTCCTCGCTGTTGGATCGAAGTTGAAAGAATAAGAAGGAGAAAAGGAACTTCCTCTCTCACAAGAGTCCAGAGAGACAGACATATTCTTGCCATCCCACAGGGAAACCTTGACCACATTGCCCTGTAGACACAAAGACTGCTTCAGGCAAATTAGCCATTAAATAGGCTTTTGCGGGTTGGCTTGGGAACCAACTACCACATATGTGCTTGTGAGAAATAGATTCACTGAGCAGTGCAAACTGTTCAAACAATGGGGCTACAAACAGCTCCTAGATTGGAGCCTAAAAGTAATGTTTATCTCTTTCATTTTCTGTTGGCTTCCTACAGTTTTAATCAGATCTCCCAAGTCAGATGGCTGTGGATGTGCCAATTTATTTATTAACTATTTACTAACAAGGCGATAATTATGACATAGATTCAGTAGGACAACACAACTTTATGATTATCTTCTTAGAAATAAAAACAAAAAGCTTTCTGTAAAACCCTGCTTGGGGGTGCGGGGAGTGCACAATCCAGGTGTGTGTTTTATACAATGTGTAATAAAGACAAGTGATTCTGAAAAATCACCATCAAACTTTACTAAGAGATTCAACAAGGTCTTTATATACAACATATTTGCAACTCACTTGAATAATTATAGACTTTTTAAAAATTTATTTTATTTATTTTTATTTTTGTCTGTGTTTGGTCTTCGTTGCTGCACACCGGCTTTCTCTAGTTGCAGCGAGCAGGGGCTACTCTTTGTTGCGGTGCGCGGGCTTCTCATTGCAGTGTCTTCTCTTGTTGCAGAGCACAGGCTCTAGGTGTGTGGGCTTCAGTAGTTGTGGTGTGCGGCGTCTAATGTGCAAGCTCAGTAGTTGTGGTGCACGGGCTTAGTTGCTCCGCGGCCTGTGGTATCTTCCTAGACCAGGGCTCGAACCCGTGTCCCCTGCATTGGCAGGCGGATTCTTAACCACTGTGCCACCAGGGAAGCCCTCTCAGAACATTTGAATTGAGGGAACAGATGCAAAGAAGTGGAGGGTCTTGTTCAAGAGTATATGGTGAATTCCCCAGCCAGGATTCAAATCAAATTCTCTTGCATTAGTGCCCAGGGTGCTCTGACTGATGACAGTCATGAATGAATGCCTGGATACTTTCTCAGTTTTAAAACTAAACATCACCTAAGTATTCCCTGAGTGCCTAAGCCAGAAGACTTGGCAAATTGTGATAAAAACTGCCCTGTCAAGGGAAACTGACTCCCCAAACTGTGACTCCATCAGCTATGTGTTTAGTTTATACAAAGTTTCTCTGATATTTGAAGAAGAAGCATTCACAACCAAAATAGTTAGGTTTTTGGCTATGTGGTTACATATAAAGGAATAAACCAGTCCCTAGAATCATTTCTATTTGTTCTTGATTGTACCAAGAAGTCAGCAGAACAAAAATGCTAACCAATGGTGGCTCTATTAGGTTCTGTCTATTCCAATTTATCTTCTGACTCCTTGATCCCCAAAGCTGGATGGGTCAACTATAGTTCCCAAGACAGGGCAAGTCAGTGTCAGCATCTCAGCCCTGTTATGTGGCGGTATTTGGGGGAAAAGCTTACTTTCCAGGACCTAAATCAAAACCCCTAATAACCTAACCTAGCGAGAACGGGTTCCAGGTCTGTGGCAATTTTAACATGAATGTGTATGAAAGCCACACTTTGCCCATACTTGTGAAAGATGAGGAATATGATAGAGTAAGAAGAATTTCTGCTCCAGAGATGAAGCTAGAGAGACATCTCCAGGTCCCACAGCCAAGTCAGAGCTCCTTGCTGGCCAAACCTCTACCACTATGGCCCAGTCCAAAGAACTGAAACTCTCTTCGAGTGTCTGCTCTATTCTTTCTGGTTCCATGACGCCCACTCCCCTAACCCTAGGACTGGATTCTGCCTGTCTTCTCTTCTAAAAGGCTAGGACTCTCTCTACACTCTCCAGTCCTCAGATGAAGCTTCAGAGCTAAAGTGTCTCTATATTTATCATACCAATCAGTATATATTTAAGATTAAAAAGGAACATGATTAATACATACGTAGGAAATGGGAGTAAGCTAATATAGTCCTGGGCCCACCAGGAAAAACTACCCTCTGTCTATCGCCAGCCCAGCTTGGGAATGAGACGGTGTCTGGGATCTGCAGTTAACATATACCTTTCTTGCTGGATGTCTAGTACGAGGGCCACCTGAGCCACTTTGATGCATGCCATACCTTTTGCACGTGGTACTAGGAATTGCCTGGTCACTCTCATTACGGGCTATTCCTGTAGGTTAGTTTTTCTCAGTTTGTGGGATATACTTGCTAGGTCATCTCCATTTTGAACACGTCTTCATCTTAAACCCATGCCTGTTAAGATACGTAATGAGACAGTGTCCCCAGCAAAATGCATTTAATTACCCTTACCTTTATTTTTGTGGATGCCTCATGATTGGCAAGTATCTGCATTTATATTCAACAGATATTTGCTGAGAGTCTATGATAAGCAAGGCATTTAAAAGGAAGGGAGATAGATAAATCAGTAAGAAAAGAAGAAACTCTAATGGTTACAGAACTTTGTGTCACTAAAAGAAATTCAGGTAAGGGGCATCTACCTTTATAGTAGAGAGGTTAAAATTCGAGATTCAGCTAAGCCAACCATTAGCTGTATCAGTCATTCCCAATAGAACACACAGAGCACATTCATGTTAGAATAATTTTAAAGATGTTTTTATGAAAGAACTCATTACAAAGACACATGCAGGGAGAAGGGGAACCACAAGGGTAAGCAAGAACCTGGTGGCAGCTGCAGTTCCTACTTGTACATTACCCCAGGACAGGGTTTATTGAGCTATGACAGTTTCTGGGACAGCACAGTGGAAGACACTCAAGAGACCAGAATGCCACCAAAAACAAAAACAAAAACAAAAAGAATTTATTACTCACAGGTCCCAGAGAGGAAACCACAGCAGATCTTGCAGGGCCAATGGGAAGTTAGGTGATACCAGGGCTCAGTCACGAGATGAGGAGGGAGAGGAAGGGAACTGTGGGCTGGGATCTTTATTGGGGTCCAGCCCACTACCCAAATGGGCTCCTGGGCTCATGGGGGTTTCGTTAGTTGAAAGCAGGTTGTCCCAAAGGGACTGACCCTCTGGTGGGAAGTTGAGCATTCTGGTGTCGGCTGTCCATCTTTTTGGCAAGTAAGAGCAGAATCAGGGTTTTCAGGTGAGGTCAGGACGTGGACCTTATCTAAGTAGGGCAGTGAAAAGGGAAGTTTGGTTTTTTTAACTGAGCTGCTTAAAGACCCACAAAATGGATGTCAAGGCAGCACAAGGAATAACTACCAGAATTTGACATCCCCAGTACTAGACTGCAAGGGACGAGAGGAGAAGCAGTGGTGAATATTAAATACATATTTATTTGGAACCCAGGAGAGGGGGCCACCTTGAGCACAGCAGTATCTGGAGTTGAAGGTCACAGCCTGAGGCACCTTCTCAGAAAGGAAACTAAAGGAGTGATTCCTCTGACCTCCGCATTCTCCCTCCCTCTGAAGTCCTTCTGGGGTCCCCAAGTGGCTAACATAACTGCACCCTGGACAGCAGTAGAGCTGGTTGATGTAGTCCGTGCAGGTCAGCATCCAGAGGAAGCGAGCATGCTGGAGGCAGGTAGGAAGTAGACCTGGGAATGAGGCGACAAATGAAAGATATCTGCACCTCCAGCATTACCAGTGCGGCATCACAAACCACCGCAGACTTGCCTGAGTAATGTGACATCTCAGAATCTGAAAATAGACCTATTCCTGGCATCCCACTGGAGATGGGACTGGAAATTCAAAAAAGTCACAAGGGCACAGCTTGTCTCCCCCATGAGGTCTGGAGCATCAGTTGGAAAGGCTTTGAGGGGTGACTTGATATCTGGGGACTAGAATCATCTGCTCACCTATCCACATGTCTGGTAGTTGATTTTGGCTATTGACTGAGACCTTAACTGGGGCTGTCAGGGAGAACACCTGTGCATGTAGCATCTTCATGTAGTCTGGGCTTTTGCACAGCTTGGTGGCTGGATTCCAAGAGCAAATGTCCCCAAAGAGAATCAAGTGGAAGCTGTTTCAACGTTCATAAATTATCCTCAAATACCACACAGCATCACTTATACAATCACAAGTTTGCCCAAATTCAAGGGGAAAGAACGTAAATCCTACCTCTTCATGGAAGGTGTAGGATGAGAGAGACTGTGTTCATCCCTGGAAAATGCAATCTGCCACACTAAGTCAACAGAATTCCTTATCTTTCTTTTAATATCATCATTTGAATGTCTTATATGCTTTTTAAAATAAACATTGAATTAACATACATAATTTGATTGATTGTATTCTTTGGACATTATTTATTCGGTCATGCCCTATACAAACAAGTAACACATTGGCAGGAGGAGCAAAGCTATTTTTTTTAATATGGATGTGATTCTGTATAATACTTTATATACATATATAATTTTATATTTATAGTATCATATATTATAATTTTATAATATTAAATGATTGATATAATGTAATTATAAGTCCTGACCCTCCATCCATAATTTGATGTATTGAGCACCTCTAGAAAAGTGTCATATGTCTTTTCAGACATTTAAAATATTGGGTTACAGTCAATCGTTAGTTTTATAATGTAGGGATATATATTTGAGAAATTGTATGTTATACTGTGTATTGTTTTGAAATGGTTGTGGTAAGGGAAAAACATTTTGTATTTCTGCATAAAGTGCAGGATGGAACACATAGTTGTGCAGTGGTAAAATCTAATTCAAATACAGAGAATCTGAGTCATAAGCTGGATATATTCCATATCTCTGAAAGTGACCCATGGCTTGCTTTATGGACTGTTCCATTGTGACGGGAAAGAATTTTCCCTTGGGGTTGGATTAAGTTCTGTTAAAGGGATGACTCAAAATATCAAAATATGGACAAAATTAACCTGCTATTGGGTTGGCCAAAAAGTTCATTTGGGTTTTTTGTAACATCTTATGGAAAAACCCAAACGAACTTTTTGGCCAACCCAATATATTGTCTTATTTGACATTGGTAAATGACAGTTCTCCTCTTAAGGAGAACAATGCATGATCAAGGCTGAAAGGTAAGAAAAGTCTGAATAAAACTTTTTTGAACAAAGACGTTAGGGCAGTGGTGTAGAGTAAAAATAAGCTGATAAAACAAGGGAAATAAATTTGATAGAGGATTTAGTTATATGATCAAGAAAATATAAATGCTTTCATGAAAAGAAGAGCTTGAAATATATTTGTTGGAACTCTGCAAATAAGTAATTACTAAATATTACCATAAAAATCAAGAAAATAATAGACAATCTGGATAGGCCAATACATATTAATGAAATTGAATCAATAATTAATATCCTTCCAAAACAGAAAGCACTAGGCCCAGATGGATTCACTGGGGAATTCTACCAAATGTTTAAGGAAGAAATTATACCAATTTTCTATAATCTCTTCTAGAAGACAGAGCTGAGGGCCTAATTCATTTTATGAGACCAGCATTACCTTAATACCGAAACCAGACAAAGATATTACAAGAAAAGAAAATGACAGACCAACATCTCTCATGAACTTAGATGCAAAAATCCTCAACAAAATATTAGCAAATCAAATCCAGCTATGTACAAAAAGAATTACATACCAGGACCAAGCAGGATTTATCTCAGGTATGCAAGGCTGGTTCAACATACGAAAATCAGTTAATGTAATCCATCACAAAAACAAGCTAAAGAAGAAAAATTGCATGATCTTATCAATAGTTGTAGAAAAGCATTTGACAAAATCCAACACCCATTCATGATAAAAACTCTTCACAAAACAGGAAGAGACAAGAACTTTCTCAACCTGATACAGAGCATCTACAAAACACCTACAGCTAACATCACACTTAATAATGAGAAACTCAAAGATTTCCCATTAAGATTAGGCGCAAGGCAAGGATGATCCCTCTCATCCCTGCTTTTCAACATAGTACTGGAAGCCCTAGCTAATGCAATAAGACAAGAAAAGGAAATAAAACATATACAGACTGGGAAGGAAGAAATAAAACTGTCTTTGCTTGTAGATGACATGATCGTCTGCATAGAAAATATGAAAAGATCAACCAAAAAACTCCTGGAACTAATAAGCAATTATAACTAGGTTGTGGGATACAAAGTTAGTGTACAAAATCTATTGCTTTCCTGTATACACAGCACAGCAAAGAACAAGTGGAATTTGAAATTAAAAGCATGATACCATTTATATTAGCACCCCCCCCCAAATGAAATAGATATAAATCTAACAAAATATGTACAAGACTTTTATGAGGAAAACTACAAAACTCTGGTGAAATAAATCAAAGAAGAATTAAATAAGTAGAGATATTCTCCATGTTCATGCACAGAAAGACTCAATACTGTCAAGAGGTATGTTCTTCCCAATAGGGTCTATACATTCACTGCAATCCCAATCAAAATCCAAGCAAATTATTTTGTGGGTATTGACAAACTGATTATAAAGTTTATACAGAGAAGCAAAAGATCTAGAATAGCCTACACAGTATTGAAAGAGAAGAACAAAGTCGGAGAACTGACACTACCTAACTTCCAGATTCACTATAAAGATATGGTAATCAAGACAGTATGGTATTGGCAAAAGAATAGACAAATAGATCAATCCAAAAATAGACCTATATAAATACAGTCGAGTGGTCTTTAACAAAGGAGCAAAGGCAATACAGTGGAGAAAAAATAGTCTTTTCAACAAATAGTGCTGGAACAACAGAACATTCACAGGCAAAAGGAATCTAAATACAAAACTTACACCTTTCTTCACAAAATTTAACTCAAAGTGCATCACACATCTAAAAATAAAACACAAAAATAAGAATCTACTAGAACATACCATAGGAGAAAATCTAGGTAATCTTATAAATGATGATGACTTTTTAGATACAACACCAAAGGTGTGACCCGTAAAAGAAATAATTGATAAACTAGACCTCATTAAAATTAAAAATGCCTGCCTTGGGAAAGGAAACATCAAGAGAATGAAAAGACAAGCTACTGACTAGGAAAAATTATTTCCAAAAATACATATCTGATAAAGACATGTTATCCAAAATATACAAAGAATTATTAAACCTCAACATTAAGAAAATGAACAATCCAATTTTAAAATGGGCAAGATACCTGAACAGATACCTCACCAAAGAAGACATACACATCACAAATAAGCATATGAAAAGATATTCAACATCATATGTCATTAGGAATTATCAAATTAAAATAACCATGAGATACCACTACACACCTATCAGAATGGCCAAAGTCCAAAACACTGACAACACCAAAAGCTGACAAAGGTGTGGAACAGCAAGAATTTTTATTCATTGCTGGTGGGAATGAAAAATGGTACATGCACATTGGAAGAGAGTTTGGCAGCTTCCTACAAAAAGAAAAACACTCTTACAACCCAGCAATTGCACTCTTTGGTACTTACCCAGATGAGTGGGAAAATTATGTCTATACAAACTGCACAAGAATGTTTATGGTAACTTTATTCATAATTGCCAGAACTTGGAAACAACCAAGATGTTCTTCAGTAAGTGAATGGGTAAATAAACTGTGGTCCATCCAGGCAATGGAATATTAATCAGTGCCAAAAAGAAATGAGCTATCAAGCCAGGAAAAGACAAGGAGGAAACTTAAATGCATATAACTAAGTGATAGAAGCCAATATGAAAGGGCTACGTATTGTATGATTCCAACTAAATGACATTCTTGAAAAGGCAAAACCACGGAGATAGTAAAAAGATCAGTGGCTGCCAGGGTTAGGAGAGAGGAAGGGATAAATAGGTGGAGAACAGACGATTTTTAGGGCAGTGAAACTATTCTGTACGATGCTATAATGGTGGATACATGTTATACATTTGTCAAAACCCACAGAATGTCCAACACCAAGAGTGAACCCTAATGTAAACTGTGGACTTTGAGTGATAATGTTGTGTCAATGTATGTTCATCAGTTGTAACAAATGTACCACTCTGGGGCAGGATATTGATAGTGGAGGAGGTGATGCATGTGTGGGGACAGAAGCTCTATGGAAATTCTCTGTACTTTGTGCTCAATTTTGCTATGAACCTAAAACTCCCCTAAAAATAAAATCTATTTTAAAAATCAAGATGAGGTTAAGCAGTATAGATAGTAATATGATGTTGCTAGAACATTTATCCTGTTTTGTGTTAAAGGGAAATTGTGATACCCCAGTGAGTGGGTACACCACTGCCACCACCCTGGAAATTAAACCAAAGTCATCTGACCTCAGGCAGCAGGGTATGCTAAAACTAGTTTTTAAAGCTTTGGAGGTTTCTGTAATAATTTCTGACTCAGAGTTGGAGGAGGGACTGACACATGGCTTAGGCAAAGCCAGCTTCTCTGCCACTTTATTTTCCAAGGGACTGTTTCCAAGTATGCAGGGAAAACCCAATTCACTGGGTTCTTCCGTGTTAGTGTTGGCTTGGTAGATGACACAGGACCAGATGCCCCCATCATTTGAAAGGAGTTTTGCCATAAAATGGAAAACACACAACAAAAGAACACTTTCATGGTCATATTATGTTCCCCCTTGAACCCACAAGGGGTGTGCGTAGTTTTATCAGTAAATAAAGAAAATGTAGCTTAATATTGGGCATTTGAAACTGAATTTCCCATTGCCTTGAAAGTGTCTTCTCTATATAGGTGGTACCTTAAAGAAAGAAAGACCTTTGAAAGGGAAAGAATATCACTAGCAATTTTTACAAACAGCATTTTTAGTGTATGAAAAATAGCTTTAGATTCATATGTTCATAGTCTCTTATGACTTTGAAAATAGCATTATGGAGCAAAGACTTTTCATATGTAGATATTATATTTTAAATATTTAGATAAAATCCAATGACACACATAAGTGACTTATAAGAAATGTATAAAAACAGACAGCATCACCAATTTGATGGATACTAAGAATCCTGATTTGGAAATTGGCTCAGTGAGCTACACGTTATTCTCATTTTCAACTGGTACATTTAATAGCCCTATTGTCCCCGGAAAATTGCTTCCTTTTTGAATGACTAGAGAATGAGCTTAAGTCTTTTCAATTTGGATTCAGGAAGATGCTAATATATTTTCTTGAACTCAGAAAGAATATATTTTCCTGGGGTCTAAACAATCAGGTTTCCCTTTTGCCAGCTGTGATTATATGAAGGTATTTTCCTCAGGCTAAGTTTTCTTGACTGTGACTCCACGCTCTCAGGGGTAACTCAAGCCATCTCTCACCCTCACTCTACCACAGAGAAAGAGAGAGGCAAATCTAATGTGGATTAAAGGTATACAACGAAATGCAAGGGAAGGTGGGATCACCATAGTTCACTTCCCCCCGAGGGGAACCCCTACCCTGGCACAATTCTAGGCTTGCCTGCCACCTACCTGGGCAATGCCCCTAATGGTTGTTCTGACTGGTCTGGTCTTGCCTACTCATGAAAGGCAGCCCCAAACTCTGAGAACAACTCCGCTGCTATTATATCTTTATTTTTTTAATTAAAAAAAATCAGTCAGCCTCAGCAAATCCTCTGATTAGTCCCCTTCTGACATACTTCTCCTGTGCCCGTATCACTAGGCTCAAATAAAGGAGACGGGTCTACAGCAAATCATAGATTATGAAGTAGTCTCACATATTCTCTTCTGGCCAGGGGCCCATTATCTCCATTTATGTTTTTTTTTTTTTTTTTTTTGGCTGTGTTGGGTCTCCGTTGCGCTGCACGCGGGCTCTCTCTAGTAGCGGCGAGTGGGGGCCACCCCTCGTTGCGGTGCGCGGGCCTCTCACTGCAGTGGCTTCTCTCATTGTGGAGCACGGGCTCTAGGCGCACGGGCTTCAGTAGTTGCGGCACGCGGGCTCAGCAGTTGTGGCTCACGGGCTCTAGAGCACAGGCTCAGCAGTTGTGGCACACGAGCTTAGTTGCTCCGCAGCATGTGGGATATTCCCGGACCAGGGATCGAACCCCGTGTCCCCTGTATTGGCAGGCGGATTCTCAACCACTGCGCCACCGGGGAAGCCCTCCATTTATCTTTTGCAAAAGGAAGACTCAGGGTTCAAGAAGGTTACAAGGTTTATCTCAAGGTCACACAGGAAACAAACTGCAGAGCCAGCACAGGAGACCAGCCCTTCCAACATCTTGTTTCTGGTTCTCAAATTGAGCAGATATTACTATCACCTGGAGGACTTGTTACACCATCGGTCTCAAAGGGCCATAAGCAACACTTCTGAGCCTGCAGGTCTTGGGTGGATCCAAGCATCTGCCTTTCAAGCAAGTTCCTAGGTGATACTGACGCTGCTTGTCTGGGGACCACACTTTGAGAACCGCTACAACATGCTACAAGCACATGCCTACATTATTTGCACGCCCCTCACTCCAGACCCAGATACATTTCATAAAATAAAAACAAATGTGTGATAAAAAGGAGAAGAGGAGAGAATCCATATCTCTTGAGGCTTGTCACCTCCCTTCTCCTGGCCCCTCACTACGGAGTCCAGATTTTGTCTTCATTGACGTTGTACCGTCATGTCCTGAGATTTAAGTGGTCACAGCCAGAGGCTGTGGGGAGGGGAGAGTAGATGGGCTTTGTGTTGACAAAATGCATTTCCAGGATGTGATCATTTTGGTCTTTTATGTCGATTTCATTACATGCTGTTCTCCCAGCAGGCTTTCGGCATCTGGCCTCCACAGGAAACTCCAGCTTGACTCTAAGAGTGAGGTAAGTCTTTATTTTTAGCAAGGAACTATCCACCATTGCTAAATATGTGTGGTTTTGCTTTAGATTTAAACATGAATTAATTTAAAGGCCCTGAAACCAAAGGAAAAAGTAATAGTCCTGTTTGTTGTGGGGCATACTGTTTTATTAGGCATCAGGGAAATTGACCAGTTGAAATTTCAAACATTTTTCAAAGCAAAAATACTATGAGCTTAGGGTGTCACTCGAATTTTAATTCCGGAGCAGCCTAGTAATACGGAGCACTTACTATGTGCCAGGCACCATTTGATATATACCCACGTACATTAATTTTTCTACCATCCTCAGCAATTCTCAGAAGCTGGTACTGTAAATATCTCCATTTTAGAGATGAGGAAACTGAGATCAGAAGGGATGAGGCAACCTACCTGTGATCACACAGATGATTGAGAGGTGGGATTCGAACCCACATTCAGTCTGGATTCTGTGCTAGGGCTCTGAACCGCGATCTTGTCACTCAATGTCCCAAGCTTTCTGGAATGAATTCAAAGGGAAAAGAAAAAATAGGAATGAGAAGACAGAGCCCAGGTTTGATGCTACCCCAGGACTGTGCAGGCAAAAGGCGGGAACTTTCATCTTGATTGTGTTGACTTGACACTGGGAACCAATAGTCTGGGTCGAAGATGGGTAATCTCAGACCCTGTAGGACCCTTGATACTTTTAGTTTGTCTAGTTAAAATGCCTTAACAACAACAACAACAGCAATGAAAATAGCAAATTGGTGCATAGTAACGGGAAAATCACACCAAACGAAATAACATGACTTATATAGAGATAATTAAGGAGGAAACAGTTCTGTTTCACCTGATGGGTCTTAGTTTGGTTAGTATGTATGTCTGCTATCAATCATTTATCCTTTGAAAGAAAAAAATCATTAAGATGACCCATCTTTGTGAAGTAAGTCAGAAGGAGAAAAACAAATTCCATATGCTAACATATATATGGAATCTAAAAAAAAAAAAAAAAAAGATTCTGAAGAACCTTGGGGCAGGACAGGAATAAAGATGCAGACGTAGCGAATGGACTTGAGGACACAGAGAGGGGGAAGGGTAAGTTGGGATGAAGTGAGAGAGTGGCATGGACATATATACACTACCAAATGTAAAATAGATAGCTAGTGGGAAGCAGCCGCATAGCACAGGGAGATCAGCTTGGTGCTTTGTGACCACTTAGAGGGGTGGGATAGGGAGGGTGAGAGGGAGACGCAAGAGGGAAGAGATATGGGAACATATGTATATGTATAACTGATTCACTTTATTTTACAGCAGAAACTAACACACCATTGTAAAGCAATTATACTCCAATAAAGATGTTAAAAAGAAAAAAAAGATGACCCATCTTTTGTTACATCATGAATCATTTTGTGACAATAATTGACATCCTGTAGAACACAGTATACCTCCATGGTTTTTTGTCTCATCTATCAAAGTGGTAAGCTCTTTTACTTATTTTTATTTTCTTTCTTTGTTTTTTCTTTAAGTGTCTAAAAAACTGAAGTTGGGGAGAGCAGAGGGTATCACTGTTGACTGTTACCCTTCCCCACTTCCACCTTGTTACCTGGTAACCAAAGACCTGAGCCTGAGATGAAGTGGCATTAGCCCGAGCTAAGGCCTCTTTGCTGGTTTCAAAGTGTTTTCCAAGACCCAATTGTCAAACTTTTCTAAAAGTGTCTGGAATTCTTAGTTCAGTGTTGAGAAAATGAACAACTTTAGCATACCAATTTCCATTTACCAGGAATTTTGTATATTATCCGATTTGATTCTTATAACAATTCATGAGCTAATTCTGGCAGTTATTTTTATCCTCATTTTCTAAATGCAGAAACTGACACCCAGAGAAACTCCTGTTGAAAAGCTTATATTTAGTAAGTGACAAAGTTCAAACTTGAAGCCCAGACTACAAATTATAAAATTTTAGTTCCCTTCATATTTTTACTGTAATGTAATACCTGAATGTATAAAACAATCTTATTGTATTTGTTCTTTTAACTGCAATTGAAGACACCCCACATATATTTTTTTAAATAAAAAAAATTTAAGCAAGGTATTAACAATATTTAAGGAATTTGACAGTACAAATAAAAGTTCTATTTTGAAATTTAGAAAGCAATTTTAATACAACTTTTTTCAATTATGAAAAGGCTTTGGAAATTATTGATAAAATATTTTGCAAATGTAAATTTGCATTATTATTATTAAATGTTTATTGTGTTAATTTGTTGACAGGGCTAAATTTCCACTTTAAAGATAGAATCAAAATAAATGTAAATGTAAAATGATAGTCTTTTTTAAAGATTAGAAAAAAACTTACAAATAGCTGATGCACTTTATCAATGAACATTCAGGAAAGGCCAAAGACTCAGTGTTGACACAGATGCAGATATGGCTAATTTCTTAGAAAAGATGGAAAAGTGAGACCTCTCAAAATATATAATAGTATCTTCCCAAGGAAAAATGTACCATTGCTGTCTATAAGGAGTGAACAGAAATATAAGGTTTTTAACACAATAAAAAGAAAGAGCAATGTTGCCTATTTCCTTGGGGAAATACAAACCATTCATAGGATAGTAAATGAAATAGAATGTCTAAGGAATATTACCACGATATCATATTAAAGGTGTGGGAGGACATGGTGTGGTAAATATTACAGGGAGAGAGAGAGAGAGAGAGAAGGAAAGGAAGAAAAGAGAGAAAAAAGAAAGGACAGAGGAAAGCTTTTAAAAGGTAGATTCAGGACTTCCCTGGTGGTGCAGTGGTTAAGAATCCGCCTGCCAATGCAGGGGACATGGGTTCAATCCCTGGTCCAGGAAGATCCCACGTGCCGCAGAGCAACTAAGCCTGTGAGCCGCAACTACTGAAGCCGGCACGCCTAGAGCTTGTGCTCTGCAACAAGAGAAGCCACTGCAATGAGAAGCCCACGCACCACAACGAAGAGTAGCCCCTACTCGCCACAACTAGAGAAAGCCCACGTGCAGCAACAAAGACACAACGCAGCCAAAAATAAATAAATAAATTTATTAAACAAATAAAAGGTAGATTCAGAATCTGGTCTGGAAGCAAAGAAAGAAAGTGAATTAAAAGACTGAAAAATAATCCCTGGAAGAGCTTTATCTTACAGCAGAGTTTAAAAAGAGCAAGAATTAAGTACAACAAGCACTCAGATATTAAATAATGAAACCATATAAAATTGTAAAAGTATTAAAGAGCTAGGACAATAAAGATTAAAGCATCATTAGGGAATTAATAAAGAAGTTAGAAATAGAAAACAATAATGATAATAATATTAATGTTTAGATAGCAGTGACTGTCATGCACTTTTCTAAATAGAACACACACACATATATATACTTATACACACACACTGAATCCTTAAAATGACACAGTGTTACACTGAACCTCGCAGCATAAACAAAAACTAATTTGACACAGATCAGAGACGAAAATGTGAAAGATAAAACAACAAAGCTTCTGGAGGGAAACATAGCAGAATATCTTCATAAATTCAGAGTAAGCAAAGATTTCTACACCAAAAGCCTTAACTGGAAAAGACTGATAAATTAGACTTTATGAAAGCTAAGTGTTTCTGTTCATCATTTAGGGAGAGAAAAAGCAAGACGCACACTGAGAGAAGACATTCACAATACTTAATGCAAGGAAAGAGTTATGTCAAAAATATACAAAGAAATACTAGAAACCAATGATAGGCAAATCTGTCTCTACAAATATGACAACAGACTTGAAGACGCACTTAATAAAAGATAACCAAGTGACCAATACGTGTATTTAAAGATGTTCAGTATCACCAGCCATTAGGGACGTGCAAAATTAAACCTCAGGGAGGTCCCACTACCCCCATAAAATGTCTAAAATGGAAAGGGTTCACATTACTAGTCACGGAGAGCATGTTGAATAACTGGAACTCTCCTGTGTGTCTGGCAGGGGTGGAAACTGATTCAGCCTAATCAAACGGTTTCTCCCAGAACAGAATAGGAGATAGAGGAGATGGGAAACCTCCCTGAAGACAAACGTAAGGTTCCACTGCAGAATACGTGACTGGCTTCAAGTCAAAAACAGGTAACCTATTCACTACTAGGAATCTCGTTACATATATGTGGTTCTTAAAGAGACAAAATAATATTTTAAAAAAATCTAATAGACTTGTTCACACAATCATGAAAACAGCACAGAGATATATAAAGAAAATAGTTAATAACAATGCAACATCAAAAAAAACATACAACTTGATTTAAAAATGGGCAGATGACCTGAATAGACATTTATCCAAAGACATACAGATAGCCAAGACACATGAAAAGATGCTCAACATCACTCATCATTAGGGAAATGCAAGTTAAAATCACAGTGAAATAACACCTCTTACCTGTCGGAATGGTTATTACCAGAAAAACAGCAAATAACAAGTGTTGGTGAGGAGGTAGAAAAAGGGAACCCTCCCGCACTGTTGGTGGAATGTAAATTGGTACAGCCACTATGGGAAAGTATGGAGGTTCCTCAAAAATTAAAAATAGAACTGATCTCAGAGAGGCAGCAGTGAGTGGTGGCGTGACGCGAGATCTTAATTCCCTGCCCTGGAATTGAACCTGGGTAGCCTGGTTGAAAACTAGGAATCCTGGCCACCGCACCCCCTGCTCTTGCCCCCAGTGAAAAATGCTTTTCTCACAGAGGCAAAAACTGTAAAAACAGGTACAAAGTTTATTATTAGAGACATAGCACAATGACAGGTGGGAGAACGCACAGAGAAACAGTTTGTTTAGTTACGATAGAAGCAAGGCAGAGATTCCCACCCGGAGAGAAAGGATGTGGGTATCCTCCCCAGTGAGGAGGAGCGCTGTTAGGTCACTTATATAGGGCGGTTCTTCCAGGTCTTTGTTTACCTTTGGCCAGTTACCTGGTTTCTTTTTCCACACCTGACATGCCTTAGAACCCTCTCCAACACGCATGCACAACTTTTTTCCAAGATGGATTCCAGCCCAGAGGCCTATGGGACGGCCTTGGCATCACATATTATGGGGTGGTGCCCCCTCCTTTTTGACCCACAAGGAGCCTTTCTGTGCATGTGCAATGTTTCCCTTGCCCCAAGGATGCGAAATGTATGACCTCTTGATCTCTTAGGGTTTAGCCCCACTCTGTCTCGGCCATAAAAGTGTCCAATATCCAGTTATCTACCCTATTCCTGTTGTTGTTTCTTATATCAAAGTGCAGATCTCAAAATATAGACAGGAGTCCGGTCATAATTATGTACTCCTGGAGCCCATTTGTCTCTTGCCTCGGGAAATGTAAACAGGAGGTGGTAATGAATGTCTGGCCTGGAGCCCATCTTCTTCTCACCCCAGGAGGTGCGAACAGGAGGCCAGTTGTAAATGCCCAGCCTGGAGCCCATCTATCTCCTGCCTCAGAACTACCATATGATCCAGCAATTTCACTTCTGGGTATTTACCCAAAGAATACAAAGACAATAATTCAAAAAGATATACGCACTACAATTTTCACTGCAACATTATTTACGATAGCCAAGCTATGGAAGCAACCTAAGTGTCCATCAACTGATAAATGGATAAAGAAGATGATATATATACACAATGTAATATTACTCAGCCATTAAAAAATAATTTTTGGCATTTGTGATAACATGGATGGACAAAATCAAGGGTATTATACTAAGTGAAATAAGTCAGAGAAAAACAAATACCATATGATCTCACTTATATATGGAATGTAAAAAACAAAAACAAAACAAAACAAAATAAAATGAAAACAGACTCAAAGATACAGAGAACAAATGGGTGGTTGCCAGAGGGAAGGGGGGGAAACAGATGAAGGGGATTAAAAGGTACAAGCCTCCATTTATAAAATAAATAAGCCACAGGGATGTAATATACAGCATAAGAAATATGGTCAATAATATTGTGATAACTTTGTTATGGGGACAGATGGTTACTATACTTATCGTGGTGATCATTTCATAATATTTGAAAATGTCAAATCACTATGCAGTACACTTTAAAATAACATAATATTGTATGTCAACTATATTTCAATAAAAAAATAAAAATAAAGACAGACATGTAACTAAAAAAAGTTAATACTGTCATCAAATCCCCTTCCCTTTCACACTTCCATCTCCTTGAAGTAATCTCTGTAAAGAGCCAAGTATTTATCTTTCCACATTCTTTTCCAAACTCAAACATACAAGAATTTACAAAAATAACAGAGATGCTTGTTTTCTGAAAATGGGATAATACTGCATACATGTCTTTGAAACTTGTTTTTCTCACTGAACAATACATCATAAATAACCCTAGAGATCACCTAGTTTTCTTTGGATCAAGAGCTTCCATTCTTCATCTGCTGGGAATTTCTGCTGCAGATAGCAAACTCCCATGGGCACTATGCTAGCAAAAGAGAACTGCCTCACCCAGGGTAATGTCCCCTCCCTGTGACTGCCTGCAGCCAACGATTGACTAATGTGGAAATACAAAGACCAAATTTGGTCTCAAGTGGGGATGACCCTGAAGGGCCATCTCAGCTCCAGGGCATGCTCACAGCATTGTCTGAGGCCTCAGTGAAAACTGATCATGGGTCAGCTTGTCTTTCTGGCCAATCTTGCCTTCCCCCACATCCTAACTAGGGTATCTCCTGAGATCTCTAAACAAAAAAAACAAAACAAAAAAAAAAATCCATGCAACTCCTCATCTCAGAGTCAGCTTCAACCTGACCTAGGACAACTGCCTATGTGAGGGAAACGGGGGTGGATAATGCGGACAAAAGGAAATAAATAAATAAAGGCATTAGAGAGACCTTATATGGACCAATGATTTTAGCACATCATGAACTTGGGCAATGATTCTCAAAGTGTGGTGCTTGGACCAGCAGCATCAGTATCACCTGGAACTTTGTGGAGGAAGAATTATAAAATCGAGCATTTAACCTGCATTCTCCTATTTCTGGGCTACACTACAGTTGACCCTTGAATAATGCAGTTTGGAAGTGTGCGGCTCCACTTACAGGCAGATAGTTTTCAATAGCAAATGCTGCAGTACTACCCCATCTGCGGTTGGTTGAACCCAAAGATACAGGGGAACCTCAGATAGGGAGGGCTGACTCCCCCTATCTGTTATACGTGGATTAACTCCCACATGTAGATTATGTATTGATTGTGGAATCAGCTACTGGAGCATGATATAAGAATGCAGATGTGGACATTCCACTGTGGAGACAGTTATTTCCTTTCTCCTCAGGCGTGATTTCACAGACCAACCTAAAACCAGCAATCCTGTAGCCCCGTACCACTTTTGATAATGAATTTCCACTTCTTGACCCTACAGTGACTTACATGGAAACCCCATGGATTAATTTCTATTAAGAGTATCCAAGGCTGTCATAACCTGTACAAGTAAAACATCTCTCAAAGGACAGTGAGTCCTCAGCCATGGACTCAAGGGGAGAGGGGAGTAAATTAGAAAAGGAAAGAGCTTTAAATGATGATATGTAATGTAGCTTGAGGGCTGGCTTCCACAAAAGGGTGACTATCAATGTAAATTAGTCATTTGACACAGCAGGACATATTTAGATCTGGTCATCATTAACCATCCATTTAATGAATGGATATCACAAGACGTCACCCCAAGGAGAGGATGAGTGACCACATTTAGGATCTAATGGATAGTAAATACTTTTTGTATATTTAAAAATAATTTGTGTTGAAGCAGGAACATAGAAAGTAGAAGGATAATAGTCCTAAACTCTGGATTGAAGATTAGGAAATACATCATAGATGGAGGAGAACTGCACCATGCTTGAAAACATGATCTGAGAGTTAGTAAAATCTGTTTTTAGCATTGGCTAAATTACTGCACTAGTGCTGTATAACAATAAAATACAGTGGCATGTAACTATCTCAAACTTTGGGTTGATTGGGGTAGCCCTGCTGAGCTCTCTTCCAACTCTCAGTGGCCCAGGCTGGGTTTGGTTGGCTCAGGTTCTACTCTGTGTGGTCTCATTCTAAGGCTCAGCCTAAGGGGGCAGCAGTTACACAGGGAAAGCTCTTTTCATACCAATGACAGAGACATAGGTGTGCTCGACCAACTACAGAAACACATTTTAAAACTCTGCAGTCACATCTGCTAACCTCCAATTGGCCAAAGCAAGCTTCATGGGTGAGCCCAGGGTCAGAGAAGAAGTCAAGGAAGAAGAAGACTCCTTTCATGGTGGTGGGGAAAACTACAAAAGTATATGGCAGCAGGCCATATGATTACAGGAAGGAATGTAGTATTGGGGCCAAAAATTCAATCTCCAACTTAAATTACTTTAAGCAAGAAACGTAAACCATTTTCTCATCAGCAAAATGGCAATAGCAACTTCACAGTGTTAAAAGGGATTAATAAATTGCTGGATAGTCAATAACTGATAGAAAAAAAAAAGAAAATAGTCATTTGCTTATTAATGAACATTTGTTCCAGACACTGTGTTAGGTCTTAGAAATATTATAAAGAACCACTGATTACCTCACAGTCTGAGAGGGGAGATCAAGATATAAAAATATAAAATGTATATATGTACAGTTTGTGAAAATTTATAGATCTGTATACATAGTGATGTGTACATTTCTGATATATCTCAATAAAAAGCTTTAAAAATACCAAGTGTAATAGGTGGAATGATGGGGATAAGAAATAGGTATGGTGATAACATGGAAGACAGAGTCCAACTCTGTTTATATCCTAGAAGACTCCCCATGAGCTGGGATTTTTAGAAGAAAGAGTAGAAAAGAGAATAAGTTGTCTAGGTGGTTGGGATGGAAGAGTTAAGTGGAGAGAACTTAACTCTAGGATGAGAAAAACATCGTATACAAAGTGGATGAAGGCTCAGTGCTCAATTCTTAGCAGTGGGACCCCAGTGTAGACAGAAGTCAGTCACAGAGCTGGGTTACACCAAGGGAAGGAGTGATCTTGCAAGTCACTGACCCATGAACCAAGCACCCCAGAGATGGGGCTCAGGGATGCATTTATTTCAAGTTCCATCTGCCAATTAGGGTAGAGTTTATTGCATGGGTTCAGCCCTATTCTCATAGATCCTGGGACGAAGTAGGTGCTGATGCTACTGAAAAGTTTTAAAACTTTTCCTCTAGGAAGAAAAGACCAACTAATACTATAGCCCTAAAAGATGAGTTTTGAGAAGTACACTGTATTTCATGATCTTTATAAGCAAACCACTTAAAACATTTTAGACAATCAAAATGACTTGAGAAGAGTACTTTTAAAATTAAAGGGCTGATAAACAAATGAAAAATTAATAACTTCAAAAAATAAAAATAATAATCATTGTTAATCGTTTTCTTACAAAGGAAATCCCAGGACGAAACTAATTTTACTAGAAAATTCTATTGAACCTTCACGAAACAGATAACAGGAATCTTATACAATAGATAATTCCCTTTAATTTTGTGAGATAGGTAACCTTGACACCTAAATCAGTAAGGATATAATGAAAAGGAAAATTTGCAATTTGATTTCTTCATTAATATGTATGAAAAAATCCTAACTGAAATATTAACAAGTCAGTTCCAACAATGTACAGCAAAGATAAATCATGACCAAGTTAAGTTCATCCTGGGTATGCAAACTACATTTAAATTAGAAAATCAATTAATATATTTACAGCATTAACAGGTTAAAGGCAAAAACGTGGTCATTTGACTAGATGCATAAAAGCCCTCAATAAAAAATGTATATCCATGATTTAAAAAAAAAATGTTAGCAAACAAGTAGGTTGGAACTTTCTTAACTTGATAAAGGCAGAGACTGTGATTTGCCTTTTTACTATCTATTTGTCCCTTCTTTCTTAGTTAAACAATCTCAATTTGGGGAAGATATCAATGTGGGCTACAACAAAATGACATTTCTTAACTTCACTGTAACTGCTTGCCCATGAAATACAAGGGTAAATTTTTTGTGAGAGTTCTGAGAAGCCCTCTTAGTAGGAACTAATTCTTTTTCCCTTTCCTTTTCCTCCTAGCTTCCTCCTTTTGCTCCCTGAATGGTTGTTGTGATGACTGGAGACCCAGCAGCCATTTGGAGCCATGAAATGACCTTAAAAGGACATTCCACGTGAAGAATGGTGGAGGAGAAAGATTAAAGAGCTACATTCCTGATGATTTTATGTAGCTGCTATATTCATCCTTAGATGGCTTACTTTTGTAGTATTTTAAATAATAGAGTAGACCCTCAAGTAGATAAACTACTCTTACTTTGAGTTTTCTAAAAAAAAAAAAAAATGTAATGAATCTAATCTAGATACAATTCTAATATAGAATTTGCCAAAAAAAATCCTGGAATAAGCATCAGACTTAAAAGTTAAACGTTAAAAAATATTTACTTTAAAATCAGAGTCAATCAAGACTTAGGACTTCTGACTAGCATTGTACTGGACATTCTAGCAAGTTAATAAGAAAATAAAGAGTTGTAAAAATATATGATTTTCAAATGAAGGGGAAAAAACTTTGTTATTTACAGAAAGATTACATAGAAAACAAAATAATCTACAAATTGTTAGAATTAAGAAGAGAATTAGCAACATTGTTGGGTTCACTCCGAATACCAGGACAAAGGTAGAAAAATTAATTTAAAAAATAGCATAAAACTATAAGGAATCTAGGGTTAAATCTAACAAAAGATGCAGAAAAACTTTCTGAGAAAAATTAGAAAGTCTTATTAAAAGACATTACAGGAATTCTAAATAATGGAGAATCATACCATGTTCAGAGATAGGAAGGCACAGTTTTATACAGATGACCTTTTTTCTCAAAGTGATCTTTAGTTCAAGGCAATTATAATAAAATCTCCAACAACATTTTTATTGATCTCAACAAACAAATTTTAAATATAGATAAAAAACAAAAGACCAAGAACACATAAGAGGGCTTCCCTGGTGGCGCAGTGGTTGAGAGTCTGCCTGCCAATGCAGGGGACACGGGTTCGAGCCCTGGTCTGGGAAGATCCCACATGCCGCGGAGCAACTGGGTCCGTGAGCCACAACTACTGAGCCTGCGCGTCTGGAGCCTATGCTCCGCAACAAGAGAGGCCGCGATAGTGAGAGGCCCGCGCACCGCGATGAAGAGTGGCCCCCGCTTGCCACAGGTAGAGAAAGCCCTCGCACAGAAACGAAGATCCAACACAGCCATAAATAAATAAATAAATAAATAAATAAATAAATAAGATTTAAAAAAAAAAAAAAAAGTAAAATAACCCAAACGATTGAGTTGAGTTGGGGAAATTAAACAACTAAAAAAAAAAAAAAAAAAAAGAACACATAAGATATTATTAAAATGGAGAACAGTATGAGAGATTTACCTTATCAGATATCACTTATTATAAAACCATAGTAGTAAGGACAAGGTTGTATTTTGGGAGCTATAAATAAAGAGGGAAAAGGAAGAGAATCCAAGAAATAAAATAATATAAAAATAGAAGCTTATTTTATGATAGAGCTGGCATTTCTCATCAGTGGTTAGACTAATCAAAAGTTGAGCTGGAACAACTGGTTATTTATATGGAAGGAAATAAAATCAATTCAAAGCATGTTAAGGGCTTAAATTTCAAATTGAAATTTTTTAATGCTTAGAAGACAGTAGAGTAAAAGCTCTTTATAATCTCAGTATAAAAAATAACTAATTGGGGCTTCCCTAGTGGCACAGTGGTTGGGATTCTGCCTGTCAATGCAGAGGACACGGGTTTGAGCCCTGGTCTGGGAAGATCCCACATGCCGCGGAGCAACTAGGCCCATGAGCCACAACTACTGAGCCTGCGCGTGTAGAGCCTGGGCTCCACAACAGGAGAAGCCATGACAATGAGAAGCCTGCGCACCGCGATGAAGAGTAGCCCCCGCTCGCCACAACTAGAGAAAGCCTGCACACAGAAACGAAGACCCAAGACAGCCAAAAATAAATAATAAATAAATAAATAAATTTATTTAAAAAAAAGAAAACTATTTGAAAAAACATACAAATGATGCATTAAGAACAAGACAGAAATTTTACAACATTAAAATTAAATATTTTTTTCATGAAAAGACCTCATAAAGAAATGAAAAGAAAAGCCATAAGCAGAGAAAAGATATGTACAAAACAGAACTGACAAAGGTTTTAATATCCAGACTGTATAAAGAATTTTTATAATACAATGAGAAAAAAGACAAACAACCCAAAAGAAAAATATGCAAAATTACTGAACTGGCTTTCACGGAAGAGTCCAGGTGAATGGCAACAAACATGAAATGATGGTAGTCTTACTAATAATTAGGGAGGTGAAAACTAAATCCACAATGAAATATCTTTTACTTGACATAATTGGCAGAAATTTTGAAATCTGACAATACCACCTGTTGGCGAGGCTGTGGTGTAATGGGGACCATTTTCACTACTCTTGGGCACATATATTTCTACTATCATTTTATTACATTTGAGGATGTGCACAATTTGTTACCCAGAAAGTTCTTCTCCAGGGAAAACCCAAAATGTCTACATATACTTTCTAAGACACAAACACACAAATGATTACAGCATTACTTTTAGTAAAATGCTATAAACAACTCAAATGCTCATCCACGGACAAACAGATTTATACAAAGGAATGCTATACAGTAATGGGATAACTGAACTCCAACTATACAAATTAACATGGAAAATCTATAATACAAATTTTAACCAAAAGAGTAAGTTTCAGAACAAGACATACAATATCATTCTACTAAAGTTCAAAAATATGCAAAACAAAATAACGCATTTTAATTAGAAATACATATGTGGAAAACTATAACGAAATGCATGGTATTAACAATTATATAATATGTAAACAATGTTCCAAATAGTTTTCACCTGTGGGTATAGAGTAAGGAGTGGCTAAAGGCAAACAGGACCTTCAAATATAATGGTGATGTACCATTTCTTAACCTGGGTGGTGGGTACATAGGTTTTATTTATTATTATTCTTTGCATTTTTAATATGCAGTTTTCTGTATGTGTGAAATACTTCATAAAAGCAAAAGCAAACAGTAACAACAAAAAGTGAGAATTTCTCATAAATGATTACCAAGCTGTGTAGACTTGATCACTTTTAAGAGAACTAGGGTTCTAACAACTATCATAACCTCCTCTGGGTATAAATAAGGCTACTGGTATCATTTGATTGCAGCCATCCTTTTCTCACTGGATATACTGGAGTGGCAGAATTGTATTTTGTTTGTTTGTTTGTTTAGCTCTTTTTTTAAAATTGAAGTATAGTTGATTTACATTGTTGTGTTAGTTTCAGATGTATAGCAAAGTGATTCAGTTATACATACATATATAAAAAATATTCTTTTTCAGATTCTTTTCCATTACAAGTTATTACAAGATATTGAATACAGTTCCCTGTGCTGTACAGTAGGTCCTTGTTGTTTATGAGTTGTATTTCTCCCCACCTCCCCATCAGATTTCTGATAGAACACTAAAACAATAAGTAAGCATAATCTCTGCACAGGTTGAACTCTCACAGAAATTTTCAAAGCACAGTGTACAGGAGTGGAAAAAAATATAAATTACATCTAGGAATGGGAAATACAGGACCTTAATAATAAATACAACAATAGTATTTTTAAAACCGTATGTCACTATATTCAAGCTGGACCAATTTCTAAGAGTTTCATGTATTTACTCATTGGTCTTTACAGTTATCCAGTGAGGTAGGAATTATTATCCCCATGTCACAGCTGAGGAAACTGTTTTCTGAAAATTATCCACACTGTTTTTATTCTAACTTTTCTTCTAAAATGAAGAATGCTCCCATGACTGACACCCAGAGACCTCAGCCTGTAAACATGGTTCTCCAAGAAACTAGTGCTGATTGGAAAACATCTCATTGCCTGTTGGCTGCTCCGTCTGTGTCTCTCCAGCCCTCACCTTAATCAGTGTGACAATCCCATGCATTTGAATTCAATCCCTTTTTATTCTGTTCCCCTGTCCTCCATTCCAGGATACCCACTTTATTCCTGTATTTCAGACTACAAATAAATTATAAAACTAATCTCCAGATATATAACAGAGGCAAGAGTTCAGAGCAATAGGGAAGGGATGCTAATTTCAATAAATAGTGCTGAGTCAATTGAATGATATGTTTCTGTCTTTGGAGTGTACAGAAATTTCTTGAACAAGGTGCAAAAAGCTCTATTCATAAAAGAAAAAAAAAGATAAACCAGATTATATTAAAATTAAGAACATCTTTATCAAAAGGCAGCAGGAAAAAATCAAAAGTAAAGATCTTGACTGAAAGAAGATGCTTGGAATACATGCATCAAGCAAATAATTTTAATCTTGAACACGTAAATATTTCCTACAAACTAATAACAGAATCACAGATAATCCAACAGAAAAATGTGCAAAAGACTTGAAAAGACACTTCACAAAAGAAGATATTCAAATGTCCAACAAACACTTTTAAAAGTGAGTCACTTCATTAATCATAAGTGAAATGCAAGTAAAACCACAATGAGATGCTATACGTACATACTAGAATTGCTAAAATGAAAAAGACAGACACTAGCGAGTTTTGATCAGGGTGTGGAATGATTAGAACTCTCATGCCCAGTGTGTGGCAGTACAAGTTAGTACTTGGAAATTGTTTGTCAGTATTCATTAAGCTTAATATATAAATACTTTATAACCCAGCATTTCCACTCCTATATATATACCAATCGATGTATGCATAAATTTACAATGGACATGTACTTGAATGTTCATAGCAGCGATATTATTAATAACCTAAAACACTAAAACACAAAACTACCAAATTGTTAACAAAAGCTAGAGTTACCATATGATCCAGCAATCCCAGTCCTGGGCATATATCTGGAAAAGATGAAAACTCTAATTTGAAAACATACATGCACCTCCGTGTACATAACAGCACTGTTTACAATAGCCAAGACACAGAAGCAACCAAAGTGTCCATAGACAGATGAAACGATAAAGAAGATGTGGTACATATACACAATGAAATATTACTCAGCCATAAAAAAGAATGAAATAATGCCATTTGCAGCAACATGGAGGACCTAGAGATTATCATATTGAGTGAAGTAAGTCAGACAGAGAAGGACAAATATAGTATGATATCGCTTATATGTGGAATCTAAAAAATGATACAAACTAACTTATTTACAAAACAGAAAGAGACTCACAGACATAGAAAACAAATTTATGGTTACCAAAGGAGAAGGGGGGAGGGATAAATTAGGAATTTGAGATTAGCAGATACACACTACTATATATAAAATAGATAACCAGCAGGGACCTACTGTAGAGCACAGGGAACAATATTCAATATCTTGTAATAACATAATGGAAAAGAATCTGAAAAATAATTATATATATATGAATGTATAATGGAATCATTTTGCTGTACATCAGAAAGTAACACAACATTTTAAACAACTATAATTTTAAAAATAAATAATGTAATTATCTCTGAAGCACAATAAAGCAAAGCAAAATAAAACAAGGTATGCCTATATAAATAGAAGGCTTAGGAAAAACTAAACCAAAATAAATGATAGAGAAAAAAATTTTAAACTATGAACTAAATGTTGGATTTCCCTTAGTCAAAGGGAAAAGTATCCAAGAATTAAAACTCTTCCCAGAGAATACGTTTATAGGTATGCCCCATGTCCCAATCTCATTCCCTTTGTTCTAGGTTTTCTTTTCTTTTCAGAGTAGTGTCGCCTAATCCTGACCCATCCTTGGGAAACCTCCTGCCTTACCTACTGGTTGTTAGAGCCCCAGTCTTCATCCCCCTCCCGCTATGCTGTGTTTCCTCAGTTCTGAGTTATTCAATCTAGAATAATTCCCTGGAGACTCTTAAAAGACAGTTCAGGTTGACTTCAGTATTCTAAGTCTCCAGCACAACTCAGCCTGGGCCAGCCCCACCGAATTCCATCATTTTCAAGGTCTTCAGCTACTGTGAGTTGCAGCTATGTTTCCTCATTTTTTTCCCCAAGTCTTCAGTGGGCAACTGATCATAAACACACACACACACACACACACACACACACACACACACACACTGAAAGCAGATACCTTCTTGGAACAAAGATTAATTCTCAAATTTTCATAACCAGAAAGGAGTAAACTCAGAATGAAGACAATGACTTTCTAACTGCTCCATTACCTGCAAGGCTATTCCTGAACCATGACATAGCTTCCTCTTAAGGGTGGTATAGAGCCCCGTTAACCCCTGCATTTCATTTCCTTTCTATTCCAGCTTTCAAACTGTAGTCCACCAGGCCTGTGGGGACTAAGAACCAGTTAGTGGCTGAGTGAGCCATCGTTCAAGTAGACCCGGAAGGACAAAACTGAAGTCTCAGAAGGATGCCTTGTAAGGCCCAATTAACCTTAGACGTGATGCTAAGTTATCTTTTGCCTTGGTCAGTGTGTGTGTGTGTGTGTGTGTATGTTATAGACTGGTGATGGTGGGGAAAAGGGGGCATTGTCATCGAATTGGGCCATTATCATAGAATTGGTCACATTTTTCTTTTTTCCTTGCCCTGGAAAAGTGAATCTCAAAGTATGGCTCCCAGACCAGCAGAATCAGCATGAACTGGGAACTTGTTAGAGGTTAGAATTCTCAAGCCCCAATTCCAAACTACTCAGAAACACTAAGAGTGAGGCCCAGTGATCTGTGTTAATGTCTGGGGACCACTGCTGTAGACCATCCACCCCACTTGTTTTTTGTTTTTTTTAAATAAATTTATTTATTTTATTTATTTGTTTTTGGCGTCATTGGGTCTTCGTTGTGGTGCGCAGGTTTCTCATTGCAGTGGCTTCTCCTGCTGTGGAGAACGGGCTCTAGGAGCATGGGCCCCAGCAGTCGTGGCACGAGGGCTCAGTAGTTGTGGCGCACAGGCTCCAGAGTGCAGGCTCAGCAGTCGTGGCGCCGTGGCCCAGCTGCTCCACGGCATGTGGGATCCCCCTGGACCAGGGATCGAACCCACGTCCCCTGCATTGGCAGGTGGACTCTCAACCACTGCGCCACCAGGAAAGTCCCACCCCACTTGCTTTTAACTCTCTTGCTGACAAGAATGGGCCCCAATATTACACCTCTTTGAGAAGCCTTCCCCAAACCCATAACCCTGTTCAATAAGCAGAACAGAATTGCTATGAATTGCTGTGTCCTCTGTGCTTTTAGAGCACTTCATTCACATGTACAAGCCTCCGTTACGGAATGTATCGTGTTTTCTAAAATGGCAGTTTTCCACCCACTTCCGCCCACAGCTGTTTCAAATTACCTTGTATCTTATGAAGCCCACTGCCGTGAAAAGGTGTCACAGAGGTGCCTTCTTTTGCTGACTGTGTTGGCCCAGGAAGTCATACATGTTGAAGTGAGTCACCAGAGAAAGACAGACTGAGTGACCCAGTCCTGAAATTTACATTGATGTTTCTTCTTCAATTCTCCAGCTTCAGGAGAAACACAAACCAATAAAAGCAGTTATTAAGAAGAGAAAGAAGTTGATGAGCTGGAGCAGATTAAAAAGCAGATCAGCGATAAGTATGAATGCTGAACCGTTGCCCTCTTGCTGAGTTTAGATACTTTGCCTTTTCTTAATTAAGCCGTCTTCTCGCTGTTGCCATTCTGAAAGCTTCAGACATCAGTGCTTCTCATATATTGGGTTGTGTATGTTCACCCCTTAAATGAATCATGAGGTTAGAAGCTTATGAACTAGATATGGGTGCAAACAGATTCACACTTTCAGTGGAATATTTCCTTGATTATAAATCAGATACTTTTGGGGACTGCACAATTCCCTTTTAGCTAATTGAGTATAATTAGAAAATTACTGCTCCAGCAGACTAAAAACAATTTTCAAAAGTAAATACCAAGGATGCAAATTCCGGGAGATTTCAATTCACTTTCCATTCTGTGCTGATAAACCATAGCCAGATATTTGGAGCCGTATCAGAGAGCTCTGTAAATCAATTAATTCCCATTTTTGTTTTTTGTATTGGGATCAGCTCCATGAAATGTTTTTTATACACTTGGGTTTTGGTGTGGTGGCCAATTAGACAGATTTTCCTTGCAATGTTTTTGAAAAATTGAGCAAATTCTTTTGATAGGTCTTCTCTTGTATTTTCAAGAAAATGTAATGCCTTCTTTTCATTGACATCCATTACTTTGAAGTTTATTGCTAATGAAAGAGAGCAAGAAGTACTAATTGATAACAGACAACGAAGGAGAAAAACTATAAGGTATTCCTAAAATATTTGCCATCAATCACATACTTAATTATGTAATTGTATATTTCTCCAGACAATAGAAATAAACATTGCTCATTACTTCTGTTCATTTTTTCACATATAATTTTTATTAAATATTTTGTAAATAGATAACAAAAGGACATTTTCCCATTATGCTGTTTTAAAAGGTAATAATAAAAATTATGCATGTCTATTTTGGATATTTAGGAGATAAAAAGATATAATAAAAAGCCACAAACACACATGATCCTGCCATTAAGGAAAAATCAATTATTAATATTTTTGTGAAGAATTTTCCAGTCATTTACCCAAGTGTGGGCTTAATTTTTTTCAGGTTTGGGATCAAAATGCACTACACTGTTTTAATAGTGCTTACTATGTCTTGAGCATTTGTTTATATCTTTCACGTTTTAAAAATTTTATAAAGTGGCCTTATTGTTTTCCCACGTCTTTTAATTTTACTCATAACATGACTTTAAAATTATCTCCAAATTATTTTGAATCAAAAAATTCCTCAGATAGAAAAGAAGCCCTAGCCCAAAACTATCCAAAAGAAAATGTAAGCCATGTAAACAATTCAAAATTTTCTAGTAACCACATTTTAAAAAGTCAAAAGAAAGTTGAATGTTAATAATATTTTTATTCAACCCAATATATCACAAAATCATCATTTTAAAGTGCAGTCAATACAAAAATTATTAAGGAGCTATTTCACATTCTTTTCTTTTTTCTAAATCTTTGAAATCTAGTGTGTATTTTGCACACAGCACACCTTAATTCTGATGAGTCACTTGTCAAGGCCTCAGTAGCCACATGCGGCTAGCAGCTGCCATATTGGATAGCATAGCTCTGTATCTTCTTGCATGGTTTACTTGACTACAATAGATAGCAAACAAACAAAATACTTAAACTAGTACATAAAGATGTATGATTATCTCTGCCTGGCTCCTCTTTCACATTTTTTTTTTCTTTCTTCTATCACATTTTCCCATAGGATTCTAAGAGAAGTTTCACATGAAAATCCCCAATGATCTGGAGGTGACGGCTCCTTAAAGACCCCCCACCGGACCCTATCCCAGTCAATCCCAACCGCATCCCTACCAGCCCAGGGTTCTAGAACAGCAGCCCTGAGCTGCCTGCTTCAGCCACTTTGTGCCCTGGTTCTAAAGAATTTCCTCTCTCTCTGTGCCTCATTCTCCCACCTCCTGCTTCATTTGAGGTTATGCTTCTAGGGGACATTTTCTGGTTACTCATTCATTTGCTCCTTCCTACACTGGGCAACTGGGCAGGCTGTCCTCTTGGGCAGTAATCTTCACATTGGGATCTGGGAATCACTGCGTTCCTAAGGGGTACCTGGGCATGGAGATATTTTTAAGATAATCAATTTCCAAATCCTCAACTTCCATATATAATCCCACCTAAAATTAATCTGCTTGAGCACATTTCACAGCTTCTCCTCTCTCACCTCCCTTTTTACAAACACCTCTCAGCACACCTTTAATGCATGCCTCGCATCTGCTGCTGTGCTCAAGGTGGAAATCCTCGGGTGCACACGACGAAGAATCATTTCTAAATGTCAGCGCAGGTACTAGGAAGGAATACCTAAGGTAGCAAAGGTAGCAAAGCAAAGGTAGCAAATCCTTTATCAGGTTAGGTGCTTTCTAATTCTCTGCTCCTCACAACCCCTCTGAGTTATCAGCATACAGATTATTAAACATAATTTTTGATGATAGATCACGAAGTAATTTTTGTTATATAAATTGTAAGAACTGTCAAAGAATCAAAGGGTCGTTGCTAGTAACATTACTCTTTTTAGTCTCATCTATTTATGCAAACAAGTTTTCGCTAGAAAAAAAAATTAAATAGGAATCAAACTGACACTAAACCATGTGTTTTTAAAAAAATAAGTAAAATTTTCTCTGCATGCATGAAGAAAATCCCTATTCATTTTCTTAAGAAATGCAATAAAATTTTACTTTCTATGTTGATTATTTATTAACATTTGTACTACATCTATGTCATTTTTATTAGCTATATAGTAATAATAACTATAAGGATAACTCAATCTGGAGCCTTATTGTCATAAGAAATATTTAAATTTCAATTTATATGCACCGTTTTGTTGCAGAGAATCTTGATAGAGTGATCAAGTCAAGCCTTTCAAATATAAAATATATTTTTAAGACAAAATTCTGCAATGGAAGTAGAATGGAAATATGAATTCAAGGAACTAGAAGTTCAATATGAAAAAAAGAAATACATAAAGATTTCCTTCTGTTAAAGAAAAACTGGTTTATACATGCTTTAAAAAGGACAATAGTGGTATCAAATGGCTCTTATATTCAGGTTGGATTTGTTACACAAAAGAAAGGTGTCAGATTTTCATTATACTAGGAGTTACACCCTTTGAACTTATTTCAATGTATGATAAAATTTCTTTAGATATCAAGTAAAAATGTGCAATGTGACACTGTTTTTTTTAAAAAAATGAGACAGTATATCAGTCAGAATGACTGTCATCAAAAGTCTACAAATAATAAACGCTGAAGGTGGTGTGGAGAGAAGGGAACACTCCCACACTGTTGGTGGGAATGTAAGTTGGTGCAGCTACTATAGAGAACAGTATGGGGAATTCCCTGGTGGTCCAGTGGTTAGGATTCTGTGCTCTCATTGCCAAGGACCCAGGTTCAATCCCTGGTCTGGGAACTAAAATCCCATAAGCCACGCAGCACGGCTCACAAAAAAAAAAAAAAAAGAACAGTGTAGAGGTTCCTTAACAAACTAAAAACACAGCTACCATATGATCCTGCAATCCCATTCCTGGGCATATATCTGGAGAAAACTCTAATTCAAAAAGATACATACACCTCTATGTTCATAGCAGCACTATTTACAATAGCCACCATAGAAGCAAACTAAATGTCCATCAACAGATGAATGGATAAACATGTGGTACATATATACACTGGAATATTACACAGCCATTAAAAAGAATGAAATAATGCCATTTGCAGCAAAATGGATGCAACTAGAGATTATCATACTAAGTGAAGTAAGCCAGACAGAGAAAGACAAATCTCATATGATATCACTTACATGTAGAATCTAAAAAAATGATACAAGTGAACTTCTTTACAAAACAGAAACAGACTCACAGATGTAGAAAACAAACTTACCGTTACCAAAGAGGAAAGGGGGTCGGGGAGGAAGGGATAAATTAGGAGTTTGGGATTAACAGATACACACTACTATATGTAAAACAGATAAACAACAAGGACCTACTGTATATAGCACAGGGAACTGTATTCAATACCTTCTAATAACCTATAATGGAAAAGAATCTGAAAAAGAATAGATATGTCTAACTGAATCACTTTGCTGTACACCTGAAACTAACACAACATTGTAAATCAACTATACTTCAATTAAAAAAATGAGACAGTACAAAAAAACTTTGAATACCTCCTAAAACTGGCTCAGCTCCCCTGCATCTGGTCCTCAGGGAGACCGCATTGGCAAGACCTTTAAACTTTCCACACCGCAGTCTCCACTTGGAATAATACTATAATATCATAACATTAATAACATGGAGTAAGATCACTTATCTGACAGTGTTGTAAGGTTAGAATGAGATAACTTACAGAAAAGCATTTTGTAAACTATAAAGTGCAGAAGATATGTTTGTCATTAACAAATGTTTTCAGCCATGAATGCTTTTAAGCAAAAATACGTCTTAAGTATCTACTCAGTGACAGGAACTCTTTCAGGTTTTGCAGATACAATAATGAAATAAGAAGGGACGATGTTATGTGTTTTCATAAATCTCACATTTTAGTAGGACGGGCAGAATACACAAGTAAAGAAAGGCACAAAACATGCTCATTCGCTGTGGGTAGCGACAAGTGTTAGCAGGGCAATAATATCAGGTATTTCAACTGCTGCTGAGTTTCAAGTTCACAGTTTTTGAAAGAAGAAAGCATCACTTTCATTACACGGAACGTCTCTTTCTTGATGTTTTAGGACAGCCAAGGACCTCACAATAGTTTACATCCTGCACCGCAGCCAACACTGTCTCCTACTATGCTCCACTTTGCCCCTGTGTTCCGGCCACTGCGACCTCTTTACTGAACCTCAGCCCGTCCAGGCATGCTCCCTCCTTACAGTGTTTGTACTGTCTGTGTCCTTCCTCTGGAATGTTCTTTTCTGATTTGTGCATATATAGTTCCCCCATAGTCCCTTTCTTTCCATAAACCTTATCACACTCTAACAAACTGTATCATTTACTTATTTATTATTTCTGTCTGCTCTTTCTAGAATGTAAGCTCTACAAAGGGAGCGGTCTCTGGAATTCTGACTCACTGGTACCATCCAATCACCAACAAAAGTTGAATTTAGGGCTTCCCTGGTGGCGCAGTGGTTGAGAGTCTGCCTGCCGATGCAGGGGACACGGGTTCGAGCCCTGGTCTGGGAGGATCCCACATGCTGCAGAGCAACTAGGCCCGTGAGCCACAATAGCTGAGCCTGCGCATCTGGAGCCTGTGCTCCGCAACAAGAGAGGCCGCGATAGTGAGAGGCCCGCGCACTGCGATGAAGAGTGGCCCCCGCTTGCCACAACTAGGGAAAGCCCTTGCACAGAAACGAAGACCCAACACAGCCATAAATAAATTTAAAAAAAAAAAAAAGTTGAATTTAATTGCAGTGCTTCCCCCATCTGGTGCTACTTTTTTTTTTACTATTGCTGTCTCATTTAATCCCAACAGACATCACATGAGATAGATTCTACTTCTGCTTCAGTTATCCATTGTTACCTAACACGCCACTGCAAAATGACATGGATTGATGCACAATAATTAATCATGTCTCACTTTTCAGTGGGTTAGAAATTCAGGCAGAAAATCAAGCTAGATGGTTCTCCTGCTGCACAGGGGTCATGCGCTCATCTGGCTTCAGCTGGTGGCTGGGCCGAGCTGGAAGAGCCATGCAGACTCCACTCAGCTCTCTGGAGCCTCTGTGCTCGGTCCTGTGGCCTTTCTGCCACTCCCTGAATTTTCCTCCATCCAAGAGTCTCATGTGAATTTCTTTGTAGCACGGCAGCTGGCTTTCCTGAGCAGAAGCTACCGGACTTCTTAAGGTTTATTACTGGAACTGGCACAGAATCATTTCCTCTCCAATCTATTGGTGAAAGGAATTCACAAGGCTGGCCTACTTTCAAGGGGACGGGAAATAGAATCTACCTCTTAATGGATTGAGCGGCACGGACACAGAGAAAAGGACATGATGGCAGCCCACTCTGGTGACTATCGACTGCAATTGTTCTCATTTTTCAGATGGGGAAATTGGAACTCAGAGAGATTAGGTTGACAAATGAATAAGAGGCAGAGAGGTGAGTCAAGACTAGTTTCCCTGACTCGAGAGCCTGCATCCTTAAGCACTCTACTTTACAGCCTCTAGAGGGGTAGCTCCTACTTTGGCAGAGAGGAGGTCTGGGCCTTATAAGACAGATTCTTAGAGGGCTGGAAAGCAGACACACCACTGGAGAGGCAAACAGTAACTGCTCCAGGGCCCTATTCTTGCTTCAGTCAGAAGAATTCAACCTCAAATTACTTTACCGAGTTTCCACAAAATTCGATTTGAAGAAGGGATTCCATTTATTTAGAGCACTGTCAAAGAATACAAAACAAATATCTGAAGCAAAAATGAATTTATATTTCTATGAGTTAAAATCTCTAACATATTCCACAAAATGTAACTTTCTTTGATTGTTGTTATCATTCTTATTTTGTTTATAAAGATATATTTTAAAGATATAGCAGTTCACCATTTCAAATAGGCATTTAATGCCTAAGTTGAGGGTGGTTTTTTTACAGTGATTTAAAAATACTAGTTTTGGGGGAAGGTCTCTTTTGAGCTCTTTTAAAATGTTGTATCATGTGTTATATCCAATTTCAAGCTGATAGGGAAACTGTACATTTCTGCTGTATTCTTTACAGGGGTATAATTTGGGTAGCAATTTTCCATACAGTGGATGGGCATGTTACATTACAATTTTGTACAAGCTTGGCACAATATTTTTGTAAATTCTAATAACTCTGTTTCTTTGTAATACTGCAAATATGGGGGGAGAGGAAAATGATAAGCAGTCACGCTCCCATGCTTCCTTCAGAGGAATGCTCTTTTTTTTCTTCTTCTATACATTGCATTTCTATGCAAAATTTTGTTTAAAGAAAAGTATTTGTCACAAAAGAAAAATATAAGTTCAAAGCTCTCTCACGAAATGACCTCTAAGCCATGAAGTTCAACTACAAAGTCTATGGTTTTCTGGTCACCAAGTAATTCATTTCCCCAAATCCATACCAAATATATTCCTGGAGTGTGGATTTGATAATTTTATGCAAGTTTTTGGCAGTGATGACATTAATTGGAAATAGACAATATAAGATAGAATGAAAAACTTCCTTGCACATGCTGCTGATGATCTGGTGTAAATATTTTACCCTGGAATAATAAATTCATTCAAAATCTGTTGAAGGTAGTTAAGATGCCCACAGTTTCTCTACAAAAATCCTTAACTTTCCAGAAAACTGCTCTAGATGAGAAATGCATAGATTTTCCACCAAAGAAATCAGTGGAGGACAAGAATAACTGGCTTGGGGACTTCCCTGGTGGCGCAGTGGTTAAGAATCCGCCTGCCAATGCAGGGGACACAGGTTCGATCCCTGGTCCGGGAAGATCCCACATGCCATGGAGCAACTAAGCCCATTCACTACAACTACTGAAGCCCACGTGCCGCAATGAGAGACCCGAGCACCACCACCAAGGGTAGCCCCTGCTCTCCATAACTGGAGAGAGCCGGCACACAGCAACAAAGACACAATGCAGCCAAAAAGCAAAAAAAAAGAGAATAACTGGCTTGTTGCTAAACAAGAACAACTAGGGAACAGAAACTGTCCTAACTTTCCAAGTGCCACAAACTCAAATTTAGTTCAAAATCCATCCCACCTTCTTGACTACTTTTACTTTGTTTGCATACAAATCCTATTTTTAATATGTGATTTTAATGAGCACTCTTTTTTAGGAACAATTCCTTTTTGTTCCTCGGGTAGCAACCTGAGAAGCCAGGGATCACTCGAATTCCTCCTAGACTGGAAGAGAGTGCATAGAAACTCATGCCACAGAAAGAGTGCTGGAAATTGTCAGGCACTGTCAAATCATTAATGAAAATATTAAGTCGCTCTAGACCTGGTTTGACACTGGCAATTGATGCACATTGGAGCTAGAAAATATAAAGCATTTTATGTAATCAAAATAGATCATTTCCCACAGCCTAGAGATGGTCTCTTCAACTATTAGAACAAACAGATAGATAACCAAAGTTCTAGCAGAAACTTTGGTCTTAAGGCAAAACAGATACAGAATTAGCTTCAAGAAATGTGGCTCAGGGGCTTCCCTGGTGGCGCAGTGGTTGAGAATCTGCCCGCCAATGCAGGGGACACAGGTTCGAGCCCTGGTCTGGGAAGATCCCACATGCTGTGGCGCAACTAGGCCCGTGAGCCACAACTACTGAGCCTACGCGTCTGGAGCCTGTGCTCTGTAACAAGAGAGGCCGTGATAGTGAAAGGCCCGTGCACCGCGATGAAGAGTGGCCCCTGCTCGCCACAACTAGAGAAAACCCTGGCACAGAAATGAAGACCCAACACAGCCAAAAATAAATAAATACATAAATAAATAAATACATAAATAAATAAATAAATAAAATTAAAAAAAAAAAAAAAAGAAATGTGGCTCAGAAGCTATGCATGTTCTGGGTTCACAAACTTGAAAATGAGTGCTAAAATCAACAATGTATGGGGCCAATGATAAAAGCAAGAAATTCAGTTAGTAGGCTATGGTAACAATTGAAATTAAAAATGTCAAGGAAATGTACTAAGCTAGTCACAAATAGGATAGAGAGAAAGGGTTGAATAAAGAGATAAGTTGATGTAGGGTGACCAATCACCCTGGTTTGTGTGTAACTAAGAAGTTTCCCAAGATGTAGAACTTTCAGTTTTAAAATTGGGATATTCCTGAGCAAACTGCCCAGTTTTCATGAGATTGAGTGGTTTCCCAGAATGCAGGACTAGAACTGGGAAAGTCCTAGGCAAAAGGGACAAATTGGTCATCTAACTCGACCTTCCTTCACTTTCCTATAATGACTCAGCTTCTTCCTGCCTTGGCATCATTGTAGAAGCTTTTCCCTCCACTGGTGATATTGAGCTTATCCCTCTAAAACACACAATTACATCTGGAAAGCTTCATACAATTCTATTCTAAATGTCACTAGAACATCTTGAGATGAGCCAGAGATGGAAAAACACATTATATGAATAAACACTGAAAGCATTATAACTAACTTGTATCCAAATCAATGCAAACCAGAAGACCATGGTCTGGTATCTTTAAAATGCTGGAAAAAAAGAAAAGAAAATCTAGAATTCTACAGCCACCAAAGTATCCTTCAAAACTGAAGATAAAATACACTTTCAGATAAACAAAAACTGAAGGAATGGGTGACCAGAAGATCTACACTACAAAGAATGGTGAATACAGTTCTTCAGCATGAAAGAAAGTGACATAAGATAAAAATTCAGAGATACCGAAGAAAAGGAGAGCACAAAAATAAAATAAAAAATAAATAAAACTATTTAGGTAAAAGTAGGTAAATAAAAATAACCATTTTCCATGTTTCTTAATTTCTCTTAAAGAGGAATTACTATTCAAATAAACAGTAATAATAGTGTATTATGATTGACTCCTAGTTTCTGCTCAGAATGGAGAAAACTGGATCCAAAGAAGACATACAGATGGCCAACAAACGCATGAAAAGATGCTCAACATCACTAATTATTAGAGAAATGCAAATTGAAACTACAATGAGGTATCACCTCACACTGGTCAGAATGGGCATCATCAGAAAATTCACAAACAACAAATGCTGGAGAGGGTGTGGAGAAAAGGGAACCCTCTTGCACTGTTGGTGAGAATGTAAATTGATACAGTCACTATGGAGAACAGTATGAAGGTTCCTTAAAAAACTAAAAATAGAATTACCATACGACCCAACAATCCCACTACTGGGCATATACCCTGAGAAAACCATAATTCAAAAAGAGACATGGAAGATGGCGGAAGAGTAAGACGCGGAGATCATCTTCCTTCCCACAGATACAGTAGAAATACATCTACACGTGGAACTGCTCCTACAGAACAGCCACTGAACGCTGGCAGAAGACGTCAGACCTCCCAAAAGGCAAGAAAATCCCCACGTACTTGGGTAGGGTAAAAGAAAAAAGAAATAACAGAGACAAAAGAATAGGGACGGGACCTGCGCCAGTGGGAGGGAGCCGTGAAGGAGGAAAGGTTTCCAGGCACTAGGAAGCCCCTTTGTGGGCAGAGACTGTGGGTGGCAGAGGGGGGAAGCTTCGGAGCCGCGGAGGAGAGCGCAGCCACAGGGGTGCGGAGGGCAAAGCGGAGAGACTCCCGCACAGAGGCTCGGTGCCAACCAGCACTCACCAGCCCGAGAGGCTTGTCTGCTCACCCGCCGGGGCGGGCGGGGGCTGGGAGCTGAGGCTCAGGCTTTGGTGCTAGCCAGGAGGGATTCCGGGAAAAAGTCTGCAGCTGCCGAAGAGGCAAGAGACTTTTTCTTGCCTCTTTGTTTCGCGGCGCGCAAGGAGAGGGGATTCAGAGCGCTGCCTAAACGATATCCAGAGACGGGTGCGAGCCACGGCTATCAGCGCGGATCCCACAGCAACAGGGGCGCAGAGGGAAAAACGGAGAGATTCCCGCACAGAGGCTCAGCGCCGAGCAGCGCTCACCAGCCCGAGAGGCTTGTCTGCTCACCCGCTGGGGCAGGCGGGGTTGGGAGCTGAGGCGCGGGCTTCGGTCGGATCGCAGGGAGAGGACTGGGGTTGGCGGCGTGAACACAGCCTGAAGGGGTTGGCGTGCCGCGGCGAGCCGGGAGGGAGCCGGAGAGGAGGTCTGCAGCCGCCGAAGAGGCAAGAGACTTTTTCTTGCCTCTTTGTTTCGCGGCGCGCAAGGAGAGGGGATTCAGAGTGCCGCCTAGACGAACTCCAGAGGCGGGCACGAGCCGCGGCTAACAGCGCGGACCCCAGAGACGGGCGCGAGCCGCGGCCATCAGCGCGGACCCCAGAGACTGGTAGGAAACGCTAAGGCTGCTGCTGCCGCCACCAAGAGGCCTGTGTGCGAGCACAGGTCACTCTCCACACCGCCCCTCCCGGGAGCCGGTGCAGCTCGCCACTGCCAGGCTCCCGTGATCCGGGGACAACTTCCCCGGGAGAACACAAGGCGCGCCTCAGGCTGCTGCAACTTCACGACGCCTCTGACGCCGCAGGCTTGCCCCGCCTCCTCCGTACCGCTCCCTCCCCCGGCCTGAGTGAGCCAGAGCCCCTGAAGCAGCTGCTCCTTTAACCCCGTTCTGTCTGGGCGGGGAACGGACGCCCTCAGGTGATGTACATGCAGAGGCGGGTCCAAATCCAAAGCTGAACACTGGGAGCTGTATGAACAAAGAAGAGAAAGGGAAATCTCTCCCAGCAGCCTCAGAAGCAGCGGATTAAAGCTCCACAAACAACTTGATGTGCCTGCATCTGTTGAATACCTGAATAGACAACGAATCATTCCAAATTCAAAAGGTGGACTTTAGGAGCAGGATATATTAATTTCCCCTTTTCCTTTTTTTGTGAGTGTATATGTGTATGCTTCTGGGTGAGATTTTGTCTATATAGCTTTGCTTTCACCATCAGTCCTAGGGTTAGGTCCGTCCATTTTTTTTTTTTTTTTTTTACTTAAAAAATTTTTTTTTCCCTAATATATGTTTTCTTAATAATTTTTTTCGTATTTTCTATTTTTAGAAATTAAAAAAAATTTTAATAAGTTTTTTCATATTTTTTATTTTAAAAAATTAAAATTTTTTTTCTTAATAAATTTTTTTCTTAAAAATTTTTTTCTTATTTTTTACTATAAAAAATTAATAAATCTATTTTTAAAAATTAAAAAAAAATTTTTTCTGAATACATTTACTCTTAATAATTTTTTTCTTATTTTTTATTATAATAGCTTTATTTTATTTTATTTTATCCTCTTTTTTTCTTTCTATTTTTTTCTCCCTTATATTCTGAGCTGTGTGGATGAAAGGCTCCTGGTGGTCCAGCCAGGCATCAGGGCTGTGCCTCTGAGGTGGGAGAGCCAACTTCAGGACACTGGTCCACAAGAGACCTACCAGCTCCATGTAATACCAAACGGCAAAAATCTCTCAGAGATCTCCATCTCAACATCAAGACCCAGCTTCACTCAACGACCAGCAAGCTACAGGGCTGGACACCCTATGCCAAACAACTAGCAAGACAGGAACACAGCCCCATCCATTAGCAGGGAGGCTGCCTAAAATCATAAGGCCACAGACACCCCAAAACACACAACCAGACGTGGACGTGCCCACCAAAAAGACAAGATTCAACCTCATCCAACAGAACACAGGCAATAGTCCCCTCCACCAGGAAGCCTACACAACCCACTGAACCAACCTTACCCACTGGGGACAGATACCAAAAACAACGGGAACTACGAACCTGCAGCCTGTGAAAAGGAGACCCCAAACACAGTAAGATAAGCAAAATGAGACAACAGAAAAACACACAGCAGATGAAGGAGCAGGCTCAAAACACACCAGACCTAACAAATGAAGAGGAAATAGGTAGTCTACCTGAAAAAGAATTCAGAATAATGATAGTAAGGATGATCCAAAATCTTGGAAATAGAATAGACAAAATGCAAGAAACATTTAACAAGGACGTAGAAGAACTAAAGAGGAACCAAGCAACGATGAAAAACACAATAAATGAAATTAAAAATACTCTAGATGGGATCAATAGCAGAATAACTGAGGCAGAAGAAAGGATAAGTGACCTGGAAGATAAAATGGTGGAAATAACTACTGCAGAGCAGGATAAAGAAAAAAGAATGAAAAGAACTGAGGACAGTCTCAGAGACCTCTGGGACAACATTAAACGCACCAACATTCGAATTATAGGGGTCCCAGAAGAAGAAGAGAAAAAGAAAGGGACTGAGAAAATATTTGAAGAGATTATAGTTGAAAACTTCCCTAATATGGGAAAGGAAATAGTTAATCAAGTCCAGGAAGCACAGAGAGTCCCATACAGGATAAACCCAAGGAGAAACACGGCAAGACACATATTAATCAAACTGTCAAAAATTAAATATAAAGAAAACATATTAAAAGCAGCAAGGGAAAAACAACAAATAACACACAAGGGAATCCCCATAAGGTTAACATCTGATCTTTCAGCAGAAACTCTGCAAGCCAGAAGGGAGTGGCAGGATATACTTAAAGTGATGAAGGAGAAAAACCTACAACCAAGATTACTCTACCCAGCAAGGATCTCATTCAAATGTGATGGAGAAATTAAAACCTTTACAGACAAGCAAAAGCTGAGAGAGTTCAGCACCACCAAACCAGCTTTACAACAAATGCTAAAGGAACTTCTCTAGGCAAGAAACACAAGAGAAGGAAAACACCTACAATAACAAACCCAAAACATTTAAGAAAATGGGAATAGGAACATACATGTCGATAATTACCTTGAATGTAAATGGATTAAATGTTCCCACCAAAAGACACAGGCTGGCTGAATGGATACAAAAACAAGACCCATATATATGCTGTCTACAAGAGACCCACTTCAGACCTAGAGACACATACAGACTGAAAGTGAGGGGATGGAAAAAGATATTCCATGCAAATGGAAATCAAAAGAAAGCTGGAGTAGCAATTCTCATATCAGACAAAATAGACTTTAAAATAAAGAATATTATAAGAGACAAAGAAGGACACTATATAATGATCAAGGGATCGATCCAAGAGGAAGGTATAACAATTGTAAATATTTATGCACCCAACATAGGAGCACCTCAATACATAAGGCAAATACTAACAGCCATAAAAGGGGAAATCGACAGCAACACAATCATACTAGGGGACTTTAACACCCCACTTTCACCAATGCACAGATCATCCAAAATGAAAATAAATAAGGAAACACAAGCTTTAAATGATACATTAAACAAGATGGACTTAATTGATATTTATAGGACATTCCACCCAAAAACAACAGAATACACATTTTTCTCAAGTGCGCATGGAACATTCTCCAGGATAGATCATATCTTGGGTCACAAATCAAGCCTTGGTAAATTTAAGAAAATTGAAATCATATCAAGTATCTTTTCCGACCACAACGCTATGAGACTAGACATCAATTACAGGAAAAGATGTGTAAAAAATACAAACACATGGAGGCTACACAATACACTACTTAATAACGAAGTGATCACTGAAGAAATCAAAGGGGAAATCAAAAAATACCTAGAAACAAATGACAATGGAGATACGACGACCCAAAACCTATGGGACGCAGCAAAAGCAGTGCTAAGAGGGAAGTTTATAGCAATACAAGCCTACCTCAAGAAACAGGAAACATCTCGAATAAACAACCTAACCTTGCACCTAAAGCAATTAGAGAAAGAAGAACAAAAAAACCCCAAAGCTAGCAGAAGGAAAGAAATCATAAAGATTAGGTCAGAAATAAATGAAAAAGAAATGAAGGAAACAATAGCAAAAATCAATAAAACTAAAAGGTGGTTCTTTGAGAAGATAAACAAAATTGATAAACCATTAGCCAGACTCATCAAGAGAAAAAGGGAGAAGACTCAAATCAATAGAATTAGAAATGAAAAAGGAGAAGTAACCACTGACACTGCAGAAATACAAAAGATCATGAGAGATTACTACAAGCAACTCTATGCCAATAAAATGGACAACCTGGAAGAAATGGACAGATTCTTAGAAATGCACAAACTGCCGAGACTGAACCAGGAAGAAATAGAAAATATGAACAGACCAATCACAAGCACTGAAATTGAAACTGTGATTAAAAACCTCCCAACAAACAAAAGCCCAGGACCAGATGGCTTCACAGGTGAATTCTATCAAACATTTAGAGAAAAGCTGACACCTATCCTTCCCAAACTCTTCCAAAATATTGCAGAGGGAGGAACACTCCCAAACTCATTCTACGAGGCCACCATCACCCTGATACCAAAACCAGACAAAGATGTCACAAAGAAAGAGAACTACAGGCCAATATCACTGATGAACATAGATGCAAAAATCCTCAACAAAATACTAGCAAACAGAATCCAACAGCACATTAAAAGGATCATACACCATGATCAAGTGGGGTTTATCCCAGGAATGCAAGGATTCTTCAATATACGTAAATCAATCAATGTGATACACCATATTAACAAATTGAAGGAGAAAAACCATATGATCATCTCAATAGATGCAGAGAAAGCTTTCGACAAAATTCAACACCCATTTATGATAAAAGCCCAGCAGAAAGTAGGCATAGAGGGAACTTTCCTCAACATAATAAAGGCCATATATGACAAACCCACAGCCAACATTGTCCTCAGTGGTGAAAAACTGAAACCATTTCCACTAAGATCAGGAACAAGACAAGGTTGCCCACTCTCACCACTATTATTCAACATAGTTTTGGAAGTGTTAGCCACAGCAATCAGAGAAGACAAAGAAATAAAAGGAATCCAAATCGGAAAAGAAGAAGTAAAGCTGTCACTGTTTGCAGATGACATGATACTATACATAGAGAATCCTAAAGATGCTACCAGAAAACTCCTAGAGCTAATCAATGAATTTGGTAAAGTAGCAGGATACAAAATTAATGCACAGAAATCTCTTGCATTTCTATACACTAATGACGAAAAATCTGAAAGTGAAATTAAGAAAACACTCCCGTTTACCATTGCAACAAAAAGAATAAAATATCTAGGAATAAACCTACCTAAGGAGACAAAAGACCTGTATGCAGAAAATTATAAGACACTGATGAAAGAAATTAAAGATGATACAAATAGATGGAAAGATATACCATGTTCCTGGATTGGAAGAATCAACATTGTGAAAATGACTCTACTACCCAAAGCAATCTACAGATTCAATGCAATCCCTATCAAACTACCACTGGCATTTTTCACAGAACTAGAACAAAAAATTTCACAATTTGTATGGAAACACAAAAGACCCCGAATAGCCAAAGCAATCTTGAGAACGAAAAATGGAGCTGGGGGAATCAGGCTCCCTGACTTCAGACTATATTACAAAGCTACAGTAATCAAGACAGTTTGGTACTGGCACAAAAACAGAAATATAGATCAATGGAACAGGATAGAAAGCCCAGAGATAAACCCACGCACATATGGTCACCTTATCTTTGATAAAGGAGGCAAGCATATACAGTGGAGAAAAGACAGCCTCTTCAATAAGTGGTGCTGGGAAAATTGGACAGGTACATGTAAAAGTATGAAATTAGAACACTCCCTGACACCATGCACAAAAATAAACTCAAAATGGATTAAAGACCTAAGTGTAAGGGCAGACACTATCAAACTCTTAGAGGAAAACATAGGCAGAATACTCTATGACATACATCACAGCAAGATTCTTTTTGACCCAGCTCCCAGAGAAATGGAAATAAGAACACAAATAAACAAATGGGACCTAATGAAACTTAAAAGCTTTTGCACAGCAAAGGAAACCATAAACAAGACCAAAAGACAACCATCAGAATGGGAGAAAATATTTGCAAATGAAGCAACTGACAAAGGATTAATCTCCAAGATTTATAAGCAGCTCATGCAGCTCAATAACAAAAAAACGAACAACCCAATCCAAAAATGGGCAAAAGACCTAAATAGACATTTCTCCAAAGAAGATATACAGATGGCCTACAGACACATGAAAGAATGCTCAACATCATTAATCATTAGAGAAATGCAAATAAAAACTACAATGAGATATCATCTCACACCGGTCAGAATGGCCATCATCAAAAAATCTAGAAACAATAAATGCTGGAGAGGGTGTGGAGGAAAGGGAACTCTCTTGCACTGTTGGTGGGAATGTAAATTGATACAGCCACTATGGAGAACAGTATGGAGGTTCCTTAAAAAACTACAAATAGAACTACCATACGACCCAGCAATCCCACTACTGGGCATATACCCTGAGAAAACCATAGTTCAAAAAGAGTCATGTACCAAAATGTTCATTGCAGCTCTATTTACAATAGCCAGGACATGGAAGCAACCTAAACGTCCATCGACAGATGAATGGATAAAGAAGATGTGGCACATATATACAATGGAATATTACTCAGCCATAAAAAGAAATGAAATGGAGGTATTTGTAATGAGGTGGATGGAGTTAGAGTCTGTCATACAGAGTGAAGTAAGTCAGAAAGAGAAAAACAAATACAGTATGCTAACACATATATATGGAATCTAAGGGAAAAAAAAAAAAAAAAGGCCATGAAGAACCTAGTGGCAAGACGGGAATAAAGACACAGACCTACTAGAGAATGGACTTGAGGATATGGGGAGGGGGTGGGGTGAGATGTGACAGGGTGAGAGAGTGTCATGGACATATATACACTACCAAATGTAAAATAGATAGCTAGTGGGAAGCAGCCGCATAGCACAGGGAGATTAGCTCGGTGCTTTGTGACCACCTAGAGGGGTGGGATGGGGAGGGTGGGAGGGAGGGAGATGCAAGAGGGAAGAGAAATGGGAACATATTGTATATGTATAACTGATTAACTTTGTTATAAAGCAGAAGCTAACACACCATTGTAAAGCAATTATACTTCAATAAAGATGTTTAAAAAAATAATAATAAAATAAACAGAAAAAGTTAAATAAATGTTTAAAAAAAAAAAGAGAGACATGTACCCCAATGTTCATTGCAGCACTATTTACAATAGCCAGGACATGGAAGCAACATAAATGTCCATTGACAGAGGAATGGATAAAGAAGATGTGGTACATATATACAATGGAATATTACTTAGCCATAAAAAGAAATGAAATTTTGCCATTTTCAGAGACATGGATAGACCTAGAGACTGTTATATAGAGTGAAGTCAGAAAGAGAAAAACAAATATCTTACAAATCAATTATATGTGGAATCTAGAAAAATGATACATACAGATGAACCTGTTTGCAAAGCAGAAATAGAGACACAGACATAGAGAACAAATATATGGATACCAAGGGGGAAGGGGGAGTGGGATGAATTGGGAAATTGGGATTGACATATATACACTACTATGTATAAAATAGATAACTAATGAGAACCTACTGTGTAGCACAAGGAACTCTACTCAATGCTCTGTGGTGACCTAAATGGGAAGGAAATCCAAAAAAGAGGGGATATATATATATATATATATATATATATATATATATATGTATGTATAACTGATTCACTTTGCTGTACAGCAGAAACTAACACAATGTTGTAAAGTGACTAAACTCCAATAAAAATTAATTTAAAAAAAAAGAAAGACTAAAAAAAAAAACTGGGAAAAGTGTCAAAAAACCAGATGATCTGCAAATTCACTATTTTGTTCAAGCCCAGAAAATGCAGTATTTTTTTTTCAAGCCCAGCAAGAAAACTGAGGTCGCAAAGCAACCAAATAACCTGAAATCTAAGGAAAGCATGGGCTCCTAGGACAGAGGGGACACAATAGCTGCCTGCATGGATCCCATACGACCCAATAAAAAAATTCAAGCAAAATATTAATTAAATTGTGAAAGGGCATGTGTGAACTAGTGGGAAATTATAGGACCTCTGGGAGCAACAGACACAGAAGTTTGACTGCCTACTTGAAGACTCTTATCAATGGATCTCCTGGGATTCACAAGATTGGGGCAAGGAAGGAACCCTGAGGAAAACCCCTGGGGTGCAGGTCTGGGGGGCGGGCACAGCAGCCACTGTGAGAAAGCCAGAAAGACCTGCCCTGATGCTTCTCCACCACCTCCCATACTGAACAAAAGCTTTCAGCCCCTGGGAGAGAGGCATCAAACTCTGTTGCCCTTAGACCACACGTGAAAACTCCCAGCAGCTAGAGCAAGTGAACAATAACCCTACGGTGGAGGTGAAGGAAGGGCAAGAAAACATACTGAACTCAGACTATTCGAGATTCTTTGCCACTAGAAGAGGTGAAGGATCACCGAGAAGGCCACATCCCTGATGTTCAGAGTCCCAATACCTACCTAAGACTTAGATCAAACCCAAATAACACATGTTTTGCCCATTGCAATCAGGCCAGCAAGAGTTGAGTAGTCAGTAACAGTGCCCTAATTCTGGGAGAGAGGCAAGAATATGAAGAGAGACTTAGGAGCAGATTCGCAAAGACCTGAGGCCAAAGGTAAAGTAGGCATACAGAAAATCCCTTTAATACACAAGATCTCAGCCAAAGTGCAAGGTAGAGCTAAAGGAATGTGAAGGGATTCAACAAAAACAAAACTCAAATCCAGATCAAATCCTCCACACCAAAGCCCCATCAAAACACAAGGCATGCCCATTTCCATCCATAAACACTATTTGCCTCATTCTCTAGTATTCTATACAATATGTCAATTTTTAACCAAAAGAAACAACAGAGAAAACTCTGTTAAAAAAAAAAAAAAGAAAAAAAGAAGAAGAAAAACCCCACAGATATGTGAAATACTAAAAATGAAAAACACAGAAAGAGAGATGGATGATGCTTTCAATAGGGTCACCAGTAAACGTAACACAGATGAGGAATGAATCAGTTAACTTGAAGAAGGAGTGACTGAAACAGAGCAGAGCACTGAAGATTTGTGCGACAATATTAAGCAGTCTAATATACATGCAATTGCAATTCCAGAAAGAGAAGAGAGAGAGCATGGGGCAGAACAAATATTTAGTGGGATAATGGCTCAAAATTGTCCAATACTAATTGTCCACTATTAAGACATAGACCCAATTAATACACAGAAACCACAAAAAATAAATACCAGATAATAGTAACACCTATATGTAGACTCATCATATTCAAACTGTTGAAAATCAAAGATTTTTTAAAATCTTGAAATCTTAAAAATACATTTTATGCAAAAAAGAGAGAAGAATTATAGTCAATATCTTGTCAGAAACTCTGCAAGCCAGAGATTGTGAAGTGACATCTTTAAAATGTTAAAAGAAAAAAACAAAAACAAAAGACCTGTTAATCCAGAATACTATATCCAGTGAAAAAAATCTTTCAAAAATAAAGGAGAAAAAAGAATTTTCAGACTAACATAAACTGAAAGGATTTATTACAAGCATATCTACACTATGAGAAATACTAAAGGAAGTTCTTCAGGCATAGGACAAATGATTGGATATCTATAAGAAAGGAAACATGCATTTGGATTCTAGTCACATACAAAAATCAATTTAGGTAAATTTTAGAAATAATATCAAAATCTAAGCAATAAATTTTCTGGAAGATAACAGAAAAGAATATCCTCATGACCTCATGGTATGAAAAATTTGTTTGATAGATTAGGCTCCATTAAAATTAAGAACTTCTGTTTCTTAAATACATTAAGTAAATGAAAAAGGAAGACACAGAATGGGAGAAGTAAGACACACAACACTTAACTGAGAAATTATTTGTATTCATGATATATGTAGAAACTTCTTCAAATCAGTAAAAGAAAAACAGAAAACTCAAGTAGAAGAATGGAAAAGAGATTTAAGCAGGTACTTTACAGAAATAGATATCCAAATGGCCAAAAGTATTTAGAAAGATGTACAAGTCATTAGTAATCAGTGAAATGTAATTTAAAAGCAAATGAGATACCATCAGAATGTGGGAAATGAAGATAACTGACAAAACCAAGTTTTTCCAAGGATGTGTAGCAATGGGAATTCTCATAAACTGTTGGTGAGATTGCAAAAGGTACAATGATTTTGGAAGAATGTCATTTTTAATGAAATTAAACATACATCCACTCTCCATGACCGACAATTCCTAGGAATATGCCCAAGATAAATGAGTACAAATATCTGTAAAAAGACTTTTATGAGAATGTACATTACAGATTTGGTAATAATAGCCCAAGACAGGGAACAACCCAAATGTTTATCAACAGTAGGATGGGTCAGTAACTCATGGTAAAGTCATACAATGCAAGACCATCAAGCCATGAAATGAGTAAAATATGGCTACAGGCAACAACAGAGAGGAGTCTCACAATCAAAATCTTAGTGAAAGAAGCCAGACAGGAAAGAATATCTACCACACGATTCCACTTATATAAAGTTTAACATCAAGCAAAATTAATCTCTGGTGGTAAAATCCAGATAGAGGTAAACTTTGTGGACGAGGGTAGGGTAGTGATGGTGAGGGGGCTTGAGGGGTGCCGATAATGAAACCAAGCAGGACCCTGTGGGGCTCCTGGGCACAGAAGCCTTTCAAACAGTTGCTGATCCAGGAAGGGAGGGGGTGCAGAGACAAGGGAGGAACAGTCAAGAAACAATAGTGCAGCCTTGGGGCAGGGCCCTGGTTCTGCCTCAAGGGATACACATAACAATATCTTTGAGCTCTTTTCAGAACTAAAACTCTCAGCAAATGGAAGATGTTAGCTACTTTGATGAATCATTCTTCATTCCAGAGAAGGTCACAATTTGATAACCTTGAGAACCAGAGAAGCTCATCAGGAGACCACCTGAGGCCAGATTAAAGGAGTGCAGGCCCTGCACACACCCTGATCCTTATCAGTAATCCTGCCCTTGAACCATTGCTATAAAACTCCTCACCAAATACCCCCAGGTTGGGACACATAGTTTTTGAGGAACAAGCCTACTTTGTCCCCTTTTGCCTGGCACAGCAGTAAAGCTATTCTTTTCTATTTCACCCAAAATTCTGTCTCCAAGATTCTATTCGGTGCTGGGGCACAGAGGCCGATTCAGCATCAATAATTTCTTGATTTGTGTGGTAATTACCATATTGTGACAATTCCTTGCACTGTACACTTGTGGTTTGTGAACTTTCCTGCATGTATGTTAGAATTCAATAATATGTATATATTTAAAATAATAAAAATAAAATAGAGCAAAGTAAAGCATATTAAATTCCAAACTGGGGTAAAATTAATGACTGTAAAATTGGCAACTCTTTATTGTCAATGAGATCTGAATTTTTCCTGGAAACCAACATCCTGCACTGGGTAAGTGAGTGTGGCAGGGGTCATGTTCTCCATCAACAGCCCTGTGGAGCCTGAAGTGTGAGTCAGTTCAGGTGACATTAGCCTCTGAGTGAGCAGTGCCCAGCGGGTGGCTTCCCTATGCCCTTTTCTGACATTCCTTCCCTGTTTACTTTATGCTCTCTTCCTGTTGAGAGGTCTCTGGTATTAATAACAAATAAATGGGCAGCTGTAACCTACACAAAGGGATGCCTTAGGTAATCCCTTTGTGGGGAATCATCTAATTATTCATTCTTGTCCTTTTTATTTCAAGAGAAGGCAGAGGGCACTGCCTAGGATCCCACTACTGATGAATACTATTTGCTGTTTACTTGCCAATAATTGAGGGGATTGATTTTTCTAAAGTATACGGTAATTATAACCATACTTATGTTCCTTTGGACAGTACTTTACACAACATTTCTGTGTGCTTTATCTCACTTGATCTTCATAATAATTAAGACAAGAGAGGCGGCACACGTTATTATCGCCCTTTTTTTCAAGAGGAAAAGGAGGTTCAGATAAATCTTGCAAAATAAACACTTTATTTGAAATGACTAGGGGAAAGTGAAGCTTTAATATCACTGAGTTTGGATTTCCCCAGATTCACATCCTGAGCCAAAGATATAAGTGCAGAGAATGTATTTGGGAGGAGGAAACACTGGAAGAGGCATAGAGAAGTGAGACAGGGAAGGGGAAGCAATCGGTAAAGGACGTGTTATCAATTTATCTATCACTGAGGGCTACTGGGATTTAATTGTGCACTGGGAACCAAGGTAGTATACACACCTTAGAACGATCTGGCCCAAAGAGCAAAAGAAACAGGAGCTGGAGTGTTTATCCACCATCACTGGGGGTGTCATCTTCCTATCACTTCTTTCCTGCTGAGTAGGTGGACGAAGAGAGTTTCGGAGACCATAAAAGTCCTAAGGCAAAGAGACGCAGGTGCTGACAGTTGGAAATCAGGTCCCAGAGCACAGATGTGTGTGATGATGTAGACAGGAAACTGATGGGTCTGCTACACCTGGTGAATGAGTATCATTTGCGGTTTTCTTTTTCTTCCTGCCCAAGAGTTTTCTATTACCTTTGGGGAGCCAGGGATGGAGCATGTGACCTCAGCTGGTCCAATCAGAGTGACCTGCTAACTTTTTCGGGTTTCCTGAGGGACATTTCCCACTTCATTCTGCTGGATGTGGAAAAAGAAGCCTGTTGGCCCAGCAGCTGCTGGAAATCATGTTGACATTATAAAGAGAGGGAATCTGGAGATGAAATCTGTAATGTGGAAGGCAGGGTGGGGACGTGGAAACAAATTCCTTAGTGATAATATGAGCCGTTGGCTCAAGGCTGACCCAATCAGGCTGAAAATATGGACTTAATTTTAAGTAAAATAATTACCTTTAGTGTATAGGCAAGTTTGAGTCTTTTACTTTTTTACTTACAACAAAAGGATTCCAACTGATATAAAATATGTCATATAATCTAAAACACTATCCATGGTAAGAATCATCATTATTTTATGCACTACTGGGAAAAAGTGCTTCCAATTAAACTAAGAACAGTTATATCCCTTAGGTTTTTAAAATTTTTATATTTTTTGAAAGATCTCTGTTAGACTTTTATAGATGTAGTTTCTTCCTTCCGTCATGTAAGTTTGATGGGCATACATTAGCAAGGGCATAGTTAAGTGAAATGACTTAACTGAAATGAGTGAAATGGACTAGTTAAAATAATCCTAAAATATGTTCCCATTTAGACCCCAAGTCTTCTCAAATCATTTCAGTCATCATCACCATCATCATAATCATCATTATCCATATGTTCCTACCAGATATTCTCCTTGGGAATATAGCTTTTCTTATATGCCCAGCAGTTGTCTTTGCAATTTCCTCTATGCTCCACAGATCTATTCTGCAAGTTTTGATGCTTACTGTTTCTTATATGTGATAGACAATACTTTAGCACATATATAAGTAACAAAACCTCACACATCATTGACCATGGATTTCTTCTTTTCATAGGTCTCATAAAGCATTTGGTTGCACCTTTGCAAGAAAATGTAAATGGGTTTATTCTTCCAATGGAAATATTTGTTTTGCAAATAGCAAATTTATGCCTCACTGCCTTCTTCTGTTGCCTTTCTAGGTAGACAATAACTTTTCACCTTTAAATCATAGAGAAAATTTAAAAAAAAAACAGCAATGGAATGTAGTATATATAGTGTATTTTAGTAATGTCCATAGCTCAATTGATGTCATAAGAAATAACCAGCTATGATCAAGTTTTGGTCATGCACACAAGCAAGGAGAACTCTGTCATGATTGTTGGCTGGCTGAAAGCCATTTGAAGATGCTGTAGATTGTATGTCACATGACAATTTCAGAGATATTCAGAGTGAATGCATGAAAAGATTCGCATCTTAAAGTAGATGAAATACATTATCACATATCTTGCAGTGCAGAATCAACCCAGCTCTACTATTCTAGTCTCCTTTCAATACACAGTATGCCTTATGCCAGGCAGGATGCTTATCTCCTTCCATTTCATGACTATAGTTAGAATTTCTATTGAATTTTTTATTGTTTATCTATTTCTTTATATTTTATATATATTTTTTAACTCTTTGGATGTGAGAATTTGGTATTCCTTAAAATATATTCTGATATCTAAGAATTTAAAATTTTTTAACTCTTTGGACATAAGAATTTTATGTTCCTTAAAATATATTCTAAGAATTTTAAAATTTTTTGAATAAAATAAGATTTAAATAAATGGAGATGAACATTCAGTACAGTAAATTTCCTTCATCACAACCTGGTGTCAGTAGATTGGTTTTACTGCACAAGGATGAGCAGACCCAAGTTTGGTTCAGCAACACACACATCTAGCAAACAAAAAGCAAGTAATCTGCTCCTACCTCATCCAATACACAGGGGTGGAACAGGAGCAGGATAAGGTCGTTAGGGGAAACACTAACTGAAACTGCCTGCCCTGGCCAGGCAAGATAGTAGCCACTTGCATGAGTTATCTTACAACAGGAGGTCCTGGTAAGGAACGCAGAACCAACAAGCTACCACCGATGGAAGAACTCGGGAAAGGTCAAAAGGAGAGAGGAGATGCCGTCCATATGTCCTACTAACCTCTCAGAACCCTTCTTGCTGAATCCATCTTGGCTGAGTGATGCGTGCGTCACCAGGAAGGACCCTGAGTCAGAATGATTGGCCAGAGACAACCCAGAAACTAACCCCATCCCCGTAAAACCTGAGACTGTGAGCCACGTGGCAGAGTAGTTCTTCTGGGTTCCCTTACCCTACTGCTCTCCACCTGGGCGCCCCTTCCCAATAAAGTCTCTTGCTTTGTCAGCACATGTGTCTCCTCGGAAAGTTAATTTCCGAGTGTTAGACAAGAGCCCACTCTCGGGCCCTGGAAGGGGTCCCCCTTCCTGTAACAACGTCAGGAAACTCTGCCACCAGAAAGGGCAAGGGTGGGGGACACAGAGCATGCACTGGTTGATAGCAATTCTGAAATCCTGCCCCACTCCCTACCCTGGATGCACTTGTGTTAGGTTCTGACTCTACAAAACCTTGACCAACGTTCCTCATGGCTTTCCTTTTTCAGTCTGTTTTCTGTCCGTGGAAGTTCGGGAGCCTAAGGATTGTTATGTTTTGAATAATCACAAATATTTTTGGATCAAACTCTTGATTTCTGTAAAAGTAAAACTCTAAAACTTTCAATACATTTACCCTTTATTTGCTAGCAGTCACATCAACATGGTTCCTCACCATGGCTCTCAGATTTATTACGTTTCATTGCTTTCTTACACTTACCTAGCTTCTCTGGCTTGACTGAAGGGTGAGTACCTTAGGGCTATCAGAATAATAGATACGAAGGCCACACCCTTAAGCTCCTCATTGTCCTTAGTCGTTTTAACTGGCTGCCTGTTTTACATTTATTGAAAAGAGCCTTCTTAAATGCTGTATCTTATGGATTGGTACCTAGAATCGATCACTATTCCAGTCCTACATGGCCTTGAATTTCCTTTTCATTTCCACTTACATCCCAGCCAATTTTCTTCAAAATCTCAGTGTTTCCTTGAAATAAGTTGCCAAAGGTAACCAATAACACCACCTCATACCACCAAATTTTACCAAGTGTTTTGCCACAGGATAACATGTATCCCCATCTTTCTAGCCTCTGTATACTTTTTTTTTCACTTCCTACTGCCCACCTATTAACCTAATGGCACATATTTTAGGGTTTTCTTTTTCTTTTTTTGCTTTTATAGCAGCCCTCACTTCTAGTTATCAATATTTGTATGGGTAAGTATAGTTAGTTGAAACTGAAGTAAGAAACAAATTCTGAAACCTCAGTGGCTTAATATAACAAAGATTCATTTTTCACAAGCGTATAGTCTGTTGCTCATTGGTGACTCTCTTGGTTAACAGGTATCTGTGAAGAAGATTTTTTCTTTTAATCTTATGATGAGGTTTCCAGTTGACTGCAGACAGGGAGAAAGATCTGCAGAGTACCACCATTAACCAAAATTCATCACACGATCATGTAAACCGAAAGGGAGCTAGGAGTTGTGAGAAAGCATGTGGATATTTGGTGAGTGTTAAACATCTCTGTCATGACATATGATGTGTATTAATTATAAGTATTGAGTACTGTATTGAAAAATCTAAATCCATTTTGTACAGGTTATTACTGCCTCTCCCAAAAGGAAAAAAAATAGAAGTTACTTTTATAAGTCTATCAAGGAAGAAGAAAAGACTAAAAGAATTTATTCCAAACCGGCAAAAATAATGCAATACCTTATGTTTAGAGAAATATATTCTGGCTTTATTTGCATGCCAAATACATGACACATAATTGACAACTGTGTAGGACATGTATTTAGATACCTTTACCTTATAAAGTTTTACTATCCTTGATAGTATTAATATTTATATTTGCAAATATTAACAAGATTAATATTTTAAATTATGATATAATTTTAATCCTAAGTTTCTCATGGAAATACTTGCAAATTATGAAAACAGAAAACAGAAAACTGATGAAAAGAAAATGACAATCATAATCATGCTTCCCAGTAACAACTATTGTTAGCACTTACATTTTTTTCTTTAAGTTTTCACATTCATAGTTTATACTATAGCTACAATATTCTAATATTACTTGATATCTTTTCATTTTGCTAAATATTTAGTATGGCATTTTCCCATACTAGTCAAAATCATTTGTAAACATCATTTAATAGCTATTCAATCAACCACATAGATGTACCATAATTTATATAATTATACCCTGCTTGTTGGACATTCAGGTTTCTTTCTAATTTTCTAAATTACAAGTTAAAAGAAATGAGTCTCTTTGCACATAAATCTTTGGACTTGTGAATGTTTCATTAGTGTAGATTCCAAGGAGTACAATTACTTGATCATAAGGTATACATATTCAGAAACTAATGAATATTGGAAAATTTATTTCCAGAAATATACTAATTTGCACTCCCGCCATTGGTATACAAATATGTCCATCTTACCAAACTTTTATCAGCACTGATGTATGTACACACACACACACACACACACACGATATATATATATATTATAGATATTTGCTAATTTGAGGGAAGTAAAAATAATATCTCCTTGGTTTACTCTATGTATGTTATTTTTTGCAGTAGCTTTTTATTTAATTGAAGAGTAATTTTCATAATAAAATAAATACATTTAAGGTTGCATTTGCTAAGTTTTGACAAATGTGTACAGCAGAGAAACCACCACTCCAATTGAGAGATAGAATATTTTGATTATTCCAAAAAGTTCCCTTGTGCCCATTTCAAGTCAATCCTCCCCCATAAGCAGGCATTATTCTGATGTTATAGTTTTTAACATCAACTATATCAAAGTTAATATCAAAATGCAGCCATTTTAAGTGTATCAGTCAATGAGCTTTAACAAATGTATATGTGTGCGTAACAACATCCCAATAAAGAAAAGGAACATTTCTATTACCCCAGAAATGCTTTCCTTTTCTAGTCAGTTCCCTTTACCTCTGGCCTTGGAGAATCACTGATCTGCTTTCAGTAGATTAATTTTGCCTATTTTAGAATTTCTCTTCTATAAGAGAAATACCTAGGGATGGAATTGATGGGTCTTAGAGTCAGTATACACTTAACTTGAACTTTACTGCCAAACTGATTTCTAAAGTGCATATTCATTCTGACAAGCATGTATAAGACTTTTATGTGCCCCATTTCCTTGCCAACATGTGAAATTGTCAATTTTAAAAAAAATTTAGTCTCTCTGGTGGGTGTGTAGTAGTATCATATTTTTTTGAATTTAGTCTTTCCGGTGGGTGTGTAATGGTATCATTTTTATCATTTTTTAATTTGTATGTCTCTGATAATTAATGATATTGTGTGTCTTTCCATGTGCTTATAAACCATTTGTATATATGACTTTGTGAAGTGTCTGTTCAGATATTTTGCCCATTTTTAAAATTTTTATTTTTTAAAATTTTATTGGAGTATAGTTGATTCACAGGGTTGTGTTAGTTTCAGGTGTACAGCATAGTGATTCAGTTATACATATACATATATTCATTCTTTTTCAGATTCTTGTCTCATATAGGTTATCCCAGATTACTGAGTAGAGTTCCCTGTGCTATACAATAGGTCCTTGTTGGTTATCTGTCTTATATATAGTAGTGTGTGTATGTTAATCCCAAGCTCCTGATTTATCCCTCCCTACCATGTTTCCCCTTTGGTAACTATAAGTTTGTTTTTGATATCTATAAGACTGTTTCTGTTTTGTAAATAACTTCATTTGTACCGTTTAAAAACAAAATAGATTCCACATATGCACCCATCTTTTTAAAAACTGGGTTGTTTGTCTTCTTATTATTGAGTCATAAGAGTTTTTGGTTTCCTGGACAGTTCTCTATCAGATATATGTACTTTGAATTTTTTTCCCAGTCAGTGGCTTTTCTTTTCCTTTTCATAATAATGTCTTTCAAAAAGCAGTTTCTTTTTTACATTTTTTAAAACAACTTTTCTTAAACTAGTTGGTGCTTTTTGTGACCTATCTAAGAAGTCTTCTTTTATCCCAAGTTAACAAAGATTTTCTCCTTGTTACCCTCCAGTAATTTTGTAGATTTAGTTTTTATGTTTAGGTCTACGGTGTATTTTGCATGAATTTTTGTGTATGGTCTGAGTTAAGAATCAAGGCTCATTTTTTAACCAAGATCGGAAAAGAATCTGAAAAAGAATAGATATATGTATATGTATATATATAACTGAATCACTTTGCTGTACATCTGAAACTAACACAACATTGTAAATCAACTATACTCCAATATAAAATTTAAACATTTTTTAAGAAAGAAAGAAATACCTACCAGGTGAGAGAAGATAGAGACTGGAGGCCCAGAGGAGCTCCAGGCCTCCAAAGATCTTGCTTTATGTGCTTAGAAAATGATAGAGCACCATATGTTATATTTTCAAAGGTAGCTATTTCCTATGAAATAGGCCCACTAGGACACTCTTAGAACAGTTTGAAGTTAAATCTTTCGGAGACTACAGTCATAGGGGTGATAAAATCATGAGGGGGACTTTCAAAGGCAACTGTTTTCAAATCTTCCTTAACGAAGTTAAGAAGAAGCAACTCTTCGCAAGTTGAGGGCTGAGAAAGTCCAAACGTAAGGAACCTGGGTGCCTGTGGGGAGGGGACACACACGTGGGAATTAAGGTAAAGCACCGAAGAAGAAGAATCTCTGACTCAGTAACTCTCTTCATTGTTTTTCCCTCTGAAGTGTCTAAGGTCTAACCTCTCCTTCTAGAGGATGAGTGAGTGGAGCAGGAAGAAGGCCCACCCAATTAGAGGTGCCTGGGATTTCTGCACATGCTATCTTTGGGGCTGGTTTTAGAATCTCCCTCAAGAGCAGATCAATACAAGATGGCCAAGGTTGTGGTAGAGAGCAGGGCCATGCTTACCTTGCAGCTCCTAGGACACTGACATTTGACTAGTGGAAACTGGGCACTCAGCTAAAACTTGCTGAATGAAAATAGGAGGGAAATGAAGGGGGAGAGAGAGAGAAGTCTGAGAACCATTTGACTTACTGACTTGATTTTACAGAATAATGGCTTTGAGGAATCAAAGAAGTGGGCAGGGATTTTAAAATACTTTATTTTCCATTATAGGTTATTACAAGATATTGAATATAATTCCCTGTACTATACAGTAAATCCTAATCTGAATATATAAATATGTATAACTGAATCACTTTGCTGTACACCTGAAACTAACACAATATTGTAAATCAACTATATTTTAATAAAAAATATTTTATTTTATGTTCTAAACTTAAAAAATAAAAGGCTCATTTTTTTCCCCAAAGGGATATCCAGTTATTTCTATATTATTAGTTAAAAAGACTTTACTTTCCCCATTGAAATGCTTTGGTATCTTTATTGAAATTCAGTTAACCCTATCTAAATGGATCAATTTCTGTTGTCTCTATTTTGTTTCTTTGGTTTATATGTCTGTCTTTGCGTCAATACCACATGGAATTGACTCAGTAATCTCTTCGGAGGCGTCATGGGTAATGGTCTAAATTCATATGATAGCTTCCATTTAAAAGCCTCTGAATAACTAAGATTTAAAAGCCCTTGAATAACTAATGTGAAGGAACTCCCCCAAACATAAAGAACTACATTTTGGAAAAAACAAAACTTGGGTTAGGGTTCCCAAAATTTACATTTAGGATACTTCCTGTGTTGTCTCTTTTTTGCCATCTAGTGAGAAATTACTGTGGTTCAATTTTATTAAAGACCTGTATTTAAAACTGGAAGGACTATCAAATACAAGTGGTCCAGCATTTCTCAAACTGGGTTTTACATAGCCTAAGCAACATTTATTTCCCAATAATCAGGATTCATATGTGTGTATATATTTTTACATAGGTGTATATATATATATATATATGTATATATATATATATACATATAAATGTAACTTTATTACCACCTGTAGTATTAGATATTTAATATTGTATATAATCTTTTTCAAAACAAAAAATTTAAAGAAAATAAATGTTAAACAGTATTTTATCACTTACTGAAATGGGAAATTTTTTCTAATATGTATTTTTATAATAGATAATTGTTAAAATAAAATAATTTTGATTTTTTTTTTTTGGCTGTGCTGTGAGACTTCTGGGATCTTAGTTCCCTGACCAGGGATGAAACCTGGGCCTTCAGCAATGAAAGCACAGAGTCCTAACCACTGGACTGTCAGGGAGATTCTCAAAAATAAAATAATTTTGGTACAATCTAAAATCATCTCACAAACAACTCATAGTATCATAATCTGGGAAGTACTAGAGGCCTATAAAACTACTGTAGGTCCTTTAGGGAGATTTCCCCCCAAAAATGAGCAATATATTATCTAGTCAATAATTTTCATTTTCAGGTGACAAAGATTTCCAGTATTTATAATATGGTTTATGGGTCTTAAAGATTCAAGGTTAGGGCTCAAGTCTCCATGTGCTAAGTCCATTGTTTTGTCAATTATACCACTGTGTTAAAAGTATCCTTCACTTCCCTGGTGGTGCAGTGTTTAAGAATCCACCTGCCAATGCAGGGGACACGGGTTCGAGCCCTGGTCCGGGAAGATCCCACATGCCACAGAGAAACTAAGCCCGTGTGCCACAACTACTGAGCCTGCGCTGTAGAGCCCTTGATCCACAGCTACTGAGCACGCGTGCCACAACTACTAAAGCCCAGGTGCCCTAGAGCCTGTGCTCCACAACAAGAGAAGCCACTGCAATCAGAAGCCCACGCACCGCAACAAAGAGTAGCCCCCGCTCGCCGCAACTAGGGAAAGCCTGCGTGCAGCAACGAAGACCCAACGCAGCCAAAAATAAAAAAATACATAAATACATATATAAATAAATTTATTAGAAAAAAAGAGTATCCTTTTTCCCTTGCTTACTTTCTGAAACATGTATTCAAATTGTTATTAAAACAGTTTTTATGAGAGTGGAACCATTATCCACATTAATATAACTATGCAGAAAGAGGCCAGTGGCTAAGTCAAGCTATGCTGTTGAATTTTGTGAATTTAAAATCCACAAAAGCCCCCAAATGTTTGGTTTGTTTAAATTATGTCTCAGGAAGCAATAAAATAAAACTTGAAATTTTGTTAAATGGGAAAGACACTTTTCAACTTCGTTATTAACCTTGACTGTTTCTAATAGAATTTCTGATTTTTCCTGAATGTAATCCATATGACTGAGTACAATTTATCCTTTGAATATAATTACACACTATACATTATTTTTTAAAAGAAAGTAAACCTTTCAAAGGATCTAATCCTTAGAAAAAAAGATAGGGAATAAAGGTGATTTTAGCTCTTCCACGTGTGCTTAAATAAGCATTTAAAAGCAGTTAAAATGGTTACGTGCTCCTGTTTTGTTGCCTTTGGCTGAGAAGAATGAGTAAGCTTACAAAATGCTATCTAGGAAAGTATTTGTTGAAACTTGAACTTGATATAAAGGAGCTGCAGTGTGGGCTTCTTGGTCGATAAAAATACTCTTCATCTCCAAAATTCAAATAAGTCTACACTTCTGGACCACACTTCAGAAATAGCACGTGGAGCCAAGCACCTGCTGCTTGAGCGGGCGTGCTTGACTTCATTCATTCACACATTCACTCATTCACTCTTCATTGGGGCAATCACAGCCTCTACGGTACCTGAATCGCTTTGTGAATCATTTCTATTATGAATCATTTTGTGCACTAAGCCCAGCTGTGATATTGATCCTTATGTATTTTTAACAAGAAGAATACGCCATTGAAGCTTTACCCCGTTCAAATGTATCTTAGCATTCCCAATGATTTTTTTTAGTTAGTTAGTTAGTTAGTTAATTAATTAATTAATTAATTATTTTTGGCTGTGTTGGGTCTTTGTTTTCTATGCGAGGGCTTCCTCTAGTTGCGGCAATCAGGGGCCACTCCTCATCGCGGTGCGCGGGCCTCTCACTGTCACGGCCTCTCTTGTTGCGGAGCACAGGCTCCAGACGCGCAGGCTCAGTAGTTGTGGCTCACGGGCCCAGTTGCTCCGCGGCATGTGGGATCTTCCCAGACCAGGGCTCGAACCCGTGTCCCCTGCATTGGCAGGCAGATTCTCAACCACTGCGCCACCAGGGAAGCCCCCCAGTGATTTTTATACTTTGTTTCTCCAGGTCTAACTTCCCACCTCCCCAAAAAGATTGTGACTGCCACATGAAATGATCAGCGAAAAGAAGAAAATGAAAAGTTAACTACAAATTATATTCTTTAAAACACTGATAATTTTTGTTTTTGGAGAACAATCTCTTCATAATCTTTGCCTTACAATGTGGAAGGGTTGAAATTTTTATCCAGTAAAAAAAAACAAAAAAACAAAAAAACACAGTGTAAAGATTTAAAATCCTAATGACTTCATTATTTCAGACACTTAATTTTTTTGTTTTTCAATTTTCTCATTTTAATTAAAATTTAAATATGATTGTTTCTCTTTAAAGTGATAAAGAGGGATTTTTGTGTGTGTCTCTCTTAGAATAATTACGAAGGTATATAGGATAAGGTAATTGTGTAATAAAATGATCAATTAATGTGCATGTAAAAGTTATTGAGCTTTTAATTTTGTTCTTATTAAAACTCATGTGCATTACAGATTTTATTGAACTTTCCATCCATTTTCTCTCATATCAGCAATTTAAAATGAAATTATTCCTCAAAGTAGCCTGGAATGGGTTTTTTAAAAAATATTTGTTAGAACTTAAAATATTCTCAAAGTGCTGTACCTTCTCAATTCCCGTGATACCTACTGTGCCATATCTGGGTCTTCATATTCCCTTAGGCAGAGTCTGCATGTCCTCTGCCTCTGTGAACCGTCTCGATAACTATTTGTCATCCTTAATATATTTTCTACATTTATTAGGCAACGGATATGCATTGTGCTCAGTACTTTGCTAACCAGTAAGGAACCCAAAGAATAAGACTGACAGAAAGTCAAGGTTGAACCTCAAGTTATCCAATAATTACAGACAGTTTTATAAACTGACACTGTGAGCGTTTTGCAACTCACTAGTTTTGTTACATGCTCTTCTTCGACTTTTCTTCTTGAGTTCTGCTAACTTCAAGGCAACCTGGATGCATATTCCCGTGAGGAGAGCCAGAAGTAGCAGCCACAACTTTGAAAATTTAAAAAATCCCTTTATTAAAAAAGAAACAGATAGTTGCACTTGAATGTGAAAATAGTTTCTGGAATATGTGCCTTTAGAAATAACTTTACCACATACCATGAATCATCAGAGGCACATGCACTCCAGCTTGAGAAGCTTTAAAGGTGATCTACAAAAGATGAACTGCCATGAATATTTTATCAGAAGAGTTAGAACTCAAAAGAAAAGGAGGAAGTTAAGCTTCCATAGCCACATTAGTGATAGAGCATCAAGGGTACCACCTTAATAGTTTGAAAAAAATATTGATCCAGGAAAGAGCAGAGGGACAAAGGAGAAGTCACAAGGGCACTCTGCTGGGACCAGTTAGATTTGTGTCCTCTCTTGAGTTGACTGTTTGACCTTGGAAAAGTTGTAGCCTTTCTTAGTGTACCACTCTCCATCTGCTAGAGCGATTGCACAATCTCTTCAGTCTTTTCTAGTTTTTCCATCCTATGATTCAAAAATGCACTGAATTTCTTGTCATTTTACTGCACTCCACTTTGAATTAATGAACACAGTAGAGTGGCAACGATCCGTAAGTGCCAAGCTCGCCACCAGAAATAGCTTCAGTAATGTAATTTTAAAATATGTTTTGACTGCCTGCAATTTTGAGGCTGCTACAAAGGGAAGAAACTAGCCTTTATTGAGCTACTACAATGTGCCAGTCATTGCATATTCCACAATAAGAAAGAAATGACTCAACCTTTTTCCTTACCATCTATTTAGGAGCAAAGTTTATAAAATGGAATTACAGAAGAAACATTTCAAAACTGGGCAGCAGCAAAGGAAAAACTGAATCTTGAAATTTAAAGTGATGGCCAACGTGAGAAAGAATTAATGTTAGAAATCTTTTGGAGAAGGAGAAGTTTTCAGCTGAATCTGGGGGAAGATGATAGCTAAGTAATAAAAAGAAGGAAGGGAAAGTAGATATTGGGAAAGTAACAAAAATGCACTTGAAATGAATTCGCAGTATAAGGATTTTTAATGAAGTAGTAGAATGAAGAAGTTTGCAACTATGGAGGCCATAGTTTAGTTCCTTAAATGAATCCACATGGAGGAAATAACACTCCAGTCAGAGGACATAAGTCTATATTGAAAACCTACAAAAAGCATAAATTCAAGCCAGGGACCACAAAAGATACAAAGCATCTAAAATACGATACTGGCCCCTAAGATGTCTCTGATTTAGTAGAAGACTCAAAGCATCCAGACCTTGAAGGGTAGTAAAACTAAATTTTATAGAAACAAATCAAGACATCAAAAGAAGACCTGTCTTGATATTTCATGAGACGTTACCAAATAAAGAATTTAAATAATGCGACTACAACTCAGAAAAGAGAGAGATCACTGAGCCAGCACCATGAGATTAAAAAAGAAATGAATGGCATGATGTCTGACCACCAGGAACTTATAATTTTTAAACATCTACTTCACCAACACTTAGAACTGTTCCACCTCTCCCTTGTCCCTCGTTACCCTTTTGTTTCTGTTTTCTGTTAGCTGAGTGATGACGGCATTGCCATTTACATCAGCGCTGAGCATCTATTCTCATCTTCTCCTAAAACATTGGGTTTAAAAACATACAAAGGAGCAGCAGGAGACTTGAAAAAGACCGACTTTATACATATATATATATATATATATATATATATATATTTTTTTTTTTTTTTTTCTTGTATGACAGTCTAAAAACAGAAACCAGGAAAGAATCTAGGGAAGAGAAGGATGGTGTAAAAGTCACTCTTTTCATCTTTAATGCACTAGGCAAGACTCAGAATTGTCTTTATCTGTATGTGAGCAAAGGGATACAGTTTTTCGTTCAGGTTCTCAGGGGCAGCAAGGATCGTTGCTGGGCTTCAATTTTCAAGTGGAGAGAGATGGTGCCTAAACTTATTTTGAAATTGTGTACCTGAACATGGATCATATTATTAAAGCAGGAAGGAAGCTTGGAGAACTGAAGCTACTCTTCCTTCTTTCTCTCTCTATGTGAATCCCAGAGATAGGAAATGGTGTGTTCAAAGTCACAAATTGGATGAAAATAAGCTTGGAGTGAAACCTGAGTTTTCAGTACTCAGTATTTTGCTATTTCAATAAAACCAAGTTACAGTTTTTTTCTTGGAATTTAATTCCAAGAAAGATTTTGATCTCACCCAAATGACTGATGCATACCATCACCGGGCCATGGTTTGGCCTTGACTTAAGTCAGAGCTTAATTTAATGCACAGATGAGTATACACATTCCCAGTCCAAAAAATTGTCCCTTCCTTTATATAACTTCTGATTTTTCCTGTTTTTTTTTCAGTGTATTTTGGACTTTATTATAAATTAATACATATTCATCGTGGAAAATCTGGAAAACATGTCAGACTATAAAAAAACAAAAAATTTTATCTCACCGCTCATTACTTTATTTGAACAATCTTTCTATATATGTTTTAACTATAAACTGCCTTGAAATAGTTTAAGAAGTAGGAAGAGATTACTTTATGAATAAGTTTCTTTTATTAAATAGGAATAGCATCACCTCACACTTCATGAATACCCACCCATCTGTTAATATGGGTAGTTCCTTTAATTTAACAGGCATCCAACAAATGGAACTCTCTTTTTAAAAATATGCATGTCTGGGCTTCCCTGGTGGTGCAGTGGTTGGGAATCCGCCTGCCAATGAAGGGGACACGGGTTCGAGCCCTGGTCTGGGAAGATCCCACATGCCGCGGAGCGGCTGGGCCCGTGAGCCACAACTGCTGAGCCTGCGCGTCTGGAGCCTGTGCTCCGCAACAAGAGAGGCCGCGATAGTGAGAGGCCCGCGCACCGCGATGAGGAATGGCCCCCGCTCGACGCAACTGGAGAAAGCCCTCGCACAGAAACGAAGACCAAACACAGCCAAAAAAATGGATAAATAAATAAATAAATTTATTAAAAAAATAAAAAAAATAAAAATATGCATGTCATAGCGAGATGGAGATCCTAATGCAGTACAGGGCCATGGGAGCTGCCTTGAATTCATAGTGCATGGTCATAGATTTAAGAAATATTTCATAGCTTGAAATTTTTGTGACATACGGAATGTACATTATTATAAAATACCTGTTCAATAATTTGAACAGAGAAATTTGGGTCACCTACCAACTCCTCCCCTCATTTTTTGCATGTAAATTATCAATCCAGCAATATTGGGGAAAGCACTCAATATTTTTTTAAGGTCAAATTTGTGTGATTTTCAAATCAATAAATCAAACGTGAACACCCACATCCGTATCCACACACCTACATGCAGGATATCGATCAACTAGGGAGGGGACAAGAGATTGGAGAGCAAAAGGAATTGTAATAAAAGAGCCATGAATTTAGTGTTGACACTTGCTGCAGAGAAGGACCTGCTATAGAATAATTTCACTCATCCATTCATTTATTCTTCATTCATTGAACATTTAAAGATACATCATCTGTGCCAAATAACTTTAAATAAAAGATTGTACAAGATAATCTCCTTAAGATGAACTTTAAAAAGCTCAGTGTGTGGTGTAAGAGATAGGTAAAGGAACAGATATCGAGCCACATAATAGTGAAATGATTGAGATAATAATCAGGATAACTAACATGTATCCCTTCAACAAATATTTCTGTGTCTACGATGTGCCAGAGCCCACATTAGTCACTAGGAATACAATGATGAACAGACAGTGGATACTGTCCTAATCACTTTTTATGTTGTCTCCTTTATCTCTCATAATTGCCCTGTGAAATGTATGTTATTATCACTCCCATGAGACTCAGAAAAGATAAATAAGTTATGCAGAACCACACAGGTCAAACTAGGTCAGATCATATTCAACAACTGATGTACAACTATTATGAGAGCGAATGGCCTCCCTTTTAAGGGGCATCCAAATTCAGCTGGAGTAGAAAGTGGGTATGTGTGTGGTGGTCTTGCCCAGGATGTCCAGGAAGTGCTTTCCAGGAGGTGAGGGTAGTATGATCAAAGTCATAGTCTCTCGAAGGGCACACTACATTTTGGAAACTTCTAGGAATTTTGTATTCCTTGAACATAAAATTTGAAGATGTTAAGAAATATGTTTTGAGATGTGCTGAGCTCAAACATAGACCTCTGACTTTATCCCACAGGCAGCATGAGAAGTGACAAGATCACATTTACCTTTTAGTAAGGTCATGCCAGCCTGGAGTGTAGAGAAAGGATTCAGGAAGAAAAAACTTTAGGTCAGGAAAGCATTGCAGGGGCTCCCACAAGGGATGGCAAAGGCCTAAACTAGGGCATCAACTGGATGGAGAAATTAGGGACTCCTCAGAATATAGTTAGGAGACAAAGTAAGGGCTTAAAGATTTGATGGACATTGGGAATAAAATATAAGAAGGATGACTTCCTGGAGTCTCATATAGATAACTTGATGGTAAGGATAAGAGTTTATGTGGGAGGAGAATTCAAGGGGTGATACAAATCCCACAGTTGAATATTGTTAGCCAGAAGCTCAGAGGAAAGATCTGGGCTTCGGATGAAGAACATTTACCATTTCCCGGCTGAAAGATAGAGAGCAGATATATGACCTTCCAGGTGAAATTTTTGTTCAGTGGTAAAGATGGAGGCCTCCATTTCTGGATGTTGGTGGTCTGCCAGCCTGGGGTACCCAAGTCACTGCGTAGAGAGAGCCCTCTATTGTTCTACAAGCAATAATTACATTTTGGTGGTTACATTCCTTAAATCTGAGATGGGGTCTTAGTGCTCCCACAACATCATCTAACCTATACTAACTATCAAGTGAGCAACTTAAGGGACATAGCACCAGATCACAGAGCTAGTAAGGACTCTCTTCACTTTCCCCTGTGATGGTGAGATGGGACAAATGAGGCTCTTGGGAATCTGCTGCCTACCTCACCGCTCCAGGTACATTGCAGTGGCCTAAATCCCTAATGTTTTTGGTAGTTATGTGGTCACAGCCCTTTTTCTCACACTCGTGGGAGACACCTTTAATTGATCTTCAACTCTCTCTCCCTGAGTCTGGGAATGGTCTAAAAATGACTTTCCATACAGGAAGCCAAGGAACTGTTACCAATTTTTCAGAATTGATACGTGATCTGAAACCCGTTAGTCTTCCATAGTATGGACCTTTGTTTTGGTCATTCCACATTTATGGCAGACACATGCCACACCCACAGGGCAAGGGTTGTGATAGAGGCATAGGTGACTTACTATTAGGAACATAGAGAAAGGAGTACTTAAACTGGATCAGGAAACTCAAAGGAAGGTTTCAGTCGAAGTGACATTGAAGGTGCTCCTTGGATTATGAGTTCAACTGGTGAGGAAAGTTATAAGTATAAGGTGGTCCTCTGAGATGATAGAGGGATGGGCTCTCTATGTTGAAAGGGATGGCGGCCTGAAAGAGAGTAGCACATTCCGGGAACTGAACGTAATTCAGCATGGATCAAGGGCAGGATGTAGATGAGACTGGCGGGCTACGTAGAGGCCAGCTCTTGAATGGTCCCCACATGATAGGTGATGAAATTTTGTTTTGTCTTTTAAAATATAGGGATTTTAAGGAGGGGACTATGTGATGAATTTATATTGTAGAAAAACCATTATGTTTATTGCAGAACAAAGGATCAAATGAAGAATAGTTTTTGTTTTTTTTTTTTTTGAAGAATACTTTTGATGCAGGATGACCAACTAGGGGAAACCTTCCTAGTGAAAAAACAATGCGTACATCAACTAAGAGGGTGACAGCAGAAAATGTAGAAAAGATTCCACATATTCTGTGGAGCTCGAAGGGACAGAAATGAGCAATAGGTTACTTGAGTGTAAGGAGAGGATAATTTAGATTGGCTTTCAGATTGCAGTTCGGGCTAATGGTGAATCACAGAGGAAAAATGGAGAGAAAAGGGAAAAGTAGGTGCTGGAATGAGGCAGCAGAGATAAATGAAGTTTTTTTCTTTTTTTCCTATTTAAGATTCATTGCCAGCAGTAGAATCTAGCAAATGGGCTCATGGGTCTCTCTTCTCAGGAAATCTCCCTGATGTGTCCAGGTAAGTTCAGATCCTCTGAGAAGCAGACACTAAGACAGGGTTAGACGTGCAAGAGACTTATTGAGGAAAAAGCTTGTTAAGGATGATGTGGGGTGGGATGAGGTGTAGGCAGGTAGAGTCTTCAGACCGTGATGCAGGGCTGACACCCCTGAAAGGAGCAGGAAGGCACAAGGATGGGTAGGAAGTAGGATACACAACTGAGTGTCCACCAAGCTATGAGGGATCCCTGAGCAAAGATTACATGTTAGGAGAGTCCCACGTTGGGCACCATTGGCCAGGCTTTAATGCCTGCATGGTGTTGGTCATTGGTGGGGAGCAGCCCTGAGTGAGCAAAGCTCAGCATGGAGAGCGTGTCACCATCAACCCTCCTTCCAGCAGATGCTCTAAAGAGGAGACCCTAGTGGCACACTTCATGGCCATGGAATATCTATTCTCGAATATTCCAGAGCTCCTTTTCTTCAAAGACCATGTTCTGTGTTTTCTTAGAGTCTGTATTTGTCTATTTGGCATCCATTCATCACAGGGCCAGTAATATGAACCATATTTTCTTACTTTCTGTATTCCTGACGCTCTGACACTTGGGGGCCTTACAGACCCTGGGGGAGGCTGCCCTTCCCAGGGCTAGCTAATTCCTAAAGATAATGACAACTTACCTATGAGTATGCCTTTCATATGAAAACCAACAATTCCCAAGTTTATGCCCTTAACCACCTCCTTATCTAAATCTCACACACTAAGCCAACATTTCCTCTGTTCTAAATCATCCCGGGGCCAGGTACCAGGTAACTAAAGCCAAAGCTAAAGCCCCCCAGAATTATTCAAACTAGCCAGTCCTAAACTGTTCCCTCTGCCCTGCCTTGCCTTCCCCACAGAAACCCCAGTAAAGGCTGTGGCACCCCAATAAAGAGTGAAGCCCTCTCTTCACTTCTGACTAAACCTGGTGTTCCTCCCGGGAACTGTCAGTAACCTTAAACTTTCTTTTCAAATGCATTGATCTCTCCCTGTTGTCTCTCAGTCACCTTTTGAAATTAAATTAAGATCCAGGCAGGAAACACATTGTATTTTACCACCCCTTTAAAATTAGAAAGTCACGTGACTTATTTTGGCCATAAATTGCCAGGGGAAGTTTTAAAACGTGGCATCTTCTGTCAGATTATCTTTTTCCCATCAAGGAAGACATATTTTGAGCAAAGCTGCCATCAGTCTGGGCTCTGATAATAAGCAGAGACGCTTGGTAACTCAGATGTGTAGAATGAGCAAGAAGTAGCAGTGATGTCATAAGACACTGAGATTTTATATTTTCACGGACATATAATCTAGGTTATTCTGACTGTGATTATAGCTTTGGAGATTTTTTCAGAGTATTCCAGTTTCTACACACATTGAGAGTATTTGAGAAATAGAAGGCAGTGACCATACTACCAGAATCCAGGTTGGCTGGCTAATAGAGAAGACAATTCAAAAGCCCTGATTTTCCTTCTGAGCTTCTAGAACCATTTATATTTAGAAGGAAAAGCTCGGAAGCCAAGTGTTGTGACAGGTTATTATGCATGAACATGTTCTTAGTTAATAAGACCACACATTATAACAGTCAGTCAACAATATTTATTGTGTACAAAGAACTGAATTAAGTGTGTTAGAATGCCAAAAAAAGGAGAAATAGATGATTATAATAATCCCTTATAACATATGCTGCTCGTTAAATGTTTCAAAGATTTTGCACAAATATTTTCTTCTACTCGAAGTAGGTAGGGAAAGTATCATCCCCGTTTTACAGGTGAGGAAATGGGAAGTCACAAAGATTAAATGATTTGCCCAAGGTCACATCAAAGTTACAAAGGGGATAAGTGGTAGAGACAAATCTAGGACACTTGGAGTAGATGTTCTTTTGTATCAGCCTATTAATTAAAATAGTTACTTCTCTGGAGGGCTAAAATTCTTGTTGCCAGAAAAAGGTTTAAGAATATTTTCAAAGCCTATAGTCAAACGCATGAACATACAAGAAGCATTCGTTTGTGCCATGGTATTCGTGAATGCTATAGGTAGAAAATGGACGTGAAGACCTAAAACCATCAAACAGGTACAGGGATTTCTAAAGCCCCTTTCAGTCTCATCCAGACTGAAAAGACAGCATGCAGTGTAGGGGAGGCATTGGTTCAAAACCTCAGGAGCTCCTGGGGTGAAATCTGAAACTGGCCCCATATACAGAGTACAGGGAGAGACCAAAGAAAGAGGCAGACCTTTCCAGATGGGTAGATGGCAGGTGTAATAAGCAAGAGAAGTTACAAATGAGGCTTGTCTTGAGCAGCTGCAAAACAATAGAACTTCACACCGCCCACCAGAACCTTGAACATTTATACAGAAGCCTTAATGGTGTTCAGTCCCAATGGTTTCAACACCACGTTGTTCTGTCAAGGCTGGGTCCCTGAAAACAGCTCCCGCTGTGTGTTTGGAGAGGGACTGGGATTCCCCAGGTCCAGCTTGCAGGTCAACCAGGAGTCAAGCCCTCTCCATGACCTCCCCCAACAGGGAAGAATCAACATTAAAGGAAACAGTAACAATTGCCATTTATACCTGGCTTTAGTTCTCAAGTGATTTTCATGTATATTTTTCACTTGTGTCTTACATTTTCGCTGTAAAGATTTGTCAACTTGAGTCCAGATATTGTACCCATAAGTCCTAAACTCTTATGGAAATACATAGAATAGGTGAAAACGGATTATTAAATCAAATTTTGGGATACTATTATAAGGCAACCTCCTTTGAAACTTGAAATTAACAAATTGATGTGGAGATTTTAACATGTGGACTTATGTTCCCTTCTAATAAATCTGGACTCTGTGTCTGTTTTGTTCTATCAGTTTCTAGACCAGGCGTTAAGAAACTGGTAGCTCCTAATTCCTATCTCTTGGGATACTCACTCTTGAAACCCAGTCACCATGCCCAAAGGAAGCCTGGAGAGGTTCATATGAAGAAGAACTGAAGCCCCAAAGCCCCAGCCCTGGTTGAATTCCCAGCTGACAGCCAGCACCAAATTGCCACCTGTGTCAGTGAGCCATATTGGAAGTGACTCAGAAATGAGCTGTCCCAGTGAGCCCTGCCCAAATGGCAGATCTAGGAGCAAAACGAAATATTATTATTGTGGGTTTTAGGGTGGTTTGTTACATGGTAAATCAGTGAAATTTACCTAGGTTGGTTTTACCTAGAGAAGCCTTCTATAGTACATAATATTGAGTACCTTGGTTTGAGTTTAGGGATTTTGTGTCTTCTTTTACATTTCAGAGTCAAAGAATACTCTCCTTTTCTGTGAACGTGAGTCTCTTCAAATGGGCCTTGGGTTTAGTGGATTGTGTGGTTATCTTGTGTTCTCATAGTGTTGTCTTACTGGGGTCATAGAGAAAGGTCATGTTTCTACAGGATGGAAGGGTATTCAATGAAACGAGCTGGGTTTCTTTTTGTCAATTACTGGAGCTAGTGGGAACATTTCCTTTAAGGAAAGGAAATGAGATTTGGGACAGATAATGAAATTCCCACTTCTCATCGTGCCTCTTTCTTGAGCCTCTTTGATTTCAAGGTGCTGAAGTACGTTTAAGGGGACTTGGTATGCTTAACCTCTCATCAAGGGCATGTTTTAATGTCACAGTTTGGCCTCACCCACGTCACACACTTAGGAAGAGCTTTAGGTCCTTGATTGGGCCAGACCTTAGAGTTGGCTTGGACCCAATGACCTGAGAGCTGATGACTCCACATTAAGGAAGATTTGTTCTTGGTGGGGAAAGCATGTAAGAGATCCACTTATTACACACCAATAGGATCCAAGAGGATCCCGGCCTTGAACATGCATTTAGGGCAGGAGTCTTGTCATGCCTGACACATAGTATGCGCTGCAGGAGAGACTATGACAGCTACTGTCTTTTGCCATAAAACCTAAGCTTTATTTGGGGTTGCCATTCTTAAGCTCCTCTTGTCGCTCCTTTCTTGCAAGTGATTTCATGCATTTGGCAATATAGCTCAAGCCCACGACAAAACGGCTTTTACACACACACACACACACACACACACACACACCCCTAAAGCGCAAATTTTATGAACCGGAGTCGTGGTTTACACTTCATATATTTCATATGAACTTCAAGCCACTTCAAAGGAGGCGTTTTTCTGGCTTTTAAACTGACAGCAGCTGTCTGGGTTTTCTAGAACCCGATGCACCGCCCAAACAGCAGGGACTCCCTCATCTTTCTCTCCCCCGCTCTGCTGGAGCGGGGACCCACGGAGCCACCCGCAGTTGGCTGGGCGCGCCGCTGGGGGGACACCACCCGCGTGAGCTCGGTTTCTGCCAAGCGCTGCCGGCTCCGGACAGAAGGATGGGTGAGAGGTCAGGGGTGCCCGGGGACCAGGCGCCAGGTGCCACGGGCCGGGAGACCCCACACCCCCTGCCGGCCTCCGCAGCACCGCGCCGCCCACTCAGGAATCCCCTCCCCTGCCGGGCGCGCCCCCGCCCCGCGGGCTGCGCGCGGCGGCCGGATCTTCTTGAATTTCAACACAAAGGGAATCCTCGGCCGCAGGAAGTGCATCACGAGGAAGGGGAACCGGGGGCGGGAAGAGGGAGATGCGTCCCTCCCCCTCGACACCCCCCGCCCTTCGGGAGCCCTGGGCTGCCGTGACGACACCCTCAGGGTCCCCCAGACGCCCCACCAGCCGGGAGAATCCAAACAAGGAGCCCCCTTCCCCGCAGTAGTGAGGGGCGGGCGCTCTCGCCTCCCGCCAGGCGCCCGAGCTTCCCGGCGGCGCGGACCCGGCTGCCCTGGCCGCGGCTCTCTCACCTGTTCGCTTCCCCCCCTCCTCTCCTTCCGGGTGCACTGGCACCTGGGCTGACGTTTGTTTTTCCACCCCGGGCTCTCAACTTTCCTCCTACGTCCTCTTCCCTTCCAGGTTTTCTGTAGATTCCCGGCTCCGGGGGTCCTGCATTCCCAGCGGCGCTGCGCCCCGGGCTTGGGCGAGGCTTTCCCGGGAGGGAGTCCCCGCGCCAGCAAGGGGGGCGGGACCGGGAGGGACCACTTTCGTTTTCCCAGATGCTGGCCGTGCCGGGGACTCGGCCAGGCTTTCTACCTGGAGGTGCCGGTCTGGGAAGGAGATGAAAAGCAGGCGAGGCTCTTTTGTGCTGCAACTATATTTATGAAGCAACCTTACGGGTTGTACTTGACATTGTATTTTTCAAACCGATAGCAACAGCAAACTTTTCTAGAAAGGTTTTGTTCACATTTCACCGCAGAGTGGGAAACCATTCATTATCCCTATAAAAAGCTATTATTTTGTTATATTCTTTTAGTTTAGAATGGCTTGGGGAGACTAATGGTAATTTGGGGAGAGGGGCTGAAACACCCCTTCCGGAGCCCAGGATGGGGAGGTGGGAAGACCCCGGCGCTTTGCATCAGTTTCCCGGTTGAAAGACCCGGGGGACAGGGGAGGGGGCCTTGCAACTCACTCCAGGCTGCCTTGCTCGGGTCGCGGGCACTTCGCCGCGGCAGCTGCGCCGGAAGGGGGCCACCTCCCCCCGGGGGCGCCTGGCTGCCTCAGCTCTCGCGGACACCGCAGGGGGACGTCCCCGCTCCCAAGTTCTGGGCGGCCGGGTACCTGCCCGACCTGTCTCCTCCCCTTCTCCAATACCACACCCACGGGACTCTGGTCTCCCCGGGAGAGGGACAGAGCGGGAACAAAGGGGTCTTTGTTCAGCGGCTCCCGGGGGGTGGGAGTCGTGCTCGCTCGCGTTTCCCGGCGCCCCTGGGAGACGGGCAGGCTCCGCGACTCCGAGCCTCGCCCAGCCTCGAGCACCGCCCTCCGCGACCCCAGCGCCTGAGGTCAGGGCGCGGCGCCCCGGGCCACCGCGGGTTCTTTTCGGGCGGGCGGGCTGCGCGGCGGCGCCTGGCGGGCTCTGCCGCCCGCGGAGGGACGGTGGGGGTTCTCGGAGCTGGCGGAGGTGGAGGGGGCGGGAGAGGGAGCCTGCGCCCGGCTGAGCCTGGAGGTGCGGGGCGGGCTCCGCGAGCGCTCTCGGGGCTGCTCCTGGCGGAGCCGCGGCGGCTGGAACCAGCTCCTTCGCTCCTTCCAGCCTCCCCCTTCTCTCGAGCGGCCCCATCACCGCGCCGGGCCCCCCTCCCCTGCCGTCATCACGCTCCCTTTCTCCGAGCTTCTTGGCACTTTCCTCTCGAACCATCCTTCTGGACAAACTTTGATGGAGAATTTCACACCACGCTGGAAAAATGCCGGTTATGAAAGGATTACTGGCGCCCCAGAACACCTTCCTAGACACCATCGCCACCCGTTTTGACGGAACACGTAAGTCTTGCACTTCGATGAGTTGCATGGGTTTTTTTTTTTTTTTTGAATGATTTTTCTCCTGTAAATTACTTTCGTTCCCACCCTCCTTTTTGCACCAGTGGATTTTGTTTCCTTATGTTCCTGCCGAGGTGTCTTTTGTGCGGAGAATTTTTTTCCTCTCATGGTTCGGTGTAGTATTAACACTTCGGTGTAGTTGGCCCCCTTGACTCTTAGGTTTGTAAAGTCTGGAAAAGAACCTGAAGAAAGACCGACACCCGTGTTCATTGTGGGACCCGTAATTCTTCGGTTTTTATTAATTTTATGAAGTGAAAATGAAAATTGTCCATATTGGTGCATTGCCAATCTATCCTTCTAGAGTTTCAAGGCTCCGTAAATTATAGGGAGAGTTTGGAATGTTCTTCGTCCATGGAGCTTCATTCTGTGAGGTCTTTTGGATAGGCATGATCCCATCTGAGTTTAAGAAATGCAACTAGAATCAAGATTGCCAAGTGTAAGCTTCCCGTAGAATTCTAAACGTTATGAGTTTGTCAGAATCCCGATTCCTGCTTCTCAGGTATTGAAAGGTAGCATACCTTTCAATCTGAAATTATCCTAACACTCGAGGAGAGACTGTTGGAGAAGGAGAATTCGGGCGTTATAAAGGTTGATCTGATCATAAGAGGAAGTTTCAACATAATTTTTTTGAGGGTGAATATTATTGGACGCTCAGCTTGTTTAAGCTTCTGTTTAAAAGCAAAGATATGGTGTGTTCTTGGAGACTGTTGGGAAACGTCTGAAAGTTGTTCTCTTTCAGGACCACGGTCAGGTCCCCGTTCCTTCCCAGGCTTCTCAAACTCCCCTCTTCTTGACCAGTTGGTTTTCCCTGTAATGAGGTGTCTGTACTTTCACCCCCAGCAAAAGCTATCAATTGGTTTCACTATGAATATCCACACCTTCCTCCTAGCTTATGTTGCTTCTGCGTGCTATCTTTCCTTTTCTGCCTGTTACACAAGACTTGTAGAAACTCATTTGTTCTAAAGGCTAGTAGTGATTCAGGCATCATTGTGTTTTAGGATGATGGCATATTTCTTGGAGCTGATGTGAGAGAGCACATCTAACTCTATTTTCACTCCAGTCGTCTGGATACACAGTCTTACTACAGTGGGAAGTAAATCCTGGACTTTGGCGCTTCAGGAGTAGTTGGAAAAGTTTATATGAGGGAGAAATCAACTATTTACTGGATTTTATTCTATTTTTACTTTCAACCTCCAGCCTACTCAGGGTAGTTGGTGTGAACATTCTTTCCAGTGTTTTTATCTTTATCTTTAGCCTTTCCTTCCCCTTTTATGTTCTAGATGTGTCAGAATGAGTGAAGTGCAATGGTATTATTTATCTGTCTTCCTTAGATAATAATAGAAAAATATAATAAAATTTCAAATCCCTGCCAGTGACATCATACCCACCACCCAACCACTACACAAAATCACCACTGCTATCTTCATGCATGATTGTGGTTACTACTGTTTATTAGCTTAGGAACTGGTCAGTTTCTAGTGGATGTTTGTTCTTGAAGTTGCAAATTTAAACCCAAAAGACTTTCAATATTGATCACAAGTGCATGTATTGAAAATGAGCTAACTGGTAAATGGTAGTTGCTTATCTCATTGTCATTTGAAGTTGAATGGAATGCAGTGTGTTCCCAGCATAGCCTTGGGAATTACTGCAGGGATATATTTAAGTACCAGTTGCTAATGAGAGGGGCTTTGGATCATCTGTGTGAGGAGATCTCTGCCTCTTTCACTATGACATTTGATAGACAGAAGGCATGTAGAGAAAGAATGGTGTACTAGTGCATAGCTCTTTTTCTATTTTAACTACACATTAATGTGAATAAAATAGAAGGTTAGAAGTTTTAAATCGTTGTTTGGGAAGACCATCATCACATAACCAGCATTTAGAATATTAGTAAAACTAAAACTGTTGGAGAGCATGCTTGGTCTGTTCTCCAAGGGTCTGTGGGATTCCTGGAGGGAACCACTTTGTATGAAATCAATCTGAAAATCAGTGAAGCAAATTTCAAAGTAATGAGTGACATTAAAGGTTTACTTTAGCAAACTTTTGTTGAGAACTTTTAAAGATACCCCTCATGCCAATAAACCCCACTCAAGGAAAGAGGACTGTATCCTCTTATTTGCTTTTCATTTGAATTGCAAGATGACTTGAATAATCTGAAACTTAAAAAAATACTTTAAGCAAATTTAAGCCACAAATTTTGCTAACATCATGGCATATCAGTTTGCCTGCTAAATATTTAGTTTATCTTTTTCTATCTTTTATGTGTTGACACAATTTTATTAAGTATAATTACTATCCCTGAAACTCTTTTCCTATGATCATCCTTCTTTCTCTTGATTTTTTTTATAGCAGTCATTTATTTTCTTGTGCAAGATAAAACCATTTGAAAGGTTTAAATTAACAAAATTGCCACTCGCCCAAATAAAAATTATACTGGAGAGTGCATAATGTTATTATACTCAAAATGTCATGTGTTTACTTGGTACATTTTCTGCCTTGTTAGGTATATTTTGTAGTCATGTTAGTTTCTTATTTTGTTTTATTTTGGACAATATCATTGAAAAAATAAGAGAGCAAACAATAACCCTTGTTATCATTGAAAAAATAAGAGAGCAAACAAAACCACCTTGCTAACTTAACCACCATGAAATATTATTATCTTTATTGATTTAATACTGTAATGGAAAATAATAAATCTTAAAACATCATGTAAAATTTCTCCCAGGAAAAATTAAATATATGACAAGAAAAGCCTATAACATAATCTTACTAATTTATCAGTTGAGTTATTATCATCACAGGGCAACATAAAATAAGTTAATAATATATTTTATCACCTAGTGACACTTTATTATTGAGCGTAATAGGATATTTTTTCTTTTTAGTATTTAAGAAGTGAGCTGTTGGTCAGGATTGAAAGTCAATAGTGGACCATTAATTGAAACTTTTTTCTCATATTCAATATAATTTTTAAAAACTATTGGAAAATATAAATCTTTTCACATAAAACTACCCTGACATATATTTACTCTTGAAATATGTTCTCCTGGTTTACGTTTAACTGAATGTAAATGAGACTTAGAAAAACTAAGAAGCTTGCAAATATTGAATATGTGTACCCCATTGAGGGGAAAAAAGTAACTCCAGTGAAATTCTTTGACTCATTGCATATAGCCATACTTCTCACGTGAAACACTTAAACATACACACACACACACAATCTTAACATTATGACCTGCATATAGTTTATTTTTTCATCGTTCATTTTTTTTTTACACATTAACGTACTTAAAAAAATCTTTTCTGAGTAGACTTTTGCTTTAAGTACATGAATATTAATCTGGACAAAGGGAAATGATAATAACAGAACACATAAGTACATATTTTAAAAAATAGTTTTTCAGTACAAATATTTGCCACAGGGTACCGTTTGAGAAAAACACATTTCTTTGAGGATATAAAACTTTCAAAGGGAAGTGTCCATTTTCCAACAAAATGGTGCATTAGCCTACATTTTCCAGTCACATCAAAATTTGGCCAGAACAGTTCTTTCTCTTTGGGGTTAGTGAGACAAGATCTAAGCTCTAAAGGACATTTGTAGCCCAGTAGACTCTATCAAGGAGATTCCATTCAAAGTATTCAGAAATAATGGTTTAGACATTCATTTGTATTTGCATATGTTTTACGTACTCCTGTTCAAAATGGTCCAAAGAAATTTGTTAAATTGAAACGCTTCCTTTCCAGAGGAAACTCAATGGAGTTTCTTTTCCCCTTTATACTTTCATCAAGGTACATAGATCTCTTAACTTCAGAAGCATAGAGAGAAGGGTAATGTACCCAATGCTGTAGGAAAGGGACACAATAAGGAAGGGGACAGTGGGGACTTCCTAAGTCTTTGCTGGGTCGTAGTTAGAAGAATATCATCAGAGGCATTTAGCCAATACAAAAGAATGAGCTCCATTATGTATGGGTCTGTCTGTAAAAGGCTGTTACATGAAAACATTCAAAGAAGTACCTAGCACTCCATAGATATCTCCCCACAAATGGGAGTTCATAAAGACTCGTTTGTATTTTTTCCATGCCACGAGTAGTCTCTTATTCCCATTCTGTATGTTTAGAGAGACAGTTCCCACGTCAGTTTTCTATTTCTGGGTAGTGAATTACCACTCATTCAGTGGCTTATCATCTCACATTTTCCGTAGGCCAGACATCCAGGCAAAGACTAGCTGGGTCCTGTGCTCAGGGCTTCCGGAGACTACAAGGCTGAAACCAAGTTGTCAGCTGAGGCTCGAGGCCCCCTTCCAAGCTCTCGTGGTTGCTGGCAGAATTTAGTTCCTTGTGGTTTTTCTCAGCAACTGGAGGCTTCCTTCCGCCTCCTGACACATGGCCTCTTCCCCAGGCCCTCTTACAACAGAACAGCTTACTTCTTCACAATTACTCAGCCATAAAAAGGAATGAAATAATGCCATTTGCAGCAACATGGGTGGACCTAGAGATTATCATACTAAGTGAAGTCAGTCAGACAGAGAAGGACAAATATAGTATGATATCGCTTATATGTGGAATCTGAAAAAAGGGTACAAATGAACTTCTGTACAAAACAGAAATAGACTCGCAGATGTAGAAAACAAACTTATGGTGACTGGGGGAAAGGGGAGGGGAGGGATAAACTGAGAGATTGGGATTGACACACTACTATATATAAAATAGGTAAGCAATAAAGACCTACTGTATAGCACAGGGAATTCTACTCAATACCCTGTAATGGCCTGTATGGGAAAAGAATCTAAAAAAAGTTATACATATACATATGTATATGTATAACTGATTCACTTTGCTGTACACCTAAAACTAACACAACATTGTAAATCAACTATACTCCAATAACAATTGAAAAAAAGAAAAAAAAAAAGAATCAGCAGGAATGCCTGTCGTTTAGAAGCTCACCTTGGTCAGACCTACCCAGAATAATCTCCCTTTTGACTCAAAGTTGACTGATTATGGATCTTAATTACATCTGTAAAATCCCTTCTAAAATCATATGACCTGTCCAAACTCAAGGGAAAGGGACCAGATGGAGTGTTTACACAAGGGGTTAGGAATCTCGGGAGCCAGCTTAGAATTCGATCTGCTACCGGTGCTGTCCCATTGCTGTACTAACATACGAAGCCTAACGTTCCCACATCTGTTCTTCTGTGAAGCAGATTTATTGAGCATGCTCTATGTAATTCTGTACGCACGTAAACTCTGCTGAGCTTGCATCTGCAGTCTTTGTGAATGTAAGGCCCAACTCACTGGAGGGAGGGTTTTTCTTTATATTTGGTGATGGCATATGAGTCAACCTAGCCTAGCCGTGTTAGTCAGCTGTGTTAATCAGATTCTTCATTCTCTGATCTACAAGTAATGTGGGAGACATAGGGATATTTTCAGAATATTGATCCCAGTCTCTTGACAGGATGCTTCTTCTTTCCAGATAAGGAAGGTTACATGGGGTCTGTTGGTCTGTGTACGGGTATCTTAATCTGAGGGTGAACCAGTCCACAAATGTGGCATCTGCAAAGGACACAAGACAGGTCCTTGTATTCTAAGGTGACTGAGCTGTTTCCACTTTATTTACCTTCTTAACCAGTTCTGTTACTGGGTTCGTATGTGGACTGTTTTGAAACAGTATGTTTTCCATCTTTTTCTTATGCTTCTAACCATGTTTCAGATTTTAAGAAACTCCCCATTATGCACTCTTGTATTGAGGTTGGCTGTGTTAAATAACTTTCTTTATGTAAACTTTATTCCAAGAGTACTAAAAAAATAGAAAGAAAGAACAAGAGAGGGAGAGGGAGGAGAGAATAGAGAAGAGGGATGAGGAAAGAGGGAATTATTTATTTTCATTTTTTTGACTTTGGAGATGAATTCTTTATCTTACAAAGGACTTATTGCATGGGTTCTCAAAACTTCCCTGCAATGAACAAAGTGTTTGATTTACAAGAATTTGGATTTAGGTATTTACCAGAAATGCATTTCTTTGGATGAGTGAGATATACAAATAAGAAGAAAAAATTTATTATGTAGTCTTTGAAAATACCAGATAATTTTGTTTTGACATCATCATATAGAGGAAAATAGATAGCTAACATGTTAAGAATGGAAGTTATACCCACAATTTTTTCTAGGCTCTGGCATTTGGTGTTGCCCGTAGACCAGATCCAACACACCTCTGGGAGGGCACAGTCTCTCTTAGGAAATCTTTACTTTATTCAATCAATCAAACATTTCTTCAATGCTATTTAATCCATGCTGACTATATACAAAGCTATTATGCTAGGATCTTTGGGATAAATCATGCTTGTCCTTCTCTCAAAGAGGACAATAGATGTATGCACAAATTACCATCACATAGGTTGGAAAGGGATGCAACTGTTCAGGGTGAAGAACTGTGTACATTTAGATGAGGGAGGAATAATTTCCTTGGGGGCGGGGAATGAGCTGGGGGAGTCATATAGTAAATGACTTCTGGGTGGGAATGATGGGCTCATATATGATAAGGGCAAAAAACAGTATTCCATTTACCTGGTCAATTTGTGCAGCATTTGTCATTGAGACTGGAAAGGGGGGCCTTTAAGGAGAATACCAAGTATCTTAGAGGACGTGAAGGGGGCAATGTAGAGGCAACAGGACAATGGAAAGTCAGTAAGGCCAGACGAGGAACATCTTTGAAGCCAGGGTGCTTTGTCATAATAAGCCATGGGAGGTGGTAGACCCATGTCTTGGTAAGAGAAATGTGTTGTCCTGTATGCCTGGTGTAAAAGCTCTCAACCTTCCCATGTGGCACAGGCTGATTCATGATACGGGAGAAATGTCAACCTTGAAACCGAAGATATTTCTTCTTCTTTTTTTCTTTTTTTTAACTGAAGTATAGGTGACATACAATATTATATGCTACAGGTGTACAATAGAGTGATTCACAAATTTTAAAGGTCATATTCCATTTATAGTTATTATAAAATATTGGCTATATTCCCCATGTTGTACAATATATCCTTGTAGCTTATTTTATACCTAATAGTTGTACCTCTTAATCCCCGACCCCTATATTGCCCCTTCCCCCTTCCCTCCTAAAGTGTTCATTCTTTCCAGCTAGAAATTACTTGCAGCTTTCACAAGAGTTTTTACCATTCTTTCAGCTTCTACCCATTAAGGTTTACAATACTTAGTGTCTGAATTTTAGCTTGGGCTCTCTGGACAAAGCTGAGAGTCCCTCAAGCCCATGGGCCTCAATGGGAAACAGCTACATTGGCTTGGTCTTGCCACTGAAAAAGCAAGATATTGTTGTATTGTGTGTGTGTATATCTGGCCCCTGTGTCTAGATGCTTTTAATTAACTGTTTTCATAAAACTTTTATTTTATATTGGAATATAGTTAATTAACAATGCTGTGTTAGTTTCAGGTGTACAGCAAAGTGATTCGGTTATACATGTAGAAGTATGACCTCTTGCGGTGTTTCCAGGTGTGCATACCAAATCACTAAGACACTTCTTACTATCTGTCCTAATAAAGGCTTTACACTTGAACAAGGGTCCCCTATTACGCAGCGGAATTGCGTGTTCTTCATTTGCTTACGGATGTCTGCTTTGCCCAGGAAGCTAACTATCTCTTAGGAAAGGGAAAGATTGATTTCTGACCACAAGGTGAATGCTGTTCTCCTCCAGGGCTGCTGACCCCTGTGTTGTACTGTAGAATGACACCTGTGGAGAAGAAAAAGAATTGAGGGTGTGCTAGAATTCCATCCCCGTGAAGCCACTGGAGAAAGGCCAACAGACAGAGGTACAGAATTGCAACATCTGCAGAGATAGTCCGTTCACCCAGGCCATACGTATTTGCTGATACAGTCTAAACACTAAGGTTTTAAATCCATTTTGGTTTAGCAGAGCCTACAAACAAAAATGATGAGACTTCAACTTTACCTGTGGTATAGTTCATACGTAGCAACTGGAGCGATTGAAGAGTTTTCTCAGTAATTTAAACAGTCAAACATAGTTCTTGGCTTATAAATTCCCTGGAAGATAAATTTTGCTTTCCTTTTTAGCTGTGAATACAACTATCTATCTCCCTCAAGCCCTTCAAAATTCACATGTCCCCAAATGAACGAATAATCTTTTCTAGCCCATGAAGCCTGTTTATTCTCTGGCCCCATAACTGGCATCACCACCCACCCATTTCTTCAGGCTAGAAATCTGAGTCGGCCTCGACTGGGCATCCATCAGATTGGTTATCAGGTCTTTGAGATTTCACTTAGAAATGCCCTAATTTGGCTTCTCATCTCCCTCTTCCTTGCTTTTACTTTAGTTTGGTTCCTGTTTCTTAGCGACACAAATGCAACCTTACTCTGTCTAGACTCCCGGGGCCGTAAGCTCTTATCCGACCCGCTTGCGCCCCCTTCAGTCTGCATTGTCCCCAGAGTGATTTTCCTTAAAAGCACTATCATCGTTTAATCATGTAACTACCCACCGGTTCCCTGCTACCTCTTGGAGGATGTCCAAAGCCCTTTGGGTCATCTAACCCCAAGATGACTCGGCAGCATCTTTTCCAGCCACTGCCTCCTGAGGCTGCAGACATACTCACCCCAAACGCCCTGCTTGCTCATCCTGGGCCTCTGCATGGCACCCATCCTGAAGGCCCCCTTCTGTCTAAACTCTTTCTGTGAGGCTCCAAGTAGAGCCAGGTGACATTTCCTCTCTGCTGCCATGTTACCTTGCCCATCCCATCCCTCCAGTCAGCTCCTCTGTGTGCTCTAATGATCTGCTTTCAGATTTCAACACTCAACCCATCAACCCCTTCAAGTCTTCCTCGCTTGGACTTATACTTGGAAGAAAGTCTTTGCTCAATAAATGTCTTTTTGAGTAGAAGAATTTCATATTTCTTAAAGGCCAGGTCTGTCTAGTAATTGTCTTTATTTCCCTTCAGTGGTAACTGGTACTCCTTTTATACAGTGCTATGTGGTTAAGTTTAGTTTTGAGACATAATTCTAGACTGGCTTCTAGCCCCTCATTTTCACATGGTTGAAGTACTAATTTATTTTATAAAACTCTAATGATAATAGTGACTACCATTCAGGGCATGTCTGCCTACACGCTGTGTGCCGTGCTGGCGCTTTATCTGTTCCTACACAACCCAACACAGCAAGAAGGCAGGCAGTCCCCTTTCTGTTCCAGATGACAGGACTCAAGCTCAGAACTTTTCTAATGTTATCACAGTAGCCGGTGATTTTTCTACTATAGCCTGTGATTTTGCTACTATATCACACTGCCTCTAAAATGTGGTTTTTTAATAGTAAGTATAAACAGACTGGGGCAATCTGTGATATCATTTCTAGTTTCTAACTCTTGCAAAAAGGGATTTCTGCTTTAAAGATTTTAGCCCTTTCTAGTTCATATGCTGCTTTTTTTTTCTCTTTTGATATACTATGCTTTAAGTACTAGTCACTTAAGAATGTGTTTAGATTGGTATTTAAGACTCATATCTGGAACTACTAAATGCACTCACTGTGCAAAGCAGTTTTGCTCATCAAAAAAAATCCACTGTCCATTTAAAAAAAAAAAAAAACCCATTTTCTTTGAGATTTTGGTGCTTAGAATTTGCTGACTTTAGAACTTCCTTGTGATATTTTTGTTGTCAGGCTAATCTTTCCATAGAAGATATTCTAATTCCCATGGCTGTTGTAGTGACATCATTTTGTATTTTTACCTTGTTAGTGCTTTACAGAGGAAATTCTTGTACCTATTTTGAGTCTGCTTTTATTGGGAGAAATATATTCTCCAGTGTCAGGCACTTTTAACAGCAATCATTTACCTTTACTCCACAATGAACTTACAGTCAGAAATAACGGTACCTAGCTCTCTAACTCTCAAATCTAATTTAAAGTTCTTTTCTTTTTTCATGTTTTTCTTTTTCTTTTTTTTTTTTTTTGTTCTAATAAGTCTTTTGGACAGATTTCCTTATTGTACCTGTGAGTCCAACCAGTTTCTTTCTCTAGTTATTGAACTAGAGGGAACTGAGACCAGAGTGCTTTTCAGTCTTTCCATATTTTATTTGATTGTCTAGAAAAAATGATCCACAAAAAATGATCCACGTAAGAAGTTCAGATGTTATCAAACTGTCAAGTACCCACTTTGACAGGAAGTAGCTTGTTCTTAAGTGTGATATTCTGGCTATTCCTCCAATGGAGAGAATCATGTAGAAGATTAAATGGGGCATATTTTTTATCTCAACACAGAAATAAATGTTTCTACTGTGATTCCGTTAATTGTGGAGGAGAATGAATGTCTTGGGACTGGAGCTTTTGTATTGTATTGTAACTTTTGATTTGAATAAACGTTATAAAATTATTTGAAAGATAGTAATAATAGCTAATATTTGCCTAGCATTTCAGTGTATTCATTCTTTTTTTCCACCTCTTGAATTGCTTTTGAACTAATAGATAAAAAGTGGCTTCCTATTATAATTTTTAACATACATTTACTTTACTGTAAGTGAAGTTAAGCATTATTTAGTGTATTTAAGTTCTATTTGAATTTCCTTTCCTGGGCATTTATTTGTTCATATTCATTGCCCTTTATTAATTAAATTGTTGGCATTCTCTTTTTGACATCTATGAGCTCTTTACAGAGTAAGAAAATGAATAGTTTACTGGTGGTGTGAATGTATATGTTTTCTCCAATTTTGGTGGGATTTTTGATTTTTATGTAAGTGAATTAATCAATTTTCCTCTTACGATTTCTGTGTTTTGTGTCATAGAGAGGTCTTTTCTATTCTGAAATTATTAAAAAAATACATCCTATGTGTTCTACCATAGTTTCATTTTGTATATTAATTTTTTCTCCTCTATTAGTAAGTTCTGTCATTTAATCTATTGAGTACAACGTAGGGATCAAATTTTTTCTTCCTAGATTCCTATCCATTTTTCTAACAATATTTTTCAATAATTCATCTTTTCTACACTGATTTGAAATGTCTAGTTTATCATATTCTATATTTCTATATGTAATTCTTTCTATATTTTGACTTGCTATCCTATTACATTCATCTATTTTTTTCTTTATGTGTAGTTCCACAGTTTTAATTATAGAAGTTTTATGATGTGCATCAAAAGACTCATTCCATTCTATTTTCCCCCCCCAGAATTTTACTTGGCTAATCATACTTATTTGGAAGTCCACAGGAACTTAAGAATCAGATTATCTGGTGGAAAAAAACCCCGATGATATTTTTAATGGAATCTCCTGGAGGAAAATGACATTTTTATAATGTTGAAAATTCATATCCAAAAATTTGCCATGTATTTCTTTCACATCTTTTTTGGGATTCTCAATAAAGCTCTTGCACATTTCTGCTTTATTCGATTCCTAGTAATTTCATCTTTGTTATGTAAAATGGATTCTTTTCTTCCACCGTTTAGTTTTTCTAATTCAGTCATGTTTATTTATTTGAAGGCTATTGATTCTTATATTTTATTGTTTTTCTAACCAGCCAGCTTGCTGAGTTTCTATTATTCTTTGTAATAATTTTGCAATTGGTTTTTTGAGGTTTTAGGGTAACAAATAATATTGCAGTCAAATAATAAAAAGTTTGTTTTCTTGTTTCCAATTTGCACAAGTCTTACTTTTTGTCCCCTTAATTTTTTTTTTTTTTTTTTGGCTGCATTGGATCTTTCTTACTGCGCGCGGGCTTTCTCTAGTTGTGGAGAGCGGGGGCTACTCTTGGTTGTGGTGCGCGTACTTCTCATTGCGGTGGCTTCTCTTGTTGTGGAGCAACAGTAGTTGCGGGCTTCAGTAGTTGTGGCTCGCGGGCTCTAGAGCGCAGGCTCAGTAGTTGTGGCGCACGGGCTTAGTTGCTCCGTGGCATGTGGGATCTTCCTGGACCAGGGCTCGAACCGGTGTCCCCTGAATTGGCAGGCAGATTCTTAACCACTGCGCCACCAGGGAAGTCCCTGTCCCCTTAATTTTTTTTTTCTACTGTCTAGTTGCTTTGGCTAGTATTATAAATGCTATAAAAATGGTTATGATAAAGAATATCCTTCTTGTTCCTGACTTTAATGGGAATTATTTTAACATTTTTCTAATAAGTATTTTTCTGGTTTTTAGTTTGAGAAATAAATATTTTATTATTAAGAGATTTTGTCATGTATTCCTATTTTATTAAGCAATTTTATCAATTCTTTTCATCATCTATTCAAATAATTCTATGTTTCTTGTTGAATCAATTAAAATGATAGATTCTTTAGACAGATTTTATAATATAAACTATCTTTTCATCCTTTCAATAAAGGTTTCTTGGATGTGTTACTGGGTTTTACTTGTTAATGTTTTACTTAGCATTTCACTTAGAATTTTACTTGTTAATGTTTTATTTAGAATTTTAGAATGTGTGTGTATAATAGTCATTTTTTTCTTTTTTTTGCATGTGTGTATTATTGGATTTTTTGTTGGGGACCACAGATCCATATCTGTGCCACTTATAATGTAGAGTCATTGGGTTTAGAATTTGTGCCAAATTTTTCTTATTTTAATAAATTATCATTATTTATTACATTGGTGAGGTTTATAATGGTATAATTTACATGCAGTAAAATCACCCCTTATAAGTGTATAATTTGATGAATTTTGCAAAATGTGTACAGTCATAAAACCACTGCCACAATCAAGATTTGGAACAGTATCTCTCCCCCCTCTCCCCAAGGTCAGTACCCTCCCCACCCCTTCCAGTCCCTAGGACAACTAATCTGTTTTCCATCCCTGTGGTTTTGCCTTTTCTAGGTTGTAAGGTTAATGAAATCATACAGTATGCAGCATTTTTTTGTGTGCCTGTGGTGGGGGGGGTGGGCGGGGAAGGTGGAGGTGTCCGTCTTCTTTCACTTGGCATAATGCTTTTGCAATTAAGTAATTTGTTTGCATGTGTCAGTAGTTCTATTTTATTGTTGAAAATTTTATTCAGTTTTGAGTTTGAGTTTTCTTATACACGTAGAAAAAAATGAAGCAACAGTGGTTAATGTATTGATTCAATAGTAGATGAGCTTCATAACTATTAACACCGTCAGGGTTTTCTATGGAAAATCAGTTAATCTTAATAATACTTGAGTTTTTGCATCAAATTTATGGATATTAAGTAAAGCTTTCCAAAGTTTGTTTTATAGAAGGTAAATCATATATTATTTTAAATGTTATTGTAAATTCAGTTAAATGGATCATTAAAAATAAAGTTACTTGTTTTGTGATGGGAAGACAAATGTAGGTTTTGGTAGAGCACAGTGTCATAGTAAAGACAATGTTTATTAAATTAAACAATGTATGGAGAAGGAAGAAATGTGCTTGGACTTGTGTGTAGTGAATGCACAGTACATTTTTGTGCCCCCAAAATGGTGCGTTCTGTCAATCACTATAGAGGCTGTAATGGTCAAAGTTACCCAATATGTTTATATATGAAGAATTAGTTACAGTAGTTACACTACATGATGTTTGTTAAATACAGAAAAAAACATTTGGCATGGCAATACATGGTTTTTCTTTTTACTGTCGTCATCAGTCATAATTTTAAAATGTCTGAGCCTTTGAATGAATGCTTTGTAAACAATCTAAGTGTCTGACAGTTATTATTCTTTTCTGAATGAACTTTTTATATTTTCTTTTCATTTTATTTGAAATCACTTGGAAACATTTAATCAAAGTATTTAATAAACAGAGTATCAAAAACTTCATTTTAGTGGATAGCGAGGATTGTAAACCAAACTGGAAGACAAGAATACATTGAAATGTATCACTAGACAAGCAGGGGGAAAAATTAAACAATAAGAGCTCAAACTAAGGGCTAGATTTAAGAATTTTCCTTTGAAATATTTCAACTTGGAGGACTTTTTTGTTGAAGCTTCTATATTTAATTGGATACATTTATCAGTACTGAAACTGAATGCAGTTGAAAAGATCTGTGATTTTGCAGCACCTACATTTGACAAAACACTGAGAAGAATTATAGAGATACCTTTTATGACAAATTGTTTGTATTATAGAAATTTTTGAAGGTAATTACTCTGAATAAAGAAAAATGAGAGGACCAATGAGGTATTTGAACTGAAATATTTACACTTTTCAACATATAGAATTGAGATATTGTCAATGTAGCAAAATTTGGGGGACAAATAGAATTGAGAATATCCTCGGTGTAGCAGAATTTGTCATGTGTCTACAAGGTATTTCAGCAACTACAGAGTATCTTTTCAATGACAACTTTTCATGGTCTATAGCAAAGAGTTAATTGAAGATGCCCACAATTTCAAATTTATTTACTGTAAAATGCATCGTTGAGGAAAATTACAGGCAATTTTATGGAAAATATTTAAATAATATATAGATACAAAAGAGATGTTGTTTAGAATAATACCAGCAACTTGGTGTAATAGACACATATCGCTAAGTACATGACAAATATGTGAAAATATAATGAAAAATCATTGTGCTTAGGTGATTATTTTCTGGTAATATATAGATACTATCTCATAGAAATAATACTATGTTTCAAAATAGTTTTGGAAGAAAGAAAGGTTATAGGTTCACAGATATAGTAGAACTAGTCAAAAATAAAAAAGTAAATGCTTTAATAATTATATAATTTTATTCTTTGATACCTATTTTCACTTTCAAAGGAACTCCCAAGTCATCCTATGTTATGCCCACCTCATAACAAGATAGCCACAGCTCTTTGAAATACTGCTTTTTGACCTTCTTAGGTCTCCAAGTACAAATTTCTTTAAGTTAGACTTTTTATACAATTTACTTTTGATACTATCTTCTGAGGTAGATTGACGAAGTTAGGGAAAATTTTATCCCCCATTTGTAATTGTTAATATAAATATTAAAATAAATTTTCATGTGTTTATATAACACTGTTTGCTATCTCTTTAATTTTGTTATACCAGATACCTTGAATGGAAGTGACTTGGGTCGCTATTGGCCTGTGATTATTCCTAAATATTTTTATTGTCATTTATTTATTATTTATTTTTTTGCCGTTCTATAACTTTACTGAACAATCAGCAGTTCGTTCTCATCCACATTAACTGTCTGTAGATTTTTGAAAGTGGTGGCAGGTACATAGGTAACCAGCGTATAGAGCTTGTTTGGTAAATCTTCATCTTCCTTACGTTTTCTGGACAACCACACACGCGTACGGTATGGGACATTCCTTATTCCTTTGGCGCAGCAGCTTTGTGGAGCCCGGTGTCAACGCGTACATCTGGAGTTCCCATTTCCTTCATGGCAAACTTCTGGATTTCTTTGAGCGCCCGAGGGGCACGCTTCTTGAAAGGCGCTCCAGGGATGCGCTTGTGAATGTTGATAGTGTATTCTCTGGTCACCACCTCCTTGATGGCGGACCGGCCGTCTTCTTCTCGCCGCGCTTCTTTGCCGGAGCCATCCTGACGGGCAATTGTCCCTATTTTAGAGAAGAGGACGCAGAGGACCCTAGAGAGCCTCAGTATTTTGTCTCAAACTGTACATAAAAGGGACGGACTCTTACTCTTATCCTTCAGTTGCAAAACCCGTGTTCTTCCTTCAACTTTATTCTGATTTTCCTTTGAAAGAAGAAAAAGGGAGGAGAATTGACATTTAGTGGGTAACCATGAACCCAATGCTATGTTTGGTATTTTCACCTATATTAGCTTATTTAATCTCTGCAATATTGCAAAGTAGACGTTTTTATTCCTACTTCGTGGATAGGGAAATTGAAACCCAGGAAGGCTGAATAAATTGCCAAAAGTCACACACTTTACAGGTAGTGAAGCTGGAATTTACACATTTTGTTTTGACTAAGCAGTCTGGGTTTAATTAAAAAGACAAAAAATTGGAGCTAAGTTGTAAGGCATTCAGTTTATTAGGATTAAGATCTTAATGGTCATGGTTGACTTCACTTTGAGATATAAACCACTTTTGTGCTTTTTAAGAACACACCATTTGGGAAACTCAATTCAGAAAGTTACAAAGTGGCAGTGTTTTATAAACAGTATTTAGTGGATTGTCCAGGAATTTACTTCCCTTGTTAGAATAAATACCCAAAATGGTTTTTTGTTATGTGAGGGGTCATGGCTGTTGATGCTGGAGATACCTTGAGTGCCACAAGCCTAGAGTTATCTATAGAACAATGTCACACTAACTTGAATTTTAAAATGCTTCTGACCAGTCAGTGGTTGCATAGGAGTGGGAGGGGATGGAGAAGGGTGGAATCACAAAGAAGCATGAGGAAGCTTTTGGGACTAGGTAAGGTGCATCTGCTGTGTTCTTAATCTCCTATTTCTTTGTTTCCCTTCTTTAACAGTTCCCCAAACTCTATCCCAACATGTACACTCATATAGATACACACACGCACACACACACACACACACACACACAAAGTATTTATAATTTAGTATCACTTCAATTAAGTGTTAATTGCTCCCAAAGTGTAATATCTTATATAATGTAATCATTTCTCAGGCTTAAAGAATTTACAGCATTTTCCAATACCAGAGAGTTAGATGGGGAAGAGATTTTGGAAATGTGAAATGGCTCGTGTTTTTTCCGTGAACTGGCTTAAGAATGCTCAAAGCTGAATGTTCAACGTCTTTTAGCAAGTCCCTGTGGCATGTATTTTAAGGAAAGATAGTATTCCTAGCCACATAGCCTCTTTATTCGTCTTACTTGTTCTAATGTCCTCATTTATTTGTTTTTATAAATTATATATATTTCTGTGAGCCACATGAATAATTTATTTTTTGGAACAATTCTTCATATAAATAAACATAAGTTTTAAGAAAATTTTTTTTTTTTGCTTTCTGAGAGACTTTCTCACTGGCTTAGAGTTTTCTAGGTTAAATTAGGTCCTTTGGAGGATGCAGCTCATATTTTTTGCTCTTATTCATTCATTTCTATAAGGTTGCTTATTTTTCAGTGACTAGAGGGGTAGAAACTAAGATTCAGGGAAAAATGAATGATCCCTCCTAGCAACGTATTTTTCAAGTTGTCATTTGTTGAGGGTGGATGCAAATGGCAAAGATACATGGCTTTCCTTCAGTTCTTCTTCAGTTTTCACATAGGTATTCGGTAGCTTGAATCTATAAATAAATGAGCCTATCAGGAGTAAGATGCCGTGAATGACAGATCTCCTCTGATCACTAAATTCACTTAAATGATTGCATGTATACTTTTAAATTAGTATCTGTGACACTTTTTGAAGTGGGCAAGGAAGTGCTTCCATAGCCAAGTTTACAGAGAAAAATGAGAAATATCTCATTAACCCAGAGTGAGACAGGCTTTTGGTGGCCTCTATAAAGTGAGAAGCTGAAATGGGTTTTGAAATCCAGAAGAATAACTCACAGGTAACTTTGCTGTGTTCGTGCGCAGCTGAGGCTCATAGAGATAAGGATTTAGAGAAGACGGAGCAGGGGAGAAAGACACAAACTGTGTGGACGTATGTATCATGGCAGAAGGACACACTGAGTCATTAACGTGAGCTATTCACAGTGGATAATTCGTGAGAAGAGGATAGAACATTTAGACCAATATTTAAATAAATTCACCTAAGAAGGAAGGAATTATATATATGACTATGATTCTCTTGACCACTGCATATTCTATATATTGCAATTCATCCTCAAAGACAATAATTCTCTTTGCTTCCCCAGGACTTAAGTGCGCACAAATTCTCAGCAACTGTTTATGAGGTTTGACATCCCAAAGTTCCCACAGGCAGCGTTATTGATCTTTGATCTGCGCTAGTATCTAGCACCTGTGTGTTAGCCTCACATTTCTTTTTCCCCTCCCATCACCACTGTGATTCCTTCCCCTCAATATCCCTACCACCACCCTCACATCATCTCATTCTCTCTCTTTTCTCTTCTGTGCCTAAAAAAATAAAGAGAGAAAGGAAAAGATGAAGGGTAGATACCCTGAGGCAGGTAGTGTTTCCTCTTTCCTCTTCCGTGGCCTCCCTTCCAGGCTGCATCTCTGCATGGCATGGTTTCTTCCCTCAGCTCAGTGGTGTTTGACATCTTTACCTCCGACCTTGGTACTAGGCTTTAGAAGGCAACGGTATTATAAGAATTTTTTCCTGTATATTTTCAAATACAGTTGAACAGAGTAACTTTTTAAACAAAAAATATGGTGATTTCCTCAAAAATCATATTAAAAACGCCTCCAAAGGATTCTACAGACATTAAGAATTAATTAAGTTTCTGCAGTTCTCCTGGCAAGTTCATAAATCTCAGGACCCCCCCTACTTTTAGGGAAATGGAAAAATACCTTGGGTGAGGTCAGGCAAGTCAGTCAATAGTCAAGGATGTACTTGAAAAGCCCTAATTGGGATCTCCTTCACTTTTTTAAGGAATACTGATTTTTTTTATGTTCTCAACCTTCAGAACTAAATCAAAACTGAATTTTCATGTTTTCATGAGTTTATTTTCCCATTGTGTCCTTATTCAATCTGCCTGATATCTGCTACATGTTTTAGAATGTAATTAATAAAAATACTCACTATCCTCAAGGAGGTGATGTCCAGCCTAGGTGATGAATATGAGTGTTATTTCCAATAATAAAGTCTGGAGACTGTTATCATGGAGAAACATATAACATTTGAATTATTTTGACTTCTATATAGTAAAAATTTTATGCCTGTTTTCTTTAAGAAAAGGAATTTTTGAGTCTATAATTGTTTTGTTTCTGTTAGTGAAAAGAATTGCAAAAGAAAGTAATATGCTAATGTACCCCTTTGAATTAGACACCAATCATTTTATGTTTTATTTTATAGAGTCTTTGACCAGCTCATTCATGAGAATGTGCTTTCTTCTTCTTCTTCTCTTCTCCTTCTCCTTTTTTCTGACGGTGAATCTGGCCTCCTTACCCCAGATGAAGTGCCATGAGTTTTAAAGAACATCCCCACACTGGGATAAATACTTTCAGAGTCCATACATTTTATAATGGATTAGCTTGTTCTAAATATAGTAATTTAGAAATACTCTTCACATTTAGCTAAAAATATATGAACTTGAAGAAGTTCATGATTTAAAACACATGCAGAATAACTGTTTTGTTATTTTATCACACACTTTTTTCTATACTCATTCTCTTATTTTATATTGGCAATGAATACTTCAAGTGACTAAATAGTTGAGATGCCAGTTTATAATAATATTTTCTGTAAACTCCATGAGAACATAAAGACTAATTCTACCACACTTTCTAGTATGTTTCTTCTGGAAATACTGTATTATCACCTTTGATCACTTCTAATATTAAAGTTGGTTTATTGTCTTGATTTTTCTGTGGATCATATGTTTATCCAATTAAATGTAAAGGCTGATTGTAAATTGGTTCTCCTAATATGCTCTCTGACATTTCAGGGGGGGAAAAAAACCCTGTGAGCTATTTATATTTACATTTGAATTCAGGTACAAGTTCTCATACAGTACAGACTTCACCTTAGACAGTTTCCTCAACTAATATACTTTCAGCAGCTGTGTGGGAGTTTAGGATCAATTTAGCTACATTAGCTTGTTTACGAATAATGCTACCTAAAATGATAAAAATTCAAATCGTGATGTCAGTACTTCCTCTGGACTTGTTTCCTATTATTAGGATTTTCTCAGAAAATGTGTGCTGCTGAGTTGGGGGTGAAATATTTGTTTACCTCTTGTCCTCTAATATTTCACTCTGTTTTTACTGTCAAGTAGATTCAGAAGGCCTTCTCTGGTAAATCACTAAAAGAGACCTGAAGAATTATCCTGTTTCAGCTTCTTATTTGAAGATAAAGAAAATGAGGCTTAGGAAGGCAGCATGACTTGTCCAGGGTCACATAGCTGGTTAGAACCCATGCTTTTTATTCAGTGTCATGTTCGTTCTGTAGGTGAATAAGTGAAATTGAGAGAATATTTGACTTTGAGACTCTAACCTGTCTTTTCTATGTAGACTTTTATTCGATGGGAAATGTCATTTCTACCTAGACTCTTATTCCATGGAAATTGATGTTTATGTTTAAAATAGTAAATATCTTAGAAGTTATGACATTTGCTTGGACAACAAGTGACTAAAATGATAACTTTTAAGTATTTTCTAAGAAAATACATTGTGGACAATGTAAAGTTGAGGTTAATCAAAAGCAGAAAAATGAAAACATAATGAAGACTCAATAAAAAACAGAAGACCTATTAAGGTTTAAAACATGATTCTGAGTCTTCCAGATTTCTCATGAGAGGCCGTGTCTACCTTGGTACCGTGGTAGAAATTGTTCTCTAAGAATAGTCTATGAATTCTTTTTCAATTAGATACTAACACTCTTGATTATTGGTTGAGTTCTAAGCCTTATACTGGATGTTTTGCATGTTCCATTGGGCACCACTGTTCTCTTAGGTTAGAGTCTCCTTTTTTGCCCTCTGAAGCAGAAATGGCCTTTAGTAGCCATCCCTGAAGGTGGACACAATGGAGGGGAAGAAGAATCATTTTTTTATTTTCATTTTGGCAAGTTAAAAGTACCTTACTGAATCAGTGTTTTGGGATTTGGGTTAAGGTTCCAATATCCAAAAGTAATAAATAATTGACACAAAGTTAAATATCTGTATTCCACATGGCATGAAACTATTGTTGTCTTTGTGGGTAGTCACATCCTGGCCGTAGAGTGACTTTTCTTCCTAGGAGCTTGCAGAACTTCATCCAGCAACATTCTAGTTGGGGGTGGGCATACAAACGTGGACAAAGCACTGTTCTTGAAAGGTACCTTCCCTGACTGCTTTAGCTTACAGGAATCTCTCCCCTTTTCCCCAGTACACATAGTACTTCATTCTACATCATTCTGCATTACTTTGTAATATGCATAACTTGTCTTGTCTGAGACACTGTAAGCTTTTTTAGAGCGGTGCTTTTATTTTTGTAAATTCAGATATTTATTAATTTGTTGCCAAGTCAGAGCAATGATCCGTTCAATAAATGTTTACTGAGCACTTACTATATGCCAGACACAGTTCCAGGTACTAGGGATATAGGTGTGAAAGATTCAGGAAAAGCCCCTTCCTTCATGAGTCTTCTATTCTGATGGTGAGGGTGGGAGGAAACCCTAAACACACAACATGAGTTAAGAGAGAGATACACAATATTAAGAAAATATAAGGGAGAAGAAGAGTAAACAAGGGGAAAAGAAGTTGTTTCTTTAGATAGGATGATCATAAAAAGGCTCTTTAAAAGTGACCTTTAAGCTAATACTTAAATAATGAGAACAAACCAAGAATGGAAAGATTAGGGGTAGGGAAGGAATGTCCAAGGCAGATAGTTCATGAGGGGGAGAGTGATATGAAGCAAGTTGTGAGTGATAACAACAGGCTGAATCATGCAGGGCCGTATAGGGCCATGGAGGAAAGGAGTTTGGATCGTGTTCAAATGGAAACAGGAAGCCAGTATAAGGTTTTGGGGAACAGAGTGGTATTATCACTTTGGCTGTATTGGGAGAAAACATTGTAGATAGACATGAATGGAAGCCAGCTCTTCATATATTTTATTGTCTTCTATAGATCTGGATGGAAAGCAATCTTCTTGGTGGGTCCCTTTGGATCATGTGGGTTTTTTTGTGCGTGTATGTGTATGAGGGTGTCTTGGGGAGGAGTAGGATGTGTATTATTCTCCTATATGCAAGGGTAATTAGAGATACGGGAGGCACTGATTGAGTCAAAAAGGATCTTGATGCCTGAGGGAACAATAGAACTTGAAAGAAAAGACAGACTATATTTGAGAGAGGAAGTCAAGCAGGCATGATGGGGCAGGCAGGTGACCAGGGAGAGGAAGAGGACAGACCTGGACCTGGGCAGGCAGGGACTCACTATGATACGGGTGGGTTGAAGGCCGACTTGAGATAGTTTAATGAACACAATGAATTTCCATGGTTTCTTTTTTCCTCCTTTTGTTGGGCCAAAGGTAATATGGGCTAGAGTGATGTGGTCTAATATTATGTAGTCACGTATACATAAAGTACACTTACGTACTTTTCATATATTGTCATGTATTCGTCCCAGCAATTTCAAGTTGAGTACTCCTCTTCCACAACCCCTTATCCAAAACCCTCGGGGATAGATGGGTCTTGGAATTAAGAATTCTTCAGACGTTAGTTAAGATAATATGATGCATGTACTAGATGTTACCTAATGCCCTATTGGAGTCTGGGGTGGCACCCTGTAATGAAACACATTAATATATTTTTTTTTACAGAGAAATAGTTAATTTACAATGTTGTATTAGTTTCAAAGGTATAGCAAAGTGATTCAGTTATACAATTCTTTTTCAGATTCTTTTCCATTATAGGTTATTATTGAGTATAGTTCCCTGTGCTATACAGTAGGTCCTTGTTTTTTATCTCTTTTATATAGTAGTGTGTATATGTTAATTCTGAACTCTAATTTATCTCTCCCAAACATACTAATATTTCTGCAGCAAAACATATTGTTATTCACACAATATGGGAAACATTAAGAATATAAGTAACCTCACATCAGTTCAGATGAGGTTTGCAAATAAGAGAATTTGTGCTAAGCTTTCAAAAAGCTTCCCATTTTCAAAGTTTTTTTTTTTTTAATTTAGAATCAAGAGATTTTTACTAAGGAGGAAATTAAGGTTTAAGGAATTTAAGTGACTTGTTAAATAGTAGGGCTGGAATTTGAACACCGCCTTGGCTGACCACCAACTCTGTGGTCTTAATCACATTATACCACTTCTATAGAAATGATGACTGCTGTTTATAAATAGCTGTCCTGTATATAAAAGCACATACATGTGTATTGAGAGATAGATAGCTATAAAGGAACTACAGTAAAAAATGCCTGCTAATAACTTTAAAATCTAACCATTTTTTGTGGATGAGTACTATGTCTCTGTAAATTGTTTTATATTGTTTCTAGCATAGTACCAGCTATAATATTAATAATGACAAAATTATCTTGCGATACGTTGAAGATTTAATTATGATAAATCTAATTAATGACAATTAAATGACTTAATTTTGATAAATGAACTAAATTATGATAAATTTTAAGGACCACATTTTCTCCATTATCCTGCTAATTAACAGAGAAAATTTTGCATAATTATAGATGAAAACAATCTCATTTATCTTAACAGAACTTTAGAACATAAATTCAAGGAGTTGTTTAGGCTGGAGGCCATTGTCTATATTGAGTATTTGCTCTACTGGAAATAGCCAGCTAAACAGTATGGGGCTCTGCAAGCAGGGGATGAGGATATTCTAGATTAAGGGAGAACATTGCAGAGATGGAAAGTTCTAGAAAGTTCTGAAAATGCTAAGATTGTGGTTATTAGAGCATTTAACATGCATTTAATGTGGCGACCAAATGACTTTTTTTCTTTCCTGAGATTCTTTTAGGACTGTTTTCTATCTTAAAAGTTACCAGAGAAATATTAGTTTGACTGAAATATACTGATTTTGAGCAGGCAGAGTTATCGTGCTAAAGAAAAGTAATTTTTAAAAACATTATCTATCTTTTGATTATTTAATTTCATAACTTTATTTCAGACTATTCTATTCCATGTATGTATGTGTATGTGAGTCTGTGATTGTCTGTGTGTGTGTGATGTACAGTCGATCCTCATTACGTGCGGGAGTTATGTTCTCTAAAGTTGCCATGAATACTGAATTAGCAGATACTGAACAGTGTTCCTAGGGGAAATACAGGGTGAGGTTCTACTAAGCCTCTGGTCACCACATTTTTGTCAAGTGATCAGTACATAATTTTGTTTTTCAAAACCTTATTTAATACGTAGTGTTGATTCATTAGCATTGAACTCAGGACCAACAGCACTTTAACTCATGGCTGAACAAATTCATCTAACACGTGTATTTCCTCTGTGAGACATGTCACAGCCCTCTCGGGCTTAGGGACACTAGCCAGCGCTTCAGCACTACACAGGGAGGGGAGTCATTTTAAACAGCGAAATCACCAACAGAGAGCACACACATGAGAAAAACGTGTCACTAACCAGACCATGAAAAGGGCTCTTGTTTACAGTATGAGACCTTAAACAAGAAGACAGAGAATCGCCCTGTCCTACCTCAGGTGGGAACATGACAGGTGACTCTGTGCAAGTCTGTGAATGACCGTGAAAGCACAGGTATTGATTTTGTGGTTACAAATAACATTTTAATGAGTAAGAAATTCACAAATCAGGAATCCACAAGTAATGAAGATGGACTGTGTAAGAATGCACCTGTGACATGTTTTGGTTAGTACACGGTTGGAATTCTCTCTTGTTATGTTCTGTCTTTTAATTTATGATACTGTTACCGAATGCAAGTGTGCCCAATGCACAGTGAGGCCAAACAAACATAAACATTGGAGTTTGGAGCAGAGAAAGGTTTATTGCAGGGACACGCAAGGAGACGGGTGGCTTACGCCCCCAAAACCCCAAACTCCCTGAAGGGTTTCAGCAAATCACTTTTAAAGGCAAGGTGAGGGAGAGGCGTGGTTAGTTGTTGCAGGCTTCTTGGTGTGGGAATCCTTTGTTCTTGCAGCTGTCCCTGTAAGTCAGGTTGTGATGTTTCCGTAAACTTCCAACAAGGCAAATGTTATTCTCTGTTCTTCAACTTTTCCCCTCTGTATGAATGGACTCTTAAAGGTCAGAGCCCTGAGGAAAGGCTATCCTGTATATTTCAGGCTATAGGCAACATTCTTTTACAAAAGATGCAGAGCCAGCATGACTAAGCACAGGCAACAAAGCACAAGGGTTAAAGTAAAAGGAACAGATCTAAGATGGAGTCAGATTTGTTCTTCCCTGTTACAGTACTTGGTGGATAGCCAAGCCCATTCTGTACCTCCATTTGTTATCAATCGTAGGCAGATATCTCTAAGGGCAATATTTATCATCTTCTATATACATGTGTGTCACATACCTGAGTATTTAAGCGCAGGCATATTTAAGAACATGTGTATTACTTGTATATACGTACAGAGACAGAGCAAGTGAGAGAGTGAGAGTGAAAGAGAGAGACGGTGAGAGTCCTGACATATTGATGAACAGAAGAAAGTAATTTTTGAAATAATGAATGTCCTAAGTATTCATGCATAAAAATTCTTTGAAGTACATAAAGTTAATTTACCCTCTTCTGTTTATAGACAATTAAAATGAAAAGGCTTTGTAATTAATATAATCTTAATATTATTTTAAAAGGCAGTTAATGTGAAGCCATCCATTTTCTGACGTAGTTAATTCAGTTTTTGCCACACTTGTAGCTACTGAATTGGTGCTTGGCTTTGCTTTTTTTTTTCCCTCCTTCTTAATATAAAAGTCAGTGGAATGTTTGCTTAGTATATTACCAACTCAATTCTTTGTTCATTTATCAAACTTAATTTATGCCTTCTAGTAACACTGAATAGCACAGGAAAGTAAATATAGTAATCAGGTGGCCTTTTCCGGGAAATTCTGCATTCGATCGTTAATAAGATCTAGAATTGAGGCCTCTTGGAACTAAATTCTCTAGGTTTGTATTATATTTTGTACTTAGAGATTTTTCATTGCCATATTTTGAGATCACAGAAATACTTGTTCATTTTAATTTTTTGTCTGTTTAAAAAACTAATTGGGAATAGGGAATAAAAAATGGGTGCACTGTCCATCCCCTAAACTTTAGGCTCTAACTCATTGCCTCAAACATCAGTTCAACAAATACTAATGCAGATCACTGTGCTACATATTGTTGAGAGAGTGGCTGAAATCGAGGGATGACTCTTCCCTCTCTCAGGACACTCTATAGGGAGGGAGAGGCAAGATTGGCGTGACTAGAACACAGTGTAGAGTGGAAAGGTTATCCAAGAACTAGCAACAAGGACTATGAATTGATAAATGAGGCTGATGTTGAAGGAGAACAGAAAAGAGAGCATTTAGACTGGGATGTGTATTCCAAGTAGCATCTGTTAGGTAGGAAGAGAGAGTGTGGTTCTTCAGCAGATCTTGCTGAAGCAGGGCATTCTTGAAGGTAAATCGTGGTGTGGCAAATTTTCGCAAGGCTGCAGTGGTGATTGGGACATAATGGTTCAGGTCTTGGAAACAAGGTAATATGGTAGGACTTTAATAAATAGGCAATAAAGAGCTATTGCAAAATATTGAGCTAGTAAACTCAGAGCCTCAAATTCCCTCTAGCAATGGCATTTAGAAAGACTAGAAGAGATGAGATATTAGTGGCAAAGGAACCAGTTAGGAATTGTGTGAGTGGTATCAGGAGACCTGAAACAGAGAAGATTTGAACTAGGAACATGGAGATGAATGTGAGCGACATTGTCGAGAAAGAATATGTTTTTAAATTTTTATTTATTTTTATTTATTTTTGGCTGTGTTGGGTCTTCGTTTCTGTGCGAGGGCTTTCTCTAGTTGCGGCAAGTGGGGACCACTCTTCATCGCGGTGCGCGGGCCTTTCACTATCGTGGCCTCTCTTGTTGCGGAGCACAGGCTCCAGACGCGCAGGCTCAGTAATTGTGGCTCACGGGCCCAGCTGCTCCGCGGCATGTGGGATCTTCCCAGACCAGGGCTTGAACCCGTGTCCCCTGCATTGGCAGGCAGATTCTCAACCACTGTGCCACCAGGGAAGCCAGAATATGTTTTTAATGTAGAAAATACTGTTCATTTGGCTGAAGAATTCTTTGCCCCAACACTGAGTTTTTGTCGAAAATTTACTGCTAGAGGTTGTTGTTCACGTTTTATGTAGGGTGGGGAAATGTTTATTATTTGTTTCTCTGCAGTTTTGCCAGTTGTACTTATCTGTGATATTAATCAGATATTGTATATGAATGATCCATTTCTGAGTAACAGGGACAAAATAAACTTGCACTTAATATATTTAGTAGTGAAGCTTTAGAAATATCCCTATTAAAATTTGGAGCAGACTTCCCTGGTGGTGCAGTGGGTTAAGAATCCGCCTGCCAATACAGGGGACACAGGTTCCATCCCTGGTCTGGGAAGATCCCATGTGCCGCGGAGCAACTAAGCCTGTGTGCCACGACTACTGAGCCTGCATGCCACAACTACTGAAGCCCGCGTGCCTAGACCCCGTGATCCGACACAAGAGAAGCCACTGCAATGAAAAGCCCATGCACCGCAAAGAAGAGTAGCCCCCGCTCCCCGCAGCTAGAGAAAGCCCGCATGCAGCAACGAAGACCCAACCCAACGCAGCCAAAAATAAATAAATAATTAAAAAAATAATTTGGAGCTAGTCAAGAATCCTACTGTTATCTCTTTTTTTAAGTATTGTACCAGAAGTTCTAGCCAACGTAATATAATAATAAAAGGAGAAACAAGATACACAAATTAGAAAAGGTTAGAGATGATTGTCTATGTAGGAAGCCCTGGGGAATGTAAATACTGTGAGAACAAAGAACACACAAGATTATGTTGAAGAATAACAACAAAGTTTGGAGACCTGTTCTACCAGCTGGCAAGATTCATTATTTATTAAATTACAATAAGTGTATAACCAGGCAATGTGCAGGCGTAAAAAAAATGACCAGTGGAACAGAGTACAGAACCATGAAACAGATCTAGATATGTATAAAAACCTTACATAGGGAACTATACTCAATATTTTGTAATACCTATAAGGGAAAAGAATCTGAAAAAGACGATCTCTCTATCTGTATATCTGAATCACTTTGCTCTACACCTGAAACTGACACAGCATTGGAAACTAACTATACTTCAATAAAAAATTATCAAACCCTAAAAAGAAAATAGGGCAGAGTTGACATTACAAATGAATTGGGAAAGGGTGAGCTAACCCTTAAATTCTAAGTGGACTAAAGACTTAGATAAATAAGTCACAAAACATGAAATATAGGAGGATATCTTTCTGATCATAGGAAGGGAAGCATTTAAAAATACACAGAGACAACTGACAAAGGATTAATCTCCAAAATATACAAGCAGCTCATGCAGCTCAATATCAAAAAAACAAACAGCCCAATCCAAAAATGGGGAGAAGATCTAAATAGACATTTGTCCAAAGAAGATGTACAGATTGCCAACAAACACATGAAAGGATGCTCAACAACACTAATCATTAGAGAAATGCAAATCAAAACTACAATGAGGTATCACCTCACGCCAGTCAGAATGGCCATAATCAAAAAATCTACAAACAATAAATGCCAGAGAGGGTGTGGAGAAAAGGGAACCCTCTTGCACTGTTGGTGGGAATGTAAATTGATATAGCCACTATGGAGAACAGTATGGAGGTTCCTTAAAAAACTAAAAATAAAACTACCATATGACCCAGCAATCCCACTACTAGGCATATACCCTGAGAAAACCATAATTCAAAAAGACACATGCACCCCAATGTTTATTGCAGCTCTATTTACAATAGCCAGGACATGGAAGCAACCTAAGTGTCCATCGACAGATGAATGGATAAAGAAGAAGTGGTACATATATACAATGGAATATTACTCAGCCATAAAAAGAAATGAAATTGAGTCATTTGTAGTGAGGTGGACGAACCTAGAGTCTGTCATACGGAGTGAAGTAAGTCAGAAAGAGAAAAACAAATACCCTATGCTAACACATATATATGGAATCTAAAAAAAAAAAAAGGTTCTGATGAACCTAAGGGCAGGACAGGAATAAAGATGCAGATGTAGAGAATGGACTTGAGGACACGGGGAGGGGGAAGGGTAAGCTGGGAAGAAGTGAGAGAGTGGCATGGACATATATACGCTACCAAATGTAAAATAGATAGCTAGTGGGAAGCAGCCGCATAGCACAGGGAGATCAGCTCAGCGCTTTGTGACCACCTAGAGGGGTGGGATAGGGAGGGTAGGAGGGAGACACAAGAGGGAGGGGATATGGCGATATATGTATATGTATAACTGATTCTCTTTGTTATACAGCAGAAACTAACACACCATTGTAAAGCAATTATACTCCAATAAAGATGTTAAAAAAAAATACACAAAGAGCATGAACTATAAAAAATTTTGACAAATGCAATTGAAGTAAAATTTTAAATTATTGAACAACAACAACGACAACATCTCCCATAAACATAGTTGAAATGCAGGCTACAGAGTAGAAGTAGATATTTGCCACATATGGGACTGACAAAAGATCACATACAGAATTTAGAAGAACTCCTTATATTCATCTAGAAAAGAAACGGGTCAAGACAAGTCAGAGAGGAGGGAACTCTTATGGTAAGTCAACAGAAGAAAGAAAAAGGGAAAGATGGCCCAACCTCACTAGTAACCAAGAAAATGCAAATTAAAATTTACATCTATATGGTTAGCATAAACTTTGAAAATATGTATATAACATGTATTGGCAAGAATTTGGAAAAGCAGGTTTTAAATATGCTTATATTACTATGAGTTGAAATATATTACTATGAGTTGAAACAGGTTTTAAATATGCTTATATTACTATGAGTTCCAGTAGCTCTCTGGAAGAGCAATTTGAAAAGTTATAGTACACAGAGCTATGCCACTTTTCAAAATATGTTCTAGAAAATAACCCACTACTAGTGCATAAAGAGATAGGTCCGGAGTGCTTGTTGCATCATTATTTATAATGGTAAAATTTACTATAAATGGATACGGAAATTCTGGATGTAATCAGATAATGAACTAAACACCTATGAAGAGGAACCAGTTGTAACATGGAAGAATCTCAAAAACACAGTCTTGAGGGGAAAAAAGGCAAGTGTGTCATTGCTCATATAAAGTTTAGAAATATAGAAAAATATATTATTAACAGACATATCTATATGGTAATATCAATAGTATAATAATAGGCATGGGAATGATAAACACCAGCTTAGGGTAGTGAATACAGCTGGAGAAGAAGAGATGGAATTAGGATACAGAAGTGCTTCAACTGTATATCTAATATTTTTACCCAATATAACTGAAAGCAAAAATGGAATGTTTTGAAATTTAATAAAACTGGTTCAGGGATACAGGGACATGTCATTCTCTATAACATTCTAGACAGTAATGATATTTCATTGAAAAATGGTGTTAAATAAAGTCCACCTGTATTGTTGCTGATGCAGGACTTCTCAGAACCTTTATTAAACAAGGATGTACTAAGAGGCAAATGTAGTGTGCAGTGCTCCTCAAACACATTTGCCCAGGGAATTAATTTTGAAGGTATATATTGAGACACTAGATCATTGAAGGACAGGTAGGAGAAATGCAAATCTAGAGATGGACAATGCTGTGGCATTCTTTTTCAATGCAAGTCAATTAGGTCTGGACAAACATCTGCCTTGTGGTCAAACTATTTAACCAAAATGGGTGAGGCTTTGTTAAATATGGTTTAGTTTTGGGGGATTTAATGGAAAAGCTATTCAAACTTTTGCCATAAAATATCTGTAGAATTTAAAAGATTTCAATAGATAGTTTACAGTTTTATTGAGTGTAATTTCTATTCCATGAATTTTTTCTGAGTGTACAATTAAGTGATTTTTTTGTTAAATGTACAGAGTTTTGGCGCCATCACCAAGGTCTAGTTTTAGAGCATTTCTATCACCCCCAGGCAACAACTGATTTGCTTTCTGTCTCCATAAATTTGCCTTTTCTGGATATTTCATACAAATGAAACCATACAGTATGTAGTCATGTGAATCTGCCTTCTTTCACTTAACATAATGTTTTTGAGGTTCATCCATGTTGTAGTATGTGTCAGTAATTTGTTCCTTTATATTGCTGAATGGACTACTGTCCATTGCCTGGATATACTACGTTTGGTTTATCCATTCACCAGTTGATGGTCATTTGAATTGTTTCTAGATTTTGGCTGTGAGTATTGATGCTATGAAATTCATGTACAAGTCTTTTGTAGACATGTGTTTTTATTTCTCTTGGGTAGATTCATAGGAGTGGAATTGTTGGGTCATTGAACATTTATGTTTAACTTCTTATACTGCCAAACTATTTTTAAAGTGTTTGTGTCACTGCACATTTTTACCAGTAATGTATGAGGGTTCCTGTTTCTCCACATCCTTGCCAAAACTTATTACTGTCTGTGTTTTGATTATAGCCATTAAGTGGCTGTGTTGTGGTGCCTCAGTGTGGTTTTAATGTGCATTTTCCTAATGACAAATGATATTGAATGCCTTTTCATGTACTTATTAGCTATTTGATGTCTTCTTTGGTGAAATGTCTATTCAAGTCTTTTGCCGTATTTTAAATTGGATTATTACTATAATTGAGTTATAAGAGGTATAGTCTGGATACAAGTCCTTTACCAGATGTAAGATTTGCAAATTATTTTTCTGTATGAAAGAATTTAAAGTTGGGCTTTATTTTCATGTGTATCATATCTCTCCCATGATCTTAATTTGGACAGTAAAAGAAGATCATTATCACTGTAGCTGATACTTTAGGTAGTTAGAATTTTTGTGCTCCTATAACTTATTTGCCCTTTTTCTTTTTAACAGACAATTTAAATCTAATGAAAAACATTGATTCAGACTTATTAGAAGTCATGCATTCCTATTACCGGTGATTCTGTCAAAGTAATTATATTGACTCTCCACATTTATCCAAAAATATAACCATTATTCAAAACATTCTTTGAGGTTTTCTCATGGTTTGCATTCGGAGTGAGCGTGAACCCCCTGCACACAATGTACGTACACAAAGTCACACGCGCTCATTCTCTCTGCTTCAAACTCTAAGTACATATTTTGCCAATTGCAGATAGTAGTTGGGCAAACTCCAGTTGGCAAGATTAGCATCTCATGGAAAATGGGATTTAGTGAGACAATAATAAAAAGTACTCCTAAATATGCTTTAAAAAACAACAGTAAGTAACAATTCTAGACGTTAAATGTGTCTAAAGGAACTAGATTCATCAACATGGAAATTTGCTGGGGCAGGTAACTGTCCTCCTGAATCACCTTTGCAGCCTGTCTGGGAGACATTGCTGCATTGACACAACCCAGTTGGGTGCATTCTCTCACAGTGGTTTTATTTTTTGCAGACTGCTCCTCTTAAAAAAAGAAAAAAAAAAAAAAAAGCTTTGCAACTCACCCTTACTGGCTTGAAATGAATGTCCTTTACACTTGAATATGCCTTTTGTTTCATTTTCAAAAGTCTCTCCAAAAGAAAACCTTGTATAAACACCTGGCATTTCACAAATTATTGTGTTGCTTAAGGGCACTTTTCCTGGGCCTTGTCTTTTATTCATATATTGAAAGGGCAGAGCATAAACAGATCACTTTTGTGTGCTCGCCCCTCACATGGTGTAAGCGGTGGGGCAGGGAGAATAACACATATTCTTTGATGTGTTCTTTTTATTCTGTTGAAGGATACATTTGAAAAAGGAAAATTCATAACTTTCGTACAGATATAAAATAAACATGTGTTAAAGATTTCATTTAACCTCTTCTCAAAAAGGGCAGTATGCAGATGTTGCAATGTTCGAAGGAGAAGTCAAAGAATCTCAAACTGATATGGAACAAAGAGATGTTGAAATGAATTTACAAGAAGAGGTGAAACTGGCTTTTTCCGTGGTGGGGTGGGGAGGAGACGGGGGACAATGCATGGCATTTCATTGGAGAAATCCAGTACAGTTTTTTGCTTATTCCAAATTTCTGTACAGTCTTAAGCAGGGGTTGTCAATTTTTTTCTGTAATGTGCCAGATAGTAAATATCTTAGGTTGACAGGCCTGTGGTCTCTCACTCTACTCTGCTGTTGTAACATGAAAGCAGCCATAGACAATATGTGAACAAAAGGGCATGATGATATTTGAATAAAACTTTATCTATGATCACAGAAATTTGCATTTCATATTATTTTCACGTGCCATGGAACATTATTCTTTCTTTAAAATTTTTTCCCCGATCCAATTGGAATTATGAGCCAAATTTGGATAACTTCTAATCAACAGGGAGTAACCTGAAAAACTCATAAGTAAAATTAACACAGCTTTTACAAAGTACGTGATTTATGGTAATAAATTACCATACAAGATAGCATAAATCTATCTATCTATCTATCTATCTTCTGTCTATAAATATAAATATATAATAGCAATAAGAGAACAACAATAAAACGTCATGCTGAAACAGCCAGAAAAATCATGATTGGCTGAGTAAAGATTACTAGACCTTGTCGTTGACTCAAGTTCTCTCACCCCAGTTTATTGCTTACTTTGATAATAAGACTCCACTCCATGTGATCAGTTCAAAATTGCCTGAGTCCTGAAGTGATTCTCTTTCAGAATTTCCTTTACCAAACTCACATGGAGTTCCAAACATACAGTGGAACTGTAGACATGAGTATTTTCCTTTTATTAAATAATATTTTTTTTTTTTTATAGCTACTTTATTTATTTATTTTTGGCTGTGTTGGGTCTTCGGTTCGTGCGAGGGCTTTCTCTAGTTACGGCAAGTGGGGGCCACTCTTCATCGCGGTGCGGGGACCGCTCTTCATCGCGGTGCGCGGGCCTCTCACTATCGCGGCCCCTCCCGTTGCAGGGCACAGGCTCCAGACGCGCAGGCTCAGTAGTTGTGGCTCACGGGCCCAGCTGCTCCGTGGCATGTGGGATCTTCCCAGACCAGGGCTCGAACCCGTGTCCCCTGCATTGGCAGGCAGATTCTCAACCACTGCGCCACCAGGGAAGCCCCTAAATAATATTTTTTAAATTGCACGTGTAAAACAATCAAAACAATCCTTGTGAATAAACTTTTACCAGTTGTCATCCACTCGTTGGCTGAATCAACTGATGATTCCATGAATCAGGAGAAGCTATAAAATTACATTTTTATATATTCATGTTTCTATTGTCTATTACTGTGGTTTGCAACTACTAGGAATGTAGTAGGGTCATCAGATATATTCTTGGGGGTCCGTGGGCTCTTAATAGGTTTTAAAATAGGTATTTTTATTTTTACGAATGATCTAATAAAATTATAAGCATATGTTCTATTATCTGGTTTCCCATTTTATGTCCAAGTACTGCTATACGGTTTTTGTTTCTATACTTAACGTTTATTTTTTTAGTGGGCTTTAGCCCAAGTTTTAAAGTGTAACGTTTACCATAATATTGGACCTGATCTCAGATGGCGTCGGCCTGCAGCGCCTTGAAGCAGGGTTTCGGTTCGCAGCCAGTGATTGAGGTCCGGTGGTGGCAGTGAGAGCACTGCGTCCTAGCCACTAGACCAGTGGTCAGTGACAAGGCCCCGGCCCTACGGCTTTGCAGAAAAAGAATTCCCACGAAGACGGAAAGTAGTGAAACAAAGTATTTATTAGGGAAAAAGAAGTACAGTACGTGTGGATAGACACACGGGCGGGCTCAGAGAGAGAGCTGTGCTCTCGTGGCAGTCTTGAATCACTTTTATGGGGCATTTCTTCCGTGTTTCCTTTGACCAGTCATTTTGATTTGCCTGGTTTAAAGTCCACATTTGATATATCTCAGGCTCTTCCCATGTGTGCGCGTGCATCTCTTAGGCAAGATGGATTCTACCGAAGAGGCCTATGGGTAGATTTGGCCACTTAGCATCTCTCCCCTTCGGACGTCCAAGGAGCCTTTCTATGCATGTGTAGTTGGGGAGGTCTCTTGACTTCGAGAATGAGAAATACGTGCTCTCTTTTCTTCTATCTGGGCAGGGCCCAGCCTCCTCTCTCAATTGTCCTGTTATTCTCATACTTGGACTGTCGGTCCACAGGGAATGAACTCAAACCGTTTGCCCTGAGGGCCCATCTATCTCCTGCCTCTGTCCAACTATGATCTTTGGCTCCTTGTTGTGGGGTGTACAAATATATTCTAGAGCAGGGGTCAGCAATCTTTCTGTAAAGGGCCAGAGAGTAAATATTTTAGGTTTTAAGGTCTCCATCACAACTGTGCAACTTGGCATTTGTAGCGTGAAAGCAGCTCTAGACAATATGTAAATTAATGAGTATGGCTGTGTTCTAATAAAACTTTATTTACAAAACCAGGTGATAGGTTGAATTTAGCACAAGGGCCTCAGTTTGCTAACTCCTATTCCATAGCATCTGATGATTCTAAAAAGTCTAAGAAAAATCTAATTATATACTACTTTAACAAAATTATTCTATAAATTAGGAATAATAAATTTAGGAAGTTATTATTTGTTTGACAGCATGATCCTTCCTTCATAGAAGTACAGTTTAAAATTAGGTCATTATTAATGCTTTATGTTAAAATAAAGAATTCTAGGTTTTAAAAATTTGTTTGTTTTCAATTAAAAGCTCGTTCTTGAAGAAAACTGGCCTGCATTCTACAAGTTTTTTACATAGACTACGGGTAGTTTTTCTTTTTGACTCGGCCATAACCCATATATATATTTGAATAACCAAATAAATTGCTAAACATATCCCTAGATTATAGGACATACCCTTTCATGCTCATCTTGCAAGTGAAGGATTTTTAGATGTCAGCCAAATCAAAGCTGTTTGGATGAAGAAATTTCATAGTTAAAGTGAATTTGTGGGTCACACTTTGACAGACCAGAAAGAAAGTTTAAAAGCTCATCAGTTCCCCAAAAATCTATTTGCTCAATGGCTGATTTGCAGAATTTATCAAAATTATCATTTCTTTTTGAATATATCCAATAAATATTCAGTTGCTGAGTTAATTTTTATGAATGCATTGGCTTTTACAAGTACATTGTTTTTGTTTTTTTTTTTAAATAAATTTATTTATTTATTTATTTTTAGCTGTGTTGGGTCTTCGTTTCTGTGCGAGGGCTTTCTCTAGTTGCGGCGAGTGGGGGCCACTCTTCATTGCGGTGCGCAGGCCTCTCACTATCGTGGCCTCTCTTGTTGCGGAGCACAAGCTCCAGACGCGCAGGCTCAGTAGTTGTGGCTCACGGGCCCAGTTGCTCCGTGGCATGTGGGATCTTCCCAGACCAGGGCTCGAACCCGTGTCCCCTGCATTAGGCAGGCAGATTCTCAACCACTGCGCCACCAGGGAAGCCCAGTACATTGTTTTTTATTTACTATTTTTGATGAATCTAACAAATGTTTCATATGGGAATTATTTAGCTTATGGTAATCTCTTTTAAATTCTTTTTAAAGTCACTTTTGCTTTTATGTCTTTTAAAGGATCTTTTAAATTTTCAAGTAGCATTGATTTAGCTTATTTAATCATTTATTAATTTATAAATTTTATAGCAATTCATATCATAGGACTGTATTAATAGCTTTTAAATATTTCTGTGAATTTTAGGTTATTGGATTTTTGTCTTCATAGCAGTATTTTTAAGAATTATTTGGTTGAAAGGTAATTTTTTAAAAGGTCATAAGATGACTCAGTTTTCTTATGATTATACTTGTGAATATATTTAATATTCAGAAATTTGTAATTCATATTCAAATACAACCAAAATTAGAGTAAGATTTGATTTACAATGACCATAAACATGAATTTGCCTAAAAGATGTTCCAAAGCAAATAAATTGATTTAAAATGTTAACTATTTTGCTAGTAATTACAAAATCATGCTTGATATGACATTTGGTGAAATAAACTTACTTTAAGTCTGAAAGTATAAAAAAATGAAATTGCAAAGAATGTGAAAGAACTAAAAAAAAAAAAAAAAAAAGCCAAACCCAATTTCATCACATGTGAAGTGCTGAAATTTTAAATTTTAATTGATGGAAATAAAAAATTAAGGCTGATGTATTCATAACAGCTTCAAAAAAAGAATATATAGTCATTGACTATAATTTTTGTTTATTAACATTCCTTAGAAGGGTTGATACATTTGGAAAATGTTGGTGATAATTAGTTGATTTTTGGCAAAATCGATGTTGAGCTAGCAGAGATGGCCTAGTTAAGGGAGAAAAAACACCTTTGCTTGCCTTGAGGTGAAAAATTAATTGAGAGCATTAGAATCAATATTTCTGTGAAGCGAAATGAACATATTAAAGCTGGTGTTCACAGGTTTTCCATTGATTCAAGAAACTAGTAAATGCTTTCTTCTATTTTTCACCTATAGAAGTTCTGAGAAAAAATTGAGTCACTCTCCTCCTTACTGTATCAATAGCTGTTTGTATTGGTAACAGATCTACTTCCAGTTGTCAGAGGAAACCCTAGGACCCTTGTCATATATGCTCATAGAATAGCCCTTCTCATGAGTATTCTGCAGGTGGTCTTTCTGTTACTAAGTCCAAGGTCATTCTGCTCACTGCACAACAGGCCCATAAATCAAGAGACAAGTTGTTGGGGCAAGGAATAGAGACTTTATTTGGAAAGCCAGCAGACCAAGATGGTGGTGAACTTTTGTCCCAAAGAATCATCTTGCCCCACTTAGAATTCAGGCTTCTTTTATACTAAAAGAGGAAGGGGTGTGTTTGGTTGGTGCAAACTTCTTGGTGTCAGAATCCTTTGTTCTTGCAGCTGTCCTTGTAGGTCAGGTCATGATGCTCCTGTAAACCTCTAACAGGACAAATGTTATTCTCTGTTCTGCAACTTTTTATCTCTGTGTGAATGGAAAGGTGTTATAGCTTTAAAGATCAGAGCTTTGAGAATGGGCTATCCTGTATATTTCAGGCTCTAGGCAACATTCTTAACTTGTGGCAAAAGCAGTAGAATACAAAGATCAAAGTAAAAGAAGCAGATCCAATATGGAGTCAGATTTGTTCTTCCCTGTTACGTTTGTATGTCCTCATCATTAGATTCTAATTTCTTTTAGGTTCTGGCACTTCAGCCTAGTTAGAAGTTCCATGGTTCCATGGTTCCTTTATAGCAGTTAGGAGTTTACTCTCATTCATATTCATGTCTTTGTCTCTCTCACTCTCCCTCTCTCCCATCTTGCCAAGGGCAAAATTGAATGGATGCTTCACTAAATGTCCCACTCTTGGCTAGCCTAGGCTGTTTGTCTTTAGTAGATCAAGGATTTTTTTTTAATCCCAGCAGAAGTGTTTGAAAAAGTGTAAACAACCCAGGTGAATTAATTTGACCTTTGATGAGGTAAAAGGAATAAAATGTGTAAAACTGGCTTCTCTGAAGGGATTTTTTTTTTTCCCCAGAGTAGCTCTGTGGGAGATAAGGTGTGTCCAATTTATTTATAGCCAAAGAAATATAAACTGCATGGACACAAAGCCTTTAACGTGGAAGAAAATAAGATGATGTTGCAGGTTAGCTAATTTCTTTTTTTTATAGACTTTTTGTTAAAAAATAGATTTTATTTTATTTATTTTTGGCTGCACTGGGTCTTTGTTGCTGCACGTGGGCTTTCTCTAGTTGTGGCTAGCAGGGGCTACTCTTCGTTGTGGTGTGTGGGCTTCTCATTGTGGTGGCTTCTCTTGTTGCAGAGCATGGGCTCTAGGCATGCAGGCTTCAGTAGTTGTGGCACGTGGGCTTCAGTAATGTGGCTCGTGGGCTCTAGCACAGGCTCAGTAGTTGTGGCGCACAGGCTTTGTTGCTCCGCGGCATGTGGGATCTTCCTGGACCAGGGCTCGAACCGGTGTCCCCTGCATTGGCAGGCGGATTCTTAACCACTGCGCCACCAGGGAAGCCCCAGATTAGCTAATTTCTTAAAGTAACAAGTGGAAATGACAATGTGGCAATATGTGATAGACTTTAGAGTTTAGGACAGAGCACCCAAAAGAAATTCTGTCAACCTTTTCTTTCAAGCTTCCACTTAAAATCTCTCAAACCCAGCTTTATGGAGATGGGGTGGATTCTACAGATTTGCATGGCTTTATTTCAAGTATGTTGTGTGAGTTTTACTTTTATGGAAAAAAGAGATATATACCATATATATAAAATAGTGTTTTGCTATTTATTAATAAGTGGTTGCTGGCACTTTAATTGTCCATAATTTTATAGAATTACTTTCATTAACCCTGTGGACTGTTTTGAGGAATTGCCATGATCATATCTTAAAACTTTCAAGGAAACTTTTATATTTGTAAAAGAATAGTAATAAACTGTCCATTGAAAAATATTTTAAAGTTACAAAATTAAAACACAAATACACAATGCAAATAGTACAAACAGAATAAAAAGTAGAGTCCTCCTTGACTCCTGACTTCTGTACACACACACACACACACACACACACACACACACACACACACACACACATGCCCTTGCCTGGTAACCATGTTCCCCACCTGCAAAGGTTTTCGTGTGCATTCTTACACACCTTTGTTATGCATTTGCATTCATATACATAATATAAATGGATTCATACTTTGATATTTTGCAATTTTTTCCCCACTTCACATATCTTGTAGATCTTTCTATGCTAATAATATATATTTACTTCATTTTTAATACTAGCAAAATATTCCATAACATGGATAATTTATATAATGAAAGTAACCATAGTTTATTCCACAGTATTATAGTCCATAACATGGATAATTTATGTAATGAAAGTAGCCATAATTTATTCCATAGTATTATATATACTGCATCATAATATATTTCATATAGTAGATACATAAGGCATCAAATTCTGCTTGTTTTTTGGACGTTTAGGTTGTTTCAATTTGAACTATTCAAAAATGCTGCAATAAAACTGGGTTTATATATTCTGTTATACTTGTGCACTTCTGTAAGATAGAGTCCTAAAAGTGGAATTGCTGGGTCAAATCATATTCACCACTAATATTTTAATACCCTCTACAATTTTCCTGCTAGACTAATTATGTTCCCACTGAAATTGTGTGAGGATATCCATTTTCTCATAAGCTTACCACCAGTGTATTTTACCAGCCTCCTGAATGTTAGGAACAAAAAGTGATATATTGTTATGATTTTGATGTGCCTGATTAGTAATGAAGTTGAACCTCTTTCACATGTTATTTGTTCATTAGCATAATTTTCTTATCCTTTTATAGCTTTAACTAGTGGGCAAATTTAGCCTATTTATTTATTTAGTTTTTCTTCCACTTTTATTGAAATATAATTGACATACAGCCCTGTGTAAGTTTAAGGTGCACAGCACAATGATTTGACTTACAGACATCAAGAAATGATTACCACATTAAGTTTAGTGAATGTCCATCATCTCATACAGATACAAAATCAAAGAGATAGAAAACAAATTTTCTTTTTCATGATGAGAATTCAGGATTTTCTGTGTAACAACTTTCATATATAACATACAGCAGTGTCAATTATATTTACTATGTAATATATTACATCCCTAGTACTTACTTATTTGTACCTTTTGACCACCTTCATCCAATTCCTCCCCCCCCCACCTCCCCCCCCACCTCTGGTAACCACAAATCTGGTCTCTTTTTCTATGAATTTGTTTGTTTGTTTGTTTTTGAAGTATAATTGACCTACAACACTGTGTTAGTTCCTGTTACACAACATAGTGATTTGGTATTTCTATTCATGTAAAAATGATCGCCACAACAAGGCTAATTACCATATGTCACCATACAAAGATATTACGGAGTTATTTACTGTATTCCACATGCTGCACATAGCAATCTCTCTCTATATATGTGTGATTATTTTAAGTTGCTGATCTCTTAAGTTCAAACACATTTTAACAATCTTGCGTTTTTACTCCCCACACCCACATTTACTGTTTTTGACATTATATTTTACATCTTTTTGTTTTGTGTATCCCTTAACTATTTATTGTGGATATAGATGATTTTATTACTTTCATCTTTTAACCTTCCTACTAGCTTTATACCTGGTTGATTTACTTATTTAACTGTATATTTGCTTTTACCAATGAGATTTTTACTTTCATAATTTTCATGTTTCTAGTTGTGGCCTTTTCTTTTTTACTTAGAGAAGTCTCTTTAACATTTCTTTTAGAGCTGGTTTGGTGGTGCTGAACTCTTTTAGCTTTTCCTGGTCCATAAAACTTTTGATCTCCCTATCAACTCTGAATGAAAGCCTTGTTGGGTAGAGTATTCTTGGTTGTAGGTTTCTCCCTTTCATCACTTTAATATACTGTGCCACTGCCTACTGGCCTGCAGAGTTTCTTTTGAAAAGTCAGCTGATAGCTTTATGGGAATTCCCTTGTACTTACCTTGTTGCTTTTCCCTTGCACTTTTAGTGTTCTCTCTTTATCTTTAAATTTTCCTATTTTAATTACAATGTGTCTCAGTGTGGAGCTCTTTGAGTTGATCCTGTTCGGGACCCTCTGTGCTTCCTGGACCTGGATGTCTGTTTCCTTTCCCAGGTGAAGGAAGTTTTCAACTATTACATCTTCAAATATGTTCTCTGCCCCTTTCTTTCTTCTCCATCTGGGACCCCTTTAATGTGAATGTTAGTGCACTTAATGTTGTCACAGAGGTCTCTTAAACTGGCCACTTCTTTTTCTTTTTTTCTGTTCAGCTTCAGTGATTTCCACTACTCTGTCTTCCAGCTTGCTGATCTGTTCCTCTGTATCACTTAGTCTACTGTTGATTCTTTCTAGTGTATTTTTGATTTCAGTTATCGCATTTTTCATCTCTGTTTGGTTGTTCTTTATATTTTCTAACTCTTTGTTAAAAACTTCTAGCTTGTCACTCTGTTCATCTAATCTTCTTCCGAATTCTTTGCACATATTTATGATCATTACCTTGAACTCTTTATTGGGTAGATTACTTATCTCCACTTCACTTAGTTCTTCTTCTGGGATTTTATCTCATTCCTTCATTTGGAACACATTCCTCTGTCACCTCCTTTTGCCCAGTTTGCGGTTTTTATTTCTATGTATCTGGTAGCTTGGTTACATTTCTCGACCTTGGAGAAGTGGCCTTATGCAGGAGACACCCTGTGTGTCTCGCAGCAGTGTGCTCCCCTCTGGTCATCAGAGATATATGGTCTGGGGTTGCTCCCTATGTGGGCTGCATGGATCCTTCTGTTGTAGCAGGCTGACTATTGTCAGTGGTCTGGTAGGCATGGCCTGTCCCCAGTCTGGCTGGTTGCCAGGCCCTGCTTGTGCAGAGGCTGCCAGCCACTGGTTGGTGGGGCTGAGTCAAAGGCTGTTAGCTGCAGGACCCTGGGGGTTCCTGGGTCTAGTGTTGACCTTAGTGGGTGGACCTGGCTTCTGGAGTGAGTGGTCGTGTGTTAGGGGTCCCGGATGTAGTATCGGCCTACTGGTGGGTGAGGCCAGTTCCTGACATGGCTGGTTGCTGGGTCTGGGGTGTCCCCAAACTGGTGTTGGCCTGCTGGTGAGTTGGGCTGGATCCCAGGGCAGCCGGCTGAAGAATCCAAGGTGTCTTGGAGCTGGTACCAGACTACTGGTGGGTGGGACTGGGGCCCGGAGGTTCCCAGGGCTGGTGCCAGCCTGATGGTGGGTGGCTTGGGTCCTGGAATGAGAGGCTGCGGGGCTGTGGTGGTCTTGGGCCTAGTGTCTGCCCACTGGTTGGCAGGGCCAAGGCCCAAGGTCTCAGGCTGCAGGGCTCTGGAGGTCCCAGAGTTGGTGTTTCTGGCTGAGGGGACAGGTCCTGGGCCCTCTGGTGGACAGGGCTGGGTCCTGGGGCAGCTGTGGACTCAGGGAGCCTTAAGGCAGTTGGCCTGAGGGCCTGGGGGTGGATCAGGCTGTGTCCCCACCCGGTTAGTTGCTTGGCCTGAGGTGTCCCAGTACTTGTGCTGACAATCTGGTGGTTGGGGCCGGGTCCAGGTGCTAATAAGCTGAAGGGAGGACTCTGGAATGACCCTTGTCAGCACTAGTGTCCACGTGGTAGAACAAGCTCCCTGAAATGGCTGCCACCAGAGTCTGTGTCCCCAGGGGGAGTTCCAGTTGCCTCATGCCTCCCTGGGAGGCTAAGATCAGCAGGGGGGTCTGACCCGGGCTCCTTTCAATTTACTGCTTCTGCCCTGGGTCCCAGAGCGTGTGAGATTTTATGTGTGCCCTTTAAGAATGAACTTACCTACAAAACAGAAATAGAGTCACAGATGTAGAAAACAAACTTATGGTTACCAGGGGGTAAGGTGGGGCGAGGGATCAATTGGGAGATTGGGATTGACATATATCAATACACACTACTATATATAAAATAGATAACTAATAAGGACCTGCTGTATAGCACGGGGAGCTCTACTCAATACTCTGTAATGGTCTATATGGGAAAAGAATCTAAAAAAGAGTGGCTATTTGTATATGTATAACTGACTCACTTTGCTGTATACCTGGAACTAACACAACATTGTAAATCAACTATACTCTAATTAAAAAGAAAAAAAAGATTGGAGTCTATTTCCCTCAGCCCTCTGGGTCTCCTGAAAGTAAGCCCTGCTGGCCTTCGAAGCCAAACATTCTGGGGGCTCGTCTTCCCAGTGCAGGACCCCCAAGCTGGGGACCCCGACATGGAGCTCAGACCCCTTGCTCCTTGGGGAAAACCTCTACAAAGGTAATCATCCTCCCATTTGTGGGCGGCCCACCCAGGGGTATGGGGCTGGCCTAGACTGCGACTCTGCCGTCACACCCATCTCACTGTGCTTCCTTCTTAATATCTTTAGTTGTAGAAGATCTCTTCTGCTGGATTCCGGTTTTTCTCATCAATAGTTGCTCTGTAAATAGTTGTAATTGTGGTGTGCCCATGGGAGGAGGTGAGCTCAGGGTCTTTCTACTCTGCCATCTTGGCCTTGATGTAGCCTCTTTATTTTCACATGTTAATTTTATTTTATGGAGTTTTTCTATGGTGTAGGTAAGTTTTTTTCTTTGGCTATTTCTTCTTCTCCGTTACCTCTCTCTAAAAGTCCTATTGCAATAATGTTAGACTCTCTATAGCTAATCGTTACGTCTTTTAACTTTTTTCTTACACTGTCCAACTGTTGTCCCCTGCATTCAGCAGGGAGGTCCCCAGGCTTAGTCTTCTGGGTCTCCAGTTTTTGTCAGGGTCCACTCTGCTATTTGTTTTAATTTTAATTTTGGTATTTATCCTTTTTTATAACATGTTATTTAGGTATGTTGTGTAATTTAAAGTTTTTTGCTTATTCTCACTATTCTCTTGGGTCTTAGTGCGGAGGGTGTTAGCTCTGCTCATTTTTAATCTTTCTTCTGTCTTTTGTTTAAGCAGTTTATTCAGATCTGTATTTGAGATAGTAGGCTATTGCCTCTTTTTCAAGTTACTGGTTTTCGTCGACACATCTCAGATTGTACAGTCTTGCTAGTTTCAGTGGCTTTCCATAGACTGGATGAGTTTTTGTTTGTTTGTTTTGGCCATAAATACATGTATTAAAGGCAAGAATTTTGCCCCTGGTTATTGTTCAGAGGAGAAAATGGGCAGGGTATTGACCTGCAGCCAGCTTGAGTTTTCCTTGAATGTCCCAGGAAGTACTTTACTTAGGATTTTGTCTCCTATTTCTAGTACCTGTACCCACCGTTGGAGTCTCCCATGTCAGAGTTCCTCCTGTGATAGAATGTACTCATGGTTGTTTTTGGTTTTGTCCAGGTAGCAAAAAAATAAAAATAACAAATAGTTACCCACCTTAAGAGTCAACTACTCTCATTGATGTTCCGACACGCTGTAATTTTTCTCTTGACTGCCTATGATCTAATTCTCCAAAGAATGCCATCGTTCCAGTGTTGTTTAAGGTCTTCTCTGGTTAAGATAATCATAACACGGCTGGATTTTGACATTAGTGTATTCCCATCTGCTTTATGTCTTCCCGGAAGTCCATAATCTTCCCAAATTTCCAGTGTTCTTTTACATTTACTTTTATTTTTTTCATTTGTCCTTTTCAAAGGAATTTGAGGAGTGAACAGATGTGTTCATTCAGCTCTCTTCCATCTTAATTTGTGATGACCACATTTCTTTTATTATTGACATAAAATGTCTCTAGAGAAAAGATGCATTCATTTTGAGTAATTGATTATATTTTTCCAAGTTCTTTCTTTCCAGCTTTCTATGGAGTTGACTTGGACGTGTGGTTGAATTTGTGACCATTATATTTATTTTCACTCAGCCTGATTCCCATAAAAGAGATGACTACTTGTTTTGTTTTCAGTTTGAAATACTTGTAGCAGGTATATTTAGAAATGGTCTACAAACTTGCTGGCATTTTCAACCAATCAAATATTATTACAAGCCTTATTCTTCACTTTTTTTTTTTTACTGTTTTAAGTGCAGTATTGCCACCAATTGTCAAAAAAGATTTAAGATTTCCACATCACCTTTTAGAAAGATTCATTTATAGAGGCACTCAAACTCTCTCATTTTAAAGCTTTCATCTTGAGAGATGGAGTATTGATTTGAAAGCTGAGGCTGATCCTATGCAAGGATGATTTTCATTCCCTATTTGACTGAGAGTTTTAGATTCTCAAACATACGCCATTTTTAAAAATAGTAAAGAGAACATCTCCTAATTCCAATATTTAATAAGTCCCTTCCTTGTGAAACCTGTAATTTAGTGCTCAACACAAAGCATATGTGTGAGAATTGAATATTACTGTAATTTAGTGGAGTTTCTGCAAAGAGAAAAATAAGAACCATTCTTCTGTATCTCCATGGACACTAATCTTTCCTCGCTTCTGAGGCCTATCAGTCTCTCCCTCTCCTCCTTGTTTTTCTTCTTCCCCTTCCTTCATATTTAATCGAACAGAAGTTTATTCAGTATCTCATAGGGACCAGGTACTTCGTATCATAAGAGATACAAAGATGAATGAATAAGCCATGATTTTGACCTCAGGTCTTGACCTTTGTGTGTGTGCAAATTTAAGTGAGATGGTAGGTACGAAAAGTGCTATAAACTGTAAAGTGCTATATAAGTATAAGGTGCCATAGAAGTACAGGTGGATACAAAAGTTATTCAACTTAAATTTCGGGTAGAGATTTTAAAAGTTGTAAAATTAGCTCTAAAAGCTTTCCAGTTGTTGCCTTCAATACTGAGTATTAAATTGGAGATAATTTTGCTGTTGCAAAAGAAATTTCAAAGAAAGAGCTGTTTCACTAAAGAAATTTTTCTTTAACTTTAGAGGGTCAAATATTTGGGGGAATTTATTAAGTATTAACACTTCTTTCTTGTAACTTCGTGCGTGCGTGCATGCAAAGATCAAATGAAACGGTAAGTGTGAAAGTGTTTTATAAACTGTGCAAGTGGGCTTCCCTGGTGGCGCAGTGGTTGAGAATCCGCCTGCTAATGCAGGGGACACGGGTTCGAGCCCTGGTCTGGGAAGATCCCACATGCCACGGAGCAGCTGGGCCCGTGAGCCACAACTACTGAGCCTGCGCGTCTGGAGCCTGTGCCCCGCGACGGGAGGGGCCGCGATAGTGAAAGGCCCGCGCACCGCGATGAAGAGCGGTCCCCGCACCGCGATGAAGAGTGGCCCCCACTTGCCTCAACTAGAGAAAGCCCTTGCATGAACCGAAGACCCAACACAGCCAAAAATAAAATAAAATAAATAAATAAAGTAGAAAAAAAAAAAAAGTGCTCCAATAAATATCCTTGAGTATATATATATATATATTTAAAAAAAAAAAAAAAAAAAAAAAAAAACTGTGCAAGTGCTGTATAAATACGAGGAGCTGTTACCGTGAAGGGAGGTGGTGTGAAGAGGGGAATTTGGGTAAAGTGCAGAGCCAGGCTTCCGTGGTCTTATCGGGACAGAAAAAGACAGGAGAGTAACTGTAAGCAAAATTATGACTCGCTACACAGTGTATTTGGAAGCACAGTAGAATGGACTCCATTTCCAAAAATACCTTCTTGTCTACAAGCTGCTATGGCATTTGAAATTCTGCTAGGGACTCTATTCTTGTTTGATGCTAATAGTAGTTAATAGCATGTGTTCAAAAGTAGTATTTTTATAATGCAGGGGTTCAACGTTTGAAAGCACTTCGCTGTATTTTTATCAGCTCGTGATAGATAACATTTTGAGCTAGGTCTTAGTGATGGTATTTTTGTCTTCATCATCTTTGTCCCTTTTTTATTGACGTGGGAGTAAAGATCGGCAGTTGAATGAAGTATTTCCAGTGTGTGACAGGCTTAACCAGTGTGTGACAGGCTTAACCCAGACCAGCTCACTTTTTTTTTTTTTTTTTTTCAGACCACTTCTGTTTTCTGTTCCTTCCATCCCGGGTTAAACCCTGGATGAAAGAAATATTTATCAAGCACCTATTATAGACTTACAGAATTTCAAAGTCTGACAATCCAGTTTCTTCATTGGGCCCCAACGTCGGTTGAAGAGACAAATTTTATGGGTTGGAAGCAATTAGAGAAGGTCACAGACAGTGTTTGATGTTAAGTACTAAATCGACTGGTAAGAGCTTTACCAATTTAAATAATGGAGAAATCAATTTATGTTTAGGTCAGGAAATGCTTTGTTAAGAAGTGGAATTGTCCCAATTATTTTAAACAGTTAGGTAAAAAATAGTAGAAGACCCTTTCAAGGTAGTATAGTATTATGAGGAAGACCATCACAACTGAAAGTGATAGTAAAGTCAAGTAGTAAGGCATGATATGTTTTTGGGGAAAATACCAATAACTTCTATAATCAAACATTTCCCTGAGCCTCACCAGCTATGGGAACACCTAAATCCTCTCTTGCCAGCTTGAGGCTCCTGGGGAGGTCCCCCCATGCCTTTTCCCTGCCGTCATCACCTACCCTGGGACCCACTTACGAGCTGCTGCCTGACCTCCTGCAGTTCCAAGACTCCAGTGTGTTCAGTCCTCCCCTGGTTGTGAAAGGCTTCCTTTCCCTGCCATATTCTGCCTTTTCAGAGGGGATCCAACAGCAGAACTTCTTGGCTCTGGCATTACAGGCTTTCCCCCCTTGATTCCCACAGGGCTCTTCTTCAAGGCACATTCATGCTGACAAAGTAGATGCATCAGAGATGGGTTTATATCCCAACTATTCTCCATACCCGACAGAGAAACTCTCTTTGGACATTTGCTCTGTCATTTGACAGTGGAGCATCTGCTACCCTCTTTGTATTGGCACATTTATCATATTGGTGTGATGCAGTGTTTTGCCGTGCACTACAAAAGTGAAAGGGAAAGATATTCCATCTACTTTCCCCAGGAGCCAGGGCATAGCATGTAACCCAAGCTCAGCCAATCAGATGGTGCAGCCTGAGACCCTGATTCTGGAGCAAGTGATCCTGGAGAGAAGAGTCAGGAGCCATGGTAACTATAGCAAGGATCAGTATTGGTGCCAGTGGCTTCTAGCAGTGATCATATCTTTGCAGAAGCATCAGTCTTGTAATTAGACGTGCCTCCTTCTCGGTCCTCCAGCTCAGATCTTTCCTGAGCCCTGCTCTTTTTTCAGTTTGCATCTTTCTCTTGCCTTCTTGCAGATTCTGCCACACCTGATATCTTTCTATCGTATGTTAGAAAGATAGAAAGTTAGAGAATGTTCATTTGCTTTTTTAAAAAATTAAGAGAGCTCAAGTTAGTTTATTAAATTTTTTTGCAACGAGGCACTCTGACTCAAAACAAAAGACACTGTTGCAAGTCTGGCTTACTGCGCCATGCTCACATTTCTTTTCTTGTGATAGATTCTCCGTTGGAGACCCCAAGTCTGCCCTTTGTTTAGCTGTCGTCTTCCTCTACTGCCAGAAGTGGTATGCTTGCAAATGCCTAAACCTCATGAAAGTCAGCTGTATTTCTTTTCTGAATCTTCCAGTTCTCATGTATATTGAGAAAATGATTAGATATTATTCAAGGGATGAGGAGAGGGAAAGAACCACCTCATTCCATGTTCTAGGAATTCTGAATTCCTGTTCTGGTCCAGTATCACTGATATTCTCATTTAATGCCCACACCAGTGTCATGAAATGGTTACAATGAAAGAGTTTGAAATGAAAAAAAAAAAAAAAAAATACTGAATTTCTTCAGTGGAAAACTAAGGCTTCTTTAGTGTTCTCATTCCTCCTGCTTATCTGATTATATTGAAGTCTCTATACCTTTAATTGTCTTTCAGCCATCTACAGCTCTGTACATTGTAGATAACTGATGGCAATGCAAATGATTCTTGTCTATAGATGTACAAATACATTTTTTTTCTGGTGAGGTGAAATTGGCTTCATTTGCCCACTGTGGAAGAAGCCAGTGTTTAGTCTGTTTGTAAATTTATTTCAGCATTTCTTACTGCCTAAGTCTATGGTTCTGTGGATGCTCCTTTGAGCTAGTTTTAACATCTGACTGGTTGTCTCATTAATTAATAAGTTAAATATAATCTTGGACACCTGCACACTGTAAATTTGCATGAGAGATTTTATTTTATTTTATGTTTTTAATCTTTTATTTTTTTTTAATTAATTTTTTTTTGAGAGATTTTATTTTTTAAAACAATGATCCTTTAACAATCTCAGTTTATCAACTAGGAAGTATTACAGTTTTGGGCCCTAGTAACTTGAACATAGCTAATGAATGGCAGGGGTAAAATTTAAGCCCAGATTTTCCAACTACAAATTCAACAGTGTTTTTACGGGAAAGAAGTGATAAGTAAAAGAAGTATGCTATCACTTCTGCCCAAACCTGTAAATTTAGTGTTTTCATGAGCTTCCTGCTTCCAGTATCTTTATCCTTGATTTTGCTTTACAAGCCACTGAAAGATTATTATTCTGAAACAATGTGTTATTCCTTTCTCTTTGACCATTTCTCTCAATGTCTTCTAGGGTCAATTAGAATATTTTGAACTCCATAATTGGAGTTGGAAGTTGGAATTTAGTCCTCCCCCATCTTGCCCACATATCCTCCAGTATTTATGTTACAAACAACCTACCTTGTATCTACTTATCTGTGCTTGCTCTATTGTGAGGCCTTCCCCTCTGATTTGCCCTAAATCCAGTAAATCCTAAAAAGTCCATACCAATCAAGTTTTAATTCTCCCATAAATTTTTCCCAAATCATGGAGTCATTTTTCCCTTCTCTTAAGTTATAGCATGTGTCTGTTCAGCCATTTGGTAGTCAATCTTGCAGTTGTTTGGGGGGCATGTAGGCATTTATGAATCATGTTTTTAGCAGCTGTATATGGTACAGTAGGTAGGAATATAGGCTTTAGAGCCAGGCTGCCTAACTCCAAATTTCAGCTTTGCCACTTCTTCCCTTTACAACCTTAGAAAAGCCATATAACTTTCTCAATGGTTTCTTTTCTTCACTTCTAGGAAGATATTGAGAGTTCCTATCTAATTAGATAGTTGTGAAGATTACGTGAGTTAGTATATGTCAAGTGCTTGTAAATGTATTTGTTTCAAAATAAATGTTGTATAAAACTTTACCATTATTGTTGATATTATTTCTGTTTTACTCATTCTTGCCTTATTTCCCCAATGGAATTTTAAGTTATTTGAGGAAAGAAATAATTTTCTTAAGAAGTTTTGTATAGTGTGTGTCACAAATTTGATGCTTGGTATATGGGAAACTGTTGAAAGTTTTTGAAAGGGGTTTTATGTGTCAAAGGCAGTGTTTAGACACCATTTAGCAAGGTATTGGAAACGTTATTGAATCAGCGGCTCATTCAGTAATTCCAAACAGGCAATAGTTTTTTATTCATTTCCAATTAACAAACATTTATTGAGTATTCACCATGTGCCAGACATAGAGATCAATCATAGAGATTCAGAGTGAACAAGTATCCATTCCAATGTTTAAGGCACTTAACATCCAGTATAGGAAAATTAATAAGTACACGAACAGGGGCAGTATATTGCTGAGCTGTGTAATAGTATTACTGACCGGGGTTCTTGGCCTTCCTCAGTCAATAGAAATTTTTAAGAGGCCAGACAAGAAATTCAGGCAAGGCTTTATTGGGGCCCCTGCTGCAGTAAGGAGGAGCGAAAACAAGTAACAGATTCCCTTGCTTGCTACCCGAGTCAGGGAGGGTTGAGCTGGTTCCTTATATGGGGTGAGGGTAGGGGCGGGTCCCGGGGTCGGGCCAGAGGGCTGGCTGAGGTGGTCTGCCCACCCCTTTGGTGGTATTGTGTGCAAGGGGCATGCGCAGTACCCTGCTTTTGTTCCTGACACCCTGCTTTTGCTCCCGGCTCTTCAGAAGTGGCAGTTGGGTTCTTTTGGTCTTTTTGTATCTTGTCCATAACTTGCCCCCACTGTGCTTGCACGCAGTTATTTTTAGTCCCTTATAGTTTCTTTGTATTCTGTTGGTCTAGGAAACATTTGTCCAGGTGCAAGCACTGCAGCAAAGGGTCCCAGGTCCCAGGTCCCAGCTTGTCTCAATAGAAGTATGTGTAAGCACAGGGTACAGTGGGAAACAAAGGCAGTGACAGAATCGGTTTCTTCAAGGAGGTGATTCTTAAGTCAAGCCTAAATAGGGGGCATTGGAAGGTAAAGGTATGGGAGTGTTCTAGCAGGTAGAGCAAATCTGTGGAGGCCAGACCAACATGACAGGATAGAGAACTGCAGGAGGATAAGTCTTGACTATGGCACAAAACAAAGCTGGAGAAGTAACAGGGCTCTATCCTGCCATAAAAAAGACGTAGACCTTTTCCTGTGGCCAATAGAGAATGTTTGGAGAGCTGAATTTCTATAATAAATGATCAATAAGATTTACAAACTACTGGGATTCTGAGTTATGCTTTGTTTTAATATTACAGAAATAAAGATATATCATATGAGCACAGTTAATGTGATAGTGACCCCACAGCAAAAAAGTGTCCCAAACAATAATAACAACTAGTGCCAATCTTCACTCCTCAATGATTTTTTTTTTAATTTTAAACATCTTTATTGGAGTATAATTGCTTTACAATAGTGTGTTAGTTTCTGCTTTATAACAAAATGAATCAGTTATTCATATACATATGTCCCCATATCTCTTCCCTCTTGCATCTCCCTCCCTCCCACCCTCCCTATCCCAACCCTCTATGTGGTCACAAAGCACCGAGCTAATCTCCCTGTGCTATGCAACTGCTTCCCACTAGCTATCTATTTTACATTTGGTAGTGTATATATGTCCATGCCACTCTCTCACTTTTTCCCAGCTTACCCTTCCCCCTCCCCATGTCCTCAAGTCCATTCTCTAGTAGGTCTGTGCCTTTATTCCCATCTTGCCCCTAGGTTCTTCATGACCATTTTTTTTTTTTTTAGATTCCACATATATGTGTTAGCATACGGTATTTGTTTTTCTCTTGCTGACTTACTTCACTCTGTATGACAGACTCTAGGTCCATCCACAACACTACAAATAACTCAGTTTCATTCTTTTTTATGACTGAGTAATATTCCATTGTATATATGTGCCACATCTTCTTTATCCATTCATCTGTTGATGGACACTTTCGTTGCTTCCATGTCCTGGCTATTGTAAATAGACCTGCAATGAACATTTTGGTACATGACTCTTTTTGAATTATGGTTTTCTCAGGGTATATGCCCAGGAGTGGGATTGCTGGGTCATATGGTAGTTCTATTTGTAGTTTTTTAAGGAACCTCCATACTGTTCTCCATAGTGCCTGTATCAATTTACATTCCCACCAACAGTGCAAGAGGGTTCCCTTTTCTCCACACCCTCTCCAGCATTTATTGTTTGTAGATTTTTTGATAATGGCCATTCTGACCGGTGTGAGATGATATCTCGTTGTAGTTTTGATTTGCATTTCTCTAATAATTAGTGATGTTGAGCATCCTTTCATGTGTTTGTTGGCAGTCTGTATATCTTCTTTGGAGAAATGTCTATTTAGGTCTTCTGCCCATTTGTGCATTGGATTGTTTGTTTTTTTGATATTGAGCTGCATGAGCTGCTTGTAAATTTTGAAGATTAATCCTTTGTCAGTTGCGTCATTTGCAAATATTTTCTCCCATTCTGAGGGTTGTCTTTTCGTCTTGTTTATGGTTTCCTTTTTTTTGAATAAATTTATTTATTTATTTATTTATTTATTTATTTATTTATTTATGGCTGTGTTGGGTCTTCGTTTCTGTGCAAGGGCTTTCTCTAGTTGCGGTGAGCGGGGGCCACTCTTCATCGCGGTGCGGGGGCCTCTCACTATCGCGGCCTCTCTTGTTGCGGAGCACAGACTCCAGACGGGCAGGCTCAGTAGTTGTGGCTCACGGGCCCAGTTGCTCCGCGGCATGTGGGATCTTCCCAGACCAGGGCTCGAACCCGTGTCCCCTGCATTGGCAGGCGGATTCTCAACCACTGCACCACCAGGGAAGCCCTATGGTTTCCTTTGCTGTGCAAAAGCTTTTAAGTTTCATTAGGTCCCATTTTTTTATTTTTGTTTTTATTTCCATTTCTCTAGGAGGTGGGTCAAAAAGGATCTTGCTGTGATTTATGTCATAGAGTGTACTGCCTATGTTTTTCTCTAAGAGTTTGATAGTGTCTGGCCTTACATTTAGGTCTTTAATCCATTTTGAGTTTATTTTTGTGTATGGTGTTAGGGAGTGTTCTCATTTCATTCTTTTCCATGTAGCTGTCCAGTTTTCCCAGCACCACTTATTGAAGAGGCTGTCTTTTCTCCACTGTATATTCTTGCCTCCTTTATCAAAGATAAGGTGACCATCTGTGCATGGGTTTATCTCTGGGCTTTCTATCCTGTTCCATTGATCTATATTTCTGTTTTTGTGCCAGTACCATACTGTCTTGATTACTGTAGCTTTGTAGTATAGTCTGAAGTCAGGGAGCCTGATTCCTTGAGCTCCATTTTTCTTTCTCAAGATTGCTTTGGCTGTACGGGGTCTTTTGTGTTTACATACAAATTGTGAAATTTTTTGTTCTAGTTCTGTGAAAAATGCCAGTGGTAGTTTGATAGGGATGGCATTGAATCTGTAGATTGCTTTGGGTAGTAGAGTCATTTTCACAATGTTGATTCTTCCAATCCAAGAACATGGTATACCTCTCCATCTATTTGTATCATCTTTAATTTCTTTCATCAGTGTCTTATAATTTTCTGCATACAGGTCTTTTGTCTCCTTAGGTAGGTTTATTCCTAGGTATTTTATTGTTTTTGTTGCAATGGTAAATGGGAGTGTTTTCTTGATTTCACTTCCAGATTTTTCATCATTAGTGTATAGGAATGCAAAAGATTTCTGTGCATTAATTTTGTATCCTGCTACTTTACCAAATTCATTGATTAGCTCTAGGAGTTTTCTGGTAGCATCTTTAGGATTCTCTGTGTATAGTATCATGTCATCTGCAAACAGTGGCAGCTTTACTTCTTTTCTGATTTGTATTCCTTTTATTTCTTTTTCTTCTCTGATTGCTGTGGCTAACACTTCCAAAACTGTGTTGAATAATAGTGGTGAGAGTGGGCAACCTTGTCTTCTTCCTGATCTTAGTGGAAATGGTTTCAGTTTTTCACCATTGAGGACGATGTTGGCTGTGGGTTTGTCATATATGGCCTTGATTATGTTGAGGAAAGTTCCCTCTATGCCTACTTTCTGGAGGGTTTTTATCATAAATGGGTATTGAATTTTGTCAAAAGGTTTCTCTGCATCTATTGAGATGATCATATGGTTTCTCTCCTTCAGCTTGTTAATATGGTGTATCACATTGATTGATTTGCATATATTGAAGAATACTTGCATTCCTGGGATAAACCCCACTTGATCATGGTGTATGATCCTTTTAATGTGCTGATGGATTCTGTTTGCTAGTACTTTGTTGAGGATTTTTGCATCTATGTTCATCAGTGATATTGGCCTGTAGTTTTCTTTTTTGTGACATCTTTGTCTGGTTTTAGTATCACAGTGATGGTGGCCTCTTAGAATGAGTTGGGGAGTGTTCCTCCCTCTGCTATATTTTGGAAAAGTTTGAGAAGGATAGGTGTTAGCTCTTCTCTAAATGTTTGATAGAATTCGCCTGTGAAGCCATCTGCTCCTGGGCTTTTGTTTGTTGGAAGATTTTTAATCACAGTTTCAGTTTCAGTGCTTGTGATTGGTCTGTTCATATTTTCTATTTCTTCCTGGTTCAGCCTCGGAAGGTTGAGCATTTCTAAGAATTTGTCCATTTCTTCCAGGTTGTCCTTTTTATTGGCATATAGTTGCTTGTAGTAATCTCTCATGATCCTTTGTATTTCTACAGTGTCAGTTGTTACTTCGCCTTTTTCATTTTTAATTCTATTGATTTGAGTCTTCTCCCTTTTTTTCTTGATAAGTGTGGCTAATGGTTTATCAATTTTGTTTATCTTCTGAAAGAACCAGTTTTTAGTTTTATTGATCTTTGCTATCGTTTCCTTCATTTCTTTTTTATGCATTTCTGATCTGATATTTATGATTTCTTTCCTTCTGCTAACTATGGGTGTTTTTTTGTTCTTCTTTCTCTAATTGCTCTAGGTGTAAGGTTATGTTGTTTATTTCAGATGTTTCTTGTTTCTTAAGGTAGGATTGTATTGCTATAAACTTCCCTCTTAGAACTGCTTTTGCTGCATCCCATAGGTTTTGGGTCGTCGTGTCTCCATTCTCATTTGTTTCTAGGTATTTTTTGATTTCCTCTTTGATTTCTTCAGTGATCTCTTGGTTATTAAGTAGTGTATTGTTTAGCCTCCATGTGTTTGTATATTTTACAGATTTTTTACTGTAATTGATATCTAGTCTCATAGCATTGTGGTCGGAAAAGATACTTGATATGATTTCAATTTTCTTAAATTTACCAAGGCTTGATCTGTGACCCAAGATATGATCTATCCTGGAGAATGTTCCATGAACACTTGAGAAGAATGTGTATTCTGTTGTTTTTGGGTGGAATGTCCTATAAATATCAATTAAGTCCATCTTGTTTAATGTGTCATTTAAAGCTTGTGTTTCCGTATTTATTTTCATTTTGGATGATATGTCCATTGGTGAAAGTGGGGTGTTAAAGTCCCCTACTATGATTGTGTTACTGTCAATTTCCCCTTTATGGCTGTTAGTATTTGCCTTATGTATTGAGGTGTACTTTGTTGGGTACATAAATATTTACAATTGTTATATCTTCTTCTTGGATTGATCCCTTGATCATTATGTAGTGTCCTTCTTTGTCTCTTGTAATAGTCTTTATTTTAATGTCTATATTGCCTGATATGAGAATTGCTACTCCAGCTTTCTTTTGATTTCCATTTGCATGGAATATCTTTTTCCATCCCCTCACTTTCAGTCTGTATGTGTCCCTAGGTCTGAAGTGGGTCTCTTGTAGACAGCATATATACAGGTCTTGTTTTTGTATCCATTCAGCCAGTCTACGTCTTTTGGTTGGAGCATTTAATCCATTTATATTTAAGGTAATTATCGATATGTATGCTCCTATTACCATTTTCATAGTTGTTTTGGGTTTGTTATTGTAGGTCTTTTCCTTCTCTTGTGTTTCCTGTCTAGAGAAGTTCTTTTAGCATTTGTTGAAATGGCGGTTTGGTGGTGTTGAATTCTCTTAGCTTTTGCTGGTCTGTAAAGATTTTAATTTCTCTGTCAAATCTGAATGAGATCCTTGCTGGGTAGAGTAATCTTGGTTGTAGGGTTTTCTCCTTCATCACTTTAAATATGTCCTGCCCCTCCCTTCTGGCTTGGATAGTTTCTGCTGAAAGATCAGCTGTTAACCTTATGGGGATTCCCTTGTGTGTTATTTGTTGTTTTTCCCTTGCTGCTTTTAATATTTTTTCTTTGTTTTTAATTTTTGATAGTTTGATTAATATGTGTCTTGGCATGTTTCTCCTTGGATATATCGTTTATGGGACTCTCTGTGCTTCCTGGACTTTATTAACTATTTCCTTTCCCATATTAGGGAAGTTTTCAACCATAATCTCTTCAAATATTTTCTCAGTCCCTTTCTTTTTCTCTTCTTCTTCTGTGACCCCTATAATTCGAATGTTGGTGTGTTTAATGTTGTCCCGGAGGTGTCTGTGACTGTCCTCAATTCTTTTCACTCTTTTTTGTTTATTCTGCTCTGCAGTAGTTATTTCCACTATTTTATCTTCCAGGTCACTTATCCGTTCTTTTGCCTCAGTTATTCTGCTGTTGATCCCTTGTAGAGAATTTTTAATTTCATTTATTGTGTTTTTCATCACTGTTTGTTTGCTTTAGTTCTTCTAGGTCCTTGTTAAACGTTTCTTGTATTTTTTCTATTATGTTTCCAAGATTTTGTATCATCTTTACTATCATTATTCTGAATTCTTTTTCAGGTAGACTGCCTATTTCCTCTTCATTTGTTAGGTTTGATGGGTTTTCGCCTTGCTCTTTCATCTGCTGTGTGTTTCTCTCTCTTCTCATTTTGCTTAACTTACGGTGTTTGGAGTCTCCTTTTCACAGGCTGCAGGCTCCTAGTTCCCGTCGTTTTTGGTGTCTGCACCCAGTGGGTATGGTTGTTTCAGTGGGTTGTGTAGGCTTCCTGGTGGCGGGGAATAGTGCCTGTGTTCTGGTGGATGAGGCTGGATCTTGTCTTTCTGGTGGTCAGGTGCACGTGTGGTGGTGTGTTTTTGGGTGTCTGTGGCCTTATTATGATTTTAGGCAACCTCTCTGCTAATGGATGGGGTTGTGTTCCTGTCTTGGTAGTTGTTTGGCATAGGGTGTCCAGCACTGGAGCTTGCTGCTCGTTGAGTGGAGCTGGGTCTTGGCATTGAGATGAAGGTCTCTGGGAGATTTTCGCCATTTGATATTACATGGTGTTGGGAGGTCTCTTGTGGACTAGTGTCCTGAACTTGTCTCTCCCACCTCAGAGGCACAGCCCTTACGCCTGGCTGGAGCACCAACAGCCTGTCATCCACACGGCTCAGAATAAAAGGGAGAAAGAAACAAAGAAAGAAAGAAGTAGATAAAATAAAATAAAGTAAAACAAAATAAAATAAAGTTCTTAAAGTAAAAGAAAATTATTAAAACAATTGTTTTAAGTAATAAAAAAAAGAAAGAAAGAAAGAAAGAAGAGGGCAACCAAACCAAAAAACAAATCCATCAATGATAACAAGTGCTAAAAACTATACTAAAGAAAAAAAAAGAAAAACGGACAGACTAAACCCTAGGACAAATTGTAAAAGCACAGCTATACAGACAAAATCACACACAGAAGCATACACATACACACTCACAAAAAGAGAAAATAGGGGAAAAAAAAATATATCATTGCTCCCAAAGTCCACCTCCTCAATTTGGGGTGATTCGTTGTCTATTCAGGTATTCCACAGATGCAGGTACATCAAGTTGATTGTGGAGATTTAATCTGCTGCTCCTTAGGCTGCTGGGAGAAATTTCCCTTTCTCTTCTGTGTTCGCATGGCTCCCGTGGTTCAGCTTTGGATTTGGACCCGCCTCTGCGTGTAGGTCGCCTGAGGGCGTCTGTTACCCGCTCAGACAGGACGGGGTTAATGGAGCAGGTGATTCGGGGGCTCTGGCTCACTCAGGCTGGGGGGAGGGAGGGGTACGGATGCGGGGCGAGCCTGCGGCCGCAGAGCCCAACATGATGTTGCAACAGCCTGAGGCGCACTGTGTGTTCTCCCGTGGAAGTTGTCCCTGGATCAAGGGACCCTGGCAGTGGCGGGCTGCACAGGCTCCCGGGAGGGGAGGTGCAGTGACCTTTGCTTGCACACAGGCTTCTTGGTGGCGGCAGCAGCAGCCTTAGCGTCTCATGCCCGTCTCTGGGGTCCGCACTGATAGCCACGGCTTGCACCCGTGTCTGGAGCTCCTTTAAGCGGTGCTCTTAATCCCCTCTCCTCGCGCACCAGGAAACAAAGAGGCAAGAAAAAGTCTGTTGCCTCTTCGGCAGCTCCAGACGTTTTCCCGGAATTCCTCCCGGCTAGCTGTGGCTCAATAGCCCCCTTCAGGCTGTTTTCACGCCGCCAACCCCAGTCCTCTCCCTGGGATCCGACCTCCGAAGCCCGAGCCTCAGCTCTCAGCCCCCGCCCACCCTGGCGGGTGAGCAAACAAGCCTCTCAGGCTGGTGAGTGCTGCTCGGCACTGATCCTCTGTGCGGGAGTCTCTCTGCTTTGCCCTCCGCACCCCTGTTGCTGCGCTCTCCTCCGTGGCTCCGAAGCTTCCCCCCTCTGCCACCCGCAGTGTCTGCCCGCGAAGGGGCTTCCTAGTGTGTGGAAACCTTTCCTCCTTCACAGCTCCCTCCCACTGGAGCAGGTCCCGTCCCTATCCTTTTGTCTCTGCTTTTTCTTTTTTCTTTTGCCCTACCCAGGTTCGTGGGGAGTTTCTTGCCTTTTGGGAGGTCTGAGGTCCTCTGCCAGCGTTCAGTAGGTGTTCTGTAGGAGTTGTTCCACATGTAGATGTATGTGATGTATTTGTGGGGAGGAAGGTGATCTCCACGTCTTACTCTTCCGCCATCTTGAAGCTCCTCTCTGAATGATGTTTTCATTTTATTCTTAACAGGGAAATACACTATGTTTGTTTTTTAGGGTATCTCTTAGAATGTAGAATTCCATTAAGGATGCCATAGATTTTGAGATGAATTAGCTGTCTCTTTAAGAATAGGGGTCTGCAGAAATGAGACATATTTCAGAAAATATGGAAGGAAGAGAGATGGGATGAGCAGGGTCCCAAGCAAGGCCACTGCTTGGAAGAGCCTAAAGTTGTTACCAAGTCCAAGCTTGTACTGCTCGCCCCACAACAGGCCCGTAAATTGTGAAACGAGTTTTTGGGGCAAGGAAGAGCGACTTTATTCAGAAAGCCAGCAGACCAAGAAGGTGGTGGACTATTGTCCCAAAGAACCATCTTGCCTGAGTTAGAATTTAGACTTCTTTTATAGTAAAAGGGTATAACATGGTGTGGCTGGTTGTTGCAAACTTATTGGTGTGGGAATCTGTTCTTGCAGCTCTCCATATAGGTCAGTCACAGTGTTCTTGTAAACCTCCAACAAGACAATTGTTATTTTCTGTTCTGCAACTCTTTATCTCTATATGAATGGAAAAGTGTTATATCTTTAATGGTCAGAGCCTTGAGAATGAGTTATTATGTATATTTCAGGCTATAGGCAACATTCTTAACTTGTAGCAAAAGCAATAGAATACAGAGGTTAAAGTAAAAGGAATAGATCCAATATGGAGTCAGATTTGTTCTCCCCTATTGCAAAGTCACCAGAACCTCAAAGCAATGGCTGGTGGCAGGTGATCAGGTGATGAAGAGTGGCTGGCAGAACAATATCTGCCTATTATCGGCCTCATGTTTATGGCAGAAAATTATAAAATAAGAAATGCTGTAGGAAGGGATAGCTTAACATTTTGAAAGCTGTTTTCACTCTCTTCTCAAATATTTAATTTCTACCATGCTGCATGGTCTTGCATTCATTGTCTTGTGTTGCCCTACTAATGTATTAAGTCTGATAGTTATTCATCGCTAATCAGGTTGAAATAAATCACGTTATGTGTTAAGCTGAGCTAAATTCTACCCTCTCTTATTTATCTGACAGGGTGGTTTTAGAACAGTAGGTTCCACAAATGTCAGTGCACAAACAAACCTTCATTATAGAAGCAATTCACTAATATTACATAAGTCATGATGAGAAACAAAGGACACCACGTCCTAAGAGGCAGACTTTTCAAACATCTAACAAAAGTCCCTCCCTCAAATTTGTAAATATGTATTCTCAGCTTACAATATTAAAAGTTCTTGTAGCTGCTGGATAAAAATTGTTATTCATGCAATTCATGCAGCAGAAGTGTGCTTAAGTCATTCGTTTCTGGGAATAATTCATGTGTATATATATATATATATATATATATATATATAAAATGTATTTATAGTCTTACATGAAATTTAAAAACTATGTAATAAAGACATATATATATTTTTGAATCGCCCAGCAGTGGATACTGAAAGTTTCTAATTATAGGGGACTGTCTCATTCTCATAAACAAGGCTGTGTTCAGTAAAATATGCAAATCACTGAGTCTTATTGACAAATGACAGATGTGGTGATAAGGCAAAGTAGTGTGTGATATAATATTACTGTTTTGATTTAAAAAGTGAGTAGTCCTGTCAGTTCTGATCAACTTGGTTTTATTCAGCTAATTTCATGATGTAGAGCCACAGTTAATAATAAAGGAGTTCATAGTAGGATCTCCTTTAAAACTGTTTTGCTATAAACTCTCATATGATATGAATACCTTAGTACATATTTTTATTTTGAAACTGAAGTATATAATATCTTGTTCAATGAATTACTAGGGTTTGTTATTTTTTTAAAAAACTAATTAATCAATTTATTTCTTACATCATTCCAGTAACTAGTAACTGAGACCACTTTCAGACATACAAATAACGAATTAAAAATAAAATCAGTTTACCAGACTCACAGACATAGAGAACAGACTTGTGGTTGCCAAGGGGGACGGGGGGAAGGAGAGGGATGGACTGGGAGTTTGGGGTTAGTAGATACAAACTATTACATTTAGAACAGATAAACAACAAGGTCCTGCTCTATAGCACAGGGAACTATATCCAATCTCCTGGGATAAACCATAATAAAAAAGAATATTAAAAAAAAGAATGTCTATATGTGTATAATTGAGTCACTTTGCTGTACAGCAGAAATTAGCACAACATTGTAAATCAACTATACTTCAGTAAAAAAAAAAAAAAAGTAAAATCAGTTTCCACATTAAAATAAAAACAAAACAAAAAATGGGTGAGGAAATGAATGAAGAAATAAATAAAAGTAGAAAAAAACCCCAAGGATCAGCTTGACATAAAAGACGATTTTGAGAAGTTGCTAAATGTGCTTCAAAAATATATCCAGATCAAATAGTAAGCACAAATAACATGTAGATTTTTATTTTTAGATATTTATTTTTAAAGATGATTCAGGAATAATTAATAATAATCTATTAAATGAATAACGTTTACTAAAATTTTATATTCTGAAAAAAATTGCATGTTTTTAGAATTTAGTGAAAATCTAAACAGTATGGCACCCAAGGAAAGTTGCAAAGCTTCTATTACAGACAGTTGGGATTCCCATTTCTTTTCCTTTCTGGAAGAATGATTTACTGTCAGGGTATAATCGGTGTTATACTTAGCTAATGATCATTTTCAATTTTACTTGAGGTTTTTAAATGTTTGAAGTAATGTCAGTTCAGCTTCATCTTTATCAACTAATTTTTGTTACAGGTTTGATTTACCCCTGCAGTATGTACTAATGTTAGTCTATAGTAACAGTAGTTTGGCCTATAAATTAAAAACAAAAAAACAAAAAATAAACAAAAAACTTTGAGGCATGAAGTTCCCCAAACCATTAACTAGTACAGTGAAATTTCATTGGTGAAATTTTACCCCTAAAGCTGTGCTATTTAATTAACTTTGTACCCTTAGGTTAGGAATAACAAATGACTGGGATATTTTCAAGTATGTAAGTGAAAATATAATTAACAATTATTCTCTTAAAATGTCTATTAGATACGCATATGCTGCTAACAATATTTTTATCACAATGTGTTTATTTTATTCCTCTCCAATTCTTTGTTTCCATCTAATTAGTTTTCAACATTTAAAATTCAACAAATATTGTTTAAGGGCCAATTATGTGCCATTGTGTTATTTAATCTCATATTCTCTCCCCTGAAGATATTAGCATGTTTTTTTTACAGATAAGAAAACTGGTTTAGCAATGTTAAAGGATTTTAGTAAGTGACAGAGGGGAGGTAATTGAATATAAACTTTTCTAACATTTTTTAATACAACACCCGACCAGCTGCTACAATTAGCACCGTTCCCCTTGGTTTGTCCTTAGTGGATGCCTTATTCAAATCCCAGTTTTTATGTCAACACTCCTGGGCCACACATCTTGATTCAGCAGTCTATTGGGGCCTTGAAGAGAGCTATCCATACTAATACTATCGATTGAGTCCTCAGTACAAGACAGAATAAGTACAGGATATCTGAACTCTCCCACATCAAAACACAAGTTTTCTCTTCACTAGGCTCCATTCTATTTTCCCTTTAAATGCTTCACATATATTGTTATTTGGGGAATAACAAGTTGATTGTAAATACACAAGGCCATTGGATGTTAATTTATGTTTCCCAGAAAACAATTTATTAAAATTCCTTTCTGTTCTAAAAACAAAATAAAACAAACTGGGAGGTCAACCCATTGGGTTTGATGGATGGATTCATCAGTAATTTTAAAGATAAAAACTGACAATATCAATTTCATTAACATATCTCCTGCACCAAATTAGTGAGTTAGGATAACTGGTTAAAAAAAATATATCTTTCCTGAGTTAGATATGGAAGTGCAAACAGGCTTCATGAGAAGGGTGACCGTGTGTCCTGGTTTTGCCTGGGGCAGTCCCTGCTTATGCATGTTGTCCTGCCATTCCTCCTGGTTTAACATCTATCCAGGTTTTTTTTAAGGACATGCTTTTATTATTTATTTTATGAAAATAAGCTGGCTTGAGTTTGACAGATTTTTGCTTTGCTTGCCGCTTCTGCCATAATCAGGTCTATTAGTTTGTGAGACCCAGGTGCAAAGAAGAGATTTCTCATTTTAACTTGTGCTTAAATGTTGAAAGACAATGACCAGCCCATCTCTCTATTCCTAACCCTTTCCAGCTTCAACTTCTCTTCAAAGACTGCCTGCATTGTCCTTGCTGATAAAACAAAAAGCTTTCAGACCTCAAGGACTAGGCACAGCTACCTCCTTCTGTGCCAGACTCACAAAGCTGCCGGGACACCAGTGATTGGGGTTAGAAGGAAATGGGGGAAATTTTGCTTGTGGTTTAGGAAATGTGTACAGAAAATAGAGGATGAGCAATCTTATTCCATAGAGAGTAGTCTATAGTATTTTTATCATTTATTGTATGGTTTAAGTGTACAACTATATACATGGTTTAGAAAACATTTTTATTTTGGAATTAACTCCTTTGACAGCAATAACAGAGAAAAAAATGAAATGAATGTTTAATGAGATGTTAGGTACCAAATTTATACTTCTTTTAAAAAGTTGATGATAAACATGTAACTTGCACAAAAAGTTTGTTGATATTTCCAATCCATTATGGAGACTATGGACGTGTCACTAACCATGTGACCACCAGAAGATGCATATTTGCTGAAAAAGCACCAGAGTCCACTTCAAATTCTGTTTGCATTTGGTTCAAAATTAGTTACAAATTTAAAGTCAAAGTATTCAAAGAATGGAGTGGCAAAAATACTCATATTTTGAATATGCAACAAACTGTAATTATTGCAGTTAATGCTTGCAAACCGGAACATATTGAATTGGATCCTCACAAAAGGAGAAACTGAACAAATTAAATAACAAGAGCCCAACTGGTATAAAAGACTTAATTTTGGACTTTTGTAATTGCATTTTACATTTTCCCATAACTCAAGAAACATCTTGAGTTATGCGAAAAATGTTTTCTTGGTACTCCTCTTTGTTTTTTTTGTTTTTTTTTTTTTAAATTGTTTATTTATTTATTTATTTATTTGGCTGTGTTGGGTCTTCGTTTCTGTGCGAGGGCTTTCTCCAGTTGTGGCAAGCGGGGGCCACTCTTCATCGCGGTGCGCGGGCCTCTCACTATCGCGGCCTCTCTTGTTGCGGAGCACAGGCTCCAGACGCGCAGGCTCAGTAGTTGTGGCTCACGGGCCTAGTTGCTCCGCGGCATGTGGGATCCTCCCAGACCAGGGCCCGAACCCGTGTCCCCTGCATTGGCAGGCAGACTCTCAACCACTGCGCCACCAGGGAAGCCCGGTACTCCTCTTTGATTGAATATATTTATATATTTGAAGTATTTAAATTTTTCTATACATTCAGAAGAATCATAATAGAGATGACTTGTTTTTTTTTGAATTTTTGAATTTTATTTTATTTATTTTTTTATACAGCAGGTTCTTATTCATTATCCATTTTATACATATTAGTGTATATATGTCACTTGTTGATGTATCACATAAAAATGTCTGGCAAAGACATATTTTATACAAATGAAGGCACAACCCCCCCCAATATCTATAAGAATGTTTTCAAGTTTCAATTTAAAAATATTAAAATTGAGATTATACTTTATGTAGCATGATTTGCTTTTTGCTTACCAGGTACCTTAGCACTTATAGAGAGAATAAATTTTCACTTAAAAATTTTACGGTGTACCTAATTATTAGAGAAATGCAAATCAAAACTACAGTTAGGTACCACCTCACATTGGTCAGAATGGCCATGATTAAAAAGTCTACAAATAACAAATGCTGGAGAGGGTGTGGAGAAAAGGGAACCCTCTTGCACTGTTGGTGGGAATGTAAGTTGGTGCAACCACTATGGAAAACAGTATGGGGGTTCCTCAGAAAACTAAAAATAGAATTACCATGTGTTCCAGCAATCCCACTCCTAGGTATATACCTGGACAAAACTATAATTCAAAAAGATACATGCACCCCTATGTTCATAGCAGCACTATCCACAATAGCCAAGATATGGAAACAACCAAAGTGCCATCGACAGATGAATGGATATAGAAGATGTGGTATATATATCCAATGGGATACTACTCAGCCATAAAAAAGAATGAAATAATGCCATTTGCAGCAACATGGATGGACCTAGAGATTGTCATACTGAGTGAAGTAAGTCAGAAAGAGAAGGACAAATACCATATGGTATCACTTATATGTGGAATCTAAAATATGGCACAAATGAACCTATCTACGAAACAGAAACAGACTCACAGACACAGAGAACAGACTTGTGGTTGCCACAGGGGGAGGGAGGAAAGGAGAGGGATGGACTGGGAATTTGGGGTTGGTAGATGCAAATTATTACATTTAGAATGGATTAATAACAAGGACCTACTGTAGAGCACAGGGAACTGTATCCAATCTCCTGGGATAAACCATAATGGAAAAGAATATTAAAAAAATAATGTGTATATATGTAAAACTGAGTCACTTTGCTGTACAGCAGAGATTGGCAAAACACTGTAAATCAACTATACTTCAATTTAAAAAAATTTTATGGTGTACCAAAAAAAAAGAGCCAATTGAAATGTCCACGATTTCTTATGTATTATTCATAAAATGTGTCTTTGAAGAAGTTTGCAGGTAATTTTACCAAAAAAAAAAAAGAAATAATAGGACCATACTGAAAAAAATGCATTTTCCAAATAATACTATGGATAAGAACCTGTTTAAAGTCCCTAAATATGTGCATAAATAATTTTTCTGCTTATGTTTTAAACTTATTTCTGTAAGATTTTATAGAACTTTACAAGCCTTTTTTAAAAAAAAATTCCTAACAACTTCAGTGTATATTTTCTACAATCAAAGACAGTCTCTGATAAAATCAGTACAACTATCAGAATGTGGAAATGAAGAAGTATTTTGGTGGTGTTTACTACACAACAAATGTGCTATTTTTTTTAAATTAATTAATTTATTTATTTTTGGCTGTGTTGGGTCTTCGTTTCTGTGCGAGGGCTTTCTCTAGTTGCGGCAAGCGGGGGCCACTCTTCATCGCGGTGCGCGGGCCTCTCACTATCGCGGCCTCTCTTGTTGCGGAGCACAGGCTCCAGACGCGCAGGCTCAGTAGCTGTGGCTCACGGGCCCAGTTGCTCCGCGGCATGTGGGATCTTCCCAGACCAGGGCTCGAACCTGTGTCCCCTGCATTGGCAGGCAGAGTCTCAACCACTGCACCACAAGGGAAGCCCGCTATTTTTATTTTTTAGAAAATTTTATTTTGAAAATATTTATTGAATAGAACTTTTTATTGGTTCACCAACATATTAAAACCAAATAGCCTGTAGTTAAATATTTTTAAAATTATATAATTTAGCTATTTTTATTGCTCCCATTGACTGTTAAATATACTCTGATTTGTATGATAAATTATATGATCTCCCTGCTCATGTTTAGAGGATATATGAAAATTAACCAAATAAAAGAAGGTAGGAGAGGGCATTCCAGGAACTTGATTCTTCTGTGGATTGAGGCTGTTACTCTCTGCCTCTGTCTTTCCTCTTTGTCATAATCATTTGTCTCGGAAAGAAATTCCACCAGCTACCGTGGCTGTGGAGCTCATCCCTCTCTATAATGGGATTGTTTTAGAGGGCAGATGCCCTCAAAGCTGGCTACTACCAGTTGCCTTGAGATTGCAAATTGATAGTTTTAAACTAAGGCACTCTATTCCACAAAGAAAGAAAGAGTTCTAAAGGGGATTAAAAAAAAAACACCACTATCATCACGCAAGTGGTTGTCAGTTTTTCTTTCCTTTTAAAATAAGTAATTTGGGCAAAATAAATTTTAAAAGTATTTAATCAAAACATTTTAAATTGGTTGAGAGAACAAATTGGTATTGGGAAGGAAAATCATACCCAACTGTCAACGAGGAATTGGAAGAGATCTTCACTTCAGGCACTATGAATGAAATCAAGATGTTTTATGAATTTCAAAAATAATGAACTATTCATTCAAATACTCCCAAGTCTTTGCACTTGGTCATCCTAAGGCTTGTCAAAATGGAGGACAAATATATATACAAGTAGACCAAGTAATGAGATAAAATAAGTGTTTCCTAGCCCTATTAATAAGTAGGTGATCATAAAGAGATCAAGAGAATATAGTGGCTAAACTATCCATCCACCTACCCACACACCACTCGGTTATTCATATATTCAACTAATAGTTAATGAGTGCATATTTTTTGACATATTCCTTGGCAAAGAATACAAAGACCTGACCCTGATCTTAAGATGCTTAATGCAGGGATTCAAATCAATAGATGTATTTCAGTGTGGCTAGGAGATTTCTGCTTATGTACTACTACTTTGGGGCAAGGTGCGTTATTTTCTGGGAACTTAGAAAAATATCTTAAAGAGTTACACTTTATGCTGGTAAAATGCTCATCCTTAGGTAAATGCAGTCTCCACTTAACTCTTCTACTTCATTTAAACAAATTTTTTTTTTTTTTAAAGATAGCATTCCTTTTTTTTTTTTTTGTAATTTTATTTATTTATTTATTTATTTATTTATTTATTTATTTATTTATTTATGGCTGTGTTGGGTCTTCGTTTCTGTGCGAGGGCTTTCTCTAGTTGCGGCAAGTGGGGGCCACTCTTCATCGCAGTGAACGGGCCTCTCACCATCGCGGCCTCTCTTGTGGCGGAGCACAGGCTCCAGACGCGCAGGCTCAGTAGTTGTGGCTCACGGGCCTAGTAGCTCCGCGGCATGTGGGATCTTTCCAGACCAGGGCTCGAACCCGTGTCCCCTGAATTGGCAGGCAGATTCTCAACCACTGCGCCACCAGGGAAGCCCTAAACAAATTTTTAAAAATGAATTATATTTTTTTAACTTTTTATTTTATATTGGAGTATAGTTGATTAACAATGTTGTGATAGTTTCAGGTGTACAGCAAAGTGATTCAGTTCTACATATACATGTATCTATTCTTTTTCAAATTCTTTTCCCATTTTAATTGTTACAGAATATTGAGCAGAGTTCCCTGTGCTAAACAGTAGGCCCTTGTTGGTTATCCATTTTAAATATAGCAGTGTGTACATGCCAATCCCAAACTCTAAACAAATTTTTATTGATTACTTATGAGCCAGGCACAGGAGTACAGAGAAACCTGATAAAACACCAACCTTGTACATGAACAAAGAGGGCATAGTAATAATAATAATTTGAAAACCACCCCACTGATGCTCTGGGAGGACAGAGAAGGGGCATCTAACCTGACCCTGGTCTGAGAGTTAGGGCGATGGGGAAGAGTGTCAGGAAAGACCTCTGGGAAAAGTCTTAAAGAATGAATGAAAATTAACCACATAAGAGAAGGGAGGGAGGGGCATTCCTGGATGTGGGGAAAGTATGAGCAGAGGCACAAAGGTGATAAAATGTATGGTGGAGAATTGTAAGCAAACTGATGCTGCAAAAGCATAAACAGGAAGTCATCGTGGGCAGGAGATAAGCTGGAGCTGACGGCTGGGATCTGCCCTGCAGGGACTTTCATGGGCTTTCAAGAAGCTTGAGTCTTGAGACATCCTTGAAATGATTTTAAGTTGTGGGGATAATGTCAAGGTCAGTTTTTAATCTAGATCAGGTTTCTCAACCTCAGCACTATTAACATTTGAGCCAAGGAGTTATTGGTTAGGTGGTAGGGGAGACGTCTTGTGTGTTATAGGACGTTGAGCAACACCTCTGGTCTATACCCTCTAGATACCTGTAACATTATCCCTCTGTGATAACCAAAAATGTCTTCAAATATTGCCAATGTTCCCTGAGGGCTAAAATCACCCTCAGTTTTAGATGAATCACCCAGAAGGGTGTGTTACTAAACTCAGGTCCAGTTGCTCGCCACTCAAAAATCAATACCCGAGAGAGGCAAATGTTGGTAAAGAGGAAAGTTGCTTTTAATCAGAATGCTGGCAATCTGGGGAGATGGTCGATTCAGTATCCCGCAAAAACCATCTCCCAAGATTCTGCTCAGCCATGAAAATTTTGTAAAGAAAAAGGGAAGTAATCTCAGTTACTCACTGAGATTGGGAGTCGTCGCCATTCCCCACTGCGTACAGGCTTGTTGATGTCCTGTGGTCTTTCTTTAGATGCTGTCTTGTTCACGCAGTTTGTTTGTGAGATTACTGAAGGGGAAGCTAAGGAAGAGATCTGGTCATCTGTTAATTACTTTTCTTCATTTCTATTTTCATCTACGGAAAGAACCAACAGGTTAGACAAGGTATTGTGTGATCGAAAGATTGGAAAGGTGTGCTTGGGCCAGAGATGAGTAGAGCATGGGGGTGCCTGGTTTAAGGTTAGTGACAAGACCAAAGGGGCCTCCTGCAAAGGGCTCTTTCCTAACAAAAACTGCTTACAGGTGAATTTCAGGGGGAAAGACAAGTGGTAAAATCAGAACTGAATATGGAGGTGGAGATTAGAGTGGAAAACCAGACAGATAATGACAGATAATTTGGGAGACATTTGGATGGAAAACACAGTAAGAAAGAGAAATGGGGGAGGAGAGTGCTGAGAGAAGTCTTGGGTGTGGTTTTTGAGATGCGGATTCAAGATGCCTGAGTTACATCCAGGCTGATGGGTCTGGCAGACAGATGAATATACAAACCTGAAACTCCATGAAGAAGTTTGGTCTTGCAGGGAGCATTTGAGTGTCAGCTAAAGTGAGGATGGAGGTGTATAGGGATGTAAACAAAGAGACCAACAATTGAACCTTTGGGAACATAAAGAAATAGAGAAGTCGACAACAGGAGAGAAAACAATCAAAGACAAGGAATGGTCAGGGGTGAGAGGTGAGCTAGGAAGATGTGGTATCACATCTGCCAAAGAAACCTTTCAAGAAGAAAGCTGTTTTGTAATGCTGCTGCAGAAAGGTATATTCAAATAAGAAGTGAGAAGTATTCCTGGACATTTTAAATGATCTTTGGCTACAGTATTATATCCAAATACTCATATCTAAGAAAGTAGAGATTATTAACGCTTCTCCCTTAATTACTTTATGGTAATATATTAAAATAATCTGTTGATGTCTATGAAGTATTTTGAGACTCTCAGAAATAAGCATTGCAGGGATGTATATTTTTATGTCCCTTTTCCTACCAATATGCACAAATAGACAGCTGAATTATGCCAGTGGCAAAATAAGTCCAATGTGTAAATGGACTCGTTTAATTTATGAATGGCAATTTGTATGCCCTGATATATACCAAGTTGTGTCTACAAGGCTATGAACAGCTGTCTCATGTACCTAATGGCTTTTCTCATCAAAAATGTAAAAAAGTACATATAATACTCATCACCACCATGATGTGTTCTGGATACCAAAGATGGGGGAAGGTTGTCTTGCATGAGATTTTAATGTAATTGATATGGATGTCAAAATTATTTTTTTCTACAGGTAGTTCAGGATATTCAGTGTACTTAATATCAATTGGCAATTCTACTAAGATTTTTTAAGATAAGAAAATAGTTACAGGTGAATTTAATAAAACTCTAGCTTGTATAGCATTTGCCTGTTTATCTGCTTTTTCTGCAAGTTGAGAGAATTAAATGCTAAATGCTACAGATATTAATTTCTCAAGATTCAATCACAGTTTAAGAAAATTAGTCATTTATTCCTCTTGTCAATGCAGCAAGAAAGGAACAGTGCAAAAGTTGACCAGCTTGAAAAGTTCTACATTACATTTTTACTCATAAGGGAATATTTTATTTTTTGTATTTACTGTCAGAGATTTCACAGTTAATATTTCAGATGTCATTATTTTTATTCCTATTGTGCATTTTCAGTATAAAATAAAATATTGTGAATATTTTATTAAATAAATTAAAATTTAATTTAAACTTTTTGAACTAAAAAAATTGTTGGGTGCTACCAAAGAATAAATTCACTCTCTCTTTGTAGTTAAATTAACACCCTAACTCTCTCTGGACGTATGTTTTCAAGGACTTGAAAGATTGAAAAAAGTGATGTGTGATTCTCAGTCAAGCTGATCTGACTTACATGCTTGTCTGCACTGATACACTATTGAGCACAACAAACCATAAATAAGTAGAAATTGTAATCCTTATTTTCAGAAGTTTTCAAGAACCACATAGAAATCAATAAGAGAACAATTCAGTGCTGGACACTTTAGAGCTGCACACATATGTAGAAGGTGTTTAAGGGTTGGAGAGATCCGTGGGCTCCAGGAAAGTCAAACGAGGCTTCATAGGGTAGGTGGTCTTCTTTCTGTTTTACTTGGTGTTGATCCTAGTCTCAAAGAGAAATTTGTTTTTCCCAATTGGTACTAGAATCTTTTTTTTATGAGTGGGAGATGGGAAAAAGGGAATTGAATTTGCCACTTGGAGGAACTTAGGGTTAAAGCAAGGGAACAAGAAACATCAGATCTTCAACCTTTTTGGACCTTAGGGGTGTTTTTCCATACTTATTCAGGAACTAGAACCACAGGTCTACTTTGGGCAAAGCAATTTTTTTACTTAGTCCTTTGAGACTTGCAATAGTAGGGAAATGGCTCCTTAAAGAAAGGGCTTAAACACACACACACACACACACACACACACACACATTTATTTCTTTATTTAAAAATAAAATATATGTTCCTTGTACATATATTTATACTTTTACAACTCTTTACCTTATGTATTTTGTCAATAGCTTTTTCTTTGGTATTTAAAGCAGTATGCCTTTTACTTAAAAGATTCAAAAAAAAAAGATTGTGATTGCCATCACAAGCAAACCAATATCTTCCGTGTTTTGAAGTTCATTTACAAATGAAAGTAAATCACTAAAATGTGCTTTTTTCATTTAGGAGGAATAATTTGTATGTCTTGGGCACAATGTCATTATACTTCCTGAGGTCAAGGAAGTATATTCATCTAGAAAGTAAAGCTGATATATTTAAGAAAAGACTTCAACCATTTGAAAACAGAGTGGCTTCCTGCAAGCAAAGCTAATTTAACCTTTGGCAGTTTAGAAAGTTATTAAACACCCAGAGATTGGCTATTCCAATGAAAAACATTCAAACCAGTCATGTGGACTGTCTCAAATTCTCCAAGAGGTTGAAATTCCCTTGCAGAAGTAAGCAAACGATTGTGTCTTCACATCTGCTGTCAGTACAAAGCATAGCTCCGTCTACTGGATTCCAAACAAAAAGCAGCTTTGCTTAGGGACATGCATTGTCAGTGGTTGCATGAGACCTGAGGGAAGTAAGTGCTGCCTGTTCACTCCAAGTGTCAAGGAGAGATGTCACAGATGGAGTGACATGCTTGCTAAGGACCTGCAGAACCACTAGTGGAAGAGCTGCAGGTATCTCATGAGTTATCATCTGTGTCACTACATTCCTGTTTCTCACTATTACTGCAGCCTGGGCTGAAATGGAGGGAAGGCTTCAGGCTTTGAGCTCTGCTCAGAGTTTTGGGGGAAAGCACTTTCCCCTTGGGGGGAAGCACTGCTTAGGCCAAGGCTAGAGATTTGGCTCAGGAGACCTGCATTCCAGACCTCCCTTTGCCAAAAGTGACTGAGTGATCTGGGACATTTTACATTCCTTTCTGGTCTTCTATTGTTCTGTCTGTACAGTATGGAGCTTGAACTAGGCAATCTCTGAGATCTCTTCCTGTTCTAACAAAAGTCCCTTTTAGAATTTATCTTTTATTTTTCAGAAAACCTCTTACATTCTGTGGGTGAAGAGATTTGCCATCAGCTTTTAAAATGGAAAGAAAGGGGCAAGGAATGGCCTGGGCACTAGGCTCTCAATTATGATTCCTTTCTCCTTCTACTTGCTTTCTTTTCCCATGATCTTATTTTCTCTAAAGTGACATTACCCAAATGCATAAAATGAAATTATATCCTCGCAGACCGTACACCTAGCTCTGTGATGATTCATGTCTTGATTATTACACAGGGCTTAGTAGAAAGTAATGCAATTATCCTTCCAATTTCATGTGAAGTCTAAGAGGAGAGAGGGTTCATTTGAATACTTTACCCTCTTTTGTGTAATACGGTGCTTTCCATATTGCTTTCTTCAAGCTTGTCTTTCTACTCCTGAAATTCCACTGCAGTGGGTTCTGACACGTTGAGAAATGGCTGCTTTAATGTTGCAGCAGGTTGAGTTTCATGTACCTATTGGTAAAAAAAAGTGATAAGAAAAACACATGTCCAAAGAGGGGTGATTCACGTTTCCCAGGGAGTCAAACGAGAGATGCAAATAAAGGACCTTGGCAAGACTCTGGCAGTATATTCCTTGGACGGCAGCACCTGGATGGAGCCCTGTTCCTGCTGGACCCCCAAAAACACGGTGACTTTGTTGTTAGTGCTGACAGCTTCCTCTTTCACAGCCATATGCAACCAAAATCATCTCAGGAAGACGTTTCCCTACTACCCAATATTCAGATATTTTTATTTCAAAAATACCTAGTTAATGTCAGTATTCTTAGTCTTCATCTAGATTATCTCCATTCTCCAATACTGCCGTAGTACTTGATGCTTCCATTGACCACACTTTTCTACATACTTTGTCCCATGCCTACCATTTTCAAGCTGTGTCGGAGCGAGATACCGTGGGTGGCAAAGACAGATTCTGCATTCACAATGACTTATGTTGGGGAGGGTGTAAAAAAATATATACAGTAATTTAAAAAGCAAGAGCAAATTGCCAGTATAACAGTCATAGAACAGAGGTCATGAGGAAGTGTGTGATGTATTTCCAAATGGGTTTTCTGAACCCCAAGTACTTTGTTGTAAAGGCCGAGAGCTTACCTCTGACAGGGGAGACTCCATGGAGGAGGTGGTGCTCGAGGGAGCAATGAAAGTCACAAAGGATTGTGACAAGCAGAGAAAAGCAGGCTGGTGTGAACCAAGACAGTGGTTCTCAAAGGCTCTGTACCCCTGCTGAGATGCACAATATACAGATGTAACATTAAGTAATATTGAACCACACGGTGAGAAAGTTTTCTCTTCCCAGTTGTCTTTCAGTACTTTTATTTAGGAAAAGAAGTCTTTAGTTTGATGTGAACACATCTTTAACCCCTGTGTCCATACTTGCTAGTTAACCATTCCCTCCCCCCCATTCTTTAACACATAGCCAGTAGGGCCCCAGACTCAAAAGACGATGGCAGACAACAGTATGTGTAATTCAATTAAATGGGTTTCAGATTGCATCTACTTTTTAGTTCTCTTCATCTTATGGAAAGGCATGTTGGATTTCCACTTAAAATTGTTATATAAAATATTTTAATCAAATAAATATATGTAAGGGAGAACTTAGATAAGTTAAGGAAAAGTAGAGGCAAATAATAGCACAAGTGTTAGGTAGATAGGGCAGAATTTGTTTGGGTGATATATGAATGAATGTAGGAGAACATGAGTTTTAATATAAGTTATACTTGGCTTGGTAAGTAGCTCCGTGTGATAACAAGGACAGTCCTGATGGAAAGTAGCCAGAATAAGATGAGAAAGAGAGGTTGCGAGCAGGTCAAGGTCAGGGAATACGGGACTCATGAACTTTATTCATGTTGTATCTTCCTTGGGATTCCAAGACCACTTGCTTTACCCACATGTTAATAACTAGGGTTTATTAATTCCTTCTCAGATGCCAGGTATGGTATTATCTTCCATATAATTATCACATTTTTCATTACAACTACCCTAACAGGAAGGTATTAGCCTGAGTTTAGGAGTGAAGAAACTTACCAAAGGCCCACAGCTAGTAGTTAATAGAGTTGGGTTTGGAACCCAGACCTATTTGATTCCAAAGCTCCTATTCTTCCTTGTGCCTAGAAACCCTATTCATCTCCCAGCCCCAATGTGAACACTGGCTTTTTCTGTCTAAGTCCACCTTTCCAACACACGGCTGATCTCCTCTTTGGATTTCCTGCATCCATCACTCTATATCTGGGTAGTAATTTTTTTCTCCCCTTCACTAGAAGTATTTCTCTGGCCATCTATGAACTAGATTGTAAGGGCCCAGAAGGCCTGTTCCCATGTCCCAAAGCTCCAACACTGTACTTTTTTCATGGTCAATGCTCATATTGTTTGAATTGAGCTAAATTTTCTTGCTCTGACATGGCTTATCACAGAACTACAGCTGTATCAACTCTGAGTGTAAGTGTGAACAGGTGCTCTGGCAAAGATAACTCAGGACCTACCTGGGAAGGCTTTGCTTTGTCAGATTCCGAGAATCTAATTAATTAATTTTGAGCAAATCAGCAACTCTTTGGATTTCTTAAATCACTTCGGACTTTTTTATAGCTGGGTTGTGTAACATCTGAGTTAAATAGCACCAAAAAGGATACCCGGTAATTATAGACTTTTAGATGTCAGGAGAGAATTTTAAAGAATGTCTTATCCAGCTCCTTTATTTTGTCAGTGAGGAAGCTGAAGGCTTAAGCGAGTTTCATGAGTCGCTTAAGGCCACAGAGCATGTTAAGGGTAGGCCTTTAACTAAAGATCTCTCTGGATTCCTAGTCAATTATCTGGCTTTGAGCTTGGAGGTCACTTACCCCTTCTTCCCATCCAATAGAGGAGCCCCTACAGTATCTCTGACTGCTGTCAACTGGGGCTCCTTGTGAGCGTGGAACAGGACCCCATTTTCTTTGGAAGCAATCCATTCTATTTAAAATTAAATAGCATCTTTTCCTCTGTTGTACCCAATAGAACCTTTCAATCCTGTCCGTTGCTCTAAACAGCAGAGTTTTCTAGGACTCCCTTTTAAACCTGTCCTCATTTCCATCCACATGCACTCTGGTGATCCTACCTGTTCCAGGGTTTTAAATCTATAAACTGAGGGCTTTTACCTTTGTATCTCCAGACCAACTCTCTCCTCTGAACTCTAGACCCATATACAGCCAATTACTGGATGTCTTCTTTTGGATGTCTAGTAGGCATCCCAGATTTAATACCCAAAACCCAAATCTTGATTGTACCTTCCCACCAAAAAGCTCCTCCCACCCCCTAATCTTCATGTCATTAAATGAGACTCTATTTTTTCAGTTGCTTTGGCCAGTAACCTGAAGTCATCCTGGTGTTTCCCATTCTCTTTCATTGTCTATCTAAACCATCAGCTACACTATTGGCTCTATTTTAAAATAACACAACATTGTTATCAACTATGCTCCAATATAAAATAAAGATTTTTAAAAAAATAAAATAAAAAGGAAAGAATCTGAAAAAGAATATATATATACACACACACACATACATTCAGATATGTATATATATCTGAATCACTTTGCTGTGCACCGGAAACTAATACAACATTGTAAATCAACTCTACTTCAATTTAAAAGAATGATGTCTTTTGATGAACAGAAGTTTGTTTCTTACCACTGTTAAATATATCAAACTTTTCTTTAAAAAAAAATTAAAAAATAAAAATTTCTTCCAGAATCCAACAAATTCTTACCAACTCCACTGCTCCCATTGTAGTTCAGGCTATCATGCTTCTTGCACAGATGACTAACCCCCGCCCTTCTGTGTTCCTCAACAGTCTCTTCTCCTCGCAGTGGCTGGAACAGAAATCAAAATCTCCTCCATGGTCTGCAAGCTCCTCACCGTGATGTGAAAGCCCCTGCTTTCTTTTTGACTTTATCTCCTACTCCTCCCCCTCCCACTTGGTCTTTTCTAGGTACCCTACCTCCCTCCTGTCCCTCCAACATGGCCCCGGAAAACTCTCACCTCCAGCCCTGTGACTTGCGGTTCCCTCTAATTAAAACCATCTTCCCTCAAGAAAGTATACCAGTTATTGAAAAGTTTCACTGTCAGTATTAGATTGGTTACCTAGTTATCCTTTGTAGGTGGCTGAGGTAGCATTTAATTCAGGATCAAGGTTCTGATAATTATAAAACAGTGGTGATTTTAAGGTTATAATGATGATCTGTGACCTATTTCTAAAGTTTTGTGGTTTTTAGAACATTTTGAAACTGTTTCTCTTAATACACTCCATTCTGAATTATCTATGCTTATAGGAGTCTGATAATGAATTGATATCTGAATTCCATAGTAAACCTGAAAATTGACTCAAGGCAAGACCACATCTTTACCAATGCTATGAAAAGGTAGCATACAGTGACTGTCTTGTCAGTACTTATTCTGGGGATACAAATGAGGTTTAAAATTCTGAGACGGTAGGTGTCACTAAGCATGGGGGATAATTTGAATAAGGAAAAAATCAACTAAATTATTTTAGAAACAAAGATAAGCATTTTCTAGACAACTGTATAAACTTTTCTGATTATTCAATATTAAAAATATGTCTTCAATTAATTATAAAAATAAACCAAACTTTTACACAGAAAAAAAAAAACAGTCTTCCTTCTGACATGCCCACACTCACCCACATCTGACTCCTTTTATCAGAAAATCTTTTGCTGACCACCCCCTCTCCCATATATTATCCCAATACTCTGATTTATTTGTCTTCATAGCATTTATCACTATCTGACAGACTCTGCATTTACCTGTTTGTTTTTTCATCCTTTGCATATCCCACAAAGGCATGAGCTCAATGAGAGCTGGGATTTTATTTTATTTTTGTGGTTTCCTGCAGTGTCCTCAGCCTGCGGCATGGTGTCTGCAAAATGTAGGTGCCACCAATAAATATTTGTTAAATGAATTTCTCCTTTAATTTTGTCATTGAGCCAGGTCTTATACTTGTACCATGTTGATTCTGGAATCCCTGTGCAGGCATTTGCCTTTATTCCTAGAAATATCATAATTTTAGTGTGGGCCATGAGGCAAAGTTGGCAAAATCTTTTTGAGTCTGGATTTTTGCCATCCTAAGTTGATTTATGATGATTGTTAATATTAGCCACAGTCACTATTTATTGAACACTTGCATAGCCATCCCCCTGCCAGGTGTTTTACAATATTATTTCCCTTAATCCTTACAATGGCCCTATGGGAAATGCTACTGTTGTCCTCATTTTGCTCACGAGGAATTTGAAGCCTGGAGAGTTAAGTGACTTGCTCACACAGCCAGGGAATGGCAGAGCAGAGCCACACTTCAAGGCCACATGTCCCGGATTCAGATACACTGTCGTAATGAAGAGCATGGCCTCCGGAAGCAGACAGATCTGAGCTAGCATTTACTCACATAGCTGTGTGATTTCTATTGAGTCATTTTTCTCCCTTGACATTCCCCATCCCATAAATGAGAGTAACAGTAATACCAACTTCATAGGGTTGTTAGGATGATTCGATGACTCTGGTCCCATGCTTAGTACAGTCCTGGCACAGAGTAAAAGCTCAATAAGCATTGTCATCATCGCAATATAATTAATAGGACTAAAAAAAATTAACGAATAATTATTTTGCTCCTATTGGGCAACGCATGTCCTCTTAATGATCTTTTTATCCCGCATCTATCTATATTACTTCTCCCTTCCATCTATGTATCTGTAAACTTGATAATGGCATCTTACTATAAACTACTGATTAAAAGTGGTGAAGGATGTATAGGTGAGGATAAACCTTTAGACAGCCAGGGATGCCCTCTAGAGACCATGTGAGCTTTGTTTAACAGCAGGAAGGTACTGGTTAGTATGGCACCTTCTAGGAGCATGACTTAGTTTTACCAGTCTGTTCTGTTCATCTGCTAAAAGGCGAGCACAGCTTTACTTTCCTTACCAGGGGATCCTACCGGGACTAAATGACTCGGCAGGAAATCCAAGAAGAATCTCATATCTATGGCTTTGGACAGACTGGTCTCTAGTTAGCCCTCTTCTTAGCAGTGCTGGAGGTAGCCTAGATGCTTGGCACTTTTAAAAACAGTGGAGAGGGCTTCCCTGGTGGCGCAGTGGTTGAGAATCCGCCTGCCAATGCAGGGGACACGGGTTCGAGCCCTGGTCTGGGAAGATCCCACATGCCGCGGAGCAACTAGGCCCGTGAGCCACAATTACTGAGCCTGGGTGTCTGGAGCCTGTGCTCCACAACAAGAGAGGCCGCGATAGTGAGAGGCCCGCGCACCGCGATGAAGAGTGGCCCCCGCTCACCGCAACTAGAGAAAGCCCTCGCACAGAAACGAAGACCCAACACAGCAAAAATAAATAAATAAAAAAAAAAAAAAAAAAAAAAACAGTGGAGAGGAGCAACCCACCATTTCTTTCCATAGTTTGTCATCACACGGTAATGACAATTATCAATGGCAATTGATACCCTTTGTTGAGTACTTATCCTATGTCATGCACTGGAAAAAAATCTCCTATCTGCACAACAATATACTAGATGTTACTCCTATTTTCTAGAGGAGAAAACTGTGCAGAGTGGGTTTTGGTTGGTGCCCCATCCAGATCCTTTTTACTTTGCTAGGTCAGTCATCAATTTGCTGCCTCATGGCTCTGAGCGAGCTGTTTGACACGTGCTCCGGGAAAACGGACTTCCAGCAGAGGGCGCCAGGGGGCTCTGCGGGAGGAAGGTGCTCTCCTGCCTGTGCAGAGTGGTCCTGGAGGAGGGAGGTTTGAGCGCCAGGGCGGCTGCTGAAGCCTGCCCGCCACGCACTGAGCCCCAGACACGGTCGCTGTGCAAACCTGCAACCTTAGTCTCACCGTAACCTTCCCACAGCTGTCTTCACCCTGAAACCAGAGCCCCTACGTGACTCCCCTCCTCCCGCCAGCCCCCAGATTTCCCGCACCCGCACCCACAGCATCAGTTGCTCATCTGGCCCCTCTTGCACCTCACACTCCCAAGAGTGGAGGCCACTTGCTTCCCCGGCAGCCCAGCCCATGTCCATCGTGGCCAAACCAGCATCCTTCTGTGCTCTCTGGTGAACTGAACCCCACTGTCTTCAAGTTTATCTTCCTTCGTTTATCTGCCTCAGCTCCAGGGTACTACACAGGTACTCTTTCATCACAGTGAGTAATTATCTATATTGAGCTTATATCCTGTATGAATTCCATATCCGGCTTGGATCCAGACTGCTTTCGGCCCATCCCACGGCTGCTCCAAGCATTGGCTGCTGAGCTTACAGAGGCTCCCTCCTCAAATAATTGCCCTCAGTGACGGGAGCTGCCTTGCCCAGGAGGTTAGCGCCCTCCCTAATCCTCCCCTCCACCTGTGAGCCAGAGGCAGTGACTAACCCACGAAAGCCACCTCCTGTGACCTCAGGCAAGACAACTCTACAGTACGGTTCACCCTCCAGAGGCCCCTGTGGATCAGGTTGAGGGGAAGCTTCACCAGAAACCTGGTCCTTTTTTAGCTCTCTCTCCCATTCTCAGTCCTCCTCCTCCTCTCATTCTCTTATAGGCTTTACTTGAGAGTCAGCCCTCAATAAATTAGATATGTCCTAATCCTTGTCTCAAGCTCTGCATTGAAACAAGCTGACCTCAAATATGTACCCAGGCCACAGAGCTAGAAGATAATGAAGCTGGTGATTGTACTAGGTCTATCTGACTCCAAATCCTGTGTCTTTTTTTTTAATTGAAGTATAGTTGATTCACAATGTTGTGTTAGTTTAAGGTGTACAGCAAAATGATTCAGGTTTTTCAGATTCTTTTCCACTGTAGGTTATTACAAAATACTGAATATAGTTCCCTGTGCTATACAGTAGGACCTTGTTGTTTATCTATTTTATATATAGTAGTGTGTTTCTGCTTAACCTCAAACTCCTAATTTATCCCTCCCCCAACCTTTCCCTTTTGGTAACCATAAGTTTGTTTCTATGTCTGTGAGTCCGTTTCTGTTTTGTAAATAAGTTCATTTGTATCATTTTAAAGGATTCCACATGTAAGTGATATCATATGGTATTTGTCTTTCTCTGTCTGACTTACATCACTTAGTATGATCATCTCGAGGTCCATGAATCCTGTCCTCTTCGCCACCACTTTCTTATGGTTGAGGGAATCTCTCACTTCCAGCATGTTCTCTGTAACATAATGTGTCTTCTATACTGAGCATTTAGGTCTTGACGATGGCCTGTCATTGGTCCCGGGTGAAGTTTGTCATTACTGGTTCAATATCCAAGGCCTGTGCCCACTGTCACTGGAGGCCCAGAAGCCCATGATCTGTTCCGTGGAGGCTCACACACACTTTGCTGTTACCGCCTCCTGCCATATCTCTTCCTCCTTTCTCTTCCCCAAAGAGTGTGGGCCAGCATCCAGGTTGGATCTCTACCACCCCAGTTCCCTGAAGTGAGTCTGCTTGTTTAGCTAAATCACACTCCTGTTCTCCGGGCATGTTTATTTGGGGTAGGCTAGTTCTCCACGCCCTGGGAATTGTGCACTGGCATTCACTGAGGTTCAGAAACGAAGTTGACAACTTGACACTTGCATGCCTTTTAGGGAAATCATGGTTATTACTGGGGGCCGTAGCAGCAGGTTTATTTATAACTCCTGACACTGCACACTGGCATGAAGTGGGATGGTAGCGGAAGGCAGTTGGAAGGCTACAGGGACCCAGGAGAACTAGGAGGGCCTAGATTTCCAGGTAAGGTTGTATGTGTCAATTTTGAAAGGTAATTAGGCCAACACGGTGTGAAAGCAGCTTGTTTCAGGCCATTTTGTTTTCAGGTGCTCTAACGCAGAGTGATAGATTCAGCAGACAATTCAACATGTCTTGGATTTAATTGTCTCTTTTCCGTGATCCCACCATGTATTTTGGGTTTGTGGTTTGTCGTTTGACTACCATATACCGATCCTGTCGGGGGTTTCTCAGCCTAGTCAATGCTCCCTGGTTGACCCTAAGTGACTCCTGTTTTTCCATTTGATAGCAATTACTTGACAGTTACACAACTTCTTCTCTCCCTGCCTCAAAAAACAAACTAATAAATAAGGGATGGGCGTTCTTATTGGTAGCTCTCCTTTCTTCAGAGAGGCTGTGTATCCCCCTTCAGCCCTTCAGAAGGTGGTTCCATGCCAGCTTTTCTGCTTTTCCTTTGTGGCTGGATGGAGTATAGCTGTCACTAATTCAGTCACATTTTTAGTTGTCCCACTGTTAGATGAAATTATGAGCCATCCCTAGCGAGTGTCAGCAACTGCAAATAGCAATGCTGCCTTTGAAGGCAGCAGAATCCAACTGGGAATTGAGAAATTAATAGAAATTTAGAATAATGGGCATGCTTGCAATGAACCATTTTTGGGTTCAGAAACCTAGTTCCTCTGGTAATTTGAATGAGCAGTTTTGCTAATAAAATTTGTCCCTGTTGAATGAACATGCTTGATCTACCCATCACTCACAGAACAACTTGAATTATCACTTTCCCATCAAATTTTGCCCTTTCCTTTAGCTGGCTGGCTCTTTGAGCCAGTGTTCTCCATTGTAGGCGGGGAATGAGGGAGAAAAAAATAGAAAGAGATTGTAGCACCAGCTGAGGCGGGCTGGCTTCCGTCTACATGGGTGATGAAGCTTGTTTACTTTATGCAGGTAACTTTGGATGAAATTCAAGTGGTGCTGCCTTGAGTTGAAAGGGCAGATATTCGCAATAGAAATTCCCAATGATGGTCAATATTTACCAGCAGTCTTGATGAATTTGCAGATCCATGATCCCCGCCCCTCTCACCACAGGGTTTTTTTTTTTTTTAAATAAATTTATTTATTTATTTATTTACTTTTGGCTGTGTTGGGTCTTCGTTTCTGTGCGAGGGCTTTCTCCAGTTGCGGCGAGTGGGGGCCCCTCTTCATTGCGGTGCGCGGGCCTCTCACTGTCACGGCCTCTCCCGTTGTGGAGCACAGGCTCCAGATTCAGTACTTGTGGCTCACGGGCTTAGTTGCTCAGTAGTTGTGGCTCACGGGGGTTTTTAACTTCAGGAAAATGAGTAATAGCCACTGACAGCCTCAAAATTTTTAACAATCATCATAATTCCCCAGACCGGTAAAGTGTGTTAGTTTACCTGCCACCTTCATGGACGTGCCCTTGTGTAGAACCTCTTTTTCCCCAGTGGAACAGAAATGCTTGTCCGTCCAGGAAGTACAAAGCCCCAGATACAACAGGAACCCCTTTTGTGTTCTCTGCAGTTTCCCCAGCAGTCAGAGCGCTGTTCTCAAGGAAACCGTTATCTCAGCTGGATTGATTTTTCCGCTTGGCCCCGGGGATGGCAGCAGCGGGCAGCAGGCCAGGTGTGGGGAGCCCGGGAAGGGGAGGAGGAGCCAAAGTTGCAGGGCAGGGTGAGCAGAGGCTGAAAGAAGGCTTTGGGGTGAGCAAGGCAGTGTGGTAAAGAGCTCCAACTCTGCTTTTCCACCACGCGTAGCTGTGTGAGGGTAGAGAAGACACTTAACATCTCTGAGGTCGGACCTTCAGGTTTAAATAGAGAGTGACAGCAGGCCACACCTCCTGAGGTTGCCGTGAGGACTGGGTGAGGGATTCCTGTGGTCCCAGCACCGTCGCCTGAAAAGGCTAATCATTTGGCTTGTGTACACTTATCATCACTGCTAATTCATGTTGGGGGAACTCATCTGCTTTTGTTGCAAAGTGTTCTATTTCAGTTTATTTAGCTAATGTGGCTTGAGAAATTTCACCTTCCGTTTCTACAGTTTATAAAAATCTGTCAAGTCCAAACTTTTTTTTTTTTTTTTAAAGGTGTAGGCTTATTTATTTATTTATTTTTGGCTGTGTTGGGTCTTCGTTTCTGTGCGAGGGCTTTCTCTAGTTGCGGCGAGCGGGGGCCACTCTTCATCGCGGTGCGCGGGCCTCTCAGTATTGCGGCCTCTCTTGTTGCGCAGCACAGGCTTCAGACGCGCAGGCTCAGTAGTTGTGGTTCACGGGCTTAGTTGTTCCGCGGCATGTGGGATCTTCCCAGACCAAGGCTCGAACCCGTGTCCCCTGCATTGGCAGGCAGATTCTCAACCACTGCGCCACCAGGGAAGCCCCAAACTTTTAAAGTAGGTGAGGATTTTGTGCGCAGGTGAGCGCACACGCGTAGCCAGGAGTCGTTGTGATTGATACACACATTGTTTTCTGGAGGCAAATATTTTAAAACCTTGAAAAGTTTCTCTTTACTGTATGAAGACTTTTCTTTTCTAGCCCTTTTTATTTTTTGGTTTGTTCACCAAAATCTTCTTCCGGGAAAAATACATACTTGTTTGTTTATGGATTTAACAGATTCCCATATAATTTTTACTGAGTGCCAGGCATGTTCTAGGTTCAGTACGAGTATTAACTCGGTGAATCCTTATTACAATACTCTGAAGTCGGTTCTGTTGTCATCCCTGTTTTACGGTTACGTACATCGAAGCCCAAGGCCATTCAAGTTCAAGCAAGTTCGAGATCCTTAGGTAGTGAGCTGCCCAGCTAGGATTCTAATCTAGGCTGATTGGCTTCAGCGCCAGTGCTTGCAGGGAGCAGGCTGGGCCAGTCTGGTCTGTTAGGGCTATGGGGACTTTTGAATGACAGGAGCTGGGAGTATTTAAGTTGTTCTGTGTGTCTGTCAGGATGGGATTTCTGGGTTGACATTCAGTCACCTTATGTATTCAGTTTAGGGCTGTGGCTTTAACCAGGAATCTCCCCTTTGCATGAGGCCGTACAGATGGGGAGTTAGGGAAGCAGAGTTGCTGCAAAGTGAGGTTAAGGACTCCCTTTTAAGAATCTGTGCCACGTGTATTAGGAGCCACTGGAGTTGAGTGAATTAGCTGTTTTCTGAATGAATCTCTAAAGTAGATTCTGAGACCCTTGGCGTTTCTGATTCACCTTCAAGAGCCCTGTTTAGTGATTCATAACAGTTTTACTCAGCACAAATAGAAGACCTACACACCGAAACCAGGATTTTACCATTTATCTTCTTTTATTTCCTCTGATAAATAAATGTCAAATTAAAAAAAAAAAAAGTCAAATTCCACTAACCATGGGGAAGCCCATGGACTTAAAAGATTTTTTTATGCTTCGCTGGCTCGCGTATGCCGTGGAGGAAGTTGATGGACCTGTTTGCCGTCCTTCTTCAGTGACTGTCCCCGATCCACCCACAGTGAGCTGCTTGTGCCGTACCGTCTGACTATGTTTTTAGATAGAAGAGTACCATGGGCTTTCCCCGCTGCACATTCTCCTGGTTTTCCTTTTACGTCACTAGTGGCTCCTTCTCAGCTCCTCTTCTCTGAGACTTCATCAAACTGCAGTGCTCTGGAACTCAGCCTTTGGGCAGATCATTTCACTCCTCTGCTCAAGATGCTATAATGACTTCACCTCCAATGTCCTTGCATTAAGACCTTTTATCATCTGCCCCTTCACTCTCGCTCTGGCCTAATCGCCTGTTACTTTGCTAGAGCTTCCAGAACCCAGTACCACAAGCTGAGTGGCTTAAACCACAGGCATGTATTGTGTCACAGTTTTGGAGGCTAGAAGTCTGAGATCAAGGTGGCAGCAGGACTGTGTTCCCTTTGAAGTCATCAAGGAAGGATCTGTTCCAGTCCTGTCTCCTAGACTCTGTTGGGACCTTGACATGTGCCAGCATCACGCCAGTCTTCACCTGGCAGCCTCACTGTGTGCATGTCTCTCTGTGTGTCCAAATTTCTCCTTTTTTATAAGGACGCCAGTCCTAGTGGGTGAGGGGCCCATCGTACTCCAGTATGACCTCATCCGTTTTTTTTTAAATAAATTTATTTATTTATTTGGCTGTGTTGGGTCTTCGTTTCTGTGCGCGGGCTTTCTCTAGTTGCGGCGAGCGGGGGCCACTCTTCATCGCGGTGCGCGGGCCTCTCACTATCGCGGCCTCTCTTGCTGAGGAGCACAGGCTCCAGACGCACAGTCTCAGTAGTTGTGGCTCACGGGCCCAGTTGCTCCGCGGCATGTGGGATCTTCCCAGACCAGGGCTTGAACCCGTGTCCCCTGCATTGGCAGGCAGATTCTCAACCACTGCGCCACCAGGGAAGCCCCCAACCTCATCTTAATTAGTTACATCCGCAGTGGCTCTGGTTCCCAGAAAGGCCACACTGTGAAATACTGGGAGTTAGGACTTCAGCATATGCATTTTGGTGAGACACAATTCAAGCCACAGCACTACTGTGCTCTCCCTCGCCCCCTGTGAGGCATCACGCTGCCCTTGTTGCTGTCCTGTGAATACTTGGGTGTGTCTCTGCGCTAAGGCCTTTGCACTGTCTGTTCCCTCTGCCTGGAACATCCTTGCACCCCAACTGTCCACAGGGCTCACGAACTGCCCCCTTCTCAAGTCTGTCTTCAAATATACTTTTCTCAGTAATGCCTCCCTCCCCTGATCATACCCTTTAAAATCATATCATCTCCCCTCTTCCCCACCCTGCCCCCCAACCTCCCTGATTTATTGTTTTTCTGCAGTACTCACCACCTTCTAACATACTTGGTAATTTGCTTATTTACTAGTTTTGTTGTTTGTCCTCCCCCAACGCTGACACTGGAATGTAAGCCCAACGAGGGGCTCTTTGTCTGTTTCCTTCTCTGATTTATTCCATACACCTAGAACAGCAGTACTTGGAGCATAACAGCAGCTGGAAAAAATGTGTGTAGCTTTCTCATTTTTCTTTATCAGTTGGTTTAGTCATAGAGGTGCATGCCTTTCATACATTGGAGTAAGGCAGGTGGGAGGAGGGCATAACATATCTTAAACTATTTTCTTGAACACCATGACATAGCTTTCCTCTAGTGCCCTACACCTGGGACCTTTAGCCAGATGTCACGTTCATGATGATTGCAATTCCTGGGGGCGGCAGGGCGCGGGTGGAGGGACCTTGCCGTCCCTCCCTTCCTGGAGCTCAGAGCATTTTCCACATACAAGATGAAACCGGATCCCTTCTGCTGAGACACTGAGAGGCCTCATTTGACTTGTTTCCACCGTCATTTAGCTATTGGAGGAGCCATCACCAAGGCTCATGGAAGAAACCTATGGTCAGCCTGAGAACTCAGGCGTCCTGACTTGCTGTGATTTTCCTCCTAGCATAAAAAGGTAGAAAGCTCCAAAAGTGACCACAAAGTGCTCTGGGAGACCCTTCTCTGGCTTCACTAGAGTGGATGAGGTTTCAAAGGCCCACAGATGTCACATCCAGTTTTCTTAATAATCAAGGCCTCTCTCTCATGGGCCCCTGGTAGCCCGTGTCAGGAGCGATTCCCAGCAGGACCACGGAGCTAGGCAACTCCCCATGCATTTCTTGGTCTTAAAATCCATCATTTTATATTAAAATTTTCTATTTGTTCTCATCCTTTGCCCTCATAAATATTGTGTATTTTTATGAGCCTCTGTCCTCATAGAATGTGGAGTTTAATGAGGGCAAGGGTGTCTTACGCATTGCTGGTTTTCATTGTGGTGCCAGCATAGATGCTGGCACATACAGGATGCCCGAGAGCTGTTTCTTAAGCCCCAGCTGAAGTCCAGCCTCCGAGCTGCATCACTACCCAGCTTCCTGGCTTAGCACGGTGGGCAGGGACCATGCCTGGACCATTTTGGTTTAGTTTCTTCCTGGAACTCATGAATGGCCTTCAAAAGTAAAGGCTGACATATCACATTAAGCAGTGCTTTAGCCAGGAGGAAGATTGGTGGTTTGTAGGAAAGCGTGGAAGGGTGTTTCTGACATCACGAGGCCCAGGAGGTGAACTGTCTCAACAAGGTACCCAAAACGGATGAGACTTCAAAGGGAAGGCTTGGCTACACAGAGGCCATTGATTTTTCTTCAGCCACACTCATTCCTGGCTGGCAACATTATCCACGACTGACCATAAGACAGCAGGGGTATCAGGAAGCTGACATTGACCGAGGCCACACACCAGATCCCTCAGTCCACAGGTGATAAACCCTGTCATATGTTTCCTGCACAATGTCTCCTCTGCACCTCTGCCCTGTTGGTGCTGCCCCCATGAATCCATCTGAAAGGAAGTAGTGCCTCCTTTTTAAAATAAATTTATTTATTTTATTTATTTATTTTTGGCTGTGTTGGGTCTTCGCTGCTGCGCACGGGCTTTCTCTAGTTTCTCTCTCCGGGGAGGAGAAAGGAGGATTGAAACAGACTGAGATAGCCAAGTGTCCGTGAAAAGTATCACAGAGGGTATGTCAGCCATTGTTATTATTCTGGATTTTATGACGTTTGTGTTTGTCAACTTTTTACAGTTTGTCATTTTTTTAAAAAAATTATTTAATTATTTATGTATTTATTTTTGGCTGTGTTGGGTCTTCGTTTCTGTGCGAGGGCTTTCTCTATTTGTGACGAGCGGGGGCCACTCTTCATTGCGGTGCGCGGGCCTCTCACTATCGCAGCCTCTCTTGCTGCGGAGCACAGGCTCCAGACGCGCAGGCTCAGTAGTTGTGGCTCACGGGCCCAGTTGTTCCGCGGCATGTGGGATCCTCCCAGAGCAGTGCTCGAACCCGTGTCCCCTGCATTGGCAGGCAGACTCTCAACCACTGCGCCAGCAGGGAAGCCCTACAGTTTGTCATTTTTGTGATGATTCTCAGCCTAAATAAATCTTCATCTTTACTCCTAATGTATTTATATTTTTTCTTAACAAAATTCCTCTTGGTTTTAAAAAGCTTTAGGACTTCCAAAACCTGGATCATCCCTGCCTCCGTCTTCTCAATTCTCTTTGTTACATCTTGACAAGTCTTCTGGGGTCTAATGCATAAAATTCTCAAATAAAGTTTAATCTCATTTTTCAGCTAATATTAGTAATGTCTACACGGACTGCAGCTTCTAAAAAGTATGTAGATATTAAATAATTAGTACTTACCAAGTCTCTAAGTATTAAAAGAAAAACTAACGCTAGCATCCCGTTATTATAGGACAGATGTAGCCTGGCAACTTGAGTAGATCTTCATAGCCTCAGTGCTTCAGTGAATTCCTCAGAGTTCTTATCTGTCTGCCTTACAAATGAGGCTATGTTCATCTACATAGAAAATTACGGGGCTTCCCTGGTGGCGCAGTGGTTGAGAATCTGCCTGCCTAATGCAGGGGACACGGGTTCGAGCCCTGGTCTGGGAGGATCCCGCGTGCCACGGAGCAGCTGGGCCCGTGAGCCACAACTACTGAGCCTGCGCGTCTGGAGCCTGTGCTCCGCAACAAGAGAGGCCGCGATGGTGAGAGGCCCGCACACCGCGATGAAGAGTGGCCCCCACTTGCCGCAACTGGAGAAAGCCCTCGCACAGAAACGAAGACCCAACACAGTCATAAATAAATAAATAAATAAATAAAAGAACATGAATTTCTTTAAAAAAAAAAGAAAATTACGTTTCTACATGAGAAAATGGTTTTTTCTAATTATATTAGAAATGATATGAAATATGATAGCACTCATAAAAGTGCTAACAAAAGATCAAGATGAAAAAAAAATTAATTACATGGGACTGAGTGAACTGATGAGGATGAGTATAATTTTTGTGACTTTCTGTCTGAATTAAAAAAAAAAAAAAATCCCACAACGACTCAGAGGCAAAGAATATACAAATCAATTTTCACTGCAAAGTAAAGGAGCTGTTACAGTGGAGGATTACTGGACTGAATGTCAATATTATGACATAGTATGAGTGTGTTTCGTGTTTGGTAATTGCAATCATTGTTGCTTTTGTTGTGGTCATCCATGTACAATGATTGGTGTCAGTCTCTCTCTTGTAAAAATAAAATACAGTGTGTGTGTGTAAAAAAAAAAGAAATGATATGAAATGATATAAAATGATATTTTAGAAATGGGTTTTTCTAATTATTTTCAGATATGAGAGAATTGCTAAATGCCATTTTTGCAGAATGCCTTTATTCTATAATAATAGATGCTTAAATAAAAATAAGTGTTTTATGTAGCCAAAATATATTCTAGTTTCCTGGGAAAAAAAGATGGTGGTGAAATGTTTCATCACTTCCACTTGAACTAGAATTGACTAATTAGAATTAGTGTGTGTGTGTTTCTGTATGGAGGGTAATTTTTTTGGCATTTCCAATCATCAACATAGCTGCGGTAAAGGTTTCAGAGAACATCCGTAATGCCTTGTAAAAGCCCCTATGATGCGACAAACAATACCAGCTCTCCCTTTAAATAATCTGCATTCCAAGAAAAATAGATATACTAAGCTTTGATAACAGTAAGTGTATCAGAAGAACTTTCCAGCTCAGGTATAAGATAGTTGTAGAGCCTTTGAAACCTTTGAGACTTCTGCTTTGACCACAGATAAATCTGCAGTGAGATCACTAGCATCCAATTTGTTCCAGCTCACTTTTTAGGATGAAGCCCATCTGGGAAATGAAAAAAGACCTGCATTTGCTGTCCTGAGATTTCCCAAGTGACTCCCCATACAAGTGTCAACCTGGACCAAATCCCTGAACTTCTTTGGGTCTCAGTTTCCTCATTTTATGATACAAAGGTTTGGGGCCACATCTCCAATTCTGTTTCCGGTTCTGGCACAAATAGTCCATGGTCTTTATCTCTATCTGCATCTTAAATGGGTCAGATCCATAAGGGAGAAGAAGAGTTATTAGCACTCTGTGTTTCATAGATGTTGGGGGAGATGAAGACACCCCTGGAGCCCTCAAGATTCCACTGAATAATTGCTTGACACTCGGGTGAGAGTTAACGAAGGGGACATTCCAAACATAGGACATTAAAAACCGTCATCCATTATTCAGGAATTCTGTGCTAAGATTAAATTTGCATGTGGTCAAAACTACCTACTACTATCCCCTATGAAGTAAGTCTACTGCACACTGTTTTTTACTAACACAGTCAGATTTTCCCCAGCATTGAACAGGTAATCTTGCATTGAGCCTCGGATGAAATAGTTGCCTTATATTTGGGGCCACGATATATATTTTTTAAAAAGCTTATCTTACTTCTTACATATACATGTATCTATTCTTTTTCAAGTTCTTTTCCCATTTAGGTTATTACAGAATATTGAGCAGAGTTCCCTGTGCTATATAGTAGGTCCTTGTCAGTTATCCATTTTAAATATAGCAGTGTGTACATGTCAATGCCAAACTCCCAATCTGTCCCTCCCCCCAGCCCTTCCAAAAGCTTATCTTGACACCATTCCAACTGAATGGTCAAGTTACCTTTTTCCTCTCTTTTAAATTGTTTGCTTATTTGTTTACTTTCTCTACATTCATGCTGAGTTTGTATATTTTGTAAGTTAAACGTGCTTCTTTGGGATTGGATGCCATTGTATTACTTTTCATTTGAGGTCTCAAAGTTGACTGCTGAGGGCAAATGTTTGTGTCAGCCATTCAGTACTAACTCACATTGCTATGGTGAGCCACTTTATAACTGGTCATCTGTGCCTCCTTACTTGACCATTTAGGACTCTGAAACCTCAAACTTCTAGCCCAATTCCTCGAAAGCTCACCATTTACTTGCCATTTTCTTCTATTTGTTTGGGAAATTTAAAAAAAAAAAGTCTGCCTTTTTAAAGGTTGTACTGCTATTTCACTTTCTAGTTTCATATCAAATATTTTAATCTTTAATATCTTTCTGAGCTAAAAAGGTATGCAGAGTTAGGGATGGGGAAGATGTAAAGGAAGTTCTCTGAAATCACATAAATCGTATTTGGTGATGCACAGAGGACGTAACAAAGGCAGATGAAGACCTACAGTGACAATCAGCAACCGGCATCCAGGAACAGAGTATTTTACTCCTCCCTCAGAATAGATGGAGACCAGAAATTAGACGTTTATGCCCAAGAAAGGCAGGATTTCATCCAGCACTTAACCCAGATTGTCAAGGTGCTGACTGAGGAGGACACTGGGCACCCAGAGACAGGAGATGCTATTGCCCGACTCAAGGAGGTCCTGGAGTACTATGTCATCCGAGGCAAGTACCGTCGGGGTTTGACGGTGCTGATAGCATTCTGGGAGCTGTCGGAGCCCAGGAAGCAAGATGCTGATAGTCTCCGGTGGGCTATGGCTGAGGGCTGGTGCGTGGAACTGTTCCAAGCCTTTTTCCTGGTGTCAGACGACCTCATGGATGCATTCTTCGCCCGACGGGGGCAGATCTGCTGGTATCAGAAGCCAGGCATAGGTTTGGCTGCCATTCATGATGCTTTCCTCCTGGAAGCATATATCTACTGCCTGCTGAAGCTCTGCTGCTGGGAGCAGCCCTATTACCTGAACCTGATCGAGCTCTTCCTACAGAGTCCTTATCAGACCGAGATCGGACAGACCCTGGACCTCATCACAGCCCCCGCCCAGGGCAGTGTGGATCTTGGCAGATTCACTGAAAAGAGGTACAGATCTATTGTCAAATACAAGACAGCTCTCTACTCCTTCTCTCTTCCTATAGCTGCTGCCATGTGTGTGGTGGGCATTGATGGGGAGAAGGAGCATGTCAATGCCAAGAAGATCCTGCTGGAGATGGGAGAGTTCTTTCGGATTTAGGATGATTACCTTGATCTCTTTGGGGACCCCAGTGTGATGGGCAAGGTCGGCACTGACATCCAGGACAACAGGTGCAGCTGGCTGGTGGTTCAGTGTTTGCAACGGGCCTCTCCGGAACAGTGCCAGGTCCTGCAGGAGCGCCGTGGGCAGAAGGAGGCCGAGAAGGTGGCCCCGGGTGAAGGCGCCAGACGAGGAGATGAATCTGCTGGCTGTGTTCACACAGTACAAGGAGGACAGTTACAGCTACCTTACGGGTCTCATGGAGCAGTGTGCTGTGCCCCTGTCCCCAGCCACCATCCTGGGGCCGGCACACAGGATCTACGAGCAGAAAAAGTCACCTAGAGACTTGAGGGTGGGAAGGGGAGGCTCTCAAACAATTATTGTCCAACCTGTAAAAGAAAAGAAAGACCTACAGTGATACATCTTCTATTGATTTGTGCTTCTCTGTAGGAGAAGGTGTAACAGTCTTAAAAGACAGAGCCAAGATTTCTGTTAAGACTAATAGGCATGGAGTGGTTATTCTCTTGGTAGTTTCAAAGTAAAGCTTTTTTACGTGGGAAATAGAGTAGTCTAACTCAAACAGGAGATCAGTTTTTCTTCGACATTGAATAAAGGCAAGTTCTGACACATTTCAATGGTGAGTACATTATACGTTCCACCTTAGAAAATATTTAACCTTATTCCAGCCATTAGGTGTTTTAATCACTTGACAACGTAATTCATTAAAAGTTGCTTTGCAGTCTGTGGCTAATTAGTCTGGTAACATTTATTTTGTTTACCTGAACCTTGCTTGCTTTGAAAATTGTGAATCCTGGCTAGTCTGTGTTTAAAGATAAATAAACCATTTATAATGATCTGAAATGTCATTTAATTCTCACTCCTTTTCAAAGGCATTCACTCCAACAAGGGTGAGAGAAACTGAGTTTTCTTAAGGCTCATTTGGTTTTGATTTGTAACAAAATATATCACTGATTAAAGTAAAACCAGACCTTTTGTTGTTTTACCAAGACTAGAATCACCACTCACTCTCAGGGATATATTTTGGGCAAAGTGTTGCTGGTTACTGCACAAACCCTGCATAAGGTCCAGCCCCTGACCTCGAGGGGCTTATAGCTTATAGTGATGACGGATATATGGAAATGTAACCCAGAGGTGGCTTTGGAAAATGATAGAATGGAGTAAAAGACGGTTCAGCTGAAGTTGAGGGAAGAAAAACAGAAGAGTGAGAGAAAAAGAGGATCCGAATGGGATATTGATGTGGTTTCAGGAATAGACCAAGATAAGGATGAAGACAAAGGCTGTAGTCAGAATATGGAGAATTTAATGCTAACATACGTGTTTGGACTTTATTCTTAGCTCTTGAAATCAAATGCTAATGTGAAAGAAGATTTGAGGAGATAAAAGAGAGTTACAGAATGTTAGAGCAGGAAGGGTCCATAAAAATCCAATCCATTGTTTTACAGATAAGGAAACTGAGACACAGAGATGTTAAGTGACTTACCAGAGGTCCCATAGTATATCAGTAGCATAGTGGGGCCATAGACTTGTCTGCTGGCTCCCAGCCTAGACATCTTTTTATCCCATCACGCTATAGTAGGCTATTCAAGGGCAAAGTCTTCATAGGTACTGCTTCTTGAACATGTAGTAGATTGGCCTAGTTGTCATTGTTTTTGACATCTGTTTTCCTCCTAAGGGCTTCTAAGAATGATAGCTTTCTTCCTGATTCCTAAATGTGGTGTGTATATTCACTATATGTAATAACTTGTCCTTCATGTGTAAGATTCTGCTTCCAAAATCATTGGCTTGCTGCGTGGCTTTTGGAAGGTGGTGTGTTTTATTGACGTGGACTTGAAAGTTCCTTGTAATCATTATCCTCTAGCATAGGCATTCCCATCTAGTCTGGAAGCCCTTTTGTTTCTTGGGCTCCCGCATTCATAGGTGACAGATTCAGACAATATTTATGTCCATGACATGGAACTAAAGTTAGCACAAAATTGTATGTCTACGTTTAAGATACTTATGTTATTTTCTCCCATAAAGTATTTGTGCTATTGTTGTAGGTTGGGTGTATGTACACGCCAGTGATTTAAAGTGAGGCCTATTGTTTGTATAGTCACAGATGTTTATTATGAATTCAGTGCCTATGAAAAGTGATACTTTGAGTAAACCACATTGTCAGGAATGGCAGATATATACTTTGAAATAACCCTTTTGATTTGAAATTCTTTTTGACCATGTAAAGCTTCCTCCAGTCTCAGATATTCCAATAGTGTAAATACTAAATACTATATTGTAAAGGCATAACTTGAAAAATGCTTACAGCCTTCATATTGGGCATACGGATTGTACTGAGCAGTGCTTCAACTACCAGCAGTGTTGGCTGGATGGCTTTGGGAAAGGCAGCACCTACTGTATTTATTTTATAAAATGTCTGCATATATTTGGTATAATTATATATTTGTGTGTGTGTGTAAATGTGTGTGTGTGTGTGTTTTGATCAGTAGTAGTTGGAATACCCAGAGACTTTTTGCCTCAACTGTTACAAGGGCGTGCTTGGTATTTTGTGGAGACCAAGACCCTCAAAAGAAGATATAGTTTGTATAATCCTTGTCTTGATAAGGCCTTGGCACCAAGAAACCGAGTTACGTTTGGGAGACATCATGCTTTATTTAGCTTTAAGGTTTCTGCTCCAACATCACACACACACACACACACACACACACACACACACACACACACACGACAGTTCACTCTGCAGGAAAGGCAGCTGTTAACTTGCTAATGCTCAGGCCTTCCAGGCTGTGCTCAGCAAAGCTCTTAGCAGGTGCCATTCACGTGAGACTACAAGACAGGGGTCTGAATAGCGCCCCCTGCAGTTTTTCATTGCTCTGCAAATGCAGTACTCATCTTAAAATGTTCCCTAAAGATTTTCAATAACAGGAAACACCACCAGCACGCATGCGATCTGCAGTTTATGTACAGTCTGAACATCCACAGTGCCCCATTTTCTCATCCCTGAACTTCCACTAGACCACAAGACTTCGGGTCTTTTCACAGCTGTGCTTCCAAGTCTTCGCCTGGATTCTTCACTGGGCTCCTTTTGCCTGGATTAGATCCAGTGACTCCTTCAAATCACCAGCTGGAATTTGTTGCTTACTTTCAGGCATAATATGGGAAGTATCATCATCCCCCTTCGGAGCCAACATCACCCTTTGGGTGCCGCAATCTGGTTTTCCTGCTAATCTCAAAAACCAGACAGAACATCTCCCTCCCTCTGTGTTTCTTCCTTAGCCTCTCTTGTCCTTGATTCTTCCTTTTACTCATTTCTTCCCAACCCAGGCAAAGCTTCTATTCTCTGTAGTATTACTGATCTGTACCCCCAAACGGGCCAGTGTTTTATTCTCTTCTGATATCACAGTGAAGTGGAGGGGATGGAGAGTAAGATGGTAATGCATGATACTTTTCCTTATTGAGAACTTTGGCTCCTAGAAGTGATCTGTTGTCCAGATTAGGAACCACGTATACATGAGAACTCAAGAATTCCCAACAATAACCTTGGGCTGTGTTTGAATATGAGTGCTTTGTTTTCAGTACAGAGCTTGACAGGAGATACACACAGAGGCAGACACGTGTTATAAGTGGTACAGACATAGAAAGTATATCAACTACCTACACCCTATGGAGATTAAGAAACAGAATTTAGCATAAGATAACAGTAACCAAAACTTTTTAAACATCTTGTTTATGCCAGAGACTCAGTAAAACGTTCAGTATGTAGTCTGAGAACTAGGTTCTCGCATCAATCCTGAAGTGCAGGTAACTTGCAGCCTCCTTGTGACACCTTAGTGAGCTGAAACACAGTTAACAATTAGGCGTCAGGATTTGGGTGCAAGTCTGTCAGGATTCAAGGATCTTGTGTTTCCAGGGTACATGATGCCTATGAAAATAAAGATGCTTGAATGGGAGGGGAGCTGCCATGTGGGGCAGCCCCCCATGCATAATGCTGTGCACTTTCATGCATTCCTCTTTCAGACCCCCTAAAAGTCACATGAATGCAGTTATCCTTCCAACTTAGACCCTTGAGTGGAGGGAGGAGACTAATTTGCTCAGGATGACACAGCCACAAAGGGAAAAGCCAGAATTTGAGTTCAAACAGTGTGACTCTGGTGCAGGGGTCTGGAAACTGGCCTGCAGGCCTGTCTGGCTCACCTTCTGTTTTTGAACAGCAGGTGAGTTAGAGAATAGTGGTTGCATTTTTAAATGGTTCAAAAGAATGAAAAGAATACTTCATGACAATACTTGTTTATATATTTTCTATGACTTCTTCCGTGCTATGACAGAGTTGAGTGTTAGTGAGACTAGATGACCCTCAAAGCCTGAAATACTTAGACTCAGGCCTTTTACAGAAAAAGTTTGCTGATCCCTACTCTAAAATCTACATTCTTAACCTTTAGGCTATACTTTTTCTACTTGATCATGTTAGGCTCATATGGAGTACGATTAGAATTTCTAGATTATTTTGCACCATGTGAGAGTTAAAAAAAAAAAATCATCTGGGACCCTTTGTAGGAGAGTGGTACAGATGTGAAATTTTTAAAGCAGCTTGAAGAAACCATAAAATAGATTCTATATTGTATTTAGGAAAATAGGATAAATGTTTTCCTCACACCGTTGCTAGCTCTGTGACTCATTAGAAAAAATTTGTCCCCATTGACAAATAAAATGGAGGTTTATTCATGTTTTACATCACCAATATATTTAGCTCATTTGTATTCATTTGTATTCATCATGTTATTTTCCAAAATAGATAAAAAGTAAAACATTAGCTGGAAAGTTATAAATAAAGCCCCACACTTACTGCTTTGGCTAATAAGGCCTATGAGAAAGGATAAAGGAACTAGCCTACCAATGAAAAAGACTGATATTCAAAATACCTACTGTGTGTTATCCACTTTTATGGGCAATAACTGATTTTATTCCTACACCATTTCATGGTTAAGGGCACTAAGGCTTAGAGGTAAAGTAACTGCTGTATGTCATGCAGCTAGTAAGTGACAAAGCCAAACCAGATCTTTCAACTCCAAATTTGGTGTCTTCTTATAAACGAAATTCCATGGCACTTATCATTTCAAGTTGTAAACTAGTCTAGAATTACCTCATCTAGTGGGACAATCGATTCTCTTTCTAGATGTTGGTCTTCGTTTGATTCTGTTACTTCTGTCTGTTATTAGTTGTTCAAAAGTAGGAAAGAAGTTGAAGTAAATAATATTGCCATTAATTTGTACTTAACACACATAAAAAATAGTTGAAAATGTTGATGCAAAAGAATGTGTTTTAATAACTTGAGAGTTTCAGTGAATTTTATTCCCAGTTTTTTATAGAAATCGGAGAGAGAACTTTCTTGATTTCCATGTATATGACTAATTTTCACTTGTGATTGGTGATTATCACAATTTTATATTTGCAAAGGCTAAAAACAGAAGATTAATGAAGTCTAAATAAACAGTGGACTATTTCACGTTACTTAGAACCAGGTAGCACAGATACCAGACTTGATAATGAGAGAAGACGGATCAGCTACATGGTTTTAGATGGTTGTTATAAAAGGTGACAGCAAAATGCATAATATGTCATTGGTTACAGATACCAAAAGTTGTACCTTCTTTTGCTTTAAAAAATGTTTTAATTTTGAAATAGATATAATCAGATAAAACCAATGATCGTCTCTGAGTCTTTATGTAATATAAGCATCTATTCACTTATTCCTAAGAATAAAGAGATTGTTTGCACTTAGAAAAATTTCAGACTTTGATGAAATCAAGGTCAATATGAATATGTACTAGTGTGTACTTGTGTTTATATCTTTTAAAAGGCTCATCTCCTGTGGACATGTAATTTGGCACAGTGCTTTTGTTCTTTGGAAAGCAATTTTGCAATAATGTGCCAGGAAGTTTTAGAAATGTTCTTAACCTTTGAACCCAAACTTTTAACTTCTAGAAATTTGCCTTAGGACACATGTGAAAGATGTCCATTACTGTGTTAGTTAAGGAGTGAAAATCTTTAAATAGTCTGAACACACAAGTGTAAGAAAATGTTTAACAAACTAAAACATATCCAAAGCATGAACTAGTTTGCAGTCAGTAACATGATGCTCAAAATATATATTTACTACCATGGGGAAAACTTGTACTAACTGAAAATGAGGGATCCTATTTTTTTATTGATTATATTTCAATATAAAATATGCACATGTACTTTTATGATGACACTGATCGAAATGTATTGCATTTTTCTTTCTGTTTATACATGTTCCCCATTAGATGATACATAATTTGAGGGCAGGGATTGTGTTTTATTCAGTATATTTCTCTTATACATAATGCTTGGGAAGCTGTAGACGATCTACAACTTCTTTTGAATGAATAAGAAAGATGATAGAAAATGATCTGGTTGTCTTTATATAAATTATCTTTTCTACATATTACATTTTATTTAGTACTTTATTATGTGTATGATCAGAACAGATCATTTTAAAAGTAATAGTACATTTATATATTAGAAAAGAAAGATGACATCTTTTCTCCAGAACTTCTGGTAGCGTAGATTATTGTGAAATGGTTCTTTGTAATCTGGCTCTAGTTTAAATAACCCTCTCTTAATGGACCAACCTACAAGAGCAGATCTATTGCTTGGCTTCCTTTCTACCCCAGGGTATTCTTTTATAGAATGAAAGTAACCAACAATACAATGCTGAATCATTATTAGCTCTAATTTGGGAGATTGTGCCTTAAGATAATGGGTGTTTGGGGTCTGATTCTGTTGAAGGCTACTTACTCTAGGCTTTTGTTTCATCAAAGGATCTCATCTTCATTCGCAAACATTCCTTTTCTCCCAGAATCATCTTCCACGGTGCCCTTGCCAGGTAAATACAACTTTGCCCGAGATATTAAATCAATACATCAAATTAATTGCAATGAGTTGAGACCTGACACCCATAGTGAATACACAATACTTAGATCAAGTCAGAGGTCACTATGCTGAATTGCTTTTAAAATCTTTGAATTATACATTTGAGATGTTTGGTGCTGTATCTCAATTGGAAATTGTTTTTAGCAAGAGAATCGTTGGGAAGAATTAGTGCTACAAAATTTTTTGTTTTGTTTTTTAAAGAAAAATACATGGTCAAACGGGAGCCTCTCGCATGATCAGCAAACAAAACACACCCCACAGATTTATTAACTTCAATCAATAGATTGCAAATGTCCTAATGTAACTGGAATATGTCATCTCTGTTTGGTTGCCAAGAAGATAATCTGACTCTTGGTTTTATTTCCCCAACCATATTCTTCACTCAGACTCTAGAACTGAAAATCTCTTAACAATTTCAGCAGAGGGATTTTTGATATAGAAAGATTTGAGCTATAAGGAAACCAAATGTCCCATCTAACAGAGAAGAATTACCATCTGCACATGCTATGAAGGCCTACCTCACCATTGACCTCCCAGTTCATCTTATGCTTCAATTTCCAGGCTTGCATAGAATTTAGAGGTGATCTACAATAGCCTCTGAGGCGCTTTTGTGAAAATTAGAAAAAGGAACACATGTTGGGCAGATCAGTTTGAAAAAGGGACCTTCTGGGGGGTACTAAGTAGCATCTTAGGGCATAAGCCTGGTCACCAGCCCCCTACCAGCCCTTTGGTTGTTATCCTTTGTGAAGTGTGCAAATGCACAACTCTGGATGGCAGCCCTGGGTAAAGGGTGAGTGTGAGGGTTGTATTAAATATTTGAGAGATACGATATGAAAGGAACACATCCAAGTCTCAATTGGCACGGGTCATACGTGTTTAGGAACCTACAGGTCTCCTAGAATTAGTTTTTGACTATTTCAGAAAATACCAGTCCTGCTCATTCCAAATCCAGAAAGCACGAGTAACAGCCTATTTTGATGTATTGCCAGTGTTTCACCTACAAAATGGCAATTTTCTATTGTTCAGCCTAGATAGTTCATGCTATCAGCAGCACCGGGCCATTTTCTGATGTTCTCATTACAAATGCTATTTATCTCCTTACACCTCATGCATTGATCTTCTTTCTCCATGTAAAAACCAAACTGGAATCATAAGTGGCTGTCATCTCTGTCTGGCTCTGTTAACTCTTGATAGTACTGAAAACAGTTTTGATTTAATATTATCATTACCGTCAGCACCCTGAGTGGGTGCCAATTTCAGGAGACCATAGTAAGTGAAGGACTTTTTGTAGGTGGACAGTTTGTAGCAGAAGAGTCACCAGCAGCATTTGCTAATTATACCTAGTAAAAATTATGGGATTCATTGCTGGGTAAATATTTTACAGAATACATATACTGTTTTTGTAGGTCCTCATGTTCAGTTATAATTTAGCTCTTTGAATGAAATAAATGAATTCTTGCCTCCTAATAGAATGATTATTCCAAAGACATACAGATGGCCAACAAGCATATGAAAAGATGCTCAATATCTCTAATTATTAGAGAAATGCAAATCAAAACTACAATGAGGTATCACCTCACATCAGTCAGAATGGCCATCATCAAAAAGTCTACAAATAATAAATGCTGGAGAGGGTGTGGAAAAAAAGGGAACCCTCCTATACTTGTTGGTGGGAAAGTAAATTGGTGCAGCCACTGTGGAGAACAGCATGGAGATTCCTTAAAAAACTAAAAATAGAGTTATGATATCATCCAGGGGTCACACTTCTAAGCATATATCCAGAGAAAACTCTAATTCAAAAAGATATATGCACCCCAATGTTCATAGCAGCACTATTTACAATAGCCAAGACATGGAAGCAACCTAAATGTCCATCAACAGATGAATGGATAAAGAAGATGTGGTATATATACACAATGGAATATTAGTCATAAAAAAGAATGAAATAATGCCTTTTGTAGCAACATGGCTGGACCTAGAGATTATCATATTAAGTGAAGTCAGACAAATACTATATGATATCACTTATATGTGGAATCTAAAAAAAACGATACAAATGAACTTATTTACAAAACAGAAATAGACTCACAGACATAGGAGACAAACTTATGGTTACTGAAGCTGATAGAGGTGGGGGTAGGATAAATTAGGAGTTTGGGATTAACGGATACACACTACTACATATAAAGTAGGTAAACAACAAGGACATTCCATATTAGCACAGGGAGCTAGATTCAATATCTTGTAATAATCTATAATGAAAAAGAAGCCAAAAAAGAATATATATATATATATATATATATATATATATATATATATATTGTGTGTGTGTGTGTGTGTGTGTATAATGTATGTATGTATATGTAACTGAATCAATTTGTTGTACCCCTGAAACTAACACAACACTGTAAACAAATTATACTTCAATTTAAAAAAAGATAAAAAAGAAAGGTTATTGAATTTACTATTAAAAATGTAAGATAAGAGAGGGAGGAAGGTTCAAGATGGCAGGATAGGAAGATCCTGAATGCACCTCCTCCGAAGGATAAAACAAATCTACAACGACATATGGGATAACTCTCTTGAAAAGGGACCTGAAAACAGAGCCTCCACAACCAAAGGTAAGAAGACAGCATCAAGACAGGTAGGAGAGGCAGAGACAAGGTCTCACCAAGGAAAAAACCACACCCAGCTGTGGCGATCCACATCGAGAGGGATCTGAAAAGTATGGATCTTTGCCCTGAGGAGTGAGGAACTCAAGCTCCACTTCAGGCACCCCAACTCCTAGATTTTGCACAGCAGAGATGAGCCTCCAAAACAACTGGCCTTGAAAATCCAGGGAAAGTATAGAACTGCAGGGAATGGAAAGCTTAGTCTTAAAAATCTTGAGCACAGACACACTTGATCCAAAAACCAGTGCAAAAACACCAGACTGAAAAGCACAAGGACGTAAGTGAAGGGAACCCACTTACTAATTTTGAAGCATTTGCTGGAGAGGCAGGAACCAGGTGGGAACCTCGCCAGGGACTGAGACACTGGTGGAAACAAGTTTTTTCATCTCAGGCTGCCTTGCTAATGCCAGCACTCGCAGGCACTGTTTTAGAATTCTCCCTCTAATCTGTTAGTGCTAGTGGGTATGCCCTGCTGACAGCCCTGCTTACCCTTGTGCCTTTGCCAGGACTCACAGCTGGTTGAGCAGTGTTCCCACAGCAGCTGTGACTGGGCCCACAGTGTGTCTGGAGGCCAGCCCTGCCCAGCATTATGCTGCAGCAGTAGTCCTGGCCCCACCACTATAGGAAGACACACAGAGCACACATAGGGGACCCCTAGAGTGCCTGGTTCTGGTGGCCAGGTGGGATTACATTTCTAAGTCCCACTTATGTCCTAAATAAGGCGAATCCTTCAAGAATGGTAGAGATAGCTGATTTACCTAATAAGTAGAAAAAACACAGAGACTTAGACAAAATAAGGAGAGAGAGGAATATGTTTCAATTGAAAGAACAAGACAAAACTTCAGAAAAAAGAACTAAACGAAACAGAGATAAGCAATCTATCTGATAAGGAGTCAATGATAATAAAGATGTTCACTGAGCCTGGGAGAAGAGTGTATGAACACAGTGGGAAGTTCAACAAAGAGACAGAAAATATAAGAAAGTACCAAATAGAAGTTATAATTGTCCTAAAAAATACACTCAAGGGGTTCAAATACAGACTGGATGAGGTAAAGAATGATTCAGTGAGCTGGAAGACAAAACATTGGAACTCACCCAGACAGCAGAAAAGTGAAAAAAGAATTAAATAAAAGTAAGGATACCTTATGGGACATTTTGGACAACATCAAGCAGAATAGCGTTCACATTATAGGGGCCCCAGAAAGAGGAGAGAGAGAAAGGACCAGAAAAAAATTGAATTAACAATGGCTGTAAAATTCCCTAATCTGGGGAAGGAAACAGACATCCAGGTCCAGGAAGCCCAGACGTTTCAAATAAGATGAATGAACCCAAAGACACACACACCAAGACACATTATAATTGAAACTGTAGAAGTTAAAGAGAGAATCCTAAAAGCAGCAAGAGAAAAATAACTTGTTATATACAAGGAAAATCTTATAAAGCTATCCACAGATATTTCAGCAGAAACTTTATAGGGTAGAAGAGAGTGGCATGACATATTCAGAGTGCTGAAAGCAAAAACATTCCAACCTAGAATTCTCTACCCAGCAAGGTTATCATTCAGAATTGGAGGAGAGATAAAGAATTTTTCAGACAAGCAAAACTAGAGAAGTTCATTGCCACTAAAATGGCCTTACAAGAAATGCTAAAGGGACTTCTAAGGGCACTAATTAGTAACAAAAAAAAAAAACCCATGAAAGTAAAAATCTCATTGATAAAGGTAAATGTATAGTACAGGTAGTGATTAATCACTTATAGAGCTGGTGTGAAGTTTAAAAGATGAACATAGTAAAAATAACTACAACTACAGTAATTAGTTAAGGGATACACAAAATACAAAGATGTACAATGTGACATCAAAACACAGACCACTGGGGGGGAGGTGTAGTAAAAATTTTGAGTTTTAGAATGTGCCCAAACTTGCTGTCAACTTAAAAATAGACTGTTAAATATATAGTCTGTTATACGTGAACATGATGGTAACCACAAAGCAAAAGCCTGTAGTAGATACACAAAAGATAATGAGAAAGGAGCATAACCATAACACTAAGAGAAACCACCAAAGCACAAGGGAAGAGAACAAGAGAAGAAGAAAGGAACAGAGAGGAACTACAAAAACAGCTAGAAAACAATTAACTCTATGCCATTATGCAAATGGACTAAGTGTAAATGGACTAAATTCACTAATGGAAAGACATAGAGGGGCTGAATGGATTTTTTTAAAAAGGCATATGTATATGCTGCCTAAAAGAGATTTACTTCAAAAAAAGAAAGACTGAAAGTGAAGGGATGGGAAAAGATATTCCATGCAAAAAGAAATGAAAAGAAAACTAGAGTAGCTATACTCACAGCAGACAATATAGACCTTAAAACACAGACTGCACTGAAAGAAAAAGAGGGTCATTACATAGTGATAAAGGGGTCAAATTAGCCAAAAGATATAACAATTATAAATGTATATGCACCCAACTAAGGAGCAGTAAGACATACATGGCAAACATTAACAGGCTTAATGGAGAAACTGAAAGCAATACAATAATAGTAGAGGATTTTAACAGCCCACTTACATCAATGGATAGATCATCCAGGCAGAAAATCAATAAGGAAACATTGTCTTCAAATGATGTTAGACCAGATGATCTTAATAGATATGTATAGAACATTTCATCCAAAAGCAGAAGAATACATATTCTGCTCCAGTGCACATGGAACATTCTCCAGGATTGATCACATGGTAGGTCACAAAACAAGTCTCAATACATTCAAGAAGGTTGAAGTTATATCAAGCACCTTCTCTGACCGCAATTGAATAAAACTAAAAATCAATCACAAGAAAAAAAAAAACAGAAAAATATGGAGATTAAACAACTGAACAACCAATGGGCCATCTAAGAAATCAAAAGAGATATCAAAAAAAAGAATACCTACAGACAAATGACAACAGAAATATGATGTATCAAATATCTATGGGATTTTTGTAATCCATAGCAGTAAAAGTGGATCTCAGAGAAATTCAGACCAATACAGGCCAACCTCAAGAAACAAGAGAAATCCTAAATAAACAACCTAACTTTACACCTTCAGGGACTAGAAAAAGACAAACAACCAAAGCACAATATTATAAGAAAGGAAATAATAAGGATCAGAGTGGAAATAAATGAAATAGAGACAAAAAAAAAATAGAAAAGGTCAATGAAACTAAGAGCTGGATCTTTTAAAAAATAAACAAAATTGACAAACCTTTAGATAGACTAACCAAGAAACAAGAAGAGAGGACATAGAAGTAAAAAAGTTGTTACAACTGATACCACAAAAATACAAAGGATTATGAGATTATTATGAACAATGATCAACCAACAAATTGAACAACTTAGAAGAAAAGGATAATCCTAGAAACATACAATCATCCAAGACTGGATCATGAAGAAATAGAAAAAACAAATAGATGAATTACTAGTAAGGAGATTGAATCATTAATCAAAAATTTCCCAAAGAGCAAAAGTCCATTACCAGAGGACTTCACTGGATAATTCTACAAATCATTCAAAGAAGATTTAATACCTATTCTTCTCAAATTTTTCAAAAAAATTGAAGAGAAGGCAAATCTTCCAAACATATTTTATGAAGCCCTGAATCAGAAAACAGACAAGGACACTTTAAAAAAAAAAAATTATGTGAAAATAATCTTGATGATTTAGATGCAAAAATCTTAAACAAAATATTAGCAAACAATACATTAAAATAATCATACACCAAGATCAGGTGGGTTTTATTCCAGAGATGCAAGAATGGTTCAATATGTGATAATCTGGAATATGATACACCACATTTATAAAACAGAGGATAAAAATCATATGATCACCTCAGTTGATGCAGAAAAAGCATTTAACAAATTTAACATCCATTTATAATAAAAACTTTCAACAAAGTGGGTATTGAGGGAATTTACCTCAACATAATAAAGGCCATATATGACAAACCTACAGCTAACACTTCACCAACAATGAAAAGGTGAAAGCTGTTCCTCTATGATCAAGAACAAGGCAGGGATACTCACTCTAGCCACTTTTATTCAACATAGCTTGAAGTCCTAGCCACAGCAATTAGGCAAGTAAAAATAAAGGCAAGAAAAAATAAAAGGAATCCAACTTGGAAAAGAAGTAAAACTCTCACTATTTGCAGATGACATGACACTTATATAGAAAATCCTCAAGACTCCACCAAAAACCTGTTAGAACTAAAACAAATTCAGTAAAGTCATTGGATACAAAATTTATAGAAATCTGTGGTGTTTCTATATACTAATAACCATCAGAAAGAGAAATTAGGAAAACAATCTCATTTGCAATGGCATCAAAAAGACTAAAACACCTAGGAATAAATTTAACCAAGGTGGTGAAAGACCTGTATACTGAAAACTATAAGATGCTGGTTAAAGAAATTTAAGAAGATACAAATAAGTGGAAAGATATTCCATGTTCATGGATTGGAAGAATTCATATTTTTATTCATTTTATTCATTCATATTTTTATTCATTTTATGTTTTCATACTACCCAAAACAATCTGCAGAGTCAATGCATTTCCTATCAAAATTCCAACAGTGTATTTCACAGAAATAGAACAAGTAATTCTAAAATTTGTATGGACCTACAAAGATCTCAAGTAACCAAAAATCTTGAGAAGGAAGAACAAAGCTAGAGGTATCACACTCCTGATTTCAAACTATACTACAAAGCTATAATAATCAAAACAGTATGGTAACTGACACAAAAACAGACACACAGATCAATGAGATAGAATAGAGAGTCCAGAAATAAACCCACAGATATTTGGACAATTAAGTTTTTGGCAAAGGAATAAAGAACAAACAATGGAGAAAGGATTGTCTCTTTAATAAATGGTGTTGGGAAAACTGGACAGCTATGCGCAAAAGAATGAAACTAGACCACGATATTAAATCATACAACAAAATTAATTCAAAATGGATTAAAGCCTTGAATGTAAGACCTGAAACCATAAAATTCCTAGAAGAAAACAAAAATGGTAACCTCTTTGACATCAGTTTTAGTGATGTTTTCATGGATATGACTCCAAAGGCAAGGGAAACAAAAGCAAAAGTAAACAAATGGGATTACAGCAAAATAAAAAGCACTTGCACAGGGAAGGAAACCATCAACAAAATGAAAAGGCAACCTACTGAATGGAAGGAGATATTTGCAAATAATATTCTGATAAAGGTCTAATATCCAAAATATATTAAAAAAAAAAAAAACCTCACACAACTCAACAACAAAAACACAACCCAAATGGGCAGAGAATCTGAATAGGTATTTTTACAAAGAAGACAGACAGATGGCCAACATAGATGAAAAAATGTTCAATGTCACTAATTATTAGGGAAATGCAAATCAAAACCATAGTGAGATATCACCTCACACATGTTAGAGTGACTGTTATTGAAAAAACATGTAATAGCAGATGTTGGATGTGGGGAAAAGGGAACTCATACACTGTTTGTGAGGCTGTATTTTGGCGCTGCCACTATGGAAAACAATATGGAGTATCCTCAAAAAATTAAGAATAGAACTACCATATGACCCAGATATTTCACTTCTGGGTATTTATCTGAAGTACATGAAAACACTAATTTACAAATATATAGGCACTCTTACGTTCATTGTAGCATTATTTACAATAGCCAAGATATGGAAACAGCCTAAGGGCCCATCGATGGATGAATGGATAAAGAAAATGAGGTATATATACACACTGGAACACTATTCAGCCATAAAAAGAATGAAATCTTGCCATTTGTGACAACATGGATGGACTTTGAAGATATGATGCTATGTGAAATAAATGATATGGAGACAAACACTGTATGATTTCACTCCTATGTGGACTTCAAAAAAAAAAAAGGAAACAATCAAATGAAGTAAAACTAAACAAACAGAGGTACAGAGATCAGACTAGTGGTTGCCAGAAGATAAGGGGATTGAGAAAAATGGGTGAAGGGGGTCAACTCTATGGTGATGGATGGTAACTAGACTTGTGGTGGTGATCAGTTTGTAGTGTATGTAGATGTTGAATTATAGTTCTGAAACATATATGTAAGATAACTGAACTTTCAGAAACTCTGGCACTCATGCTTATGTGCTTTGCTTCTTTGTTTACTGTAAGAAAAGAAAGGAAGAGAGGGAAGAAGGAAGGAAGGAAGGGAAGGAGGGAGGGAGGGAGGGAGGAAGGAAGAGGGGAGGAAGGAAGGAAGAAAATTAGTTAAATATCCATCCTTAGAGGAATAGATAAACTGTGATATATGCCTACAGTAGAGTAGTTAAAATGAAATAATTAAATAAGATATAGATTTATCAATGTGAATAGGTCTCAAAAACAAAATTTACTGGGAGTGGGGGAACAGACTTCAAAATGATCCATCAGGAATGATACAGTTTTTTGTAAATTTTAGAAACACATAAGACTTTTCTGTATGCTGTTTAAATACACACACAAAAAGCATGATGGAAATGTAAAAACAAAGATGAGTTGGATACATGTCCACTCCAGAATTATGTGTGTTTCTGGGGAAAGATGAGAGGGACTAACATTGAGGAAGGCAAGTCAACTGCATCTCTAACATTGTAAAATGAAAAATTAATATGGAAAGATTTTAATATTTATTAATTCTGGAGGATATGTACCTAGGTGTTGTTCACATTACTCTCTTTAATTTTTACATTTGAATATTTAATAATAAAAACCATATGACCATGATCATGTATGTAAGTCTGTTGTAACACAGTCCCACACTTCCCAGTATAAAAACATGAGAATCTTTTAATAGTATAATAATGGCTCCATAGATTCTCCAGAGGGATTTCGACTTCCATAGCTCTCCCATGTGGAATACTGAGGCTGTAGGGGCTTCATAGAAAATAGCTGGTCTCTCTCTCTGAATCATTCGAGAAGTCTTCCTTTGGGTGAGGTTAGGTCTGTGCAACTCTTTGGCTAACAACAGCAAGAAAGGTGTGGATAGACATACTTGTTAAATCACATACTATCTACTCTTTTCTTCTCTCACCCTTTTACTCACTCCCTCTCCAACCGGTTAATATTTTTATGATGCATTTCTCTAGAGCCTTTTGCTGGGGAGGCAGGAGAACAGGAAAACGCTGTTATGTGTGGTGCATGTTTGCATCTGTAGAAGGTGGGGTAAGAGGGAACTGGTTAAAATCTGATACGTAAGAGAGACAGAAAAACTAAGACTGGAGAAAACTAATCTGTAATTCTTCTAGTGATTTGGAAAAAACCCTCCTGAGATTTCTCCTTTACTTTCCTACTACACTTCACTGTGATACCAAATGTGTGGGTTTTTCTACACATCAAGCAAATCAGGCACACCAGCTGGGTGTCCTACGATTTAACATCAGATCCCAGAGGTTGAGGGCTCAGGCCACAAGACTGCCCCTGCTTCCCTGCTTCAGATGCCAATCCCAAGTCCTGGTTGTCACCTCCTCTTCTGACTCACTCGCCATAAATCAGAGATTCTTAACAACTTCCTCCTTGGGCTCAATTAATTTGCTAGAGCAGGTCATAGAGCTCAGGAAAATATTTGACATTCTAGATTATCCGTTTAGTGTAAAAGATATAACTCAGGAACAGCCTTATGGAAGAGATGCAGGGGGCACAGAGCCTCCATACCCGCCTGGTGAGCCACTCTCCCAGCACCTCTACAGGTCACCAACCCCAAATCACTTCCAATCCAGTCCTTTTAGGTTTTTATGGAGGCATCATAATGTAGGCACGATTGATTAAATCATTCGCAATGGGTGATGGTTCAACCTCCAGCTCCTCTCCCCTCCCTGGAGGTGGAGTAGGGGCTGAAAGTCCCAACCTTCTAAACACATGGTTGGCTCCACCAGCAACCAGCCCCCATCCTTAGGGGCTTTCTGAAAGTCACCTCATTAACAAACTCAGGTGAGATTGAAAGGGGCTTGTTATGAATAACAAGGCACTCCTCTCACCTTTATCACTATTTCACTTTGGAGCCATTTGAGAACAAATATTTTAGCAAAAGATTATCCCATTGCTCTTATTGACTGGGAAATTACAAGAGTTTTAGGAGCTCTGTTCCAGGAAGACCAAATATATATTTGTTATTGTAAATCACAATATCACATACAGAATTAGGTAAAACTGTTACACTCTAACCATTGTATAGTCCCATTTCTCAGAATCCAACAAACGAAGATATGGTATAACATTGAGATGAGGCAATTCATAAAATTTTTCACCCAAACTGTAGGCTTATAATGGCATGGTCTCTATTAATAGGTGTTCACACAGAACATGACTAAACAGAGATATCTAAGACAAGAAAAGAAAATATAAAGGAGTAAGTTTGAAATATAGAAATTATTCATACTTTTTTGTAATATAATAAACCTCAATATCCTTTATGCTATACATATATCATGCTAACAATATTTTATTACAATTGATTAAAAAAATCAGTTGGATTAAAAGCCAGTTGAACTTGACTTTATTATTCTCCTTTGACTAACTGTAATTCCTTTGGAAGTCAATTATTTATATTTCATTATTTTTATCTGTACTATAGAATAGTATGAGATTATAGGCTATAGATTCATCTTTCATGGTCAAGTTGAATAATGCATGTTAATGAAACAAAGAGCTGTATAGGCTTTTTTCATTTGTGTCTATAATTATTATTTGTAAATCTTCTGGAAATCCCATTTGATGGGAGGTCATAAGTCCAGTGGACATGACCCAATACCAGGGCTCATGGCTTGGTGAGCTGAGGGCAAGCTGGATTTAAGTCCCCACACAGCCCTCAGTCAGATAAACTTGTTCAGGACAAGTTTGAATTTCATGTGGCAACCCTGATTCTTCTCTCCGAAAGTCATGATGGCTTATAAAACCCTGCCCTTGACATTAGCACAAGAACCCACACTCAAATATTAGAGGGCAGCCATAGCAGACACATTTATTATATAGCAGTGCATTTCTTGATTACAATGATTTACATGAATTTATGCAGAAGCAAATATCAGTAAATAATTAGGGTCATATAAATGCAGGCAGTGAAGATCCTGTACTTTACAGAATGAGCTTAGTGGAAATGCACATAGTGACACTGAGAAATCTGTGCAATGAGTACATCAGCTCTGATATATCAAAGTGCATGGGCCAGTGTGGAACCCAGAATAGGATCAAGATGTAATGTACATCTAGGGCCTGTGTGTATGTGTGTGTGTGTGTGTGTGTGTGTGCGTGTGTGTGTGTGTGTGTGTGTCTTTTGTTTCAAAACTATTTAAATCCAAATAATATCTCTATTGCTTAGGAAAAATGTGATTAAAGATTCCATTTTGAGACTATTGGTTAAGCGATAAGTACATACATATATTTATAATAATTTATATATACATATATATCATAAAATTTTATGATGAGAAATTTAGCATTTGTGTTTGAATACTTTATTTCTATATTTAAAAGTTAAGATCTCCAGAATTCAGGGCTTGGTTGGAGGAAACCCTTCAACAAAGCCTGGCAAGATTATTTCTTAGATTTTTGTTATTGGTCTTAGAAGTCACCTAGGCCAAGCTTTTGCTGCTCACTGTGGTCCCCTTTCTATAGCATTTGTGTCAGTCAATCATCTCAGTATGAGTACTCTGGGTAATAGGAAACTCACTGTATTTGAGGTAGCCTGTGATCTTTTGGGCCGCCTTAGCTATTAGATACAATCATATTCATGCAGAGATGAAATCTTTTTTCTTATAATGTCTGTCCATGGACCTTGCTTCTGCTTCCTGGACAAACCTAGAACAAGACTGCTCTCTCATCTCTGTGGTAATGCTGCGAATGTATGAAATGGTATAATTTTCTCATCTCTAGACTGAGAAAATAATGACGGGAAAATCATAAAACAAACTGAAAAAGGAAGGAAAAAAACAGGAAATAGAGATTATCCAAGTCTTTGTTTTTGCAGACACTTGCACCCCTTTCTGAGAATTTCTTATTTGTATGGAATAAAAACTCTCCTTTTGTGATTATATAACCACATGCTGAGCAAATGTGTCTTGCTTTCCCACTGTGGATGAATAACACAGAGGAAGAAGAGCCTTTATAAGGGCAGAGGAACCAATTACCTAACCTCCCTCTCTCTAAAATTGTAGTTAATATAAAAACAGAGCAAAAAATAGCATTTAGGATGATGCTAGTTCATAGCATACATTTATATCATGAGATAAACATCTTAGGTTTTTCCTTCAATGGACTTTTGTTGGAAATTATAGAATTTGGTACAGGTATTTAAGGTCATTTGGTATCAATAAGTGCCTAAGCAGTAGATGGGAAGAGGGTATCATAGTCTTTTTTCATTCCAGAAGATGTATTCCAAAATACTAACTTTAATTTTTACTAACAGCAAAAACTTTTTTAAGGAGCAGACCTAGAAAGTTCCCCCCCAAAACACATATAACTCTCAGAATGGAGGGTTAGATAAGTTACTTTTGATACAATGATAATTATATCTCCATTCAAATTATGGTTATAAAAACAGGAATAAATGGGGAAATATTCATGATAATGTATGTTTCCGTTAGGAATACTTTTAGCTTCAAATACCAGAAAATGCAAATATCAGTGGTTTGAACAAATTGGACTTTTTCTTACCTGATAAAAGATCTTCATATAGGCTTTTGCTGGACTAAATTCTCCAACCAAAAGACATAGAGTGCCTGAATGAATTAAAAAAAAAAAAAACAACCCATCTACATGCTGCCTACAAGAGACTCACTTTAGATATAAGGACACACACAGACTGAAGGTGAAGGGATGGAAAAGATGTTTCACACAAATGGAAGTCAAAAGAAAGCTGGGGTAACTTTACTTAGACAAAATAGACTTAAAAACAAAGGAAATAACAAATATCAGAGCACAAATAAAAGAAATAGAGACTAAAAAGATAATAGAGAAGATTGTTAAAACTAAGAGCTGGATATTTGAAAAGGCAAACTAAATTGGCATGTCTTTAGCTAGACTTACCAAAAAAGAGAGAGAGAGAGAGAGGACTTAAATAAACAATATCAGAAATGAAAGAGGAGATGTTACATCTGATACCACAGAAGTACAAAGAAGCGTAAGAGACTGCTATAAACAATTATATGCCAACAAATTGGACAACCTAGAAGAAATTGATAAATTCCTAGAAACATACAGTCTACCAAGACTGAATCATTATGAAATAAAAGGTCTCAACAGAATGGTGACTAGTAAGCAGATTGAATCAGTAATCAAAAACCTCTCAAAAAAACAAAATCAAGGATGAGAAGCCTTCACTGATGAATTCTACCAAACATTCAAAGAAGAATAATACCAGTCCTTCTCAAAGTCTTTCAAAAAACAGAAGAGGAGGGAACTCCTCCAAACTTATTTTATAAGGCCATCATCACCTTGATACCAAAACCAGAGAAGGATGCCACAAGCAGAGGAAATTACAGGCCAATATTCTTGATGCATTTACATATAGAAGTCCTCGATAAAATATTAGCACACCGAATTCAACAATACATTAAAATTATCATACACCATCATCAAGTGGGTATTATTTCAGGGATGCAAGGATGGCTCAACATCCTCAAATCAGTCAATGTGGTACACTACATTAACAAAATGAAGAATAAAAATCATGATATCTCAATAAATGCAGAAAAAGCATTTGGCAAAATCCAACAACAATTTATGATAAAAACTCTCAACAAAGTGGGTATAGAGGGAACATACCTCAACATAATAAAGGCCATATATGACAAACCCTCAGCTAACATTACTCTCAATAGTGAATGGCTAAAAGCTTTTCCTCTAAGATCAAGAACAAGACAAGGATGCCCACTCTGGCCACTTTTACTCAACATAATATTGGAAGTCCTCGTCAGGGCAGTTAGGCAAGAAAAAGAAATAAAAGGCATCCAAATTGGAAAAGAAGAAGTAAAAGTGTCACTATTTGTGGATGACATGATATTATATATAGAAAACCCTAAACACTCCATCAAAAAACCTGTTAGAATAAATGAATTCAGTAAAGTTGCAGGATACAAATTTAATTCACAAATATTTTGAGTTTCTGTACATTAATAACAAACTATCAGAAGGAGAAGTTAAGAAAACAATCCCATTTTCAGTTGCATCAAAAAGAATAAAATACCTATGTATAAATTTAACCTGGAGGTGAAAGACAAATTTAATGCCATCCATATAAAAATTCCAGTAGTATTTTTTACAGAAATAAGAAAATTAATCTTAAAATTTGTATGGAACCACATAAGACCCCAAATAGCCAAAGCAAACTACCAAAATACCAAGGGCATTTTTCACAGAACTAGAACAAATAATGTTAAAATTTGTATGGAAACACAAAAGACCCTGAATAGACAAAACAAAATTTAGAAAGAAGAACAGAGCTGGAGTAATCATACTCCCTGACTCCAGACTATACTACAAAGCCACAGTAATCAAAACGGTATGATAGTTGCACAAAAGCAGATGCATGGATCAGTGGAACAGAATAGAGAGCCCAGAAATAAGCCCATGCACTTATGGTCAGTTAATCCACCCACAACAAAGGAGGCAAGAATACACAATGGAGAAAAGACAGTCTCTTCAATAAGTGGTGCTGGGAAAACTAGACAGCCATGTAAAAGAATGAAATTAGAACATTCTTTAACACTGTACACAAAAATAAACTCAAAATAGATTAAAGGCCTAAATGTAAGACCAGAAACTATAAAACTCCTAGAGGAAAACGTAGGCAGAACACTCTGACATAAATCGAGCAATATTTTTTTGGATCTGTCTCCTAAAGCAAAGGAAATAAAAGCAAAAATAAACAAAAGGGACCTAATTAAACTCAAAGACTTTTTGCACATCAAAGGAAACCATCAAGAAAACAAAAGGGCAGCATATTGAATGGGAGAAAGTATTTGCAGATGATATGACCGATAAGGGATTAATATCCAAAATATAGAAACAGTTCAAACAGCTCAACATCAAAAAACAAATAACCTGATTTAAAAATGGGCGTAAGTACTGAATAGATGTTTTTCGAAAGAAGAAAAGCAGATGACCAACAGGCACATGAAAAGATGCTCAACATCGCTAATCATTAGGGAAATGCAAATCAAAACCGTGAGATACCATTCGACCCAGCAATTCCACTCCTGGGTATACACCCCCAAAAAAACAAAAACATTAATTTGAAAAGACACACGCACCCCAATATTCACAGCAGCATTATTTACAATTGCAAACATATGGAAGCAACCTAAGTGTCCATCAACAGAGGAATGGATAAAGAAGATGTGGTCACTTTATACAATGCAATACTACTCAGCCATAAAAAAAATGAAATTTTGCCATTTGCAGCAACATGGATGTACTTGGAGGGTATTATGCTAAGTGAAATAAGTCAGAGAAAGTATAACATCACCTGTGTATGGAATCTGAAAAATACAACAAACTAGTGAATATAACAAAAAAGAAGTAGACTCACAGATGTAGAGAATAAACTAGTGGTTACCTGTGGGGAGAAGGAAAGGGAGAGGGGAATATAGAGGTAAATACTGGCATTAATTCTGTTATTTAAAGATGTCATAAAAATTCTAAGCTTTTTCCACCCTTCAGTTCTGCCACACTCAGGCATGCCACCTCAAGGTCACAGAATGACTGCCACAGCTCTAGACACCACAATTAAATTCCAAGACAGGAATGAGTGGGAAGAGAAGGTAAAAGGGCACAATGGCTTGGATGATGAGAGCATTTCTTTTCTCATATCTCTCTTTTAATGAAAATTAAAATATCTTCCTGAATACCTGCAAGCTGACTTATCCAAATATCTAATTGAACAGATCTTATTAACCTGGCCAGGTAATAACAAGTGAAAAAAAAAAACAGTTTCACAATTATATGATTACTTATGGCTAGTTAAAAAGTTTAAGAAACTAGTTTAAAATTATGACCAGTAGCTGAGAAAGGTAGAATCATGGGGAACATGTTTATTTTTTCTCTGGTTCCCTAAGGCTTTGTAATACGGCTACATTAGTTTGATAATGAAAGCATGCACTTCTAGTGAAAATAAGTTCATTTGAACACAAAGTAATTAGACTTGCCTGAAAGACTCATTGATTTATCTAAAACCTTCTCTTACTTCCCACCCCACATATCTGTACTTTTGCAAAGCAGGGAAAAAGGTGGGGAAGCCCTGCTATGAACTTTATGGTCATTCTTTTAATTACAGAGTGTGCAGTGTCACAGCCCACATCTTGTCCAGTGTCTTCTGACTCAGAACATGATTATATTGATTTACTTAAAAATCCATCCTGCAAATCATATTTATTTTTTTAATAAATTTATTTATTTTATTTATTTTTATTTTTGTCTGTGTTGGGTCTTCGTTTCTGCGCACGAGCTTTTCTCTAGTTGCGGCGAGCGGGGGTTACTCTTCGTTGCGGTGCAGGGGCTTCTCATTGCGGTGGCTTCTCTTGTTGTGGAGCACGGGCTCTAGGTGCGCAGGCTTCAGTAGTTGTGGCACTCGGGCTCAGTAGTTGTGGCGCATGGGCTTATTTGCTCCGCGGCATGTGGGATCTTCCCGGACCAGGGCTTGAACCCACGTCCCCTGCATTGGCAGGCGGATTCTTAACTACTGCGCCACCAGGGAAACCCTGCAAATCATATTTAAAACATAGAATATACTTAGTAGTGAGCTGGAAATGTTGTGATTCGTTTTGTCTGGTTTTGTGACCTGCTTCTTGTTGCTTCTACCTTACTGGCCCCTCCCAGTCTCATTTGATGGCTTCTCCTGATTTTCCAACCTCTAAATGTGAAAGTTTCCTGACTCAGTACTCAGACCTCATCTTTGCTCTAGTTATACTCCCTAAATTATCTAATTCCCGTTAAGTCCACATTTATACCTTCAGCACAGATACTGTATTCAAACTTCAGACTCATTTATTCAACTACCTACTTGACATGTCTTCTTGGATGCTATTTATGCTTCTTAAACATTGTACAAATACCAAACTCTTGAAATCCCTCAAATCTGCAGGGTTATTTGTTTCTTCATCTCATAAAATGCACCTCTACTTGTCTAGTTTCTAACACAAAAGGACTGGCATCATTCTTTGATTCTTTTTTTCTCTCCTGCTGCGGTTGAATTCATTGGCATACTCGTTCAGCCTCTCCTTCTAAAGATGCCTCCGATCTGACCGTTTCCCATGACCTCCATTGCTCCCACCCAGAGAAGGCAGGTGACTTGGGGCACAGTCACACAGCTTATTGAGAGAGCCAGAACCCAATTCTAAGATATCTCGTATATAGACCAGTGTTCATCCAAAGTATAAAATGTCCGCAGATATGTTTTATTTCATATTTATACCTCCTCATGACTTAGGTCTGAAAGGTGTTCAACCTAAAATCTAATCATCAACAGAAATGAGTTTTTTCATGTAAAGGCAGTTTTCTGTGTTGCAGGTTAGGTGGCTGCTATGGTATCTGGTCAACATAACTCAGATGTACCGATAGCATTCACTCAGGAAAGTGTGTGTGTGTGTGTGTGTGTGTGTGTGTGTGTGCGCATGTGTGTGATAGAGACAAGATTTAATAAAAAAAAAAAATACACACCCACATAAGTGCTTGATGATGGAATATCCAAGGATAGACCATTTCCTTATAGAGTTTAGCATCTATTTGTAGTTTTGTGTATAGTGGGCTTGGGTTTGAATGGCCAAGAAATCATAAATAAATAAACTAACATGTTGAAGCATCATTAAAAATTGTAATACTCAGTCTTAAGGGAAAAAGCAGACTATAATGAGAGAAAATAATGTGGGGTGACTTATTTAAGATGACATAGTCAGGGAATGACTCTCTGAAAAGTGGACATTTGGTCTGAGACCTGAAAGATGAAACACAGGAGGAAGAAACTGCATGGGCACAAGCCTTGGGAGAGAGCTGGGAAGGACATTCTCAAATGTTAGATAGCAGGTAAGGAGTAAGTGAAGTCCTAGATAAGGTGTTATGGGCCATAATAGAGATGTTTGAGGTTCATTCCAGTTGCCATGGAAAGCCTTTAAAAAATTTTAAACAGGAGAATGATGTTTTTCTTTGCAAAGATTATTCTAGGTAATAAGACCAAAGCAGGGGTTAAATCCATATGTGGAGAAGGTTAGCACCCTTCACCGTCACAGCATTGGTGTCACTGGTTTGTGAAAGAGTGAGGTCCCCATCAGTAGGTACTTGTGCCACCACAAGACAGAATATTGCAGAGAGGGCCTATGGGATTATAGATTGGGCATCAGGTTATATATGGACCTTTATAATCATCCCCAAACTTTGAGCTCCTGTAGTACTATTAACTGAGCTAATTATTAAAAGTCTCTTTAGGAATGATAGAAAAATCATAAAATCAAAGGGGTTATTATTTAGAACAGAATTCTCCCAAACCTTATATATTAAATATATACTCACCTACAAAGTGGATATCCCCTTCCCAAGATGAGGCTGACATATATAATGTGAACCTTGCATTAGGGCAGATGGTCTCAATTGTTTTGGAAATCTATATCATCTAGTGGTGTTGTTTAAAATGAAGATCCAGGGCTCCCATCCCTTGGAGATTCTAATTTAATAGATCTGAAGTGAGGCCTGAGAAATTGCAACCTTAATAAGCATCCTAGCAGATCCCAATAGGCAAGGTGGACCAGGGCTGCACTTTAGGAAACAGTGGACTTGGTGACGTCCCTCTGCAGATCCTAGCTCTCCTTCACCTCTTGTCATCCACCGAGATCAGGAGTATTGTAGCTCTGAGGATATTTTAACTTGCATTGTCACGTTACTCAACCTTTATGAGCCAAACCCCCTTCACCTGTAATCACAGCATAAGATGCTTTTGTGAGGGCCAGAAATGCAAAATGCAGACCTGAGAGCCTGGCATATCATAGCTGTTTAATAAACAGCACCTACTGTCTGCCTTATTTCTGTCTAATTTATTTAGCTGCCTCTTTCCTAGTTATCTCAGTTTACTAACGCCGAGTCAGCATTGACCTGTGCTGGTTTGCTTCTCCATTATTGTCATCTTCCTCTTGCCTCCACCTCGCCCACAAATTCCCAGAGACCTGCAGCTATCACCTTAATTCAAGTTTCGCACTCTCTCTGCATCATTATAAAGGCACTAGAATAAAAATGCTAATATTACAGCTGTGGAATACCTGTAACTATCAAATTCATTTACTCTTGTGTTTCCTGCTACCTAAATTAATTCGCTCTTGTAGAACCCCTCATCTTTCCTGTTTAACGTGAGTCCTGGGAAGCAGAGAAGACTATGCAGTGGCTAGATAAGGTTCTGGAAAATGCTATCAAATGATGAGAAACATGTACATTGCATTAGCTTCCACAGAATATAAACAAAGTTTGAAGGGAGAGAGAAAAGTCAGTCCACTCTGGGGCACTGGGCACACTAATTTGTATCTGTTGTCTTCAAAAATTCAAATTGGAAAGCCCTTGAAATGTAAAAAAATAATAATGAAATGACTAAAATATGGCTGAATGAATCCCCTTTTTTCAAATCTTCATGTATGTTTGCAGTAAAGATCCTGTTCTAGTTTGTTTGAAATGAAAAGGAAATATTCTTCGAATTAAATGCCATTGCAAGCAAACTCTAGGTTGTGCTGGAGGAGGATCAAGAGACAAGTTAAATGAAATATTTGGGGAATCTGAATAGACACAGAATACGGCTGGTTTCATTTGCTGGGTTCCATTTAATCTGTCTTTCAATAGGTCCAATAAGATGCCCAAAGAAATAACTATGTCTTTCTGAACAAAAATATTGTCACGTCTTATTTTGTCTTTAAATAAACTCCTAAGAAAAGTTTTACAAGGGTGTACAATTGAAACCACAATTAGCTACCTATTTGGTAATTTGTTTATTTAAGAGAATAAATAAAATGAGACTTGTGCCAGAAAATCCAGGTCCCCGGATTGCCAAGGCGTTAAGCCCTCCCTGTCAGTTTCTGCCTAACTTCCTCTCTCCCTGACCCCTCCTCTGGATTGGGAGAGCTGGGATTTTTGTATCATCCAGGGAGAAAGTATAGTGAACACTGCGCTTTCTCCTCCTCTGTTTGCAAAAGCTGCAAAAAAGCTTGACCTTCCCAGGCAGCTCACTTACGGTTCATATTTGATTTGAGGGAGGAGAGGTAGGGAGGGACAGGAATCATGAATATGAAAATGTAGGAATGATAGACATTATTATTTAATAGACATTATGAGGCAGGGGTATTTACATCATGCCTGTTTCTTTTCTCTGGGCACTGTTGGGAACAGGTTAGCCTACCTTCTTCACTAGGGTAGTGGCTAAAAGACAGTATCCTGGATTAGAAAACTACAAAGTAGCCCTGAAGAGTCCCTAAGGATTCCCAAATGCTGAATTCATGTACACACGGTAGTTTTCTTTACTGAGTGAAAGTGCCTCATAATTTCATTTTATATTTTGGAGAAAGGGCTTTGTTTGGCATTATTTAACTTTGTTTGTTTCTTTTTTTTTTGCTTAATAGGTTTCCTAATAGAAAATAAAATTTTCTATTTCTGCTTACTGAAGACTTTACTAAAAGTAGCAGGTCAGGATGAAAACTATGGGCATGAGATGGACTGTTCAGGGCAGTTCTGACTTTATTTTTAAAGCAAAGTTGCTGGTTATAAATGATTCCTGCTAAATAATAAAACAATAGATTTGGCTACAAACAACTGCCCTCATTTGGTGTGCTTTAATAAAAACTAATAGGTTCCAAGTTTATTTCACTCATTTGCTTAACAAATACTTATTGAGCGCCTACTATGTGCCAGGCACCATTCCAGAGGTTGTGACTAAATGAATGAACAAAACAAACCACTGTCCCTTAGAGTGTACATTCCAGTGACAGAGTATAGATAATAATGTTAATTTTTAAGAAAGTAAACAGATTATGTGAAAGACCATTTGTCTAAAAGACTAATTCTATTAGACAAGAACCCCAGAGAACTGGGGCATATTTTAGTATTATTTCAAATGTATTTGTAGAGAATCAATTGTGGATAAAATACCAAACACGTTTTATTATTATTGCCTTTGAGATTTTCTGGTTTCTCCCTCATTCATTTTACCTTTGATGAATCCTGTCTGCCTGTCTTAATTAAAAATCATTCTTTTTCGAAATGAAACTCATTTACTGAATTCTAAGAGACAGTGCACCTGAAAAGAAATAGCACCACTCACCACTGAAGTTCACACAGCTGAAAAATGGAATTTGCAAAACTTACTGGTGATTTTGCTAATACCAAATTATGATAAAGAGTATACTAAACTTGCTTTGAATTTATTCGTCTTAATGAGCTTTTATCTTTGTTTATTGGAAATTTTAAAATTTGTTGATCTAGATTCTTTCTACTTCATCAAGATTACTATTTGTCTTTAATCAAGTTATTTTTATTAAGCCATTCAAATGCATGGTTAAATACATTTTAAGATGTTTCCGAATAGGTATTCATGCATATGCTACAAAATTCAAACACTAAACAGGGAATATGATGAAAATCAGTCTCCTTTCCTTTTTTGTTCTCAGCCACGCAGGTGCCCTCCCTCATTCGTTTACTGTGGCTAGGTTCTTCTAGATCTTTCCAGTGATATTCTAAAGGAGCTTCTCAGACTTTACAATGTGCATATGAATCTTGTTAAAATACAGATTCTTATTCAGGGGGTCTGTGCTGAGGCTCGAGATTCTCCATTTCTAAGAAGTTCCCAGTGAGGCTGCTAGCTTCACTGGCGAGGTGGTGAAGCACATTAGTTTATATTTGTCTCTGTGTTTACTTGTTTATTGGCCTTAAGAGAGCAAGATGTTCTCATACATATACACAACTTTCTGCTTTCTACTATGACTTCAGCCCTAGGGTTCCAGCTTTGAGCTTTGCTTTGTTACAAAGTTTTCTTCTAATCTTTGCCCGAAGTGATCATTTATGCAGTATGTTAGAAATCAAACCATAAATGATGAACATTAGCAATACAACCATTTGAAGCATGCTACTAGGTGATGTGTAAATTGTAATGACTAGGAGAATCCCTCTTTGCAAATTTTCCATCTGCTTTTTAAAGTAAGGTTAGAAAAGTCCCCAATTCCAAGCAGCCTCTAAATTTTAGCAGAGAGCACACTGAGAACTTTAGCTTGCAGCCAGTACCATTAATCTAATACAGATGCCATCATACTTGGAAATGATACAATTAAGCTCCCCGAAAGCAATATAAAGTGCAAAGATCATTTAAATATTTTAAAGTCGTAAGCATTCATATTCTATGTACCTGAATAAAGTAGTCTCAAGAGATGACGGTGATCTATATCACAAGGGGTACAGATGTTGTCTTTGTTGGACCTGTATGTAAATGTAATTCAGACAGCTTGGGAGCAACCCATAAAAGAAAATTAAAATTTCGTGCTTGTTTCTTCCCCTCTACAAGAAAATGAAGGCCTATAAGATTCAAGTTTGCCCATCTGTGTGGTCTGCAGAGTCTGTTCATATGAGTACTTGCTAACGCAGCACAAGATTTGGTTTTAAAAGAGAACCTGTATCAGGTTGCACTGTATCAGAGGCACTTTTCAGAAATAAAGATTTGGACCATCTAAGTCTCAGTTTCTGTGTCTTTGGCAGAAAAAGCCAAGGGGTACAGGTTTCTCTTTGATGTCCAGTTAGTATCTCTCAGTGTGTCTTTTGGTGTGACTGGCTCGGGGTCTCCATATGGAGGGCTCTTAGACTGGGTGCTGAGCTGGTTGTCTTAAAGGACTGAGGTTGAGGGGGAAGAGTGATTTGGATCTGTCCAATCTCTTGAGCATACACCATTCTACCACCAGTCGTGATTCTCAAACTTAGGTAATGTAGACGTGTACTAAACAGAATGCAGAGTCATAAAAAACAAACAGCATATCCTCCTGAATTTTCAATTGAATTAAAAATATGGCAGGTCCATATTAAAACATAATAAAAAAACACTCAAACAAGCATAAATACACAACACAGTAGAATGCAAAATTCTGATGGATTTTTAAGTTAACCTGAGATTTCAAACCGATATCTATCAAGCTTAGATCAGTGCCTCTAGGCTCCTTGGAATGCACATTTAGTGACTTCGGCCACTAAATACACTTTTACCTAGTAGAAGGTATTTCAATGGGGAAATTTTAGGAATACTGTGATATACATTGAAAGGGCATGAAGAGGTCAGAATCCAGATCGTTCGAATCGCAACTACATTTCTTTGTCTCCTGAGGGACTCTGGAGTGGGCCTATGCAAAATATTTTGGAGCCAAGAAAGTTGTTGTCATGTTTTTGAAATATTGACTTTCTGGAGGAAATGAGGAAGTGACCTAGAGGTTGTTGAGAGATCCAGACTGGCTTAGGAGATGTCATCAATGAACTTCTAATAAATGATCTCTGTAGAGAAAAATCTGTGCCTTTGAGGTCTTTGTAGACTGAAGGGGTAAAAATATTTTTCTAGAATTAACCCATTTCTGCTGGAAGTAAGAGAACAAGTCACTTCTTTACAGAAAGTATGCATGACGTAATAAACATTGTTTGTCACGTAGACTGGATTTCAATCCCTCCCTTCAAACCTTAGACTGGACACTAAAGTTCTCCAGGTCTTAGTGTTCTCATCTGAAAAATGGGCTGAGGATGAAAGGAGTTAGTAGTGGATCAGTGTTTGCGTTCTCCTCTTTTTTTTCCTTCTATATTTTTCCTTTCCAACTCCCATTCCCTGTGTGCCTGGGAGTCGACAATGAATAGTACATCTCCATTTGAATGGGAAAGTGGTACCCTACAGTCGGGACTCAAATGAGCAAATGAACCGGGTCTCCACCAACCCTGAGATTCCCTCTGATGATCCATGAAAGCTTTTGGCTAAGGAGACATTTAGATAATTATTCAACTACTCAAAATGTAAACACATTTAAATCTTCCTGTTTACCAGCACTTCAAACTAAATTTACACTAAAGGATGACCTAGAAACAAGGAAGAAAGAGCTGTGTGGCATTTAGATGTATATCACATATGCATAATTGATTCTTTAAAAGGTTAAATACCCTTGACATATGTATGGTTAGTGATATACCCATGATGGGTTCATAATCATTATGGCAGTGGCTTTGTTTTACATAATTCTAAAGTAAATGTCACATTTCTTCTTTGGAGATTCCAGGACTGGTATTCAGAAAAGCATATGTTTCTAAGTAGATAGCTGGGAAAAGAAGCTACTCTTTTCCACACAGAAGGACTATTCATGTAGCTAGTACACTAAGCTTTATGAGAAGCCGACTGCCACTAAATTCTCTCGAATTGAAATGCAATTACATATCGAGGGCAGGACAAGTGCTACCTATAAACAGAAAAGCTCAAATACATGACTTTTTTTTTTTTTTTTTTTTTTTGCTTTGTTTTTGCAGGGTATTTGCAGGAAGAATTAAGTACCCCGAACACACTATAATCCTTAATTGAAATGCACAGATCAGGCAATTTGGTGAATCCTTTAGCGGCTTTTTTCAGAAGCTTATTGTAGCTCTGAGGGACTGGTCTTTTCTTATGTCCATAAACAATTATAAAGATGCTAAGGAAATTAATAAAAGAAGCAAGTCACTAAAAAGTATGTAGAATGAAATACCATAATATATGCCGTAAGAATCAGAAAAAATAGGCAACATGAGGATACATATGTAAGTGGTAAAAACTATGTAAATGGGAATGATTATTACGAAAATTCAAGTTATGGTTCTCTTTGGGGAAGGAGGGAAATACAATTTGTATGTTGCTCACAGGGGTTTTCACTAGATGAATGATCCATGGGTGTTCACTGTTGTATTTAAATACTGTTATTAAATCTTTTTTCAGGTGTGTTATATTTTCTAATTTTTGAAAATGGAAAAGGAAAAATAACAAAACACAGTGAAGAGAAAGCACAAATTAAGCGGGTAAAAAAAAAAAGACAATGTAATATGGTAATCATAATAAAAGTAAATATTATCAGTCTCAGGTTGGTGGATGTATCTTCATGTTGTACTTTTAAAAAATTTAAATGCATGCTATGTGCCAGACACAGCTATAAAATACAAGTCCCTGCAAGGGTCAAAAGTAGAAAGACAGATAAAAACTAACCAAAGAAAACTATTGTGGCTATTTAAACGATGGGAAACTGGACTTTAGGACAAAATGTAATGTTATTTATTTTCTCTGTCTCTAATTCCTGTTTCTCCATTCATACTCTAAACCTGCTCCTTCCAGGCATCTGCTCCAACCCTCCAGGACTTTTGATAATTATCTCCACCCATTTTTGTCTTATTCCTAGCTAGTCATTTTAAAAGCCCTGGATCTTCAGTTTCTCAACTCTGGGAGTAGTTATCTGTGTACCATTGACTTGGTACTTACAATATGCTGTATTTTAATGTTATAGATATTCATGCATTTCTTTAATTATGTTGTAACATCCTAAAGCTAGAGATTATACTTTATTCATCTTTTAGCACCCCCCTGTCACCTCACTCTAAAAACTGCCATATGGTAGAACCATGTCACATGGCATATAGTAGAAAGTCAATAAACATGTCAGCAGTCGACTGAAAAATGGCTTCTGAAAACACATCAAAAGCTCTTTCAGGACATTTGAGTACTTTGCCAATGTTCTGCATTTGAGTTTTCTAAGCTAGCTCTCAGCCTAAATTTTAGAATGGAAGGAGGAAGAGAAACTAATGGTAAGAGAGTTACCCAGAACTGTGCAGATTGGTGAGACCAAGACCAATAGGAGGGTGCCCCCCTCTGGACCTAGCTGGGAACTCCCATAGGTTCAAGGCTGATCTTTAAGGTCAGGGACTGCATCTAATACACTTTTCTGCCTCTCTCTGCACCTGGAACAAAGTCCATCACATCGTACACCATCAATAGATGCTTCTGCAAAGTGTGAGAGAATTAAATATTAGTCTCGGATAATTTAATTCACTCCCATGGCCTCAAAACAATGTGCCACTGAAGGCTTCCCAGTATGGATTTTAAGCTCTGACTGTTCTGCAGAGGGAGAGGGTGACTGGGCAAGTAGATGAGTCAGCCCGGCCCAGGCAGGATGCAGATGTTAGCACTTGGATTTTTACTCTGGGCTTGGGAGGTGATTGGAGCAAAGCTGAGTAGAGTGGGTTTGGTTCTGCCAGCTGATGGGGGTCTATGGAAACATGCAACAGATGTTTAAAAAGAGATGGGAAAGCCCATGGAACAGATCGTCAGTGCTTGTCCTGCTGGCCACCAAGAAGTAGCTGGAATTCCTCTTTTCTCATGGCATACAAGATATGATGTCTGCTGCAAACCTCTTTTAAAATCTTAGTTTTTTAATAAGTAATACATAAAGCATATGATGTAAAATTCAAAGGATATAGTAAGAATATGGCAAAAATAAGTATTCCTATCACCTCTGCCCGTAATTGCTCTCTCTAAAGACATCTGCAGTTACCAGTTAACCCACTTGGTTTTAGGTATACATAAACACTTCCTGTTTGGGGATACATGTACATGTCTATATGGGTTTATATATTTTCTGACAAATAGTTCATCTAATAACATACTACACCGAATCATGATTTTTTTCATTTAACAATTTATGCCACAGTTCTTTCCATTTTTCTTTTTATTATCTTTAAAATCCCAGCCTCTAATATTGTCTGATACACTGACACTGTTCAACTTTAGTTTCGTGAGCAAATGAATGAGTGATCTCATAATAGTCTCTAATTCATTCTGAACCTGAAAGTCACCCACCAACGCATTTTATACATGTCTTGTCTTACCCCCCATCTCTAATATGCATCTTTTTGCCTGTAAACACCCCTCTAAGTTAATCTCAAAAAATTTGAACCTCCCTTGAATATGGCCTTTCAGGCTGTCCTCCAGAAGTCATCTCTAAGCACTTAACAACTGTGTCCTGTTTTTTATTGCCCTACATTCTTATTTGTTAATATAGTAGCCGTAAGATGTGAATAATACTGTTAATAATTTTTATTGAGTACTTATTTGTGCCAGACATTGTGCTAAGCATTTCTCACGAATCTCTACAACACATCTATGAAGTAAGGAACAGTATCACCCTCTCTGTACACCTGTCAGTGCCCTCCCAGGATCTCCTTGACTCAGCCTTAAGTTGCTGTGCAGACCATTTCCTTATATATAGTGGCTTCCAGCATCGTGCTGCCCAAGTGACCTCCGGAGAATGTGTTCAGCCCAAGTAGGCAGGCCAAAGTGCTAACATACTGACAACCCCAAAGTGATCCTAACCAATGAGGTATAGACACTCATGGAGGTGGATAAATACCCTGGCTTTCTCTCCTCTTTGGGAAAAGTTTGAGCTGTGCTCTGCCCAGTCATTTCTTCTGTGGGTCCCTGTGTGATTGAGCCTCAGTTGCTCATATCCGTAAACCCCTTTCTGTCTCACCCTTTATTACCTTTCCTCCCTGCCCACTTCCTTACTTCCTAGAATCACCTGCCAAATAAACTGCTTACAGTCAAATCCTTGCCTCAGGGTCTGCTTTTAGGGAAATCAGACCTAGGGAAACTGAGGTTTAGAATATGTGAGTAATTTGTTCAAGGTCATCTGTACATCAAGTGGCAGATTCAAGCTATGAACCAGAAGCCACACTCAGAAGCACCATCCCTTACTCTTAGGTAGATGCCTCAAAGGCATTATCCGCTGACTCTTAGGTAAGTGCCTCAAAGCAGACCAAGGAATGCTCTGTTCCCTCCATGGTGTGTTTCAAAATGCAAACCAAAGTCGGAGCTTAATACATACTTCTGCTGGGCAATGCCGTTCTACGTTTTGGGGTGTCTCTTTTCTACCCCAGCACATCAGGACTTGCATTTTAGGTAATGTTGGCTAAACATATGTGCTTGTGATTTGTTACTGAAAGTGCGATTTACAAAGAATTTCTCATGCTTGTTTACTTGCTGTCTTCTCCTTGTTGGTCTACAGATAGCAACTTCATCCTTGCCAACGCCCAGGTGGCTAAGGGTTTCCCCATAGTCTACTGTTCGGATGGCTTCTGTGAGCTTGCTGGATTTGCCCGAACAGAAGTCATGCAGAAGAGTTGCAGCTGCAAATTCTTATTCGGGGTTGAAACCAACGAGCAACTGATGCTTCAGATAGAAAAGTCCTTGGAGGAAAAAACAGAATTCAAAGGAGAAATTATGTTCTACAAGAAGAACGGTGAGTTGGCTTTTTCTGATGGGTGCTCCTTGGACAGTTGTGAAAGGTCACCCACCCTCTTTCAACTCCCATTGGCGTAATTGCTCCATAACTCCCACTAAGGCTTAATGGTATTTCACATAAATACAGTCTGTTATTGAAGTTCCACAAATAACTTGGACGATGGCCTTGTTTTGGCCATTAACAGCATAAACTACCTGAAAATTTAGCATTAGAATTACAATTATTCAATGTCAATATAGTAACTGAGGTAATATATGCTAAAATAAAGTGTATTATGTTGTGGTCATGCTTAAGATATATATCAGATATGATGGTTGTTAATATATTAACAGATAATCTTCTCTTCAGAGATAGTTTTCCATCTTTAAGAACCACATCTCAGCCTCAGTCTTTAGGGACAGAGATCCGAGTGTTTGACAGCAGAAAAAGAAGTTAATTTAAAGGACATGAGCATAGGCATTTTCTCTTCCAGTTTCCTATCCACAGAGCCTTTCTCACTATTCTTAAATTCTAGAGACAAAATAAGAGACACACAGTGTCTCAGGGTGGGAGTACATTTTCCTGGACTCAACACTGCCACTGGGGAAATACTGTTTTCTTGTGGCTATGGTTTTGTGACTCTCTTCTAAATGAAAAAGTATCTAGGGATGGGTATAGTTTCCACAGTGCTTGGTTCCTACATGGGAATAGATATCATTATCCTGTAAGCCGTGATAGAGGGGGTGAATCCAAGAGGCATTATATTGGAGAAATGCTAGATCAAAAATGAGAACAAACCATCATTTTCCAGTTTGTAGAATTCTATCTCTTTTTTAAACAGTTTTCCTTTGATTAACATAGTCCCCTGAGTTTTATTTAGCTGGGCACATGGCCGCCTAGCTAAAGAATATATTCCCCAGCCTTCTTTGCAGTTAGCTAGGGCATGTGTCTAAGTTCTGGCCAATGATATATAAGAGTGAATGATTTATGCAACTTCTGGGTGAAATCCCTAGAAAACGAAATTGTTTGCCCTCTAATTTCTCTTCTTCTCCTTTCCCGTGGTGTTGTGGACTGAATTACATACCTTCAAATTTCATATATCAAAGCCCTAACCCCCAGTGTAACTGTGTGTAGGGATAGGGCCTTTTAAGGTTAAATGAGGTCATAAGGATGGAGCCTTAATCCAATATGACTGGTGTCCTTATATGAAGAGGAAGAGACACCAGGGATATGTGTACATAGAGGAAAGGTCGTGTGAAGACACAGCAAGAAGGTAGCTGTCTGTGAGCCAAGGAGAGAGGCCTCACCTGGATCTTGGACATCCAGCCTCTAGAACTGTGAGAAAATAAATTCCTGTTGTTTAAGCCACCCAGTTTGTGGTATTTTGTTATGACAACCCTAGTAAACTCATACATATGAGTCAGAATGTTATGGCAAGGCTGGAAAGCCAGCTTCAACCATTTGTCAAGGTCGACACCATAGAGGAATACAGAGCAACAATAGGTAAGGAGCCTGGGTGTGGTTTTAGGTCCACCTTTCCCATCCTAGACAAAGACACATCCAGTTCTATCTTGTTTGAATCACTCTATTTCTAGGTCTTTTTGTTACAACATTTAAATTGTACTCTAATTCAAGGTTTCACAACCTTGGCACTATTAACATCTTAGGCCAATAATTCTTTGTTGTGGGGGCTGTCCTGTGCATTGTGGACAATTAGCAGCCTCTCTGGCCTCTTCAATACTTAGTACTGGGGTCATTTTTAGGAGGAGATATCAGAGCCTGAACATGGGGACTTCATCCTCTTTTAAAAGTTATTTGTCCTTGGAGGACAGTCCTTGATCATGTGAATTTTGGATGCATGGTAGTCAGGAAGTATTGGCAAACACCTCTCTGGGAGGAACAGGATATCCAATTCTTTGGCACCAGGAACACAGTTCAGACCATTGTGTCCTTCCCAGTGTCAATAGATAAGGCCTACATTGGAAATGCGATAAAATAAAAGGATTCTAGCTCTATCTAATTTTACCACAATCACTGAAAAGGGGGCCTGAGATAAAAGAAAATGGAGTTGGTCACTGAGAATGCAAACTGGTAGGGAGTGATAAAACCGCCATCTGGTGAACAAAGGGAAAAGGAGAGGCTTTGTCTGAAATATCCGCTGACTGCAGACTTGTCCTTCTTAAGATAGGTGCCTTGTACAGGTCTCTCCAAATCCATTTGTGTTTCTTCCTTTTTAAGCCTTCTTACAATATCCAAATGTGGCACCTCTGAGAAAGGTTTAGGCCAAGGAGGAGAATTTAGGTGGCAAGGCGAAAGGGTGGAGACTTTGGAGGTCAGATAAGTAGAAATATAAAGCACAGGGTGAGAGTGAACCCCCAAAAGAGTTTCCTGAGCCTAGTTTTTTATAAAGATGCCTACAACCTTGGACCCCTTTGGATGGAAATCATTAAAGGCACCAAGAAAGAATAAGGTGTTTAAAAATTAGGTAATAAAATAAAAAGACAACTAGCTTCACAGATAAGCATAATACTCAAACTTCTAAAATACAGAGAGTAATATTTTATATTTTTATGTGCAGGAGTTAACATTTCTTATTTCTTGTCCTCCCTTTAAATTGCCCAGATTCTACCTATACATCAGAAATAGACCATTAAGATGTCTTTTCAAAAAGCAGTCCCCTCTACTTCTGCTGATATACAAAAGATATTAACCACGGCTATTCTAGACAAACAAATGTATGGGTACCCGAACCAAGGGTAACAATTTTATAAATTTGGTGTTTATCCTCATTGTTTTGTTTTTTTTTTTAATATCAGCAATACTTATATGTGCGTGGTTCCCTCCTTTTTTACACACAGCATACTTTGCACACTGTTCTATAGTTGCAGAGCAATATCTTTTACAACTGTGTATACCTTGTAGAACAACATATGCTGGATGACAATCATTCTTTTGTACAGTATTACATCATATGGATCCATCATAGTATTACATAGTATTACATCAGGTGGATCCATCCTAGTCACTTACAATATTACATCATGTGGATCCATTATAGTATTACATAGTCAGTTAAACAAACTTCTACTGGTGGACACTTGTGTTCCCTCTAAAATGTGATCACTCATTTGCATAGTATTACATCGTGTGATTCAGTTCAACGACTCCCCTACTAATGGACATTTGTGTTCCCTCTAGAAAGTTATCTGTTTTCTTTGCTCTTTCTGTCTGTCTGTCTCTCTCTTTTAAGTATACTGTTGCTATTTAGAAAGTTTTGTGTTTTTTTCTAAAAGTTATCTTTTATGTGATATGTTTATATTGTATAGTCTCACTTTTTAAAGATTTTTGTCTTCATTTTCTATCATAAGCAATCTTATAGTTAACCAGGAACCACTTCTCCCTCCTTTCTCTCCCCACAAGCTAATTTAAAGTAATGTCCTTTTAGTACCAGTTAATATCTATAAGACAATCAGCATGCATGGTCTGCTTTCCTTATTATCGCTCTATGTTCCTCTCTCACCTCTTTCATAGTTATATTTACATTGTCAGCTCAAGTAACAATTGCATGTATTTTGTCACTCTTATCCTCCTTTATTTAATCTTGTTGCTACAGTGAAATAATGATCACCTTATATTCTGTCCTAAAGCTTCTCCAATAATTTCTTGGTTGTCAGAAGCTTGTTCTCTGGGTCATCTTAGAAAGAGCTCATGGAAACTGTTTCCCTGAGCCCCTGCATTTTAATAACAGTATGACTGTGGCCTTTGTACTTGTAGATCAATTCGGGTGAAAATTAAATTTTTGGTTTATATTTTCTTCACTTTACTATCTCAATTATGTTATTCTTTTGTGTACTGGCATAGAGTATTATTTTACCCTAAAAGTGCTGCTAATTAAGTGAGTTGGTGTTTTGTCCTGGATGTTCAGTGAATTTATTTTATTATTTCATTTCATTTTTTCATTTTATTATAATCTAATAGTTTTACTGGAATATATCTTGGCATAGGTCGAGGTCAGCAAACTCTTTCTGTAAAGGGCCAGAGAGTAAATATTATACATTCTGCAGGCCATACAGCCTGTGTTGCAAGTACCCATTTATGTCATCATAGTGTGAAAACAACCCAAGAAAATATGTAAATGAATGGGTGTTACTGTCTTCCAATAAATATTTTGTTTGCAAAAACAGGAGGTGGGCTAGATTTGACCTACAGGCCAGTTTACTGATACCTGGTTTAGAATTTTTTGGATCAGATTTTTCCTCTGATATGTGATGTGCCCTGTAGTATTTATGTTTAAGACCCTTTTACTTGGGGAAATTTTCCTGGAATTTTAATTATCATTTATCTGTTTTCTCACTTTGATTTTCCTCTTTACGGTCACTTATTACATGTGTGTTGGCTCTTCTTTGCCTGTCCTCTGTACCTATCATTTTCTTCCTCTTTTTCATTTATTTTATTTTTTTTGTTTTCAGTTTTTCACCTTGTGCAATTTATTTACTTTCCTTTCCTTTTGTGGTATCTATTCACACTTGTATTTCTTCTCTTTAAGTCTTCAGTTCTTTATCTTTCATTTATATCCTCTCCTGAGCTCAGTTAGGTCATATTATTTATATCACTCTTTTGACTTGTATCTTAGTTCAGACTGCCATCGCAAACTATAGACTGGGTGGCTTAAACAATAGAAATTAATTTTCTTACATTCCTGAAAGCTAGAAGCCCCAAATCAAGGTGTTGGAATGGTTTGTTTCTTTTTAGGCCTCTCCCATTGTCTTATAGATGGCTGTCTTTTCTCTGTGTCTTCATATGGTCTTCCCTTTGTGTGTCTTTTTGTCCTAATCTCATCTTCTTATGACACCAGTCATATTAGATTAGGGCCCACCCAAATGACTGCTTTTTAAGTAATTACATCTTTAAAGACCCCCATCTCCAAATATAGTCACATTCTGAGGTAATGGGGATTGGGACTTCAACATACGAATTTTTGAGGGCATACAGTTCATCCCATAACTCCTAGTCATATTATTTCTGAGCTTTTCTAAATCAATGTAGGTTATGTATGTAGTTATTTCAAAGTTTGTAAATTTTCTTAATTACTTTTTACTTATTTCGAAATATTTGGGTTTTGTGTGCTTACGGAATATTTTGGATGTGTCTTTACTTTCTGTACCTGTATTCAGATAATTTTTCTCTTTATCTTCTCTTTCATCCTTTTCTATTGTCATGTTTGAATTTTTTTTCTCAACTTTAAGAATATTGAAAATAGAGGTGTGCTAGGAAAACTTTCCTAAACCTATGGCTCCTTTTGCCATTCCCCAAACGTTTTCTTTTTCTTTTTTTTAATGCTTTCCCCATATAGCTACAATTTTTGCTTCTTTCTGAGTTAGGTCTCCTCTCCTAGTGAGGACCTGTTTCACACTAGTATTAGAAATGTTTCCTTTCTTTACCCTGATTTTCCTGCTCTGACCAAGTAGGGCTCTGGTTTGAGCAGTTTCTCCTCAGTATAGTTCTATACCTCAGTGAGTTCTATACGTCCAGCAAAGAATTTCTGCTGGGTTTTCTGAGAACATTGGAGGCTCAGGCAACCCCAACGCCATCCTACCTTTCTGTAGCCCATTCTCACTCACCTTCAAATTGGAGACTGGGAAGCTCTGTGTTAGTTTTAATCATTTTCAGATATGTGTGTGGAATCCTCTACTTCCAGAGGATTTCTTCTTTGGGGAGTAAACACTTGTTGACAAATTATGAGGTCCCAAGCTCTAGGGCTATTAAAAGCCTTCTTTCCGACATTCTTTTTTTTTTTTTTTTTTTTTTTTTTAATAAAGCTGCTGCTCCTGCAAGGGTCTAGCTTCTTAGTTGGTATTGCTCATCATTCTGTATTCTCAGGTTTATGAGGACACACTGTCATAGAGTTTGGTTGATAATGTATTTTTTGGATTTCTGATTTTGCTATCTTAGTTACTTTAATTTCGTGAAAGGATTGGGGATATTTCAAAACCAAAGTCGTCATGGCCACTGCTGTATTTTAAATAATCCCTTTAGACAAGGAAGGTATAATTGCTTTGGGTATATAAGCCCAATTTTTTATCATCTCCTTCTCCTTTCTTTCTGTCTAAATTTCCATTTGCATGGTTGGGATGTGAGGATCTTATACTAACTCATGGCATAGTGTAGAAAGGGTCCCCCTAACTCCTTGTGTGTTCACTGCTTCATGCCTGACCCATCTGTCTGATGCTCCCCTTATTGGCATTTGCAGCTGCATTCTGTGTCTGGTGATACTCCCTACATGACTTCACCTCCGCTTAGCTCTTGAAACCACCATAGATCTCTCTTCATTTTTGCCTCTCTTTCATCATGCCACTGATCAAGGCATTCATTATTGTTCTCTATCCTCTGTATTGCTAGCCTTGGGAGGATAATGGATATCTTAGGTGAGCATTCCCATCCTTCACACATGGAAGCAAAGGGAGACTCTGAGTATACTCGAGCATCCTTTACGCTATCACATTTCCTCAAAAGCCGGCAGCCACCTTCATGCTGATAAAGAGGTAGTCTGGCAAGCAGGTTCTCTCAGGTGTCCCAAAGAGAAGGTAAAATGTCTCTTCTGCCTTCGATATTTCCAAAAAACTATCAAAACACTACTGGGTGTAAGACAGGGTACAAGGATCTATTGTACAACATGGGGAATACAGCCAGTATTTTGTAATAACTGAAAATGGAAAATAACCTTTAAAATGTATTAAAAAACATAAAATTTTAAAAAGAAAGAAATAAAAATAAAAGAATTGATAAGAAAAACACACACACACAGCTTTTCCCTGCTTCAAAGCTGTGAAACCTTATAGAGAGGAGATTGTTTCTGGCCTCCCCTACTTTCTCACAATCCCTCAAGCTGAGAATGGACAAGCTGGGATGTCATGTCATATTTGTCTTCTTCCTAACTCTGGCTTCTTGGCTAAATGTTAGTGGTAGAAAATTGTATCGTCTCTGTGTCATGGAAGACCATCATGGTTGAATCTACAAACCCCAACCTTAATACGTTTATCTTAGCATATCTTCTCTGCAGAAAGCTTATCTATCTTTCAAGCCTATATTTATATTAAATAGATTTAACAAGAAGAGAAATGCTGCAAGAGAACAAAGATTTAAGAAGAAAATTAAAATGAGATAGTTAATTTTGCAAAAATATTATCCTGATATATTAGTTTGCTAGGGTTATCATAACAAAGTACCACAAAATGAGTGGCTTAAACAACAGAAGTTTATTGTATCACTATTCTGAAGTCTCGAAGTCGGATATCAAGGGATCAGTTGGGTTGGTTTCTTCTGAGGGCTGACAGGAGGAGTTTGTTCCATCCCTCTCCCCTAGCTTCTGGTGATTTTCTGGCACTCTTCAGTATTCTTTACCTTGTAGAAGCATCACCCTGATCTCTGCTTTCATCTTCACATACTATTCTCCCTGCATGTGTGTCTGTGTCCAAATTTCCCCATTTTATAAGGACACCAGTCATATTGGTTTAGTGCCCACCCTAATGACCTCATCTTAGCTTACCTCTGTAAAGACTCTATCTCCAAATAAGGTTACATTCTGAGGTATTGTGGGTTAGGACTCTAATTTACTCCTTTGGGGGAACAAAATTAAACCCATAACACCTGGTTACATTTACATTAAACAGGTTAGAATTTAAGTCACTTCCCCAAGATCATAAATAAAGAAACCAGGATATATAAAAATCCTCTGACTCTAAGGTCCTCGCTCTTAAAACACTGGTTGTCTGTGGGAGTGGGAATGGTACCACATCCTAGGAGCATTCTGCCAATCTCCGGGGGTGTTTGACTCAAAATTGGGGGTTCTTTTGCCATTTAATAGGCAGGAGTCAGGGATGCTAGATATACTGTAATGTATGGGGTGGTCTTGCAATTGAAGAATTGTCCACTGCTTGGCTTGACTTTCTTTCTTCCATTCTTTTCTTTTTTCTCTTCTCTTTTCTTTTCTTTTCTTCTTTCTCTTTCTTTTCTTTTCTTTTCCCTTCCTTCCTTCCTTCCTTTCTTTTCCTTTCTTTCTTTTTCTTTCTTTCTTTCTTTCTTTCTTTCTTTCTTTCTTTCTTTCTTTCTTTCTTCTTTCTTTCTTTCTTTCTCTCTCTCTCTCTTTCTCTTTCTCTTTCCTTCTTTCCTTCCTTTTCTCTATCTCTCTTTCTTCCTGAGCTTTATTGAGGTATAACTGATATACAAAATGTTTCAAACATTTAATGTGTATATTTTGATGAGTTTGGACATACGCATACAGCCATGGTACCATCACCACAGTCAAGGTACTAAGCATATCCATCACCTCTAAAAATTTCCTGTGTTCTTTTGTGTTTGTTTGTTTGCTTGTTTGTTTTTTGTGGTAAGAACACTTAACATGAGATCTATCCTCTTAACATTATGCTAAGTGAAATAAGCCAGTTACAGAAGGACAAATACTGCACGATTCCCCTTATATTAGGTATCTCAAATGGTCAAATTCATAGATGCAGAGAATAGAATGGCAGTTGCCAGGGGTTGAGAGGAGCGGAAAATGTAAAATTGTTGCTCAATAGATATAAAGTTTCAGTTATGCAAGATGGGTAAGTTTTAGAGGTCTGTACAGCATAGTACCTGCAGCTAACAGTACGGTATTGTGCACTGCATGACTTTCTAATGCCCCACCAGGCTCTCCAGGAAGTAAAACACTGGTTTCTAATGACCTGAACTTGGAACTTAACACACAGTGTTTTTTTGGAAGACTTTAATTTCCTACTGAATTTCCAAGAATAAAACCATAGTGTAGTGAGAGAAGATTGAACTTTATCTCATTTAGAACTTCACTATTTAAGAAAATCTTGTCACTGTCTCCCAATACTTGTCACGGATGTGCACATCTGCCCAGGTTCTGCACTTGGAGCTGTTGCATTTACAGTGATTCTGTATATTGGCCCAATTATCCAACTGCTTGATAACTTCTTCTGTTGTCATCCGTCATACCTGAGCATTTCATGTTGAGATGCATATTATTTTACCAGAGACAACCTCACTTTTATTTCTGTTATATTACTGTTAATAATATAGAATGTCTGAAAACTTTTCTGAAAATAATGTGCATTATAAGCAGGCAAGTTTTATTATTTAGATTTTTCAGTTCTAAATAGAAAAGAGGGAAATACAAGAGTTTGTTACAGAAGGGAATCTTGAGTCTGATAGGGTGGTGGAAAAGTCTCTTAACTCACAGACTCAATCATTCCCATGTCACTTTCAAGATTTGTCATTTATGTCCATGTACCTACTGAACTATTGCTTGCTTAACGTTTTTCTTTAAGTTGACTCTTTTATTCTTACTCTAATTGCAAGCAAAGAAAACTAAATCACCACTCTCAATAGAAAACAGGGATCACTAGCTCAAACAGAAGGTAACCATAAATAAATATACAATGAAAATACCATTATTAAACTTTTAACATTAATAAAAAGTATACATGATATCTAAGTAATAATAAATCTAATTGATTATATTTTGCCAAGCAGCACATATGTTATTTTATTTAATTTTTCTAATAACACTTCAAAATAAATACGAATTATCTCACATTTACAGATGAAGAAAGTGTGATGCAGAGAAATGATGTGAACACAGCCCTATGCGCTCACCTTGGAATTGCCCCAGCAGTTCTCCTTTGTTCATTTTCTTTACTCACTGATACACTTCACATTTCTTCTTTTAATTTTCTCATGACATGGTAAAATGTCTAGAAATGTTAATGCCAAGGAGAGGGGAGTCCAAGATAGTGGCATAGGAAGATCCTAACCTCACCTCCTTCCATGGACACACCAAATCTATAGCTACATCTGGATCATTTCTCTTTGAAAAAGATCTGAAACCTAATTTGAAGATTAAAAAAATGCATGAGCTCATGCATTTGAAGTCCTTTGAAGAGTAAATGTCAGCGACATAATGTCAAATAAGTAAAAAACTCTTCCTTCACGTGTATGTGGAATTTCACTCTGTTCCCCAAACAGGCCTCATATTGTCTTGCCTCTGGAAATTTTCACGTGGGGTTGTTCCCTTCAGGAAGCAACTTAAATGTCCTTTCTCTGGAATTTTCTTCCAGACAGCCAGGCTAAACACCTGACCCCTTTCTCCTTGTTCCAGCAGGACCTCACACAAACCTTTGTCGAATTGTTTTGCAGTTCTTTATGTGTGTGTGTCCTCAAATAGATAATTGGAGCGGTTGGTCCTATTCATGCTTTCATTTCCCTCAGTGCCTATCTCATGAGAAATGGTTAATAAACATGTGTTAAAGGAAAAAAAAAAAAAGATCTGAAACCTACATGAACTACTTCTTCACAACAAAGGTTAAAAGGACCACATCGAGATGGGTAGGAAAGGCAGAGACACGGTCTTAGCAAAATCCCCACCCCTGACATGGTGACTCACAATAGGGGGGGATCTCACCAATCCAGCACTTCTTCTGGAGAAACGAGGGGTTGGTGCCCCACATCAGATACCCCAACCCCTGGGAGCTACATCAGAGAGATGAACCCCCAAAATACCTGGCTAAGAAAACCAATAGGTGGTGTCCAAGGGACCCAAAGTGCTATAAGAAACTGAGATTTCCTTTTTAAAGGGCTCACATACAATCTCACACACCCCAAGACCCAGTGAACAAACAGCAGTTTGAAAAGCATCTAGACTATATGTGAAGGGGACTCATTTGCTAACCTAAAAGCCTCTGCTGAAGGGACGGGCGGCAGTTGAAACTCTCCCTGGAGACAGAGGTGCTGGCAGGTGCCGTTATTACACTCTCCACCTGCCCCAAGGGCACACCTCTTGCCACTATTCCAGGCACAGTCCTGCCGCCTTGCTGAAGCCAGAGAATGTGGGTAGTTGCAGCACTCTGTTTCCTGGATGGGGCTGGTGAGCATGAATGGTCGGGGCATTCTCTCGCTCCCAGCCTAAAGCCAGCACACATGCATAAGCAAGGCATTCTCCTGCTGCATTGCTAAAACCCACAGGTGTATGCAGTCCAGACATTTTCCCAGGGCCTTTCTGAAGCTGGTGACTGTGCCCCACTCCCTATGCTCTCCAGCTGCCTTGCTAAAGCCAGCACATGCACACAATCCACACAGGGGACACCCCTTGATCCCCTGGCCCTCGTGGCCAAGGGAGCTGAAAGTACTGAGCTCCACAGGGCTGTAACAATTGGAAAGACAGTTATTGGTAGGCCACGACCCCCAGGGAACTGCACAGACAGCAAACTGAAACACAACCCACCTTTCTGTGAAAAACACTTGTTTCCTTGTCCTGGAGCTTCAGTCTGAGGGACGGGCTTCAGGTTTCCGCCACATCTAGGGTCCAAGGAGTTGCTCCCAGGGAGTGTAAGTGGGGAGACACCATCCCTTCACACTCCTTCAGCCTCACTAAAGCTTGATAAGACCTTACAGCAAAGAGCTTATATACTCATCTGTAGCCCTGATTTGTGTAACCATCACCCATGGGACACCTCCAGATCTGCTCTGGAGGCCAGTAGGGATTACAGTTGTGGCCTCACAAGTCTGTATATATTTGCATACTGTAAGAGCTGCTGCCTGAGGGTCTGTCTTCCAGTCAACCAAAAACTAGGCGCTAAATGAGATTCCTCCCTTTGGGACACTGACATGTCTCAGCATAATCTCAACAAAGGAGACATATCAAGAATAAGTCAGGTGATTTAGACAATCCCAGAGCTTTGAAAGACAACCAAGAGCTAAGGCAAGTTTGAATAAGTCCATCTTCTGCACAAGGCCACTCCTTCAAGACTGGGATATGTAACTGATCTGCCTAATGCATAGAAATAGGAACAGAGGGTCAGGCAGAATGAAGAAACAGAGAAGTATGTTTCAAACAAAAGAACAAGGCAAAACCTCAGAAAAAGACTTTAATGGTATGAAGATGAGTAACCTACCTGATAAAGGATTCAAAACAAGGATCAAAAAGATGCTCAGAAACTCAGAAGAAGAATGGCTGAACTCAACAGAGAGATAGAAAATATAAGAAACACCAACAGACGTCACAGAGCTGAAGAATGCAATAACTGAACTGAAAAATACACAAGAGGTTCAATAGCAGACTAGATGATGCAGAAGAATGGATCAGCAAGCTAGAAGACAAAATAATGGAACTCACCCATACAGAACAGCAAAAGGAAAAAAACACATGAAAAAAAAAATGGAAGATAAGACACCTATGGGACAACATCCAGTAGAATAACATTCACACATTATGGTGGTCCCAGAGAAGAGAGAGAGAAAAGAAAAACTATTTGGGGAAATAACAGCTGAAAACCTCCCTAACCTAGGAAAGGAAACAAACATCCAGGTCCAGGAAGCCAAGTCCCATAAAAGATGAACCCAAAGAGATCCACACCAAAACACACTATAAGTAAAATGTCAAACATTACAGATAAAGAGAAAACCTTAAGCAGCAAGAAAAAAACAAATTGTTACATATAAGGAAACCCCATAAGACTATCAAGAGACATAGGATTCATACGGTCTAAAGTGTTGTTTAAGGCCAATGCTTCCTTATCGATTTTCTTCTGAATGGTCTGTACATTGATGTAAGTGGGGCTGTTAAACTCCCCTACTATTATTTTATTGCTGTCTGTCCATTTCTCTCTTTAGGTCTCTTAATATTTGCTTTACATATTTTGGTGCACCTATGTAGGATGTATTTATATTTATAAATGCTATATCTTCATGCTGGATTCACCTCTTTATCATTATGTAGTGCCCTTCTTTGTCTTTTATGACAGTCTTTGCTTTAGTCTTTTTTGTCTTTTATGAGTATAGCTACACAAGCTTTCTCTTTGTTTCCATTTCTATGGAATATCTTTTCCCATACCTTCACTTTCAATCTATATGTTGCCTTATTTCTGAAGTGAGTCTCTAGTGGGCAGCATATATTCTTAGTTCCATTACACCCAGTTATTCAGTGTGACTCTGCAGAAGATTTTTAGAATATTTGATTATGCTCTTTAGGCATTTTAGGATTGCAGCTCTATATAGGAGAAAAGGCAAAGCTTGGGGTTGTAGAACATCAGATTAAAGTTGACATTTTAAATGTATAACATATGTGACTTGACCATTTGACTGTTAGGAAATGGGCTTGTAGCATTGCATATAGAATGGTTTCATGTAGGATCTAAATTGCAGAGCAAGGTGTGCTGTGCCCAGCCATGTAATAAACAAGTAACAGGAAAATGCTTTGTAATGGAAAGTGCAGTGTCTAAATGAGTGTCTTCTGTGAATATGGGGGTTCCCAACATGGGCATCATTTGTAGTAGCTTTAGATTTTCACCGCATCTAGAGAACAATGAGCAAGTCAGCCAGCCAAGAATCTATTTCAACAGAGCTAAGGAAACCAGGCTTGAGATTACAGAAAATAAATGAAACTTTATCTTAGGCTTGAGTGAGCCCTGGGGAGGAAGGAAGATAATTCTGAGCAAAAAAAGATCATTTCCCCACATAACCCTGGACTCAGATGACTCCAGGCCCAGAGAGAGGTGATACAGGGGCAAGGGCAATATTTTCCTAAGGATCTCCTCAGGCTCCTGAGGCTGTCAGAGCCACAGCCCCACGGACATGAGCTCTGCATGGGATTGTTACTGACCAGGGCTCTTGGCCTCCTCAATCAATAGGAATTGATGAGGCCAGACAAGAAATTCAGGCAAGGCTTTACTGGGGCCCCCGCTTCAGCAGGAGGGAGGGAGAACAAGCAACAGTTTCCCTTGCTCGCTTACCCGGCATGGGGGTGGGGGTGTGAGCTGGTTCCTTCCATGGGGGTGAGGGTAGGGGTGTGTCCCAGGGTTGGGCCAGAGGGGTGGTTTAGGTGGTCTGCCCACCCCTTAGGTGGTGTTGTGTGCAGGGGGCATGCGCAGTACCCTGCTTTTGCTCCCGGCTCTTCAGAAGTGGCAGTTGGGTTTTTGGTCTTTTTGTATCTTGTTGTCCATTATTTGCCCCAACTGCACATGTACGCAGTTATTTTTAGTCCCTTATAGTTTCTTTGTATTTTGTTGCTCGAAGAGATGTTTGTCCAGGTGCAAGCACTGCAGCAAAGGGTCCCAGGTCCCAGGTCCCAGCCTGTCTCAGGGTGGTGCCTTTGGCACAAATGAGGGCATCCAAGTGAGCCTGGAGGACAACGCGGAACGCAGAGTGCTGCATGCTTGGAAGCCAAGAAGACTAGCCTGTGGGGACATTTACTCTGGATTCTAGAAGTATCTGTGAAGAGCCCATTTGGGGACTCGGTTTCCTGAAGAGCTGGTGAGGATGGGACCTTGGAAACTTTCTTCTGGGAAATGGGTGCAACCATGTTCTTGCTTACAGGCTGGTAGAGTCAAGGAAGTTCATTTAGTGTTCCAGCTATCTACAGCTGTGGAAGAGCTACCTTAGAACTTAGTGGCTTAACATAGAAACTCTTATGTCTTAACAATATTGTAGGTCAGGAATCCAAGCTGGGCTTGGCTGAGTGATTCATCTTCTGTGTGGAGTTAGCAGAGGTTGGTTGTGAGGTGGAGTTCAGATGGGAGATGCACTGCTTTGCAGGATCTCAGATGGCTTCACTCAGGTCTGGCATCTTGAAAGTCTGGAATCATTTGGGACAGTGGACTGAGGTGTCTGCCATAGCCTCCTTAACCTCGGGGGCCCCAGGTAGTCTAGGCTTCCACGAAGCAGGCAGAAGTTGTGAGACCTTTCGTGACCTATTTTAGGAAATCATCTAGCATAACCTCTTCCATCCCATATCGGTACTGTGGATGGAGCAGACACAAGTCCACCCAGATTCGTGACGGGGGCACCTAGACCCCAACCCTTGATAGGAAGTGTGCCCAAAATGTTTTTATTTTTTTAATTTATTTTTAAAACTTTATTGGAGCACAGTTGATTTACGATGTTGTGTTAGAACAGTATGGAGGTTCCTTAAAACACTAAAAATAGAACTACCATAGGATCCAGAAATCCCACTCCTGCACATATATGTGGAGAAAACCATAATTCGAAAACATACGTGCACCCCAATGTTCATTGCAGCCATGTTTTTAAAATGCCACGTCTAGATTTGTAGAAACACTTTTGGTGTGTGTATGTGTCTAGTAAGAGGACATTTAACTCTGAAATGCAGGATTTTAAAAATGCTTGCAAAATTTGCAGTTTTCATAATGTCTGAAGGGCCAGCAAGTACCCTACCATGCTCCCAACAACTAAGTTATTAGAGAACCATGGGTCGGGTTGTTCTTGCTACTCTCAGCCGCTTTCGCCAGCCTGCTTCCTCTGGGACCTTACTTGAGACTTTGCCTGCTCTGAAATGGAAAGCATTTTATGATGCATTTATGATGATTCTCTAGTGAATCTGTTCAGTCTCGATAGAAGATTAGTGTTCTATATTTTCCTCCCGTGTCTTTTGCATTCAAAAGGTGAAGCTCAGAAGTGCAAATACAGTTAAGGACTTCAAAGAAATAGTGGCCAAAGGGGAAGGGCTCAGAAAGAACTTGGCTGGGGCTGGCATGTGCCACTTGACTGAAAAGCCTGCCTTGCAATTTATCTTTTTTCTTGCCTGGGTTCAGGCTTTGTACCTATAAACGTAGGCAGCTTTCCTGGTCTGCTTCGCGTATATCTGAACAAGCTACTCCGAGAGAAAGCCTGTTCTTCTTCTACACCCATGGTTAAGGTTGCATTGTGTAATCAATGAGGAGTTTTACGTGAGACCGTTTATTGAAGGGGCCTGTGCTCACCCCGGCTCTCCAGCCAGGATGGTCAGAACAAAGCGAGGCAGACGTCTAGCTAGGGCCTCATTTCATTCATCAGGAAGTGCTTAGCCGGGCCTGTCCTTCCACAGCTGAGCGGTCACTGATACTCCCCAGCTAGCTAGATTCCTGCGGACCTTCACTTCCTGGAGGGCAGCCTTCCTGACTTAACACAGACAACGTCATCAAATAATAACCGCTCCCATTTGCTGAGTGTTCACTGTGGGCCAAGCTCTGTGCTCTGCTCTTTGCCTGCCTTGTTTCTCCCATTATTTCTCCCATCAACCCTTGGAGGCAGATCTTAGGAATACCCCCATCTCACAGTTAAAGAAACTGACTCACGGAGAAGTTAGGGGGAGGGTCAGAATCCAGGTGCTGGCAGTGACCCCTGTGCTCTTCAACACTGGGTCAGGCCACCAGGCATGGCCACCCCAGCTCCCCACCCAGGGTGGCCTGGCATTTTCTCACCTGCCCTGGCCCCTGAGTGGCGATGGCTGGACTTCCCAGGTGCTATAGGCACCTCTCAAGGGATAACTGGCAGACTGGGAAGGCAGGAATCCATTAAGTTGGTGGGGGGATAAATTAGGAGTTTGGGATTAACTTATACACATTACTATATATAAAATAGATAACCAACAAGGACGTACTGTATAGCACAGGGAACTCTACTCAATATCCTGTAATAATCTATAAGGGAAAACAATCTGAAAAAGGATATATATATATATATATATATATATATATATATATATATATATATATATAAACTGAATCATTTTGCTGTACACCTGAAACTAAGACAACATTGTAAACAAACTATACTTCAAAAGAAGAAACAAGCGTAAAAAAAAAAAAAAGAATCCATTAAGTTACTCATTTTTGTACCTGTGGTTCTTCGTTATTCCCATCTTTAGGAGCCAGAAATGAAATATAACCACAAGCAATGTTTGAGACTCTTTGGAGCTAAACACGTTTCCTTTGAAATAAGAGAAGCTCATTATTTGAAAGGTTATCTCTCTTTCTGGGGTGGGAAGAAATGATACTGAACTTGCAGGAAGCCATGGTAAAGGTCTTCCCACTACATTTCCTGTGCCCGGGCCAAGGACTAGCTCTGAATAGGTAGTATAAAGAGATCAAAAACTTGGGGTGGAATCTTAGCTCTCTCCACTCACTAAGTGTGTACTGTAGTTCAGCGACCTTGCTTGTCTGAGCATCAGCTTGATTTTCTCTGAAGTAGAGCTAGCAATGCCACCCTCAGGGATGTCTGATGAAGGACCAAATGAGATAACCATGGTTCAGCGTGCATTGTCAGAACAGGCTACATAATTTGCAGTTGCAAAGTGAAAGCGCAGACCCCTTTGTTAGAAAAAACTTACTAAAAATTTCAAGATGACAACAGCAGGTCTTGAAACCAAAGCCTGGGGGCCCTTCTGAGTGTAGGACCTGTGGACTACACAAGTTGCATGCCTGTGAGGCTGGTTCTGAATATTATAGCCATTTAACAAGTACCCCTTCCTCCCCTGACATGTTCTCCCAACAAGAAGAACCCATCTCTCAGAATGCCAGACCCTCAGAACCTCCCAGTTAGATGCCTGAGTCCAATGCCTGCCCCTGGGGAGAACCTAAGCCCTGCCCTGTGGGCTGGTTTCCAGCCTCCCACACCCTTCCAGAAAGCCATGGACATCTCACCACCTTAAAAGAGATCCTATAATGATTTTATAATGTCTTTGCCAAGAGGCTCTATCTCTTTCAAGTTGTGTATGAATTACAAAATTAACAACAAAAATTGCACCATTCTAGACATGCTAAAAGTATACTTCCAACATGAATAATTATAAAATATTGACTGGTTACAAGTATAAAAAAATAGAGCTGTGCTCTATTTCTTAGTGACACCCATCAAATGTACACAATAACAGTTACCAGCAATTCAGACCTCCAAGGCTCCCACCTGGACCCTTTTGCCCTGATATAGACAGCCATCCCTCCTGCCACTGCCCTTGTTCAGATTCTCATGATTCTGTGCCTGGGTTGCAGCAATTCCACTTCATCGGTACTAGTCGCCCAATCTCCAATGGTGCCCTCTCAAATCCTTTCTTCTCACCGCTTCCAAAGTCATCTTCCTACAGTGCAAACCTGATCATACTACTATCCTATGACCAAGGCTTCAGTGGTTCCTCATAGCGTCTCAGGATAAATGCAAATTCTTTAGGCTGCGTATAAAGCCACTGATGAGCTCTCTCTGGTCTGTAGTCTATCTCTTCAAACTCATCTTTCCCCTTTTCCACCCTCCCCCTCCCTCACTCATCATTCCCATACAGCACCCCCCTACCCCCTACTCCCGCTTCAGCCTGATTCATTATTTAATGCTTTTTTTTTTTTTTTTAAACATGTTCCACATTCTAAATTGCCTTGTGCCTTTGAACTTGATGTTCTCCCTGCCAGGATTGGTACTCCACCACCTACCCCACTCACATTAAGCTAATAAATTCATCGAGACTCAGTTCAAGCCTGTCTCACCTGTGAGACCCTCACCAGCTGTGACCTTCTGATCCTTCTGTTTCATATCATGCTTCCATTCTTTAGAGTAGGTCCTGTCCTGCAATGAACTGAATGTTTTATTTCCTCTCAAATTCACATGTTGAAACCCTAATTCCATTTTGGTGGTATTTGGAGAGGTCTTTGCGAGGTAATAGGTCATGAGGGTGGAGCCCTCATGAATGGGATTAGTGCCCTTATAGGAAGAGGCCAGAGAGCTCGCCCGTTCTCTTTCCACCATGTGAAGACACAACGAGAATTTGAAAGTCTGCAGCCCGGAAGAGGGTCCTCACCAGAACCCAATGGTGCTGGTACCCTGAGCTCAGACATCCAGCCCACCCAGCCTCCATAGCTTTAAGAAAAAAAAAATTCTGTTGTTTATAAGCCACCCCGTCTTTGTACAGTGCTTTGTTATAGCATCAGAACTGACTGAGACACACCCTGTGTTATAACTTTCTCTTTACACATCTGTCTCCCCCATGAGATTATGCACAGTTGAGAGTGGCCCTTCTTTCTGATTCCATATTAATCCTGGTATCTACATGCCTAGAACAGTCCTTGATACTTAAGAAATGCTTAATAGATACTTGCTAACTGAATGAAAATATTTCTCTTGCTGTTTTAAATGAATCCCTGTACTTCTCCCATATAGGAATAACCCTGAGACACTGTATGAGTCTGTCTCCCGTGAGCTCATTTTGCCCTTTTGTTTCTAACTCATAGTTCCCTCTTCTTCCAAGTTTCCTCAGGCCCCTGACCCCATCCTTCCCTTTTCTTTCTGTTTCTAGACAGAAATTGATTCCATTGCTAGGATATTTTTTTTTTCTTTTTAAATAAATAGCTTGCACAGATAGAGGAAGTGGCATTCTGGAGTTTTCTGCCAGGTTACTAAATCAACATATGTTTGCCCAGGAAGTGACCAGGTTGTCCTTAATTCAGGGTTTCAGGACTGGGGTCTGGAGGTTTATTCATCCACATCCCTCTGCTCTTAAGTCTTTTCTATCACAGCTGCCTTTCGGAGGCTAGGCCAATGCAGGCACAAAGGAGGTAAACAAATAAGGAAGCCAAGAGAGGTGAGTGCCCCCACCAGAGAACGCTGGCAAGAAAAGGCAAGAGGGATGGGTTCATATGTACCATCTTTTTAGATTCCACATATAAGTGATATCGTATGATATTTGCCTTTCTCTGTCTGACTTGCTTCACTCAGTATGATAAAGTCTAGGTCACAGAAGTAGAAAACAAACTTATGGTTACCAGGGGGGAAAAGGGGAGGGGAGGGATAAATTGGGAGATTGGGATTAACACATAACACACTACTATATATAAAACAGGTAACTAATAAAGACCTACTGTATAGCACAGGGAACTCTATTCAATACTCTGTAATGACCTATATGGGAATAGAACTTAAAAAAGAGTGGATATATGTGCATGTATAACTGATTCACTTTGCTATACAGCAGAAACTAGCACACCATTGTAAGTCAACTATACTCCAATACAAATTTTAAAAAAGGAAAGAAAAGGCAAGGGGAGAGCAGCTGGAGAGGCGGCCACTGAGAATTCAGACAAAGCCAGCAACTTGCACATAACTCAGGAATCCTTGTGCTTGGTGTTGGAGATAATGGGACCCCCCTCCCCCCGCCACCCCGAATGTGAAAGGGAGAAGTATTTTTGCTCTACCTAGAAGCTCTGGCATGGAAATACCTCTCAAAGCTGAAAGAGTTTTCTAAGAAGCAATCCAGTTGTTGGCCTTTAGCAACTTGGCAGGATGTTCAAGTGAATTCACATTTTCAGATGCATATTTGAGAACAGATATGTAGTAAAAATTGTCTTATTATAGAGAGCACTTTTTACCATTTCCAACATGGTTGGCTGGAAAAGTTATAAGCTTCCTGTGTGAAGACTTGAGTTCGGGTCCTGGTTCAGTCATTAACATTCTGTATGTGACCTTGGCAAAGTCGTTTCACCCTTCAATACTTTATCTTGTCTGTAAGAGGTGAACAGAGATAATACTTATATCTTAAAGCTATCTAGGGGGTCTGATAAAGGAAATAAGTGATAGAAAATATAAAGAACCACATAAATGCTGGCTGTAATAATGAGTCTAGATTTGTATATGTCAGGCAAAAAAAGCTCTCATCACTTATAATCTATGTGATTTGGGGCAATGAACTTCAACTTCCTGAGCCTCAGTTTTCTCATCTGTAAGATGGCAATAATAAATAGCATCTACTTCATAGGCTTGAATGAAATGTTGCTTGTAAAGTGCTGTGCACAGTGCCTGGCACATGAGGGCTTAGTAAATGTTAGTGATCACTCTTGCAACCAGCAATGTTATTATTGTAAAATTGGAATGCATCTTCTAATGATGAACTTTATTCTTTTAACACAAACTTTAGAGCATCTGCCATGTTCAGGCCAGGCACTCTGCTTTGCATGTGGAAGAGTGCAAGAGAAAGAAGACTAGTCTGTATTTTCCTGTACCTTACAGTCTACTGAGAAAGAAAGATGCATCAAATAATCACACAACCTGTTAAGTAATTTGCAGGAAAATTACCAGCTGCTATGGGAGGGAGTGACAGAGGGATCCGACCAAATCTGGGGTATGAGGAAGTCTTCGTCAAGGAAGTGATGTTTGAGTTGAATTTTGAAGGATAAATAGAAATTGACTGCATGGAGAACAGAATGAAAGGATTCTAGGCAAATAGAGCTGCGTGTGCAAAGGTCCTGGGAGAGACAGCGTCATCTGAGAAAAGGAGAGAAGGCCCGTGTCACTGGAGAACCAGGTGTCACATGGGGTGGGGAGGGAGACAGGAGTCAGATCGCTGTCAGACTCACGCCATTGCTAGTTAACTAACGACAGTCAAAGTGTTCTAAGGGAAGTCACATGACTATTGCATTTTTTCAAAGATTATTTTTGCTGCCATGCAAGGCAGGTAACGCACATATGCGGTGATGGTCTGTCAGCCGAGCGCTGCTCGGAGTGTGATGTGAAGCCCAGTAGTATTGGCATCACCTGGAACTGTGAGAAATGCAAATTATCAGGCCCCGCCCAGACCTACTGAATCAGATCTGGAGGTGGGCCCAGCAGCCTGTGCTTTCAGGAGCCCTCCAGGGCATTCTGCTGCACAGTAAAGTTTGAGAAACCCTGGCTTAGTCTAGGATGTGGCCAATAAAGAAGTGAGAGTGAATGGATTTAGAACCAATTTCACCAGTTTAGCTACTAGAAGGATTGGGTGATCTCTTTGGTTTGGGGGATGAGAAAGAAGGAAGTGTCAGGAATGTCTCTAAAATGTGCATTTGCTGTAGAAGTCACCTTACTTGCTCTTTTGTGCTTTGTTGGGTGTATATTTAAGATGAGAGGGGAGGAAAGTCTGGGGTGTGAATTTGGGGTTTTCTGTCTTTGTTTTTTTTTTTAATATTTACTAATCCACAGAGCACTGGTGAGAAGGATCCAAGAAGCCTCATTATTAAAAATGACATCAAGTGAAAGAAAAGATCTTATGTCTGGAACATCTCTATTGATGGGCAGTAAAACAAGCTGTAACTGGAGAGCTGATTTCATCTATGATAAGGAGAGCTATTTTTCCTGAAGTCTTGACTTCCTCAGAATTCTTCAATTTTGAGTCCACTAAATTATATTTTGAAACGTTATGTTCCACTATTAAAGAAAAAAAAAAGCACTCTGTTTCAGAAATACAGTAGGAGTCAAAGAGCAAAAGAAATCTTGTTAACAATGCTACTAAGGAAAGATACTATTGAATGGGAAAACATTAAATTCAGAATGTGTTTGGAGGTTAAAAAAATCCCCTTCTGCCTAAGGTTGTTTTATTGTATAGAATATATATAATGATTTGGAAAACTACCTGTCTTTCTCTGTGCATAAAAGAGACTGCCAGAGAAGAAATTTCTCACATTTTTTAGCTTCTTTCTCACATTTTTTAGCTTGCTTTGGCCTGATTTTGTATAGACTCTTTGACCACAATCTCCATTTCACTCCTTCAGCCTCCTGATTTGCATGTATTTTGCTTTATGATGCAGCTCAGAAAGCCCCAAAGTAGCTTCTATTGATGGAACTGGAAGAAAAGCCTTGTCAGAGATCCTTCTGGCTCATTGACAGTTAAGCCTATTTTTCAGGTGAAGAATAACTAAGTATATTCTCATTACCAAAAGAGAAAGGAAATAACTACCCTCTGTAAAAGACAGTTGTCTGGATAATCTTCTTTTAGCATGTACCGCTATGGCATTCATAATCTGGGTTCTACCTAAACAAAGACTCTACCTGGTTCTTACACTAACAAATAGTACTTCTTAAATACTGTCACAGGATAGAGTCTGTTCAAAACTTCCAAAGAATCAAGAGCTGACTACTCATATACAGTAATCTGTAGGTTTCTACATAGGGAGTTGGCAAAATAGGGACTGTGGGCCATAATTAGGGGGAAGCCTGATTTACAAAGGACATTTTATTGGAAAACAATCATGCTTATATTTTATGTGTTGCTTATTACTGTTTTAGCACTACAATAGCAGAGTTGAGTAGTTGAGACAGAGGCTATATGAATGGCAAAGCCAAAAATATTTCGCATCTAGCCTGCTGACCTCTGAAGATGGATGTACCAAATCTGTTAGGCTGACCATCAAATTGAAGCCCTTATGGTTTAGGAGAATTCTGAATTGTCATGTTTTAATTACAGCTATAGGCTCAAAATGTACTTTTCTTGTTATTGGAAGAAAATGCCTATAATCGTATGGAAGCTAATAAGAAAATGTTATGCACAGATTTGTTTTTCATAAGATGTCTGTCTTGGGGCAGGTTTGTCAGTACTAAGAGCTCCCCTGAGCTTGGTGGATCCAGTGATGCTTGTCTAGGCACCGGGGTTTGGCCTCCAGTTCTGGTGAAGTCTCAACTCTATTTTAGGGAAGAAACAGGAAGTTGAGGAAGCGCCTAACTGTTTTGCCTCACATGCCTGCCAAGTTGTGACTCAGGGCAATCTGGCGCAGTGTTCGTGAATCTTCACTAAGAGTCGAGTTTGCACAATGGAGGAATACTCAGTACGTTTGTTGTCTTCATGTTCTTGGAAAGTGCTAAATTGACACCTAAAACTGCAATCGTATATTTATACACTGGAGAATTGTCAGGAGATCCTTAACCATCTCTTTTCAATTCCTATTTCCTTGTTTCCAAATTCTTGTCGCAAAATTTCTGCTTTCTCCCACAGGACATATTTTCCATCCTTTTTACCTTATTTGCCCAAGCTTTTAAACACAGTTTCTAATTCTGTACCTAACTGCTTAAAAAGAACTTGATTAATGCGGAGTTTGTTACATGTCCTGGCTTATTTTATCAATAACATCTATAAGTACAAGTTTTCCTTTTAAGATATCAAAACTAGATTATTTACTCGTGATAATTATTTCTTTGGTTTTTTTTTTTTTTTTTTTTTTTAATGTTTGGAGAAATGCCCTGTGTTTCAGCACAAAGCCCACAAAACTGAGAATCATATGACTTGAGGTCTAATCCCTCCCATTTCAACAATTAACATTCATCGTTTTGCACTCTTTACTGAACCACTCTGAACTCAGGATCTTCATCTCTACAGTAAAGAGTTCCTCGTCATCATCTTTAAAGATCTTTTCTAACTCCAGCAATCTGAAAAGACTTTGTATGTTACAACTTAATACTCAATTAGATGTTTAAGGAAGTGCTGAATAATTCTCCTGTTTCCTTAATTAAAAAAAAAAACTTACGAAATGTTTCATACATATACAAAATACATAGATTTTTATAACAAATGCCCACCCTATACCCACCTAACTTTAACAAATATTAATACTGAGCCAGAGTTATGCCTGATTTTTTTAATGGGTAAAGAATTAAAGCATTACACATTCAGGTAAATTCCTTACTTTATATGATTAGTCAAAAAGTATAAAATACTTTTGCATGTATTGACCTCTTCAAAGCTCTTAGCCATGAGAAGTAGACATATATCCAGTATGCAGATGTGGTACAAACAGGTGTCAAAATTGTATCTGAGGATACCCAGCAAATAAATGAAGAATTCAGGACTCGACCATATGCAGTGTCATCTAATCCCTGGATTTTGACTCTCCTTTTCTAAATATATCATTTTTGTAATTAGGGTTCTTTGTAAGCAATATAAATGGATTCTGGTTATCTGAAGCAAAAATATTAATTTATTGAAAACATATGTTGTAACTTATGGAACCAAAGAAAGGCATGAGCAACCAGTCTTTGAAAAAGGCAAGAAGCAGTAGTGTTCATGAGGCCTAGGTAGCAGGAATAACTGGCAAGTTTTTTCTGGTCTTCATTGTTGAATGAATCTGCTTCCTTCATTTTTGATCTTGGATCCCTCTGGTCAAGATTTAAATTACCAGAAGAGAAAGAATGATTGGTCAGCATGGATGATTTGCCTATCCATCCAGTGAGGGCTTGTCTGAGCACCAGGTTGGATAGTTCTACCAAGGCTGCACACAGAGAGGAGTTTTCATCTCCAGTGGAACATAGAGGTGCAGACACGAGGAAGGGGCAAGGATGCTAGTCTGCCAAACATATGAGATATCTACTATACTAATTGTAGCAACCATGAGAATGTGCGTCTCGTATCTCTGATTACAGGAGAGTATGGCTGATGACCCCAGCTACTGTCCTCTGAATCACATCATTGTGTTGGCACAGGCCAGACTTTCCAGGGGCTGTCACCAGCCAGTGACGGAGTGAAGCAGGGCTGCTAAGACAGGTCTGGTCCTAGGAGATGCGGCGATACTCTGATGATTGGCTTGGCTAGATGACTCCTTGATGGCCTTGGCGAACTTTCCTTAGAACTGCACTGAGGTCTAAGACACTGTCATCCAATTTTTCTTCCTTTCTTTCTCCTTTGCTTGACCTCAGATCTGCATCGTGATCTACTCATCATTTGCTTCTAAGAGGACCAGCAATAACACACAAATCATTTATTAATATCCAAAAGCAATATTAAGTAGCACTTAAGAATGTCATGCTACAGCCCTACACTGCCGTTTCCTACATTCTATATGCCTTTACCCTGTTCTACTTTTTCTTTCTGCTGTAGCATTTAAAACCCTCTAATAAACTATACAGTTATTTATAATTTATTGTTTTTCTCTCCGAAGTAGAATGTAACTTCTCTCAGGGCATAGGACAGAGATCTGTTCTGTTTTGTTCACTGATGTGTATCCAAACACTTAAAACATTTCCCAGCCATAGCAAGCACTCAGTAAAACTTTGTTGAATGAATGAATAACTTTATGTCCATTTGCTTGCAATATAATCTCCAAATATTTTCTTTTGGGTCCTGAACTAAGTAGTTCCACAGTCCCAGACCCCCTTAAACGTGCTGTGTTTACGTCGGCATTATGCTTTTTGGTGCCGACAATTATTCCCGTTGCCCTACAAAGACCATAGATTTCTCCCATTAAAGCCTTGTGCAATTAGAGAGGGTTAACTTGATCTTCCAATTCTCATTTAAACCAAGTTCTTTTTCACTGAACAACTGCCAAGTTTGAAGAAATTTTAAATTGCTTTGCTTAAAGTCAAGTATCAAGGGAGTGAGTTTGTTTCAGCGCCTTGTTCTCAGAAAGAAGTGGCCTACAAGTAGCAATCATGGAGGCAAGCCTGTCGGATCAGACATTTGTCTGCTCACTAACAGTGGTTCAGCACATCTGTCCTTCTTTCCCCTAGAGCATCACTGAAGAGAGAGCCACGGCTCAGCGTTGATTTGGGCTCAGTTCTCTTTGTTATTTCCAGTCTTCGAAGAGATGAGCACAGGGGATGTTGCTATGCATCTTACCTAGAGCTACTATGGCACAGAGATCACCATTCTAGGAAAGAGGCAGAAACATCCTGGGAGGAGGGGTCAAGCAAAGGTTTTGTGAGTAAGGTCAGAATATGGTGCTACGTGCATTAATGACTTTGGTAACTATGCCTAAAATCTGTGATAATGAAGCTTTTATGACTGCATCCTCGTTGACTCAAGGAGGGGATTAAAAGTGGCACCAGAGGTGGTTTTCAGATCCCATTGTCTCATTGGCTACTGAAGCAAATTTAAGAATTAGAGCCATGTGTACCTAAATGAGAGATATATTCCAATCTAGAACTAAAGTAGCTGAATCTGGTTTCAAATAGAGGTTCTACTCTTCTTCGGGGGTTGAGAGGGAAATTTGTTGATTATCCAAAGGCTTTATTTCACTTTTATCTCTTATGACATTTTAAAGAGTATGTATCCTGATGTGCTATAGCATGGATAGAAAGATTAAATGAAAATGAAATCCAGTTTCTAAAACATTGTTCACAGAATACGATCATTCCCAGAAGATTATAGTAAGGCAACATTGGAAATCAAACTCAGATTTGTGTTTAAATCCTGCTCTTCTTTTTTTTTTAAATTAATTAATTTATTTATTTTTGGCTGTGTTGGGTCTTCGTTTCTGTGCGAGGGCTGTGGCGAGCGGGGGCCACTCTTCATCGCGGTGCGCAGGCCTCTCACTGTTGCGGCCTCTCCCGTTGCGGAGCACAGGCTCCAGACACGCAGGCTCGGTAGTTGTGGCTCACGGGCTTAGTTGCTCTGCGGCATGTGGGATCCTCCCAGACCAGGGCTCGAACCCGTGTCCCCTGCATTGGCAGGCAGATTCTCAACCACTGCGCCACCAGGGAAGCCCCTAAATCCTGCTCTTTGACACTCATTAGCTGTGTGACCCTGAAGAAAATACTACACATCTCAATTTCCACATTTGTAAAATGTGCTTCAGTTTCTGATAATGTTGGTCAAGGTGATCAATGAGAAGTTTAGATGGACTCAGTGACTCAGTGTCTAGCATATAATGGAAGCTTAATAAATGACAGCTATCCCTAGGTCCTTGCTGTGTGCATTACATTGTCAGGAATCCCTTATCTGTTTCTCATTGGACCATACGCAGTTATCTGGGCTCTTCCTCTAAACCTATCCCAGATGAATTTGTGGCTACCCATATGTGAAAAATTCTTTCAGTTATAGGTAAGAATTCTCTAAGTTTATCATCAAAATCTGTTTGGTTTTCTTAAAGCAAGTAATAACTCTATTGGTCAAAACTCCAGTAAATGATTTGTTGAGCAAGCATGTTGGAATTATTGACTAAAGCACATCTTGGAGATATTTTTTGGATCTCAAGTTCCCAAGCTCTTCTCGTTCCAAATTATTAGAGATTTCTGAGAGATGCCAATACATACTCCTGGGAGAGGAATAAAGTACTTTCATTTAAGGAGAAAGGAAACTTGGAACAAAATGGAAAGAGGAAGAAAAAAAAAAAACTGGGCACATTCAATTCAGCTAAACATCAGTTGATTTGTATCTATGCCTCCTTTCTTCCTTTCCTTTTCCTTTTCTTTCTTTCCTTCTTTTTTTTAGTTACCCTAACTTAACATGGAACTTTTCTTAGAGTTTGCAATGGAATGTCTGTGAGAATTTAAATCATGGAGAATACACACAAAGTGATCTCCCTAGAAATATGACCACATCACTCTTATCACCCAGTCCTGGACTCCTTTCATTTCTTATTCCAAATCTCTAGAGTTGCCAGAATCCCACTAAAAATTCCGTCATGCGTATTCTAGCAAAACTGAGAACAGGGATATGAGAAAAGGAAAAAAGAAGAAACTGTAATCCTACAATCCACCGCTATGAATATTTTGTGTGTATTCTCCCACTCTATTTTTTTTTCTATAAAGAAACAAATTTAAAGCACATTGTTTTCTGAGAGCCTCATTTTTCATCAAACGTTGAAACGAGAGGTGTCCTTAAGCCACTGCCCACTCAGGGAGGTCTCCAGCTGGCTCACTTCATGTCCCACCAACCCGACTCTACCCTCCACTGCTGCACAAGATGTTGGGGCCCCAGTGCATTAGGATCCTGGGGCATTTGGAGGAGGGTGTCCACCCAAGGCAAATTCACTGGGAACTGAGCACAGATCTGAAACACGTATAGACTGCACTATAGATGGATGGTCCTTGGAAGAAGTGTTCCTTGCAGATAAAGTGAAGCCTTTACCTGCTATTTCACCAAAGAATCCTTGCTTTCATCACTTAAAACAGTACAAACACCAGGAAGTGCTGGGGAGGCTGCGGTAGGGCTTATCTCCCACGCAGCTCTGGGTGCTTCCTGGGACTTCCCCCTCCTTTTTAATCTGATCCTTATTTTCGATCACCTCTTCACACGACCCTTCCCGTTCCTATTTACCTTTCTAGTTCCATGAAAATAGACTCTCCATATTGATAAAGAGTCTGGAATGCTATGCTAAATTTTAAGCAAGCTGTGATAAGCCATTGGGTATTTTTAATCAGGACACTCTATTTACACAGATTCTTGGAAGCAGCATGGGGAGAAAAGTAAAGGTAGGGAGAACACCTTTGAAGAATGGGTGAGAGAACAAGGCAGAAACAACTGTGATAAGTAGGAGGGGCAGCTACAGCTCTGCGCAGACTCGCTTGAGATGCTCATCAATGCCCTGCGCTTTCTGCTACAGATACGAGGGTCCCGTCATGCAGCCGCCATTAGCAGTGCCTTGTTTACACACCTGCAGCCCTTTGGCCACACCCTTCCCAATATTATATCCCCTGGACTAATTTCTAAAAATTGTTGAACCTGTCATCACACCATTGAGTACGTAGCACTGAGACAACGGTTGTAGAGAACAAGACCCATCAAATTTACTGTGAAATATGAGGAGCGCCTGAAAATGTTTAGGTCACGCGATACTGATGCTGTTAACACTCAAGATATTATATTATTGTAGCCATAATTTCAAAAACTAAAGGTCACACATATTTACCATTAAAAATCCAATCAATATCCTGCTTGATACGAGGGACATCCTAAGGGTCCCCATCCCACTTTCTGCTGTTGTGTTAAATTGGGAAACACAACCTGTGTCCCATCATGGCAACACAGCCAGTCACTAAAGAGAAGGGAACGACTCACAACTCAATATTCTTTATACCTCTACCTCCTTGTATTAAGTTATTAAACCATGAGCTCATACTAGAAACTTTTTCATTAGTGTTCGCTTATTGCAAAATATAATCTTTTAGGGGTATATGGAAAGCATATGTCTTCTTTCCATTGTAAATATTAGCAAGTCAAATTCTTTTGCACCCTTGTTTCCCAATGAAGGAAAAGAAAGTACCAAAAATGGACACGTGGGACATTCCACCAGGTTTAAACTCTGCGTAATTATTTACGCGATTCCAAAAATACAGTTTACCATATAGGGTATAAACCCTGTATTCGCCCATGAATTGTATTTATCCATGGAAATTAAAGGTGTTACTAGCTTAAATCTTGGCAGAGACTCATCTGTTTTAGCATTCACCAACCCACACGGTAACTATGGCTGCTATATACAGAAGGAGTTAACATTGACACACAAGATCTGCCCTCTAACCCTGCTTTTAAGAATCCTTCCCGTCTCTGGATTGGAGGCTGAGGGGTTTTCTCCCTCCCTCCTTAACGCTAAGAGAGATTTATTGTACCAGGCCTGGGGCGCTGTTGACTGAAAGACATTGCATGATCATGACTGTACCCATGGGTAAGAGAGGAAGCAGCAGACCCTGGGTCATTGCTTTGAGTTATTACAGTCGTGCAAGGTTGAAGGTTTTGTCAGAGAGCCAGGGTGGAGAGGTTGAGGACAGCAGGGAAGGGAAGGCTAAGAGAGCAAAGTTAAGTGTGAAGGGTGTTGCTTTGAGCCTGATTGGTAGGTTTTAGCATCGATCCTCTTTTTCTGGAAGAAGAAGCAAGTGGCTTATGCTTTGCTTTCTAACTTTAGAGGTACCCAAAGCCATATTTGTAAGGAAGTTGGTGTGGATAAATATGAAGGGGCAGTTGAAGGAAGAAAGGAAGAGGGATAAAAGGAGGGACGGAGAAAGAAAGGAAGTAAAAGAGGAAGGAAAGGAGGAAGGAAGGAAGAAAGGGAGGGAGGAAGGAAGGAAGGAAAGGAGGAAGGAAGGAGAGAGTGAGAGGAAGGAAGGAAGGAAAGGAAGAAGGAAGGAAGAAAAGGAGGAAGGAAGGAAAGAAAGAGGAAGGAAGGAAGAGAGGGAGGGAGGAAGGAAGGAAGGGAGGGAGGGAGGAAAAAAATAGGCCTATATGTCTCTTATGCTGTTTCCCTGATTCACTTTTTTGTCATCTATGTAATGGGGACGTTGACATTAGCTTAGCTCATGACAACTCGTTACAAAATTTGAATTTAGAAGGACCCATATTAATGAAGTTTCTAATGAATTTATAAAATGTCAAAGATCACATCTCATTATAACTTGAAAGACAAATTTCAAAGTGATTTTTCAACTCTTCCAGAGCATGCTATGACATGACGCCCGTGCATCATGGCTGATTAGAGAATATTGTCATGTTGGCAGCTGTTTCCTTGACTTTCGCCTCATTTTGTGCTTTTGCTTTTCTTTAAAATACACTGGCATGTCTGTGAGGAGACTCTGTGGAGACAATAATGATGCTTGTCTGAGTGCAGAGATCGAATGATTTTCAGGAAAATTAATAGTCTCTGTTCTGATTTGGGTGATGTTCCGGCAAGGAAGTTGACAGAGAGATGTTTTAAAGTGTGAACCAAAATATTAGATTCATGACATTCTCCAAGTCCCCACGATTACTGTCTCTAGGGTGTGATTGATAGCTTGGCCTGATGGTTCTTTTTGTTCCTACCATAGCTACAGCATTAGGGAAGAAGGCTCCCAAGTTGAAATGGTAATCATAGGCAAAAGTTGGAAGTAAGAGCCATTCTGCGATGAGGGGGAGAGCGGTGCTTGGCCAGGGATATGGCTCATTTATGAGGTTTCTTCATTAATCATAGACAATAACGTTGACTTATCATTTCATGTTTCTTGTGGTTACCATATCTACCCTGGACAGGAGGATGTGAGAACATTACAGTCGAGGGAATCTCGTTGCAGAAATGTTAACTGACTTCCTATGGTGACGTGGCTGGTTGATGTTGGAGCCCTGGTAATAAGCCATAGATTCGAGGTTTTCTGGAGCCTGGTGATGGGGTATTGAGATGGGATTGCTGTGGCATAGATATTTGGGAAGATGAATGAAAGGAAACCATGTGTCTGAGTCAAAAGAACAAGAAGGAAATCATGCCACTAAACAATTAGGAGGATGTGGGGGAACAGGTACATATTCAAGGCATACTTTATAAGTAGCAGCACATTACACATACATTTATTACATGTGTACTTAACCACACATTTTCAACAAAAGTACCCCAGCAGCTATAGTAAAATACGATTTTTATGTCAGATAGATGCTAAATACAAATCAGCTGCTCGTCTGGTGCTCAACTGAAGAAAAATGAGAGATTCCAAGGCTGGATGGATATATCGCTGTGTTGGAAAGTGTGAGATCTAACACAGTATATACAAAACAAGTTAAAACATCAAAGATATTTCTGACTCTGTGTTATTTTTGTCGTATACCCAGCTTTGAAATCAATTCCCAAATAAGATGGAAATTCAGATTTTTTCCCATCAAAGGAAAAGTGTAGGAAAATTATGTGTGGATAGATCAACAGTTTAGTTTTTAAGCAATAACTTTTTCATCAACTTCAAATTGGAATGCTTTTCAGTAGAAAATCTAGTACTGGAATTTTAATATATTTTTTAATGTGTATTTTGAAATATACAAAAACTTTTCAAAATATAAGCCTTAGGTTTGAACTTGAGTCTGTTAATGATATTTCTCATGGTTCTTTTGCTCAAAGAATAGAATTGAACTTGAGTATCACTTTTAAAATTAATTTTTATTGGAGTATAGTTGATTTACAATGTTGTGTTAGTTTCTGCTGTACAGCAAAGTGATTCAGTTTTACATGTACATATATCCACTTTTTTTAGATTCTTTTCCCATATAAGTCATTACAGAGCATTGAGTAGAGTTCCCTGTGCTATGCAGTAGGTCCTTATTAGTTATTTATTTTATGTATAGTAGTGTGTATATGTCAATCTCAATCTCCCGATTTATCTCTCCCCCCCTTTACCCCTTGGTAACCATAAGTTTGTTTGCTACATCTGTGGCTTCTTCTGTTTTGTAAATAAGTTCATTTGTACCATTTTTTTTAGATTCCCCATATCAGTGATATCATATGATATTTGTCTTTCTCTGTCTGGCTTACTTCACTCAGTATGACAATCTCTAGGTCCATCAGTGTCACTGCAAATGGCATTATTTCATTCTTTTTTACGAGACTGAGTATCACTTTTAAGAATATGTTCTTGAAATAAAACATATACCCTGAAAAATACACACGAGTACAGAGTTTGATGACTTTCAAAACCTGAATACCCCTATGCAATCAACATAAAGGTCATGAAAGATATGGACCAGCATTGCAGAACACCCTGACCCGTGTCCCCTCCTAATCACAATCTCCCAAAGGTAACCACTAACCTGACCTCTTAAGCCCTAGATTTGTTTTGCCTGTGTTTGTACTTCATTTAAATGGATTCTACTCCTCTGTGTCTGGCTATTTTTTTTTTTTTTTATAATGTTAACTTTTTTTTTTTAACTTTTTTTTTAAAGGAATTCCTATATTTTTATTATTTATTTATTTATTTATTTATTTATTTATTTATTTATTTATTTATTTATTTTTGGCTGTGTTGGGTCTTCGTTTCTGTGCGAGGGCTTTCTCTAGTTGCGGCAAGCGGGGGCCACTCTTCATCGCGGTGCGCGGGCCTCTCACTATCGCGGCCTCTCTTGTTGCGGAGCACAAGCTCCAGACGCGCAGGCTCAGTAGTTGTGGCTCACGGGCCTAGTTGCTCCGCGGCATGTGGGATCCTCCCAGACCAGGGCTCGAACCCGTGTCCCCTGCATTGGCAGGCAGATTCTCAACCACTGCGCCACCAGGGAAGCCCTGCCTGGCTATTTTTGCTCAACATTATGTTAGTGACATTCATCCATTCCCCTGTCGATTATTATATATCACTCGTTCGCATTACCATATAGTGTATTGTGATAATATATCTTGATACTGCCAAACAGTTTTTAAAGTACATGTGCTAACTGGTTAGGAGTCAGTAATGTAGGAGGGTTCAAATGACTTTGCATCATCCTTCCCAAAACTTGGTATTTTCCATCTTTTTTTCTTTTAGCCATTCTGGTGCACAAGCATTGATTTTTAAATTGACTAAATAAACCTCTAGCAAACTCATATCAAACAAAGGTCTTTATTTAGGAACCAGTGTGTGCTTCGGGCCGGGAAGGGGCAAAGTTTCATCAAGTGGAATGCTTCAACATCAATACATTCAAAGAAGAAATACAAATTTGAATGACATAAGCGGAAAGGTCTCAGCACAGACTAGTGGTTTTGTTTAAAATACTCCCTTATTTTCAGAGAAAGCACTTCATTTGGGAATAAAGAGATATGCATTAGAGGCTAGACATTTATGGAATCTGAAAACTGACATTTTTAAGATTTGGGGGGAGAACTCGTGGGATGGAAGAAAACAGTAAGGACTTTATTAACTATACCACAAATGATGTGATTTTCATAGAAAAAACACAAGGCAGTGGTTGATTTGTATTTTTATTACCGTTGCAGGGTCTCCATTTTGGTGCCTATTGGACATTGTCCCTATAAAGAATGAGAAAGGAGATGTGGTCCTTTTTCTGGCCTCATTCAAAGATATAACAGATACAAAAGTGAAGATTACTCCAGAAGATAAAAAAGAAGGTTTGTACTGTTTTCAGAAAACATTGACAGATGGAGTAACATTTTGAAATTGTTTATTCAAAAACTCTGGTAGGAAAAAAAATGTGTTTTTAATAACAGCAACAGATAAATATTCGTAACTCTTAGCAGTCAGTATTTGGTGCCTATCCCCAAATCACAGAGACTCACATGAATTTGCATTTTCCTCTTTGTAATAAAAACTCACTTGATAGGGACCAGAAGTTTATACTCCTGTTCGAGGAGGATGAGGATGGGAAAACAATTTATCAGAATACACAGATTCACACCACCTTGTTTTATCAGGGAAGAATATACATTGATAGCAATAAGTGAAGTTAAAATGATGTGATTAAAAATACTGCTCTCAGTGTCATCTAATGTGCAGTAGTTCAGAACTTAGAAGTGCAAGATTTCATTTTATATCCAAAATCCAGAACTCAAGTTTAGTGCTTGTTAGAGTGGAACGTTGCAAATGCGTATCTGTATTTTCCAATAATAATTTGTTTTAAGACAAAGGCAAGCTCTTCAATGATCTTTAAAGTATTCTAAGACTTTATATTGCTTACTTTATAGCTTCTGTCTATAGTTTATGAGGAAATACCCTGCATTCATGTAAGCAGACAAAAAGTAACACTGAAAAAAATGCCCATATTATTTCATTTAAACAAAAGTAGGATTAGATATTTTGGCGACCAGAGAAAAGGCAATTGTCATTGTAGGGATTTCCTGTATATTAAGTTCTTTATGAGAACCAGCTCTTTGATGTTTCAACAACTGTCTTTTTTAAAATGTGTGTGAGTGTTTTAAATACATTATGTCTTTTGAAATGACAACACAAATTGAGAACTATTTGGTGCCCCCCCCCCCACCGCCAACTTCTATCCTTTGGAATGTTTGCAAATGCAGGACTGTTTTCTCGCGTACTTGCATAACTAAACACTGTGGCATATTTTACATACAGGAGGGGCGAGCAGTCTTATACTTAAAGTTACTTGGATATTAGAGCACGTGTAATACCTGTCCAATGAGAGAAAAGTGTGGAAATTGGTGTGCGTGATTTTTGGTTTTGTTTTTTACTATTTTCTTTGCTGTTGCAGGAAAACAAAAGGTAAGTATGAACTGTATTTACTCAGAACACTTCTTATACCAAATGTAGGTTTTTTCCATACCAACAACCAGTTCTGCAACTCTCGGGACTCCAGCTGGGTGTCCTATAATTTAATCCAGGTCTGACACTAAGTACCTGGATTTAGTGTCAGAGTGCACAGGTATAAGGGCCCACCCTAACTGCAGATGCCGGTCACAAGTACGGGGTGCCTGGGGCCCACACACTTCTCCAGCTTGGCTACAATGTCGGGAATTTCACAACCCTCCCCATCCTTTTCAGATTTGATACTTTGCTACAACAGCTCACTGAACACAGAGGAACACTTCTGTTATTGTAAAGGCTCTAACTCTGGAACAGCCATAGAGAAGAGATGCCTAGGGCAGGTATAGGGAAGAGGGCCTCGGGCTGCTGTGGTTTCCCTGGGCGTGCCACCCTCCCAGCACCTGGATGTGTTCATCAGCTCTCCTGCTCAGGTGTTTAGTAGGAGTTTTCATGGAGGCTTCATTACATAGGCAAGATTGATTACATCACTGGCCATTAGTGATCAACTCATTCTTTAGTCCCTCTCCCCTCCCCAGAAGGTCAGGGAGTGGGGCTAAAAGTTCTGGCCCTCTAATCTTGCCCTGGTCTTTCTGGCAATGTGTTGCCCTGCCGAAGTAATCTAGGGCACCCTCCCCATCCCCACCACCAAATATTTATTAGCACATAAAAGACACTCATCCCTCCAGAGATTCCAAGGGTTATAGGGTTGTGTGCCAGCAACAGAGACAAAGACCAAGTACATTTTTTATTATGCTACCATAAGGATTATTTGAATAACATTATTATTTATGTATTAAATATATATGTGTATATATTATGTATACTCGTATGCATAGATAGATACATAAAACTATCTTTAGAAAGAAATATGGCTTTTTTTTTTTTTTTTGCTTCAAAGCGGGCAGTTTAATCAACCTGACTTGCTTTGAACATGAAGATTATAACTAATGGTTTTATATAATTTAGGTCATCATCTTTGTCTTGTGTTTCTGGTGTCTGTAGATAGGGGTGAAATCCCCCTTTTGGAAGACTGCAATGGATAAAAGGAGTAAAAATATACTTATTCACTTGGGGTTTGAAAGAGCTCAGTACAAACACTCCTTTTCCCCACCCAAGTTCTGAGCCAACTGAGAAAGAAATAAGAGTAAGGCAGATGGGAGACCAACACATCACCTTTATTTCTGAAGAAACCGATAACAGAGAATGTGGCATATTATCAACAGCAAATGGGCTTCCTCCCAGTGAGCCCAGATTTAGGCAAAGTTACCTCGCAATTGGAGCTATACTGGCGCAGAGACAGAGCTCCCTCTGGTATAACTTAAAGCTTGGAGGACCGGAGCAGAACAGGTGCTTCCCAAAGGCAGTTGCTCCCTAAAGAGAGGAAAGAGCAAGGGCCACGCCATATATGCCAAGCTCAATCATATTAAATTCCTCCTCTTCCCCTGGGAAAGATTGAATAAAGGAGCAGTACAGAGGCCAGGTGTGTTACACTAGCAGAGCTGCTTTCCCAGGAAAGCTTGTACCTGCCTTTTGGGGGTAGAGGGCACGCATTTGAATACCCTATGGAACCAGTAACAATTATTCTAATCCAAGTTTCCATCATAAAAAAGAGTTTTACATTTCTATTTAAATAAATATATTAAACTATGCTTAATAATAGTCCCATTTTGTTTACAGAACATGTAAAATATGAAGACTATCTCTTGCAAGGTTTAAAGAAAGAAAAACAAAAAACTTTTAACATTAATTGTATAAGGCAGAATATGTTTTAGAAATTTTGAAATATTTGATAGTAAGTCTCTAAACCTTTTTATAGCTTTATGACTTTGTTCCTCCAATGATTATTATTTCATATGAAATTAAGTGTTATTTCTAATATATATTGAACACTCAAGAATATTTTCTTTTCTATTGCTAAGTTATAAATGTCCCACAAAACTATGTAGTATTTTAATAGAGGCAAAGTAACTATTGTAAGCCAGCATAGTTATAAAATGATCATAAAATACATATATATATTTCTCTCTTTTTTTTAACTTGCTCTTAATAGGGTAAAAATATCTTAAAATTCACCAATTGATGGCATGTCTTGCAGGAAAGGCACACCTTAGCGTATGATATTTTTTGAACTTCAAGATGTGTTTGAAAACTCTTAAAATGTCTCTGTGTAATTGGAGCAGTATTGTATCTCAGCACTAGAAAACTCGAGGTGAGCATGTAGCCTGATGTGACCCGATATCAGATGTCATACGAATGTATCTCTGAAGATCATCTGAGTTGTAGAAATACGGTTTGTGTTAATTAAATTAATTCCCTACCAAGGCTCATATGATGGACTTCGCTTAAGAGATATAAATTGTACTTCTTTTTTTAAAAAAAATGCTTTAATCAGTAACGTCTACATTGTTCTGGGGTTTATTTGAAAGGAGAAAAAACATATTTTATAGAAAAAACTAGCAAGGTATGGGATACAGTGAACAGCATTGATGGAAGATTGGCATAAAATGCAAAGTACTGTTTGGACACTCAGTTTTCAGCTGCTGATCTGGGATGTTTGTGTGTGTGTGTGTGATTGAGAGAGAGAGAGAGAGACTTCAGCAGAAATCTGGTGATTTTAAGCACCTTTTAAATTCCTTCCATTTTTTTTTAAAGATTGATTGATTGATTGATTGATTAATTGATTGATTGATTGCTATGTTGGGTCTTCGTTTCTGTGCTAGGGCTTTCTCTAGTTGCGGCAAGTGGGGGCCACTCTTCATCGCTGTGCGCCGGGCTCTCACTATCGTGGCCTCTCTTGTTGCGGAGCACAGGTTCCAGACGCGCAGGCTCAGTAATTGTGGCTCGCGGGCCTAGTTGCTCCGCGGCACGTGGGATCTTCCCAGACCAGGGCTCGAACCCGTGTCCCCTGCATTGGCAGGCAGACTCTCAACCACTGCGCCACCAGGGAAGCCTCCTTCCATTTTTTGACACATATTTCATTTCCATTCTAAAAAAAGTGTGTAGACCAATAACTTCTATATGTGTGTCTAGCATTACTGAGTTAATTTAACATGAGACCCTATTTACCTCTTTCCCTATAGAAATATCGGTAAGAAATATATTAATTTAATTGTGGATTAATAATGAATTAAGCAACTCAATCAATATTCATTGAGCACCCATTCTGCCTTCCGTATTGAATGATTGTTTGGAGATGTCAAAATGGGTACAGTATGCCTTGTTTGGATCATCTAAACCTTAGCTTAAACCCCGGTTCCACACGTTTTGGCTGTTAGGCCTCAGACAAGCTGCTTACCCTTTCGGAGACTAAGTTTCTTCACCTATAAAAAGGGGTAATCATACACGTCTACACTTACTTTAGGTATATAAGAGATAATATCCGCAAATCACGTGTCACAGAGCATACAGAATACACCCAAGAAGAAAAGAGTTGTGGTCATTGTTATATTCTACATGTTTTATAAAAATAGCTAGCTGTTTTTGAGTCTCTGCTTCATACTGATGATTACTTCATTTGCTTCTCATTATAACCCTATGAAATAGGAATTATTCCTATTCCTATTTACCAATGAATTTTAAGTAACTTGACAAAGTCAACATAGTGAAAAATGGTAGGACTAGGGTTTACGCTCGTACAGACTCCAGAGTGTACATTCCTTCTATTGGTGTTTTTTTTTCTCCAAAGAGCTCATGATCTTATAAAGGAAATGGATCCAGTATTTGCAATATACTATGTTCAGTGACAGTAGAGTGGCAGAAATGGTAAATTCTTCCCAGACAAGGTAAAAAGATAGCGTGGGGCCAGCAAGAATTGGAGCAGAGTCGAGGAGAACTTCACAGGGAAAATAATATTGAAGCAAAACTTGAAAGATGTGAGGAGTTTGATAAACTGAAAGGAAGGGATGTTAATTTCAGGAGCTGAAATAACAAATAGCTGACCTTTGTTCAGAAGTAGTTTCTAAAAGTCAGGGTGTTGAACTTCAACTCTAGATAGGCAGGCATGGCTTAAAACATAAAGATTTTATTATGTCTTTCTAAGGAGCTTAGATGGTGTGAGGATAGAGTTCAGAGTTATGACCGGTAGACCTTGACAGTGGAGATGAGGGAAAGGAAAGAGTTGATGAATTCCAAGTTTCTGGTTTGGGGACTGTTCTGGACTCACTGAAGCCCTAACCCCCAGGACCTCAGAATGTGACTGTATTTTGATATAAAGCCTTTGAAGAGGTAATTAAGGTAAAATGAGACCATTAGGGTAGAACTTAATCCAATCCAACTGGTGTCCTTAGAAGGAGGAGGTTTGGTCACAGAGAGACCGATACCAGGGTGCTCATGCACAGAGGAAAGCCCACATGAAGAGAAGCGAGAGGGCAGAACTTCCTCTTTTAATTAAACAGATCTGCTTTTAGCTCAGGTAAGCAGGTTTTAAGTTCCAATTACTTAAGAATCAGCTTATGATGCTCCTCACAATTCACTTTCTAGCTACATACCATACCACCTTCTAAACCTTCTTGAAGTCTCTGGACAAGCCAAGCTGGTCTGTTCACGCTCAGCTAGTAAAACTCACACTCTCTTTCTCTCCATACCCTGGTCCTCAAATTTCCCCTCACCTGGAACATCTTTGTCACCCTGTTTACCATGAAAATCCCACATCTTTTCTTTATAGTCATCTTACCTGAACCACCTTAGGTCATAGTGAGGGTCCTTCCCTTAGACTGATCTGTGCCTCGCTGCTGACCTAACACTTCTGACTTGTTTTTCCTACACCAGTGAGGGCCTTAAACTTGGCATCCTGCTTCAGCTGCCTTTCACTTTCCTCCAGTACTTTACACGTAACAGACACTGAGTACAAACTTATTGATTAATTAATGTTACGAAAGGACCTTTACCTATGTGACAGCACAACTTCTTTTAAAAGTTTATTTTCCTCAGTTGCATGTGTCTCAATTTTCTAAACTTTTTTCACATGCTAATTTGGTTTTCTGCTCAAAGCAGTTGAGTAGAATAATATGTGCCTTGTTTATTTCTTGTAGGGTGTCCCAGATTTGGCTTGAAATGATGGTTGACATTGGGTTATTCATGATGTGCCAACAACATTATCAGTTGCCTCAGAACTGGGGGATTTTGATGACTATTTCTAAAAAGTGGACACTTCAAATTTGCCTTGAGAATTTAGGGGTTGATGTGTGAAGGTTTCCACGTTATCTTCAGTGATAATACAGATCAGGAGTCAAATGCAATGGCGTTTCTTGGTAGTCTAGCTTTTGGCGAGCAGAGCAGGTTGGCATGATTAAGGACACTGGCAAAGGCTTAAATTGCTCCTGTCTTTTCCTGTTGCTAAGTGGCTTCGGAAGAAATAATAATAATGAATAGCTGCACTCAACAATGAGATATGAATTGCATTTAGCTACAAGAACCAGAAAACCTAACTAACATGAGCTTAACTAAATAAGGGCTTATTTTTCTTGTATCTCGAAGAGTCTGGAGCTTAGAAGCCCATAGTTGGAACAGCGAAACAGCAAGACTGGGGGCCCTGGGGCTCTTTTTGTCTTTCTGCTCTGCTGTCCTATTGTGCTGTTTGCCATCCTCATACTTGTCACCTTGTGGTAGTATGATGCCTGCTGCAGAGTGCCTTTCATTTACTGATTCTTTGCTCTAAGCCAGACAGATTACACAAGGATCCCACAACGTGGAGCAATGAGACTTAGAGAGAGTACGGGAGCTTCCCAAAACCTCAGTGCTGTGAAAAGCTGGAGACAGGATGGAAGCCCAGGCCTCTCTGGTCTCAGAGCTCTGATTCTCCCGTTATGCCCTGGGGCATCCTGTGAGACAGATGAGAGATTAGAAATGAGGTAGACACAAGGGTGGGCTTGTCTCAATTCCTCCCCAAAGTCCCACACATGATTGTCAGTTCTTTTTACCATACTCATTTTTTTTTTTATTAAAAGAAATTATTTTAACTGAAGTATAGTTTATTTACAATGTTGTGTTAGTTTCAGGTGTACAGCTAAGTGAATCAGTTAAATGTATATGCATATATATACATATATATGTGTATATCTATTCTTTTCCACATTCTTTTCCATTATAGTTATTAAAAGATATTGAATATACTTCCCTGTGCTATGTAGTAGGTCCTTGATGTTTATCTATTTTATATATAGTAGTGCATGTATGTTAATCCCAAACTCCTTATTTATCCCTCCCCACTTTCCCCTTAGGTAACCATGAATTTGTTTTCTATGTCTGTGAATCCATTTCTGTTTTGTAAATACATTCATTTGTATCATTTTTTAGATTCCACGTATAAATGATATTCTATTATATTTGTCTTTCTCTGTTTGACTTACTTCACTTAGTATGATAATCTCTAGGTCCATCCATCTTGCTGCAAATGGCATTATTTCATTCTTTTTTATGGCTGAGTAGTATTTCATTGTATTTATGTACCACATCGTCTTTATCCATTCATCTGTTGATGGACATTTAGGTTGCTCCCATGTCTTGGCTATTGTGAATAGTGCTGCTGTGAACATTGGGGTGCGTGTATCTTGTCAAATTAGAGTTTTAATCTTTTCCAGATATATGCCCAAGAGTTTTACCATTCTCATTTCTTTTTTTTTTTAAACATCTTTATTGAAGTATAATTGCCTTACAACAGTGTGTTAGCTTCTGCTTTATAACAAAGTGAATCAGTTATACATATACAATATGTTCCCATTTCTCTTCCCTCTTGCATCTCCCTCCCTCCCACCCTCCCCATCCCACCCCTCTAGGTGGTCACAAAGCACCGAGCTGATCTCCCTGTGCTATGCGGCTGCTTCCCACTAGCTATCTATTTTACATTTGGTAGTGTATATATGTCCATGACACTCTCTCACCCTGTCACATCTCACCCCACCCCCTCCCCATATCCTCAAGTCCATTCTCTAGTAGGTCTGTGTCTTTATTCCCGTCTTGCCACTAGGTTCTTCATGGCCTTTTTTTTTTTTTTTTTTTTTCCTTAGATTCCGTATATATGTGTTAGCATACTGTATTTGTTTTTCTCTTTCTGACTTACTTCACTCTGTATGACAGACTCTAACTCCATCCACCTCATTACAAATACCTCCATTTCATTTCTTTTTACGGCTGAGTAATATTCCATTGCATATATGTGCCACATCTTCTTTATCCATTCATCTGTCGATGGACATTTAGGTTGCTTCCATGTCCTGGCTATTGTAAATAGAGCTGCAATGAACATTGTGGTACATGACACTTTTTGACCTATGGTTTTCTCAGGGTATATGCCCAGTAGTGGGATTGCTGGGTCGTATGGTAGTTCTATTTGTAGTTTTTTAAGGAACCTCCATACTGTTCTCCATAGTGGCTGTATCAATTTACATTCCCACCAACAGTGCAAGAGTGTTCCCTTTCCTCCACACCCTCTCCAGCATTTATTGTTTCTAGATTTTTTGATGATGGCCATTCTGACCGGTGTGAGATGATATCTCATTGTAGTTTTGATTTGCATTTCTCTAATGATTAATGATGTTGAGCATTCTTTCATGTGTCTGTAGGCCATCTGTATATCTTCTTTGGAGAAATGTCTATTTAGGTCTTCTGCCCATTTTTGGATTGGGTTGTTCGTTTTTTTGTTATTGAGCTGCATGAGCTGCTTGTAAATCTTGGAGATTAATCCTTTGTCAGTTGCTTCATTTGCAAATATTTTCTCCCATTCTAAGGGTTGTCTTTTGGTCTTGTTTATGGTTTCCTTTGCTGTGCAAAAGCTTTTAAGTTTCATTAGGTCCCATTTGTTTATTTGTGTTCTTATTTCCATTTCTCTGGGAGCTGGGTCAAAAAGAATCTTGCTGTGATGTATGTCATAGAGTGTTCTGCCTATGTTTTCCTCTAAGAGTTTGATAGTGTCTGGCCTTACACTTAGGTCTTTAATCCATTTTGAGTTTATTTTTGTGCATGGTGTCAGGGAGTGTTCTAATTTCATACTTTTACATGTATCTGTCCAATTTTCCCAGCACCACTTATTGAAGAGGCTGTCTTTTCTCCACTGTATATGCTTGCCTCCTTTATCAAAGATAAGGTGACCATATGTGCGTGGGTTTATCTCTGGGCTTTCTATCCTGTTCCATTGATCTATATTTCTGTTTTTGTGCCAGTACCAAACTGTCTTGATTACTGTAGCTTTGTAATATAGTCTGAAGTCAGGGAGCCTGATTCCCCCAGCTCCATTTTTCGTTCTCAAGATTGCTTTGGCTATTCGGGGTCTTTTGTGTTTCCATACAAATTGTGAAATTTTTTGTTCTAGTTCTGTGAAAAATGCCAGTGGTAGTTTGATAGGGATTGCATTGAATCTGTAGATTGCTTTGGGTAGTAGAGTCATTTTCACAATGTTGATTCTTCCAATCCAGGAACATGGTATATCTTTCCATCTATTTGTATCATCTTTAATTTCTTTCATCAGTGTCTTATAATTTTCTGCATACAGGTCTTTTGTCTCCTTAGGTAGGTTTATTCCTAGATATTTTATTCTTTTTGTTGCAATGGTAAACGGGAGTGTTTTCTTAATTTCACTTTCAGATTTTTCGTCATTAGTGTATAGAAATGCAAGAGATTTCTGTGCATTAATTTTGTATCCTGCTACTTTACCCAATTCATTGATTAGCTCTAGTAGTTTTCTGGTAGCATCTTTAGGATTCTCTATGTATAGTATCATGTCATCTGCAAACAGTGACAGCTTTACTTCTTCTTTTCCGATTTGAATTCCTTTTATTTTTTTTCTTTTCTGATTGCTGTGGCTAACACTTCCAAAACTATGTTGAATAATAGTGGTGAGAGTGGGCAACCTTGTCTTGTTCCTGATCTTAGTGGAAATGGTTTCAGTTTTTCACCATTGAGGACGATGTTGGCTGTGGGTTTGTCATATATGGCCTTTATTATGTTGAGGAAAGTTCCCTCTATGCCTACTTTCTGCAGGGCTTTTATCATAAATGGGTGTTGAATTTTGTCGAAAGCTTTCTCTGCATCTATTGAGATGATCATATGGTTTTTCTCCTTCAATTTGTTAATATGGTGTATCACATTGATTGATTTGCGTATATTGAAGAATCCTTGCATTCCTGGGATAAACCCCACTTGATCATCGTGTATGATCCTTTTAATGTGCTGTTGGATTCTGTTTGCGAGTATTTTGTTGAGGATTTTTGCATCTATGTTCATCAGTGATATTGGCCTGTACTTTTCTTTCTTTGTGACATCTTTGTCTGGTTTTGGTATCAGGGTGATGGTGGCCTCGTAGAATGAGTTTGGGAGTGTTCCTCCCTCTGCAATATTTTGGAAGAGTTTGAGAAGGATAGGTGTTAGCTCTTCTCTAAATGTTTGATAGAATTCACCTGTGAAGCCATCTGGTCCTGGGCTTTTGTTTGTTGGAAGGTTTTTAATCACAGTTTCAATTTCAGTGCTTGTGATTGGTCTGTTCATATTTTCTATTTCTTCCTGGTTCAGTCTCGGCAGTTTGTGCATTTCTAAGAATCTGTCCATTTCTTCCAGGTTGTCCATTTTATTGGCATAGAGTTGCTTGTAGTAATCTCTCATGATCTTTTGTATTTCTGCAGTGTCAGTGGTTATTTCTCCTTTTTCATTTCTAATTCTATTGATCTGAGTCTTCTCCCTTTTTCTCTTGATGAGTCTGGCTAATGGTTTATCAATTTTGTTTATCTTCTCAAAGAACCAGCTTTTAGTTTCATTGATTTTTGCTATTGTTTCCTTCATTTCTTTTTCATTTATTTCTGACCTGATCTTTATAATTTCTTTCCTTCTGCTGGCTTTGGGGTTTTTTTGTTCTTCTTTCTCTAATTGCTTTAGGTGCAAGGTTAGGTTGTTTATTCGAGATGTTTCCTGTTTCTTGAGGTAGGCTTGTATTGCTATAAACTTCCCTCTTAGCACTGCTTTTGCTGCGTCCCATAGGTTTTGGGTCGTCGTATCTCCATTGTCATTTATTTCTAGGTATTTTTTGACTTCCCCTTTGATTTCTTCAGTAATCACTTCATTATTAAGTAATGTATTGTGTAGCCTCCATGTGTCTGTATTTTTTACAGATCTTTTCCTGTAATTGATATCTAGTCTCATAGCGTTGTGGTCGGAAAAGATACTTGATACGATTTCAATTTTCTTAAATTTACCAAGGTTTGATTTGTGACCCAAGATATGATCTATCCTGGAGAATGTTCCATGAGCACTTGAGACAAATGTGTATTCTGTTGTTTTGGGGTGGAATGTCCTATAAATATCAATTAAGTCCATCTTGTTTAATGTATCATTTAAAGCTTGTGTTTCCTTATTTATTTTCATTTTGGATGATCTGTCCATTGGTGAAAGTGGGGTGTTAAAGTCCCCTACTATGATTGTGTTGCTGTCGATTTCCCCTTTTATGGCTGTTAGTACTTGCCTTATGTATTGAGGTGCTCCTATGTTGGGTGCATAAATATTTACAATTGTTATACCTTCCTCTTGGATCGATCCCTTGATCATTATATAGTGTCCTTCTTTGTCTCTTGTGATAGTCTTTATTTTAAAGTCTATTTTTTCTGATATGAGAATTGCTACTCCAGCTTTCTTTTGATTTCCATTTGCATGGAATATCTTTTTCCATCCCCTCACTTTCAGTCTGTATGTGTCTCTAGGTCTGAAGTGGGTCTCTTGTAGACAGCATATATATGGGTCTTGTTTTTGTATCCATTCAGCCAGCCTGTGTCTTTTGGTGGCAGCATTTAATCCATTTACATTCAAGGTAATTATCGATATGTATGTTCCTATTCCCATTTTCTTAAATGTTTTGGGTTTGTTATTGTAGGTGTTTTCCTTCTCTTGTGTTTCTTGCCTAGAGAAGTTCCTTTAGCATTTGTTGTAAAGCTGGTTTGGTAGTGCTGAACTCTCTCAGCTTTTGCTTGTCTGTAAAGGTTTTAATTTCTCCATCACATTTGAATGAGATCCTTGCTGGGTAGAGTAATCTTGGTTGTAGGTTCTTCTCCTTCATCACTTTAAGTATATCCTGCCACTCCCTTCTGGCTTGCAGAGTTTCTGCTGAAAGATCAGATGTTAACCTTATGGGGATTCCCTTGTGTGTTATTTGTTTTTTTTCCCTTGCTGCCTTTAATATGTTTTCCTTATATTTAATTTTTGACAGTTTGATTAATATGTGTCTTGCCGTGTTTCTCCTTGGGTTTATCCTGTATGGGACTCTCTGTGCTTCCTGGACTTGATTAACTATTTCCTTTCCCATATTAGGGAAGTTTTCAACTATAATCTCTTCAAATATTTTCTCAGTCCCTTTCTTTTTCTCTTCTTCTTCTGGGACCCCTATAATTCGAATGTTGGTGCGTTTAATGCTGTCCCAGAGGTCTCTGAGACTGTCCTCAGTTCTTTTCATTCTTTTTTCTTTATCCTGCTCTGCAGTAGTTATTTCCACCATTTTATCTTCCAGGTCACTTATCCTTTCTTCTGCCTCAGTTATTCTGCTATTGATCCCATCTAGAGTATTTTTAATTTCATTTATTGTGTTTTTCATCATTGCTTGATTCCTCTTTAGTTCTTCTACGTCCTTGTTAAATGCTTCTTGCATTTTGTCTATTCTATTTCCAAGATTTTGGATCATCCTTACTATCATTATTCTGAATTCTTTTTCAGGTAGACTACCTATTTCCTCTTCATTTGTTAAGTCTAGTGTGTTTTGACCCTGCTCCTTCATCTGCTGTGTGTTTTTCTGTCGTCTCATTTTGCTTATCTTACTGTGTTTGGGGTCTCCTTATCACAGGTTGCAGGTTTGTAGTTCCCGTTGTTTTTGGTATCTGTCCCCAGTGGCTAAGGTTGGTTCAGTGGGTTGTGTAGGCTTCCTGGTGGAGGGAACTAGTGCCTGAGCTCTGGTGGATGAGGCTGGATCTTGTCTTTCTGGTGGGCACGTCCACGTCTGGTGGTGTATTTTGGGGTGTCTGTGGCCTTATTATGATTTTAGGCAGCCTCTCTGCTAATGGATGAGGCTGTGTTCCTGTCTTGCTAGTTGTTTGGCATAGGGTGTTCAGCACTGTAGCTTGCTGGTCATTGAGTGATGCTGGGTCTTGATGTTGAGATGGAGATCTCTGAGAGATTTTTGCCGTTTGGTATTACGTGGAGCTGGGAGGTCTCTTGTGGACCAGTGTCCTGAAGTTGGCTCTCCCACCTCCGAGGTACGGCCCTGATGCCTGGCTGAAGCACCAAGAGCCTTTCGTCCACACGGCTCAGAGTAAAAGGGAGAAAAAATAGAAAGAAAGAAAGGAAGGAAGGAAGGAAGGAAGGAAGGAGGAAGGAAGGAAGGAAGGAAGGAAGGAAGGAAAGAAAGAAAGAAAGAAAGAAAGAAAAGAAAGAAAGAAGCTATAATATAGTGAAGTAAAATAAAGCTATTGTAAAGCAAAGCTATACAGACAAAATCTCCCCCAGAAGCATATACATATACACTCACAAAAAAAAAAAAAAAGGAAAAGGGGAAAAATTAATATATCCTGCTCCCAAAGTCCACCTCCTGAATTTGGGATGATTCGTTGTCTATTCAGGTATTCAACAGATGCAGGCACATCAAGTTGTTTGTGGAGTTTTAATCCGCTTCTTCTGAGGCTGCTGGGACAGATTTCCCCTCCTCTTCTCTGTTCGCACAGCTCCTGGGGATCAGCTTTGGATTTGGACCCGCCTCTGCGTGTAGGTCGCCTGAGGGCGTCTGTTCCCCGCCCAGACAGGACGGGGTTAAAGGAGCAGCTGCTTCGGGGGCTCTGGCTCACCCAGGCCGCGGGGAGGGAGGGGTACAGAGGAGGCGGGGCGAGCCTGCGGCGTCAGAGGCTGGCGTGACTTTGCAGCAGCCTGAGGCGCACAGTGCGTTCTCCCGGGGGATGTTGTCCCTGGATCACGGGACCCTGGCAGTGGCGGGCTGCACGGGCTCCCGGGAGGGGCGGTGTGGAGAGTGACCTGTGCTCGCACACAGGCTTCTTGGAGGCGGCAGCAGCAGCCCCAGCGTCTCACGCCCGTCTCTGGGGTCCGCGCTGATAGCCGCGGCTCGCGCCAGTTTCTGGAGTTCGTTTAGGCGGCGCTCTGAATCCCCTCTCCTTGCGCGCCGCGAAACAAAGAGGCAAGAAAAAGTCTCTTGCCTCTTCGGCAGCTGCAGACTTTTTCCCGGTCTCCCTCCCAGCCAGCTGTGGTGCGCTAACCCCTTCAGGCTGTGTTCACGCCGCCAACCCCAGTCCTCTCCCTGCGACCGAAGCCCGAGCCTCAGCTCCCAGCCCCGCCCGCCCCGGCGGCTGAGCAGACAAGCCTCTCGGGCTGGTGAGTGCTGGTCAGCGCCGAGCCTCCGTGCGGGAAGTGCGGGAGTCTCTCCGCTTTGCCCTCCGCACCCCTGTGGCTGCGCTCTCCTCCGTGGCTCCGAAGCTTCCCCCCTCTGCCACCCGCAGTCTCTGCCCGCGAAGGGGCTCCTAGTGCGTGGAAATCTTTCCTCCTTCACAGCTCCCTCCCACTGGTGCAGGTGCCGTCCCTATTCTTTTGTCTCTGTTATTTCTTTTTTCTTTTGCCCTACCCAAGTACGGGGGGAGTTTCTTGCCTTTTGGGAGGTCTGACGTTTTCTGCCAGCGTTCAGTGGGTGTTCTGTAGGAGCAGTTCCACGTGTAGATGTATTTCTACTGTATCTGTGGGAAGGAAGGTGATCTCCGCGTCTTACTCTTCCGCCATCTTCTCTCCTCCCCCATTCTCATTTCTTATTCAAAGTCCTTACTATCCCAAGTGTATGAGGACCTGACACATTAGCATCACCTGAGAGCTCATTAAAAATACAGAATCTCAGGCCCCACATCAGACCTCTGAATCAGAATCTGCATTCTGACAAGATCCTGTGCCATTCACTGGCACATCCAAGTTTGAGAAGCTTCATGCCGTACACATTCCTTAGAAAGGTTCTCCTGACCATCCAGTCTGAAGGGCCCATCTCCAGCCACTCTATCCCATCACCTTGTTCACTGTAGGCATAGCCTGTATGGCTATATGAAACACCTTTTTCAAAAGTTAGTTTATATTGTAATTGTTCTCCACTCCATTAAAATGTAAGCTTCATCTGGAAACAGGCTTTGCTTCTCTTGTTCAAGATCGTATCCCCAATCCAGAGTGTCTGACACTTAGTAAGTGCTCAATAAATGTTTGATTGATGGGTGGATGAATAAATGAATGCATAAATGAAGTCCAATTTAGGAGACTCTTCACAGATAGAAAAAAACATCGCATTCTTGCATTTCCAAAATAATCGTATCATAATTATCAAAGCTGCACATTCTGATGAATATATTTAGTTTAGGTCAAAGACCATGGGATGTGTATTTATCAAAGCCTGCTCCAAGCCTCTCAAAACGGGTTCTTACTCCTAGTGTGGAGTGGCCCTTTCACTTCAAATAGAATCTCTGCCACTGGTGAATTTTGTGTTCTTGTTGACTCTTCTGTTTGTCCTCCAGTTTCTGAGAATCTCAATTTGGTCACATTTTTGAAGATAGTGGAAGTCACTTCTTAAAAATACATATAAAAATGTTCTCTGTAAAAACAGACATTAAGCCACTGATCAGATATTAAGTCTAAGATGATTTTGACGTATTTTGAATATTTTAATTTTCAGTGGGGAGCATAGTAATAATGTTCCTTTCCCCTGCTGAAATATCCTGCCTGATTTTTTTTTCTTTGCATAATGAAGAAACACAAGCCCAAATCTTAATAAAGAGCAGTTGTCTGATGAAAGAACTGTTGTAAAAATTGATACTTTTTCTGAGGAGATGATAGATTTCTGCCTTCAGGAGATCTAGACCAACTTTTTGTCAAATATGTGGTGAAACTGGGAATGACGAGCTCAGGTCGATCCTCAAAGTGATTGAAGAATTTTAATCACATACATATTACCTATATTTTTTAAAGCTGTGGGTTGTTTTTTACATATTCACCAATATTATTCTCTCCTAGAATCTCCTAAAGGCAAATAGTATAAGGCAGAGTTCATAAACTAAGTTGCCTTTGGACACCATGGGATAACGTGATGAATGAAATGCTGTGATAGACCATGGTGGGAACCTAGGCATAACACACATGGTATGCTTCACTACGTCATTCTATTTTAAAGAAAAATTTTAAATATTCTGCAGCCAATTGAAATATACCTGTGGACTGAATTTGTTCTATTGGTCAGTAGTTTATGCCCCTTGGATGAAATTATCAAACGAATTTCTTATCAGTCATATTTTTATAAAAGGTATTTCTAGTTTTATAACTTTGGGGATGGAGACATATTTTTTAACCCTTTTTTGGTGAATTTAACATTTAAAAATGTTTTCAGGTTGAAAAGCCAATTAATTGAAACACCAGACAAATATGTATTAAGAGGATTAGTAAGTTCAGGTAGAGAGTTTAAAAAGCTGTATAAGTTGACTTCCTGGTTGGGTATACATTCTTAGTGAGGTCTCCATGTCTGGCAGAATTCACTAGACATTGGTATTAGGGAATGTTCCCAATTCCAGGATTATAGCTATCATGCTGCTGTTAGGAATGATGGTAGCATCACTTGGGAGAGACTGGAAACCATGGACCAAAAGGTTTGCAGGTACCTGAGTCTCAGCCTTCAGCATCTTGTGGAGAGACATACTTGGGACTGTGGATTTATGCTTCAGGGGATGGTAGGGGAGTGCTTTCCCTTTTTGCTTTTCTTTTTATATTGATTAGTGTGTTAATGGCTTTGCCAGTGTGAGAAAGACTATTTGGTGCTGAGAGCTTAGATGCCAGCTACCTAGAGAAGTGCTGAGAAACTCTGGGTGCCCTGAAGAGGAGAGATTGGGTGCCCAGCTTCAAGGGAGTTTGAGTTTAGTTTCTGTCCCTCACATCAGTGAAAATGAGCTTACCATCCCATCTAGCTTGTTTTTATACAGGAAGACTTTTCAGGAACCACCATCAAGCAATCCTGTTTATCTTTACAGTGGGTCTCCCCCAAATTCCATGAGGCTTTTAAAGTATTTATTTGACACACTATGTGGGGAATGATTTGACTCCTAGACAGCACAGAAGTTTCACTGGATAAGTGTCTCCTGAAATGTTTGGATAATTGCTTCAGTCTCTTAAAATTATATGGTAACCAGTTTAATTTGATCTACTTTAAAAATACATCTTTCGGTTCCTGAGGAAAATGTATACACACATAATTTGGCAACTCCTCCTCAACGTGGAGAATGAAATTTTTGCCCGTGTATTGGCATTTCATAGCAGACATTCATATTAAAGGTGTTTATGCAAGATGAGATGAATATCTATTAACTAGAAAGCTGCTAAAATGACATTATATTGAGGAGAAACTCTGGAGGGTGTAAATGGTGCTTAGGAGCACATTGGATTGTGCCCTTTTTTCCATATGTTCCTTTCCCCTTCTCAACTATGAGCTCTGTGAAGGCAGAGGCCATGTCTGATTCACTTTTGAGCCCCAGAATGAAAGCTAGGGTGTAACACATGGAAGACGGAACTGATTGGCATTGAGAGGTGCAGAGTCTTGTGGCTACTTGGAATCTGTCTAGAATGATTTTTTTTTCTTCAAAACTTGAGGAGAAGAACACAGAAAGAGTTTTTGAGCTGAGGAACGCCAGTGATAATCTGAGATTTAGGGGTGTGTGGTGATTGTTAGGGTATGAGAGATCATAAGGGATGGGATGAAATAAAGTGACAGAAAGCATAGAGATGGTAAAAGTATTGAAAATAGCAACTTCTACTAACTGTAAATAAAGAAAATTAGTGATTCTTTTATAAAAATTAGAAATGGGATATACCAAGTATATAGACACAAAATATATTATTCATTAATACAACCTTAGTGCAAAAATGGGTAAATAAGCCTATTCGAGGAAATATGAAAGCAAGCATGGTATAGTACAGGATGATATAGACATGGAGAGGGTTGATCTCTCAAGAAAGTGGTTTACAATAATGTGATCAGTAAGAAAGGTACTCAGGAGTGTCAAAAAGAAGCTGAGATACCCAGGATAGAAGGGAAGAATAAGGCAGAACCCTGAGTCACATTGGAGCATAGTATTAAGAAGTAGCCATCAGAATGGCTAAGAGTCATAATTTTGTTTGATTTTTCAAGTATATGATCTCTGACCTGTTTAGGGTGCCTTAGGTATGAGCTGAAAGAAGTAATTAAGTGATGGACCCAAAATGCGACTCCAGCTATATTTCATCTTGCAATAGAATTTCAGCGAAACCTAAAGGATAGACTGATGAGATTCAAATGAACAAATTATTTAATAACTTATTTATGTACATTGCAACAGAAGTGCAGAAAATCAAGCCATACCATTGGGTGATGACTTCCTGAGTTGATAGTCTAGCTTTGTGTTGAAAAGAGGGATTGATTAGCTAAATTAAAGTTACAGTAAAAATTATCTGAATAGAACTTCAGATTCTATTATCAGTTCTGTTATCTGAATAGAACTTCAGATAAGCCCCAAACCTTGATCTATTGAGGGTAGGGTGCCCTGGAAAGTTGGCTTTTAATTCTCTAGTCTAACTGCAAAGATCTTAGGAATATGCTGGTTACCAGTGAATAGGAAGGGACTAGAGGGTATCTAAAAATTCATACATAAGCAAAAAACAGGAAAATGGTGAAGGCAGGTTCCCAAAGGCCTGACGATATCCTCTCTTTAGACAGATGGTCTCATTGGCAGCAGTGGGACGATATGAGAACTTGAAAGCCAAGAGTACTTATCAAACTGCATGCATGCTGCTGGCTGACCATTTCACGCTGTGTAGCCATGTCTAGATTTCTAGATGACAGCTTTATCCATTACCTACATTAAAGGATTGCATGTCTTTTGCTGGTGTCTGGTGGTGTCTTTCCATAGTGACTATCACACTTGTGCAATCACGCATCATCGTTAGAGTCAAAAGATATAGTATTAATTTGTGAGGAAAATAAATAATAGTGGTGAAAAAAAACTCGAATGAATCTGATAATCTAGACAAGCATGGTAAATAAGAGTTACTATATGACCAAATGTCATGTGATTGGTAATAGCTACCTAGAATTTTATGTTGAAAAGCTTTTTGAGGTGGCATCTTGTCACCTCAAAAGGGCAACTATAATCAATTATCGACCTCTTCCAAGGTCACAGTGAATCAAATAGAAGGTAATAGTCACAAGCAAGCCAGGTATTTGCCATACATGCTGTTGAAGAAAGCATTAGCATTTCTATAACAAGTAGAAAATTGGAGACCTCAACCCTCTCTTGTAGGGTTAAATCACTGATATGAAATAGTCTTTCATATATTTTTGAAATGAAAATAATTCATCCATTGTGGTTTGTTGTTGAGTTCTCAAGAACCTATTGTTATAAAGAAATCAATTATAAGATTAAGAAGCATATAATGAGCTAGAGGTGCAGAGGAGAGATCCTAATACAGAATATCTAAAAATGCTTCATGAAATTAAAAAATTTATAATATGGCTGTGCTAGTGGTAAAGTAAGGGAGAACATTAGATTTGAGGAACAAAAAGGAAGTATGAATAAGAGGAGTATGTTGGAGTAGGTGAGGGAAGAAAGACAAAGCCTAGGTCCTCAACAGAGCAGGAGATCAGATTGAAGTCATCAGCACGAGTCTGGGACAATGAAAGACATTGACAGTGTCACCTGGAACAGGGGCTGAGAGGTCCCAAAGAAGAAGACTTGCTTATTTTAACCTTGGTTCCGGGAAGAACATGACAAAAGAAAAAGACTGGTTTTCGTAAGCATTCCTAATCTGAACCTTACCTTCATTTAGGTTTGGCGTCTGGATTCACAATATCTGTTGGATGTCGAGTAATTCTAGCTGAAAATTTTATTTAAAGTGATTCTGATCATTGACGCTGATTCTGATCAGTGTCTGATTCCCCAGACGCATTGGAAAATAAAGTGCAAAACTTTTCTTATTGGGCATTTTTAATTGAAGTTCTACAAGAATCCTCAGAGATATAACGTTCCAAGGAACATGAGTATATGATAAAAATCATGCATGCTGTGAGGTAAGGTACCACAAGCAAGAATCATCAGAAAAAAAGGCAATTACAAAATTGAATCTTCGAGGACAAGAAGATATTGAAGATATTGGAATTATTAAAAATATAAGTTTACTTAATTTATTTAGAGAAAATTTAAAACAAGTTTAAAAAAATGATGGAGGGACAAAGACAATTAAAATTAACCAGATAGATTTGAAAAAAAAAAAAAACTGTCAACTGAAAAACCAAGCACAACGTGAGAGTTGTGATTTAAGTTTTATCTGGGGCAAAATGAGGACTATAGCCTGGGAGACAGCGTCTCAGATAGTTCTGAGAAACTGCTCCTAAGTGGTAGGGAGAAGGGCAGTGTTACACATGATGTTAGTGAAGGGGGGACGTGCAGTGGACCACACATGTTGGCAGAGGCTGGCTGCTAGTCACGAGGAACAGGTATCACTGTTAATGCTTTTAGTGTTTTCTAGATACGAGGAGATGCAAGAATTGGGCTCATAATGTCTTCTCCTGAAAATATCTGACTATCTAAGGGCTTGATCTGCCAGTTTTTCTCAGAGCACAGAGGACCTCCTTCCTGATCTCCACCCTGAACGCCTTTCAGGGTGTGTTGAAGGTCCGTGGCTGCAGTGGCTAGTGACCTCATCCTTGTAGAGGCAGATGGCAAGTGCCACCTTTTTTCTTGGCAGAACCAAGGAGAACTTCTATAAATGAGAAAGAGGATAATTAAAAATAAAGGCTCAATGAACAGGATAAACAGCAGACTGTTCATAGAATTAGAAAGAATTAGTGAATTAGAAAAGTAAATCCATGCAATGTATTACAGACACGTACAAAAAAGTGTTCAAGAGAAATAGTGGTTAAAGAAAAACAATCCAAAATATATGGAATTTTAGAAGAAGAGAATAGAACGGTAGAGAATAAACTGTTGAGGATTTTTCAGAATTTATAAAATTCAATACTCAGATTCAGAAAACCCAACACTTCTGAAAGTTCGGTATAAATGTAAGCAAACCAAGACTCGGAAATGTGAAACTAAAGAACACTACATACAAAGAGAATGTCTTAAAATCAGGCTTATGGAAATGACTTTATCTGCAAATGAAAGCCCATTTGACTGACAGCTCCGCTCTCAAAGGCAACAGTAAAAGCTGGAAGACAGTGGAATACTATCTTCAAAATGTTGATAAGAGTCGGTGACAACTAGAATGTTTTATCCACTGGAACTCTTGAAAAAAATAGAGATAAGATACAGAAACTTTATTCAAAAATGTAGATCATTCACTAACCAAAACTTCACTATTAGAAGCTTCAGTATGAAAAATGAAAAAGGGGATATGACAACAACTGCAGGAGTGATTAAGGAGACAATATAATAAAAACCTTAGGCCAATGATTTTGAAAAATTAGGTGAAATGGAAAATGTGTTAAATTTTTTTTAATTGACTCAGGAAGAGAAATAAAACTTGAATTATCTATAATCATTAAACATACTGAATCAGTTTTAAAATTTTTCCCCAAAATATTAAGCCCAAATGATTTTATGCATGAGTATTCCCACACATTTAATAAACCCAATCTTAAACAAATTCTTTCAGAGAATAGAACAGTAATATAATCTTGACATTAAAACCAGACAAGGACAGCTTGAGAAGTGTGTGAAAAAAATGACAAGTTAATATCACCATAAATATAGAAGCAAAAATTCTAAACAAAAAGTATAAGCAAACTGAATCCAGCAATGAAAAAAGCAACAATGTTTCCTGAGCAAATTGAATTTATCACAGCAAAGAAAGGTTCAACATTAGAATGCCTATTAGTATAATCTGCCATATTCGCTGGTTAAAGGAGAAAATATGACCATCTCAGTAGGCTCAGGAATTCCACAGCAGTACACATTAAACATGTTTTGATAGAGTGCAAGGTAAAAATACAAATAAGGGAATCTTCTACTTTTTGATTAAGGGTATGATCTTTATGCCCCCTACCCTACACCAAAAAAACCATGGCCAATATAATAGACAATTGAAACACTCGAAATATTTCTTCTAGAAAATTGTTGCCAGTTTTGTTTAATACACTAGCAGCACTAGCCAGTGCCCTAAGAAGAGAAAAAGAAGTAAAAGTTGTAAAGATTGGAATGAGAATAAAATTATCATTATTTTCAAATTATATAACTGCCTACATAGAAAGTCCACATGAATATACAGAGAAATAACTGATATTTGACTTTGCAAAATTGACAATTACAAGACAAATATCCAAAGCCAACTGCATTTCTATACATGAGCAACAAATTATAAATAAATGCAAGTTTCAAAAAATTTGATGTGTAATAGCAAACAAAAATTACCTAACAAAAAGGTGCATGAACTTTAGGAAGAAAATGTTGCCATTACTGAAAGCCATTAAAGAATATCTGAATAAGTGGGGTGCCAGAAAATAATCATGAATGAATGGATAGAAAGTTTTAATATGACAACAATGTGAGTTAAGCCATAATTGATATATAATTCCAATGATATATGAATTGCAATGAAAATCCTGAATCTCAACATTTGTTTGTTTGTTTGTTTTTTGCTTTCTTTTTTCATTTTGATTTTGTTTATTCTTTTGTGGAATCCACCAAGGTGATTTTTTTTTAACTTTTTATTTTATATTGGAGTATAACCAATTAACAATGTTGTGATAGTTTCAGGTACACAGCAAAGCGACTCAGCCATACATATACATGTATCTATTCTCCCCCAGACTCTCCTCTCATCCAGGCTGCCACGACATTGAGATTTTAAATTTGTGTGAAATTTTAAAAACTGCAAAAATAGCTGACAATCCTGACAAAGATAAACCAAATAGGAAAAGTTGTGGTACCTCGTATCAGTTTTTATACTAAACTTATAGCAATAGATAAAATGTTGCAGACAAATCAGTTTTTAAAAATGCACCAGTGGAACAGAATGGAGGGCCAGGAATCATGTATATACACCTGTGAAAACCTGATATCTGACAGAGCTTGCATTGTACACAAATGCAGAAAGGGTGGACTATTTTATCCAATGGTGCTGGAAATATTGAACCTCTATATTTAAATAAAAATGTATTTGGACCCCCACCTCACATCATAGTCACAAATCAATTCAAAGAGAATTCAATGCTTTATTTTTTTTAAAAAGAAATATAGGTAAATAGCTTACTGACTTTGGTATAGTGAAGGTTTTCTTAAACATGATACCAAAAATGTGACTTATATTCGACTTCATTAAACTCAGAACTCATTCATTAAAAGACAGTCCAATAAGAGCAAAAAGATGAATGACCACAGAATTGACAGTTGTCAATGGGAGCATCATATGGTGGACCTACCGGATACAGAAACCACCTGGGTAAGCAAAACAAGGGTCATTCATCTAAAAGATGGAGAAGGGGGACTTCCCTGATGGTCCAGTGGTTAAGACTCCCTGTTTCAACTGCAGCAGACACAGGTTCGATCCCTGGTTGGGGAACTAAGATCCTGCATGCTTCCCGGCCAAATAAATAAATAAAAGATAGAGAAGGACATTAGATCACTCAGGATACTCAGCAGAGAACTCACATTATTATCCAGTGACAGAAGAGGGTGGGAGGCTCCAGAAATGCTGCAAAAGGGTCTCTACCAGTGGACACAATTGCAGATTAAAATTGCAGAGTTAATGATGGTTACATCAGATGTTCTGGAAGCTCAGCTGTGCCTCTCCAAGCCAGTCCTACATACATGAGACAAGAGCGCTTCCACGTGTAAACCGGTCTGGATGCGTGAGGAGGACCACCTTATCTAAGGAAATATAAGTCTCGTCCCTCATGTAATACAATATACAGTGTGACTCAGACGGCTGTGGAGTAGATCACACTCAGGCTGCACGCAGTTCTCTGTTACTGCTCTTTGCTCCCCTAGGCTAACACAGCCCTAGTCAAAGTATAATACTTCCCTGAATTTAGAATGGCCAGACAAAAACAAGGGCCAGTTACTCAGACATCTCTAGAAGGTAGAGATGGACAGTTGGTGGACAATGCAAACTCATAGTCATAGGCAAGCTCTGGGCCCAGCCTACAAAAGTCTGGAAAAGATATTTGCAACACAAAAAAATTGACTGTCAATTTGTATCAAGAATACGTAAGGAATTCCTCCAAATAAATTACAAAATACAAACAACTCAATATAAAAAAATTACAATAGACAAAATAAGTCTAAGGAAATGAAACCTGAATTGGCCATAAACATATCAAGAGACTCAACCTAATTAGTAATCAGGAAAGTTCAAATTAAAAACAAAGAGGTAGAATTTCATACCCACCATATTGGAAAAAATGAGCATAGGACATACCTGGCTGTTACATTTATTAAGACCCTCAAAAGACCACTCTAATGATGTTAAGTAAACAAACTTTTTTAAAGTAGGGAGAATTCATTCAGTTTATTACCTTAGATAAGTCTAGCATGTTACCAGTGGCTGAAATTTGTAGGTAAAATTTGACATTATCATAGTAAAGCAAGAAAGGCATTTAGTCATTCCAGCTGGATGACTATGGCTTGATTTTAGCAGCTGGTGTGCTCATCCAAATTTCCCTTTCTGTTTTTTCATTTAGCAAGGAAATATAATTTTCATTTTAAAATTAGAGATTATTAGCTTCACATTTAAAAATAAGCTTTGCAAAGAATTAAATGAAGCAAAAAATAGCTTGCTTTTTACAGAAGAATGACACCTAGTAAATGTATAAGGAATGATAGTTAGAAAATCACAATTCTGTAACCCCCAATTAAAAAATGATTTTGATAAATAAATTAAAAAATAAAAATAAGCTTTAATGTGAATATGTATGTCAAAGTATAGTTTTCTAATGTTTCCCCAAAAGTAGTAAAAAAGTCATGAATGTTCTGGAAGTACACAAAGTGATTTTAGATGATACATAAAAAACTTTTTGAAGAAAACTATTACTATTTTAACATGTACATTAAAAAACATATAATCAATGCATGGGTGTTATTTAAGTGATCTAAATAAAAATAAATGGGTTGTTTGGAAGTAAATTTTAAAAAATATATGTGACCTTAAATGTTTTTTGGAATAAAAATGATATCTAACATTTACTGAGTGCTTATCATAAGTCAGGTATTTTTCTAAAGGCTTTCCATATATTCATTAATTTAATCATTTCAACAACCCTCTGGTAAAAGCAGTATTATCATCAATGCTTTCAAAAGTTAAGTAACGCACCCAAGTTCACAAAACTACTTAGTGGCAAGGTCAGGACTCAAATACAAGCTTGTTTCGCTTGAGTTTGACCTATAATCTTTACATTTCCTCTACATCACAGTAAAAAAGGAATATATCCACAATATCATATTTAATTAAAAATACAAATAGTGTCGGTTTGTATCCATTGGAAAAAAATATTACCTGGTCATTTATGAAAAATTATGTGAAAAATTAGGAAAATATAGGAAATATAAGCAATAGGAAATAAGGAAATACATCTTTCCTAGGTTCATTATGCAAGGAAAACCACCTTCACACATTCATTGATCTGGTTCCATCCATCCCTTTTTCTCTGTAAATATCAGTTTTTAAATCAATAAATTTATCCTATAATAATCCTGACTTCTAGAGAATTCTTATGTAAAACTTAACTCCTTGTTGAAGTTAAAGACCATTTTATCATGCTTGGATCCTGTAAGAGGGAAGAAAACTAACATTGAAAGTCCTACTAACAATAAAGTACTTTACCCACCAATTATCCCTTTAAATTTTCCCAGAAAAAAGCACTTAAAATGTGAAAACGAATTAGTATTGCTTTATATGCTTTAGGGCCATTAGAAAGCCATCTAATTCTTCTCTTCTGAATAAACTGTGTTCTTCTGCTTCTCACTTAGAGTCTCCCTATTTCCGGCCCTTTAATCATATTTGCCATTTTCCTCTAAGCCTTCTTGAAGTTCATCCTACTCCTTTCGCATCTAGAACAGTACATACTATTGCATATTATATCTCATCATACTGAGTTTAATGAAAAGATAGCTTTTAAGTGCCTACCTTTTATATTTCCTACCCCATCGGTATGGCTGTTAAAAATAATTATGACTGTCATTCAATTCGTAAACCACCATGATCCTCGAGCTAATGTCTATTTTTCAATCTATACTCAGTCATTTATATCATCTTGTAATTGCAAAACCCGTAATAACTCCTTCCATACTGAACCTCAATGTGATAGTTTACCATCACTTACTTCCCCAAGAATATATCAAATTTCGAGACATACAATCTCTACTTTATTCACTCTCCTTTCCTGGATTAGGGCAACCAGAAAACTTTAATGATGAATATTTCTATTTACTATACAATGTGGCTTGCAAATAAAAATCAGAATTTCTAGATGCAGAGTGAAGTCCACATCAAGAAACTGGCAGATTAAATGCATACATTTCCAAAACATCACTAAAACGACTGGGAAGAGATTTTTTTTTTTTAAGACATAAGCCCACAAGTCAAAGATAACAGGAAAGATAACAGTAACGAAATTGATGCGTGAGCTGACTTAATGGATCTGAGAAACCTAAATCCTAACCAGCAGTGGAAAAAGCTAAGAAGCAAAGCAATTGCCACTGTAAGACTTTCCAAAAGCTTAAGAATAGGTACCCCTGAAAGTGACAATGAGGGTAAAGCTAAACACAGAAAGATAATTTGAAAATATTTTTAAGAAACAGCTAGATCCAGATTTCCTCGCTGAATATATGCAACCAGACAACTGCTCTCCCAGAAGCAAGTGTCAGTGAGGTCAACACCTGTGTAAGAAAGAAAGCAAGAAAGATCGAGCAGAAGCCTTTCGGTCCTTAATAGTCACCAAAAGGCCTTCCAGCTGGGTTGACTCTTCTGAATTGTCCTGAGTTGGGTGAGGGGCATGGACACTCACACTGACCAATCATTGTAGGCAAGCTGTCTCCACAGATCCATGGTCATGGGCAAGGTGACCCTCTTCAACCAAGGCCATGCTCAACAGCTGGGGAAATATATCCTTTGGTTGTGAAGGGGAATGTGAAGGGCACAGCACACCTCCCTTCTCTTACAGGAAACTTGAGATGTGCAAGGGCTCTCTAGATTGAAGGAAACCAGACACATTTCCAGATACAGATGTAGTACTGAAAAAGGAAGAAACAAATGTTTACAACCCAAATACTGCAACCTCCTCCCTCTTCCTCAGCTTGGCTCCTGGAATGCTAGCATCCAAGTCTATACCCTCTTGATAAGGCTTGGGTAGGTCTTTTCAAAATAATCTGGACAGCAGGAGGAAAGTTCTGAATACACTGCTATTAGGACTTGCTCATGGAAATTCATATCACCCTAAAATACAGAGCACATTTGGCATACGCTACTCATGTACTTAGGCCTTCTATTCAGATTTATCATGTTTCGCTCTTAAATATGAGCTGACATTAAAATCTTCCCAGACATCTACTAAAAGCTTCTAATATAGAAGTTTATAAACCAATATAAACAAAGAGAAAAAACGACCTTGAGTAAGAAGAAGCTCTTCAGGAATAACTACTGTTAACATTTAATATCTCTAGAGAGATAAGAATAGATATTAAATCTGTGAAATTAATATAGGATGCTGGGGAAAAAAGAAAAGAAACATTCAAACTACCAAAAAAATCACTTTGGAAAATAAAAAATAATGATGCAGTTTTTTTTAAATATCAGTAGAGAATTTGGAAGATTAAGTGGAGAGATCTTCCAGAAAGTTAAGCAAACTGACAAAGGTGTAGTAAAATAGAAAAAAAAAAAAAAAAAAAAAAAAAATATATATATATATATATATATATATATATATATATATATATATATAAGAAAATTAAAGGACCATCTAGGACTGCACTGTCTTAGAATTTTCTGTGATGATGGAAATATTCTATATTTTCACTGTCTAATACAGTATCCACTAACTGTATGTGGCTATTGAACACTTGAAAGGTGGCTAGTGGGACTGAGGAACTGAATTTTTTAAATCTATTTAATTTCAATTAATTTAAATGCAGATGTGAGAAGCCACATGTGTCTAATAGCTGCTGTATTGAACAGCATAGATCCAGGAGGTTAAGCAACTAGATCAAAAAGAGTACCCCCACCAAAAAAAAAAGGGGGGGAGAAAATGAAATTAGTTGGAAGGGGAGGAATCCATCAATCAACTAATACAAGTTCCTAGAACTGAAGGACATGAATTTCCAGACTGTGAAAATTTTTTTTTTTTTTTTGGTTTCCAGAAAGGAAAAAAAAAGGTAATATACAAGAGATCAGAAACCAGAATGACTTTAGACTTCTCAAGAGGAACACTGGAAGCTGGAAAACAATAGAGCAATACCTTACAAACTGGAACACTTGTACATAGTTGATGGGATGCAAACTCTATGGAAACAGTATGGAGGGTCCTCAAAAAATTAAAAATAGAACTGCCGTATGATCCAGCATTTCCATTTCTGGGTATTTATCCAAAAGAATTGAAATCAGCATCTCTAAGAGATATTAGCACTCCCATGTTCACTACACAATATTCATAATAGCCAAGATGTAGAAACAGCTTAAATGTCCATTGACAGATGAATGTATAAAAAATGTGGTATATACATGCAATGGAATATTATTAAGTCTTAAAATAGAAGGAAGTCCTGCAATGTGTGACAACATGGATGAAACTTGAAGTATTACACTAAGTGAAGTAAGACAGTCACAGAAGGACAAGTACTACATGGTTCCACTTATATGAGGTATCTAAGGGATCTATTCCATGCTCCTGGAAGCAAAGAATAGAACTGTGGTCGCCAGGGACAAGGGGAGTGGGAAATTGGGAGTTGCTAATCAACAGGTATAAAATTTCAGTTATGCAAGATGACTAAGTTTTAGAGATGTGCTGTACAACATTGTACCTGTAGATAACACTACTGAATTGTACACTTTAAAATCTGTTAAGAAGGAAAAATCTCATTTTAAGCGCTCTTACCATAAAATTTTTTAAAAATAATATTTCTTTTTTAAAAAAATATTTATTTATTTATTTGGTTGCACCGGGTCTTAGTTGTGGCAGGTGGGCTCCTTTTTTTTTTTTTTCTTTTCTAGTTGTGGCTCACGGGCTCCTTATTTGTGGCTCACTGGCTCCTTATTTGTGGCATGTGAACTCTTAGTTGCGGCATGCATATGGGATCTAGTTCCCTGACTATGGGATCGAACTCTTAGTTGCGGCATGTGTATGGGATCGAACCTGGGCCCCCTGCATTGGGAGCACTGAATCTTAACCACTGTGCCACCAGGGAAGTCCCAGTAGAATTTTTCTTAAAAAATTCTGGATGAGTGACTTCAAACCCAGACTCTATACCCAGCCAACTGCCAATAAAGTCAAGGGTAAAAATATATATACATATTTTTCAGACTTGAAAGGTGCCTAAAAATTTACTTCCCTTCTGTATACCTTTTCTCAAGAATCTACTTGAGGGCTTCCCTGGTGATGCAGTGGTTAAGAATCCGTCTGCCAATGCAGGGTATACGGGTTCAAGCCCTGGTCCGGGAAGATCCCACATGCTGAGCAGCAACTAAGCCCGTGCACCACAACTACTGAGCCTGTGCTCTAGAGCCCACAAGCCACAACTACTGAAGCCCGTGCGCCTAGAGCCTGTGCTCTGCAACAAGAGAAGATACTGCAGTGAGAAGCCCTTGCACTGCAATGAAGAGTAACCCCCGTTTGCTGCAACTAGAGAAAGCCCGCGCACAGCAACAAAGACCCAACACAGCCGAAAGCACAATAAATAAAATTTTTTAAAAAAAGGAATCACCTTGAGACTGTAGTGCACAAAACTGAAGCAGGAAGCCAAGGAAAATGAAGTCATGAGATGTGGGAAATTAAGATGTAATTTGAGAGAGTATGTGGTATTTTCAGGATGACAGTCAAGGGACAGCTCAGGATGAAAGCTGTGTGCTAGGGTTAGCAAGCCATCCTGCCCAGATGAGAGCAGGGAGAAGGCTCTAGGAGAAGTTCTCAAGATTAGCTGATATTCCAACTGAGGCAACAAAACCTACTGAGGAAAAATTTGCATAATTTGTCTGTGAATATAGAAAAAAGCTCAGATAATTATTAACTCCAAAGAAAACAAAAACTTGTGTAGTAAATTTAAAGATATTTACTGTACACCAAACTGCTCAATTCTCACCATACTGTGAGCACTGAATACTGATCTAACCAAAGAAACCATATAACCATGGGATGTGGGTGCCTGGGGGATGCGATATAATACTGAACAAAATTCTCATCTGTTACAGTGAGAAACAAGTCAATAGTGCCAAGAACTGGAAAATCAAGAAAATGACAATATAGATATGTTATTTTTAAGGAAGTGATTACTAAAAACAAAATAGCCAAAAGACTTGAAAAATTTTGTTTCTGGTGCAGAAAAAAATGGGATAAGATGATGTGGGAACTTCTGGTTTTCTAAGAACTTTTGGACTATTTACAGCCGTGTGCATGTATAACTTAATTTTTTTTAAGAAGAATATGTGTGTCTGATTAAGTGTCTCAGATACATTGAGAAATTATTAATCCACCTTCAGTTCAGTCAGTACTCATCCAAATCTGCCCTAATTTTTTAAATGAGTGATAAGAAATTTCCTAAAGTCTTAGGAATATACATAAAACAAAATAAAACAAATAACACTTCCCTTTTCTCTCTGTCAGATACGTAAGAGATGGCTCCTCATATTAGGAAAAACAACATATTACTCAAAAGGGAAGGGTAGCATTCAAAAGTGGCCTTTTATGAAGAAGACTAAGGGGGGGATGCTTGGGTTGTCTTAGTGGAACCAGGAGTTCTCTGCAGGGAAGAGTGGGTGTTGAACTCTTAACTGTGTGCCAGGAAGCATAACAGTGGGTGATTTTACCAACAAGCTCCCACTGAAGCCTGTTCTAAGGCCCTGCAATTAGTGAGTGTTTAAGGGTCCATCCCAAGTCTGACTTCAAAGCCAAAAGGAAACACTTCTTTCTCAAGAATGAGCAAAATCGGGGCCAGTGCGGAGGCAGATTGGTTAATGGTGGGAGTCCTGGAGCAGGAGCCCCGAGCTGGGATTGCTGCCTATTTTCCCTAACTATAAAGTGAAGCAATACACAAGGTGTGACTAAGTGGCTCATTTGATTCCGTTTGCCATCAGGAGATGTGATATCATTTTGAGGATTAAATATTACAGGTCATCTATGTCCTTCAACCATCAGCCAAAGGTCCATTTTCCAAGTGTTCCCTGACCCACCAAAACAAACAAAAAGAACTGCTTCCACAATATTAGAAGGACTATCCTGTAAAGCTTATAGACTTCTTATGACATAAAACAGGGAATTTTCCCACAGTTTTTTTTCCCAATGATAATGTTGACTTAAAAAAATTGCACAATGTGAGAGTTGAGAGTTAAGTTTTATTTGGGGCAAAATGAGGACTATAGCCCGGGAGACAGCATTGCAGATAGCTCTGAGGAACTGCTCCAAAGACGTAGGGGGGAAGGTCAGTATCTATGTGATTTTGGTGAAGGGGGAGTACATGCAATCAAGCACATATTTTTACAGAAGGTATTGTGAGGGTTACTGCTAGTCACGAGGAGCAGACGTCACTATAAAGGAATTTAGTGTTTTTCGAGATATGAGGAGATGCAAGAATTGGGCTCATAAAATCAGCTCCTGAAAATATCTAACTATCTGAAGACCTGTTCTGCCAGATTTTCTCAGAGCACCAAATGCCTCATTCCTGATCTCCACCCTGAATTCCTTTCAGGGGGTGTTGAAGGTCAGCAGCTACAGCAGCACCTGATTTAATCCTTGTAGAGGCATATGGCAAGTGACAATTTGTAGTTGACAATAATTAGAACTTATATGGCCTTATACCAGCAGATCTCAAGCTAATCTGTGCATAACAGCCTTAGGTGGACTTCTCCCCTACCTGACCTAAGCCCTGAGTAGTGCCATTGCCTGATTGGAGTCTAATCAGCTACCTTTGGAAAGAAGGATATTACAAGGTCTGTCAATTCAACAAAATAAAACTTTTGCTGAGATCATCACAATGTTTATACCTGGGTGAAATCTAGAATGTCACAGAAAATTCAGTTCCACTGCAGCAGAAGTAGCCAAATGCCCAAAGAATCCAAATATTTTTTTAAAAGTCCCAATGAGTCTTGTTTTAGTCAGGTTGGGCTGCTATAACAAAATACCATAGCCGGGGAGGCTTAAGCAACAGACATGCATATTTCTTGTGGTTCTGGAGGCTGGGAAAGTCTGAGATCAAGGTGCCAGCCTGGTGGGGTTCTGGTGAGAGCCCTCCTCCTGGCTTGCACTGGGCTGCCTCTCACTGACTGCAAATGGGAGTGGGCGGATGGGAGATCTTTGGTCCCTTTCCTCTTCTTATAAGGGCACTAATTGAATCATGGGGGCTTCACCCTCATGACTTCATCTAAACCTAATTACCACCTGTCTAAGACCCCACTTCCAAATGCCATCACATTGGGAGCTGGGCCTTCAACGTATGAATTTGGGGAGACACAAACCTACAGCCCATAACAAGCCCACACATAAAGAGACCCCTGTGAGTGTTTCCTTTGTTTGTCCAAGAAGCTTAAGATTTCAAGCTCTTTGGATTTTGAACCTCACTTGCCATACAATTTATCTGCATGACAGTGAATCCTGAAGCTTTTTACATTTGAACAGGGAGCTGTGGTCCTGCACCAGCCTTTGGGTGATCCAAGTATCGCATCTCAAGGGAGTCTTACAAACCTGAAAATCTTGCAAACCCGAAAGCACGAGGCTAACTGCTAAAATCACATATCCTCCTTCCTGTTCAAAGCTCTTCCAACTTTGGGTAGAAATTAGTCACACTACTTCCAAAGAAGGGGGTTTACTTCTAAGGATTTTGTTGGGAAACACATAAAAAGATCCCTTTTAGTTTAAATTCTTCGATAACTGAGACAGAAAATTAGTTTCAAAAGAAATGGCACTATATATCTAACAAATTTGCACCACTTCTTCATAGGAAAAATATGAGTCTTCAATTTCATAAATAGGCAGTGAACGACATCTTTTTCTTCAAAGAACTAGTTATAGTTGATGAAAACAAAACCAAACCAAAAAAAAGAAAAAATAACTTTATCTCTATATAGAGTAACAGCACTTTCGAGTCTGTTTTACAGATGAGAAAAAATGGAAGATTCAAGTTATTGATTTACTGGTTCTCAGTGATCTTCCCTATTGCCATCTCCCAAACACAGGATTGGAGAGAAAATAATAATTGAAAATGATACATATATTTTTTACATTATTGAATTGAACGGATGTGTGACACCAGATTACCCCTTCAGAACTGAAGGACCTCCAGCTTCCGGATGTGTTGCTGGCTGACAGCCCTGAGCTGTAAGCTCTTTACAGGGATTATCTGGGCTGAAAAGAGGGTGTGTCCAAGGTTGCATCCCATCCCAGAACCTTCATCCAATGCCTGGTCAATGGTCAGGGGAGAGTGGGCATGAAGGTCAGGTCCTTGCCTCTAACTTGAGACAATTCTGAAGAATACTCTTAGCTCCAGAACTCCCAAGAAATTGGCCAAAGGCCTTGTTGGAACTATAGCACAGCCCTACGTTCCACTCTGCCCAGTCCTGATGCAATCCTGCTTTGTTCCTTCCCCAAAAGATGTAGACCCTGAGGACATCCCCAAGGATCTGCCTTGCATGCAGTTCTCTGCTTTAGTCCACTTCTTGCGGAACTCAACTCAATCCCGCTTTCTCTATTTCTCTTTCTGTATCTCTTTGTCCCTGTCTCTGTGTCTCTCTCACACACAGAGAGCAAAATTGCCTCTCATTGTAATGAAAACCAAGGAGTAAATTAAATCAGTTTTATTTCATTCCTTTTTTATAGCTGAGTAGTATTCCATTGTATATATGTACCACATCTTCTTTGTCCATTCATCCATAGATGGACACTTAGGTTGCTTCCATGTCCTGGCTATTGTAAATAGCACTGCAATGAACACTGGGGTGCATGTGTCTTTTCGAATTAGAGTTTCCTCTGGATATATGCCCAGGAGTGGCATTGCTGGATCATATGGCACTCTATTTTTCATTTTTTAAGAAACCTTCATACTGTTCTCCATAGTTTTCAAGGGCACAAGGCAGACTACCTTAATGTAAATTTCAATGACACTAACAAGCAAAAATTAGTAATGTAAACAACAGTGTCAAAACTGGAAATAACACCAAATCACAACTCTCTAGGATTTGAGTGGAATCAGAAGATTAACCACTGGACCCTGGTGGTCCAGTGATTCTGGCTTCGAGCTTTCACTGCCGAGGACCCGGGTTCAATCCCTGGTTGGGGAACTAAAAATCCCACAAGTTTCTCAGTGCAGCCAAAATAAAATAAAAAGATTAAAACTTGATAGTAGCCAAGTGCTTGTTTTCTGGTATCTCTTGTAAATCTGGCGTGCTTGATTGTCTTTTGATTCTTACATAACCTGAACTCACTGGTTTCCAAATCTTTTCCATCTGCTAGTGTCGTTCTGTTTTCTTTCTCAGAGGGCTCAATTCTGCTTGCTGCTGTTGTGTAAGAGACACTGAGTTTCCCTGTAGCTAAGAGAGGGATACTCACCCAAAATGCTCGTGAGCATCCATTTTTATGTAAATTACTGGGAGGCAGGGAAGAACTGCTTTGGTATCACACTTGACTGTCCCTGGAAAAATTATTTGGAGGTTTAATGTTGTTTCATAAAGTCAGAAAGCACAATGTCATGTGTGTACTTTGAAACACTGAAAATTTAGCCCAAGGGCTACCCCTAGATTCATTGTTGCACTTATGTAATCAACAAAGACTCAGCTAACATCTAGAGACAGAAGGGTGAAAAGGGCAAATTCCACTGACTTTCAGGGAGTCGCATGGTCAAATAACTACAATATGTTATTCTATCTATATAGTAAAGCAGAGCTGTGGAAAAGTGTTTTGAGAGAGTGATGTGATTATTTCTGAGTAGGAATGGAAGAGGATAGGGAAGGGAAGGGAAGACTTCTCAAAGGAGATGCCATTTTCAGAAGAAAACTCTTCGGATAGAGCGATGGTAGAACGTGAACCAAAAATCAGATTCTTGTAACAAACAGCCATGACCTTATTGGAACCACTGAACGTAAGAGTTGAACCAGTAACTGCATGAAAATCTGGCATTGGCAGACACAATAGACAGAGATGGAACACGACAGTTTGCTTTGGTATGGGGCTCAAATTGCTGGTGGATTCAGCTGTGTCTCCCCTCACCCATCATCTCTGTGTTCTCTTGGGGCTTGCTTATTGCTCTAAGTAGCTCTTTGGATCTTTCGCTTGTAAGAACCTCCTAGGAAGAAAGAATGGGGATTCTCTACCCCGGAAATAGTATAATATGTGTGAGACAGGACTATGTCTTTGTTTTCTAGCTCCTAGCACAGTGGCTGCCACGTAGTAGACACATATTTGAAAGACACACACAAACACACACTTCGGAATGCATGGATGTGTAAATAATCAGCATACTGATTACCAAAGGCAAATGGGGCGAAAAGTTTTTCCTTTTATTTGTTTCTTACCCAAGTAAAATTCCAGTGGTACTCTGTGTAAATGACTATTATAAAACTAATCGTACTTATTTGACTTGTTAGAAGACTTTGACTCCTTGTTAAAGAGTAATGCCTTTGTTAGCATAAAGCTACTCACAAAAATAGTTATCCAACATCATACACAATTCTTACCTTCTAGAAGATTTTGCCAAATTCTATCCAGGGATGGACATCAAATGCCAACAAATGGCAATGTAAATAATATGATTTTCTTTTTGTGTTATTTATGGATCTTCGTAACTTAGGAATTATGAAAGTATTGCTTTTATGAAGTCTCGGAGGATAGACCATGAGAAAGGGGTTAGCAGGTCTGGAGCAGATAAGAGCCATCAGCCGGGTAAGAGCCTTTTGAAATGAGAATTTAACCCTTTGATCAACACATCCATATTGGCAAGATAGATTGCTGTTCTTGAGTTCAATCATAAGTTACAATCTGTTTCTTAATAGAGTAATTTTATGACGATGTCACAAAAATCATATGATGATGTCTTCATAGAAAATTGTTCTTAGTGAATGGTTTAAATAAAACAATAAAAGACCTGTGAATCCAAGCAGAAAACAATAGATTTTTTTTCAGTTATATTTTAGGAGGAACACAACCCAGCAGATTTATCTATGCCCAGCATTTTTGAAAAACTTGGCAGTTAAGACATTGTTACAATTTCCCTCTGCACTTAGTCAGATGGGTTGGTCTAACTTTTTTTTTTTTAATTAATAGCTACTTTATTTATTGATTTATTTATCTTTGGCTGTGTTGGGTCTTCGTTTCGTGCGAGAGCTTTCTCTAGTTGCAGCAAGCGGGGGCCGCTCTTCATCGCGGTGCGCTGGCCTTTCACTGTCGCGGCCTCTCTTGTTGCGGAGCACAGGCTCCAGACGCGCAGGCTCAGTAGTTGTGGCTCACGGGCTCAGTTGCTCCGCGGCATGTGGGATCTTCCCAGACCAGGGCTCGAACCCGTGTCCCCTGCATTAGCAGGCAGATTCTCAACCACTGCGCCACCAGGGAAGCCCATTTGGTCTATCTTGACTTGTGCTTTTTCACACCACCTCACGTTGGCTTGGTGCCACCTCCTCCCCCTCCTACCTCTCACAACTAGCCACCCTTCACTGTGCCGTGAGGTCCACAATTCATCACATCGTTAATCCCTCTGTAAGTGTCTCTCCCTCCTCTAATATTTTATAATACTTATCATCTTTGCCTCGAAGATACAAGAATACTAATAATCATGACAGTTAACATTGATTGAGTGGTTACCATGTGCCAGCAACTCTTCTAAGCACTTTATAGGTTTTATCTCGTTTAATTATCCCCAAATACCTTTAAGTAGGGATTATTACCATCTCTGTTTTTAGACATGAATACATTAAAGCCCAACAAGGTTAAGTAACTTACCTAAGCTCACACAGTTAACAAATGGTGGAGTGAGGTTTTGAACCTATACAATCTGGTTCCAGAGCCCAAACTATTAACCATTCTGTGATTTTGCCTTTCATTTGTCCTATTTTGCAAGGTAGATATATTTTTAATCATTTTTATCGTGTGTCTTTCATGGAGATTTTTGTCTCTTGGCCACTGTGATTCATTTGCCCTCCTCCCTGTAACAGTTGAGAAGAGAGTGGCCACTATTTCTTTACTCTCAGACCAGTCCTGGTGGAGCTTGCACCATCCCTCACAGACCCCAGGACGGGTATCTGACTCACTCTTGGCCAACCAGAGCTATATACTCCTATGATGCAGAAATTAGTCCAGGGTTAGACACATGACCCCGCCAGAGCCAACGAGACATCGTGAGATGCAGGCATATGTATTTTCTGGCTAGATTTGAAACTGAGATGGTGCAAATTCTTAGAACCTTTTGGAGAATTGAGTTAACTCAGAGCCTGGACCAAAATTTCTTTTTTCCCCCTCTTTGGCCAATTTGGGTGGGATTTTTCTGTCAATTTCTGCAGAAAGCACCCGAATTGTATAGGGTTGACATACTCTTCTAAATGAAATGGTGAATTTTTAGACGTAAGGACTAAGTTTTTCAAACTCTTTCTTCTGCACTGTTTTACACTTAAATATTATATAGTGTAAATGGACTCATTTTGGAAATCAGCTGAATCTGTGCTAAACCAAAATTCATGCTAAGTGTACTGTAAATTACACATAGAGTTAGGTTAACTTTACCGTGAGTTAAACTTTTACTTCTTTATTTGAAATCATACATCCCAAAAATGCAAGTGGCTATAGATAAATCTAGGGCATAAAAAAGAGATAAATTACTTCTGTCTCTATTCCCTCTACTTTTCCTTATTATTTCTTTTTTCTTTTCAGAACATGAGGGAAACAGGGCTATGTGACTGTTTTGCTGTAGCAGATTCCATACTATGAAATAACATACTCTAGTGGAAGGAACACTGACTTAAAAATGGGAAACTTGGCAAGCTCCAGAAGCTCAGAGAGGCTTTTAATACTCTCTCAGACTTGGGCTTGAGTTTCCTCAAACATAATCTGAATATACCACTTTTTTATCACTTCCTCTTGCCATTCACCTTATGAAAAAGAGTGAGAACTAAGGTGATCTGACATGTTTCTGCCCCATCAATCACTTCATAGAAAGCCTTCTGATGTTATCAACAGCTAATCAGAGCTTCTGGTTATGTGACATTAGTAAATATTATTCTAGGTAAAGTCTATATCAGGAGAGTATGATAGAAACGTGGCTCTTATGGATATTATGATGGATAACAATTATTTCTCCTAGGTTTTATGCAGTATTAAAATTAGCCTAAGGAGTTTGCTCCTTCACTGCTTTTATGGGCCATAAAGTTGAAACCATGGAGTAACTGGGAAGATGTTCCACAAGGCCCCTCAAGCCCAGCTTCCTATGAAAAGACACAAGGCCGTTGCCTGGAATAAGCCCTAGGGTACCTTGCATAGTCAAGATAAGGCTTCTTCCGTTTATTCGCGATACCTGTTCTTTTGAAATTGGTTGAGTTCTGGTGCCCAGGTTTTCCTGACACTTTTTCTTTAGACTTGCCCTTAGATACTTGGGCTTCCTGAGGATATGCTGGCCTATGAGATGTTCTAGAGAATTCCTATTCCGGGAATATGAGTGTTCGCCTTGCATAGAGAACACAGAGGTAGTTCACACCTCCAGCTGTAGGTCACACTAAGGAGTTTGGTCTTTATTTTTCATTCAGTGGTTGGTGCGTCCTGTCAAGGCGTGAAATCAGAAGGGAGTTTGGGACTATATATGGTTGTCTGAGGCTGGCTTTTCTCTATTTCATAATTTTATCTGAGGCAGGTAAGCTTGCTAACTGTGTGAGATAGTAAAAAGATCCCAGGAGTTATAGATTCGAGTCCCATCTGTGCCACAAGCTAGCAGTGTCACCTTAGGCCAGGCATTTTCCCTCTCCTAATTGCTGTTTCTCTAGCTACAGTATAACATAATTAGTCTAGATAATTTCTGAAGCTTCTTTTATTACAAGGATCTGTAATTCCATAATCATACTACATGATAGGAAGGCTTGTAGTGTACTGGGTCACAGAGCATCTTTACAGATTTTGAACTGATGATCCTATTTTCTACATCTTCAATCTGAACTCACCAGAGGAAGGGAACAATCAGCATGTTTGCTACATGCAGTTTTACCAACGAAAACAAAACAAAACAAAACAAAACAAAAACCCTCGTGTTCCAGCCTAAGTCCTTGAAATTGAAGTGTACACTCTTTTTTCTGATGCTTCCACAGATTCCACTGGAAAAACCCAGTAAATAGCTCTGTGCCTAAGTGAAGAAGTACTTCCTGGGGAGTGTCATACAATAGATCATAGATGGTCCTATGATGTTTCCTAGGGTCCCTGGTTAACTTATGGTCCTATTCAGGGAGAAGAAAGACAAAAATAGACTTTAGTATCCTTGCTGAATTTAGTGGGAATTTGTATTTCAATACCAATTCTTAAATGGTTGGATTCTCATAAACCCTACATTTTATGGAGTGTCTGATGTTACGTAATGGTGAAATGAATAGAATTGGGAAATATTTGAACTTCAATTGTACTTGCTGATATGCTTTTTTTCTTCCCTTTAAACCACCTACATACATAAACCTAGGATCAATTATGCAAAGTTTAATTTTTAAAAGTTTTGATAAAGTTGTGTCATTATACTTTCTCCGTCTCTAGCAAGTTAGTTCTCAGATAGGAATATATTTGGGGAAATGGTTAGTTCAGATTTTCATTCTCATTTGCTCTTTCTCATTTGACCTAGATAAGGGATCAGCAACCTTTTTCTGTAAAGGTCTGATAGTAAATATTTTAGGCTTTGTGGACCATGTATTCTCTATCAAAACTACTTTATTCTTTCACTATAGCAAAAAGGCAGCCATAGACAATATGTAAATAAATGGGTGTGGCTGTGTTCCAATAAAACTTTATTTACAGGAACAGATGACTGGTGGACCAAAGTTTACAGATTCCTGATCTAGATAATTAATTAACAAATGATTCCTCCCTCAACCTTTCCCAACACTAGATCCTTTTATACTGGAAATAGCATTGGAATAGAGGATCTATATATCTGGCTCCCAATTATGGCCCTTCTAATTACTAGACATGATACTCTGGAAAGTCTTATTGACATGGGTCTTATTTCAGTCATTATATTCGGTACTTAACATGTGTTAGCTGATCTAATAAGATTGCTGTTGTTGTGCTTTATATCTTGGGTAATACTTTAACTATCACAGGAACTTTTGTAGCCTTAAGAAGTATAGGTCAGTACAGATGGCCAAAGGCACATTAAAAGATGCTCAACATTGCTAATTATTAGAGAAATGCAAATCAAAACTACAATGAGATACCACCTCACACTGATCAGAATGGCCATCATTAAAAAGTCTACAAATAACAAATGCTGGAGAGGGTGTGGAGAAAAGGGAACCCCCCTACACTGTTGGTGGAAATGTAAATTGGTGCAGCCACTGTGGAAAACAGTATGGAGGTTCCTCCAAAAACTAAAAGTAGAGTTGCCATATGATCCTGCAATACCACTCCTGGGCATATATCCAGAGAAAACTATGATTTGAAAAGATGCGTGCACCCCAGTGTTCATTGTAGCACTATTTACAATAGCCAAGACATGGAAGCAACCTAATGTCCATCAACAGATGAATGGATAAAGAAGATATATATATATATATACACACACACACACACACACACACACACACACACACACACTGGAATACTACTCAGCCATAAAAAAGAATGAAATAATGCCATTTGCAGCAACATGGATGGACCTAGAGATTATCATACTAAGTCAGAAAGAGAAAGACAAATACCATAAGATGTCACTTACATGTGCAATCTAAAATATGACACAAATGGACCTATCTATGAAACAGAATCACAGACTTAGGGAACAGACTTGTGGTTGCCAAAGGGAAGGGGGCTGGAGGAGGGATGTATTGGGGGTTTGGGATTAGCAGATGCAAACTATTATATATAGGATGGATAAACAACAAGATCCTACTGTATAGCACAGGGAACTATATTCAATATCCTGTGATAAACCATAACGGAAAAGAAGAGGAAAAAGAATGTGTATATATATGTATAACTGAATCACTTTGCTATACAGCAGAAATTAACACAACATTGTAAATCAACTATACTTGAATAAAATAATATTTTTTAAAAAGAATTATAGGTCTGGACTCGGATCATTAGGCCCATGTTTCTGGTCTGGGGGAGAGGGGGGAAAGATAAAACTCTCCCATATGGTCCTGGAACTGGTCATGTTTAGAATCATAACAGACCTGGCACAGAACTGTGTGGTATTAAAACTAGGAAGTGAAGGGTCTGTACCAGAAATGGTAAAGAAAATGATGGTTCAATTTCTGATTCAAGAAGGAGGATAGGGAGAGTCAGATTTATGCAAGGAGGTTCAAGAGACCCTAAAGTCAAGCGGACAGAGTATTAGGAGCTCAGGGCACTGTGTTATAGCCAAGATAATGAGAAAGAAAGGGAAATCTTGCTTTCACTGTCCGTGAGAGTTCTACAAACCCTGCTCAGCTTCTTCCTTATCCAAGAGTTTCTTTTAATGAACTTAGGGAATATTTCCCAGCTCTTGTCTCATAAAGCTTACTGGCACCTAGGCACTTCCTGGCACCTACCACATGGCAAATAGAGGCAGAACCATAAAATGACATACAGAGATCATTCGGGGATCTATTTTGCATGAATAAAAAATAGTATGTGTTAATAATTGGTAGTTTGCCACCAGGTTGACCCATCTGGAATGTTTTAGTATACCTCAAAAATAGTTTTTGCACACTTAAAATGTGTATCCTGACCTAAAAGAATTATCTTTATAATACTAATTTAGTGAATCATAGAATCAAGGCTAGCGATCTAGGACCATTTATCTTAGATTTTACTGAGATTGTTGTAGATTCAAAATTTGGATTCAAGTAAGTGAGATGCTGTCATTTTTCTTTTAAGGAAAAAAAATCAAGAGCATATCTTACAGTTTGCCCCATGTCTGTAAGAATTGCTTCAAAAGAAAATCTCTAAATTTGTCAGAGGCTTAGATCATTATTTGGTGAATGATGGGTATAACTAGAGAAACATGGACCAGTTGAGACGTGACTGTCCCTGAATTGAATATTTAATGTCACCCTGATTATTAATGCATGATCTAAAGATTTAAAAGAAATTAAGTAACTTATTTCAAGTTATTTGGCTTCTGTGCAACTCTCCTTATTTTGAAAAAATAAGTAAACCTAAAAATTTCCTTAGGACTAATTCATCTTTTGTATATGGTTTGTTGCATCATTTTGTGATTGGATTATATAAAAGGCTTTAAAGTTCATGTAAAAATGACATACAGGTGGTTTTTTCAACCTTGGAACCATTGACATTTTTGGTTCAGATTAATTCTTTATTGTAGAAGGTTGTCTTATGTATTGTAGAATTTTTAGCAGCATCCCTGGTCTCTCCCCACTAGATGCCAGTAACACCCACACCCCAGTTTTGAGAACCCAAACTGTCTCCAGGCATTGTCAAAAACTCCCCGGTTGAGAGGCATTAGTAGACAGTAACCAAGCCATCACTCTATAACATATGTTTAGCATTAAGGAATAGAAGAGGGATCCTGTTAATAATAAAACCATTTCTTTAATAGTTGAATTTTGAAGTAAATTAATTGGTGTATTTTTGAGTGGTGCATTATTATGCCAGGCTTTCTAAGGAAGCCCATCATTTAGATATAAAACAGTCTTCCATAAAGGACTCCTCTCTCTGTTCCTACAGCTCTTGTGTATCATGTTGTCGATATCAGGCTATGGTTGCAATAAGAGTATTGTATTATTGACTCTGCTCTTCAACCAGAGATTGCATGAAGAGCAGCAATGATGGAGTTACATCTCAGAAGGGAAAGTGAATTGGACCTTATCTTGGGACCTCCATGAATTAGCTAGATCACCTTCAAATCTCTCAGCACACCTTTTGTCTAGATAAATCAGACTGCTTACTTTTCCTTAAGGTCAAGAAATGTGAGTTATTTATCTTTGTCTCTGCAGCTCTGGCACAGGATAAATAGATGCTTTAAAATTGGATGAATAAGTTGAATCTATTTGTTGATCTTGTAGGCAAGGATTTGGCATATGTTTTTATTGTCTGTTCTTCCTTTTTTCTCCTTTACCCCTACACTTTGATTCCTGAACATTTCTTCCTGGCCTGAATTACTCACAGATATCCTATTCTGTCCCTTCACTGACTCAAAGGATGGCCAAGACTTTGTTGCTTTGCCTTCTATGAGCCCGAGAAGAGCCCAGAACAAAAAGGCACTAAGGAATTTTAATGCAGGAAATTGAGGACAGTGAGAAAAATATTGGATTATTTCAGCATCCACCATGATTGTGATAAAATTGTTACTGCTACAAATTATCAAGGCAAACTTTTAAAAATTTTTTTTCACCTTTAATGAATTTCTACATTAGAATGCCTATAAACTTGTTTCTCCTGTTAAGTAATGTTTAATGTATTCTATAACTCTAAAATATGGACCAATTTCCTATAGGACTTATTTTTTGAAATCAATTACCAACATTTTAAAAAAATGTGGGGGGGTTGATAGCCCTAAAGAGCAAAGGACCCATAAATTATGAGAAATTAAATGATAAAGGCAAAGGGCAAAGGCTTTAGAATTGGGCAGAACTACATACTAATTGTCATGCTACCTCTTGTAAACTACAAGGATTTGGACAAGTTGTTTAAACTTACTGAGCTTTAGTTTCATTATCTTTAAAATGGGCCAGTGCCTACCTTAGAAAGTCACTATGAGAATTAGAGAAAAAATAAATTAGATGTTATCTAGGGTAATATTTGCATAAAGTAGGTGGTTGTAAGTCAGTCATAATCACAGTAAATGATTAAGATTAGTGGTGATTGTGGAGGTGATGGTACTGATATTAGTTAGGTGTGGCAGGGCCAAGGCTCTGCAAGGATTGAATTCTCTCTGGTCCTTTCTTACTCTTCTTTCTGGGTCAGGCTTAAATAGAACATTTTCCTCTGTCCAGTGCCATATGTTGGTGCTTTTTTGGTTGTCAACTAATCCTTGCTAAGAAGCCCAGTCTCCCTTCCAGGGAGTATTTGTGTTTTAATAGAGGTATTCTTTAAGGTCCGATATAGGCTCAGGGATATGAATAAAGATAGAAACTAAGGTAACACTACTCCATTGCTCTGTCTTTCATCTTTTCCTGATGATTTGTTTTCTCCACTCCAGGATCCCAAAACTAGGTGTATCAGTTAGCCTTTGCTACATAACAAATTTCCCCCAAACTTGGAATCAGCAACAGTTTTATTATTTCTTGTGATTCTTGGGGTAGGCTATATGGTTCTTCTGTTCCAAATAGTGTTGGCTGGAGTCACTTATGTAGCTGCTATTAGCTTGGACCTCAACTGGGACCGGAACATTCTAAAGATTTCACACATCTGGTGCCCTAATGAAGGAGGATGTAATGACTGGGAGTTGTCTAGGTTTCTCTCCCTCCCCCCCTGTCTATCTAGCTCCATCTTTATCTATCATTCTCTGTTATTCAGTAGTTGAGTTCTTGCTAATTTACATGAAGGCTGCATCCCAAAGAGGGCAAATACAGAAGCTTCATAAGTCCAGAAGTCACACAATATCTCTTCTGCCATATTCTGTTGGTCAAAGAAAGTCACAGGACTAGCCCAAATTCAAGGGGAGAGGAAATAAACTCTGTGTTTTGATTGGGAGAGAGGCATGTATGCATAAGAATGTGAAGCTTGAGTGTCATGGACATATATACACTACCAAATATAAAATAGATAGCTAGTGGGAAGCAGCCGCATAGCACAGGGAGATCAGCTCGGTGCTTTGTGACCACCTAGAGGGGTGGGATGGGGAGGGTGGGAGGGAGGGAGATGCAAGAGGGAAGAGATATGGGAACATATGTATATGTATAACTGATTCACTTTGTTATAAAGCAGAAACTAACACACCAAAAAAAAAAAAAAAAAAAAGAGAACGTGAAGCTTGTTTGGTGGCCATATCTGCAGTCTACCACCCTCTGGGAAACCATTCCATCTCACCACATCTTCCAGCTTCTCCTCCTGACTCCCTTTTCATATTTTTTCTATCAGGGTCAGTGGAATCAACGGTTTCTCAGTTTATAAGGGGTGAATGGTTGTCATCATTCTCTTTAATGCAGTATGTTTAGTGGAAAATACATGGTTTTTAGAGACATATAGACCTCCAAATGGATGCCAGAGGCACTTATTCCTGGTTGTATGACACTGAACAAGGTACATCAGCTCTCCTACCTCATGTACTAAGTAGAGGGGATAAAACTGACCTGATAGGGTTAACATGAGGTTTATATTAATATAGTTTATCCACAGTGATTAACTGAAACACGATAGATGCTCAATAAATGCTAAAAATTCCTCTATTTTTCCCTGTTTCTACCTCTCTCTCCCAGTTTTTCTATCCATTACCTTTTTCTGGAAGAGAAAAAATTTTGAAACTTTCTAAAAACCACTTATAATAATCAAATGCATTTGTCCTAAGCCCTCTGACAGTTTCCAAAAAAAAAAAAAATGCTTCAAGCTTTATAGAGCATTTTGAAAATTACTATTCTCTTATGCTGATTGCCTTATTCTTTCCTGAAATTATCATGCTATTGCTACCCCTAAGCCTTGGCTCATGTTTCCTCTTGCCTAAGTAATCCATCTTCATTGTCTGTTCCTAGGTCCACATGAAATCCTTTTTCTTCTAAAAGATTGTGTTTCTGGTGCCTAATATTTACAACTTTGTGTTTTAATCTATCTCTTTTTCCATCAGTTTTATTCTGCATAATAATTTTTGGGGTCTTTTAAACCATCTTCCTCCCAACTACTCACTCCAAATTTCACACACTATAATTACAACTAAACTATTGGCACTTTTCAATACAAACATGTTGACTTGAATTCTTCTACAGAGCACCCAAAGAAGCATTAAAAACTTGTTTCAAGGGCCACACCATCCGTGCGAGATTCCAGAAACTGCATTACTCGATGTCTTGATAAATCCTGTAGGGGGAAGAATAAGCAGAAACTAATAGCAATGATTAGGGACAATTGACTGATTGCAATTTTTGAGAGGACAAAAGTGAAGAAAGCACATTATCTTGCTTGATTCATGCATTATTTTGTGTGATTAGAATTTCCATAAAAGAAACTCCTAACCAATATGTGACTAAGCATTTAAAAAAATAAATTGTGAATAAGAGAATTCTGTGTCTATCATAATACTTGTTATATTTAGAATATGCAGGAAATTTTTTTCATTAGTGTGTGTTGCTAGATTTATTTATGTCCTTGATAAATATTGTCAGAACTATGTCCTAAAAGAGTAAATAATTAGAGGCCAGTTCTTACCAATCCATTAGAGTTTTTATGACTAAACACCCTTTGTTTGGTCTTTCTGCATCTAAAATCCTCTAAATGCAAAAGCAAAAGTCAGTTCACATCTTTCCCGTGTAGATCATCCTAATATTTTTCTAAGAGTTAAAATTAAATTATTTAACATGATCCCAGTAACCTGGGCCAAAAGTTTTCTCCCAGTTTCTCTGTTTTCTACTTAACTAGCAACACTCAACTGAAAGAAATGGAGTAAAAAGCAGAAATGCAGGGTCCTCTGGCAGATTGGTGTGTTATTTCTGATTTGTGTAGATACAGCTCTCTCAGTGAAATCGTTGGTGCTCACTAAAAGATAATTACCCCAGCCTTGGTCCAGTTATTTGACTTTATCTCTGAAAGACACTTTCATGAATTCAAAGGATTCAAAGAATCACTCATCAAAGCATTTTTGTTTCTATGATATTTTCTGAAAATGTGTTTCTACCAGTATTGTTAAGAAGCATAGATTTAAAAAAAAATAGAAATATTTACTCTTCCATTTGCCTCTCATCTTCCTCTGTTAACTGTTTGGTGAATATTTTTTTCCGATTTTAATATTTACATATTTTAATTTTCAAATAAAGGGAGTGTTCACTTTTAAGAATCAAAATGGCTAGTGGTTTGGTACCTGCTTAGATTATAACCACAAATTTTGATGTCTTTTTAGTATGTTTTAAAACTTTTTTGTTATGAAAAATTTTAATCCAGAAAAAAAAGTAGAAAACATATTACAATAAAATCCCATGCATTCATTATCTAGCTGTAACAATTATCAACTTTTAAAAGTAGATAGATAATCATCAAAAAGTCTACAAACAATAAATGCTGGAGAGGGTGTGGAGAAAAGGGAACCCTCCTGCACTGTTGGTGGGAATGTAAATTGAAACAGCCACTATGGAGAACAGTATGGAGGTTCCTTAAAAAACTAAAAATAGAATTACCATATGACCCAGCAATCCCACTACTGGGCATATACCCTGAGAAAACCATAATTCAAAAAGAGTCATGTACCACAATGTTCATTGCAGCACTATTTACAATAGCTAGGACATGGAAGCAATCTAAGTGTCCATAAACAGATGAATGGATAAAGAAGATGTGGCACATATATACAATGGAATATTACTCAGCCATAAAAAGAAACGAAATTGAGTTATTTGTAGTGAGGTGGATGGACCTAGAGTCTGTCATACAGAGTGAAGTAAGTCAGAAAGAGAAAAACAAATACCGTATGCTAACACATATACATGGAATCTAACAACAACAACAAAATGGTCATGAAGAACCTAGGGGCAGGACAGAAATAAAGACACAGACGTAGAGAATGGACTTGAGGACACGGGGAGGGGGAAGGGTAAGCTGGGACGAAGTGAGAGAGTGGCATGGACTTATATATACTACCAAATGTAAAATAGATAGCTAGTGGGAAGCAGCCACATAGCACAGGGAGATCAGCTCGGTGCTTTGTGACCACCTAGAGGGGTGAGATAGGGAGGGTGGGAGGGAGGGAGATGCAAGAGGGAGGAGATATGGGGATATATGTATATGTATAGCTGATTCACTTTGTTATAAAGCAGAAACTAACACACCATTGTAAAGCAATTATACTCCAATAAAGATGTTAAATAAAATAAAATAAAATAAAAGTAGATAAATATAAATTTGCTCTAACAAATAACAAAGTGAAAAATTCTTGTCATTTTGTAATTTGATTTATTAAGTTTTGCAAAGGAATTTTATTGCTTTTTTATGGAAATTTAATCTTGATCTTCATACCTAGAATCTATTATAATTTTTAATACTTTTAAAATTATTAATATTAGTTTACTCAGTCCCTCACTTTATTTCCTGCTGTTTTGCTGCTTGGACATTTCAGACTTTTAAATTATTTTAGATAGTTGTTCTTCTCACTCCCAGGGGAAAACTACCTGCTCTTGTAAAAATCCTCTGGCATTATTCTGATTTCTTTTAACTCAATAAGGGGTCTATTCAAAGGAAATTGAAGTCCTGCCATTGAATTCTAAAACAATTCTCCTTTTGTCAATTTATCCAATTCTTGCATCAAGGCTCCTCCCAAACTTTCCCCAGTTACTTAAATTCCTTAACCAGAACAACTGAAGTGAATATATCAACTACATGAATATAGAAATCAACTAATTAACACTAGTTACAGTTAGTAATTGACCTACCCCTATCTCTGTGCTAAGTTACGAGTAACAAGATTTTTAAACAATTAATAATGTGTTTTCTAGACCAGAAATTATGTAAAGGATTATCCAGTATACTTTTCTACTAAGTGTATATTTTTTTTCCTAGTTTTGAAAAAAGTAGAATACTACTTTTTTTATTAACCTTTTCTTTTTATTTGAAGTATAGTTAATTTACAATGTTGTGTTAGTTTCAGGTGTACAACAAAGTGAGTCAGTTATACACACGCACACACACACACACACACACACACACCTATTCTTTTCAGATTCTTTTCCATTAGGGGTTACCACAAGACAGTGAGTAGAGTTCCCTGTGCTATACAGCAGGTCCTTGTTGGTTATCTATTTTATATATAGTAGTGTGTATATGTTAATCCCAATCTCCTAATTAATCCCTCCCCCACTGCCCCCTGCTATCCCCTTTGATATACTACTTTTTTATTTTGATTCAAGATTACTTATTCAGTCATTTCCATTTTTTTTAAATGACAGAGTTCTTTCATTCAATAAAATGTCATTCAGAAACCCATTTTATAAAATAGACACACAGAAATGGGACTTGGCATGGTGTATTACCTGTTGATTTTTTTCCTGTTCCACACTCAGCACATTTCCATCCCTACAACACCTTCCCTAACCCCTGGGAATCTAAGGATCCCAATTAAAAAACACAGTTCCTCAATGACTTCATACTTGATAATGTTAAAATATTATGGTTATATATTTATGTGATAGATATTGTGATTCTGTTTTAATCATGTGTATGAATATGTATATGTATGTAGGTAGATAGATAGATCAATAGGTCAGATAGAAAGATATGATGCCTTGCATTTGCCCCCCAAAAATCTGAATGAGTAAAGTGGATGGAAATAAACAAGTCAATACTTGTATTCATACTTAAGCTGGGTGATGGTTATACCAGAGACAGAGTTCTACAGAGAAACAGAACCAGAACCAGTGGGGTAATATACATATATATATATATATATATATATATAAAATATTTCTCTGATTTAGATATTCAAGATCAGTACCAACCAGAAAACAAGCTGCACACTCTAATTTGTCTTTTTTTGGTATATATGTTATACTCAATTAAATGTTTACTTCATAATGTAAATAAATAAACTAAAAATAATTACATCAGACGTAGTGTAAAATATACATGACTCTGTAAAATATAGTCTCTAGTCTTATGCACAGTGGTCTTTAAGGATTTCTCTGAAAAATAGACTAAAAAAGACAAGAGGTGAAATCAATGATGTGATTTGTAAATGTGTAAATTTTTATATTTTATAATAAATTTTCTGGCACGTGACAGTCAAGTGTCATATTCCGACAAGATCAGTTCAGTGTAACAAATTTATAGTAGATGTGATACCAACCAGGGTTCTTGGCCTTCCCCAATCAATAGAAGTTGACTAGAGGCCAGACAAGAAGTTCAGGCAAGGCTTTACTGGGGCCCCTGCTACAGCAAGGGGGAGCGAGAACAAGCAACAGGTTCCCTTGCTTGCTTCCCAGAGGCGAGGGGCGAGCTGGTTCCTTACATGGGGGTGAGGGTAGGAGTGTGTCCCCGGGGTCAGGCCAGAGGGGTGGCTTAGGTGATCTGCCCACCCCTTTGGTGGTATTGTATACAGGGTGCCTGTGCAGTACCCTGCTTTTGCTCCAGGCTCTTCAGAATTAGCAGTTGGGTTTTTTGGTCTTTTAGTATCTTGTTATCCGTAATTTGCCCCAACTGGGCATGCACGCAGTTATTTTTAGTCCCTTATAGTTTCTTTGTATTTTGTTACTCGAGGAGACGTTTGTCCAGGTGCAAGCCCTGCAGCAAAGGGTCCCAGGTCCCATCCTGTCTCAGATGGAAGTAGTATGTTTTGAGGAAGGATTCTTTTCCCAAATTGACACAGACTCTTGGGCTACCAACATCACTGAGATGAGACACCAGCTCCAGACTTCCATGCAGCTTGGATTCGCACATGTTGAAAGCAATTAAAAGGCCTCAATATGCTGCACTCAAAAATCAGTAAAAACAAAGCAATATCCAGACGTAACCTGAAAATATCCCTTTCACTTTCTATTCTGAAATAGTTATAGATTCATGGGAATTTTCAGTCATAGTAGAGAGAGAGAAAGGTCTCAGTTGTTTCCAATGGTTACATCTTACATAATTATAGTATAATACCCAAACTGGGAAATTGGCATTGGGACATTATGTGTGTATAGTTCTATGCCATTTCATCACAAGGGTAGATTTGTGTGACCACAGCCATAATCAAGATACATAACTATTTCATCTCTACAAATATCTTCCTCTTGCTACCCTTTTGGAGTCATACACTCCCCTACCCTCTGACTACTGCTGGTCTGTTCCCCACCTCCAATATTTAGAAAATGTTATGTAAATGGAATCATGTAGTATGTAACTTTTTGTGATTAGCTTTTTTTAACTGAATATAATGGCCTGTAGATGTATCCAAGTTATGAATACATTAATATTTTGTTCCTTCTTATTCCTGAATGGTATTCCATAGTATGGATATACCACAATTTATTTAACCATTCACTGATTGAATGACATTTGGGTTGTTTCCTGTTCTTGGCTATTACGGATAAAGCTGCTATGAACAATTGTGCACAGGTTTTTGTGTGGACATAAGTTTTCATTTCTCTGGGGTAATTGCCCGGGAATATAATTGCTGGTTTGCAGGGTTAAGTATATATTTAGTTGTTGTTTTTGAAGAAACTGCCAAACTATTTTCCAGAGTGAATGTATCACTTTACATTTCTGTCAGCAATGTGTGAAATACCCGGTACCTCCACTTCCTCACCAGCATTCGGTATTGTCATTATTTTTCATTTTAGCTCTTCTGGTTGGTGTGTAGTGATATCTCATTATAGTCTCAATTTGCATTTCCCTAATGACTAGTGATGTTGAACATCTTTCCATGTGAATATTCACCATTCTTGTATCCTCTTAAGTGAAATATCTCTTCGTATGTTTTGTTCATTTTCTAACTGGATTGTTAGGTTTTCTTAATGTTGAGTTTGGGGAGTTCTTTATGTATTCTAGAGATAAGTGATTTGGAAATATTTTCTCCCAGTCTGTACTATAAATGTGCCAATTTTGAAACTTACATGTATTATTAAAATTTAACAATAACCACAGGAATTGTTTTGAATCAAGATTAACAAAAGATTTTGGGTTGAGGAAGAATGTTTTGTCACTGGGATTATTTTAAATTACCAGCATGTGGCAGTAATAAAAAGCTGACCAAATGTGGTTGGATTATTGTTTTTAAATTTTCTACAGACAACACTTCTTATTGCCTACACCTTGTTTGGAAGCTCCCACTGCCCTGTCCCAGCATACGACCCATCTGATAGATCCAGAGATTGGCAGGTTTTTGTGACATTCTCAGACTAGCAAAGTCACAGTAGACATTTGCAGAGTTCAGTATATGGAAAACCATAAAATACATAACCCAAAAATGTCTCCTGAAAGAAACTACTTAAAGATGTGTTCCAGCCAATAGAAATGATTCAGAATTATAAATCTAAGAATGTGGAAGTTATAAATTTGTGTCTTTCCTAAACCAGTTTGGACCCATTATGTATTAAATCCAGAGGGATTCTTCAATTCATGGAATAAGCCAAGTCCTGTAACAATTCACTACATTATTCTTCTTTCCCTTCTAGTCATTTCTATGTATCATAACCGTCAACTGAAAAAAAACGCACAACCTAAAAGTTGAGAGTTATGTTTTATATGGTGGACATTCTGAGGACTTAAGCCTCTGAACTCTGAGAAACTGTTCTGAAGAAGCAAGGGGGGTGGGGGGGGTGGAGCCAGGATATATAGGATTTTTTTCAACAAAAGACCAGGTAGTTGGTACATCAAAAGATTACTGCGAATTAAAGAAAACCAGATATCTCAAGTTAAGGAACTTAGTCCTTTTCTATGTATGGGAAGATGCAAGAGTCTGGGCTCACTGAAATCATTCCTTTGACATGCACCTCAGCTCTCTGGGGCCAGTATTCTGTGCTTTCTCATCCAGAGTCTCCTCAGGGTACACTGTGGGGGTGGCTGCAGCAGTTGACTGCTAGATGACTGGCATCCTGTTTCCATCCTGACTTCCCTCAGGGCTCACCACTGGGGAGGCTGTAATGTGATGTCTTGATGGCTGCAACATCCTTTGTTTACTTATATGGAAGGTGGCAGTCTTAGCTCACATAACAAATAGTAAATATTTTTTTTTCTGGGGCACATCCTTTACCCCACAGTTCAGAGGGTAATCATTACTTAAACACCAACCAGCTGTGTTTATTCAGACCCTGTGAACAAGGGTGAAGCTGCAACACTGTTGATGCAGGTCAGGATCTCTGGGAAGCTGGTCTGAGATGGAGATTGCAAGAAGTTTTCAGGGAATCCTCTTAGGCTCAACACTTGTATAAAGGGAGAGAAGGAAGGAAGGAGCAGAGGAACACATTGGGCTGCAATGAAGTTGCAACAAGATATTTTGCCCACTCCAGGTACACCACCAGCTAAAGCTGTGTGTCCTTCAGGGTTGGACAGGGGGACCTCCTGTTACACACCTATATTGACCCATCATTGAATGCAGGCTGCTCTGGGAAAGGGGCGTGATCTTGATCAAGGTCACTTCCTTCAGCTGAAGGCAATGCCAGAAAGGACTGAGGGCTAAGAGGTGAGGGCTCTGGGCCGGCATACTCCCAGCCACCGCAGACTTAACCCTTTTTTTATTTTTTAATTTATTTATTTTTGACTGCATTGGGTCTTCGCTGCTGCACGCGGGCTCACTCTAGTCACGGCGAACGGGGGCCACTCTTCGCTGCGGTGCGCGGGCTTCTCATTGCAGTGGCCCCCCTTGTTGCGGAGCATGGGCTCTAGGCGCACGGGCTTCAGTAGTTGTGGCACGCAGGCTCAGTAGTTGTGGCTCGCGGGCTCTGGAGCGCAGGCTCAGTAATTGTGTCACACGGGCCTAGCCGCTCCACTGCATGTGGGATCCTCCTGGGCCAGGGCTCGATCCCGCGTCCCCTGCACTGGTAGGCAGACTCCCAACCACTGTACCACCAGGGAAGCCCAAGACAACCCTTTTAATTCTGAGGGGGCATCTGGATGTGTAGCACAGCATCACTACAATTCCGCCAGCAGAATCATTCAGCGTTTTCATTTCCCACCACGGAAGCAAGGCTTAGTTCATGAACAAATGACCATTTGCATTTCAACCTTTAAAAGAATATTCTATACATTTTGAAAAAATTTATATATATTATATATATATAATCCATATTGAATGAACTGAGTTACAAACATTTTTCTTAATCAAGTAAAGCTACGATCCAGTCCCATGTCTTTTGGCAGATAGATATTTTTCCCTATCTAAAAATCTGTGATTATTCTGTGTTAATTATATTTAAGATTAGTTACATGATATGAGTTCAGTGATGTGAGAAAAAGAAAAGAAAGAAATCCTAGAACAAAATAAAAAAATAAATCCACCAAAATGTTAAATTATTTCTGGGAGATGGTAGTATGAAAGAGATTCCTTTTCTGCTTTACATTGTTTACACTTCTAAATTTTGTAAAATGTACATGTATTATTTTTTAATATTCAAGGAATAATTGTGTATATGTTATGTAGTTGCAAATGAGTTAGTAAAAAAATAAATGCAGTAAAAATGTAGAAGGAAATGCATGAAATCGTTAATGTAAACAACCGGGCATTCTTTATTTCTTTATTTTTCTTTATTTTCAAAAACTTCCATAATGGGTTTACATTGACTTCATTTTCCATTTTGGGGGGAAATTTTTGTCATTTTATAAATTGCAAAAACTATGAAGCTTCTAATGTCACCTCATTAAATATGAGTTTTCCCTTGGTTACTCATAGATATTTTCTATCAAGTTAAAGAAAATTCCTTGCATCTATTGCTTGCTTATTACAAAGTCATTTTTTAAAAAAGAATATTTATGGAGTTATGTTTAAAAAATCAGTGTTTACTGAGATAATGACATGGGTTTTCTTCTTTATAAATCTGATGAATTATATAATAATTTCCTAAAATGGAACCATCCTTGGAATAAATCCCGATAAGCATGGTACATTTTCTTTTAATACACTTCTATATTCAGTTTACTAATGTATTGTTTAGGATTTTAGCATATATATTCAAAGTGGTATATGGTTATCTTTTTGTGTTATACTCACCTAGTTTTGATATCAGACTTTTCTGGACTTGTAGATTGAATTCAGAAATTTTCAGGCTTTTTTGTTCTCCAAAGCTTTAAAAGAATTATTTGTTCCTCCTCCTACACTGTTGGTGGGAATGTAAATTGGTGTGACCACTATGGAGAACAGTATGGAGGTTCTTAAAAAACTAAAAATAGACTTACTGTATGATCCAGCAATCTCACTCTTGGGTATATATCTGGAAAAGACAAAAATTCTAATTTGCACCCCAATGTTCATAACAGCACTATTTATAATAGTCAAGACATGGAAGCAACCTAAATGTCCATCAACAGATGAATGAATAAAGAAGATGTGGTGTAATATAAAATGGAATATTACTCAGCCATAAAAAAGAATGAAATAATACCATTTGCAGCAACATGGATCGACCTAGAGATTATCATGCTAAGTGAAGTAAGGCAGAGAAAGACAAATATCATATGATATCACTTATATGTGGAATTTTAAAATGGATACAAATAAACTTATTTACAAAACAAAAATAGACTCACAAATGTAGGAAACAAACTTATGATTACCAAAGGGGAAGTGGGGAGAGGGATAAATTGGGAATTCGGGATTAACAGATACACACTACTGTATAAAAAATAGATAAACAACAAGGACCTACTGTATAGCACAGGAAACTACATTTAATATCTTGTAATAACCTATCATGGAAAAGAATTTAAAAAAGATATATTATATATATATATATATATATATATATATATATATATATATATATATATATATCTGAATCACTTTGCTGTACACCTGAAACATTGTAAATCAATTATACTTCAATAAAAAAATTACTTGTTCCTTTAAGGCTTGATAACACTGACCTTTAAAACCATCTGAAATAGCCTTTAGTGGGGGTGATAAGCAGTATGAATGAAATGGTCTCATTCTCTACTTCCTTCCATGGTTATTGGTCTACTCAAGGTTTTTACCACTTTGGGGACCTATTTTGGGAATTAACTACCCTCCCCAAAGTATTCATTTAATCTAGAAAACTATGCTGATAGATTTTTGCACAAAATAATCTCATCATTCTAAAAGTCTTCTCAATTTATGGTCCTTTTTAAAATCTTAACATTGTTGATGTTGTCTCTATTTTTCCTTGAATACAATTGCCAGAAGTTTAACACTTTTATCTTCCTTTGGTTTTATTGATCATATATTTTCTAAACTTTTTTTTCCATTTCATTTATTTCTTTCATTTGTATATCCTTCTTGTTGACTCTTATTTGGTTTTCTCTTATAGCAAGCCATAGTTATGGCGGTGACCATACAGGTTTATCCTGTGTCTGAGAGACCCTTTCATACAAGACTATGATTTAACAGGGCACATGGCTGCCCAACTAGAGACTGTATTCCCCAGCTTTGTCTACAGCTCAGTGTGGCTGACATAGTCTGAGGAAAAGTGAAGTGGACTTCTGCCTACCTTCTGCTTTCCCTTTTTCTTCTCTTCTTCCCATTCTCTATATCCCAACCCTCCAGGACTTCTTTGAGTTCTTCCAAGACACTGAGCTCCCTTCTGACCAAGGTTCTCACACCTTTTATTTGCTCTCAGGAATGTTCTTCCCTCTGCCACCCCTCATCTTATTAATAACTCTTCCTCCTTCAGGTTTTAACCCTGAGTCATTCATCTTAAGCAATTGATGCCTCACCCCTAACCACCCCAACTCTAAGGAATCTGGTCAGGTCCCACTGCTACATGGTCCAATTCCACTTTAGTCTTGTCTTTATTTGTTGTGAAATATTTTTTACATTCAAAAATATAATATCTGTAATACATATAATATGAAAATGTTCTTAAAAATCCCCATACACCCCAAATCCAGTTTAACAAAACAGAATTTAACTAATTCCATTTAGGAAGGCACATGGTAACCCAGCTAGAGACTACGTTTTCCAATCTCTGCAATTTGCTGTAGTCATATGATTATGGGTAGTTTTGTAGCACATACATTTCCCTAGATGGTATATTACTTAGTTTTGCATGTGTGTGAATATTATAAAAATGTTGCCATGTTGTCAGTGCTCATCTTTATTGCTTTTGTACTTAGCATTGTGTTTTTGAGATCTTTCTGTGCTAACAGGTAGGGGCACAATTTCATTCATTTTCCAATTATTCTCACTAAGGCTAGTTTAACATCCTATGTCATGACTATACAACCATTTATGCATTTCTTTTTTGCTTATGGACATTTGGCTTGTTTCTAGTTATACACACAAGCACACTTGTGTTTCAAGTGTATTTCATATGTATATTTTATGTGTTTGTATTTATATGAAAATTATGAATTTCACTGTCAAGACTTTTTTTTTTTTTAAATGAGTTGTTCCCAACTCTATTTTTGATTTTTTTTTCATTTGGGAGCTACCAACCCAGGACCATTTTAAATTCATTCCTTTGCCTGGGAGATTTCCAATCACCTAAGTGGAATGATTTTCAGTCCCAATCTTGCATGAAGGTTAAATCATGATTAAAACTTTTCAAGGAAACTTTTTTTTTTCCTTCCACTTAGAGCCAAGACCAAGACACATACATTTCTCTGACATTTCCCTTTGAGGGATTATTTTTTAAGATTATAAAATTCTTGTTATTTGATTTGGAATATCTCACCCATAATTAGATTTCTCCACAGAGAAGGGATTTGGCTTATTGACTGTCATAAGTCTCTAATCTGGTCCATTTTGTAGTTAGCATTGTAATTCCATCCGTCATTTTCATACCGACTGACATTGCATAAGCAGCCTGCTGGCCTTTCCTACCACATTCCTGTAGACACTATCTTAAAACTCTGGCAGTTTTCCAATTTAAATATATGTAAAAATTACACCCTGATCGATTAATTATTACATTTTCAGATGCTACTTATAAGACTTCTATGCAGACCAAAAAAACTGAACACATGAAGACGTAACCTTAACTTTTAGTAGTACAATAAAATGTGCTTTGTTCAATCGAGTTTCCAAAAAAAAAGTACCCCTTTTGATCTTCTACGTTGTGTTTTTTTGTTAATCTGTTTTTATTGATTCAGGTCTATAGTAATATATTCTATTTTAAACATTCTTTCAAAGTTTGAAGCAAAAGGTGAGCAATGAAAAAACATGTAACATCAGATTAGACTTTTGCCATGAATAAAACATCCTATTTTCTGGTCATTAAAAACATTCCAGTGTGGACTGAGAATGGGGGGCGGGAATTAAAGGCATTGAAACACCTGGAGATCAGGCTCAGAGGGGCAGTGACTATGACATATTTGTCTATGTGACACTTAACACCAAGCAGCATTTGAACATTGATTTAAGTCATTAAAGAACTTGGGCTACATGTGGAAGTAGAGAATTTAGACCAATCTGGCTTCACAGACTGGCTCTACTCCTAACTAGCCATGTGGTCATGTGACACGATATTAGACCTTTCAGTTTTCTCCTCTGTAAATGGAGGATAATAATGCTTATCTCAATGAGTATTTATGAAGATTAATTGAAATCGCTTAATACTGAGGATCTAGAACAGGGCCTGGCACACACTGGCCATCAATAATAGTTACATGGCTTCCCCAGTGTAGCAACCAAACCAAATCATTTTTATGAAGAGGAATCAAACAGCCTTCAAAGTACTACAGAGGTTTGATGATGAAGCTTAGATAAATAAGTTTTTAATTTTTATATTTTGCAATTATTGTCATATATATAGAATTTATTAAGCATAAAATTATACATTCACCAACTGACCAAATAAGCACTAAATGTTTCTTCATTTCATAGAGTCAATTTATATATTTCTCTTTGGCAGTAAGCCTTTGGAAAGAAAATAAAATAGCTGGATTCTTACCTAATTTTACTAACATAGAGTCCAATTGGATTAAAAATTTAAATGTTTAAAATTAAAAGATGAAGACATAAACATGTTGGAAGAAAGCAGACATAGATTTTTTAAAATAATTTTTGAGTGAAGACAATTTGGTTATGCAGGACATAAAGTCTAGACACCAAAAATTTATAGATGATAAGTCTGACAACATTAAAAAATGTAAAATTTTTATACAGCATAAATAAAAATCCAAGGTCAAGTAACAAAAGGGGAACATTGTCAACAGCATATGTGATAAGAAAATGGTAACTAATATACAAAGAGCTCATGCAAATAAATAGAAAGTACCAACTTAATTTCAAAATTGGCAAAAATAATATGAATAGACTTCATAAGAATAAATGCAATTGGACAATAATATTTAAGTGAATGCTTATCCACACTCATCATTTTAAAAATGCAACTTCAAACAATGTTATGGCATCTTTCAGCTATTAAAATGTTAGGCTACTCTTATTTTATATTCATAATTTTGATGTCTGTGGTAAAGTAGGCACATCCACTCAATGTTGCTGGGAGTGTAAGTTGCAGGAATTAAATTTGGAATATGTATACCAAAATTTGAAATGTACATATCCACTCCTAGTAATTTATTTACTGAATATCTTGGCATACCAATGCACAGCTCTATGCATTTAAGAATATTCATTGCAGGATTATCTACAGAGATTTTTAAAAAATCCTGGATAAACCTAAATGTTCATGATAGGGAAATAGTAAAGGAAATAAGACTAGTTATATCCTTAACATGGTACACTCTTAGCTGTAAAAAAGAATGGCAGAGAACGATAATGTGCAAATTAGAAATGATTTACATTACTTTGAAGTGGAAAAAGTAAAATATAAATAGTTTTTATTGCAAACTTCCATTTATGCAAAGAAATAAATATAAATGTGGATATAGCATATGTATTAGATATTTTTCTGGAAAAAATTGAGAAAAAAAGGTTGAAAGTAGAATTAGGGATATGAATGTGGAACAGCCGGAAGGAAGGAGTAAGATTTTTTTGCTTAATGCTTTCCTGAACTCTTTGAAAGTTTCTCTGTGCTCTTGTATGTTTTACTTTAATTTAAAAAAATAATGATGTTAATATGATGATAAAAATAAATAAATTGTAAGGAACTAAAATTAAATTAAATGTCATTAGGAGCCAGCAAATAATTTTAGGTGTTGAAAAGCATGTACTATGTGCTCTTAAGAAGGAACTGCCAAAATGACATTCTTGGGGTCAAATGATACATTCATTGATGCTTAATGAGTTTTATTTTCCCCCAGACAAAGCCAAAGGAAGATCAAGAACAGGGACCCACTTTGATTCAGCCCGGAGACGGAGCCGAGCGGTCCTTTATCACATCTCTGGCCACCTGCAAAGAAGAGAAAAGAACAAATTGAAAATAAATAATGTAGGTGGTGTGTGTGTGTGTACACAGTGAATGCTAGACTTTCCCTTGGTGGCAGTGTTTGATTCACAAAAGAAAGCCTCCAATTACGCATTTATTGGCTTTGCTAGATTTTTTTTCCACTTTGGCTTGTGCTTTCCTATAAAAAACAAACTGGAAAAGGTCAGCAGTCACGAGGCATTTCTATAATAAAAATGATTAATCATAGTGTTATCACAGCATAGAATATTATTTCAGTCAGTACAATATGGTACTAGGGACACTGCAAATGGGACTGGTTACATTTTATGAACAAGTTATATTACACATCCATAGTTTGTTGGTTAAAATTTCTCAGATTTAATTTTAGCTCCATCTATTTTGCACTTTATCTAATTTCACTGAATGCTTTCATCCAGGGGGACCATGAACAAATCAAAGTCATTACTTTATTTGGAAAATTTACATTTTATGCAACACAGAGTTGGAAATTTCGCACCTTGGAACTGGGTTTGAAATGACATGCCATATATTATATGGGTTTTTTAAAAGTCACACTCGTAGTAAATTATGGTAGGGCTCCTCTCTGAAACCTGGTGGTTATCTGTCAACTGTGACTATAAAAGGTGACTCTGTAGTGTTTTAAGTGACACACGTCCTCCAGGATTTCACAGTTAATTTTATCATTGGTTCTGAGAACTAAGAGACTTCACTCGGAGATCCAGAGCTCTGTCTGTTTGGTTGTAGATATTCAAAGATGATTTTTCAAATGATGGTAGTGTCATTAATTTGCCTTGCGGAATCTCCAGAACATACAACTTTGGGAGTATATGTGACTATGGGCAGCAGACATCAAGACTCAGGGTCTAACTTGCCAATGAATTTAGAAAAAGTCATATCAAACAACCATTGCTGTTTTGGAATTGATCTAGATCCCGAGGTTCTGGGAGTTAAGGACACAGGAGAGTCTTTGGCATCTCATTGTACACAAAGAGCTTGAGAGTACCTAATCTGACATATGGATGCTTTGCTAAAGCAGTCATGCATCAGACACACAAAGTATCTGCTTACCTGATTTTAGTGAGCAAAGATGCATGAGCCCAGGTGTAGAGCACGATCTGACATGAAAGCGCTGCCAACCTGGTTCTGCTTCAGTGGGATTCCCCTCTGGAAGCCAGACAAGCCATTTCCATCTCTTTGTGCTCCAGGACCATCACTCATGTTTGTGCTGATCTGCCACGCACCACTGTTAAGAGTCACATTCTGTTTAGTTTGTCTTGGCTTAATATAAAGATTTTCTAGGGACACCCGTATGTCACATTGGTTTCCTGAGAGTCCAGGGATAGACTTCAAACCGTGCACACCACTAGATCTCTGAATCCTTCCCCTGGTCCCTCGTTATACCTGCCTTCAGTTACCAAGTCAGCCTTAGTGACAGTAAACAAGTTCTAGGAAGAAACAAAGGTAACCACACCTGGGGTTGATTCTATGAAAGCCAGCCAGCAAAACATCTAAACAAATATTAGTCTGAGATTCTGTAATGCTGAAAGATGACACTCTTCTAGCATTTAGTCCAGAGTCATTTAAATGTACTAAGTATTAGTGAACTTAAAAATGCATTCACAGAACATGCTGTTTTTCCCCTTTTGATTCAACAAAGTACAGAACAGTACTTAAAAATCTTATTTAAAAAATCATAACTCCCACCACTTGGCTAATTTGCTAAATTGCATTTATTTAAGAAGTACAAATATCAGGGTGGAGCATTAAAATAATACATGGTAAGGAAAGGTGTCCAATCAGCACAGTGAATCTGACAATACAGGTAACATCTTATTTCTGAAAAGGAAATGTGGAATCAGGACTGGCCCTGTTCACCATCTCTTTTCAAGGAGAACAGGGCAGAGTGACTAAAGGACAACAGAAAGAGAGAAGAGGGAAGAGGAAACAATGATCTGAATGGTTTACTGGCTAGACTATCAGTCTTTGGGGAATTCTGGATATATTAACATTCATGTGCCCAAAAAAAAGACTTCTTAATGTTTTTGTAGCTCTTTGCTATTTACAAATTCCTTTTGCTGTTATCATATCATTTGATCCTTACAGCAAGCCATTACTAGATATGATTTTTATTCGTTCCAATTTAAAGATGGAAAAGAACGACTTATTTGAGATCTCAAAAGTATAACCAACAGATGTGGGACCCATCCATGAATCTTCTGACTCAAAGCCACGGTGCTTCTGCCCCTACCTTGCTGCTTCTCTGATACAATTCTGTGGAATAGGAATGTATGATTCAACTCAGAACAAATTAGCTCATCAGGCCATTAGCAAGCTCTGAGAATCAGGATGTAACACCCTTTAATCCTGGCTCTAACTTTGCCACATGGTACCTCTTGGAAAAGGTTTTTAATTTCTGGTTTCCTTGATTTGTTACTCTGTCTATTACATGACATTGGGATGATGCAAATGTCTTCAACCCAAAGATCACATGGGAGCCTTGGGAGCTTGAAGGGACAGTGCTTTAGATGCCCACATATGACCAACAGGGTACCGGGCTGGTAGTCATCGAAGGCATGCCTTGCAATTACTCAGCTGTAATGACTGTAGAAACATTTTCCCATCCCTTTGTTCATTTGGATGTTAATTTCAAAGACATGTTGCAAAAATCGTTTAGGAAACAGTTACCTTGATTAGGCTTTGGCCTTAACTACTCTGTTTCAGTTATACATAGCGTAGAGGTTAAACTACTCAAACACCATTGGTACTAAACAATAGGCTTGAAAATTAATAAATAATATATATAACTAACGTCGAGGATGGTTGGTTGTATTATTCTTTAGGCAAACTTCATAGGTTTCAGGGTTATAAATAATACGTCTTTTCCCCCTTACTTGCTAAAAGCACACTTCCCAATTGTAAGAAATTTTCTTCCATTCAAAAGGTTTTTGATAAAACTTTACAAATAGAGAAGCAGGAGGAGAAGCACATCTCTTTTTTTCACTCAGGTGATTGTGTCAGGATGTATGCAGAATTTGAATGAAACACCTTTTAAAATTTAAGTCTAATCTGAGATGTATTGGATTCTCAGTATCTTTTAAAATAATTTAAATAATATATTTTAAGTAGCCTATAAAAATGAAATAGTGTGATTTATTTTCTGATTTGTGGAGATAACTATTACATTGCTGACCTTTTTCATCAGCATCACTAATGCTTCGTATAATCAACATAATTCAATAAAAAAAAATACTTTACTTCTTGAGTTTTCCCAACCTTCACTCCTAGAACTGGCTTCTCCCTCAAATAAAGTAAACATTTCATTTCTGTAACATGATAGAAAAAGACTTATTTGGATAAAAATTGAGATATTCTTCCATGGCTTTTGGTTATGTGTTATCGTAGTAAATATTTGAAAAAAAATCGTATTGGAATCCATCATGTCCTATTGTAAATAGAAGTGCTTGTCAACCTTGAGATTTATACTTATGGACCCCAACTCTCTCTTCTCCGATGCACCAGCCTCAGCTTTGATGAGAAGCCCAACAGGGGTTACTTTCTTCTTCCTTCCTCAGTTTTATGTCATAATCCACCTTTGGAACCTGTTCCTAGAAACCAGAGAATGAGGCAAAGGAGGCAGGTCAAGTCAGGGAATTGAATGGAGCATAGACACGATGGCAGATGGGCATCAAAGAACCATCTGGAAGGAGTGAAGCAGGCCCTCCCTCACCACAAAATCCTGGCTTTATGAGGTGCCCTGTGGGATGAGTGAGACTATTAACAAGAAGTAGAAACGTGTGTTGTAAATGCCTACCAAAGAGAGATGCAAGATAGGAGAGGCATTCATATTAAGGTAGCAGAAATATTTGGGCACTGAGGGTCACCACTAAAGAGCTTGTGTTCCTGATTGCTCTGAACCTTTCTTGAATTTCCAAGTACTTTAGGAATCCCTGAACATATCACATTAATTTGCCCTTCCTTCAATGCCAGAAACAAGAAAACACACTGCGACCTGCAAGTAACAGTATTCAAGAACTTTGAACTGTTCTGTTCATTCAACGTAACTTTCAAATTTAAGTTTCCATTACCTATCTTGTATTTCTCATTAATTGAGGTCAAAGCAAGGTCTGCAAGTATCTGGTCAGAGGCTGTCAAATTGCCACACACGCTATTGTTGGGCCTCCCTTTGTCTCACAGCAATAAAGAGAATTGTTCCTCAATTTGGACTGCTTTCAAAGTGAAGGGCTTTTGCAGTTATAAAAACTCCAGCTATTCTTCTGCATTTAATCAGCTGCACAGTGAACATTGCCTTTCTCCTCCCATGACTTGAATAATAACTGTTAAGTAACTGTTTCTTGCTTTGCCATCTTAACAAGGGCTAGCCAGTGCCAGAATAAATCTATGTCCATCAAGGTTATGAGATTTGGGTTCCCAGCTGGAAACTTCACCAACAACCATAATACAAAATGCAAGTAGTCAGCACAACCTGCTTATAATTTGAAAGACATGTTAACAGCTATTTACAATTGAATTGATCATATAGCTCTAACCTTTTGAGAAAAAAAATGGTACCTTTGCTGTTATTAGAAGTATTTCAGGCCCAATATATTCTTTAGATAATGACTTGTCATCTCAAAACTATAAGTATACGGAATGTCCCCATGACAGTAGGAACATAACTGTATCTTTGTGTTTATAATGTATGTAGGCTTATACTTGCAACTTTGGATGTTTCTAGGTGACATTTTAGGTAGTGATCTTTTTATTCTTCATGAACAAAATCTGGATTAGTCACTTTTTAACACTGGTGACTACACTCTGCATATTCCTGTCACTTATAACAAAGATCTCTGCCCGATTTTAACATACTTAAAAGTCTACTTTTTGCATCACCAACTTCTAAAAGTCACTTGTAAGATGTATTGACATTGTTGGGAGATTGGGATTGACATATATACACTAATAAGTATAAAATGGATAACTAATAAGAACCTGCTGTATAAAAAAATAAATAAAATTCTAAAATTCAAAAAAAAAAATAAAGTTGTGTTGACATTGTATGTATAAATAATTCTCCCCATGTGTTTAAGGCTTTGTGTTCCTTATTTCTAATGTTGTGTTTCTCCCTTCTCTCCTTTTTGTCTTTATCCACAGAATGTTTTTGTAGATAAACCAGCATTTCCGGAGTATAAAGTTTCTGATGCAAAAAAGTCCAAATTCATACTTTTGCATTTTAGCACTTTCAAAGCCGGCTGGGACTGGCTTATTCTATTGGCGACGTTTTATGTTGCCGTGACCGTACCTTACAACGTTTGCTTTATTGGCAATGATGACCTATCGACAACTCGGAGCACAACAGTCAGTGACATTGCAGTGGAGATTCTTTTTATTATAGGTAAGAACCCACGGCTGTTTTCCTCAGAGATTTGCATAGGGGAAGTAAGTGTGTTCCAGATTTTTCTAACATGAATTTGAACTAAGATCCATTTGCATGGGCATGACTCAGCCTCTGATGCAAATTTTGGAGAAGCTCATATTTGGATTTCTGAAAATTGCCTCTTCCAGCTTTCTCACTGTTCCTTTGTTCAAACAGATCTAAACCGATGTTTTTTGTTTCTATCCTTATTTCATCAAAAGTGGGTTGAAAAAGACTTAATGGCTGTTTTGTTTGTGCTCTCAACTTCTATTATGATCTTACCTGTACAGGGTCAGAGATGAGGGTTGGCAAGAACCTATCAGTGGTGTTCTGATAATGGTCCCGTCTTGGGCATGTTTCTTCATGCCCATCGTGCTTTTCCGGCAGTTGATGGTGGTTGCCATAGGTGGCCTAGTTGCAGAAGCAACGGATTACATAAACCTTCTAGTCAATCAGGAGAAACCCTGAGTAACTGATTTTAACGAAAGGAGAGGCCCCAAGGGATGTAAGAATATTTATCTCTAGAATATTTGGAATCTCAGTTGAAGCTGCATCTGCTCCATGTTTGTAAGCCTTCTCCTATTTTCCTGTCTCTTAAAGCTTTGTCTTGTTTAGACCAAGGCCCAGCTCTTGCTTGCTCATTCTAGTTCTCCATGAAGGCTCAGGTTGACCCCCATGTGGAGTTCCTAACCACCATTAGCAATCTGATTCCTGCGTCTTTACCTGGTCATGGTGATGTAGGGTAACATCCTTTTCGTAAAGATGAGAGAATGTTTGGAAAATGTTTTCAAGCAGTAGGTGAACAAGGGAATGAAAAAATGGACCCTAAAAGTTCAAAGAAAAGGAAATAAATAAGTGAGGCAGATCAAAGGTTGTTTCAATGGCAGTGGTACTTTTTTCTCTATGGAGCTGGTACAGCTTTGGATTCTCCAACTGAAGGTCTCACGTGTTTTCTCTGGAAGAGTTTGTATGTTCTTGATGTGGCTTTGGCATCACTGTTAACATTGCACTTCCTGGACACACCCCTCAGACCTATGCTAGGACCCCAACTCCCACCCCAAAGGTGATGACTGTAGTATGTTTAGGCCACTAGATGGCAATGTTGTCTAGTTAGGTAGCTTGGTAAGGCTGCAAACTCAAGGAAACTTATCTTTAATCTTTTTTTTAACTTAAACTATTTTTTATTGGAAAAGTATAACCATAAGGGATATTAAATCACAGTTAAATGGCAAGTAACAACATTCCAGTTTGAAAAAGAATTTAAAATGAAAACTGTACAAGAGGCTTTTCAAGATGGCAGTGTAGGAAAAGCCTGAACTCACCTCCTCCCATGGAAACAGCAAATACACAGCTGTATATGGAACAATTTCCTCTGAAAAAAGGCCTGAAAACTAGCTGAACAGATCCTTCACAACAAAGGATAAAAGGACCACGTGAAGAAGGTAGGAGAGGCAAAGATTCGGTCTCACCAAAAACCCCACTACTTGTGTGGCAACCCACGACCGGAAGGATCTCACACGTATGGAACTTCTTCCTGAGGAGTGAGGGGGTTCATGCCCAACATCAGGGTTGGGGAACCCTTGAGACCTGTACCTGAGAGACAAGCCCCTCAAACATCTGACTTTGAAAGCCAATGGGGCTTACATCCAGAAGTCTCACAGGGCTGTAGGGAACAGAGATTCCACTCTTAAAGGGCTCACTCACAGACTTACTCACCCTGGGACCAAGTGTTCAAGCAGCAGTTTGAAAAGTGCCTAGACCATATGTGAAGGAGGTGTATTAGCTAATATTAATGTGTCTGCTGGAGGGACAGAAGCTGGTGGGGGCTCTCTTCAGAGACTGAGGGACTAGTGGGTGCCAGTTTTGTGCTCTTCTATTTAACTAGTGTTGATGGGCATACCCCACCCCACTAAAGCCACTGGTGCATGCTCCTTGATTGCCTGACTCTGGTGGCCAGGGAAACTTGTGTTTCTGGGCCCCATGGGGCTGAAACAACCAGAGAGACAGTTCTCGGCAGGCCATCACCCCTAGGGCATAGCACAGACAGCACACTGAACATGCTCCAGATCTTCCTGTGAAAAAAAGTCTATTTACCTGTCTTAGAGCTTCAGCCTGAAGGGTAGGCTTCAGGTTTACTACACATCTAGGGACTAAGAAGGTGCCCTCAGGGAACACAGGCTGGTGATGCCTTCTCTGTGCTCTTCCTTGGCCATACTACAGCTCACCAGTACTTCCCAGTGAAGAGCTTATAGACTCACCTGGAACCCTGATTTTTGCAATTGTCACCAGGGGGACACCTCCAAATTGCCTGGTCTAGAGGCCAGTAGGGTTTACAACTGAAGTCTCAGAGGACTGTATATATTTGCATACTTTAAAAGCTGTTGCCTGAGGATCTGACTTCCAGTCAGCCTGAAACTAGGTACTGACTGAGATCCTCCCTTTGGAACATTGACAGGTATTGACACACCCTCAACAACTAGGATCTATCAAGAGCCAATCAGGCTGCTTAGACAATCACAAAGGTTTGAGAGACAACCAAGAGGCAAGGTTGGTTGAACAACAAGGTTCATCTCTTACAAAGGCCTCTCCTTTAGGACTGAAAGGAGAATTCATAGAAACAAACACAGTCAGGCAAAATGAGGAAACATAGGAATATGTTCCAAATGAAAGAACAAGATAAAAACCCAGGGGGGGAAAAAAAAAAAAAAAACCTTAGTGAAATAGAAATAGTAATCAACTAGGTAAAGAGTTCAAAAGAATGGTCATGAAGATCCTCACCAAACTCAGAAAAAAATGGATAAACATAGTGAGAATTTTAACAAAGAGATAGAAAATGTAAGAAGGCACATGACTGAAGAATATAATAGTTGAACTGGAAAATACACTAGAGGGATTCAACAGCAGACTAATTGAAGCAGGAGAAAGAATCGGTGATCTGGAAGACAGGGTAGTGGAACTCACTCAAAGAGAAGAGCAAAAAGAAAAAAAAAAAAATTGTGGCACTGTTTACAATAGCCAGGACATGTAAGCAACCTAAATGTCCATCAACAGATGAATAGATAAAGAAGATGTGGTACATATATACAATGGAATATTACTCAGCCATAAAAAGGAATGAAATTGGGTCATTTGTAGAGACGTGGATGGACCTAGAGTCTGTCATACAGAGTGAAGTAAGTCAGAAAGAAAAAAAACAAATATCATATATTAGCACATATATGTGGAATCTAGAAAAATGGTACAGATGAACCTATTTGCAGGGCAGGAGTAGAGATGCAGACATAGAAAACGAACATGTGGACATGGGGGGAAGGGGAGTGAGACAAATTGGGAGATTAGGATTGACATATACACACTACCATGTGTAAAATTGATAGCTAGTGGGAACCTGCTATATAGCCCAGGGAGCTCAGCTCAGTGCTCTGTGATGACCTAGATGGGTAGGATGGAGGGGTTGGGAGGGAGGTCCAAGAGGGAGGGGATATAGGTATACATATAGCTGATTCACTTCATTGTACAGCAGAAATTAACACAACATTGTAAAGCAACTATACCTAAATAAATAAATAAGTGGAAATAGCTTAAGCGATCTATGGGACAACATCAAGCAAAATAACATTTGCATTATAGAGGGTTCAGAAGGAGACGAAAAAGAGAAAGGGACAGAAAACTTATTTGAAGAAATAATGGCTAAAAACTTTATTAACTGGGGAAGGGAATAGACATCCAGATTCCAATCCAGAGAATTCCAAAAAGATGAACCCCAAAAGATCCATACCAAGGCACATTATAATTAAAATGTCAAAAGTTAAAGAGAGAATCTTAAAAGCAGCAGGAGTAAAATGACTTCTTGTGCACAAGGGCAGCCCCATAAGATTATAAGCAGATTTTTCAGGAGAAACTTTACAGGCCAGAGGGGAGTAACACAATATATTCAAAGTGCTGAAAGGGGAAAACCTCCAACCAAGAGTAATCTACCCAGTGAGATTGTCATCCAAAATCAAAGGAGAGAGAAACAGTTTTCCAGACAAGCAAAAGCTAAAGTTCACACCACTAAAATGACTCTATAAGAAATGTTAAAGGGACCTCTAAAGGTACTAATTAGTAACAAACAAAAAAAAAAGAAAGTAAACATTTTATCAGTAAAGGTAAATATTTATAGTAAAGGTAGTATCTAGGCATTTATAAAGCTGTTATAAAGGTTAAAAGATAAAAGTAGTAAAAATAGCTATATGTACAATAATTAAGGAATACACAAAATAAAAAGATGTAAATTATGACATCAAAAAGAGAAAACATGGAGGGGTAGTAAAAATATGGAGTTTTAGAATGTACTCAAATTTACCTTGCTATCAACTTAAAATAGGCTGTTATTTATATATAGGCTGTCATATGTGAGTATTATGGTAATCACAAAGCAAAAGCCTGTAGTAGATACCCAAATGATAATGAGAAAGGAATCTAACCATAACAGCAAAGAAGACCACCAAAGCACAAGGGAGGAGAACAAGAGAAGAAGAAAAAAACAGAGAAGAACTACAAAACAGTCAAAAATCAATTAACAAAACAGCAATAAGTACATACCTATCAATAATTACTTTACATGTTCATGGATTAAATCTTCCAATCAAAAGACATAGAGTGGCTGAATGGATAGATAAACAAGACCCATCTACATGCTGCCTATAAGAAACTCATTTTAGATGTAAGAACACACACAGACTGAAAGTGAAGGGATGGAAAAGTTGTTTCACACAAATGGAAACCAAAAGAAAGTTGGGGTATCTATACTAGACAAAATAGACTTTAAAACAAAGATGGTGGGCTTCCCTGGTAGCACAGTGGTTAAGAATCCACCTGCCAATGTAGGGGACATGGGTTCGAGCCCTGGTCCGGGAGGATCCCACATGCTGTGGAGCAACTAAGCCCATGCACCACAACTACTGAAGCCTGCGCATCTGGAGCCTGTGCTCCACAACAGGAGAAACCACCGCAATGAGAAACCTGCACACTTCAATGAAGAGTGGTCCCCACTCACCACAACAGAAGAAAAAGTCTGCACACAGCAAAAAAGGCCCAAAAATAAATAATAAATAAAAAAATAAATTAAAAAAATATATATAAAATAAAACAAAGATGGTAATAAGAGACAAAGACAGGTATTACATAATGAGAAAGGGATAAATCCAACAAGACAATATAACATTTGTAAATATTTATGCACCCAACGTAGGAGCACCTAAATATACAAAGCAAATATTAACAGACCTAAAGGGAGAAATAGACAGCAATACCATAATACTAGGGAACTTTAATATCCCACATACATCAATGGATAGATCATTCAGAAGAAAATCAATAAGGAAGCATTGGCCTTAATACATTAGATCAGATGCAATGAATACATATATACAGAACATTCCATCCAAAAGTAGCAGAATACACATTCTTCTCAAGTGCACATGCAATATTTTCCAGGAGAGATCATATGTTAGGCCACATAACAAGTCTCAATAAATTAAAGATGATTGAATTCATATGAAGCCTTTTTTTCTGACCACATGGTATGAAACTAGAAATCAATTACAAGAAAAATACTGGGGAAATCTCAAATATGTGGAGAGTAAACAAATGCTACTGAACAATAAAAGGGTAAATGAGGCAATCCAAGGTGACATTTTAAAATACCTTGAGACAAATAAAAATGAAAATACAACATACCAGAATCTATTGAATGCAACAAAAACAGTTTCAAGAGGGAAGGAAGTTCATAGTGATTCAAGCTTACTTCTAGAAACAGAAGAATCTCAAATAAACAACCTAACTTTACACCCCAAAAAAACTAGAAAAAGAACAAACAAAGCCCAATGTTAGAAAAAGGAAGAAAATAATAAACATTAGAGAAGAAATAAATGAAGTAGAGACTAAAAAGACAATGGAAAAGATCAATAAAACTAGGAGCTGGGTCTTTGAAAAGATAAGCAAAATTGACAAACCATTAGCTAGATTCGGTAAAAGAAAAAAAGAAGAGAGAGAAACTCAAATAAAACCAGAAATGAAACAGGAGAAGATACAACTGATACCAAAGAAATACAAAGGGTCATAAGGTACTACTATGAACAATTATATGCCAAAAAATTGGCTAACCTAGAAGAAGTGGATAAATTTCTAGAAACATACAATCTTCCAAGACTGAATTATGAAGAAATAGAAAACCTGAATAGACAATTTACTAGTAAGGAGATTGAGTCAGTAATCAAAAACCATCCAACAAACAAAATCCAGGACCAAATGGCTTCACTGGTGAATTCTACCAAGCACTCAAAGAAGATTTAATACCTATATTTCTCAAACTCTTACCAAAAATTGAACTCATTCTATGAGGCCAGCATTACCCTAATACAGAAACAGACCAGGGCACCACACACACAAAACAAAGAAAATTATAGACAAATATTCCTTACAAACATAGATGTAAAAATCCTCAACAAAATATCAGCAAAGCAAATTCAACAATACATTATAAGGATCATACACCATGACCAAGTGGGATTTATTTCAGGGATGTAAGAACAATTCAACATCTGAAAAACAATCACCGTGATACACTCCATTAACAAAATGAAGGATAAAAATCATATGATGGTCACAACAGATGCAGAAAGAGCACTGGAAAAAAGCTAATATTCATTATGATAAAAACTCTTAACAAAGTGGGTATAGAGGGAATGTACCTCAACCTAATAAAGGCCATATATGATAAGCCCATCATAGTATGTTAGCTAAAGCTTTTCCTCTAAGATCAGGAACAAGACAAGAAAACCCATTCTAGCCACTATTTTTCAACATAATATTAGAAGTCCTAGCCAGAGCAATTAGGCAAGAAAAGGTAATAAAAGTCATCCAAATTGGAAATGAAGATGTAAAACTTTCATTATTTGCACATGACATAATTTTGTATGTAGAAAAATCTTAAAGACCCCACCAAAAAACTATTAGAACGAATAAATTAATTTGGGAAGGCTGTGGGGTACAAAATCAAATTACAAAAATCTGTTCCATTTTTATACACTAACAGTGAACTATCAGAAAGAGAAATTAAGAAAACAATTCCACTTACAATTGCATAAAAAAGAATAAAATACCAAGGAATAAATTTAACCAAGGAGGTAAAAGACCTGTACACTGAAATCTATGAGACGTTGATGTGAGAAATTGAAGACACAAATAAATCAAAAGATATTCTATGCTCAAGGATCAGAAGACTTAATATTGTTTAAATGTCCATATTGCCCAATCAATCTACAGATTCAATACAACCTCTATCAAAATTCCAAGGGCATCTTTCATAGAAAAGAATATACAATCCTAAAATGTGTACAGAACCACAAAAACCCTGAATAGCTAAAGCAATCTTGAGTAAAAAGAACAAAGCTAGAGCTATAATGCTCCCAGATTTCAAACTATGTTACAAAGCCATAGTAATCAAAACAGTATAAAACATTATAAAACACACAAAGATCAAAAAGACAGACACATAGGTCAATGGAACAGAATAGAGAGCCCAGAAATAAATTCACACATATATGATCAATTAATTTTCAATAAAGAGGGCAAGAATAGTCAATGCACAAAGGACAGTCTCTTCAATAAATGGTGTTAGGAAAACTGGACAATCCCATGCAAAATTATGAAAATAGACTACTATCTTATACCATGCACAAAAATTAACTCAAATTGATTAAAGAGTTGAATGTAAGGCCTGAAACCATAAAACTCTTAGAAGAAAACATGGGCAATGAACTCCTTGACATCAGTCTTGATAAAGACTTTTTGCATCAGACACCAAAGTCAAGGGCAACAAAAGCAAGAGTAAACAAGTAGGACTACATCAAACCAAAAAACTTCTGCACAGTGAAGGAAACCATCAAAAAAATAAAAAATAAAAGGGCAACCTAATGAATGGGAGAAGATATTTGCAAATCATATATCAATAGGAGGTTAATATCCAAAATATATGGAGAACCCATACAACTCAATAATAGAAAAACAAGCAATCTGATTAAAAATTGAGCAGAGGATATGAACAGACATTTTCCATCACTAATCATCGGGGAAATGCAAATCAAAACCACACTTGTTAGGATGGTTATTATCAAAAAGACAAGACAAGAAATAAGTATTGGTGAGGATGTGGAGAAAAGGGAACCTCATTCACTGTTGGTGGGAATGTAAACTGGTGCAGCCACTATGAAAAACAGTATGGAGGTTCTTCAAAAAATTAAAAATAGAACTACTATAAATTCCAGCAATTCCACTTCCTGGTACTTATCTGAAGAAATCAAAACGACTAATTCAAAAAGATATATGTACCTCTATGTTCGTTGCAGCATTATTTACAATATCCAAGATACAGAAACAACCTAAGTTTCCATGGATGGGTGAATGGATGAAAAAAGTTGTTGTGTATACAGTCAACCCTCCATATCTGTGGGTTCCACATCTGCAAATTCAACCAACTGTGGATGAAAAACACATGAGAAAAAAAGTTTTTAGAACTTTCCATGAAGCAGAATTTGAATTTGTCACACACCAGCAACCGTTTACATCACATTTACATTGTACTTACAACTATTTGCACAACACTTACCTTATATTAGTTATTGTAAGTAATCTAGAGATGATTTAAAGTATATGTGAGGATATGTGTAGGCTATATGCAAATACTATGCCATTTTATATGAGACGTGAGCACCTGCAGATTTTGGTATCCTTGGGGATCCTGGAACCAATCCCCTACAAATACCGAGGGGCAACTGTTTATACAGTGGTTTATACTCAGCCATAAAAAAATGACATATTGCTATTTGCAAAAACATGGCTAGATCTTGAGGGTATTGCACCATGGAAAACCAAACCAATAGATAGAGAACAGATCAGTGGTTGCCATAGAGGGAGTATTGGGAGGTGGACACAATGTGTGAAGGGGTCAAGAGTTACAAACTTTCAGTTATAAAATTAAAAGGTCATGGGGATCTAATGTACAGCATGGTGAGTACAGTCAATAATACTGTACTGCATATTTGAAAGGTGCCAAGAGAGTAGATCTTAGAAGTTCTTATCACAAGGAAAAAATTTGTGTAACTTTGTATGGTGACAGATGGTAACTAGATTTTTTGTGGTGATCATTTCACAGTATATACAAATATCAAATCATTATGTTGTATATCTGAAACTAATATAATGTTATATGTCAATTATACCTCAATTAACAAAGAAGAAAGGGAAAATCATAGAAAAGGGGTGTGTCCATATGCCAGTCCATTGTTTTTATTTATTTATTTATTTTGATAACATTCTTTTTTTTTTTTTTTTTTTTACAGTGGGTCCTTGGTTATCTGTTTTAAATATAGCAGTGTGTACATGTCAATCCCAAGCTCCCAGTCTATCCCTCCCTCACACCCTTGCCCCCTGGTAACCATAAGTTCATTCTCTTAAGTCCGTGAGTCTGTTTCTGTTTTGTAAATAAGTTCATTTGTATCATTTTTTTTAGATTCCACATGTAAGCGTGATATCATATGATATTTGTCTTTCTCTGTCTGACTTACTTCACTTAGTATGACCATCTCCAGGTCTATCCATGTTGCTGCAAATGGCATTGTTTCATTCTTTTTAATGGCTGAGTAATATTCCATTATATATCTATACCACATCTTTTTTAATCCATTCATCTGTTGATGGACACTTAGGTTGCTTCCATGTTTTGGCTATTGTAAACAATGCTGCAATGAACATTGGGGTGCATGTATCCTTTCTGAACCATGTTTTTCTCTAGATATATGCCCAAGAGTGGGATTGCTAGATCTTAAGGTAGCTCTATTTTTAGTTTTTTAAGGAACCTTCATGCTGTTCTCCATAGTGGCTGTAACAATTTACGTTCTGTTAGTTTTATATCATTTTACTTTGCTAACCTTTGATGCCTTCTGCCACCCACCCAAGACAGACATAAATTAGGACTCTAAAAAGGCTCCTCATGACCTTGTCAAAGTTCTCATGAACTTGGGCAATCATTCAACATACCTAAGCCTGCGTATCTGCTTAACGAGTAATTATTATCATTATTATTTTTTTCAACTCTGTCATAGAGACAAGGTTATATCTTGGAACTTTATTTCCCACTTTTCCTGGTTCTTAGATATTGGACGTTTCTAGGGCTTAGAAGCCATTTCTGGTACTACCTATTCATTGACAGATGATGACTTGTTTACACTCAGGAGAACTGACACCTGTGAGAAAGATATAAGGTGGGTTTTTTTCTTTCTTTTAGGCTGATTTCCTCTGCTAAACTAATAGAGTCTGGCTTGCCCCTCTGAGAGTTGCCCCTAAATCTTCTGCTGTTCTTTCTTACTGCCATTTCTACTATGCTCCAGGCAGCAAGATGTTTTTCTAGGTAAAAAATACCCATCTCTTACTAGTTCCATGACAAAAGAATGGAAACTCCACTCCTGTTTTTATGCAGTTTAGCTTCTACAAAGATGACTTTATAATTTGGTATTTGGGTTTGCCAACAGTTTAAGTATAACTCCTGTCTGGATTCCCTAGTTAACTGACTTATTTTTATAAGCACTAAAAACTTCTCTGCTCTTCTACTGTTATCCTCCTGCTCTTTCTTCTAAATGTAGAGGAGTTTAAACTCCTCTACATTTTATTATAACATATTTGGAAAAATAATTTAAACTAACCTTTCTCAAAGTATGTTTCCCAGAACTTTTATACTATGAAATATTTCACAAAGGTGGCCTAAAAATGACCACTGAGAAAGAAGTCAAAATATAAGGAATAAAAAAATGTATTGCCTCTAACAATGTATTTTTATGATACTAAGACAGTGTTTATACCATTTAAAATTTATTAAATTGGTATGTGCAATAAAACCCATATGTATATTTAACATTGTTTATATTCTATTTATAGAATAGTGTATTCTATTCTCTAAGTTGGCATCTTATAGTCAACTGGGTCAGAATTGTTAAGAAGTAGTTTAACAAGAGGTTTGGGAAGGTTATGTTTTCATATAGCAACAGGTATAGGTTATTTGTACCACTCTATACAAATGAGATTATTTTCTAAATGGGGAAAAATTAAATGTTCCATGAAAAATAAATACATAGTCAAAATGAAAGTTGGGAGGTACTATATCTCTTTAGGAGATTTATAATGTACTTTAGCATTATAAATCTTCTGAGAAATTCAGTGATAAAGGAATCTGTTTAACTGTGATTAATCCAGCATCTCCTAAAGTTATTTTTACCTCTCAGCTCATTCTTCTCTGACCACTCAGTAACCCTCTTTTGGGAAGACTGACTCAAAAACAATCTTCCCTGATAGGTTCACCATAAAGAAAGCATCTGAGTGTAATTATGCTTGTCAGAATATAAATATGAATGGTGAGCTTGAATCTCTCCTAACTACTCTCTTCCTCTTCAGATAAATTGTTCATAAGCCACATTGGTCCTTTAGGATCAATAGGGCACAAGGCTTGGCTGTAAGTTACAAAGTGGTTATAAAATTACTTTTAGTTTGAAAACCATCATGTATAACTTAGTTGCTGATTCAAAGCCTTACAAACTTAAAATGAGAAGTGACCTACTGGTAATTTATCTAATTCAGTCTCTCTTACTTTATAGGTGAGAAACTGAGCCCTAGTGCCAAAAGCCCCATAACTAACGGATGGCAGACTCAGGTCTCCTGGTTGTTAGATCGGGTTTCTGAAGAGTTTATAATCATGATGCCATTTTCTGAAAAATTCCACTCAACTTGCTTTCCTTTATTAATAGCAATGAAGCAGAAAATTAGAGAAAGAATACCAACTTCCTTCTCTTTTTTTCCATGAATGAAGAAATTAATAGTTTGAATGTCTGAAATCTTGGTTGTAAAACTTCCCCATTTCCTAACAACCCAAAGAACCCAATTTTGTGCAGGCAACAGTATGCCCAGGCCCAGGGAATTAATGATGAGTATTCTAAGCCAGGGGGAATTCCCTTCCCCTTAGCTGTTTCAGGAGCAGGGGTGAGTATGTGACCGATTCTGTCCTTTAAGAAATAGATTGTTTCTGTGGGGCTTCTTGGAAATCACTTTTCCCCTGAAAAAAAGAAGAGAGACATGTGAGGGAAAAAATATTCGTGTCCCTATTCCTTCATTTCCTCCCGTGATGTGTGAATGGAAGAATATGTTGTGTGTGACTACTGCAGTCATCCTTAATTATTAGGAGAGATATAGGAAAGACATGGATGGCAGAGCAGGAAGCTGAAATTTTGCACCTCTGAACTCTTTGCCAAGTGATATAATAAAGCTCCTATTATTAGAACCACTGGCAATTGGATATTCTGTTACTGATAACTCTCTCACTCTAAAAATAAAAAATAAATTACAACGCTATTATCCATGACCCCTTGTACTGGACAATTTCAGAAATTCTAAGATATATCTGTTCCAAAGAAATAGAATGCTCTTTCTTCTGACCTGTCATTTCACTGTGAGCCTATCTAGCAGGTGGTTTGCACGTACTTCTTATCTGCTGCTATAACCACAAAGGCTTAGAAGTATAGGCTACGCCATAAATCTATAACTCTGATTGACTTGGTCTCTCTAAGAAGTCCTCAGAAAGCTACAAGGTCAAAGGAAACAAGGTATGCATGCAACTGAACTTTCTGTTTATTCTGCATTTACCTTAGTCATAAAAGGACAGTTGACAGTTGTGTGAGGTAAAGGGCAATCCTACACTGTGTAGTCCTGTCCAGGTCTGAACATCTAACATCCTCACCCACTAACCACCAGCAGGGCTCCCCAATTATTATGACAATGCCAAACACCCCATGCATATCCGAAAGGCATTTTTTTCTCAATGTTATATGTTTAAGGTTATACTCTGTTGATTTAGGTAGCTCCAGTTCATTGGCTCGCAGTGGGAACAGTATCACACGTAGCGACCATTTTAGAAATACGCGGGTTTGACCTTAATTCATTAATCATCACAACCATCATTTGGTATTTATTTAGTGCTTTTAGATCACCATTTACATATTTTCAAATGATTTTACCCCCAACTAATGAACAGAATTCCTGTAAGTGCCATATTTCTTATGAGCATATATCTATATTTTCATCATTTCTGATTATTTTATTTCTTTCTCCTTTTGTCTGCAGTTCTTTGTTAACCAATGCTTCTGTTCACCTACATGTCACCAAATTTTGCTATCTCAGACTATTTATTTCTTCATATCGTTTAGTTTTAATTATAACCTTGTGACATAATTAAGGCAGGTCAATCTGTTTATACATAAGAAGGAAAGGGGGAAAAACAATAAGGAATTTATTCAAGATCTAGCTAATTGCTGACCAAGCCTGGATTAAAACCCATTTGTAAAATGGGAAAAATAGTAGCATTATTGTGAGGATTTAGTGAGGTAATTGTATCAAGAAATCACTCACTGTTCAGTCAGTAGTGATGAGTATTCTCAATAATGTCACCAAGCCCATATTTCCTTGGTTTGTTTTAATACTATTTTCAGAAAATCAGGACTCTAATACATACTGAAAATCCAGCTAATCATGACAATAAAGTAGACCAGAATATTCCACATCCTTAGCTTTCAGGAACACAGGTATCTGGGGAATCATTTACCACTTAAAGGGTATGAGTCTTTATAACTTCTCCTACAGACTTGGCTCAGCATCCTTTTAGAAAAACCGAGAGAAGATCTCAAATACTATCACCTTACAACCTAAGTCAAGCATCCTTAATCTGCAGTGCTGTGGTCTGGCATGCATCAAATGATTCCCAAACAATATTAAAGGCAATTATTCCCGTGTCTTTTTCCATCCAGTCTTTCATCAGCACTTCTAGGAACAAGGAACTGAACTGATCTGCATTTCAGCCCCTCTTCCTTTTTCCTGCCCAGCTCTGATGAGGCCTGAGAGCAAAAGCTGGGCTTCCAGTTATACCGTCGAGAAGGAAGATATTAGCTAAAGCCTTAATCCCCAGCTTTAGAGTGACTGACTTGTCTATACAACAACTTTATAATTTTACTGGATCTGTGTTCAGTTTCTAATAGTATTTTTAAATACATGTTTGCTTTGTAAAACTTCTCCCCAAATCCCCTGTTTGTTGTGCACAATCTTTATAAATATGTCTTTTTTTCGATTTAATGTAGAACCAAGGAATAAGTTTCTTATCTCATTCAACTCCAGTTCATTACTCTCCAGTAGAAACCCAAGCCTCAAAGGAAGTACTTTAATTCTTTCAGCATTCTTGAGTATCTTTTTCTGTTAAGGGAATATAAATAAATCTCAGTGGTGGAACCTGAAAGAGTATAGACATTTTACTGCTATTTTATTGTACAAGCAAACCCCAACTTACACTCATTTTCCTGAAAAGTGCAAAGATGTCATTTCCCCCTTTAGTTAAATGCCTTAAAAGTAAAGGTACAGACTTTGATACTGGAGGGAAAGACTTTGAAGAATAAATAAAGTTGAAATTTCATGGTGATGATGGAATTACAATAAATTTTACCACTGAATGATTTGGGCATCCTGGTATTCCTGGACTACATATTTAGAAGGTTTGGTTATTTGGCACCCATTTATCTCTTAGCATTTGAGTCCTTCCCTCCCATCGTCTCTCCCTCTGTCAGTCCCATTCTTCCTGTTAGTCTCATCCTGCCTTTCAAACATAGGGTGGCAACGAAAGTCCACACAGCCATACATCCCCATATATACATACCTGCAGCCCCATAACCCAAAGCCATAAGTATGTTGAGTTATCCCATTTAGCCATTCACACTGATCTTGGATGGAGTCATAGGGTCTCTAACAGTAACTCAAGATGACATTCATAGCCAGGGCTCAGGTTTGACCCTTGTCCCACGCGGCCATTCGAACCCAACTACAAGAGTATTAACAGTGCCTACATTCACAGATAACATATTTGGAGTATCAGATAAATGAAATGTATTGTACTGAACATTAACCATTGGCTAGAAATGAATCAGGGCCCATTTGACTACTAATTTCTGCTGAATATCTCTAAGCCTGAGGATATAGCAATAATTAAACCAAAAAAAGAAAATTACCCTACCCCTTCAGATTCCCAGAGAAGTATACCATATCCAGTGTCTTACCTCAAAACTGGAGAGATTTTATATGTCAGAATGCCTTGGGGGAAAAAAGAAAGCACACTGAAAAGTAAGGTACTACTTTTTCAATTTCATCACTGTTATTAGGAGTTCCAAAATAAGTTGGCTTAAAAATATCTACTTAAGCACTTAAACAAAAACTAAAATTGCATTTATTTTACAAATAAACTATATTTCAATTATTGCTTCTTTAAGCTTTTCACATGAAGTGCTTTGATAAATCAACTATTGATATGTGACCATTGTATTTTCCTTAACCATGTGAAAGTGCAAAACAGAGTGCTTCTTCATTTGATTGGTTCAAAAATAGCAATTCATATTTTCCTTAGGCTAGAATAATAAGTTTATGTTTCATTATTAAAAGTACTTTATTCACCATCATTTTCTATTAGACACGTAGAGTTTTGGAAATATTCTGACCATTCTTTGCTATAAACAAAATCATCTGCAATGACAATGTTCTAACAATAACAATATTTTGTTCTACAAAAAAATTAGACTTTCAAGACATTTTCTTTTGATTAGTTTAATTTCTCCTCTGTGGATATATTATGCTAAGTATATAAACTTTAAAATAGAAACAGTGAAGAGAAACAAATGGTCTTCAGACACACCCATTCCAATACAACCACTCCAACATTAAAGCTTTCTGGTTGCTGTTTTCTCTGTTTTTTTTCACATGGTTGTAATCATAGTCTACACAAATTTTGGTGCCCCTTTTTTCACATAAAATTTTAATATAAATGTTTCTCTGTGCTTTATAAATATTTATAAACATTGAGTAGTTGCATGATATTCCATCATGTAAGTGAACTATTCTTTGTACTTAACTGTGTCTTAGTTGTTACATATTTAGAAAGATTTTTATTTTTTGCCCCTCAAATAAAAAATTGTAATGGACATCTGTGTGAAAAATATACTCATTCACTAACAAATCTATATTGAATGCCCATTGTTTGTCATGCACTGTTTTAGATGTTGATAGAGTGGTGAAACGAATTTATATTCTAATAGGAGACAAACAGGAAAGAAAACAAATAAGTACGATATATAGCATGTCAGAAAGTGGTGAGTGGCATGGAGAAAAATAAATCAGAGAAGGGGGAAGGAATGGGCTGCAATTTTAAGTGAAGTGGTCAGGAAAGTGACTTCAGAAATGACATTTAGATAAAGACAGAAGAGAATCAAGGAACAAATGTACGTCTTGATGAACATTCCAAGCAAAGAGAGTATCAAATGCAAAAGACCCTACTCCTGTGGTTAGAATTATCTTAAGGAGTAGAATTGTTGGGCCAAAACTATTAATATACGCAGTTTATAACACATTTTTTATTTTTTAATTACGTTTTCCTTAGAGCATTTTTTGGTAGTAAAACTCTAGTTGGAATGCAATTTTTTCATGCTCATATTTTTTTACAGTAGTAGCCCTTGTGAGAAGTTCTAGGTGCATATTTCTTTCTGAATTTTTAAAATACTTTATAGTCATTTAATAGAGTAATTCAGACAAAATAATTTATCCATATTGTATTATTGTTCTTTATTCCTTTTTTTCTTGGGAGATTAGATATACATGAAAAATAGAGCTGTATTTGCCTGACAAATATAAAACTTATTTCACAATGTACCTGAATTATTTTTAAATCTGAAACATTTGTGAGATGGCAAACGTGGAGGAAAATTGTCTTAGCACACATCCAAGAAGGATGCTGCCTGTGACTTCCAGATTACTGTAAATAGACTATGAGAACGAGCACGAGATCATAAAATATGAAACAATAGTGCTTGTTTTGAACGAGGTAAGGAAATTAAGAATGGAATATTACTAAAGTTAGAAACCCAAAAGAAAATGGTGAGTTCTTGATTTAGAAACTTATTGCAGAGAAATGAGGTTTTTTTTCCATTTGCCTCTTACACAAACGTGAACTCTGCTATGTCATTCTCAACCCACTTTTTCAAGTATGTTTTCTTGCAGTATATAAAAAAGATTGACGTTCTCTAAGTAAAAATGGCCTTATTTATGTGGCTTATATTTCCCATTTCAATTCATGCACTTAGCATTTGCCATTGGAATAATCTTTACTCCCATTACCCCCATTGTTTTAAGATAAATACACAAATAATTTAGAAAACCAAATACACATTGAATATATTGAGAAGTTGTTTAAAGATTTTAAATACTTGAAAACATTATGGTCACCTGGGCCTAGGTTTAATTCACTATGTATTATTAAATTGATTAAATATTCGTTGGGGATCAATATAATGTCACCCAAGTGATTGCGCATGGCAGTTCCTCATCAGAGCATACAAGGCCCTTCACCGTCTAGACCCTGCATCTCTATCCTTTGACCTATCACCGCATGCTCCTCTTTTTTGTGGCTCCAGCCACATCAGACAACTTGCAGTCCCTCAGCTGTGTCATTCCTCACATTCTTTGTATTTTCACATTCTCTGTATTTTCTACTCTCAGAAAAAAATGGCAGGACATCTGCTTAGCTCCTCTTTACCCAAGCAGATTCTCCTTATTCTTTTTTTTTTTTTAATTCTTTTTAATCAGTCATCAATTTTATACACATCACTGTATACATGTCAATCCCAATCACCCAATTCAGCACACCACCATCCCCACCCCACCGCAGTTTTCCCCCCTTGGTGTCCATACGTTTGTTCTCTACATCTGTGTCTCAACTTCTGCCCTGCAAACCGGTTCATCTGTACCATTTTTCTAGGTTCCACATACATGCGTTAATATACGATATTTGTTTTTCTCTTTCTGACTTACTTCACTCTGTATGACAGTCTCTAGATCCATCCACGTCTCAACAAATGACTCAATTTCGTTCTTTTTTATGGCTGAGTAATATTCCATTGTATATATGTACCACAACTTCTTTATCCATTCGTCTGTTGATGGGCATTTAGGTTGCTTCCATGACCTGGCTATTGTAAATAGTGCTGCAATGAACATTGGGGTGCATGTGTCTTTTTGAATTACGGTTTTCTCTGGGTATATGCCCAGTAGTGGGATTGCTTGGTCATATGGTAATTCTATTTTTAGTTTTTTAAGGAACCTCCATATTGTTCTCCATATTGGCTGTATCAATTTACATTCCCGCCAACAGTGCAAGAGGGTTCCCTTTTCTCCACACCCTCTCCAGCATTTGTTGTTTGTAGATTTTCTGATGATGCCCATTCTAACTGGTGTGAGGTGATACCTCATAGTAGTTTTGACTTGCATTTCTCTAATAATTAGGGATGTTGAGCATCTTTTCATGTGCTTCGTGGCCATCTGTATGTCTTCTCTGGAGAAATGTGTATTTAGGTCTTCTGTCCATTTTTGGATTGGGTTGTTTGTTTCTTTAATACTGAGCTGAATGAGCTGTTTATATATTTTGGAGATTAATCTTTTGTCCGTTGATTCGTTTGCAAATATTTTCTCCCATTCTGAGGGTTGTCTTTTCGTCTTGTTTATGGTTTCCTTTGCTGTGCAAAAGCTTTGAAGTTTCATTAGGTCCCATTTGTTTATTTTTGTTTTTATTTCCATTACTCTAGGAGGTGGATCAAAAAAGATCTTGCTGTGATTTATGTCAAAGAGTGTTCTTCCTATGTTTTCCTCTAAGAGTTTTATAGTGTCCAGTCTTACATTTAGGTCTCAAATCCATTTTGAGTTTATTTTTGTGTATGGTGTTAGGGAGTATTCTAATTTCATTCTTTTACATGTAGCTGTCCAGTTTTCCCAGCACCACTTATTGAAGAGACTGTCTTTTCTCCATTGTATATCCTTGCCTCCTTTGTCACAGATTAGTTGACCATAGGTGCATGGGTTTATCTCTGGGCTTTCTATCCTGTTCCACTGATCTATATGTCTGTTTTTGTGCCAGTACCATACTGTCTTGATTACTGTAGCTTTGTAGTATAGTCTGAAGTCAGGGAGTCTCCTTCCTCCAGCTCCGTTTTTTTCCCTCAAGACTGCTTTGGCTATTCGGGGTCTTTTGTGGCTCCATACAAATTTTAAGATGATTTGTTCTAGTTCCGTAAAAAATGCCATTGGTAATTTGATAGGGATTGCATTGAATCTGTAGACTGCTTTGGGTAGTATAGTCATTTTCACAATATTGATTCTTCCAATCCAAGAACATGGTATAGCTCTCCATCTGTTGCTATCATCTTTAATTTCTTTCATCAGTGTCTTATAGTTTTCTGCATACAGGTCTTTTGTCTCCCTAGGTAGGTTTATACCTAGGTATTTTATTCTTTTTGTTGCAATGGTAAATGGGAGTGTTTCCATAATTTCTCTTTCAGATTTTTCATCATTAGTGTATAGGAATGCAAGAGATTTCTGTGCATTAATTTTGTATCCTGCAACTTTACCAAATTCATTGATTAGCTCTAGTAGTTTTCTGGTGGCATTTTTAGGATTCTCTATGTATGGTATCATGTCATCTGCAAACAGTGACAGTCTTACTTCTTCTTTTCCAATTTGTATTCCTTTTATTTCTTTTTCTTCTCTGATTGCCGTGGCTAGGACTTCCAAAACTATGTTGAATAATAGTGGTGAGAGTGGACATCCTTGTCTCATTCCTGATCTTAGAGGAAATGCTTTCCATTTTCCACCATTGAGAATGATGTTTGCTGTGGGTTTGTCGTATATGGCCTTTATTATGTTGAGGTAGGTTCCCTCTATGCTCACTTTCTGGAGAGTTTTTATCATAAATGGGAGTTGAATTTTGTCAAAAGCTTTTTCTGCATCTATTGAGATGATCATATGGTTTTTCTTCTTCAATTTGTTAATATGGTGTATCACCTTGATTGATTTGCATATATTGAAGAATCCTTGCATCCCTGGGATAAATCCTACTTGATCGTGGTGTATGATCCTTTTAATGTGTGTTGTTGGGTTCTGTTTGCTAGTATTTTGTTGAGGATTTTTGCATCTATATTCATCAGTGATATTGGTCTGTAATTTTCTTTTTTTGTAGTATCTTTGCCTGGTTTTGGTATCAGGGTGATCATGGCCTCACAGAATGAGTTTGGGAGTTTTCCTTCCTCCAGAATATTTTGGAAGAGTTTGAGAAGGGTGTATGTTAGCTCCTCTCTAAATGTTTGATAGAATTCACCTGTGAAGCCATCTGTTCCTGGACTTTTGTTTGTTGGAAAGTTTTTAATCACAGTTTCAATTTCATTGCTTGTGATTGGTCTGTTCATATTTTCTGTTTCTTCCTGGTTCAGTCTTGGAAGGTTATACCTTTCTAAGAATTTGTCCATTTCTTCCAAGTTGTCCATTTTATTGGCATAGAGTTGCTTGATGATGCTTGAGAGACATAGAGTCTCTTAGGATGCTTTGTATTTCTGCGGTGTCTGTTGTAACTTCTCCTTTTTCATTTCTGATTTTATTGATTTGAGTCCTCTCCCTCTTTTTCTTGATGAGTCTGGCTAATGGCTTATCAATTTTATTTATCTTCTCAAAGAACCAGCTTTTAGTTTTATTGATCTTTGTTATTGTTTTCTTTGTTTCTATTTCATTTATTTCCGCTCTGATCTTTATGATTTCTTTCCTTCTACTAACTTTGGGTTTTGTTTGTTCTTCTTTCTCTAGTTTCTTTAGGTGTAAGGTTAGATTGTTTACTTGAGATTTTTCTTGTTTCCTGAGGTAGGCTTGTATAGCTATAAACTTCCCTCTTAGAACTGCTTTTGCTTCATCCCATAGGTTTTAGGTCATCGTGTTTTCATTGTCATTTGTCTCTAGGTATTTTTTGATTTCCTCTTTGATTTCTTCAGTGATCCCTTGGTTATTTTGTAACATATTGTTTAGCCTCCATGTGTTTGTGTTTTTTACGTTTTTTTCCCTGTACTTCATTTCTAATCTCATAGCGTTGTGGTCAGAAAACATGCTTGATATGATTTCAATTTTCTTAAATTTACTGAGGCTTGATTTGTGACCCAAGATGTGATCTATCCTGGAGAATGTTCCGTGCGCACTTGAGAAGAACGTGTAATCTGCTGTTTTTGGATGGAATGTCCTATAAATATCAATTAAATCTATCTGGTCTATTGTGTCATTTAAAGCTTCTGTTTCCTTATTTATTTTCATTCTGGATGATTTGTCCATTGGTGTAAGTGAGGTGTTAAAGTCCCCCACTATTATTGTGTTACTGTCGATTTCCTCTTTTATAGCTGTTAGCAGTTGCCTTATGTATTGAGGTGCTCCTATGTTGGGTGCATATATATATTTATAATTGTTATATCTTCTTCTTGGATTGATCCCTTGATCATTATGTAGTGTCCTTCCTTGTCTCTTGTAACATTCTTTATTTTAAAGTCTATTTTATCAGATATGAGTATAGCTACTCCAGCTTTCTTTTGATTTCCATTTGCATGGAATATCTTTTTCCATCCCCTCACTTTCAGTTTGTATGTGTCCCTAGGTCTAAAGTGGGTCTCTTGTAGACAGCATATATATGGGTCTTGTTTTTGTATCCATTCAGCAAGCCTGTGTCTTTTGGTTGGAGCATTTAATCTATTCACGTTTAAGGTAATTATTGATATGTATGTTCCTATGACCATTTTCTTAATTGGTTTGGGTTTGTTTTTGTAGGTCCTTTTCTTCTCTTGTGTTTCCCACTTAGAGAAGTTCCTTTAGCATTTGTTGTAGAGCTGGTTTGATGGTGGTGAATTCTCTTAGCTTTTGCTTGTCTGTAAAGCTTTTGATTTCTCCATCAAATCTAAATGAGATCCTTGCTGGGTAGAGTAATCTTGGTTGTAGGTTCTTCCCTTTCATCACTTTAAGTATATCATGCCACTCCCTTCTGGCTTGTAGAGTTTCTGCTGAGAAATCAGCTATTAACCTTATGGGAGTTCCCTTGTATGTTATTTGTCATTTTTCCCTTGCTGCTTTCAATAATTTTTCTTTGTCTTTAATTTTTGCCAATTTGATTACTATGTGTCTCAGCGTGTTTCTCCTTGGGTTTATCCTGTATGGGACTCTCTGCACTTCCTGGACTTGGGTGGCTATTTCCTTTCCCATGTTAGGGAAGTTTTTGACTATAATCTCCTCAAATATTTTCTCTAGTCCTTTCTCTCTCTCTTCTCCTTCTGGGACCCCTGTAATGCGAATGTTGTTGCATTTAATGTTGTCCCAGAGGTCTCTTAGTCTGTCTTCATTTCTTTTCATTCTTTTTTCTTTATTCTGTTCCACAGCAGTGAATTCCACCATTCTGTCTTCCACGTCACTTATCCGTTCTTCTGCCTCAGTTACTCTGCTATTGATTTCTTCTAGTGTAGTTTTCATTTCAGTTATTGTATTGGTCATCTCTGTTTGTTTGTTCTTTAATTCTTCTAGGTCTTTGTTAATCATTTCTTGCATCTTCTGGATCTTTGCCTCCATTCTTATTCCGAGGTCCTGGATCATCTTCACTATCATTATTCTGAATTCTTTTTCTGGCAGGTTGCCTATCTCCACTTCATTTAGTTCTTTTTCTAGGGTTTTTTCTTGTTCCTTCATCTGGTATATAGCCCTCTGCCTTTTCATCTTGTCTATCTTTCTGTGAATGTGGTTTTTGTTCCACAGGCTGCAGGATTGTAGTTTTTCTTGCTTCTGCTGTCTGCCCTCTGGTGGTTGAGGCTATCTAAGAGGTTTGATGGGAGGTTCTGGTGGTGGGTAGAGCTGACTGTTGCTTTGGCGGTCAGAGCTCAGTAAAACTTTAATCCACTTGACTGCTGATGGGTGGGGCTGGGTTCCCTCCCTACTGGTTGTTTTGCCTGAGGCAACCCAACACTGGAGCCTACGTGGGCTCTTTGGTGGGGCTAATGACAGACTCTGGGAGGGCTCACACCAAGGAGTACTTCCCAGAACTTCTGCTGCCAGTGTCCTTGTCCCCATGGTGAAACAGAGCCACCCCCCACCTCTGCAGGAGACCTTCAAACACTAGCAGGTAGGTGTGGTTCAGTCTCCCCCAGGGTCACTGCTCCTTCCCCTGGGTCCCGATGCCCACACTAGTTTGTGTGCGCCCTCCATGAGTGGGGTCTCTGCTTCCCCCAGTCCTGTCGAAGTCCTGCAATCAATTCCCACTAGGCTTCAAAGTATGATTCTCTATGAATTCCTCCTCCCGTTGCCGGACCCCCAGATTGGGAAGCCTGACGTGGAGCTCAGAACCTTCACTCCAGTGGGTGGACTTCTGTGGTATAAGTGTTCGCCAGTCTGTGAGTCACCCACCCACCAGTTATGGGATTTGATTTTACTCTGATTGTGCCCCTCCTACCATCTCATTGTGGCTTCTCCTTTGTCTTTGGATGTGGGGTGTCTTTTTTGGTGAGTTCCAGTGTCTTCCTGTCGATGACTGTCCAGCAGCTAGTTGTGATTCTGGTGTTCTCACAAGAGGGAGTGAGAGCACGTCCTTCTACTCCACCATCTTGGTTTCTCTCTCTCAGATTCTCCTTATTCTTGAAATATCATCTTTGACCTCTTCTACAAAGTCTTCTTATCTCTTCTTATACCTGTCACCATGACTCTGGGTTAGATTTCCCTTCTGCACTACTTAAGTGGTGTTCCTTGCCCATTCTTTAACCCTGTATCATAACTGTCTATTTCTCTCCTCCCACGCACATACTATAAATACACTATGAGCTCTGGGAGGATATGAACTGGATAATATATATGTTTCTCTAGTTCCTCCAACTATTACAGTATCTGACCCATAGTAGGCAGTAAACTATTGTTTACCTACTTCTGTAGTTCAGAAAAACAAAATATGAAATGTAGCTCATTGAGTTGAATAGCCTTGTTTCCAAGGGCAAGCCTGCATGACTTTCTTTGAATGGCCTCACAGGAAACTTTTTATTTTTAAACGGTATAAACCACCTTGGAATTACTAATCCTTGGCAAGTCAGTACCATTAAGCCAACAGCAGGTAGCTTGGGAAATTGCACAAGCTTTGGCACCCTGCCCAGCCCCTTGCAAATAGAACAAGAACTTGTTAAGACCCTTCAAATGGTGCACTTGAGTGAGTGTGGGATGAGGGCAGCAATTCTAAAAGCTAGGTGTTAGGTTGCCATCTCTCTCTGGATGAAACCCTAGGAGGGAGATCTATGGACATGCAGAGAAGCAAGGAGATGCAATAGCCTTGACTCGGCCGGACATACTGACCACCAGAAAATTTAAACTCTTTTCTGTCAATCAACTAATAAGAACTATTTAAAGGCAGGCCTAATATAAACCTGATACCATGATCTGGGTGATGAAAAGTGTACTGAAAAACTTGAAGGCATTCTCCCTGTATTTGAGAAGCTTATACAGTAATTGGGGAGATTTGCCTACGTGTGAAAAACTCTTAGCAGACAGTAATAAGAGCAGTGGCAGCCCTGCTCCAAGCTGTGTAGTACGATACCAGGACTGCGGGAAAGACATCTATGCTGTATTTTGAAACAGATGTAGAACTGGTCCATATTAGTTATGGAATGTGAAGGTGTGATCAGAGGAGAAAAGTTGATAGGAAAGTGGGAGAGACTATGAGGTCTGAACGTCTGGAATGAGGATGGACTTACCAAGGTGGCAACAAGAAATAAGCTATGCTTGTGGTTATTCACTGGAGGGAAGTAAAGTTGGCCACCCCTAAATGTGTTCCTTTGGCATGCAGAAGAAACAGAAGACTCAGGAAGTTATTTTTTTCACCTCTCCCTTAACTGTCTAAAAGAATTAAGATAGAGAGCCTATTCCAGGAAGGAGAACTATCACCAGAGAGATCTATAGTATAATATGAACTAGGTGTGTAGACAGGGAGGAACCTAACAAAGTCTGTTTGTTAAAATTTCTCTGTGTCCTATTGTTTCTACATGTCCCAGCAAACATTTGTTTACCAAACATCTGCTCTTTTTTCATCTTCCTGTGAATTACATTCCTTCTCTTTGAAGTCCCAGACCCCTGCCCTCCTTTCTTTAGTCCAGAATGAAATATATACATCATTTTGCCTGTCTTTGGACTCTTCCATGTTTATACAGAGTCCCTGTATGTATATATATAATTACATTTGATTTTCTCCTGCTAATCTTTCTTATGTCATTTTAACTATTCAACCAGTTAAAGGAACCAAGAAGGGAAAAGGAAAATTTCAGCCTTCCTGATATCACCCATTCATAATTCTGTCTAAGCCTAGCTTTCCAAGCAAAATGAGATTTATTGCTAGAGTGCAATGTTTGAAGAACCCTAACATGAATAAGGTCATTGGATAAAGATCATAATCGTAGAAGTGGAATTCAGCATAAAGACACTGGATTGCTGGTGTCTGGTGTACAGTAACTGTTCTGTAAGTTTATGTTGAATGTTTGAAAGTGAGCGTGACTGGAAGTTGACTACTATAGGAAAGAAGTAAAGTAAAGAAGACTATGAGTCACTTGTGCTGAATCAGATATTGGCCTGGACAAAACAGGTGGTCTCACTAAGACAAATGAAAGATGTTAAGTCTGATTCTTAAAATTACTGGTACTTCATTTCTATAGAAAATATTAGAAGATTTAAAACATATTTATTGACATTATCTCATTTAAAACTTAGAACAACCCTTTAAGGAGGCAGAAGTTGCAAAGAGCTACTTCCTGTTTTTCCTGTCTCACAATACTTTTAAAGCTGATCTTATGTATGATAGTATAATTAAGAATGAAATTCGATAGTAATACTTATTCCAGTTTATAAATAAAGAAACTGAAGCTCAAAGAGGTTAAGTCACTTTAAAAGTCACTTTGCAGCACTATTTACAATAGCCAGGACATGGAAGCAACCTAAGTGTCCATTGATAGATGAATGGATAAAGAAGATGTGGCACATATATACAATGGACTATTACTCAGCCATAAAAAGAAACGAAATTGAGTTATTTGTAGTGAGGTGGATGGACTTAAGAGTCTGTCATACAGAGTGAAGTAAGTCAGAAAGAGAAAAATACTGTATGCAAACACATATATATGGAATCTAAAAAAAAAAAAATAAAAGGTTCTGATGAACCTAGGGGCAGGACAGGAATAAAGACGCAGAGGTAGAGAATGGACTTGAGGATACAGGGAAGGGGAAGGGGAAGCTGGGACGAAATGAGAGAATAGCATTGACATATATACACTACCAAATGTAAAATAGATAGCTAGTGGGAAGCAGCTGCATCGCAGGGAGATCAGTTCGGTGCTTTGTGACCACCTAGAAGGGTGGGATAGGGAGGGTGGAAGGGAGACATAAGAGAGGGGATATGGGGATATATGTATACGTATAGCTGATTCACTTTGTTATACAGCAGAAACTAACACACCATTGTAAAGCAATTATACTCCAATAACAATGTTTAAAAAAAAAAGATCACACAGCTAGTGAATGATCAAGCAGAAATGAAAAAAACAAAAAAGGAAATACAAAGGGAAATGAGGAGTAAACATACTTTGAATAGTAGATTTAATAAAAATATTTTTGTTTATTTTATTTAATGTTTGTAACAAGTCCTCAGAAGTGTTTTCCAATCACCAGTAGACTCTTGTTTGTCAAATGGTGCTTGTTGGTCTTTTTCTGACTAGATCTCTTTCCAAGCCCTCTGGATGTTTCATGAGAGCATAATAGTCTAAGGACAGTTGTAGCAATAAAAGAACTTCTTCTATTTATCGGGCATACTTATGCTAAAGAATTATTTATTCTTTATCTGAATTTCAAAGGTAACTGGCTGTCCTGTATTTAATTTGTTAAAGCTGGCAAGTTAACACAGGGGTGACCTCAATGGATCATATTAATGCCTTGGCTTTAGCAAGCCCACCAGGAGGTTGAATGCTCAGGAGCAGGTGCATGAAGGGTTTGTATTGAAATGATGCTGACCTGTTTTTGACTAGGGATTGCAAAAGAAAAACTACTGCTAAGGAGTACTGCCATCCTTAGTAGAGGCTGGAGAACTGGGTGAGTCTTTGTCCATAATGATAAAAAGTCACGTTTTGATTGGACAGTTAAGACCAGCCACTAAAGCACTGCTTCTTGGGACTGGGAACTGTTAAATTACTAAGTTAATGGAAGGAGAGAGTTGTGGGCTTTGCTTTGTGTATCAGTTTGATTTAACAGGATGTTATAACAAAAACTGCAACAATAACTCAGTGGCTTATGGGATGTAGAAATTTATTCTCTCTCACCTAATGCTCTTCTGAGTGTATTGAAGGCTAGTAGTGGGGAGCAGAGGCGAGTGGTTCCCTTACATAGTCATTTAACAACTGAGACTGACAGTGGCTCTACCATATTTAGTAGATGGCTTCTAAGGTCACTTCATTCTTTATTCCAGCCAGAAAAACAGAAAAGCAAAGAGCATGAAAAAGCTAATATACACAATTTTATTGGACAGAGTATAAAATTTGCACACAACTCTTCTGTTTGCAAGAGCTTAGCTACGTGACCACACTAGTTGCAAAGGGACCTCAGAATGTCATCCAGCTACAATTCTATTACTCTGGAGAAAGGGGCATGTGAATTTTGGTGAACAGCTGTATTTTGCATTATACCCTATAGGTGCATTACAGGGCTTTTAGATTGAGGGAACAAGAGCGAAGAAAAGCAAGGGGCTATGTTAAATATTAGAGGCAATGACATACTTTAAGGGTGTCTCACATTCCTTTGGGTGTAATTTTGACTCTATGCAAATGACCTTTTACTCACCTAGCTCAGATCCTAATATCAACATAATATGCAAATTTTCTACCTGAAAAATAAATATATATGCTATTTCTCCACAGTCATTTATTAATAGCTTTGCTGTTGCATATTTTGAATGCATTTCAAATGCCGTGTATGACAAAACACCAAGCCAGTTCTTCCCAAGTGGTGAGGTCTTCTAATAAGCAAAGGTAATAATTTACATGGTCATTAAAGTTACCCCATAAAAGAAAAGTAGGGGGAAGAATAGTGAACAGCTATGGAGGGTGATATTTGATCAGATCAGCCCGTGTCTTGGACATCTTTATTAAGATATTACAAATGAATTCTTATCATCAAGAGATGTATTTTCATGACAGGTTGAAAATCTGAACTTGCAGAAAAAGTGAAAAGTCTGATAACAATTGAAATATACAGAAGGCATGGCCAATAGCAATCTAGAAGCAAGTTGAGGGTCAGCTGTGTTTGAATCTCCCTAATAGCAAAGGATGCATTCCTGCTTCTATTTAAATATGTTCAGAAGAGCATCAGTACTGCTGGACATTCAAATGCTAAAACAGCAAATAGCGTTAGCTTGGGTAATAGAAATCATCAAAACCACTCAAAGTCTAGTAACATGCTAGTGACAGCCAAATACCACATTTGCATTACTCAGTTGTTTAAGTGATGCCTCAAAAAACAACTTCTCAGAATAAAACCGTAGGTTTACAGTTTGTGGCAGTGTTCAGTCCTGAGTAACATGAATTTTGTAGGACCTTCTTACGCTAGCCCCAATAAAGACACGTGGTTTGCCGATATTGCTAGAAAAATAGCAGTAAAACAATCTCAGTATAATAAAAGATTAATTTGAGGACAAGACCTTTCCTGAGTACATGAGATCACTTTTAACAAATAGATGTGTTTTTGTAAAATTTTATTCATTTTTACACCAAAACCCACTACCCTATAAGTAGAAAACAAGTAGAAATAAGTAATTAAAATAAGTTGAAAATATAATAAGTAGAAAAACATAGGGTTCGTGGGTTTTGAGAGTTAATGTTTTGTTCTCTCTGGAATATCACTAAGAAACTCTGGAGACTATGTTTTCATTATATAAACAGAAACAGGAGCAGTTTCTTCCCTCCCCTCCAGAAATACCATACAATAAGTGTAAAGGATAAACTTTGTAAGAACGTAAAAAAGCATTCAGTGTGAAATACGAACAAATAAAATAACTGGAGGCTCATTTCTTTTAAGGCTCCAGCTCTATTTGGTAGCCCTGTTGACACTGTATATTTCCAAACCATAGTTAAACCCCTGAAGCACATCTTCTGTCCTGACTCTGACTATATAACCAGCTGCATCCTGGAATTAACTGGCTCTGGAATTCCTCCTGCCCCATTCCAATACTGCTCTGTCTTGTTGAGTTCCAGTGTGATTATTTAGTGTTAGTTCTGCTTGCCTTGTGATTTCCTTTCTTGGCTTTGGTGATCCAGTTACCACGATGAATTCTTGCACTTTAAAGGCCTCGTGATAGTGACTTGACTTGTCATTATATTACCGAACTCAGGTTCTGTTGCTCACCGCTCAAAAGCCAATAATTTGAGAGGCAAGTGGCAATAGAAGGGAAAGATGCTTTCATCAGAATAGCCGGCCACCTGGGGCAAAGGTGGACTCGTGTCCTGAGACCAACTCTGAGCGTTCTGCTGAGCCAGGATAATGTTTAAAGGGAAAAAGGGAGAATGATCTCAGTGAATCATCAAGTCAGGATGTTGGGTTCTGTATCATTCTCCATTGGGTGCAAACTAGATGACTCTTTCTTCAGATGTTATCTTGCCTATGTGATCCACCTGCAGAATTGCTAAGGGGGCTGCTGAGGATAGAGAGCTAGTCATTCTTTAACTGCTTAATTCTTCGTTCTTCTTTTTATCTAGGAAAAGAATCAACAGCTTAGGCAAGGCATGGTGGGCATTCAGGAGAGCATAGGTCAGGAGTTAGGTTAGATTGCCTAGTGATCTCTTTTCTATAATTAGGTTCTTTTATGGTTAGAGGGGAAGAGAAATGGGCAAACAGGAAAGGGGCAAAAGAGCTGCTTTCAGCTGGGCTACACTCTGTACTCAAACAGCCCTGAGGGAGAATTAATAAAACAGACACCATTTTACTTTCCAGCTTTCCCTTTGATTTCAGTGACCTGGAATATGACACGACAAGAGCAAAGAATTACTCGGTGCCGTAACTTTGGCATTTTTGCCTGGGCCTACTCATACATTACTGAAAGCAGATGGGTGTGGCTTGATAGTATTGATCTTTTTGTGATTTTACTCTTCACAATGACTAAAAATAGACGGAATTATAGAAACCACAAGTGGAAAAGCAATTCCGGCATAACACAAATGTAATTTCTATTGATGGCATTCCTAAAAATAACTATGAAATCATCATGTGCTTAAGTGAGAATCTATTTTTCTCATCATCAGGCATGGTTCCATTATTTCAAATACTTCAAATTTGATATTTAAAATTCAAATATTTCAAATAAAAATCCATTTAGTCTTTTTTAGTGTAACTTCATATTTGTGACTACTCAACTTATGCTTTAAAAGTCAAATATATTAGTCATATTTTGAATGCTATTGAGAGTCCTTAAAATATAGCTTGAACACATCTGTTTCTGACTCTACTGGAAAAGCTAGGATCTAACAGATAGGCAAGTCATTGGAGCAAAATATACAGACCAGAAACAGATCTGCACATATATGATCTCCTGATTTATGACAAAAATGTCACTGAAATGCTTTGGAAATTATAATGTTTTCTAAAATGGTGCTGGGTCAGTTGAATATATTTTCCACCGGGAAAATATGAATCTTGACTCCTGTATCACACCACATACAAAATCAATTGCAGATGGATTGTAGACAAAATGTGAAAGTTAAAAAATAACATTCCTAGAAGACATCAAGTGGAATATCTTAATTACCTTGGCAAAGGCACCGATTACTTAAACAGAACACAATTCATAATCAGGACATATAATAACAATTCCTACAGATCAGTAAAAGAAAAGGGAGGGAAACATATTTCAGTAGACAAAAGTCCTGTACCAAAACTTCATGAAAGAGGATACCCAATGTGCAGTTAGTATGTGCTCGATATCATGAGGAAAATGAAAATAATTTCACCACCACTAGAATGGCAAAAAAAAGACAAATTATTACCAAGGTAGCAGGAAGATACGGAGCAACCTGAAATTTCATACACTGTATGTAAAAATGTAAGTTAGTACAGTCTCTCTGTTAAACTTTTTGCCACCGTACTAAAGTAAAATACACAATTACTTTATGACTCAGAAATTTGACTCATAGAATCAACAGACACACCTATACTTGTACAAGGAAAGATATAAGTATTGTGTGCATGCATATATATTTATGTATTTATGTATGTATGCATGTATGTATGTATTTCTAAGAGCATTAACTGTAATAGCCTAAATTAGAAACAACCCAAATCAAATTTTCAGCAACAATAAAATTAAGAAATGAATTTCTTTATAGTTATACAACAATAAAAAACAGTAAACAAGTAAACATGGTACCATGGTACCAAACTGATGAAAATCACATATGCAATGTCTAGTGAAAGAATTTATATACAAGAGTACCTACTATGTGATTCCTTTTATACAGAGTTCCCAACTAATTAAGCAAAACTATTCTATGATAATTGGGACAACAGTGACTTTGGGAGGGATTAATGACTGGATGGGATCATGGAAGTCTTCTAGGGTTCTGGTTCTAGTTATATCTCTATCCATGTTGATGGCAAAGATGGTCAACTTTGGGAAAATTCATCAAGCCATCCATTTAACACCAGTGTATTTTACAGTACATATGTAATTCTTGAAATAAGACATTTTTAAATATGTTGAACAATTGAACATATGGCAACCTATAGTCAAAATGCTGTATTTTTTATGACTCTAAAAATTACCTAAATTTCAAAATAGTTAATATATGTAATTAAGCCCTATCACATAGCAAGAATTTAATAAATTTACCTGTTATCATTTTTATTATTATTATTTTATTGTCATTTTAATGCCATTATAGTATTTGTGCCATAATTATGTATCTATAAAGTAACAATAAAAATAATAGTATGAATACATCAGGCAATGGCAGTAGCACTACTGGTAGGAATAACAGGAGAGACAACTAATACCTGCTCAGTGGTCATAGGAATGTCTGTCAGGATGGACAAGGGTTTTCTGTGGTAACAAGCAAGCTCAAACTCTCGAAGGTTTGTGCCTCCCTCATAATAAATGCTTGTTGTGAATCAGCTGTGAGCTCTGAGACCTGTAGTCACTTGGAATCCCAGGCTGATAGAGGCCGCATCTTGTCACGTGCTTCCGTGATCATCAAGGCAGGGAGAAGAAAATGTGAAGAATTGCATACAAGCTCTCAAAACTTTGCCCAGAGGTCGAAAGCCAGAAAGATTTGGCAAATAACACTAAAGACTATCACAAATACTAAGGATATTCTTTTCCTCAAATATGAAAATGAATATGAAAGTCCTAAGTAAAATGTGAAATGTTATGCAACTATAAAAGCTCTCATTATTTAATCTAAAATTTTTCTCTCTAATGAGGATATATGTGTTGGATTTCACACTGGGGCAAGCACTAATTGTATTAACATTTTTTTTTTAACGTGTTTATTGGAGTATAATTCCTTTACAATGGTGTGTTAGTTTCTGCTGTATAACAAAGTGACTCAGCTATACATATACACATATCCCCATATCTCCTCCCTCTTGCGTCTCCCTCCCACCCTTCCTATCCCACCCCTCTAGGTGGTCACAAAACACGGAGCCAATCTACCTGTGCTATGCTGCTGCTTCCCACTAGCTATTTTACATTTGGTAGTGTATATATGTCCATGCCACTCTCTCACTTTGTCCCAGCTTACCCTTCCCCCTCCCCGTATCCTCAAGTCCATTCTCTATGTCTGCGTCTTTATTCCTGTCCTGCCCCTAGGTTCATCAGAAACTTTTCTTTTTTCTTTTTAGATTCCATATATATGTGTGTTAGCATACGATATTTGTTTTTCTCTTTCTGACTTACTTTGTATGATAGTGTCTAGGTCCATCTACCTCACTACAAATAACTCAATTTCATTTCTTTTTATAGCTGAGTAATATTGCATTGTATACATGTGCCACATATTCTTTATCCATTCATCTGATGATGGACACTTAGGTTGCTTCCATGTCTTGGCTATTGTAAATAGAGCTGAAATGAACATTGTGGTACATGACTCTTTTTGAATTATGGTTTTCTCAGGGTATATGCCCAGTAGTGGGATTGCTGGGTCATACGGTAGTTCTATTTTTAGTTTTTTAAGGAACCTCCATACTGTTCTCCATAGTGGCTATATCAGTTTACATTCCCACCAACAGCGCAAGAGGGTTCCCTTTTCTCCACACCCTCTCCAGCATTTATTGTCTCTAGATTTTTTGATGATGGCCATTCTGACTGGTGTGAGGTGATATCTCATTGTAGTTTTGATTTGCATTTCTCTAATGATTAGTGATGTTAAGCATCCTTTCATGTGTTTGTTGGCAATCTGTATATCTTCTTTGGAGAAATGTCTATTTAGGTTTTCTGTCCATTTTTGGATTGGGTTGTTTGTTTATTTGATATTGAGCTGCATGAGCTGCTTGTATATTTTGTAGATACATCGTTTGTCAGTTGCTTCATTTGCAAATATTTTCTCCCATTCTAAAGGTTGTCTTTTCATCTTGTTTATGGTTTCCTTTGCTGTGCAAAAGCTTTTAAGTTTCATTAGGTCCCATTTGTTTATTTTTGTTTTTATTTCCATTTCTCTAGGAGGTGGGTAAAAAGATCTTGCTGTGATTTATGTCATAGAGTGTTCTGCCTATGTTTTCCTCTAAGAGTTTTAGAGTGTCTGACCTTACATTTAGGTCTTTAATCCATTTTGCATTTATTTTTGTGTATGGTGTTAGGGAGTGTTCTAATTTCATTCTTTTTCATGGAGCTGTCCAGTTTTCCCAGCACCACTTATTGAAGAGGTTGTCTTTTTGCCATTGTATATTCTTGCCTCCTTTATCAAAAATAAGGTGACCATATGTGTGTGGGTTTATTGCTGGGCTTTCTATCCTGTTCCATTGATCTATATTTCTGTTTTTGTGCCAGTACCATACTGTCTTGATTACTGTAGCTTTGTAGTGTAGTCTGAAGTCCAGGAGCCTGATTCCTCCAGCTCCATTTTTCTTTCTCAAGATTGCTTTGGCTATTCATGGTCTTTTGTGTTCCCATACAAATTGTGAAATTTTTTGTTCTAGTTCTGTGAAAAATGCCATTGGTAGCTTGATAGGGATTGCATTGAATCTGTAGATTGCTTTGGGTAGTATAGTCATTTTCACTATGTTGATCCTTCCAATCCAAGAACATGGTGTATCTCTCCATCTGTTTGTGTCATCTTTAATTTCTTTCATCAGTGTCTTATAATTTTCTGCATACAGGTCTTTTGTCTCCTTAGGTAATTTTATTCCTAGGTATTTTATTGTTTTTGTTGCAATGGTAAACGGGAGTGTTTTCTTAAATTCTCTTTCAGATTTTTCATCATTAGTGTATAGGAATGCAAGAGATTTCTGTGCATTAATTTTGTATCCTGCTACTTTACCAAATTCGTTGATTAGCTCTAGTAGTTTTCTGGTAGCATCTTTAGGATTCTCTGTGTATAGGATCATGTAATCGGCAAATAGTGACAGCTTTACTTCTTTTCCAATTTGGATTTCTTTTATTTCTTTTTCTTCTCTGATTGCTGTGGCTAAAATTTCCAAAACTATGTTGAATAATAGTGGTGCAAGTGGACAACCTTGTCTTGCTCCTGATCTTAGTGAAAATGGTTTCAGTTTTTGACCATTGAGAATGATGTTGTCTGTGTGTTTGTCATATATGGCCTTTATTATGTTGAGGTAAGTTCCCTCTATGCCTACTTTCTGGAGGGTTTTTATCATAAATGGGTGTTGAATTTTGTTGAAAGATTTTTCTGCATCTATTGAGATGATCATATGGTTTTTCTCCTTAAATTTGTTAATATGGTGTATCACATTGATTGACTTGTGTATATTGAAGAATCCTTGCATTCCTGGGATAAACCCCACATGATCATGGTGTATGATCCTTTTAATGTGCTGTTGGATTCTGTTTGCTAGTATTTTGTTGAGGATTTTTGCATCTATGTTCATCAGTGATATTGGCCTGTACTTTCCTTTCTTTGTGACATCTTTGTCTGGTTTTGGTATCAGGGTGATGGTGACTTCATAGAATGAGTTTGGGAGTGTTCCTACCTCTGCTATATTTTGGATGAGTTTGAGAAGGATAGGTGTTAGCTCTTCTCTAAATGTTTGATAGAATTCACCTGTGAAGCCATCTGGTCCTGAGTTTTTGTTTGTTGGAAAATTTTTAATCACAGTCTCAATTTCAATGCTTGTGATTGATCTGTTTATATTTTCTATTTCTTCCTGGTTCCGTCTCAGAAGGTTGTGCTTTTCTAAGAATTTGTCCATTTCTACCAGGTTGTCCAGTTTATTGTCATATAGTTGCTTGTAGTAATCTCTCATGATCCTTTGTATTTCTGCAGTGTCAGTTGTTACTTCTCCGTTTTCATTTCTTATCCTATTGATTTGAGTCTTCCCCCTTTTTTTCTTGATGAGTCTGGCTAATGGTTTATCAATTTTGTTTATCTTCTCAAACAACCAGCTTTTGGTTTTATGGATCTTTACTATTGTTTCTTTCATTTCTTTTTCATTTATTTCTGATCTGATCTTTATGATTTCTTTCCCTCTGATAACTTTGGGGTTTTTTTGTTTTTCTTTCTATGATTGGTTTAGCTGTAAGGTTAGATTGTTTATTTGAGATATTTCTTGTTTCTTGAGGTAGGATTGTATTGCTATAAACTTCCCTCTTAGAACTGCTTTTGCTGCATCCCATAGGTTTTGGGTCATCGTGTTTTCATTGTCATTTGTTTCTAGGTATTTTTTGATTTCCCCTTTGATTTCTTCAGTGATCACTTCGTTATTAAGTAGTGTATTGTGTAGCCTCCATGAGTTTGTATTTTTTACAGATCTTTTCCTGTAATTGATATCTAGTCTCATAGCGTTGTGGTCGGAGAAGATACTTGATACGATTTCAATTTTCTTAAATTTACCAAGGCTTGATTTGTGACCCAAGATATGATCTATCCTGGAGAATGTTCCATGAGAACTTGAGAAAAATGTGTATTCTGTTGTTTTGGGGTGGAATGTCCTATAAATATCAATTAAGTCCATCTTGTTTAATGTATCATTTAAAGCTTGTGTTTCCTTATTTATTTTCATTTTGGATGATCTGTCCATTGGTGAAAGTGGGGTGTTAAAGTCCCCTACTATGATTGTGTTGCTGTCAATTTCCCCTTTTATGGCTGTTAGTATTTGCCTTATGTATTGAGGTGCTCCTATGTTGGGTGCATAAATATTTACAATTGTTATACCTTCCTCTTGGATCGATCCCTTGATCATTATATAGTGTCCTTCTTTGTCTCTTGTAATAGTCTTTATTTTAAAGTCTATTTTGTCTGATATGAGAATTGCTACTCCAGCTTTCTTTTGATTTCCATTTGCATAGAATATCTTTTTCCATCCCCTCTGTTTCAGTCTGTATGTGTTCCTAGGTCTGAAGTGGGTCTCTTGTAGACAGCATATATACGGTCTTGTTATTGGATCCATTCAGCCAGTCTATGTCTTTTGGTTGGAGCATTTAATCCATTTACATTTAAGGTAATTATTGATATGTATGTTGCTATTACCATTTTCATAATTTTTTGGGGTTTGTTATTGTAGGTGTTTTCCTTCTCTTGTGTTTCCTGCCTAGAGAAGTTCCTTTAGCATTTGTTTTAAAGCTGGTTTGGTGGTGCTGAATTCTCTTAGCTCTTGCTTGTCTGCAAAGGTTTTAATTTCTCTGTCAAATCTGAATGAGATCCTTGCTGGGTAGAGTAATCTTGGTTGTAGGTTTTTCCCTTTCATCCCTTTAAATATGTCCTGCCACTCCCTTCTGGCTTGCAGAGTTTCTACTGAAAGATCAGCTGTATAACCTTAGGGGGATTCCCTTGTATGTTTTTTGTTGTTTTTCCATTGCTGCTTTTAATATTTTTTCTTTGTATTTAATTTTTGATAGTTTGATTAATATGTGCTCTGGCGTGTTTCTCCTTGGATTTATCCTGTATGGAACTCTCTGCACTTCCTGGACTTGATTGACTCTTTCCTTTCCCATATTAGGGAAGTTTTCAACTATAGTCTCTTCAAATATTTTCTCAGTCCCTTTCTTTTTCTCTACTTCTTCTGGGACCCCTATAATTAGAATGTTGTTGTGTTTAATGTTGTCTGAGAGCTTTCTGAGACTGTCCTCAATTCTTTTCATTCTTTTTCCTTTATTCTGCTCTGCAGTAGCTCCACTATTTTATCTTCCAAGTCACTTATCCATTCTTCTGCCTCAGTTATTCTGCTATTGATTCCTTCTAGATAATTTTTAATTTCATTTATTGTGTTGTTCATCATTGTTTATTTACTCTTTAGTTCTTCTAGTTCCTTGTTAAATGTTTCTTTTATTTTCTTCATTCTATTTCCAAGATTTTGGATAATCTTTACTGTCATTACTCTGAATTCTTTTTCAGGTAGACTGCCTATTTCTTCTTCATTTGTTTGGTCTGGTAAGTTTTTACCTTTCTCCTTCATCAGCTGTGTGTTTATCTTCTCATTTTTCTTAACTTACTGTGTTTGGGGTCTCCTTTTTGCAGGCTGTGGGCTTGTAGTTCCCCTTGTTTTTGGTGTCTGCCCCCCGAGGCTAAGGTTGGTTCAGTGGGTTGTGTAGGCTCCCTGTTGGAGGGGACTAGTGCCTGTGTTCTGGTGCATGAGGCTGGATCTTGTCTTTCTGGTGGGCAGAACCACGTCTGGTGGTGTGTTTTGGGGTGTCTGTGACCTTATTATGATTTTAGGCAGCCTCTCTGCTAATGGGTGGGGTTGTGTTCCTGTCTTGCTAGTTGTTTGGCATAGGTTGTCCAGCACTGTAGCTTGCCGTTCATTGAGTGGAGCTGGGTCTTAGCGTTGAGATGGAGATCTCTGGGAGAGCTTTCACTATTTGATATTATGTGGAGCCAGGAGGTCTCTGGTGGACTAATGTCCTGAACTCGGATCTCCCACCTCAGAGGCACAGACCTGACACCAGCTGGAGCACCAAGACCCTTTCAGCCGCACGGCCAGGTACGTGGGAGTTTCTTGCTTTTTGGGAAGTCTGAAGTCTTCTGCCAATGTTCAATAGCTGTTCTGTAGGAGTTGTTCCACATGTACTTGTATTTCTGATGTATTTGTGAGGAGGAAGGTGATCTCTATGTCTTACTCCTCCGTCATCTTGAAGGTCTCTCATTAGCACATCTTTTGTTGTCTATCTTAGTCTTCATTAATTCTAAGTTTTGTTACTTGGATAACTAATATTTACTTCATATGAAATTAATAGACTTTAATTATTAGTTTTTTAAATTTCATGACTGAATATTATAGATGTTATAGTCCTTATGTTTTCTATTGGAGTTAAATTTGGAAATTTTACCACTCAAAAACTATAACTATAAACAGGATAAGTATGCCAAAAGACTTTCTATAATTAAGTAGTGTATACATAAATCATGGTTCTTCAGTAGTTTATGTTGAATCATTAAATTATTTTTACTAAAAATGATCAAGTTATTCCAAAATTCAATATCTAATTTAGAGTTACATAGCACCTGAAAGTGGATAATTTATATGGAGCCGAAACTGGTAGTTTCTACACATACCAGTGTACGTGTTATGTGGAAGTTTTTTGAGAAGGTAACGTTATACAATAAAATGAAAGCAATGTACAAAGTCAGTATAATAAAATAGTTATAGAGAATAAGTGGGAGTTTTCATAGAGATCTGCTGGGAATGTGTGCTGTGTCCTTTGACCTGCCAGCACATTCACAGATGGGACTTCAAATAATAAAAATGGGAGTCCATGGTCCCCATCAGAGGCATGCTTCTTTTGGATGTCTTGCCCATCTTTGAGTGCCAAGAACCCTGCACAGGGCAAAGAGCACAACAGGTCCTCAACTGACACATTTTCATAGTACTTAAGGATGTTGCAAAGCTGAAAGGTATAGCTATGCTTTAGATCTTCCAATAAAAAATAGAAGCAATCAACTGGGAGCAATCTGTACAAAAAGCCAACATTTGGGAATTTAACTTGGCAAAAGTTTACTTTAACTAATAGTAACACAAGAGTTTTTTGTTTTTTTGTTTTTTTGTTTTTAAGATTTCCCAGCAGTTTACTAAGGCTGCATTACTAAAAGAAAAAACAATTCTAAATATATTACTAGAAACATTATACTATCACCCAATTGGCAAAAATTTTTAAGTGTGACAATGTCGAGTGTTGGTGAGACTGTGGAATAATGAGAACTCTGCAAACACTGCTGAGTATTTGCTACTGTCTTCCCACTGGACAGGCTACATCTGGGGATTAACTTTTGTCTTTCCTGGTAGAGAAGAGAGCAGGGACACTTTTGAAAATTTATGTCCTGATTTTAGGCAAATAGGAAGAGGGCAGGGAGCTTTTCTGGCTTCTGCTCCTTCCCAGTTGCCTTCAGCTCAAAATAATTCTTATTCCAAAGTGACATATTTGAGGATGGCATAGTCTGCTACCGTTTCAGTACCTTACTTCCAAAAGGACAGTAGTCAACTACGTGAATGGTTTTCTTTTCTTTTCTTTATTGTGTTAAAAACCTGAAAATTTCTTTTCAAAATAAAAATTGATGGGGCAACTCACTATGTAAAACAAACAAAAATTCAGCCTGAAAAGAGGAAAGAGAGGGGGGTAGGGAGTAAGGAAGAAAGGAAAGAAGGAAGGAAGGAAAGAAGGAAGGAAGGAAGGAAGGAAGGAAGGAAGGAAGGGAAGGAAGAAAGAGAGAGAAAGAAGGGAGGAAGGAAGGAAGAGGCAAAAGCCCAAACCCTATCTTCCATGAGACTTTGCTGTGAAAACCACCAAACAAGAGAAAAGCATCGGGACTGAGAAGAGGAAACCATATCAGCAAGAGACAGTTGAAAGAAATGGAGATCTACAGCCTGGGGCACGGAAAGACCGTGGTGCCTGATTTCGAATATTTATAAGAAGGGCTTTTGGGTTGGAAGGTAGAACATACTCTGTGTTGCTGCTAATGACAAAACTAGAACAAAGGAGAGGGAGTTAGAAGGAGGAAGAAACCTATTTGAGAAAAGTAAGAAGGACGCGTCAAACTAAGGCAGCGCTCGCAAAAGGCAGAGGGCTCACCATTGCCAGAATCATTCAAGGCCTGGTTGACCGCATCCTTATGAAGCATGACATGGATGGGGTTCTTCCATTCAAAGAGACGTTAGGATGGAAGGACTTCTTTTCTGGGCTGTTCCATCTGATGTTGACGTTGAGGGTCAAAACTGATGTAAGAGTCCACCATGACTCTGGTACAAAACAGAAATCAATGGTGGTATCGACCACGCCCAACCCACCTGGTTACATTCTTTCATCCTTACCTTTTCTTCTTCAGGCAATTGCTCTTAACTGCTGCTTCTCCCTCTGTCTGTTGCCCTTTCTTTTCCATAAACTTCTCATTTAAGGTAAGCAGGAGGGACAAATGCTGACAAGATGAGCAAGGATCAAGTGGTATGAAAATCTCATCCACTAATCCTGGCAATCAATTACAGCCATTCTCAGGATTTTGAGTCCCTCAAGCCTCTTCATTAATCAACCCCCAGTTATTCATTCTTCCCACACGTGCAACTCAAATTTGCTGTGGCATCATACTGTGTTCAGAGGAGTGTCTCACAAGCAATGGAAAAAGACTGGGTATCTTTAGAATATTAGTCGGCAGCTGGTTTAGTTAAATCTCTCTCCACCCGTGCTGTACTGTATTGATTAAATTGTAAAGAAATGGCTAAATGAAGATATTATTTGTATTTGGTGCATTTGCTCTCATGCACACCATTCTATTTTAATTTACTTTTTAACAAGTAAGTCAATATTATCTTAAAATTATTTCCCATCTGGCATGCATGTTAATAAAGAAAAGAAATCTACTAATTTGTGCCATATCAAATTTAACCTTTTCTTTTTGTACTTTCTAATTACATAGTTCTCAAGGAAATCAAACTGGAAAAACTGGATTTAATCTTCTTGCCTTTTAGTTCTCATACATAACCATTTAGTGAGAGAGAGAAATGAAACACTAGTTTTTGGAGGTCTTAACCATACGAGAACAAAACACTTACAGTAATCTCTCTATTATTTGTCTTTATTTTCATAATGCTTGTGTAAAACCTAAATACAGCAAGGTAAACTGATTATCCTGCAAAATAATTCAGCGTGATCGGAATCATAAAAGAATTCAATTATAGTCTGCCTCATTTTGGTGGGGTATATTATGATCAATTTTTTGAAATTCTGTAAATCACATGTACGTATGTATGTATGTATATATGGTAATTCTCTATTACCCTGTTTGTTTATTCATTTCACATGATACCAGCACCATGTGCCACAAGAGACTGTTATGCGTACACACATACGTGAGGCATTAACATTTCTAAGTGCTAAATTCGTATGACTCAATTCGTTATGGTTTTGGAAATATTTTTCCTGATTCAAACTGTGTGTATGTGTGCTTATAGACAGTTGTGCACGTTGATAATAAATGGAATTAACAAGAAAAGTTAAATATAAAAATTTCTATATTAATGAATATTCATGTATTTTTCAACATAAAGTTGAAAAACATTATACTTTCTAGATATCTCAGAATGAAAACCATACTGCTGCCTTTTAGGAAGGTTAGGGTTAGGGTCTGGAGGAGACCACATTCTTACTGCAACATTTGAATGAGTCGCTGAGTTAATTCACTGAAGGTGTAAAACTTTATGGGAAGTGAGACAACTACAGGGGAAAGAGCAGCTGGACCCAGTATAGTTGGTGAATCTCCTCTTCGCCCCCGTGGTTCTTTTATGAGGAACACCAGATCTGGGAGGCTGTTTTTTCCCTCGTCACAATCTAATTTTATTCTGTGTTTCCCTCACTCTGAAAGAACGTGTGCTCCCCATTTCTGCCCTTCCGTTAAGGGAACATTTACATTGCCACCGCATCTTTATCAGTGGAGAGTACACAGAGTGATTTCTCAGTTCTCCCTGGACAGATGCTTAATCCTTGTATTTCCAGAATCAAAGACAGTTCATTCCCACACATTCAATTCTGTGACCCTGATTTAATATTCTTTTACCTGGGCACTGCCAATGCTGAATTGAATCTAAGGGCTAAAATTGGAAATACATTTCTCTGCACTGACCTATTGGTATTGCCCCTAAAATATATTTGAAAATGCCGTAAATCTTTAAGATAATGGAAAGAAAATGGAATTGCCTGTCAAAAGATGTCCTGTTTCTCTCTTGCTTACTATCTTCATGATTTTAAACAATTTCCTTAAATCTCCTGAGTCATTAGTAAAATGTCAGAGATAGTACACCTGAGAGAGTTGGCATGGGAACAATACAAACTAATAAACATGAAAATATGTTTTGTAAATCACAGTACAGCAGAACTATGTCTATTATTATGTGTATGACAAAAGTAGGTTTTTAAAAAAAAAATCAGCTATCTAAAAATAATTATGTAATAACCCAAATGGGGAAAGAACTTGGAAAAGAATAGCTACATGCATATGTATAACTGAATCACTTTGCCCTACCCCTGAAACTAACACAACATTGTTAATCAACTATACTCCAATATAGAATAAAAGGTTTTTAAAAATAAATAAATAAATAAATACTCACATTGTAAATTAACTACACTTCAATAAAATTTTTAAAAGAGTTAAAAAATAAATAAAAATAATACTCATCACTCACTCAAACCTACAGTCCTTATATGATACCATAGTCCTAGAAATCTTAGAATATAATACATATCTAGGTTTTTTTCCCTGAAAATAAACCTGAAAGTACTCAAGTACTTCAAAAATATATTTGTATCCATAAATTTAAAAGATAGCTTTTATTCTTTTGCTGTTAACATTCTTTGTGTTTAAAAGTCTTACCATTACTTACCATTACTTCTTTTTAAACTTAAAAATAAGCATATCTTCTTTTCATCCAATTAACTCAGTTGAGTAACAGATTATTTTTTAAAAAGCTTTCTAAACTAATATTTTGTAATGACTCATCCAAGAAAATATCTTTTCTGTTCAGAAGTCTGCACCTCTATTTTATTCTTCAGTCAACCACATAGCTTTAAAAATGTTTACTGTATCAATCAACCAGAGACCAATCAATCATTTCTTCCATTCCTCCATTCAGGAGAGCACCCCAGGTATGTGGATGGTGGCAGTGGGTTTTCTGTAAAATCTGTGGTAGAACCTGGTGATCAGTTAGTAAATACACAAAGGCATTTATTCCTTCAATTTGATAATGAACTACTTATCGACTGCTTTATTTCAACAGCTGCTGGTCTAAGCTGTTAAATTGCTTGGCTAATGCACAAATACATGAGTCCAGAAAGTTAAAGAGAAAGAATGAAAAGGTCACCTGCTACCCTAACAACTTCATGGCATTCCCCTGAGCTCCCAGCCCCCTTTGGTGGCCATACTTCAGGGATGCATCGGTACTTTTTGCCATGATAGCATTTTTACTCTGCAGTGGAAATCACCTTGGGATTGTGTTCATCCTTTGTGAGTGGCTTATCGACTAGCTTCATCCTTTCATATTCTCAGTATTAACAATGGAAGTATTTTAATATTTTTATTTTTTGAACAAAAATGACTTCTAATAACATCGTCTTAATAAGTTAGATCATTCACAATAGTCTAGAACAATTAATGTTTTCTTTTTGAGTCACCTAGAACTTGCTTCCAGATCTGAGATGTGACTGGTCTCTGTTGAGGCACCAAAACCCAAAGCACAGAATTGGAACTTAAGAGACTTGAATCCAGGTCTTGCTCTTTCACTAATTAGCTGAGGGGTTTAATCTTGAGCTTTAGTTCATCAGGTGTGATCCTGGGCAGATCACTTGATGTCTTTTCTGCCTCAGTTTTCTCATCTGTAAAAGGGATTAATAAAAATACTTACCTCTTAGCATTGTTGTAAGGAGTCAATGAGATTATGATTGTAAAGGTCATAGAACAGCACTGCGTTCGTATTAAGAACATAGTGTTATCTATAATAATGTGATAGTAATCTGTTTTGTCAGAATTCCTGTATTATCTCATCTCACAGGCTATAATGAGAACCAGATGACTTACTAAATGTTGTATTAGTTTTTTATTGCTGCATAGCCAATTACCGCAAACACATCAGCTTAAAACAATACTCGTTTATTATCTCATAGTTTCTATAGGTCAGAAGTCCAGATCTACCTTAGCTGAAGTCTCTGCTCAGGGCCTCAGAAGGTTGAAATCAGGTGTCAGTTTGTGGTCCGTCCTGGAGCCCAGGATTCTCTTCCAATCTCATGTGGCCGTTGAGCAAATTTCTTTATGGTTGTGGGACTAAGGTCTCCATTTCTCGCGAGATGTCAGTGAGGGGTCGTTCTCAGCAACTAGAGGCTGCCCGCCGTTCCCGGCCGTGTGGCCCTCCCCATAATATGCAGTTGCTTCCTTCCAGGCCAGGCAGAGCATGCCTCACTGCTTTCCAATCCCTTAACACCAGATGAAGAAAGGTCTGCTTTAAAGGGCTCACCTGACGAGGGCAGGCCACGCAGATCATCTCTCTTTACCCCTATGATGTAACGTGATCACACCTTCATATCTCATCATGCTCAGGGGATCCACCCTTACCCAAGGGGAATAGATCAGAGGAGAGTGAGGGTGGTGGCAGGGGATTGGGAGGGGGCATCTTAGAATTCTCCTTCAAATGTGATGTGAAGTGAAAAGTAAACATGATCTACAAATATAAAGTGCACATTATTGTAATCTTTATTATTGTTAGCATTACGATCATGATACCAACAAGTTCTTAACCTCACATGACACGATTCCACGTACATGCAATGGTTTACGTTAGCTGTAAAGAGTACTCCAATTCATTTAAAAATTATGTAACTCAGAGCTTAGCATTCGTTCCCTAGCTCCTTGAATTCCTATTCTCTTTGGGGTACTTACTTCCCAAATTCCTTCCTTTGATCTTTGTCACTGAATCACGACACTCCTTAAGAACAAACTCCCACAGACAAATATGTTTCTGTTGGGGTCGCCAGTGTAGAAAATTATCAGCCTTCATCACACTTACGTGTATGCACCAATCCCAAAATTCCCCATAACTTGGTCATACTCAACTCTAAGACAAATTAAAGAAAAGATAACCCTTTCCAGTGCTTTAATGATATTTAACCCAGGAACTATGTGACAGACTCTGAGAAGTTTATTCATAGGTGGCAGGATTGAACTCTAGATGGTCCACATGTCTATGGCTTTGTCCTTTGACCAGCCCTCACAAGGATGTCATATATTGTAAAAAGTTTGATAAATAGATAGTAAAATATAATATAAATATAAAATAAATACAAATATAAAATAAACATAAAATAAAAATATATTAAAAGGATGATGTAAGGAATGGTTGAAAATGATTATATCTTCCATTTAAATGGAATGGGGAGTTTAACCTAGAAATCCAAACAAGAAACTTCTGGTATTTTGTGAATACAAACACCTTCAGGGCAAGGAGCAGTTTCATATCCATACGGAGATTAGTAAAACTTTTGTACACGGAATAGAGTACTATCGGATAAAAAATAAATGAAAAGAATATGGACTGCAAATTATACTTGTGTTCAGAATCGTCTCTGCCACTGTTGGCAAGATGATCATGGATGAGTTACTTTTCCCACTGAGACTTAGTTTCTGCCTCTGCTAATACTGCCTACTATGTACTGCCTGCTATGTTAACATCGTGGAAGATGTTCTGAGTAAGTGAAACAATCTAAGCTAAGTTCTTAGGACAATGTCTGCTACACAGTGAGCATTCAGTAAGTGTTGCCTATTGTTGTTATTGTTATTATTATTTATTTTAATTATGTTAACGTGTGGCCCAAAGTCTGGAATGTATTACTGCTCAAAAAATACTGCTTTCTTCACCCTTCTCCAATACCTGTTTGTTGAGTTGAGCTGGATGTGTCAAGAAGAGTATTTTGGATATTGTCAATCTAAAGTACGTTAAGAGGTTACCGTTAGTCTAATTTAATACAGTTTTCTTCCTCTCTTTCTTCCCCCCCACCCACCTGCCTGTCTTCCTTCCATCTTCTCTTCTTACCTTGTCTTTCCTTCTTTCCTTCTCCTCTCTCTCTTTCTCCTAAATCCTCTTTCTCTATCCTTTTTTTTCTCAAGCAGATATTATTTTAAATTTTCGAACAACCTATGTCAGCAAGTCTGGCCAAGTTATCTTCGAAGCAAGATCAATTTGCATCCACTATGTCACAACCTGGTTCATCATTGATTTAATTGCTGCCCTGCCTTTTGATCTCCTGTATGCTTTCAACGTCACAGTGGTGAGTAAAGAGCTCCCTTCCACATGACCTTGAAGGTTGGTTTTACCCCTGTGCTTATTTTTCACATGCTCAGGTTTTAAATATTTGTGGCAATTTGTATGTCCACGATTTTGTGCCCTTTTAAATAAAGAGGCCAAGGTCACCAATGATATGCAGCCCAGATTCTCCACTTAAAGAAGTTACTTCCTTTTTGAAATTTGTATTACCCATTTCTAATCATTTAAATACCTAGAACCAGGATATTAAAAACTTGAATTCACCATCAAATTGACTCACTAAACAAATCCTTTGGTAAGGAAACCATCTGCAAGAATAGAAGCATTACTTTATGTTACTGAGCCAGATATTTCCCTCAAGAATTTGGTGGAGAGTTTGAAGATTACTTCTACTTTTATGACTTTTACTCGCTACCTCTTGAATATTTCATTATTCATTGGCAAAACAGAAGACCTATCAAGATAGAAAGATAGGTTGAAATTAAAATAGAATTCAACCACTTCTTAGAAGTCCCTGTAAAAATGTTGGATTGAGCAAAAATCTAAATGATAAAATGACCAACATAAACCAAGCATCCTCTTGAATTTTTATTGATATTTGTAACTTCTCCTCTTTCTTCATCTAAAACATTTATTCTCGGGCTTCCCTGGTGGCGCAGCGGTTGAGAATCTGCCTGCCAATGCAGGGGACACGGGTTCGAGCCCTGGTCTGGGAAGATCCCACATGCCACGGAGCAACTGGGCCCGTGAGCCACAACGACTGAGCCTGCACGTCTGGAGCCTGTGCTCCGCAACAAGAGAGGCCGCGATAGTGAGAGGCCCGCGCACCGCGATGAAGAGTGGCCCCCGCTCACCATAACTAGAGAAAGCCCTCGCACAGAAACGAAGACCCAACACAGACAAAAATAAATAAATAGATAATTAAAAAAAAAAAAAAAAAAACATTTATTCTCAGATTTCTTACAGGAAAGAAAGTATGCCCACTTGTAGTCGTAGCTATTTTTACTATTTAATGATTGACACTCTTAAAAGCATTAAGTGTTCCCTTATAAATAGAGAGACTTTTAGGAAGGTATAACAGAATTTTTGGACCAGTAATACAATTTGCTGCCAGAGTAACCAATTTTAGCAGGCAAAAATTTACTAGACATTAGTTCAAATTAAACATATTTCCTACTCAGTTGACAAACCTCCCCCCATAGAAATTATATTCTCTATCAAGAATTTAATAGCATAGTTTTCAATATTAAACAAAGTGATCAATGTTTCAAATACAATCATTACTGACTTCATAATGAAGACTGAACTAAACTCCTGACTACATAGTACAGATTTGTGCATTTGTTAATTGCCTGTATAATAGTATTTTTCTTTTCTTTTTCTTTCAGTTTTTTTTAAGTTGGGAAGTTGAGAGTGTCAACATCGTTAAGAGGTTTATAACTCAACTGAAAGGAAAGCTCTGGGGAAAATCTAGTATATAATATCAATCAGTGCTAAACTGGATTGTTATCCAAGCTTTTTAAAGTCCTTTTTAAGATTGAATTTGACTAGATAAGTATACTATAATGAAAGTGTAATGACTTAAAACAAGGTTTTTGCAAGACTGCCAAAAAATATCCTGAAGAAGTAGATAATTCATAAAATGATAAGAAAAATTTTCCAAATTATCCTGGAGAATTGTTAAATAAATGGTGTTTCATAGACTGCTGTAAATTAACTTGCTCTGCTACTAAATACTAATAATCATTTTTATATTCCATTTGTCTTTGAACACTTAACAAATAGGATAATTTTAAACATATATATAAAATATACTATAAAGTCTATAAAATAAAAAGTACATAAAATGTTTAGATATGATTAAAATTTCCATTGCCTAAAATTAACACAAGTAAAGAATTTTTGAAAAAGTCTAATTCTCATAATTTGATGAATTTTAAATACGTGTGCATTTTCACTGTGCTTCTGCTACCCTTCTTTGTTCTCACTTGTGAAATACAGCACAAATCCTTTATAAAGATTTGAAGTTATAGATCAACATCTATGTCAGAAAGAAAGAAAAAGAGGAAAGAAGGAAGGAATCTCTCTCTCTTATCAGTGATAATTTTTCTGCTTTTCACAGGGGTGAGCATATGATCATTTAACAATTGGCATATAAATTTGTTATTCCTCCCAATATATTAGTCAGTATGAAATATTCGATTTGAATAGAAAAGCTTGTTCAAAATATTATATTTACTTCCCAGGAAAGCATAAGTTATAAGGAAAAGTTCATAAGTTATGCTACTGTTATACTACACAGACTTACAAAAAGAAGAGCAGGAACAAACAAATAAAATAACAAAGGGGCTGATTTTCCAGGTCTAAAGTGGGTCTGGTTAGTGCATCTCTATAGATGACATTCAAAAACGCATGACAACCATCACAAATGTATTGTGTGCTTTAACTTTGGCTGTGCCCACAATTGCTGATGGCAAATGTTTTACATGCAGCTCACACATTTATTTATTAAAACTTACTGTGTATAAGTCACGATGAAAAGCACAACAAGAGATAAAATTGTGAATGAGACATAGAAAGTATGTTAGAGTAAAAAGGCAAAAGTATGAATCCAAGTTTTATCACTTACCATCTGAGTGACTTCTTGGGAAAGTTAACATCAGAATAGGCCGAAAATCATAAAAATTCCTGCAGGGCTTCTGAGTAGCCTAAAAAGGAAACTTTTCTATAAAATACCTTGCCAAGTATCTAATACCTAGAAAGACCTCAGAACGGTAGTTAACTTTTTTCTTTCTCTTTTTTCTTCCCTAGTTGATAACCAGGAGGTGGTTATGTCCACTTGGTAGTAGGGGAAACTGCAGTTTGATAGAGGTTTTTGATGAATGCATCACTCACTGTCTTGCACCTCTCTACAAGGTGCTTATAATTCTTATCAGTGACAAATTCAGAGCAGCATCCCAAGAGTAAGAAGGTCCTTTCTCTTTTTCAGATGATATATTTCTATCTAAATCAAATATGCCTCTTCCTTCTGTCATTCATCAAGAGCCAAAATTCACATTTTATAGCTGGAGGTTTTGGACTCAGATAGGAATAAATGTAAATTTTTTTAAGTGACAGCGAAATCACCAGGGCTACCTCATCCTGGACTCCCAGGCTCATGTCCCTTATTTTTGTAAATGACTATTGTTCTCATGTAAGGGCAGCCTCACATTCTTCCCTCAAACATCCCCTTTCTGGCCAGAGAAAATGGGGAGCTTGCCTGCATCAATACTCTATATTCAGATGGTGTGTTAGTCTACTCAGGCAGCTATAAGAAAATATCATAAACTGGATGGCTTCAACAACGGGAATTTATTTCTCACTGTCCTGATGGCTGGGAAGTCCAAGATCAAGCTTTCAATTTGATTTGATTCTTGGTGAGGGCTCTCTTCCTGGCTTGTAGACGGCTGTCTTCTCTCCTCATCCTCACGTGGCCTTCATACAGCGAGGGGAGGGAGAGAGAGATTGGGGTGGGTGGCGAATAAGAGAGAGGGCACTCTGGTCTATTCTTTTTTTTTTTTTTTTTTAAATGGCACTGCAATGATACCATGCTTGAGAGTGAGCTGCTCTTTCTTTATTTTATTTTATTTATTTTTTTTTTATTTTTGGCTGTGTTCGGTCTTCATTTCTGCACGAGGGCTTTCTCCAGTTGTGGCAAGCGGGGGCCACTCTTCATCGCGGTGCGCGGGCCTCTCACTATCGTGGCCTCTCTTGTTGCAGAGCACAGGCTCCAGATGTGCAGGCTCAGTAGTTGTGGCTCACGGGCCCAGTCGCTCCGTGGCATGTGGGGTCTTCCCAGACCAGGGCTCAAACCCGTGTCCCCTGCATCGGCAGGCAGACTCTCAACCACTGCGCCACCAGGGAAGCCCTGGTCTATTCTTATAGAGGCATTAATCCCATCTTGAGGACCCCACCCTCATGACCCCATCTAAAGCAAATTACCTCCCAAAGACCCCATCTCAAATACCATCACACTGGGGGTTAGGGCTTCAACATATGAAATTTGCAGGTACACAATTCAGTCCATAGCAGATGGTATCCTCCATGTGAGAGTTCTGCTCCAGGATTCACTTTACTTACAAAATTGTTATCTATCTGTCAAATTCACCTACCTATAAAATAAATTTCACCCCTAGTAATTCCTCTAAGCCACAAAGTAGAAACTGCATCTGACTTATAATCAGCTGGAGAAATGATAGATGAGAATGTGTGTACGAAGGAGAAGAAAGTAAAATTCTACCCAGAAGACCCACAAAAAGAAATAAAAGGCCACAGCTACCTGGCAACTTCCTCAATTGACCTTATGTTTTTTTTTTTTTTGGCCACACCACACCTTGCAGGATCTTAGTTGCCTGACCAGGGATCGAACCCAGGCCCCCTGCCGTGGAAGCGTGGAGTCCTAATCACTGGACCACCAGGGAATTCCCATCCTTATGATGTTTTTATATTTCAGTATAGAATAATTCACAAGATTACAGTGGAAGACACTTTTATTGAATATCTATTGTTATAGTGAGCCTGGAGTGTTTTGCATCTTCACATAATAGCTCTCCATTCACTCATTTAACACAAATTTACTGAGCACTTCCTACGTGTCAGGCACTGCTCTAGGTACATTTTTCTTGGAGATAAGGGAAGATGGCTGGAGGAGGGAGAAATTAGAAGTCAGTCGACTCCAGATAATTATAAAGGCAGACTCTCAAAAGATGCTGACCTTGTTTATGATTCTGTCTGTAAAGGAAAAATTATTCTTAGGTGTAGTCATACAAACCACTTCCTTCCCCTCTATTTATGGTTCACCCCCCAAATTAGAATAGGTCAAGGAACTTGTCAGATTCTATTTGCATATGAGTTAATGTTTTATTTGACTTTTCTTTTCTCTTGGAAGGTATTAAAAAGAGTGTATATTAGTGCACCACATGTGTTGTAATAGTGACATTGACCTTTCTGGTGGACACCAATGGTGCACATTTTTCAGTTTAGCCCTAAAGTCAAGAAACTAACTCCTTAACTACAAGTCTGTTGTTCTAGTTCATACAGAGGCAGAATCTAAAAGGTTTTTCCAAAATTTTGCTCCATTTGATTTTGGTTCCCTAAGCATGTGTGTTTAACAGAAAGTGCAGAATGTATGTGCTCCGGGCAAATGTTTTCTTTGTCTATTGATAATGTTAGAAGGACGATAGCAAAGCACATGAGGCAGGAGGTGTTACCGGTATTTGTGAGCAGATCTTACTCAAGTTTTTAGGTCTCACTATTTAAAAATAAGAAACCTGTTACTTTTTCTACCACTTTACAGGGTTTTACTTCAGTCTATACAAAGTTTTGTTATAAAGCAACTCCCTTACATGGAGAAGGGGAAGTGGAATTGAAAGAAATTAAAAGAAAAGGGTGGAGACATCTTTTATTCAATCCCGATCCCATAATGTGTTTCAGTTGTATATCAGAATATATAAAATTATCTTCAGTCATATAGGTAGAGAAAAAAGATGCATCTTAATTAAGGAAGATAAGTATTCACTCAAAGAAATTAAATTGCCTTATCATCTTTTATCTTATCAACTTCCGATATATCAGGAAACGACATAGAAATGGTCATAAAATGGTCACAGCGTTGGAATCCCGATTATACTTAATTTCAAGAACTTCCCAGAGTGGCTGTAGCTGAAGTGACTGTTGTGGATGTAATGACCCCGTGAGCCAAGCTCTGCGGCTCTGTTTCCCCACGCAGGTGTCTCTCGTGCATCTCCTGAAGACCGTCCGGCTGCTGCGTCTTCTGCGTCTCCTGCAGAAGTTGGACCGTTATTCCCAACACAGCACAATCGTCCTGACTCTGCTCATGTCTATGTTTGCCCTTCTTGCACACTGGATGGCGTGTATCTGGTATGTCATTGGAAAAATGGAGAGGGAAGACAACAGCCTTCTGAAGTGGGAAGTTGGTAAGGGCTTACATTTGTCGCATTTTCCATTTTTAAGTGAAAAAGAGAAGATTGTCTAGAATTTGGAGGAGGTGAAAGATGAGGCTATAAATATATGTCTTCTGACTGTCTATTTGTCTCATCTTTTTTGGGGGGGTGTGGAGAGGGTCCATGGGACATGTGATTTCTTTTAAGAAAGTTTTCTGGAACAACCTTACATTTTTTTCAAAGAGAATTGGGTTAAGTTCTCAATGGGTGAACTTTTAAAAATGCCCAGCACATCTGTAGAAGTGTTTGGATAAGTAATGTGTGATCTTATCTTGACATATCCAATGGAGGGCTAGTAACAGTAAATCATGGGGAACTGGCCAGTCATTACAATATTTTTAAATCATAAGAAAATGATCACTTGTATTTGAGGTGGCAAGTGAATAATAAAAAGGATATCTCTACTATTTTCTCCTTTAAAAAAAAAAGAGAGACAGCACTATCATACTGACTTCCACTTTTAGTATACTTTGAGAACTTGTGATGATACAGAAGAAAGAATATTTACAAATATAATTTGTAAAATTTTGTGTCCGCATAATCCATGGGAATTTAAGGGAGTTGTTTCAAGTGTTACATAATTCTGCATAAATGAATCTGAAATGTTCTGCACATGAACACATTTTTAAACTTATATCAACCACAAGAACTTTCTAAAAAATGAAAATTCTGAAGGCTATAACCCTCTACCCTAAAATATCTGCGTTCTTCTCACAGTCTTTCTTTTTAGAGAATTGTCATAGTACCTTATGTAGGGTATTTTTTCTCTTAATCTGACATTTAATCAGAGAATATGTTTCTTGGTTAGCTAGAAAATCCTTCACTTATTTTCTCCTTCAAAAATCAATCTTGGACTTTTGAAAGAAGCTCAGACCTTTGCCCAGGGATAAAGCCATAGAGATTCTCAAGAGAAAAAATGCTCTAACTTCTTATATCAGCACTTTAGTGACAGAGTGCATTTGAAACATCCCTGGGTGGACTCTTATTAAATGCCACTCTCTCACCATAGGGCATGTACAAAGCCTTAAAGGACAGCTTTGGAGAATGAGCTGGGGACCTTAAGAAAGCAGGTTCAAGGGAGTGAGTCTCATGTCTACGTTCTTAAAAATGCTCCTACACATCTCAATTTTGTCCTTGAGGTACACAAAGAAACTAATGCATCCTGAATTGTTTTATCTTCCTTACCAAAGCACTTTTTCTATGCCTTGCTGTAGACCTCCATTCTCAGAAACAAAGAGAGAAATAAGACTGTAGAATGAGAGCACAAATATCCTGCATAAAGAGAATATAAGGGGTGTGTGTGTGTGTGTGTGTGTGTGTGAGGGAGAGAGAGAGAGAGAGAGAGAGAGAGAGAGAAGGGGATGGGGAAAGAGAAGATTTGATTAAAAGGAGGATCAAAGTCTGGATTGTACTTGGATGAAAACATTTTCTGTCCTTCAGTATCGTTTCCCTCTTTATAACTTTGTCCTCCGGCTTCCTCATCACAGACCCTAGCATGGTCCTAATGTTCTTCAGTGAATTACAGCATTAGATCTCCTCCCTTTGTCGTGAATCCATGTTAAAGTTCTGATTTGTGGCCAGCCACCTGATTCCTTTTCGGACCTGACCTCATTTCCTTCAGGCCCCAGACCTATACACACATATTAATTTGTAAGGCTTGTCTAGTCTGAGAGTCTCCAGATGGGGAAATTCAGCTTATGCACGCTGTCAAATTTAGTTAGAGGAGGAAAGCTTTGTGTTTCATTTCCAACATACCAGTCCTGCTGCAGACTGACAAACTAGCTGATGTTTTTCCTCCCACAAATATGCAGAGGTATTTATTTTCCAAGAAAAAAGAAGCCAACACCCTGAACTTCATCTGCATTGCCCCCTACCACGCCTACCCTTTGTCCTGGTGATATGGGTCAGTGTCATGTATGGGGGCTTGTAAGCTGGAAGTTAGCTCACAAAGAGAGCTCACTATTGGCAAAATAAAATGATGGGAAGAACATTGGGCTGGGGGGGGGGCGATGGATCTCTCCTTTCATCATGGCTCCAACACCTGCCAACTGTGAGATTTGCAGTAATTTTGTTCACCTGTCTGGGCCTCAGTTTCCTCATCTGCAACATGAGAAAACTCACTATGTAACTTGAAAGGCTCTTTCAGGATCCATGATTTTTGACTTTAATGGAAGAACAAACCCAGTTTTGTGAGTTTAATATTGTGTATCTATTTTCTATCATAGCTCAGTGCCCATGTTAACCAGCAGAAGCAATCAATCATCCAATGTCAACAAATTTGAGGGACGTGTCAGGAAGGACATCCTATGATCATAGCATGTCAAGGAATTGATATGGTTTACTCAGTTATGATAAAAAATAACAGAACAATTTTCTTTAGAGAATTTGATTTCCTGTCCAAACACCTCTAGGGATATGGTCAGGAAGGTAGTATGCTAATTATGTCTGTTGATATTGGGTTTTTAAGCTTGGCTACAAGGACTTTCCCTTCCCCTAAAATTACTTGGATCATTTGTTCATTTGGAACATTCTCCAGCTGAGATTTGGACACAAATTAAATAATTATGACCTTCCCTACCTAATTGTATAACGAAGCAGCTGAGAGTCTAGGTTAATTTAGGTTTTACTATGTAATTTGTCCACTAATAATATGCTTTACCTTTTCTGGTCCAACTACCGTGAATCAAAAAATTCATCACACACATAAAACTTGATTAGAGAACACATTGTTCTTTATGTTCTGACTAACATTAGATGTACAGAACAGATTCAGCTTCCCAAGGAATAAAATAGATCTTCCTTTCTCATCATTGTTAATTTCCTTGAAATCAATTAGTTCCCCTTTTTGTCCTTGACAGGCATGCTATTGTACTTACAACTAGAGAGGGTTCAAATATTTTGCATCAGACCAAACCAAAGTTAAACTTTAAAAAATGTTTCATAATGTCACTTCTCTATAATATATCTATTTTTGTAAGGAAGAATTAATACTCCTAGATTAATTGTATCAGAGGCAAGGTATGAACTGATTTGCCTGGTGTTTTATTTTATTTCATATTCTTATGTGTTCCTATATTATATTTTAAGGAATTTGAGATTTGGCTTATTGTTTCATGGAATTTTAAGCCTGGAAGGACCTTAGTCCAGCTCTTTGATTTTATGGTGAGAAATCCAACTCTAGGTTATACAAGCTTTCTGGTGGAGGGGGCTTTTGTGACTTGTGTCCACTGCTGCTTCCTCACTGTGGTGTACAGTTCCTGGTGCATGGCAAATGCATAAAAAGAAAATTGTTGAATGAATCAGTCTTCAAGGTCTTTTCATTACTAAATGACAATCATGGGACAAGAACCTAGATTCCCTAACTCCTTGTGTAGAAGTCCTTCTCATAATTTTGAGCATTATGATATAATAGGGAATGGTTATTTAGCAAATTCTTTCCAGCAGGAAGATAGAAAGAACAAATAGGGTGGTCACTTAAGATTTGACCATTTATTCAAAAAATATTTTTTGAGTGCCCACTGCATGCTTGGTCCTGTGTTAGGCACTGGAGATACCAAAACAAATTATATACTTAAATAAGGAGTTTGGGATTAACATAGACATACTCCTATATATAAAATAGATAAGCAACAAGGACCTACTTATAGCACAGGGAACTCTATTCAATATCTTGTAATAATCTATAAGGGAAAAGAATCTGAAAAAGATTAAATATATATATTCAACTCAATATATATATTTAATATTTAATATAATATTTATTTAACGTATATTTAACTGAATCACTTTGCTGTACACCTGCAACTAACACGACATTGTAAATCAACTATATTTCAATTAAAAAAAGAAGAAAAAAATAATATACTTAATGTCATGACACTTAAAGTCCAGTAAGAAAAACAGACAAATAATTCAATGGATATATGGCAGTGCGGTATGTTCTGTAGCAAGAACCTGCATAGAGGGGAGGCAACTAAATCTAACAGGTTATCAGCAGAGGCATTTCCAAGATGAGCTCAGTTTTAAAGAATGAATAGTCTTGTCTCTATGGATGCTGAGGAATGGGTGTTTGTCACAGCAGGGACAGGACTGTATGAAGCCGTTCACTAGAACCAGAATAAAGGGTGAAGGGGGGGATGGTAGTGAGGTGATGAGGCTAAAGAGGTAGGTGGTCAGGGACCAGATCTTTAAAGACAATTCATGCTAAGCTTTAGAGTTTGGGCTTCATCTAAGGCTACAGCAAGGCTTAAAATTCTCTCTTGAGCAGCGATCCTTTGAATATAGAACCCCGGGAAGCAGGGGGAGATGTTTTGCTCTGTTTCTTTTTCAATATCTGTAAAGTGGCCCTAATAATAGTGCGTACCTCACTGGGGTCGCCAGTATTAAAGTAGGCAATTGTCTGTGAAGCATTTAGCACTGTGCCCGCCACCTAGTAACTGCTCAATAAATAGGAGCTATTGTAACCATCATTACTATTTTATTAAGACAGCTACTTCTAATAAAGAAAGTTCTATGACCTGGGACTAGTGATACTTATCATCTTATATGGGAAGAGTATTAAGTAATGGCTTTAAAAGTGTTGCCTTCAAGTTTAGTCATAGTGCCCCATAAGTTATTCTATACTTTTTTACACGTATCTTCAAAATAATATATCTGCCCAAACTTTCTGTTCGAGTCAGCCTCTGAAAAGAAGTAATTTTCACATAGCCTCATAATTGCACACAAATAGGATATTTTCCCTTCAAAACTAATATAGGGGAAAGGTTCAGCATCTACCCTACATGCTTGTTGGGATATAACAAACTTTTATGGAATTTAGACATAGTGCTTCAAGTCTAAGTGTGGCTTTTAAATTTAAAATTTTGTTTTCACTGTGAAGAAATGTTTCAGAACATTTTTATAAGAAGACTTCAATAAATACCTAACTAAAAATGTGTTAGAAGACCTTGCATGAGCACAGGGAACTATACTCAATATTTTGTAATAACCTATAAGGGAAAAGAATCTGAAAAAGAATATATATATGTATATGTTACTGAATATATATATATATATATATATATATATATATATATATATAACTGAATCACTTTGCTGTACAACTGAAACTAACACAACGCTGTAAGTCAACTACACTTCAATTTAAAATGATAACAATAAAAAAGAAGACCTTACATGTTTCCTTACATCACAGTTAATGTAGGGATATATTATTTTAGTTATCATTTATTAAGTTCAGTTAGTGACATTTATAAAGTTCAATTAATGACATTGAATTAGTCCTTAAAGAGCTCCATTAGGATCCTGGAGAGAATATAATGGTTCTGATTTAAGCTAGAAAGATTTGGATTTGAATCTTGCTTCGGGGATTTACTAGGCATGTGATTTTGGTCAAGGTGACTTCAATGTGTGACTTTTCATACAACAATCTTAGTTTCCTCATCTGTAAAATGGGTGTGGTAGTACTGATTCTCACAGTGTTTTCTGAGGAATTACAGGTACTCAAGTTGACATGCCTCACATAGTTTCTGGTACATATTATGTTCTTGCACCTGATAACTACCACCATGACTACCACCTCCACTCTTACCACTAATTGAGGCCATTTTCAAACTGCAGCCACCTATTTAAACTTACATCAATGAGCTATATAGAGCTGAAGTAGCAGTGCTGTTCAAATGTAGTGAACAACACAGAAATCAAGTCACAGATGTAAAAAACAAACTTATGGTTACCAAGGGGGAAAGGGACAGGGGAGGGATAAATTGGGAGATTGGGATTGACATATACACGCTACTGTATATAAAATAGATAACTAATGAGAACCTACTGTATAGCACAGGGAACTCTACTCAATACTCTGTAATGACCTATATGGGAAAAGAATCTAAAAAAGAGTGGATGTATGTATATGTATAACTGATTCACTTTGCTATACAGCAGAAACTAACACAACATTGTAAATCAATTATAACAAAAAATTAATTTAAAAAAACCAAATCTAGTGAAGAGGTGATATTTCTGTATCAGTGACGATTCTTGATTGTAAGCAAAAACAGAAAAGGAATGCATTAGCAGGACATGCAGACTCAGAAATAGAAGGATGGAGAACAAGACTTGGGAAAAGAATGTGAGCCAAGGCAGATCCAGATACCCCAGTGCAAGAAGCACAGTTGCTGACATTTTGCAAAGATGGCCTGGATGTGTTTCTGTCTTTGTAGATGCCATGAGTGAGTCCTAACCTTCTGTTCATCTCTGATTCACAGTCCCAGAAAGTAGAATCCGATTGGTCACGCTTACGTCATACATTCAGACACGGACTGCTGGGCAAGGAGGGATCCCCCCCACCTTACTTACACTTTCATGGTTAGAAGTGGGACCCTGTGTCTCTCCATTACTATACACAAAGGAGAATACCCCCTTCACATAGGATTTTAGACAACCCACCTCTCAAAAAAGACAAAAGTCTTCTACAATAACAACTTTACCCTAATACTCAAAAAAAAATAACATCTATAAAAACACTTATTAAAATGCTTCTTTAAATCATCATACCTCTCTCAGACATCAAATGTCAGATGGAATTAGCTAAAAGATGGGGATGCTGTAATTCTTGGTGCATCTTGCTCCCTGTAACACAGTCTGTGCTGCTGTGTCAGCCTAACAGTGGTACTTACCAAGCTGTGCTTCCACAAGCAGACTGCACCGTGGTCGGTAGCTCTCTTTTGTAGCTAAAACACTAACTTACATTCTTTCTCGAAGCTATCTCTGTTTCTAAAGCTATGACACACTGAACTTTAAATGATCTGCTTCAAAAGTTAGAGCTGAGAGTATATTGTAATAGAGGGAAGCTTTTTTTATCTTTTAATCCTTTGGCTGGAGTACATTTATCCATTGCAGATGTCTAAACGTGTATCTGCATCACGGAAAAGAAAAAAGCCCAAGGATATCATTTTCAAATTTTCATTGACAATTTTAGTCTTAAATCTCCTGATCCTCATTGGATAAAACATCATAAAAGCTGATTGATTTGAAGGGCTCTCTAGTTATTAACTGCTTAACATTTACAAGCCACATGTAATGGGAAAAAAAATGACCAGGCTTTTGATATTGTAAGCCGATTATTTCAATAACTATCAAATTTTCCTCAAGAAGGTAGAATTGTCCAGCACTCTACATTTTCAGGTTCTGTATAAAGGATTATATAAACATTTTTAGATAACCCTGATCTGTAGATTCTCATTCTTGGGAATACATGAAATAAAGAATAGGGAGAAAAAGCCTAAAATGAAGATTTCTAACCATTAAAATGGACCCTAGTGATGGACTCCTGGACTTAATTTTTCTTTTTTTTTGAAGCAGGGTCTTGAACTTTAATGTGCACTGAAATTATGTGAGGATTGCATTAAAAAACAGATTCTAATTCAGTAAATCTGAGGTGGAGCCTGAGATCCAGCTTTTTTAACCACCTCCCCAGTGAAATCAGGGCTACTGGGCCCCACACCACACTTTGAGTAGCAAGGTTTTAAATAGACTTGGGACATTGTGTGAATTTAATACTCCTGGTTATAAAGTCCTAAACCAGCAACAATTGAGTTCTTCCTATTTTTCACTTTCCTATGCTTTTCCAATTCCCATTACATCTGTGAACTAGTTCACACGTGAACTAGAAATAAATTTAATGAGTAGAAAAATAACTTACAAATTTATTTTTTCTTCACATTTTTTGAAAACACTTGATTTATATCAGATTAATATTTAGCTTACATTTATTAAACACCACCTACATGCATGGTGCAGTGCTTAATATATTTGTATGCATTTTCTCATCTGATCTTTATTGAAATCCCATGAGACAGATATTTTCAACTTCATCTTAGAAAAAAGAAACTAAAGCTTGAAAAGTTTGAAATTCCCTGGAAATTTACTTTTTAAATTAGGAAATATTTTTACACAAAAAGGTTTAGAATGAGTATAATGGTTGCCTTCTAAAAATTATACCTTTTTTAACATTTTGTTTTAACATATTTGCTTTATTTCTTTTTTTAAAATCAGTGCAATATAACAGATGAAGCCAGAGCCCCACGACCCTTCAATTCTGCCTTACTCCCTCCATCTTTCCTCCTTACTATTCTAAAGTTGGTGCATAAAATTTTCTTAGACGCTGTTGTTACTACACAAATGTATTAGTAAAACAATATATGATATTTTCCCTCATTATCTTCCATATAAATCATCACAAATGTAAGAAGTAATAATAATAAAAATAACAGGCATACATGGGGCTTTCTCAGTGCCAGGCACTGTTCAAGGCATCTTGCTTTAATTTTATGAGCCCAATACTGTTATCAACTCTATTTACCGATGAGAAAGCTGAGGTGCATAGGTTGTATGACTTGACCTAGATACACAGATAAAATACACAGGAGCTGGGATTTCTCTCTTCTTTGTATCTTTTTTACATTCTCATTGAACTTTTTTTTTTTAAGATCAATCCATCTTAGATATAAACCTTATATATTTATTTTTAACTGTTTAATAGAATTCTATTGTACAATAAGCCAGTTTACTCATCATTTTGGTTTATTTATCCACTCCCCTATGGAGTTGACTGCACCTCTCACTATGGCAAGTAGTGGGCAATGAGCAATCAAATACAAGATTCTCTGTGTGCATATGCAAGAATTTCTCTGGGTCAAAGAGCTTGTGCATCTGCAAAATTAATACATATTGCCAAATTCTTCTCTGAAGCAGTTGTATTCATTAATTATTTAGTTGGTCATATTATATGTGTTCTTTCCCCAGAGCTTCACCAACAATTGTTACCAATGTTTTTAAATTTGTGAAAATCTTGGAGGGTGTTGGGGAGTGGAGGGTGCAAAGTAATGTCTAATTGTTGTTTAAATTTTCATTTCCCTGTGTAAGTAAGGTATAACAAGGTAGAACATATTTTTTTTGGTGGAGAGAGTCACTCTAATTTCCTCTTTGGTAAACTAGACCCTCTATCTCATTAATTTTCAGTTTCTCTTCTTTCCTAAATAATCTATTTAATACTATATATTATTAAGTGTTGAAGTCTTTAAATGTTTTACAAATTATATGGAACTTTTGAAATTAACACTTTGTTATTGATTTCTAATTACATTCATTGCTTGTTACAGAATTTGGTCTCTGTGATACTGATTCTTCACTGTTTGTTGAGGCTCAATTGTATATATTCTTTATGTGTGTGGATATTATGCGCATACAATTTTTTGGATATAACTTTTAGTTCAAGGTTTATATATGTCCATTAGATCAAGCTTCTGAATTTAATTATACCTATATTATAGATCCTTATGAACTATTTTCTGACAAACTACATATGGAAGTTTTATTTGGTGCTTTTTCAGACCTCTGTTCATTTTCCATAGTTTTTTGGTTTCCTTTTTATAGTTCCAGTTCTTTGTTTTTTGTCCATTAGATCAAGCTTCTGAATTGAATTTAAATATTGTAAAAAACATACTATCTTATTGTATTTCTTCATTTTTATTTTATTAATTCAAGTTCATTGTGTGCTAATTTTCTGTTCATCCAACTCTTGCAAAAGGTGAACTATTTCCTCTTTTGCACTTTAAAAAAATTTTTATTGTGAGCTCATCTTCAATAGGGCTTCTTCCTTGTCAAAATCCTGTGCAGATTGAGGTATGATAATACCCAGAATTTTGGTTGTTGTTTGCTTGCTTGCTTTTGTCAAGGATAGTAGGATTTTTACCCTGCCCTGGGATCAAATTTTTAAAAATTTCTTAGCACCAAGACGTCTGTGACTCATGGATGGTACACATTCAGACACCAGCGCATACAAGACTAAATTTTTAAAGTTCTCTCAGAAGACCACTTTTTTCAAACTCTAGTTTTCCTCGTCATCCCCGTAAGCTGTTGGGTAAATTATTTCTACCCTTCTCCCTGCATGTATCACACTTAGTATCCCAGTTGTATACAAGATGTCAGTTCCAGCGTTTATAGCATTTAAGTGTTCTCTCCTGTGCACAGATGGCCATGAAACCCAAGCCCATGGTCACTATTACTTCTGACCACCTGCCCATCCCTGTCTCCCCATCAGCATTACCACCATGGTGTCAGCTCACAGGCTTGCGGCTCCTCATTTTTGCATACGTACATTTCACTTCCTCTCTCGGAAGCATCTATATATTTCCAGTGTTTCTATCAGAAAGACTTGCACATAAGCTAAGTTCATAATCTTGCCAGAACCCCAGTCTTCATTTCTGCCAAAAATAACATAACCTAAATTCCAGTGTAATTTTCTATGTTACCTTTGAAATATAAAAAGGGTTGTAATCTAATCTGTAAAAAACAAATTGAATAAGGGTTAATTACTCAAGACCTTATTCCCACTTGGAATGCCTTTATGGGGGAAAATCATTTAAACTTAAGACCTCAAATCTTCAATTCTTCAGAGGGAATTGTTCAGTTACCAGGAAAATAAATTATGCAGCCGTCTTAAGAAGACATCATCAAATGTGCTTAATATACAATTATTTCTTTCCAGCTACTATATTAATCATAATAATTCTTGTGGAATAAGTGACAGTTTAAAGTACTGCAGATTATTTTCCTAAAAGACTATAGATATAGAGAAAAATAGAGCAGAAAAAGAACTCTTTGAGATTGGTGCATTTAAACCCTACAAAGTTCTCAGTATTTACTATAAAATAAATATTTCTTGAGGCCCTAAGCAGGACAGTGTTATGAGCTGTGAGCAAGACAAGGAATCTTAGAGCTTGACTTCTAGAAGTGTAGTTTGTTGTTAGAAATTCAAGAGGTGGACATAAAAATTTGCAAAATTGTTTTTTTATAATATTGGTTTGGCGTAAGTTTGCACAGGCAACAACTTCCTCAATCGTTTAGAAAGAAGTAGAAGTGATTCTAACTGAATCTCTCTGAAGATGGCATTTGAGCTGGGCTTCAAAAGGTGAGTACAACTTTGGAGAGGATGCATCAGAGAACATTTAGGTGAGAACACGGTGTGAATAAAGCCATAGAAGTAGGAAATCTCACAATGTGTTTGAGGAACAGTGAGTGGATGAGATGAATTTGTTTAGTCTAGAAAATTCTTGAACAGCTGGTGTCACAAAGTAAAAGGGCTAGAGGAGAAAGGGGCCTAGCATTCATTGCTGAAGTGGAGAAGGCAAGCCCCATCTGAGGGAACCAATTATGACCTCAGCCCAGCACCGGTGTAGATGAAGTTTGACCACATCTGATTTTTCCAGAGAATTTGGAACTTGAGATTTGGGGGTAAATCTTGGGTTTTGGGGGTAAAGTATTGGCAAATAATTCAGAACTTGAAAAGCATAGTGTCACCACCAAAATATATTCCTGGGGGCCTGATCAAGCCCATAGGTCACCAATTTGCCATCTCAGACTCAAAGTGAGTAAAAAGAAGGATGTGACCAAAATAATGGGTTGGAGTCTTGGCTGATGATGTGCAGATATAATCCCCGAGAAGCCAGAGAAGGCATGGCCCGATTAATATAATTTTTTAGGAATTTTACTACAAACTCAAGAGGGAAATACACAGAAAATTCTTTTCTTCATGATATTTGCCAAAACCGTTTAGTCCAGCTGAACATTGTTGTGAAAAGGGATACACATGCTAATTTTTAAAAAAATTTTATTGAAATATAGTTGATTTAAATGTTGTGTTAGTTTCAGGTGTACAGCAAAGTGATTCAGTTATATATATATATATATATATATATATGTGTATATATATATATATATATATATGTGTATATATATATATATATATATATATATACACATACATATTCTTTTTTTATCAATACATTCTCTCCCATTACAGGTTATTACAAGATTTTGAGTACAGTTCCCTGTGCTGTACAGTAGGTCCTTGTTGGTTATCTATTTTATATATAGTAGTGGGTATATGTTAAAATTGGTCTCACAATCTACTGACTTGAACTAATGAAAAGTTTTCCTCTGTTTGTTATCCTAATTGTGTGAATATTTTTATGAAGGGGATTGAATTTATAAAGAATTTCTGCTGGAACACTTTCCCCATTTGAGATTTTAACAAGCATAGACATAACTCATGGATACATGATAAGAAATAGAAGATAATTACACATTTTATCTAAACTAATTAGATATCTGGCATTGAAAACGTCAAGACCTCTTTTCTCTCCTTTCTTGTCATATGTGTATGTGTGGGCATGTGCTTTTTATTTAGAGTTTCTCCAACTCACTACAAACAGAAGAAATAATTAAAATGTTTCATAGTCTATTGGAGACTATTGCCAAAATCTCCTTGGTAACATGTCCTTTACTTGGACATCAGAGTCTTGATTTTTTTTTTTTTTTTCCATTGAGATTCGTCAGGAAAGACAGAGACAAAAACCCAATTTTAATTTCTCAGAAACTGAGATCCAAGAACCCCATTCAAGATAGAGATGATTTATGAAGACCCTCTTTTTAAAAACGGTGTATTTGTATCTTGGTGTATTTGTTCACGCCACCATCCTCTACACCAACATTAAATAGACTGACAGAAATTGGATATCGGAAGACTCAGTCAATATTAAAGACAGAAATAAAAGCTAATGTCACCTAACTTTATGTAGCTTTCGAACTCTATACCCATTTTCTCTTCTGAGGGTATTGAAAATGAACCTTTGGCTTGACAGCCCCCTGTGAACATTATATATATATATATATATATATATATATATATATATATATATATATACTGATCTCATATGACAGTTTTTATGAATGTGAGTTCTAGATTCATTTCACAGCCTGGCTCTTCCGCTTATTACCTGAGTCAGTTTTTTGTTTGTTTTGTTTTCTTTGACTTCACCACGTGACATCCAGAACTCTCCTGACCAGGGATGGAACCCGTGCCCAGTGCAGGGGAAGCACGGAGTCTTAACTACTGGACTGCCAGGGAAGTCCACCTGTCTCAGTTTTGTTTGTGTTACTTACCTGTCTAAGGCACAGTCTCCTCATCTATAAAATAGAGACAGGATTAGCTGCTTCATCAGGTGTTATGAGGATTAAATAATATAAAGTGGTTACTAAATCTTCAGTACATGTTAATTTTACTGCTGCCACTACTACAGTTTCTCTTGATATAACCATCATCATTGCTATTGCCAATATGTGGTGGTTTACTAAAATCATGACTACAGCAGCTGATTTTGTTCCCAAGAAATTATATGTAACTTTATTTACAGCATTGAAGTCAGTGTACAAATTGCCTGCAGTCTTTACCAAAAACTTGCTGCCGATGGTCAGGGATGACGGGCTTATTTTTAGCCATCTTTCTAGCCTGAAATGGAATTTTGTCAAGATTGAGTATTTTGAATGTGATGCAGAGAAGGAGGGCGGTGTTTCTAATTTTATCATCTGCCCATAAAATCGTGCTTTAGTGCTAGCTAATTCCATTAATTTTTAAAATATACTGGTTTAGGTTCACAGGTTGCAAAGCTATTCTGTGGCTAAATGGTATATTTTGGGATATGTAGTGACTCTTTCTGATCCACTTGAGAGTCACCAGCAAAACAATTCCAAAGAGTCAGTCAGCACCTGAGTTGCATTAAGAGTCTGTCATAGGTGAACATACATGATTCTGGTCTTCAAATACAGTGTTTTATGTGTTTCATACAAAAACGTTTATTCATAGCAATGCAAATGTATCTGCAAAAATCCAAAAAATAATACTATGGTGTAATAGGATTCTGAAGGGTTAGATATTCTTAAATGAATAATCCAGTATTTTTTTGTTGACAACTGAGGGTATGTGACTCTCTGTGATTTCTCTGTTGAGAACATGCTAGGCAAACGGTGTAAGCAAGCCATGTTATGGCGGTCATTCTTTACAGATATCATGGCTGTACTGAGTGTGGTGAGAGAGGGAGAGAGGAGGGAGAGAGAGAAAGAGGTAGAGAGAGAGAGGACAGAAATTCATTGCCACTGCCAAGTTTAAAAATAGATTTGACATTATTTTAAATTAGTGAATCAAATATTTTTCATTCTTTAGAAGGGAAAGATTCCTTCTTTGGATGGCAAGCTTAATGGAATTATTTTAATAAAATACTCTATTTTCTTTGTCAACAATTACATTCAAAGATATCAGACAATTTAAAAATCTTTATTCGACCAAATACTGAATTGATTTTGATGAATACAAGCTGTTTTGATCCTAACATTTTGAACATCCTATGTTAATCCTGTGAATGTTCTGTGCTCACTCTCTTGACCCCTAAGGACATTTCCATTGTATAGTGAATACAGACGGTATCATTAGAATGATAGCATCATTTCTGATTTCTCATCTAGAGGGCTAGATGAACTTGCTAGAACTTCATCATACTAATTTAATTTTTTAATCAAATACCTATACAGCAGGGTTAAACAATTTTCTTCCATTTTCTTTTTATTGTATTGGAATTATTTTTATCGAGTTCTTTTATACATAAACTTTACACCAAAGATTTAATTCATCAGTCATTTTTAAAAAATTCCACATCAGGTAGGATGAGTTTTCTTTTGTGACAACATTTCTATCAAGTCCAATCTTCTCAATTTAAGTTTTAAATTGAGAACTAATTTTTTTTTTTTAATTTTATTTATTTATTTATTTATGGCTGTGTTGGGTCTTCATTTCTGTGCAAGGGCTTTCTCTAGTTGTGGCAAGTGGGGACCACTCTTCATCGCGGTGCGCGGGCCTCTCACTATCGCGGCCTCTCTTGTTGCGGAGCACAGGCTCCAGACGCGCAGGCTCAGTAATTGTGGCTCACGGGCCCAGCCGCACAGCGGCATGTGGGATCTTCCCAGACCAGGGCTCGAACCCGTGTCCCCTGCATTGGCAGGCAGATTCTCAACCACTGCGCCACCAGGGAAGCCCGAGAACTAATTTTTTTCAAGAAGATTTTATTCTTCAATCATTTCTTGATGAATAACAAATTTGACTCTGTACAGTTTTAGCTATTGGAAATTTTGTTCTTTATTCATTATTTCTACTATGTCTAATTTTCCCCCAATCAATGTTTGCTGTATTCAGTTTTCCTAAGGAACGTTTATTTTCAATCAGGTCATTTTTGTTTTGTTTTGTTTTGTTTTGGAAAGTAACCAGTTTCAACTTGCTCTGTTTTATACATTGTCAACTGTATTTGTCTCATTTGTAGTAATCATATTTATTTATTGGATAAAGTAATTAAAATTTGTTTTTATTTCTTTGAACAAGGAGCAAAGAGCATGAGATAAACCAAATCATGGTATCTAGATGAGGATGGGGGTCAAAGGTCATTGCAATCAAAACACTGGGTCAAAATGTCCTCCTTCAAATTAGTCAACACTGCAGTGGAATCAATCAGGAAACAAATGGTTTTGCTAAGTGATAATGAAGCCTTTGAGATATTCAATATATTTTATTCTCTGTCTACATTTATGGATCACTTTATTTGAATGCTCAAATTTTCCCACTGGCATATGTCCGATTTTAGTTATATCCATGACATATGATGAAAATTAGTTGTCAACTCATCTTCGAATTTAGAAAGCTAACTTATTTTTGAGTAATATAGCTATTTGTGAAAAAGTGATAGACTACAGAAGAAGTAAAAAGGAACCAACATTTTAAGCAGGTAATCACACTCCAGGCACCGTGCCAAATGTTTTGCAAAATTATCTTCTTCAGTCATCACAACAGACAAGGAGACATTTTTATTTCCATTTTTTAGTTGAGGAAGCTGGGACTTAGAAGGCTAGCTCACCTGAAGTCACATTATTAAGTAATGATGGGGCTGCAGTCCAAGCGGTTCTGCAAACCCAAAGCCTGTTTTATATACATGACAAGAGTATCTATTCTGTGATCTCTATGATTTAGAAAGATATGCTTTATCACTTAACAAACAAGTACTGAGTACATATTAGGTGCCACACCTTGAATTCCAAGTTAGGCTTAGTACTCAGGTGTGTAAGAGACACCATAATCCCTACTCTCACAAAGATGCCAGTCTAGCGGGAGCTACAGCAGAGAATCAATGTGGTTAAAGTGCAGTAAGCCAGTGAGGGGATAAAGGAGCAGAGAGCTAAGAAATTGACCTGTTTCAGCAATGGAAATGAAAAATTGATTACTTGGATTACTGAAAAGTGAGACAAGATAAAAATACCCCTAAATGAAATCACTGCAGGTGAGACAATTTGGAATATCCTGAAAGATCCTTTAAGATGTTTATAAGTTGCATCATAGTGATGATGATTCATAATGATTACAAATAATTATCTAGATACCAGCATAAGAGTTCAATGTCATCAAACTGAAATCTTCACTATGAGCCTCTCAGAAGACTGAAAAGTGTCTGTCATGCTTCTACATCTATTGGACTTTGTAGCCAGACTGAATGACCCTCAGATAAATCCCAAAAGGTTTCTCCAGCAGTTTCTCAAAGCCTCAGTATGATTTGGTTTATCATTTCTTTACAAATTATTTCTAAAATTAAAAATGGGCATTATCTTTTTGCATTATGAGATTCTCAAAACAAAGTTGAACAAATTCCCCTTGACTCTATGAAGAATTAAACTAAATCCACCCCCCCCCATTATTTGTGATTTCTCTGTTACACACACACACGCGTGCGTGCGCACACACACACATAGAGGGAGAATGATTTGACAATTTTTCCTGTTAATTTATTCAAAGGTTTAACATTCTTGCCAGTAAGTATCAAGTATCAAGGCTCATCGAATATGAGCCTTGATATAGCAATTTAAACCCAACTTTTCTTGTGGTGGTTGATTTTTGATACCTTGAAAGAAAAGGAAAATATTTAAGTTTGGAAACGTGTAGGTTAGACATACTTTATGTGACTTTCCATCCCACACCTTTCACTTTAGCCAAATTGCATGATTTCCCTTTCCCCATACATGCATTATATTATCCTGGCCTAGTGCCTTTATTCATGTGCGTTCAGTTTCCCAAGATGTACGTTACTCCATCTCTGTTATTCCAAATCTTACTCATTCTTACAGTACAACTTAAATACTCCTCCCCTCCTTTAAACCCTTTCTGATTGCTCTAGCAAGGAGCATTAGTTTGGTCCACCTTATACTTGTATTAGAGTTTCCCCAATAGACTGCCCCGTAATGAAGACCTAATCTCCCTTATCTTTATATAATACACAGCATCTCAAGCATTATACGTGGTCACTAACTATTTGCTGATTGAGTGAATTAGTTAATTAACTAATGAGAAGCTATTTAGAGACTATGGGGCAGGTAGAAGCAATGAAGGTAATATTTTAGTCTCCTGGTTCAAGAAAAGCCTCTCTTCAGGAGTGGTGGAGGTTAAAGCAAAGGGAACTGATCTGAATGTCGACCTGGCTGGGAACAGAGCATTCAGAAATCAGGAAGTGTTATCATGCTGACCCCTCAAAATTGACTGTGTTTAGTTCTAAGACAGAACGTCAAAGATAGACTTTGACAATCTGCAGGATGTTCAGAAAACGGAAACCATGCACAGCAAGTCGTGTCCTGTGACCTTGAAAATGATGACCTCATAGAGTGGGTGGAGTTGGATCTGAGGCATTGACAACTGTATCTCTGAACATTTCTTGCATATTATGGAAGAAGAGAATAGAAATAGGGCTGATGGGTGGAGAAGCAGGGAGGCAGATTGGACTCGGCACCCAGCTTAGAGCCAGGGCTGTTACTACAGGATAAATCATGTGTTCTTTGGATCCTCAGTTCTTGTTGGAACTAGAAGCCAAATCCTGGCCTCCACCAAGGCCTGGGCTCACCAGGGCCCTGAGTGCTTAGCTGCCTCCTGAAAGGCCCTGTGGCCACTCCCTCTGCCCTGCCAGGTTAAGCTGATGCTGCTTCCAGCCACTTTTCCCCAAGATGCTCTTGGACTTCCCTGTGCTCATCATGGCTGTGCTTCTAATCACCTCTGCTATATACCCAATGAACGTACAAACACATTTTTTTCCAAATTGTTAGGGCAAGACAGGCAAATAGATAAACAAACTGTATACTGTACTTTGGTTACAATGTGAGTTAAATCAGTTTTGTGTGCAGGGCTGGAGACTAAACCATCTTTTGCTCTTGTTTCCATTGTTTCCAAACCATTACAAAGGCATGATGGTTGTCAGATGCTGGATTTGTAAATAGAGGGTTGGTGTCTGTAGGTGAAAGTAAATGTCAAGCACCAGTTAAGTGGAATGGTTAAAGTGTAATTCAAGATGCTTAGTTTATCCAATATTTTCAATCAGGTCCAAGAAATTACATAAGAAAGTGGGTTCTCGTAAGAAAAACTAAAGCTGTGTGGTCTTTAATTTCTCCACAGCGTAGGTCTGACCTATATAAAGTCTCTTGCAAAGTCCGCAAGAGGGTAACCAAAGAGTTCTATTCCTGGAAAATGAAGCGTTGGGAAGTTGCTCAGAGTTCAGTTTGTGGTTCCAAAAAGCTCTTTTATTACCCAAGCCTTTGCATACGCAGACCATGAACTCATCCATTCCCGCCAGCCAGCTTTGGAATAATAGCTAGGGCTTCTGGGGGTGGGGGGTTGTGAAAAACATCACAAAATTTCCATGCTCCAAATAAAAATAATGCCAGGTCTCCAAGAGCACATGTGCTGGATGAAGGTGACTGTAAGCAGAAGACAATATGGAAAATTTCCATTTGCAGGTGGAAGGGAAGAGCAATTACAGAGAAAAATCCACTGGGGCAGCCTTTTCTGTGAAAGAGATGAAGCCAATCAGGAGTACATTAATACCAAAACCTTGACCAACAAGAAGGATCAGGAGGGAATATGGCATATTAAAAAGGATAAAGACTTTCAACTCAGACAAACTCCGATTCAAAACCTAGCCCTTCTCCTTAACAGATGTCCACTCTTGGTCATGTTTTACTTTAATCTATTTTAGTACCAATATTTTAATATCAACGTTTCATATAATAATACTTAGCTGTTAGAGTTGTAAGAAATTAAATTATACAATACAGGATTAAATTAAAGAATATATAAACATTAAAGCATATTTATGTTTTAATATATAAATATTATATATTAAATATATGTATTCAGCACACTGAATATATTCAGCACATTGGGTGATCAATGTGTGGTCTCCAACCACAGGTGCACAAATAAAAATATTACAACTTACCACTATTTTTACCATAATCAGTCAGGTAACAGCAAAGCAATTGGAAGCCAGGAAATATTCTGAAATATGAGCCCATATCCTACCCATTTCATGTCTTCAGTATCATATCTCATCCTGGAAAGTAGCATTTGTAATTATGAATGATGCAAGAGCCTTGATATTCAAAAGGGATGTGACTGTGTCCTTTATATCTACTATTGTATTCATTATTTTCCACTTATGGAAATAGGATTCTGGATTCATATTTTACACGTTTTCAATAATGAAGGATTTTAAAGGTCTCCGTTGTTTTCAGTAAGACAGAAAACCTTCATTCCTTTGAAACAATAGCTTTTTAATCTAAGCTTGCTCTGTGTTATGCTGCTCTCTGCTAGGCACTTGATGTGAATTGGGTTAGTTAACCTCACAACAGCTTGTGAGGTAAGTTACTGCCCCGTTCTCCATTTTAGAAAGGAAGAAACTAAGGCACAAAGAGGATAAGACTCTTACCCAACTTTACACAGTGATTAAGTGGCAGAACTAAGATACGACAAGGTCAGGCAATATAATTCCAAGACAAGTTTCCTATGCACTTCTGGATGCTGCATTGCTTGCCTTCTGGGTTTTCAAGCTTTCCTGCACTGCCTGGGCTGACACTCTTCTCTGTAGTCATGTTTCTTTTCTGTGTTCTTTCTGTGTTTCTGGCTCCTCTATGTGTTGCCTCTCTGTACTCTATCTACTTCTCATTTTTAAAAATTCCCATGCCACCCTTTCGATTTCTGACATAACCCCATTGCCCTGTTTATTTCAAGTCCAATCACTCAGCCACCCACTGACTAAAAACTTATTTTGGAATGGTCACACAAACTCCCACTACTTAGTGTGCTTCATGCCCCATCAAGCCATCAAACAAAGTTAGTTACATGTTTTTAAATGCATTGCTAGATATATGACTCAGAATCAGCTCTTTTAAAGGAGAACAAAGGCTGACACCTCAAAGTTGGTGTTTCATTTTGAGACTCGGGCGTTTCCTAGAAACTTGAGGAACATGCCTTCAGAACGGTTTCAATACCAAGTAAAGATAAATAAAATCCAGAGGACTCTTTAATGGGCTATTTGAGTAAAACATTCCAGCATATTATGTGGTCTAATTTATCTTAGAGTTACTTTTATAATTGAGATGTTAGAAAATGTATCTCCCTCTAATGTATTTGGAAGAAATGTAATCAGAATTTTAATTTGAAGTTCTTCAAGCCAGAGAAATTTGAGATTCCTCTTCAGTAGATGCCAAAACCCTATGTTTCTAACTTAAATGACTGTCAGGCAAGTACTAAAAACAACTGAGAAATGGTCTGTGGACGTGGATATGTCAATTCATTTTTCTTCCCTAGGTTTGCACTGACTCTGAACCTTTGAGACAAAAGAGAGAACAAGAAGGAAATTGGGGGCAGATAATAAAAATAAAATAATTTGGCTAGATTCAATTACCTTTATCCTAAATTACCTTCCTGAAACAGGTTTTTTGTCCTGATGTAGGTGCAAATGATGAGTGCTTTGGATTAGAACTTTCTTAGTGACAAGTTGTACATGATACACTGAGCTCAGGCATGAATATATGTCCCACAAACTCATTAATCCATGAGAAACACCAGGGCAATTACTCAGGAAAAAATGCCCACACAGAGGCACAGATCTGAAAGCACTGTGAGTTGTATGAGCATTTTATGTAGGAAGGTTAAGTGCAAATAGTTTATCATTTATGTTCTGCTAACAGCCATGAGCCCAATCTATGTTTGAATTTCCTTTATTTTTAGCTCTAAATTTGAGAGACATTTGGAAGTGCCCCAGTTGGCTGGAATCAGATGGTTTGTTCTGCCTCGTCTTAGGATTGATTAGAAAACTCTACAGTAGCTGCTCAACTGTGGTTTCGGATTGTTTCACATTTTTCATTCTTTCTAAGGTGTTTTTGTTTGGTTTTGGTTTTGGTTTTTTGATACATGTGATGACAGCTTATTTTTGCAGTTTGCAATAGTGTATACTATTTCAATTAATCATTGCTTAAGTGAAATGCTATATCTTGGTTATCAATATTTAGGAAGTTTCTATAATAGAAACTTCAAATGTAAGTAGACTTCAGAGAATTGGCCAACTCTGGACTGGTTTTAGCACAAATGGTACATTTTTTTCTTGACAGTACTAATTGCATCTAATATTTCTTGCTCTGAAGAATTGTTCAGCAGTGGAAATAGAGCAGAAATGATACATGCATCAAAATGTGAAAAACTTCCATCCTTATCCCATCAATATTTGCTGATGGGTCATCATTCAAATAATTAAAAACAAATAAAAGAGAAATTCACAAAATCATGGGTTATTACAGAAACATTTTGCTTTAAAAAAAATTCACCCATTTGTGAAAAAACATTACAGGATCTTATTTCATAAAATCTTAGACCTGAAAAAGAACCTAGAGATTACTCAATCCAGTCACTTCATACACAAGTTGAAAAATGGAAGACCAGAAAGGCTAACTGATGCATAAAGGATCATACATGTAGTTAATTAGAGGCAAGACCAAGATTAGGACTCTCATTTCCTGACTCAAAGTCCAGTCTCTACTATTCTGTGATTAATTCTTTTTGTTTCAGACTTTTGCCTCAAAGGTAGATTGTACCACTTCAGAAATGTAAGTCTCCTCTTAGTTTGTGAGAACCAAAGTGTGAGATTCGTGGGAACTCCAAGGAATGAAGTTCCTCTTCAAATTGGGACCTCCTCCTTAGTGGAATCAATGAATCAGTATCAAATACCACTACAGCCTGTGCCCCTCTAGTCTTGTCCTCAGTCACATCCTCTAAAATGGGGACAAGGTGGAAGGTTGAGAGTGAGTTTTGGAAGCTAAGTCTCTGAACTTCTCCTTGACTCTGTTTCTTCAGTTAAAATGTAGACAGTCCATAGTCTAGTTAGTAGTAATGTACAATGTTAATTTCATAATTTTGACAAATTGTGTACCACTGTTATGTAAGATATTAACAATAGGTGAAACTGGGTGAAGAGTGTACAGGGGTTCTCTGTATTCTTTGCAACTTTTGTGTTAAGCTAAAATTACCCCAAGGTGAAAAATGTTCTTTAAACCAAAAAACAAAACAAAAAATTATGGTGGCAGGCACTGGATGAACCTTGAAGAATGGAGACAAGTATGTTTCTTATCAATGATGATATCAATGCTGTAGGTGTAGATATTTTGAGACAATGGAGATGAAATCTCAAGCTTTTCTTTGATATTTTGTTTGGGGTGAACAAGTCTTTTTGAGTATCTATAGCAGCAAATACAGTATCTCACAATTGTGTTGGGTCTCAACTGCCGCACACTCCCCATACACACACATAAACACACAGACACACTCAGACTTCTGACATTTCTCCTGATATTTGTCAATCACCTGTGCAACTGAGCAGTCCCACATTTCAGCCCCTTGCCAAGAAGACTGAAGAGGTCAAAGATGTTCTCACGTTGTGACCCATAGCCATCATTGTCTCCCTCTGCTTTGCCTCTCCCAGCCAGCCACTTGCTGCCTTATCACTCACAAGAATCACAGTGATCTTCCACCTCTCACCCTTATGATGTCCAAGAAGATTAAGTAGGTTATCAGAGTTATGGGATGAGGGGAAACAAATGTTAACTATAGTATTTTCTATGCTTGGAATTTACATTAGGAACTTCTTGATCACTTTTTTTTTTTTTTTTTTTAATAATTGCCTTACAATGGTGTGTTAGCTTCTGCTTTATAACAAAGTGAATCAGTTATACATATACAATATGTTCCCATTTCTCTTCCCTCTTGCATCTCCCTCCCTCCCACCCTCCCCGTCCCACCCCTCTAGGTGGTCACAAAGCACCGAGCTGATCTCCCTGTGCTATGCGGCTGCTTCCCACTAGTTATCTATTTTACATTTGGTAGTGTATATATGTCCATGACACTCTCTTACCCTGTCACATCTCACCCCACCCCCTCCCCATATCCTCAAGTCCATTCTCTAGTTTGATCACTTTTAAAGTATTGGGTTGACCAAAAAGGTCACTGGGGTTTTCCCATAAGATGGTCCAGAAAAACCCGAACGAACTTTTTAGCCAGCCCAATAATATTCAGGGTCTAAATACCACGTTATTCCATGTCTACATTGTGAATTATGTTTGGATAAATCTTCTATTTTCTCTGAGATGATTTATTTTTTATTTATTTTGGGACACATTTCCCCCCTCTAAGCAGAAGTGGGCACTGGAAACGCAAACTCATATAGTAATGGTTTCAATAAGCACAATTAAATGATAATTTAAAATGATTACCTCTTTATAAGCAGTGTCATATAGCAGGAAGACATGGATGTTTAAGTTAGAGAGTGATGGATTTACCTCTCAGTTCTAACAGTTCCTAAAAAAGAGAAAATTGCTCAAATTCTCTGTTGGGGCTCCATCAGTTTAAAAAAAAAAGCAGAGTTATCGTGAGAGTTGGGTGAAAATGATGCTATATGAAAGAAAATGCCTAGTCAAATATTATACTTGGCCTTGAGTTGAGGTTGGCTGCTGTTGTGAATGTTGTTGGTACCCCACCATGTCCCCTAAGTCTGTCTGAGTCTCATCCTTAGGGTCTGATCGATTTGCCTGAAGCATTGTCCCAAGCTGTGGAAGGCTCCTCTGATAGTGGGCATGGCACTGTGGGGAATTAATGCTCCCTATAAGCAGTGCCCAATCAACGACGGCTGAGAGATGGTGCAAATCTTCCTCTGCTCTAACAAGGGTGTGTTCTATACTGGTCCCAGCGGTTTCCAGTAGGATTAAGCGCCAGTTGCCGGTAGTGGTAGCTTTCTGGATTAGGCATGCTTCATTGGCTGCTTCCTTTCTCTGTGTCCCTTCCTTATTATCTCCTAAGGATATTTACAGTACTGGACCCAACACTTAAACTACTTACACTTAAAGGCTTCTCTACTTCCAGAGAGCCTTAGCTAAGACGGCTTCTTTCTCCACCATGTATATATATATAGCATAATATAAATGGCAACTTGCTTGTAAAGGCATTCAGCCATGCTGCAACACCAGTGCCCTTGGGTCTGTACATATAACATGTGAAACACTATGGCACAGTGGACATAGAATCTGGGCTGTCAAAGCATACAGATCTGGATTAAAATCCTGACTCTGCCATCTTGAACACGTCATTTAATCTCTCTGAGCCTTAGTTTTCTCATCTTTAAAAATGGGGGTAATAATTTCTAAGTTGTTGTAATGATTAAAGAAATAATGAATCAAACGATGGATGATAATTGTACCTATTCTATAAGGTTAGTGTATATAAATAAGACAGAAGCACTCAATAAAGTATTAACTCTGTGTCAGCTTAATAAAAGGAAACCCCTAACATGGGCTCCATTATTGTTTCTAGCTAAACCCCATTACAACAGGATTCATTCATACCAAATTAAGTAAAACGCCATTTTGAATTATAGATGTTATGATGCATGTGCTAATCCTTTCTTTCTTTTCTCTATCCATATAAACTCATCTTTACATACACATATAAATCTGATTTCATAAGCTCATGTTCTACTGGATGGTTTTTCATATTACTGAAGTGTTTTATAACACTAAAGAGATTCACTATAGGCTTTCCTTTTTTCTTCCAGTTTTATTGAGATGTAATTAACATACAGCACTCTACAAGTTTAGGGTATATAGCATGATGATTTGACTTTCATACATCATGAAATGATTATCACAGTAACTTTAGTGAATGAACATTCATCATCTCAAATAGATATGAAATTAAAGAAATAGAAAAAAAAATTTCCTTGTGATGAGAACACTTGTATTTACTCTCTTAACAATTCTCGTATATAACATACAGCAGTGTCAATTATATTAATCATGTTGTGCATTAAATCCCTAGTACCTATTTGTCTTATAACTGGAAGTTTGTGCCTTTTGACTGCCTTTATCCAATTCCACCCACCACCCTCCACCCCTGGTAACCACAATCTGATCTCTTTTCCTGTGAGCTTGTTTGTTTGTTTTTGAAATATAATTGACCTATGTTAGTTCCTGTTACACAACATAGTTATTCAATATTTCTATGCATTTCAAAATTACCTCTACAATAAGTCTAGTTACGGTATGTCACCGTACAAAGGTGTTACACAGTTATTGACTATATTCCCCACACTGTACATTTCATGCCTGTGACATTTATTTTGCAATGGAAAGTTTGTACCTCTTAATCTCCCTCATATATTTCTTTCTTCCCCCCACCCTACTTCCCTCTGGCAACCACCTGTTCTCTCCATAGATAACTCTGTTTCTGTTATGTTTGTTAATTTGTTTTGATTTTTAGATTCCATATGTAAGTGAAATCATATAGTATTTGTCTTTCTCTGACTGACTTATTTCACTTAGTATAATATACTCTAAGTCCATTCATGTTGTCATATGTGGCAAGATTTCATTTTTTATGGCTAACATTCCATTGTGTGTGTGCGTGTGTGTGTGTGTGCGTGTGCGCGTGCACGCCACATATTCTTTATCCCCTCATCTATTAATGGGCACTTAAGATGCTTCCATATCTTGGCTATTGTAAATAATGCTGCAATAAACAGAGGTGCATATATAGTTTTAGAGTTTTTGTTTTCTTTGGATAAAAACCCAGGAGTGGAATTGCTGAAACATTTAGTGGTTCTGTTTTTAAGTTTTTGAGGAACCTCCATGCTGTTTTCCATTTATATTCCCACCAAAAGTTCATGAGGTTTCCCTTTTCTCCACATCCTCACCAACACTTCTTGTTTCTTTCCTTTTTGATGATAGACATTCTGACAGGTGTGAGGTGATGTCTCATTGTAGTTTTGATTTGCATTTCCCTGATGATTAGTGATGTTGAGCATCTTTTCCTGTGCCTGTTGGCCATCTGTATGTCTTCTTTGGAGCTGTTCATATCCTCTGCCCATTTTTTAATCTGATCATTTTTTTGATGTTGAGTTGTATTTGTTCTTTGTATATTTTGGATATTAACTTCTTCTTGAAAATATCATTTACAAATATCTTCTCCCATTCAGTAAATGGCCTTTCATTTTGTTGATAGTTTCCTTCACTGTGCAAAAACTTTTTAGTTTGATGTAGTCCCATTTGTTTATTTTTGGTTTTGTTTCCCTTGCCTGAAGAGATATAGCCAAAAAAAAATATTACTAAGACCGATGTCAAAGAGCTTACTGACTATATTTTCTTCTAGGAGATTTGTGGTTTCAGGTCTTATATTTAATCAATTTTGAATTTATTTTTGTGCATGGTGTGAGAGAGTAGTCCAGTTTGATTCTTTTGAATGTAGCCATCCAGTTTTCCCAAGACTATTTATTGAAGAGGCTCTTTTTTCCCCACTATATATTCTTGCCCCCTTTGGAATAGAATAAATGTCCACATAAGTGTGGTTCATTTTCTGGGCTGTCTATTTAGTTCCATTGATCTATATGTGTATTTGTGTGCCAGTACCATTACTGTTTTGATTACTGTAGCTTTGAAATATAGTTTGAAATCAGGGAGCATGATACCTCCAACTTCTTTTTCTTTCCTCAAAGTTGTTTTGGCTATTCGGGGTCTTTTTTTTTCCATATAAATTTTAGAATTATTCTAGGTCTGTAAAAAATGCCATTGGTATCTTGAAAGAGATTGTATTCAATCTGTAGATTGCCTTGGGTAATATAGTCATTTAACAATATTAATTCTTCCAATCCATGAACATGGTATATCTTTCGTCTGTTTGAATCATCTTTAATTTCTTTATTCAGGGTTTTATAGTTTTCTGAGCACAGGTCTTTTACCTCCTTAGTTAGATTTATGCCTAGGTATTTTATTCTTTTTGATTCAATTGTAAGTGGTATTGCTTTATTAATTTCTCTTTCTGATAGTTTGTTGTTAATGTTTAGAAATGCAACAGATTTCTGTATATTAATTTTGTATTCTGCAACTTTACTGAATTCATTTATTATTTCTAATAGCTTTTTGGTGTCTTTAAGGGCTTTCTATATATAGTATCATGTCATCTGGAAGCAGTGAGTTTTACTTCTTCCTTTCCAATTTGGATTCTTTTTATTTCTTTTTCTTGTCTGATTGCTGTGGCTAGGACTTCCAATATTATGTTGAATAAAAGTGTCAAGAGTGGGCATCTTGTCTTGTTCCTGATCTTAGAAGAAATGTTTTCAATTTTTCACCACTGAATATGAGGTTAGCTATGGACTTATCATATATGGCCTTAGTTATGTAGAGATACTTTCCCTCTAAACTCACTCTGTTGAGGGTTTTCATCATAAATCATTGTTGAATTTTGTCAAAAGCTTTTTCTGCATCTATTGAGATGATCATATGATTTTTATTCTTCAGTTTGTTAATACGATGTATCACATTGGTTGATTTGCAGATATTGAACCATCCTTGAATCCCTGGGTAAATCCCAGTTGATCATCGGGTATGATCCGCTGATACATTGGTGAATTCTGTTTGCTAATATTTTGTTGAGGAATTTTGCATCTATGTTATCAGTGATATTGGCTGGTAATTTTCTTTTTTTTGTGATATCTTTGTCTGATTTTGTTATCAGTGTAATGCTTGCCTTATAGAATGAGCTCAGAAGTGTTTCTTCTGAAGTTTTTTGGAATCATTTGAGAAGGATAGATGTAAACTCTTCTCTAAAAGTTTGGTAGAATTCATCTGTAAAGACATCTGTAATTTAGTTTGTTGGGAGTTTTTAAATTACAGATTCATTACTGGTAGTTTGTTCATATTTTTTATTTCTTCCTGGTTCAGTCTTGGGAGAGTGTACATTTCTAGGAATTTGTCCATTTCTTCTAAGTTGTCCATTTTATTAGTGTATAATTGTTCATAGTAATCTCTTATGATCTTTTATATTTCTGTGGTGTCGGTTGTAACTTCTCCTTTTTCATTTCTGATTTTATTGATTTGACCCTCTCTTTTTTTCTTGATAAGTCTGGCTAAAGGTTTATCAATTTGGTTTATCAATTTTGTTTTTCTTTTCAAAGACAAGCTCTTATTTTCATTGATCTTTTCTGTTGTTTTCTTCATCTCTATTTCATTCATTTCTGTTCTAATCTTTGTGATTTCTTTCCTTCTATTAATACTAACTTTGGGTTCTGTTGTTTGTTTGTTTGTTTTTTAGTTCCTTTCATTGTAAGGCTAGATTGTTTATCTGAGATTTTTCTTGCTTCCTGAGGTGAGCTTGTATCACTATAAACTTCCCTCTTAGAACTGCTTTTGCTGCATCCCACAGATTTTGGATAGTTGTGTTTTCATTTTCATTTGTCTCCAGGTGTTTTTTTTTTTTTTTCTGATTTGATCTGCAGTAATCCATTGATTGTGTAGTAGCATATTGTTTAGCTTCCACGTGCTTAAGTCTTTTGCATTTCTTTTTCTTGTAGTTAATTTCTAGTCTCATAACATTTTGGTTAGAAAAGGTGCTTGATATGATTTCAATTTTCTTAAGTTTACTGAGACTTGTTTTGTGGCCTAGCATGTAATCTATCCTGGAGAATGGTCTATGTGTACTTGAAAGGAATGTGTATTCTGCTAATTTAGGGTAGAATATTCGGTATATACATATTAATTGCATCTGGTCTAATGTGTCATTTAAGGCCAATGTTTTCTTATTGATTTTCTTTCTGGATGATCTCTCCTTCAATGTAAGTTGGGTGTTAAAGTCCCCTACTATTAGTGTATTACTGTCAATTTCTCCTTTTTAAGTCTGTTAATATTTGCATTATGTATTTAGGTGCTCTGATGTTGGATACATATATGTTTATAATTGTTATATTTTCTTGCATTGAGCCCTTGATCATTATGCAATGTCCTTCTTTGTCTCTTGCTACAGTCTTTGTTTTAAAGTCTATTGTATCTGATATAAATATTGCTACCCTGGGTTTCTTTTCATTTCCATTTGCAAGGAATACCTTTTTCCATCCTCTCACTTTCAGTCTGTGTGTGTCTTTAGATCTGAAATGAGTCTCTTGTAGACAGCATATACATGGGTCTTGTTTTGTATCCATTCAGCCACTCTATGTCTTGTGATTGGAAGATTTAGTCCATTCACATATAAAATAATTGTTGATATTTACGTTCTTGTTGTCATTGTGTTAATTGTTTGCAGTTGTCTTTGTAGCTCTTTTATGTTCCTTGCTTCTTCTTTTGCTCTCTTTCCTTGTGATTTGATGACTGTATCTTGTGTTATGTTTGGATTACTTTCTCTTTTTTGTGAATGTATCTATTATAGATTTTTGGCTTGTGGTTACCATAAAGTTCATATGTAACAACCTGTGTATATATATGATTATTTTAATAATAATGATCTCTTAATTTAAAAGCATTTTGACAACCCTACATTTACTCCCCACCTCCATGTTTATAATTTTTGACATCATATTTTGTATCTTTTTGTTTTGTGTGTCCTTTGCTACTTATTGTAGATATAGATGACTTTTAGTACCTTTGTTTTTAACCTTCCTACTAGCTTCATGCATGGTTGATTTTTTTACCTTTATTTTATATTTGCCTTTACCAGTGAGATTTTCCTTATAATTTTCGTATTTCTAGTTGTGGCCTTTTCTTTTTTTCTTAGAGAGGTCTTTTAATAATTCTTGTAAAGCTGGTTTGGTGGTGCTGAACTCCTTTAGCTTTTGTTTGTCATAAAACTCTTTATCTCGCCATCGAATCTGAATGAAAGCTTGTGGGGTAGAGTATTTTTGGTTGTGGATTTTTCCCTTTCATCACTTTAAATATAGCATGCCACACCTTTCTAGCCTGCAGTTTCTGCTGAAAAGTCAGCTGATTGCATTATGGGAGTTCCCTTGTATGTAACAGTTGCTGCTTTTAATATTCACTCTTTATCTTTATTTTTTGCCATTTTAATTGCAGTGTACTATGGTGTGGTCATCTTTGGGTTGGTCCTGTTTGGGACTCTGTATTCTTCCTGGAACTGGATTTCCTTTCCCAGGTTAGGGTAGTTTTCAGCTATTATGACTGCAAGTATGTTTTCTGCTTTTTTCTCTCTCTCTTTTCCTTCTGGGACCCCTACAATGCAAATGTTAGTGTGCTTGAAGTTGCCCCAGATGTCTCTTAAACAGTCCTCTTTCTTTTCATTCTTTTTTTTTTTCTTATTTTCTCTTCTGTTTCAGTGATTTCCACTACTCTGTCTTCCAGCTTTCTGATCCATTCTTCTGTATCATTTAATCTACTGTTGATTCCTTCTAGTATATTTTTTCTTTCAATTATCATATTCTTCATCTCTTTGGTTCTTCTTTATATTTTCTAACTCTTTACTATAAATTTCTAACTTCTCACTCTGTTCATCCAATCTTCTCCCACGTTCTTTGAACATCTTAATAATTATTACCTTCAACTCTTCATCAGGTAGACTCCTTGTCTCACTTAGTTCTTCTGATGTTTTATCTTGTTCCTTCATTTGGAACATATTCCTCTTTTGTCTCATTTTGCCTAATTTGCTGTTTTTATTTCTATGTATTTGGTAGGTTGGTTACTTTTCCTGGCCTTGGGGAGGTGGCCTTTGGCAGGAAATGTCCTATGCATCCCAGCAGCACATTCCCCTCTGGTCACCAGAGCTATATGCTCTTGGGGTGCCCCTGTATGGGTTGTGCGAGTCCTTTTCTTCTGGCAGGTTCACTACTGTGGGTGGTCTGGTAGGTGTGGCTGGCCCTCAGTCTGGTTGTTTGCCTTTTGTGGAGGTTGCTGGCTACTGGTGGGTGGGGCCAGGTCCCAGAGTGGTTGCAGGCTCAAGGGGTCTTAAGGCAGCCAGCCTGCTGGTAGGTGAGACTGTGTCCCCGCCAGGTTAGTTGCTTGGCCTGAGGTGTCCCAGTACCCGTGTTGACAGGCTGGTGGTTGGGGCTGGGTCCCAACACTAATAAGCTAGAGGGAGGATTCCAAAGTGGTGCTTTGCCAGCAACAGCATCCTTGTGGTAGAACGAGTTCCCCAGAATGTCTGCCTCCAGCGTCTTTGACCCCAGGGTGAGCTCCAAGATCAGCAGGTGGTGTGACCCAGACGCCTTTCAAATGACTACTTCTGCACTGGGTCCCGGAATGTGTGAGAATTTGTGTGTGCCCTTTAAGAGTGGAGTCTCTATTTCCCACAGCCCTCTGGCTTTCCTGAAAGTAAGCCCCACTGTCCTTCAAAGCCAAATGTTCTGGGTGCTCATCTTCCCAGTGCAGGATCCCCAGGCTGGGGAGCCTAAGGTGGGACTCTGACCCTTCACTCCTTGGGGAGAACCTCTGAAATTGTAATTATCCTCCCGTTTGTGGGTCACCCATCTGTGGGTATGGGTCTTGACTATACCCCATCTCCACCCTTCCTACCCATCTCATTGTGGTTCCTTCTTTACATCTTGAGTTATAGAAGATCTTTTCTTCTAGTCTTCTGCACTTTTGCATCAAAGTTGCTCTGTAAGTATTTGTCATTTTGGTGTGCCCGTGTAAGGAAGTGACCTCAGGATCTTCCTAATCTGCCATCTTGGCCACACCCTCCCATAGGCTTTCCTTAAATAACATGCTTCTATTCCTTTCATTAAAGCTAAAATATCGTTAATTTACCAAATACTCATATAAACTGAACTTTTCAGGAACACATCTATTGTATAAAGCAGGTCACACCTGTACAAACTGTGAATGTAGACATATGCACCATAAAAGTAAGTATATTACTGTATGAAACCTAGATTAAAATAAAAAGAAACTCCTGTTTAGAGTTAAAAGTATGTAATTAAGCAAAATACTGGTTAAGTATGCAATGAAGAGTACATGGATTGAATTATCATGCTTAATTATAGGCTCTTCTGGGCATGGTCATTAAGAGTGATTCTATCTTTGAAATTGATATTTATTTCACAAATCTCCTCTGTTTTATTCATCTAATCTATTTTGGTGATGACAGGATTATTTTATGATATGCTTTGTTTTTATCAGATGGCAGTGTATCCAGTATATTTAGATTCTACTTCATTTTGTGTATGCTTTTTTCTTCAAAATTTAGGGGAAAAAAATTGAGCAAAAACAGACAGACTGTTCTAGGACATCCCTTTAGAGATGAGTTTCTCTAGATTAAAAAAAGATTGGCTTCCAAATTGGTTAAATTGCTTCTTCTGTACAGTAGAGTGACATGCTGTCTTGTTACAGTGGAACATGTGCTCTCATTTCGGACGAGCTGTTCTGTGAAGAAGTTTTATTTAGCCCCCAGAGCCCATCCCCGGATTTGTGGGTGTTACCTCCTTTCCGTGTTACCAAGTTTTTTTATCATCATTATTGCTTGTGCTCCAATAGCTGCAACACAGTTTAGTAACATCCCTTCTTAAAAAACAAGATGCTTCTGAAAATAGACAGAACAGTTGGCTAGACAGAAAAGATATATCAACAAAAGTAGGTCTGCTGTTTGTCTGTGTTTTGCTCCCTAAATCGCTTCTGAGACAGTTTCACACATATGTAAATGAACAGGAATTGAGTGAGAGTATAATCTAATATAATCTTTATGACCTATCACAAAATTTTATCCTATTTTATTAAGAAAATCAAATTCTATGAAAACTGATTTGGTTCGGAGACTTTTTAAATGTTTCACTTTTGTTCCAATTAAGGAATTTAATCAAAGGTTTTGGCTGGGTTTGTTTGGTTTTATTTTTCTAATGAGAAAACTTGAGGTTCTGTAAGCAAAGGCACACTTTAATTCAATTCAAGATCAGTAGATGGGTCCAGTTTTTTATTCATGACCTGATTGTATAGCTGATTCAGCTGAGAGGATGCAGTGGCTTTATTGTGTGTGATGTTGTTTTTCTCATTCCTCTGTGCATCAAATAAAAAAATTAGTCATGCAATATTTACTCTCTGGGCAAAATAACATTTTTCAGCTGCTCAGACTTCCCAAAAATTAGTGGGAATGACCAACATGGAACAAAGGGGCAAACCCCTCTAATCACTTCATTTTTGAGCAGAAACATGACATCCCTTTCAGAGCACTGCTTGGAAGGCACTTGAGAAATAGCCAACCCACCAGCCATTCAACATCTTGTGGTTGGCTGTACTTGACAACGCTTGGGTCAAATGCCTGTAAGAGCACTCTTCTGCAGAAATAAGCATCCTGAGTGCAATGATATATTCAGATGTCATCTCTGCTTCCTGATTTTACTTGTCTTGACTCTCCCCCTACGGTGCATATAAATACACCAGTAATATTTTTTAAATGCACATGTGTTTTGCTTTTGTGATATTTCTTTAATTAATCTTGGATAAGCTGTCTTTATGTCTAAATCTTTTTCCATACAGGATTAAACCAGGTTTTACCAAATCATGCTTTATCACTTCCTCCTTCCCTTCACTTAAAATTCTAGAGCAGAACTCTTTAATCTGGGCCCTTGGACCCGGCCTGTAGGAAAAGGCCATGAACCACCTGAAAATGTACACAAAATTGTGTGCGTGTCTCCATGTGTGCTTTGTCCTGGGAAAAAGAGCATGTCTTTCTTCAGGTTCACAAATGGATGTATAACTCCCCCAGTTTTAAGAACTACTGTCACCTAGATTTCCTCCCTGTCATTTCTATTAGTTAAGAAATGCTCAGTTCTATCAGATGACACCCCTGGGTTCTACTGAGTACACATAGTCACCACCTTCCTTTTCCATTATGACTCACTCCTGATCTCATATTTTCTCTTACTTTCTGAATTTTGTACTTTCTCTGTTCCAATTTAAGTAACATGAGAAAGAGAGAGAAAAGAGATATTATATACTAATATAATATTTGCCACTAACAGGGGTTGGCATTTCTTCATGTGGCATCTCATTTAATCCCACTGCAACTGTACAAGTTTGATAGTGTCCCTGTTTTTACAAATGAGAAAATGAAGCTCAAAGAAGTTAGTGATTCCCACAGATGGAAGGAAGAGTCCAGATTTAATGGAAGAGTCCAGATTTAAATCTATGTTTGAATGTGGAGTTTATTCCTTCACGAAGCCTTTCCAGACAGAATAAATGGTCATAGCTTACTAATGGTGTCAGCTTTCATAATGTGTAATTTTCACTTTATTATTATTCTCCATCATCAAAAAATACATTCATTATACTTTGTGCAGAAATCTAGTACAAATTTATAAATGCTCATGTGTTGCTATATTGCATCAGTGTTGTCATATTATTGCAGAGGGCAAGAACAATTTATATGTTCATTAATTCTTTCATTTTTAGAAATAATATTTACTAAACTCTACTATTGTTAGGGACTTTGCTAAGTTCTGGAATAATGGTTCTAAGTTCTATCTTCACATCAGATTCTACTGGAGAACTTTTTTAAAATACCAGTACCTGAACTCGGAACCAGAAATTTTGATTCACTACATGGAGGTGGCACTTGGACAGTGTATTTTTAAAATGCTTTCCCAGCTGTAGTCAGCACTGAGAACTATTGTTCTAGAGGGTGACTTTGCAGAGTCAAGGGACTTTGGTCCCCTAGATCTGCAGCATCAGCATCACATGGGAACCTATTGCAAAGGCAAATTCTCAGCCCTTCTCCCCAACCTTCCCATGTGTTGTACCAGAAACTCAAGGGATAGGACCTGGCTGTCTCTAACAAGCTCTCTAGATATTTCAGAGGCAAGCTAATGGTTGAGAAACACTTCTCTAGAGACAAGATAAATAAGACAGAGTACTTGCCCCTGAGCATTTCTGTTTGATCTCAAGGAACCCAGTTGTTTCAAATCTGCATTTTAATTACCTAGCACAGTTCCATAGTCTATAACTTTAGTTGATAAAGACAGCATTATTACTACTTAAACAATGTAATGACTTTCCATCTCTTCTTGGGCAGCCATTAAATGAAGTGTTAATAAGGAAATAGTGGTCAATGACCAACATCCCTTAACAAAAGTCTCATGGACCTTATGGGTTGAGCTGAATTGCCATAGTGTTTCATAACACACACACACACATAGAATTTTTAAATATAAAATTTTAAAGAAAGAATATTTCCAGTAAAGGATTTTAAAGTGGTCTTTGTGTTGTGTTTTCATTGTATTATTATTAATATTATACTTGCTATTTCCCATCTTTATTAACATAGCTTTATTACAGCTTTATGATAGTATAATTGACATACAATAAAATGCACATACTTGAAGCATTTAATTAGATAAGTTTTGACACATGTATACACCAGTATCGTGAAACAGTTGTAGGGGGGCACCCAATTCCATTATAGGAACCTCGTAGTTGTGCAGTTTTCCCCCACCACCCCCAAACAGCAGAATGAGGTTGTAGAGAAGGCTTCCTGAGGAAAACATGAGCTAAGACCTATAAGGCAACTGATATCAGGTCAGGTGGATAAAATAAGGAAAGTTTGTACGGGATAGAAATAAAGCCCATCAAAAAAAAAAAAAAAGAAAAAAAAGAAATAAAGCCCATCTTGCCTATATGAAGTCTAGATTCTTGTGTTGGTTGCTGTTTACTATCATGTAGGGTTGAAAAATACCTACTCAACCCCTTTGTTTCTTAAAATTCCAATTAAGAAATAAGCTTAACAGCTAGTGAAGTATACAACACTGTTACCGAGAGTAGAAATCCCAGGTTCTGTCACTGCAGGTAGTTCTTGCATTAGAGTAACCTGTTCATCTTTGACCACCAATCCACTCTTGAATGCATATTTCTCTGCTGTGTGTATTATAAAAAACAGTTGCATGAAAGTGATGCTTTTGCTTTCAGAACCATGGAATCTAATTCCTTGCCTTTAACTTCCTTCTAACTTTCTTCTTTCTCCTGAGCAACTTCGTGCATCCTTAAATGTTCATTCATCATTATGCCCAGGTGCTAATACTGAGACTTTATTTTGGGGGCTTAAATGCTCATTTTTTTTCCATTGCAGGTTGGCTTCATGAGTTGGGAAAGAGACTGGAATCTCCATACTATGGTAACAATACTTTGGGGGGCCCGTCGATCCGAAGTGCCTATATTGCCGCTCTGTACTTCACACTCAGCAGCCTCACCAGCGTTGGGTTTGGGAATGTCTCTGCTAATACAGATGCAGAAAAGATCTTTTCCATCTGCACCATGCTGATTGGTGGTAAGGAATATTCTTCCTTTAGACCAAGAGAAGGAACAAGTGTCTGCCAAACGGTTGCTGTTATGTTCCCTCTGTCCTAAAACCCAATACAGGGTAGATTGGTTTACACTGGAAGAGTCTAAAAGCACTAATTAGGAAATCAGTGACCAACAGTTATATATACATGTAGCTTAGCAATGAAAGTCTGTGATGTCAAGAATTCCATGTTCTGACAGATGAAGAAATAACCATTTACCTGATGGTTGATTTATATATATATATATATATATATATATATATATATATATATATATATATATATATATATATATATATGTTTTTAATAGAAGTACTGTTGATTTACAATTTTGTGTTAGTTTCAGGTGTACAGCACAGTGATTCAGTTATACATATACTTTTCCAGATTTGTTCCCTTATAGTTTATTACCGAATATTGATTATAGTTCCCAGTGCTATACAGTAGGTCCTTGTTGGTTATCTATCTTATATGTAGTGGTGTGTATATGTATCTGATGGTTGATTTTGAAAGGTCAGGCACTCTGCTTCCTAACATGCTGTTTACCTTTAGTGTTTGTGAGTTACATGAGTCTGAATCACAGGTATACATTTGAAATGCCATTTTATAGCTCCAAACAGGTGAGTGTTATCAAATTTTATTAATACTACTATAGTAAATTAAGGATGTTTGATAGATAACTTAGTTAAAACAAAAGCAACAAACACCAATGCAATAATAATAAATATTTAACCTTTATTAATTGTGGTTATGTTCCATTCTCTGTGCTGAATGCTTCAGTACAATACCTCAAGCAATTCTGAAGGCAAATCTATGGGTTCAGCACCATTATTATCCCATTTAACAAATAGAGAAGTTATTATGCTATTACGTCTGAGCTTCAAACCCAGCGTCTGTACTCCGCTTTGTATTGCTGGGGTTTGGACTCCGCAAGTCTTATTCATCTTTGCCAGCTGCCATCAGTCACTTCTCCCAATAGGGGGCGCCAGAGGGAGACTGGAGGCAGGAGGAGGGGAGAAGGAACTTCCGGGTTCTGATGGGTGCAGTGTACCTTGAGTGGCAGGCCACCTCAGACAGCTGCAAGTGGTTCCAGCCTTCAGCCTCTTCAGGCACTTTCAGAAGCAGCCTCATTGGGCTTTCTCAGAGATACCAGCACCTGCTGGAGGTACCCCTGCATCCAAAGTCAGAGCCCTGACTCCTCGTGGCTCCCATAGCTTCTCCTCTGGGCTCCTCGCTGCTGATAACCCCACTCTTCTCTTTGTTCATCCAGCTCCAAGGGCAGAAGCTCCTTCCTGCAGCTGTCACACTCACGTTACCTCTATCTAGACTCCCCTTCTGATCATTCAACACTCCAACATCAGGGAAAACAGTTCTTTATAGTAAATTCCCCCAGATGAAATATTTAGTTTCATTTCTCTTTTCTGAACCTCCTAACTGACAGGATTGATGTCTTTATTACCCACATTTTTCAGACGACAAATCTAAACCTTGCAGAAATAAAGTAAAATTTTCAATGCCATACAACCAGTAAGTAAAGAGGCAGGTTTGGAACCCAGGTGATTACTTACTTCTGTCATTAAATACATAAATGGAAACATGTTGAATTATAAAGCTGTTCTCATGGAGATGTGGGTGTCTACCTGGATTGAGTAAATATTCCTAAGCCAGAGTTCTATGAGTACTTTGTGCCCCACCGTATTCCCTCAAAAGCTTGTTATGTCATGTTCTCTTTTTTTTAATTTAATTTTTGTTCTATATTAGAGTATAGGTGATTTACAATGTTGTGTTAGTTGCAGATGTACAGCTAACTGATTCAGTTATACATCTACATATATCCATTCTTTTTCAGATTCTTTCCCCATATAGGTTATTACAGAATATTGAGTAGAGCTCCCTGTGCTATACCGCAGGTCCTTGTTGATTATCTATTTTATATATAGTAGTGTGTGTATGTTAATTAAGATTATCATGTTCTCTTAATGACCTTAGTCCCAGATATCACTTTGAGGTTTGAACCTTATTATAGAAGATGGTTTCTACCAACTTCCTTGCATAGATGTGAACTGATTATGTGGGACTTCAAGCAATGAGTCATCCAGCCTACCATGAAACCAGAGCAGCATAAAGGCAATCTTTCCCTCGAGGAGTTTAGGATCACCTTGGAAGAAATATGTGGAAAGAGTTTTAACAATACCAGGCAGTAAATGCTAAGTGCCAAATCAGTTAGGAAATTGAGAAGCAGTGAGAAATGGGGCCAGGGATTGGGAGAATTTCTTGGAAAGGCAGAGTTGCTGAGGTAGCATGCTGGGACTGCAGCACTTGGAAGAGGGTTTTGGCTGATGTAGAGCAGTAACAGCCTAGGGAGCAGAGAACAGGAATTCTCGTTTTCTAAAGAGCTGCAATGTGCCAATCCCGTGGTGGTGATTTTATACCCAGTATTATGGCTTATATAATTGCTGCTCTCCTTGATGGCCCATCTTTCAGCCTAGCAGAATGACAGGCATTTTGCAAACAGACACAGTCTATATTTATTTAATATTTGCCCATGTTTCTTCTACTCCTGATGGAAATTTTTGGAAATGCTCAAATGCTCAAGGCTTAACCTACTAATTTGACATTGGAAGAATATGTTAGCTAATTGAGCTTATTTCCTGTTGATTCACTAACTATAGTGTAAGTGGTCCTGAATCAGAAATTGTTAAGGATATTATTATTCCCTGCTATTCATTGTGAGTAGAAGCTAAGCTGGTCACAAAGCCAAAAGATATGGGAAATAATCAGATAATGCCACTTTATCACTTGGTAAATATTTATTGAGCAAATTATCCTGTTGCAAAACCAGCACTCATTTGGAAATGGCATTAAAGCATTTAGGTGACTTGAGCAGCACTTAGGAAACCATTGGTTTTGAATGGCAAATGTCATCTGAGTAACGCAGATTTATTAATTAAAGCTTCACGAATCTGTGTCTGTGGGAAATAACTCTATTATTGTGACAATTACCCTAGGCTAAGAGAAATGATGCCTTCATTTTAATATTTCCTAGTTAATAAATTACTGGCATAATTTTGAGAACTAATCATAAGAGCTCACAATATTGAACACTTTGTTCATTTAATTCTCGTAACTCCATGAATTAGAGGTTATTAACACCCCAATTTAGAAGTAAGGCAGCAGAAGTTTAGTGAGTTTAAATGCCCGGATTCACTAAGACCTAGAAAACTTTTTGTAAAATATCCATTTCATTATATACTGCAAATTGACTTTATTTTTTAATTTCTATAAATGTATACAAATAATTTATTTTTTTAATTTAAAGTATGTATTACCATGGAATCAACGCTAAGTTATCTTATCAGGAATCCCCACACAAGGCTGATGAAATTGCTAATGACAGGGATGCAATATTTACTACAAAAGCAGGCAGGAGTGGTATTAAATGTTGCAGGTGAGTGTAAGAACCCCAGATAATTATCCAGGGCAGAGGGGCTCACAAGCTGAGTGAGGAGGAGGAGGGGGAAGGGAATGCTTCCACGTGAGCATCTGTAATTAATGAGTGTGCACACCACTGATTTATGGGAAACATATTTAAAACTATCAAAGAGATTAAGCAAAAGTAATGAAAAAAAAATCCATACCTAGATAAATCTGTATAAACTTTGAGAATACCCAAAACAAAGAAAGAATCCTAAAAACTTCAAACAACTATTAGAATTAATAAGTGAATTTAGTAAGGCTGATGGATATAAAGTCAATATGCAAAAATCAATTGTATTTCTATATATTAGTAACAAACAATTAAACAATATAATATTTTAAAAATTATAAAAACATCAAATACACAGGAATAAATGTTTTAAAATGTGCAACACTGGGACTTCCCTGGCAGTCCGGTGGTTAAGACTTTACCTTCCAATGCAGGGGGTGCAGGTTCAATCCCTAGTTGGGGAGCTAAGATCCCACATGCCTTGCAGCCAAAAAACCAAAACATAAAACAGAAGCAATATTGTAACAAATTCAATAAAGACTTAAAAAAAAATGGTCCACATCAAAAAAAATTTTTTTAATGTGCAATACTATTATACAGAAAAGTATAAAACATTAGAAAATTTACAAATAGTTTAAAATAATGGAAGGATATACAATGGTGATGGTTTTAAGACTTAGTATTGTAAACATACCAGTTTTATTCAAATAACCTAAAGAGTCAATGCAGTCTCAATTTAAAAAACCCAGTAGATATGTGTTTGCCTGTATATATATGCCTGTTTGAAAATTGGCACGATGTTTCTAAAAATTAGAGGAACAGCAGAACTAAAATGATTGTAAGCAAGCATAAAGAAGAACAAAATTGGAATATTTATGCTGCAGGTATCATGATGCGTAATAAAGTCACAGTCATTAAGAAAGTATGGTTTTGGCTCAGGAATAGATAAATAGGCCAATGGAATTGAAGCGCGTGCAAAAACCTGCCCATAAACATATGGTCACTTTATTTATGACACTGGTGATACTGTAACACAAGGGGGAGAAGATGATACTTTCAATAAACATTGCTGAGTCAAATATATATAAATATACATGTTGAAAAACAACCTTGACCCCTCTTAAAACTAAGTTGAAATTAATTCCAGATGGATTTTGATCTAATTGTGTAAGGGAAAACAATAAAGCTTCTAAAAGCTAACATAAGAAAGTATTTTCATGACCTTGGGTTTGGCAAAGATTTCTTAAGCATGACTCAAAAAGCCCTATCCATAAAGGAAAGATTGATAAATTGAACTTCAGAACTTCTGTTTATCAAAAGACATTATTAAGAACGTGAAGCAGCAAGCCAAAGGATAGAAGATATTTGCAAACATGTATCTGACAAAAGACTCTTATCTATTATATATAAAGAACTCTAACAAATCACTAAGAGCAGAGAACTAAAAAACGCATTAAAATTTTTAAAAAGCACTTCAAAAATAGATTTTCTGGGCTTCCCTGGTGGCACAGTGGTTAAGAATCCGCCTGCCAATGCAGGGGACACGGGTTCGAGCCCTGGTCCAGGAAGATCCCACATGCCGCGGAGCAACTGGGCCCGTGCGCCACAACTACTGAGCCTGCGCTCTAGGGCCCGTGAGCCACAACTACTGAAGCCCGTGCATCTAGAGCCCGTGCTCCGCAACAAGAGAAGCCACCGCAGTGGGAAGCCCGCGCACTGCAACAAAGAGTAGCCCCACTCGCTGCAACTAGAGAAAGCCCGCACGCAGCAACAAAGACCCAACGCAGCCAAAAGTAATAAACAAATAAAGTACAAAAAAAAAAAATAGATTTTCTTACTTGAATAGATGATAAACATATAAAAAAAAAAGATGCTCAACATCATTCATGTAGGATATGCAAATTAAGATCAAAATTAGATAACATTTGCATTCACCAGAATGGTATATGAAAAACACTAATAACCCTAAGTGTTTGAGAGGATAAAGAACATCTTGACTTCTCCTATACTGTTGATGTGAGTGTCAGTTGGTACAAGAGTCTTGTCAGTATTTACCAAGTTTGAACATATCTGTATTCTGTGCCTCAACAATTCCATTTGTGAGTGTATATCCAACAAAAAATCACATATATTCACATCGAAAGACATAACGTGGAAGCATTACTGCAAAAGTTTCAAAGTGGAAATGCTCACTAATAGGAGAATAAATAAGTAAATTATGAAATAATTATTCAATAAAGTACCATACAGTAATGAGAATGAATGAACTGTTATGTTACCACATGGATAAATCTTACAAACTCAATGCTGAGCAGAGAAGACAGACACAAATAAGTACGCACTGTATGATTTTGTTTAAAGAAGGTTCAAAAGTAGGCAAAAGTTATTGATTGCAGTATAACTCATAGCTGCAGTTACCTTTGGTGAGGGTGCTGGTTGGTGACTGTGTGGGACACCAGGGAGCCCTGGGTGCTGATAATATCACGTTTATTCATCTGGAGGTGATTCCATGGATCTGTTCACTTTGAGAAATGAACTATACATTTACTATTTGTGTAATCTTCTCAATGTGTGTCTTTGATACTAATTTTAGTTTGTAAAATGATAATAGATGAGCTAAAAATAATAATATAACTATCAGGTGTGGGATGAGAAAGTGAATAGCAGTGAGCTGAGTTCTCACTTTTCATGTCAAGTTGCTTTTTAGGTTTTGTCTTAATATGATAAGTTAAGCAGTAGAAGTGATATCTCATGATCTAAAATATTGGTGATAATCAGAAGAAGACCTAAAAGAAATAATTTTGAAAGTTTGCCTTTGGAGAGTGGGATGGGGATGATGGGAAGGGCTTGGGACTGAACTGTTCCTAAATTTTCCAAGCTACTTGCTTATGATTATAAAACTTTTTAAAGAAATTATCAAACTGCCAGAGGTTCATTTTGGTTCCATAAATATTTATGGCACACTAAAATTATGCCAGGCACTGTGCTAGATGCTAGGGAAACAAAGATGACTAAGATATGATGCTTTCCTTCGAGGAGTTCACAGTTGAGTAATGGAAATAGGTACTCAGGCAGATGATGTTCTTTCTTTTTCCATTTTAACTTTTCCTATTATAATGCACATTTCGAAAGAACTGGAAAATCTACATAAAAATAAAATTACATATAATCCCATCACCAAAGGATATTCTTTTCAGTCTTTTCATACATTTATTCCCCCATTTTCTAAGAGATTTATATCAACTACACATATCATTTTTGTCACCAAACAAAATATATTGAGAACATTTTCCCATGTCTTTTAAAATTCCTCTTTCATATTTATTAATGGCTGCCTGATGACTGAGCCCCAAGTGTTGGGATCATCACCTCAGCCTCAGAGGTTAGATATAGCTTTCTAGTGAAGAGGACTCATCACTCAGGACATGTCCAGTTTAAATGAGGCATTGTTGCCATGGAAGAGGTAGAGTGAAACTCTTAACAGCCAAGGCTTTCCTTGGGTCCTCTTATCCTATAAATACTACCCTGACGTGATTTTTTGGACCCACAAATTCGCTGTTTTTAAGGTGTCTTTACACTGCCGTTTCAAGTCATCATTTAGGAAATTGTTCTCACTCTCTGTTCTCCCTGCCATCTGCCACTCACAACCCAGTGTACTTATAGCAAGGACTGGAAAATTCCAGGGCAATAAGTCGGTGAGAAAGAAGAGGAGGGCAGCTAAGGTTACCCAGAGCCTGAGCTCTGGTCTCCATTTATAGCAGGAGAGCACAGTTCCCCTGTAGACTCTGAAGGCACTGCAAAGTAGTTGACTAAAGAAATCAGAAATGATGATCTCAGGACAGCAAGGTTGCCCAAAATCCAAAGAAAGAAGTGGTGGGGAGGGAGAGAGAGAGAGAGGAGAAGGAAGGAGGAGGGAAAAAGGGGGGGAAGGAAAGGAAAGAGAAAGAAAAGAGGGAAAGAGAAAGCCAGGCAACCTATAAGAATGCATTTTCATTTGAAGTCTGTTTACTTTCATGTCAGATCCTGAGTGTTGAGCCTCCTCTGAAAACCTGATATTCACATGATCTTTTACAAAATGCATTCTATACAAAACTCCTCCGCAAAGAAAAAGAACCTCCCACAGACTCAGCAGCAGGCCTAGCATGCTACTTTAAGAATTATATACATCAAATTTCCTAGGAATAAAAAGGAAAAGTGAAGGATAATTTCCAGACTGACCTGGATATAGAAGTTCTTCAGTCAAAATTTCATAGTAGATGGAATGATTTGGTCTGACAGTCACAAACACTCTTCGCCAGTGTGAAAATGATAGCCAGTGACAGAGAGGCAATAATAACTTTGGAAAACTGAAAAACTACGAGAGCTAGCGTTGTATTTTTTGAACTACTTAAATTAGAAGTATTTTCCTATGCTGAAATGAGACTTTGAAATTATGATGACTCAGACATAGACTAGGGCTTTTCAACAACACTTATGAATGCTACAATGAATCCAGTAATTCATTTTATTGATAATGTACAATTAGGACGCTAAGTGATCTGAACATATTACTTCTCTTACCTTAAGTGCTTTACAGGCATTATAATTAAGCAAAGTTAAAATCATACACATAATTAAGGAAAGCAGTGTTAAAATAAATGAAATAAAATTGTTCTCAGTACTCAGTTTAATCGCCATAAATGATTATTACTACGTACTTTCTACAGATGGTGAGGCTTCCAAACACTGAGCCCATAAGTATATTAACAGAGCCTGAAATCGGTGTTTAATTCCTTCGACTTGGAGCAGAATCAGTTCTTTTCTTTGCTGAGTGTTTATCATAAATAGAGGTCTCCCCTTCCAAATAAAATATTTAAGCGGCAGAATTGTTGTGCTTCTAAAACCATACAGAAGAATGAGCCTCTACTTAGAACCTGCCAATAAGCGTTCAACATTTAGTTGTTAAGCAATATACGTTTTTCTTGGGATATTTTTAACCCTTTGGAAGACATTTCATTTTTGAACACTTAGGAAGAATCTGCACCTACGTGTGCTTGCATGTAGCAGGCATTTCTTGACTATTTCTTGAATTTCCTCCATCAAGAAGTTATTTCCACAAAGAACCACTCAGTTATTTGACAGGTTGCTGGAAAACCTTAAATCTGGGTTTCTCCTGCATATTTTACACCACTGAGCATCCTGGAAATTCATAGCACTTTTCACTTTCATGGGAAAAATTAACATAAATTGAGCACCCACACACAATTAAAGGCACTTTAAAAAAGATATTTTAACTCTTTAAATCCTGAAATAACTCTATGAGTAAGGTACTGTTATGCCCATTTACATATAAGGAAACCACGCAAGGGAATTACATATCTCACCTGGTTTACAAAATTAGAAGTGGTAAAGCCAGAATTTAAATCTAGTGGTGTCTGATTCCGAAGTCCATATTTCCTCTGCAACATTATATTGCCTCCTGTATATAGACCCTAAGTTTAACCCTATTCTAGTAACTTCTCCAAAATATTGAGGCCTTCTTTATTATGGGGTGACTTTACTGGCATGGTGACCGTATTTTCCATAGAGAAATGATGATGTATAACCTGATAAAGAATTTTAACTCCAGTGTTAGATTAGGCTGAAATTAGTATGACAAAAGTTGATAATTTCTGGTAAATGTAACCGAAAGAAAGAATTCGGGTTGGGGCTATCTTGAAATATTCAGGAGGATGGATGTAACAACAGGTCGACACATTTGCACTAATTATCAATTCTGGTGCTAAGAAACTTTTAACATAGTTCCTTGGACGTTGAGATTTGGGCACAGGGACATTTATGATAGGTCTTAATAGACAAACTAGAAATTTTTAGTCTTTTTTTTTTTTTTTTAACTAAAAACTGCTGAAACCAGTGATTTCACCCAACCCCTGAGCTTCTTACCTCCTTGCCAGTCCCATGGGGATCAGGGCTGAAATCTGAATATCACAGAGAGTTGATCTGTCCGTAAGTGTGGGCACACTTGGGTCTTTCTCTTTCCCAGTTTCACAAACCCAGGTGGGTCCAAGGCTTTCTCGGGCTCCTTGCTGGTGTCTGCTAGGCCATTCCCGTTGTTTGACCAACAACTACTGCTTAGTGCAAAATCCTCACATCTTTTCTGACTTTGAGATACTTGACCACTCCCCACAGCAGGTGGCTCCTTGGGAAGTGAAGTCCATCTGCTTGCTCACTCTATGTTTTTCCAGGAGAAAATCCATCCCTAGTCCCCATCCACTCTGGAATTCTGGTGAACAAAGCCTGCTCTCTCATTACACTCTGGTGGTGCTTTTGGGAGGGGAAGACTGACCAAGAAATCTCATTGAAACAGGAGTCACATGTTCGTGTACCACCCGGCTCTTCTCAGAGGGGTGGCGAGGAATCTAAGCAGAATATCTGAATTCTTTGTTTCTTGAATGGTCTCAGGATTTCTAATATCTACGTCCCTTAAAATTAAAGTGACTAGAGAGCTGGGGTGGTGTTATCTTGTCTTCAGATTGCCCAGGAAATCCTCAATTACATTTCTAACACCTTTTTCAGTACCTTTATTAATAGAAACGTGTCATATTTAATATCCTAAAGCTAATTTTAAATGATGGCTTTGGGGAAGAGACTAATATTCTCATAAAGGCTAACCAGATTTGTATTATAGACTTACTTTTGAAATGTATTTGTTATTATAATAAAAATAACTATTAAGCCCTAATTTGATAGCTTATTCTATGAAATTATTAAAACCATTTCATCATACCTACACAGTTATACCCAACGATTAAAATAATACAGATGTGAATAGAGTACAAAAATCAAAGTTTGTCATAGCCAGGATGGCGGCTAACAGATTAAGTGTGGGTCAAAGTGGTCTATTGTTCTTATTACTGAGTATTTTTAAAAGGTATTTTTACTCTGATCAAGCCACGTGGAATCGAAATGACTACATCAGGATGCACCCTGTGGCACTGCAGCTGCAGCAAAAAGCCTGTTTCAAAATAGCTGTGTCAACGTGGCCAGCTACGTGTACTCCGCTGATTCAGGATATATAGACTGTACATTTATACATAAGGAGGAAGCCCCTCCATCCTATTTTTCTCCCATTATATGCCATGTTGTTTTCTCTAGCCTTGATGCATGCCTTGGTGTTTGGAAACGTGACGGCGATCATACAGAGGATGTATTCCAGGTGGTCCCTCTATCACACTAGAACCAAGGATCTGAAGGACTTCATACGTGTCCATCACCTGCCCCAGCAGCTCAAGCAGAGGATGCTTGAATATTTCCAAACAACCTGGTCAGTCAACAATGGAATAGATTCCAATGAGGTAATGTGCATTTCTCATGTTGACGTTTTCAGGCAGAAAGCACGTATTCTAAGGTAAAAGCAAAGTGCTCTAATGCAGGTCTCAAAAGGGAAATACACACCTACCACCTTCTTTATCTCTTTATTTTTAGTCTCTCATGACCTCAATACATCTTCTTTCATCTGCTCTGGCTTATGTTTTTACAATGTCACTTTGGATTGGCCTGTGTTTTACAGTAACTTGCTACTTTGGTCAATCAGGCAGACTTATTTTCATTCTCATTGACCCTCTTTGAAGGAACCAATTCTTATGACAGTTGAATGATGGAATCATGGAATATTAGATTAATCAAGTTAATGTTTACCTTTAAAAGCAACAAAGTAAAAAAAAAAAAAAAAGAAATGGCTTTTCAGCAAACATGTTATCTTTGGACATCCAGAAACACCGCAGACCTCCACTGTAGAAAAGGTATCCTATAAAATCAAGCAACCATTCCACCAACCCCCCAACGAAACCAGTCATCAATATTTTTAAGTGATTATTTGTTTTTTCCTCTCTTCAGATGGTCATGACAGCAGAGGAAACACTAAAGGGTCCAAATTCCATATCTTCTGTCCTGAGTAGGTGTCTTTGTGAGAAGCAAGTCACAAGGAACTATATGTTTCATTCTAGAGTCTTTTATTAATTTATTCTATTTCTCCAGACTTATTAACAGCTGATTATTTAGGAGCACACAACCAGGGTCACAGTCATGGAAAAAATCTCTCCAGGATTATTCATATGTATATTTCCTCTTCTGTACTATGGTTGGTCAAACAGTGGGAAAAACTTCCTGTGGTCTTATAGTCAATCAATTACGCAAGACTGACCCCAACTTGTTTCCCTCTTTCATCTTCTCTGACAGCTTTTGAAAGATTTTCCAGATGAGCTTCGTTCTGACATCACCATGCACCTGAACAAGGAAATCTTACAGTTGTCCCTTTTTGAGTGTGCCAGCCGGGGCTGCCTCAGGTCTCTGTCCCTACACATCAAAACCTCCTTCTGTGCTCCAGGGGAGTATCTGCTGCGTCAGGGAGATGCTTTGCAGGCCATCTACTTTGTATGCTCGGGTTCCATGGAAGTTCTTAAAGACAGCATGGTGCTGGCGATTCTTGGTATGTCTGAGTTGAAAAGCTTCATGAAATTTTACTCTGGAGCATAAATTAAGGAGATGAAATGGGGGGAAAAACTGTGATTGAGAGAAGGAAAATTAGGGATGAATATGTGGATTCAGGATATGGGTTTAATTTGCCAAATTATTATTATTAGTTTTTATTATTATTATTAATTTTTATGCCATATATTGAGTTTACACTGTGCTAAGTGTTATATCCAACACATGTTTTGATTCTTGTTAAAAATCCAGTGGTGTAAATATTATCCCCACTTTACAAGTGAATATATCATATCTTAGTTAACTTAATTTGTCCCAAATAACATAGCAAGAGAATGAACACAGTTCTTTCTGATTCCTAAAGCCAGATTATAAATTATGATATAGTCTGCATCTTGGTGAAACAGCTGGTCAGTTTTCAGAGGGCATTTCTGCATTTTTGTGGAGAATCAATTCAGAGAAGAACATTGAAAATTGTTTTATCTGTGCTAGAAATTACACAAAAAATGATTTCGTATTGAGAATAAGCTCTCATAGCAATCATAGCAATCATTAACTCAATTCTGTCAAGCTGATGATAGGCTTTTTTCACTCCCTCAAAAATTCATAGGACAATTTGTGAATATTTTGTACCACAAAGTTGACTCCAACTATTAAGACATAATTGGTGTTCGTTGAAATGTAAATGTCAGCTGACAAAAGATGACATGCAGGGTTAATGTAGAAAAATTGCTATCTGCAATTTTATGTGTACCTCTTCTAAAAATCACTTTCATTTGTTTATCTGTTTGTTCATTTATTTATTCAACTATTATTTCTTGAGGGCCTACGAATAAATTAGGTACTGGTCTAAACGATATATTTTGAACACCAGTGTAGAATGATAATGTTCAGAATTTGTGTTAATTAAAAGTGGCTAATGCAGCACTTTTCATTTATTTTTAATTTTCATATTTCAGAACCTACTATCTGTGGACAACCCAACCCTTTACAAAGTATTTTCACATGTGGGACCTTAGTTACGTTTTCCTAACACAAAGAGACAGATAAGAGAGGTATTTTCTCATTTTTTCTGAAGCCAAAGCTAACCTAGGTCTTCAGACTCTGTATCCAGTGTTTTTTCCACCTCTGAACAATGCCTTTTATTCTATATGATCATTGTTAAGTCTGCAGTCTCTGGATTTTAGCTAGTAAGCTTCAAGATAGGTTATATTTGGGAAGAGAGAGGAGAACTAATATTGATTGATTCCCTAATGTGAGCTGGGTGTTGTATGTCCATTATCCAATTCAAATCTTGCAACCCTATTAGGTTGCTATGATTATCCCCAGTTAGAGGTGCAGAGATGGGGGTAGCGAGGGGTAAAATACCAAATGGAAGAATGCTTTCCATTGCTTCCCATTGACTTCAGTTTACCACATCCCAGATGAAAGGTAGGGTTTGCCTTCCAAAGTTTGTGCTCAATTCTTGATTCACCTCCTTATGTTTTTCTCCTTAATAGAAAGGCATGGAAGAGCAACTAAAAGAGTGTATTTATCCTCAGTGTGGCCAGCTCATTATCAGTGGGAGAGTGAGACTCTGTATGTGTGTGTTTTTCAAGAGGAGAATTTAACACTCTTCCTGCCCACTTCTCAACTCTGTGAAGTTAAAGATCAGTCATTCTATCATTTTTTATTCAAAATTAAAAGTGACAATCATTTTTAAATTTGCTTCAAAAACCTTTCTTTACCTGTGGGTTTCCTTAGTACCACTATCGGTTTTATAGTCTGTCCATTGACACAGTCTGCTTTTAAAAGGGCATTTAGTGCCATTTACAGCGACATGGATGGACCTAGAGATTGTCATACTGATTGAAGTAAGTCAGATAAAGACAAATATATGATATCGCTTATATGTGGAATCTCAAAAAATGGTACAAATGAACTTATTTACAAAACAGAAATAGAGTCACAGATGTAGAAAATAAATTTATGGTTACCAAGGGGGAAAGGTGGTGGAGGGATAAATTGGGAGATTGGGATTGACATATACACACTACTATATATAAAATAGATAACTAATAACCTACTGTATAGCACGGGGAACTGTACTCAATACTCTGTGATGACCTATATGGGAATAGAATCTAAAGATGAGTGGATATATGTATATGTATAACTGATTCACTTTTCCGTACAGCAGAAACTAACACAACATAGTAAATTAACTATACTCCCATAAAAATTAATTTAAAATAAAATAAATAAAATTAAAGGGTATTTAGTTATTTTTCTAGCAGCTTATGGTTTGATATACATGTAAGCAAATAAATGCACTATTTTTAAATGTATGTAATGTGGGTTTTTCCATAATTGTGGTGAATTTTTAAATTTGGTAACTAGCAACAGTTCTAGGAATGGAATACGAAGGCATCATCCCTGATACTATGCCACGATAGGTACAAATTTGATGGCTTGTATGTAAATACTATTGTTTGTAATATACAATTCCATCGGATTTTCTTATTTTTAAAAAATTCTACTAACAACTAAAAGACTTAGTTCATTGCCTTGTGCTTCTGGCCCGCATTTCCTCCATAAATTGAGCTTCCCGTAATTAACGTTTTCCCATCTTTGCTGCTACCATATATCTCTCAAAAATGGACATGACCATTTGAAACACGCCTATGTTATATTGGGACTAAACCCAAAGATAATAAATTAGTAATATTTTCTCTCTGTGGTTAGCATTATTTCAACGGAGATTGACTATTTTACTTCCCCTAGGGTAATATTATCTTATGGGCCAATTTAAATCAATACTGACTTTGATAAACTTAAGCACATGGCTTAAAATATAGATATTTAGTACATGTTCACTCTGCCAACAAAATAATTAATACATAATGTCGTACGGGAAAAGTATCACCAAACAGCTGTCAAGCCATAATTTATTCAAACAATCCCATCGTCCTATCAATTCTTGAAGGCATTCTTAATCTGATGCTTTTTGGGGAGGCAGTTGACACAGAGGCAGGGATTTTTCCAGGGATAGAATTTGTCTGCCTTATACACATTCATTTCATGTCCTGGTAATTGAACACTTTCTTCATCGTGATTTAAAAGAAGATGACAGGGCTTCCCTGGTGGCGCAGTGGTTGAGAATCTGCCTGCTAATGCAGGGGACACGGGTTCGAGCCCTGGTCTGGGAAGATCCCACATGCCACGGAGTGGCTGGGCCCGTGAGCCACAACTGCTGAGCCTGCGCGTCTGGAGCCTGTGCCCCGCAACGGGAGGGGCCGCGATAGTGAAAGGCCCGCGCACCGCGATGAAGAGCGGTCCCCGCACCGCGATGAAGAGTGGCCCCCGCTTGCCGCAACTGGAGAAAGCCCTCGCACGAACCGAAGACCCAACACAGCCAAAAATAAATAAATAAATAAATAAAAAAAAAAAAAAACAAAAACAAAAAAACTGCTAACTCAATTTTTAAAAAAAAAAAAAAAGAAGATGACAAAGCACGGATAAATGCCCTCTTCACAGATGGCATTAGTCTACCTAATTATAATCAAACATAAGTTATAGCTCTAACCAGGATGGTTTGCACATGCATCCCATCAACGTTTTTTTTGCCCAATGGAAGAATAATGATTAGCAAATACCAGTAATGGAATTCTGAATAATAGAGACTCTAAGGGACCATAAATATCTTCTTTTCTTTTAGAAATAAGGATACTGAAACCCAGTGTAATTAAGAAACTTAGATCTAGGCTCTAAATCTAGGTAGTGAGTAATCCACAAAATCATAAAATTAGTGAGGGTGAGGACCACGCTCCAGCTGAGGTCTGGCACACATGTCAGTGGTCCATAATTATCCATTGAATAAATAAATAAACTAGAATTCTTTCTAAGATGCCAAGTTTAGCAAGATGCTGGAGTCATTGTGGCCGAAATCACCAGGTATGAAAGTATGATGACCCTAAAGTTTTTCCAAACACCAGTTGCTTAACAGAAAATGTGAATTCTCACCGTGGCAACATGGTGCATCATGGTAAATTCTCCTCAGGTATACAAAATTTGAAAATTTGCTGTATTCAGTCCATCCTGGCTATATTTACATCTTGCATCAGTATCCAACTTTGAGTTTTTGAGCAGCAATTTAGATTTCTAACAAAACATGCAAGAAAAAAAATGTCCAAGTTTAGCAGGATTGGTGACAACAATAAATCAAACTTGAATTCTTCAGCACTATGTGGCTGTTTATTCTCTTAGTGTCTATAAATATAGATTTTAGTCTTTTTTCTTCTGCCAAATAGGTTCAATTTCAAGGTTTTAATTCAAAGATAATACCTAGAATAATTTAAAATGTTTTGATCTGGCACAAATATTTATGAATATCTCAGGTATTCATGGTTGATGTGGCACATCTCCTTTTACTGTCAAATCCAATAAAACAGACTTTTATTGAAGCCTGCTGCATGCCAGAGACTTTGCTTTCAGAAATTCTGGGCACAGGAAAAAATAAAAGTTTCAGAGTTAAAAACTAATTGAATGATAATGGACGGGGCAATTTGTTCTATAACATTCCAAAGATATTATTTGCTTGGTGGTTTTTGGTTGGTCAATTAGTGGTTGTTGGTTTCCTATGAAATGAAACAAAGTGGACATAAAAATATATAAATAAATAAAAGTTATTTTATTTATTTATAGGCATGATGATATTTGAAGACAAAGCAAAGACAAAGTAGAAACTCCTAAGTTGGAGCCTTGAATCCAATGCCAGCGTCCTTTGTGAACTTGGTCATATTACCTCAGCTTTTAACCTAAGTTTGTCTGAGAATTGAATGGATTTTCTTGCAGATTTCTCACATGGACGCTGAGTGAATTAATGGCTCTGTCTAAAATAAAACTGAAGCTGCAATCAGCTCTTTGTTAGTAATTACAATTATGCTCACCCACCTGCCAGGTTAAACTGATTCGAATCAATTTTAAGATTTTAAAGATTCAAATAACTTGTCCAATATTATCTAATCAGCAAACTGGAGGAAGTAAGCTAGTTCCCAGACAGGTGAAGTGTAGCCTAAGACTGATCGACAGAGGTGTTATGGACAAAAGATCAGAGATGCTGGCTGTGGGGTGGGACACAGAAAATGGGAATAAAGTAGTGTTAGACCATCTCTCCCCACAGTGGAAGAGCTCATAGTTTTTATTTATTCACTTTCTTTGTTGCTGGAGAAAATGGGATTTTTACACTGTCACAGAGCATTAAAACTATGACTTGTATTTTGCATTTTTATGTAGTAGATTTCATGGTCTGTGATGCCCAGTAGTTGCCTCTGCCTCTCAACTCTCCTCCTCCACGCCCCCCGCTCCTGTCTTGTAGACATGTTCAGAGATAAATAAAACAACCCGAGTATATTAGATGGTGATGCTTATATTATTGTCCAAAGTGCTAGAATCAAAATGATTAATATACTTCTTGATAGTCTAAACCTCAGAATCCTGGAGCATTTTTACAGTCAGAAAAACTGAGCCATTATTGTTTCCCTTGAATGGTTAAAGCAACTGTGACGAAAAATGTCAACTGCTTTGTCTAAAGTCATTTATCAAATCCTGTGAGGGACCTGTCTGGAGCCCATGTATGACCTACAGTTCCTAACTCTCAGGCTCCTAGGCTTTATTCTCTAGACCAGTTTTCTCAACTGGGGACAAGTTTGATTGCCAAGGCACATTTGGCAATGCCTGCAGATATTTTGGGTGTCATCTCTGGGAATGGATGATGTGAGATGCTGCTAAACATTCTACCCCATACGGGATGCTCCCCCTGCCAGCAAAGAATGATCAGGCCCCAAATCTCAACACTGCTGAGGCTGAGAAACCCTGCCCCAGATAAAGGTTCCTCTTCTCTTTCAGTGTAATTTCAGAGAAATGAAGCCTGTAAATCAAACAAAGTTACCAGTCCCAAGCTTGCTTTTCATTAAAGCTACATGTCTCTTTTTTTCACTGTTTCAAGGGAAAGGGGATTTAATTGGAGCCAATCTATCAATTAAGGACCAAGTGATCAAGACCAATGCAGATGTGAAGGCGCTAACCTACTGTGATCTCCAGTGCATTATCCTCAAAGGACTCTTTGAAGTGCTGGACCTTTACCCAGAATATGCTCACAAATTTATGGAAGACATTCAGCATGACCTCACATACAACCTTCGAGAAGGTCACGAGAGTGATGTAAGTCTGACTTCTAATTGGTGCTGAGACCCAAACACATGGGGCCTGGAGATCATTTATAACAGGAAAGGCACAAGTCCTGACTTCACTTCAAATAGTCTCTGAGCAGATACGGTAGGGCTGTTCGGTTACTAATTGAGCAGTTAGATAATTAGCTACAAGTCAAACCTGGAGCTTGTTATCAACATTTTAGGAAAGTATTATTTACGGATGACTTCTCTTAATTCAGTTTCTTTCTTGTTTATTTTCATGTGCTTATAGCCAGAATCAATTTCAGGGACATATAATATTCAGCTAGAGATGTGTGACTTCTCCCGAACTGAAAGATTTCTGGATAGAGTATGTAGTGCAGAGTTTGCTGTGTGTGTAATTATTCACTACTCCACTGGCTTGACATGCATTTTGCTTAAGAATATCTTTTTATTTGTTAACCGGTACTCAAAACAGCCTATCTTAAAATGAATAAATATGCACGGAAGGATTCAAGCCAAAGATTGTCACGCTGAAAGCATAATGAACATTTTCTGAAATTATATATTTGCTGCATGTTTCAGTTTATACAAACAGCTTTCCTGTCAAAATATGTACCAAACTGCATCCCGTGATTAAGCTGCTCATGAACATGACTTCATTAGATGTGTCAGAGAGACCAATGATTTAATAGGGATGATTGTTGAAAGGCAAGCCAGAGCACGTACGCAGAGCATTCTCTATGAACAGAAGCCTTGATCTGCTGCCTTGAGCTTTGTCCCAGATATCTGCTATACTCGATTTTTTCCCTAAGGGTTTAAGAAACGAAGCTCTTGTTTTGACTAACCCACTTGTGGGGACATTTTGTTCGTCATCAGTATTCTCCACTTGAAAGGTAAAGAACGAACCCAAATTGCATATGACTTCATCTTGGTGGAGGATATCAAATGGCAGACAGTATGTAGATGGTATCCCTTTCTGACGTTCAAGATTACCATTTTTTTTTTTAATTTTATTTATTTATTTATTTTTGGCTGGGTTGGGTCTTCGTTTCTGTGCTAGGGCTTTCTGTAGTTGCAGCAAGCAGGGGCCACTCTTCATCGCGGTGCGCGGGCCTCTCACCATCGCGGCCTCTCTTGTTGCGGAGCACAGGCTCCAGACGCGCAGGCTCAGTAGTTGTGGCTCACGGGCTTAGTTGCTCCGTGGCATGTGGGATCTTCCCAGACCAGGGCTCGAACCCGTGTCCCCTGCATTGGCAGGCAGATTCTCAACCACTGCGCCACCAGGGAAGCCCCAAGATTACCACTTTTGAATGTGTGCTTCAAGCAGCAGAGGAGGTATCAATATTTATTGCAAACATATTTGTGCTAAGTACTCTGCCTGTGTAAAACATCTCATTTAGTGCTTAAAGCCACTGTTGAAGGTGAGTGTCAACTAGGTTTTATAGGACAGAAAACAGATGCAGAATGGTTAAGTAACATGTGTGAGGTCACACAAACTTGTAGGTGGCAGGGACAGAGTATGGGCACAGGTGTCTGTCATTTTAAAATCTGTAAACTCGTAGTCATGTTGTCTCTTATTTATTTATTTATTTATTTTTGGCTGCGTTGGGTCTTCGTTGCTGCGCACAGGCTTTCTCTAGTTGCGGCAAGCGGGGGCAACTCTTCACTGTGGTGCGCGGGCTTCTCATTCCGGTGGCTTCTCTTGTTGTGGAGCACAGGCTCTAGGCGCGCCAGCTTCAGTGGTTGCAGCACGTGGGCTCAGTAGTTGTGGCTTACGGGCTTAGTTGCTCTGTGGCATGTGGGATCTTCCCGGACCAGGGCTCGAACCCATGTCCCCTGCATTGGCAGGCGGATTCTTAACCACTGTGCCACCGGGGAAGTCCTCTGTTGTCTCTTCTTCTTGAAGACACTCTTCTTCTCTTCCCTTTCAATAAATCGAGGTCTACGACTATAGTTGCCTTTTGTGCTCTCCACGACAGCGTAATGTGACAGCTATTTTTGAAGAGTGGAGGTGAGTTAGGGCATCGAAGTCACCAAAAACGGAAAAAGAAATGAGGGAAGAGAGAAATAGCCAACATTCCTCAGCATAGACAAATGGAAAATATGGGATCTCAACCCCTAGTTTCTTCTTATTTGGTTACTTTTAAGGATTCTTACCTTTAATCCATTTTTTATCTTCTTCTTCTCTTTGCTGAAACATTAATCGTAGTGATTTTAAAACTCCAATGTCTGAATTGCCAATGAGACTATTTTCATTATCTGTTATTTCTCTTGTGTGTTTTTTTGTTGTTGTTGTTTGTTTGTTTGTTTTGGTTATTTGGCCCCCACCCATTTTTTTTTAGCAGATATCATGATTTTGTTTCATTGTAGATGTTGTTTATGAAAAAGTGTTCACATTATTTTCCTCCAAATAGGGTTATCGTTTCTTTTGGCAGGCAGGTAGAGTACCAGCAAATCACTTTCATCCTGCCCACAGTTCCTCTTCAGCTCTGTTAGGCTGATCTGTTTCAGTGTTGCCCTTAATCTGGTGGTATAGTGCTCACTCCTAAGACATGATTTTTTTCAGGATCTCAGCTAAAATCCTTGGATGTTCACCAAGGCTCCTCCAATTTGGCAGGCCTTGAATTCCAGCCTGCATCTCCTGAGCATCACGTGGTTATGGAAATCACCTGGTTTCTTGGAGCATCACCCTGTGTAGGCTCAAATGGGGAGCTGGCTGATGCCTCAAGGGCCCCATTGATGCAGTGACCTCCTCTCTGGGGCTTACTCATCAAATCCCAGGTGGTTTGGTACACCTAAACGTCCTCGGCCAGGAAGACTGCTCCTTCCTCCTCCGCCTCACACTGAAACAGCCGATTCCCTCAGGAAAACACTTATATAAACATGGTCTTCACACTGATGGGCTTCCCTTTTCCCAGGCAGCACAGCCCCTTCAAGTCTGACCTAAGTTGCTTGCTCTCCAGGGCTTTCAAACAGTTATTTTATGTATTTTGTCCAGATTTATAATTATTTTTTAGTTCAATATAAGCTATTTCATTGTGGCTGAAACCAGAAGTCTTGTTTCTTTACAGAGGACTCCTTCTAAGCTACATTTTAAGGGCTAATGGGAACTGGTGCTTACCTCTGGGACCCTTATCGTTTTATATTTTGTGTTTCCTCATCTTGTATCACTCAGAAGTTCTATTTACATTATATCCAAGATCCTGGGATGCTATACCTTCTAAAGGTAAATTTGGACCACCCTGACCCACAATTTTATACCCCAGGGGAGAAGTCTTGTGCTATTTCTAAGGATACTGTGACTTTGGGAGGAGCTTATATTCTGACGATTACCTGTGGTCATGGATTCCTGCTCTCTGCACAGCAACTCTGGTGTCAGACCAGTGTGGAACCCAGCCCTCTCCTTAATTCCCACACACGTGCAAACAAAAATATCCAATCACACAGGGTTTCTGGTGGGTTGAAGCCTGTGTGAAAGGTTGGTCAATGAGTTCTAGAAGGAGGAACATTTGCATGATGGAAATGCAAACAGTATAAATGTGACTTCACTCTATATCCTTATTCTTAAAACTCCTGTGGCCGCCCTGCCCCATTGTTCAGCCCTTTATTCTTGCTCTCACCTCCTCTCCTCTCTTGATCCTCTCCCTTCATCCACAAATTCCCCATTGTTTCTGACACATATTAGCTTAACTCTCTCAGTTTGATTGCCTTGTGTCTTTCTAATTTTGCCTTCTGGATATCACCTTCTATCCCAAGTAGCTTATAAACTATCAGGTGACAGAGAACATTACCAGAACATCTGGATAAAGAGGAGACTGATAATCAACCCATTCTGAAATAAAGACCAAAAAAGCATTTTAAGAAATAGTCAAAAGGTATGCATGTAACTGTAAGCTGTGACTCCAGAACTCTGATAAATTACGTATCTTTAGAATAGTAGCTCACCCAATTCCCACAGGAAAACTAATTAAAATGTGTAAAATATTTTCTAAGTTTGTGAAAAAGCTAGCCAGTACTATTTTGATCTCATGCTAATTAGAAGTTTTATGCACTCAGTGTATTCTCTGTGTTTGCCCTTATTTATATCTCCTGGATGACCCCAATAACGACATAGATTAATTTAGCTATTTCTGTCTATGGAGATGCTAAGAAATTTGCTTCACAGCTTCTCATGGTAAACCCTATAAAATTGATTTTAGCACAGACCCATCTGTTGTTGGTTGTGAAATTCAGTTTGCCTTAACATAAGAATTTTGAATTTGAGATAAATAGTGATGGAAGAGTATCTAAAATATGTTTTCAAAAATTAATAGTGCTAAGACACTGAAGGTCAGATATTGCTATGGTTATGTGTAGATATGTTCTGGGTTTGCACATCGTGGAATCTGACTTGGTGGTGAGGTTGTGAAGCAGCAAATGGCAATGGTTGTCGGAAAAAGGTGATAAATTCTCTGGTTTTACCTTAACAGGGGTTACTCAATGAAACCTATTAAATTTTTTTGGTCATTTTTTTTACTGAAGTATAGTTGATTTACAGTGTTTCAAGTATATAGCAAAGTGATTCAGTTATACATTTATATATGTATTCTTTTTCAGATTCTTTTCCATTACAGGTTATTTACAAAATATTCAGTATAGTTCCCTGTGCTCTACAGTAGGTCTTGTTTATCTATTTTGTATATAGTAGTGTGTATATGTTAATCCCAAACTCCTAATTTATCCCTCCTCCCTTTCCCCTTTGGTAACCATAGTTTGTTTTCTGTGTCTGTGAGTCTGTTTCTGTTTTGTAAATAAATTCATTTGTATCATTTTTTTTAGATTCCACATACAAGTGATATCATATGGTATTTGTCTTTAATTTACTTCATTTAATATGATAATCTCTAGGTTCATCCATGTTGCTGCAAATGGCATTATTTCATTCTTTTTTATGGCTGAGTAATATTCCACTGTGTATATGTACCACATCATCTTTAACCATTTCTCTGTTGATGGACATTTAGGTTGCTTCCATGTCTTGGCTATTGTAAATAGTACTGCTATAAACATTGGGGTGCATGTATTTTTTTGAGTTAGAGTTTTCGTCCTTTCCAGATATATGCCCAGGAGTGGGATTGCTGGATTGTATGGCAACTCTGTTTTTAAAGGAACCTCCCTACTGTTCTCCACAGTGGCTGCACCAATTTACATTCCCACCAACAGTGTAGGAAGGTTCCCTTTTCTCCATACCCTCTCCAGCATTTATTATTTGTAGGCTTTTTGGTGATAGCCATTCTGACCAGTGTGAGGTGAAACCTCTTTGTAGTTTTGATTTGCATTTCTCTAATAATTAGCAATGTTGAGTATCTTTTCATGTGCCTATTGGCCATCAGTATGTCTTTGGAGAAATGTCTATTTAGGTCTTCTGCCCATTTTTTGGTTGGAAACCTATTACAGTTTAAGTGTGTTGGTTACCTCATTTTTTTCCCTTAGTTTTCCATTATTTTTATATAATCTGATCAGCATAAAAAATAAAGTCTCCTCCTTCACTCTCCCCACCTCTTTAGTAAAGGGAGAGATATTTCCCTAGGTTCCTGAGTGTCAGTGACCTCTGGGTGAAGGTCTTTGAAATGCCACCTCCACTACAGCACAAGAGGTTACACCAAATTTCAGAGAAGGTTCCTGAACAGAGACAAGGGAGCCTGTGAGGAGCACCCACTTTTAGCAGCTTTCCTCCAGTTTTGATGTATTTGATGGTATGTGGGTGATTTATGGTGCTGACCCGTAGCTGCTCAGAACCTCAAGCTTCATCACAGTACCCCAAACCCCCCATCAACACACACTCTGTCTACACACCAAGCCCCATATTTCAATAGTGTAGTTACAAAACGACGCACTCCAGGCTTGACTCTCGAGTGAAACAAGCACATTTATAGACATAATTAATGGAAAACTTTCCAGTGTGAGCATATACATCAGATCACACCTATATATTAAACATAATTAAATGTAAAAGTTTCATGCTATTGGGAGAGTCAACTTGCTCTCACCAGCCTGTTGGGTGTGTATGGGGTGGCAGGGTGGGCAGGTAGGTACTGAGACATATCTCCCTGACCATGACAGAAGAGAAGTGATGTAATAGTTCTCCCTGTCTCTACTCTTTTTCTTTAAATTGAGTTATAATTAACAAACAATATTAGATTAGATTAAGATGTACAACATAGTGATTCAATATTTTTAGATCTTATAAAATGATCATCACAATAAATCCAGTTGCCATCTAGCACCATACGAAGTTGTTACAGTATTATTGACTGTATTCCCTATGTGTATGTTACATCCCTGTGACTTATTTATTTTGTAGCCAGTTTTTTTTTTTCACTAGTCAGAAGTTTTTACCTCTTAATCCCCTTCATCTATTTCATTCCACCCCCCCCAACCCTCTCCCCTCTGACAATCACCAGTTTGTTTCTGTTTTATTCTGTTTTGTTTGTTCTTTTGTCTTTTAGTTTCCACATATAAGTGAAATCATACGGTACGTGTTTTTCTCTGTCTGACTTATTTCACTTAGCATAATACTCTCCAGGTTCATCCATGCTGCTGCAAGTGCCAGGATTTTATTGTTTTTATGGCTGAGTAATATTCTGTTGTATAGTATACCACATCTTCTTTTATCCATTCATATATCGATGGATACCTAGATTGTTTCCATGTCTTGGTTATAGTAAATAGTGCTGCAGTGAACATGGGGGTGCATACATCTTTTCAAATTAGTGTTTTCATTTTCTTCAGATAACTACTCAGAATTGGAATTGTTGGATCATATGATATTTCTGTTTTAAGTTTTTTGAGGAACTTCCACACTGTTTTCTGTAGTGGCTACATTAATTTACATTTCCACCAACAGCACACGAGGGTTCCCTTTTCTCCACATCCTTGCCAGCACCTGTTATTTATCGTCTCTTTTATGATAACCATACTTAAAGGTGTGAGGTGATAGCTCATTTGCATTTCCCTGATGATTAGTAATATTGAGCATCTTTTCATGGGCCTGTTGACCATCTGTATGTCTTCTTTGGAAAAAAGTCTATTTAGGTCTTCTGCCCATTTTTTAACTGGGTTAATTTGGTTTTTTGATACTGCGTTGTATGAGTTCTTTATATATTTTGGTATCAACCACTTGTTGGATGTATCGTTTACAAATACCTTCTCCCATTCAGTAGGTTGCCTTTTTGTTTTGTTGGTAGTTTCCTCCCCATGTAAAAGCTTCTTAGTATGATGTAGTCCCATTTGGTTTTTTTTGCTTTTGTTTCCTCTACCTGAGGAGTCATATCCAAAAAAATTTTGCTAAGACCAATGTCAAAGAAGTTCCTGCCTATGTTTTCTTCTAGGAGTTCTATGGTTTCAGGTCTTACATTTAAACCTTTAGTCTGTTTTGAGTTTATTTTTGTATATGGTGTGAGAAAGTGGTTCAATTTCATTCCTTTGCAAGTAGCTGTCCAGTTTTCCCAACACCATTTATTAAAGAGACTTTTTCCACATTGAATAATCTTGCCTCCTTTGTCATAGATTAATTGACCATATAAGTGTGGGTTTATCTCTCAGCTCTCTCTTCTATGCCATTGAGCTTTGTGTCTGTTTTTGTGCCAGTACCATACTCTTTGATTACTAGCTCTGTAGCATAGTTTCAAGTCTAGGATCCTGATACCTTCAGCTTTGTTCTTCTTTCTCAAAATTACTTTGGTTTTTTGTGGTCTTTTGTGGTTCCAAAAAAATTGGGGGATTATTTGTTCTAGTTTTGTGAAAAATGCCATTGGTATTCTGATAGAGATTGCATTGAATGGGCAGATTGCTTTATGTAGTATGAATATTTTAACGATATTGATTCTTCCAATCCATAAGCATGGCATAATTTTCCATTTGTTTGTGTCATCTTCAATTTCTTTCTTCAATGTCTTATACTTTTCAGAATACAGGTCCTTTGCCTCCTTGGTTAAATGTATTCCTAAGTATTTTATTCGCTTTGTTGCAATTATAAATGGGATTGTTTTATTTCTCTTTCTGGTAGTTTGTTATTAATGTGTAGAAACACAATAGATTTCTGGATATTAATTTTGTATCCTGCAACTTTAATTAATTCATTTATTCGTTCTAATAGATTTTTTGGGGTGTTTCTATATGCAGTATCATATATCTGTAAATATATACATACATACTATCATATCATCTGTAAATAGTGACAGTTTTACTTCTTCCTCTTTAATTTGGATGACTTTTTTCTTTTTCTTGACTAATTGCTATAGCTAGGACTTCCGATACTATGTTGAATAAAAGAGAGGAGATTGGGAATTCTTGTCTTGTTCTTTATTTTAGAGGAAAAGCTTTCAGCTTTTCACCATTGAGTATGATGTTAGCTGTAGGTTTGTCATATATGGCCTTTATGATGTTGAGATGCATTCCCTCTATATCTACTTTTTCTAGAATTTTTATCATAAATGCATGTATAATTTTGTCAAATGGTTTTTTTCTTTCTGTATCTTGAAGGAGTGGCCTTGTGGGATGTGGGAGCATCCCCTGTGTAGACTGTTTGCACCCATCCTTGCCTCTTTTCTTAAACCCTTACCCACCCTAGTTCCTCAAGTCTACAGGAGAAACCTTTTCAAAATATAAATTGGAACATGTCATTCTGTTGCTTAAAGTATTTCAATGGATCCTCATGAACTGTTAATAAAATCCAGACTTCTCACCATAACTTTCAAGATTCTCTGCATTCCAACTCCTGCCTGTCGTTCAAATTTATCTGATACATCTGATATCAACTCGTGTCCAGCATTGCATTCCAACAAACTGGCCTGCTTTCCCTTCCTTACACATGCCAGGTGCCTACCTGCCTCTCATGCCTCAGGGCCTTTGCATTGCTATTTTTTCTTTCTCCAGTGCTACTCCCCTGACCTTACCTGACTGCCTGCCCTGGAGTTTGCCTCTTCCAGTTATCCTCTGTCACATCACCTTGTTTATCTTTTTCATAGCATTTAACAAGGTCTCAGTTACTTTAATATGTATGTTTTCATGTTCATTGTCAGTGTCTCCTGCCAGAATGTCTATTTTATGAAGGCTTTGTCTTGTTCTACATATATCCTCAGTGCCTAAATCAGAGCATGGTGCAGAATCAACATTTAATATCTATTTGATACTTGAATGAATAAATGTCAGAAAACTTACTTTGGGACCTGGAACCTATGTGAAATTTTGAGAAAATGAATTAAAAGTCCTAAAGAGAGCAGGCTATATAGCCAGTAAATGGAGTCTAAAATGAAAAGTTATGGGACTTTAGAATTATATATCTTAGAAGTAACAAAAGCAAAGAGAGTGTCAATAGTAGGATTTGAAAGAACAAATTAAAAGAACAGCTAAATTGCAAAACAGCAATTTTTCACTTCCCCTAAGTTCAGGACAAGAAGTTTTCAAAAGCCATAGGAGGAATTTAAGCTGAAAAATAGGAAAAAGAACTCTTACTATGTAGGTAATGCAATTTCTCCAAATGGTTTGGTATAGTAGGTGTTAAGATGAAAAAAAAAAAAAAAAAAAAAAAATCCACCTTCAAATCTAAGGTAACACATATATTTTCTGTAGACATAGATTAACTATTACAACACTAATACCCCCAGAAAGTAGAGAACTTTTAAACATCAAATAATTCTGAACTGTTATTCACCTCACTTTTATTGCCCAGGGCATGAGGCCACAAATTTTTTGGATGAAACGAGCATGTGGAAAACTCCAGGGTCTAGTAGAGCAGCTTATCTATGGTTATAAAATATTTAATCAGAATGTAATACACAGGTCTGTTGCCCTAAGTGGTAAACTTAGGTAACTAGGTATAAGGTCTGTAGTATATATGATGGTCAAGCATTTCTCATATTTCTTAATCAGCATTAGCCTCAGTGGCATCTGAATATGAATTTATATTTCTATTTGGGTACGGACCACAAGTCTTTAATATGCAAAGGTGAATCTTTACCTCCAGTTTTATGTTTTCAGAAGGCAGCCCTATCTCAAATGCAAATGTCATTGGAAAAAACATCTAATTCCCAGGCCCTATTTGAGTTATGTTCACTTGAACCTCTTGGCACTAGACAGTTTCTTCTATAATTAAGCTGTACTGTATCCATGAGGTTTGACTCCTTGCTTCTTCCCTTAGATAAAAACAAGCCTGAATGGGTCTTTCAAGTGAAGTCTGTGATTTGCCAATATCTCTTGCTTCCTATGTGACTATATTACAATTTTTTTCAAGATTATAGTGAAAAGAGAGTGATTTCCAAAGGAGGGACTTGGTTTAAATTTAGTCCCCATTTCAGTCTCAAATAAGATTGGGCTGCCTGGAAGCAATTTTCCTGAAAATGATTTACTGAATAGTAATAATTTTAAAAATCATATCTGACAGCCCAGATACTTAACTCTTCAAGAGTAGCCTGTGTGTAGGTGTGCATCTGCTAGCACAGTCTTGTGTAATAAGAGAACATAATTAATTCTGCACATTTCTGAGATAATTGTTCTTAGAACATTGCATATTGAAGGACTCACATGGCATTTTACCATGTCAGCTTTCCCTGCCATCCCAGGCTCAACAAGTGTTTTGCTGGTCATGTATTTTAAAATACTCTCCCTTAGGGAGCAAACCCCCTTCCTTGAGGTATCTTGTGGTGAACGGTTTTACCTACCCTACACTTTTATGGTGCTTAAGACAGTGTCAGGTATGCTGGGAAAAGCCCAGTAAGTAATGGCCTGGAAACTTTACCTGCATCCAGTGTATATTTTATGTTCTGAAACACTCATACAGGTGTTTTCCAGTGGATTCAGAAGTTGTGGCAAGCATAGTACCTTGAAGGAAGAGATCGTGTTTCAGTGTTCTCAGAGCCTAGTATTGTGTTCATGCTTGTGGCACAGAGTAAATGAAGATTGCTGTTGAATTTCTTGCATGTGTTGACCCGTCCTACTTGCTCTGGCTGCAGCACAGTGACCCTCATTGTCCTCTTCTCTTCTTAGTGGTTGCTATGCTTACTGTTTCATTCCCTCTACTACATCAGTCTTGTCCCCACCTTTTGCCCCTTAAGGACGATCTTAGGGAGGACTGGATTCTAAGTTTACACTCCCCTCTACCCCTGAAATTTTGTTTCTCCTGCTTCGAACCCAGCTTGAGAGAGACGAAGGCTTTATAACTTCCAAATGCTGTAAAGCAAAAGAAAGAGGTTACCCTCACCCCTTCGCAAATGACAGACTGATTCTTTTTAAAATTTTTATTTTAGGACAGAGTTAGTGTGGGGCATTGGCAAAAGGGCCAGCCTGAGAATCCTGGTAAATTTTGGGACAATTTAGAAGGAGGACATCTACTGTAGGCAACAGAAATCCAACTCAATTGTATATCCCAGTGTAACTTACCACCAGAAATGAGAAATAGAACATGTCCATTCCCCCAGAAAGTTCCATCGTGCCTGTTCACAGTCAGTCTTCCAACCCCCACTATCTGATTTCTATCGACATAGATTCATTTTGCCAGTATTTCGGTGTCATAAAAATGGAATCATTCAATATGTACCCTTTTGAAGCTGGCTTCTTTTGCTTAACCTAATGTTTTTGAGATATATCCATGTTGTTGAGTATATCAAAAGTTCTTTTTTATTGCTAAATATTCCATTATATTGATATATGATTTTCAAATCCATTCTCCTTTTGATGGATTTTGGATTGTTTCCAGTTTGGGATTCTTATGAATAAGGTTGCTTTAAACATTCTTATCTATGAACTTTTGTGGACATATACTTTCATTTTTCTTGAGTAAATACCTAGGAATGAAACTGCTGGATCCTAGAGAAGTAATTCATCAAGCTGTTCACTTAAGATGTGTGCATTTTATTGTACATTAATTATATCTTCAGAAACTACTGCAAATCAAAACAGAAATGCAGTTATAAAAACAAATTAAATTATTATTGGTTTAACTCACCTATTTAAGACACTAAATGAACAACAATTTGCATTTTTCATTGCAATAAAACTTATAAATCAGTGGCAAAAATAATAAATAAATAAAGTGATCTGCAAAGTGAAACCAGAATGAAAATCAACCTAAACTCTAAAATGCAAACAAGCCAACAGGACCACAGAAGCCAAGTGCTGTGGACTGAATGTTTGTGTCCCCCGCAAAATTCATATGTTGAAACCTAACCCTGAATGTGATGGTATTAGGAGGTGGGGGCTCTTGGGGGTGATTAAGTCATGAGGATGGAGCCCCCATGAATGGGATTTGTGCCCTTATGAAATAGACCCTGAGAGCTTCCTCACTCCTCTGCCATGTGAGGACATGGTGAGAGGACACCCATGTATAAACCAGGAAGTGGGCCCTTGCCAGATACAGAATCTGCCAGTGCCTTGATCTTGGACTTCCCATACTCCAGAACTGTGAGAAATAAATTTCTGTTGTTTTTGACTGAAAGAAAGAAGAAAGAAAGAAAGAAAGAAAGAAATCCAACTCAAATAGAGAACTAAAAGCAGAGATTTATTGTAAGGATTCCAAGTATCTTACATGATTAAATAAAATACACACACACACACACACACACATAACACACACAGACCCACATGCACACCTGGATCTCAGGAATTCTTATAATCAGACTCTCAAGCTTCGTTTCTTATTCTATTTTCTCTCCATTTCTTCCTTTTCTTTTTCTCTCCATTCTTATCTCATTTAGTAGACTTGCCATCTTTCTTTCCTCATCCAAATGGCAGGAAATGGTGACGGATAGCAGCTCCTCAATTCCAGGGGGCAACAGATTAAGCTTAACTCTCTTAGTTGATTTTAGATTCCTGTGGAAAGACTGAGTGGTTCAGCTTAAGTCAAGTGCCCACTCAGATTTTATCACTTTGTGTGTGTGTGTGTGTGTGTGTGTGTGGTGAGGGGAGAGGGTCAAGGATGAGGAGAGATCACACTGTGGTAGAAACCACAGTGGTTTCCATGACAACCCAGTGGGCTGAAGAGTTAAGAGACAAGATCCAGAAAAGGGGAGGGGGGTACTCAGAGGTAGTTGGACAAATGAAGCAAAGCTAGTGATTGTGTGTGAATTGTGGGTCATCACGTCACTGTAAGTTGTACAATCATAACTCAGCAACATTTTCTTAGAAACCGAATTCCATTTAAATATATATTAAAGATAAAATCAAGAACACACAAAGAGATCTAAACATCTCTAAATGGGCTCATGTTTCATCTCCTCTGGATTCTCTCCTGTGTAGCTTTCTGCCAATCAAATAGCATGAAGCATACCCTGCAAAGAGCTCAGCCACATTTCCATGACATCTGGGGATTTCAGCTTGTGTTTGCAAGTTGAACCGTGAACAGTTTGATTTTTAAGCTCCTTGGAGGGAGATGGGGGTTAGATGGGTTGGGAAAGTCAGAGGATGAAAAGGCCACCTGCCATCCCATCAACAAGACAAAAAATGTCTTTCATTCCCTACCTCCCTGGTTACTTCTACCCTTCAGGGAACAGCAGATATTCAGCCTGAAATAAAAGGTATCAAACCTGCATATGTACACACATGCACACCAACAGGCGGGCCTCAACTTGTGTGCATTCCTTGAGAATGAAAAAATACCTAGGCTACATCCACCAGGAATTCTCAACCCAGCCCCACTTGGAGGGACCCAGGTTTCCATTCCACACTGCGTTCTCCATGGCTGTTTAAGTCTTAGGGGTCCAGAGCTCGCCCTCTTCAAGGTCTGTAGGTTGGGATAACAGAGCCCTGCCCTCCTGACAAAGGCTCTGTGAAATAAAGATGATGTTGATACTGCTGATGCTATCATGGCTCCTAGGAACCAAACTGTATGCCAAGCACTTTACAGACATTAACATTTTTATTCCCACAACAATCATGGAGGTAGGTTGTTAAACTCATGTACTAGACAAGAAGACTAGTTAAGGATAGGATAGGTAAAAACCTGATCCAGCATCCCCCAGCAAGTAAGCAAGGGAAATCAGGAACTACAATTTCAGTCCCAAACCACCTGACTCCAAAACCCAGCTGAAACTTAGTGTAAGTTTATCCATCAAAATAAAGTTAGAAATTCTCGTTCTGTCCCTCAATCCTCTGAACACTAAATGCCAGCTGTATTGTAGGCTAACGGAGCATTCACAGGAAGTATGTTTCCATGGGAAAATGAGCTTCACATGCCAAATGTATAAGTAAAAAATGAACCACAGAACTTTTTGATAATTCATCAGGCAGTAACACTTTGATTTGTGCCCTTTTTTCTGTAGGTTATACTTTAATGAGAAACTTTTTGAAAAATGAATCATAAGAATTCAACCCAGTTGTAAGTGGAGAACTCAGTTGTATACCTATAACTTCCTTGAGAGCAGTAACTACATTTTATTCATCTTTGTAATCCTTTTCCTCGTGAAATTGCTGGCACGAAGTACGTGCTTGATTAATACTTATTGGAATTTAATTCACTCCTTCGTATATATACACGTTTCCATATCCACGAAATAATAGAATGTTAGAACTGGAAGGGACCTGGTGTACCATCTGTTAAAACTCAGTTTTTCTTTTGATGACAAGTGGCTTAAAGAGAGGGGGAAAAAGAAATTTACTCACATAACTAAAATTCCCATCTTATAAACCTAAATGAGTTAGAATATTCCCTCTGCACAAAAAGGACGTTCACTTTTGGATAAAATCTCCCATCAACCGAATGAAAACATGTGTTTCAAATAAGATTCCATCAAAAGATCAAAATATATCTCATCAGGTTTTAATTTCTCTTGTCAACTGAATATTTAGCAGCACATCTACTGACAGGGAAAAGATACTAATGTTTACTAAGTATGTATTATAAGCAAGGCAATTTGTTTACAATACCTCATTTTATTTAATTTGCCATCTTTACATCACCCCTGAGAGTTTGGATTTTCATTTCTGCTTTGGATATGAAGGAACTGGGCGTCCAAGTAGCACACTGCCTGAGATTACAAAAGTCAATGAAAGAATCAAACAGTATAAAATCAAGTTAAACTCTGGTATTCTGAATCCCGGCCTAGGACATTTATCCACTAAAGCACTGCACCACAAATCAGAACATAATTCTCCTAAAAGGGAATGTTCTCCTTCAGGCATTTTGACTTACAGCAGAAGCTATACTGAATTTCCAGAAAAACATTCACTTTAATCTTCTTAACCCTAATGCTATTACTTGTCATGTCTCATCAAAAACCCATTGTGCCTCAGTATTTTAAGAAAGATTTCTCATTAACAAGAAGACAAGTAAGACGGCAGAATGACTATAGTCCGGCCATTCAACTTCTGCTCTGCCCTAATGTTTGTGCTTTTATTTGCTCATAAATCCATCCATTTATTAAATAACCCTGCGGTCATGGACTAGCTCTGGGAGAATTTCTTCCCACTCAAGTATGCTTTTCAGTCTGCTATGCATATCATTCTGCTTTATTCTTCCCTTGCTCCATGTTCAAGGGGAAACTTGTAAAATCTCTACTCCATCATCATTTCAAATGTACAAAATAACATTTCAATTTCTTTCCAGACTCTTTCATCCTTGAAAGAAGTTGGAAGCCTTCTTATTAGTTGAATTTTTAAAAATCTTTGGTGTGTGAATATATCACATTTGCCAGCAAATAACATATACTCAGCACTTCCTGAAAGTACACACATACTTGCACACATTCATATAATTACGCAGAGGGATTGAGAGTATAAGTGAAAGAAGCAATATTTTAAATTCAGAGTTTTGTTCACAATTCTCAATCGGTCTACAAATACTTTTCCTGTGGATAGGTTAGGACTTTTTAAAAATGTAACTTTACTCTGGGTTTTTTGTTGTTGTTGTTGTTCAAGAATTTGATCTCCTGGAACTTGTTAAAATAACCTTGTTGAACATTTTACTGCAGTAAATATTTCACTGTTTGGGCTATGCCAGTCTGATCATGTTTCACAGCCCATCCTTGGGGCTGTGTGACATTTCTTCACACTAATCCCACGAATGCATCCCTGTAATCCCAAACCCAGATTCAACTGTTACAGTATGGAGTCAGTGGGTGGTTTGATTAAAGCTGTTGTAAATAAGCTAAGTTAGTGGAAATTAACTTAAAATTAAAAGCAAATTACAAAATCCCATGGTAAACATCTTTACAGTGCTTTTCCTGTGAAGTTCCCCAGCAGGATGGAGACCGCAGAGAGGAAGGCATATGGTGGACACAGTCTGCTTACACATCAGGCAGAGTTGGAGGCCTCCGGTTTCATCAGATTCAAGGCATCCATAAACTCACCGTTTAAACCCAGCAATCTGCAATGCCAGAAGAGTGGCAGCTTTGACTAGAGTTAACAGTAGCCAAATAGTTAGAAATATGAAGTAAACAAGATGCCAAGTTAGGGGGAAAATGGAAGTGCCTTGAAATGATGAACTGGAAAGCCAGCGTGCAGTAATAATGACAACTCGATGGGGGTGGAGGGACACAGGGAGACGCATTTCTGTCAAATGAATTGGGACTTAAAAGATTTGGTTTCCATGTCACTGAGGAAAATGATTCAGGAAAATTCTGAGATGAACATCTGCAAGTTGCTAGGCTTTTGTGACGTGGTAATCCCACTTATATTTTCCACCATGAAGATTAAGCAGAGCACATAGTGACCGATCTGTGTCACTGCATTTTGCCAGCATTCATAAATAGTCCCAAGTCTGATTAGTGCTAACGAAGTGTATTTATATTCTAGGTTATACAGTTTACATTTTTCCTTTGAGGCTATTAGTCACCCTTTTTTCTTGATGGTACAGAGTGTTAGCATCATATATGGGAAAATACCCAAAACACCAAAACAGGCTTCTGTCAAAAAGAGTGGTGAATGGTAGGTATTAGACTCAGTACACATACAAGTTGAGTGGCTTGGAGTAAAGTTGCTTTCCTTCAGTGCTTCCCTCCAGTTCCTCATCTCTGGCCTGGGTGATCTCGAAGAAACTGTATCAGTTGGGTCAGGCTAAATGCTGTAACAAACAGCCCCAAGTCTCAGTGATCTGATACAGTACATAGAATAAGACCTACAGGGCATGTCTCATTCACATCACAATGTACAGGTGGTGGGCAGATGGTGTCTTCCCAGGGCAACTCAGGGATCCAGCCTTCCTCTATTTGGTGTCTCCATTATCCTTGAGATCTCAGCATCCTCTGGAACTCAGAGTCCTCCACTGGAGACTTTGTACCTCAACAGCCAACCAGCTGAGAGAGAGAGGATGCAGAGGCTTTGTTTGCACCACTCAAGGGCCAGACCTAGATCTCTGCTCACATGCCACTGGCACAGCCAGTCATATGGGTCTACGTAAGTGCAAGCAGTCTGGGAAACCTCATCAAGCTGTGCGTCTAAGAGGACGCAACTGGTGAACAACCAACCCGTCCGAGCCACAGGCCCTTCTAGCGTTATTTTTCCATTATTTTTTAATTCCAGTTTAAGAAAGCTTTCAAACACTGAGAAAGGTATGTAACCAAACTAAATTGTGCTTTTGCTCTGTGTGTGTTTTATTTTACTACAGTGTTTTTATTTTGCGTTTAAATCAGAATTTGTTCTTCAGAAAAGACAGAATTGGCACACGTGACATCACTTAGTATTTTGAGGAAAATGTGAGGAGTGGAAAATGAAGGCAGCTTGCTGGATATATCAGTGTGCCATCATTTTAAGGAAGCCTGGCATGTAAGAATATGAATCTACCAAATTCATCGATAAATCAGAGGGTATTCATAACTGTCAACTGAAAAAAGAATGCACAACGTGAGAGTTGTGAGTTAAGTTTTAATTGGGGCAACATGAGGACTATAGCCGGGAGACAGCATTTCAGATAGCTCTGAGAAACTGCTCCAATGAGGTAGGGGGGAAGGTCAGTATAGATGTGATTTTGGTGAAGGGGGAGTACATGCAATCAACCACATATTTTTTGCAGAAGGTTTCTGTTAGTCTCGTGAAGGTTACTGCTACTCACGAGGAGTGGACATCACCATGAAAGATTTTAGTGCTTTTCTAGATATGAGGAGATGTAAGAATTGGGCTCATAAAATTGTCTTCTGAAAATATCTAACTATCTGGAAGACCTGCTCTGCCAGTTTTTCCCAGAGCACCGAGTGCCTCCTTCCTGATCTCCACCCTGGTCTCCTTTCAGGGGGTGTTGAAGGTCAGCAGCTGCAGTGGCTCATGATTTGATCCTTGTAGAGGTAGATGGCAAGTGCCAATTTATAGGTGACATACCTTAAAATATTTCTTCGGTTCTTCTAAATAATTTACCACAAGGTCACTTTAATGGGACCTCCCCAAGTAAAAGTCAATGTTCATTTAGAAATTCTGAGTGAATTAACAGAAAGGGAAGAGTGAGAGGAGGAACAGAGTCTCAATGACAATAATTTAGGGCCAGTGCCAAGTAGAAGTTACACCTCTTGAGGATCTAATGGAAATTTATGGGGAAAATAGGACTTCCTCTGTGAGACTCCAAATGACCTTATTTTGGAAGCATCTTTAGTCCCTAAAGGTGGTGTGCCTTCACAGTCCAACTAAGGCCAGAATTGTTCCTTCAAAGAACCAACATGTCCAATTTCTTGCAACCCCCAAAGAAACAACCTGACAAGCACAGTTTGACGCGGGAAATGGGAAACCTGAAAGGGCAGAATTGGCTTGCACAAATTTCTGTAAATAGCTATGAAAGCCTCATCCTTCCCATAGACTCACTTGTGCATATTCTGCAATCATAGAAATAATTGTCTTAAAACTTGGGGGAGGGAATTTCCTGGTGGTCCAGTGGGTAGGACTCAGCGTTTTCACTCCTGTGGGCCTGGGTTCAACCCCTGGTCAGGGAACTAAGATCCTGCAAGCCACACGGCCAGAAAAAAAAAAAAAGAAAAAGAAAAACTTGGGGGGAAAAGTTTGTTCTGAAGAGTATTCTATGTATACGTTTCCTGTGTGTAACAAAAAGAATGATGTGTTTGTACGAATCTATAAGTAACAGTTAGATAGTTCTGTGAATTCAGAAAGACCCCACTATAAGAAGTTCTGCCCATTCTAAATGGATCTGCCTTACTCACTGTTCACATTTTTATGAAGAGGAGTTCCTCAATGGATATCACTGTGACTTTCCCCCAAATTGGAAATGGCCACTTTGTGACTAGGTTGCCATGTGATAACTCTAAAAGCTGGTCCACATAATAATTTCAAGAAAGAGCTCCTTGCCTCCCCTTTCCCCATGAACCTCTCCCCTAAATTCCTCACTGTTTATTTTTTTATAGAACTTTAAAAAATATTATTTATTTGGCTGCACCGGGTCTTAGTTGTGGCACGTGGGATCTGTGTTGCCACGTGCAGGATCTTGGTTGCGGCATGCATGTGGGATCTAGTTCCCTGACCAGGGATAGAACCCAGGCCCCCTGCATTGGGAACGTGGAGTCTTAACCGATGGGCCACCAGGGAAGTCCCCTCGCTGTTTATTTTTAAAGCTTGAGGAAAAGTCAATCCTCCAATGAAAGCTCAGTCTCAAAATATAAATTTGCATAAGAAAAGAAATAGAAAATATCCACTACTGTATAACTGGAGAATGATTTCCCCCACAGGAAGCATGCTCTGGGTGAGAATGTTATTAGAAAAGAGACCCAGAGAAAGGAACGACATATTTTAAAAATATGATCAGGCATTTTTTTATCAATGACAATTTTTGATCTGGGAACTTCCTAGAGCACCACTGGGAGATCAAAATGCCAAACCAGACACATTTCTTCCTAAATTTCAGTGGCTTGGAAGTTCATTGTGATTTCTCACGAAGACTTGTTTTTAGTCTATATGTAATTAGTCAACATACCTTCCTTATTTTGCTCCACACATCACTTTTGTACAACAAAACCCTAACTTTATTTTTTAAATTAATTTTTATTGGAGTATAGTTGATTTACAACGTTGTGTTAGTTTCTGCTGCACAGCAAAATGAATCAGTTATACATATACACATATCCACTCTTCTTTAGATTCTTTTCTCATATAGGTCATTACAGGGTATTGAGTAGAGTTCCCTGTGCTATGCAGTAGGTCCTTATTAGTTATCTGTTTTATATATAGTAGTGTGTATGTGTCAATCCCAATCTCCCAATTTATCCCTCCACCACCTTTCCCCTTTGGTAACCATAAGTTTTTCTACACCTATGACTCTTATTTCTGTTTTGTAAATAAATTCATTTGTACCATTTTTTTTAGATTCCACATATAAGCGATATCATATGATGTTTGTCTTTCTCTGTCCAACTTGCTTCACTCAGTGTGACAATCTCTAGGTCCATCCATGTCACTGCAAATGGCATTAGTTTGTTTTTTTTTATGGCTGAGTAATATTCCATTGTATATATGTACCACATCTTCTTTATCCATTCATCCGTCAATGGAAATTTAGGTTGCTTCCATGTCCTGGCTATTGTAAATAGTGCTGCAATGAACACTGGGGTGCATGTATTTTTTCGAATCATTATTTTCTCTGGATATATGCCCAGGAGTGGGATTGCTGGATCATATGATAGCTCTAGTTTTAGTTTTTAAAGGAACATCCAAACTGTTCTCCATAGTGGCTGCACCAATTTACATTCCCACCAACAGTGCAGGAGGAAAACCCTAACTTTAGAATCTTGGCCTCACGTCTACTAACTGTGAGACTTTCTTCCTCACCTAGAAATTGTTGAGTGTTTGCTAAAGGTGTGAATGCTGTAATGAACAATATTCATCTTGCTTAAGTTTCAAAGATTTCTTTCATTAAAAAATGAATGCCAAAAACATGTATGCATTTGGTCATGTAGAAGCTGCCTATGGCCTCACTATCGTGGTCCTCTATAGACCTCTTCTTATTTTCTGAAGTTGAGTGAGCTTGCCCAAGGCACTATGGTTCAAGTATACAAAGTAGCTCATTTCAGTTTGCTGGTTCAAACACTGTCTTCTACAGACAGGGCTGTTCAACTTTTCTGTTACAGTATATAATTAACAATGATCTTCCTAGGCAGCAAATCAGGCATTTCACATTAAGTTTAGAAGTGCCGTCAGGAATTGTGATGCAAAAACTTCTCACTCCAAATTGAGCATCTTTGTTCACCGACCTGGTTTGGAACCAGAGTACTCAGCGTGTATCCTGAAAATCTTATGAAACCAGCTATTGTGTTTCCTTACAATTACATAGTAGCAGGTTTTACAGGCTAACCAGGAGCCATTGTACCCTAATCAGAAGCTGGTCATTGGGGGGCCTCCACATAATGAGTTTAAACTGTGTAAATTCTTCTAGCACTGATTACCCTGCTGAACTCCCAAATCACTGATTTGGTGCATAGCTCCTTAAGCCTGAAATCTTTAAAAGTGTGTGTCGTTGCTGAGAGATTTCTAATTAGTTTTCTTCACACAAGAGTGTGTATTTCCTTCCTTTTTCTTTCTAGGATTATATGAACTACATATTCATAAATAACTCTCTCCCTCAAAATCATCCCATGTTTCCAAGTTTTTACATAAATATTAAGGGACTCCTTTGGGTTTTCTTTTAATTCCAAAGTCTTGTAATTCATACCTTTGAATTCAAAGAAAGGAAGTTAAAATTGTGTTTAGAAGGGCTGTCATCCCATGCCGCAAAAACATACATACTTTTCTTTGCACAGTACTGGGTGGAATACTTTATAAAAAGTAATAGCTTGACATTCTATTCGTTTCTCTCTCAACCCAATTATGTGCTTCACTTAAGTAAAATGATGCATTTTCAAATTTTCCGCAGGTATGAATATAGTCAATAAGACATTGACAATATATACAATTTGGGGGAAACTCTGTTTAAGAAGTTTAATGGCCTCCTTATTAAGAAATCCTATACATGTGTGTATATAATATATATATATATGTTAGTTTTTAAGTTGGACAAACCCATCTGTGTGAATGTTTAGCTCTGCATCACCTAGCTAATAATGCCCTATTCCTCACCAGCTCAATTCAAAGAAAACTTTTCTTCATAACCAATGTATCAATAATAATACAATTACCACTTATTAACAGGAATTATCTTTATGCCAGACACTGGACCAAATACTTTCCAAATACAACAATGTGAGGACTTTTTTCAACATAAATTCTAGGTGAGAATTCCTTGTGGATCATTAAGTTGAAGTGATAAGAGATGTACACTTCCCAGCAGGTTCCAAATGCCTTCTTTCCCTGGAGAAACAAGAGAGTGGAATAGAAAAGGAGGGGTCATTTTACAAAAGTCTTCCTGTGGTTTATCACCTATTGCCTCTAAGGTTCTTGAAAGATATGGACCAAAAGATTAGAATTATTTTTTAATTACTTTTGGTTTCTGTACTACATTGCTCTTAATATGACACTACATCAGATGTGGCCAGTCTGGTCTCCAAGATTGGTTCAGTTTACAGGTATGTATTTCATTTAATCCTTACAAGTTTAGCTATTATCATCATTTTTGAGAGAGAGAGTGAGACATAAAATTCGTTTGCATTAAGCCACTGAAATTTAGCGCATTATTTGTTCCCTAAGCATTACTTATTCTATTACAATTAATATGCTTCCCAAGGTTACATAGCTAATAAGTGACAAGACTAGGGCAATTCCAGCTCTTAACCCCCCTGCTATACTACCTCCTAAATGGGTCCCATTCCCCACACACAGACCTTTCATCATAATATACGTCAGTGAAGAGTTTTTGTGCTGCTTCCTACACTGTAGGAGCTGATTCTCTAGCTCTGGACATCAGTAAGCACTAAATTCAAGACTCACTTACTTGACTTATATTTCCCACACCAGAAGCAATAGCAATTACCCAGGGGAAGAGAATTCTCCTCCAAGTCTTAATAGTTTGTCTTGACCTCAAGGCTCCGGGTGAAATTGGGAAATGTGAAAATCATTAGTCTTTTCATTAAAATCTCATTTCTGTTTCTAAATTACAGAACAAGCAGAGAAAACATAATAGAAACTGTATTACCCACTTAGGGATTCAGACCAGCCTCAAAAATCTCTTCTTTAGATTAGATAGTGGTGACCTCTCAGACATGTTAAGTTGAAGATGAATACTCCCTATTCAAAGCCTATCCTTTTTCCAGAGGTTTCTAATTCCTCCCATCTGCCACCTGCCATGGGTGTCATTCACTACTTGTTGGCACCTCCACTTGAGTCTGCAAGAGAAAGAAGCAGATGAGGAAATGAGACCTGTTGATTTGACAATTATTTATGATTTTGTAAGAGTAGACATTTTAACTATGAGAATTATGGGGTTATTTGCAAGTATCCTTCATTCATATTCTCTTTATCCCAAACAACCATCAATGCTGGTAATATTGCTGTCCCGTGAACAAGATAAAATCCGTGATAATCCCTGTTTCTGAACGGGGACGCGCGCTCCTTCAATCTGCTCTGTGATTTAATCAATGTGGCATTATTAACAAGGCAGAGAATGTCATGAATCAGTTGGAGAGAAGAGCCTTGTAATTCGCATCTCATTTCCCAATTGAGCAATCAGCTTCAGATAGCATTCTCACCAGGGCACTTTCGTGTCTTATGAGATTCCATAGTTGAGAGGTCATTTGCAGACCACACAGGGGCTTATAAATCCTGCCTGTGGGCCAAGTAGACAATGGAAATAGATTTCCTACCTGCCTTGGGCCACTGGCCCCCTGGGTTACTGTTAGGAGTCCTGGGTCTTTGTGGTGGGTTCCACTCACCTTTGCTTCCTTCCTTCCTCACAGTGGTCAATTTCTTAGTGGTTCGGCCTCTTGAAAAGAGCTTGAGAGTAAGGAGAAGTTATTGGTAATGCCTCATCGCTGCTGAGAAACCACTCACGTTCCTTCTAGAGGTGGCCTTTTAGCCTCCCATGAAAGGCGGGGCCTCACACCCCGCCATCTCTCAGAACGCAGAGGGATTTTAATGGGTGGAGGGCATAGATAAAAGAAATCAAAGAGCTCCCTTCCCAACTAAAAGAATTCATAAAAATTCTAATATCAGCGAAGAGTAAGCTGAGACGAAATGAGAGAGTGACATGGACATATATACACTACAAAATGTAAAATAGATATCTAGTGGGAAGCAGCCGCATAGCACAGGGAAATCAGCTTGGTGCTTTGTGACCACCGAGAGGGGTGGAATAGGGAAGGTGGGAGGGAGACGCAAGAGGGAGGTTATATGGGGATATATGTATACGTATAGCTGATTCACTTTGTTATACAGCAGAAACTAACACACCATTGTAAAGCAATTATACTCCAATAAAGATGTTAAAGAAAAATTCTAATATCAGGAAAATTTACTATCAGGAAATTTAAGAACTTAAGGGGAAAAATGAGTTGAATGGCCAAGATCAGGTATGAGCCTATGAAAGCTCTTATAAAAGGGTCTTCATTCAATAAAAGAGACAACATTAAAGAATGCAATGGCACGTGTCACATCTAAAATGACTATTAATTTTAGTATATTTGATTTCCATTTACAATTCAAGCTCAATAGTAGAACTTGGGACCTTCTTTACACAGTTAAAAAAATTGTGGATTTGTTTTGCTTTTTTTGGCAGCAAATTTTATGTGGACTAAGAGACCATTTTTCCTCTCTGGTCCTCGATGCCAGTAAGCAATCTTTTTCCAATTTAAGAGTCCTGTCTCACGAACTTATGGTTACTAGGGTAGAAGGGAGGGGGGAATAGTTAGGGAGTATGGGATTGACATGTACACACTGCTGTCTTTAAAATAGATAAGCAACAAGGACCTACTGTATAGCACAGGGAACTCTGCTCAATATTATGTAACAACCTAAATAGGAAAAAAATTTGAAAAAGAATAGATACATGTATATGTATAACTGAATCACTTTGCTGTACACCTGAAACTAACACCACATTGTTAATCAACTATACTCCAATATAAGATTAAAAGTTTTTTTAAAAAAAGAAATAGTAGGGTATAACATGTTATTGAGAGATGTAAAGTCTCAGCCAAAAGCAATAAAATTAAGAACATTAAACCTAAAAAACAAAAAAAAAGGTCCTCTCTCTCAAGTTCCCACTGGACTCAAAGAGTGATAGAGTAATTTAGGTGGTTAGGATGGGGGAAAAGGAGAAGAACAGCTACGCAAAAACTTTTAAAACCAATGCACCAAAGCTGAGAATGTTTCTTTCCCAGTCTTCAAGGTTATGACGCCTTACTTCTGGTCATAACTTTGTGCCAGGCGGTGTCCTCAGCCCTTCTGCCCGCACTGGGCTTCTTCCATCCTGATGGAATGAAGGGCACAATCCCAAGATGTGAATGGGTTGACCCTTACCCTTCTTGATCTCTCTCAAAACTTTATTGCAGCGACCTCATTTCCTGCTCTTGTGTCTGACTTACTTCCCTTTTATCTTCCCAACCTCTATGACTTCAGTCTTTCCTTTTTTCCTAATTATTCCCATTAGAGATCACCAACAGTTCTTCTTATTGTGTAAAAGGTATAAAAACTCCATGTGGGAGGGACTCAAAATTGGAAAGCTGCCTTCCTCAAAACTTTCAAAACCGTTGAGTCTTCTAGTTGCTGCAACAATAAATATTTTCTGTCCAAAAGCTGTATCCATGTTTCTCCCCGCTGGGGAAAGAATGCCTAGAATTCATCCGATTTCCAGAAAGATCTGTGACTCAGAAAAGTTTTACGAGGTGTTTGGGTAACTTAGCCTCATGAGTTTTGGGGGTCGGATTTGTGACAACCATCAAGACAGATTAAATGCCATGGTATGTCAGGCATTTTTTTCCTTCAGCCCAAGAAACAGCATTAACCATTGGAAGAGGTACCTGAGAAAACTCATGATTCTATGGAAGGTACACTGAGAGTCAGGAGGCATGGTTTCTGGGGGAAAAGTTCTGCCACTAACTTGTTGCATGAATTGGGCAGGTCATCTCATCTTCCTGGGCCACTGTTTCCACATCTCTAGTTAGGGAGTTGGACTAACTCAGTGGTTTCAAACCTGACCTAGAGACCTGGGACCCACACCCATCACCAGCTGAAGGAGATTCGTTGGAACTGGTACTCTGTAACCTGATTTTTTAAAGGAACACTTCTCAAAGCATCCTATTGTCTGCCAGGTGTACAAACCATTGTAGCAGAGACTCTTTAGGGTCACTTCTAGCTTGAAAATACTGGGTTTCCATTAAATTAGTATTCTCTACACTTGGCAGAATCTGGATTAGCATGAAGTATTAGTCAACAGAATGCATCTATCAGAGTATTCTTTTTAAAATACATGTGATATAATGGACTTCCTCAGAACATAGACACTGAAAATGCTTGCCTACAAATGTGGCTGAGCAGGAAATGTTTTATATTTTGTCAATCTTCTTGACTCAGTATTTAAGTTCTATAAGGTCTAAAACTAAAGGCACCTGGAAAATTACTGACTGATGGTGGTGCAAAAGTTGCGAATATCAAGTAAAAACCTGTGGTTTTGAAGGGGAATGGCAGAGGGGTGTTTCACTTAAGAGATGAAAAGAGTAATTTCATTCTGTCTTAACAGCACGCACCAACCTTTTCAGAACAGCCAGGTTTTGGGGTTGCATCAGAAAGGAAAACATCACCAAGTTTGTTATTCTCCTGTAAGAGGGGGAAAATATCTTAATACTTATATTTATAAGTGTTAAGGAAACAACATGAAAGCTGAAAATTTATTTCACTAACATACATAAGTTCACAACAATGAACAGACAGAAAATAGCAGTATATACAGAATTCAACTACTTACAATACATTACAATAGATAACAGGGCATTTCATAAACAATTCAGTACTGGATTGAAATCTTTCCAAGGATGGTTAATTCTGTTCAGCAGAAGTATAACAAATCCATTCCTATCAGGGTCGAGAGAGGGCTTTCACTGTTGCTGTTGAGGACTTAAAAATATTTGCCTCTTATAAGTGAAATGCACCACAGCAACTGCTAAGTGAACTTATTCCATGTATGCTTAGTGTTATTAAATCTGAGTTTTCTGTGATAAAAAAAATTTTTTTTAATAAAATAAAACAAAACACATGTGATTAATACCATATGTGAGTTAAATGATTTATTCAGAGAGCCTATCACAGTACTGCTGGCTACATAATGGACACTTACCTCATAGGATTTGTAATGAAAATTAGTGGATGTCATGGCTGGGGAGCATTTACCAGGGTGCTGATCACGGTGAATACTTTATGAATTGACAGCTGATAGGACGATAATAACAATGACGTTGGTTATAAGATCTCACTACTCAAAGTGTGCCCCACGGGCCAGCAAGGTCCATATTACCTGGGAACTCATTGGAATGCAGAGTCTCAGGCTCCACCCAGACCTCCTGATTCAGAACCTGCAAGTTTGAGAAGCACTGATATAGAAAAACATTCTTAGGGTTCAGCAACTCGACAGAACTCATATTAGTAGTAAACCGTGGGGGTTGGGAGTCACACCCAAATCAGCAAGTGCTAAGGCCAGTGCCTTTCTCTTATCCCTTAGAGAGCATCTCTGACCTGGAGATGTTCAGGCTTCCTGAATCCCAGGGCTGTTCTTTCTTTCATCCAAGCTGTAACTGAAAAGCTTTTCAAAAACCCATTTTTTATATCTACCACAGTAGCAACGACATTGTAATTTTGTTTTATTTTCCACACTTTTAATTATTCAGCTGTTTTACTTGTCACCATTCAGGGAATTATTGCAAAACTTACGTCTTCAGTGCTACTGATCAATGCATATTTAGGCAACTAAACAGATGTAGAATGGGTTTACTGCTTTGATAAAATTAAACATTGATGAAACATATATTTGCACAGCAATAATGATGCTGGCATTTGTATAAATAATAACAGATCTATTTCTCTAATCATCTAGAAAAAAAAAAACAGTGGTGGGGGGGTGACAGAATTACCAAATATGTCTCACTTACTAAGCAGGTCATTTTCAAGTGCAAGTTGTTTTTTTCATGGGAATAAAATTATGTTAATTTATAGCATCTATTACCACTTTAAAATGAGAGAAGTATATTTGAGCAAAAAACAATGTGGATGAGACCTGAAGCATATTTCCCGGATATGTTATAATTTCCAGAGCTTGTTTGTATGTCATGGAAGGTGCATGCTTTTTAATGTACTCCTCCACAGTACCATAGTTTGATTTTATGCAAGATGTGTTTTGCACTTAAGTGATTCTATGTTACACATTTGTTTTTCACATTTTACCATCTCTGAAACTGGGATAAATCTTATAACTGACGGCATGTCACAATTTGATTGACAGCATTTATTTTTCTTTTTTACAATCAATTGGATCTTAAAATCACTTAAATTGAAAATTTGGATACGCAGTGAACTTAATCCTAGTCCACAGGGAACATCATAGCGAGTAAAACAAATGGGACAGAAAGGGTTCATCACCCCCACCCATATCCAAAGAAAAAGGGGAGGTAGATAAATAGAAAGAAATGAGATTAAATAAGAAATACCTCCATGATTTCTTTTTTTCACAGAGCTGGAGAGAAAAATCATGGAAGATAAGATAATTTAGCAAAAGGGCAAGAAAGAGGAATAAGGGAGATGGAAAACAAAAAGAGAGCCAATAAAGCATCAAGATGGAAAATGTAGCCGATGAGTGTACTATTTTGACCCCTATTTCCTGGGTGTGGTGTCCTGTACTAGACAGTCAATTTGCTGCTCCATTTTCTTTATTACACACTCTGGTCAGTAGAGTTCCTAGAGGGCGAGGTGTGGGAGATGCTCCCAGCATCTCTCGTGAGGTATTTCCTCTTCTCTGGCCCATGCAGGTGGCCCATCTCCCCCCCAAAAGCCTCTGAACTTTCATCTCTTTCCCTGCCTCCATTTCACTCGGTTCCAAACCACCGAGAAGGTGTAAATGATTGTTACAACTTCTGTTCGTTTGTTTGTTCTTTCAGGTGATATCAAGATTGTCGAACAAATCTACGGTCTCACAGGTATGGCTTTTTGCCAAAGAGCAAAATATTTATCTAAAATTTGTGGGATTTCCAACATATCTGTCTCCCCCTTGAGGATGTTATGTATTCATTTTTGACTTCCCCTAAAGCACTTGAGAGAGACGTGGCAATGACTTTCATGAATTTGGGAATAGAGAATGATTGAAACTCATATATCTATTTAAGGATCTTAGAGCTATTGTTAAAACATAGTTTGTCACCAAAACCTGCCCAGAGTAACAAAGTCCTGAGGTATTGACCTTAGAAGAATTGAGCTTTTAAGTCAGTCCCAACTTTTAAGAACCCTCCAATTTCACAGAAAACTTTCCCCCCAAACAGTAACTTGTCCGATTTATTACCTAGACCTTTATTACCAATAATCCCGTGACAGAAACCCTGTAAACAGCTCCTTTTCTTGCTCTGTACCCTCTTGAAGCAGAACCCCCCAACTTTCACACACATGCATACACACACAGACACACATGCATACAGAGGTGCACAAATAAATCTAATTACACAGCATGTTACAAAGACGTTGATAATGGACCAAAGATGGTTGGGGGTGGGAAGCAAACAGAGTTGTTATTGAGAAACATTTTTAAAGCTCTTAAAACGTCTCAGTGCTATCAACCAAGTTCCTCCGTGCCACTAGTTGTCTTTTCTCTCTCATCTCTGCAAAAGCCCTCTTCAGGAACTAGCAAAACTGTCGTTACATTTAAACTCTTCTCAACAGGCATCCTTCCCTCATTACCTCTTTTCCGCCAGAGTTTTCCTATATTCTCTTTCTCATGAAGAGAAATTTAGCCTCCTTTTGGATTTTCCCACCTGAATTCCTCACCCCGCCATAGCACTCTGAAAATGAACATCCCCTCCAAGAATACACCATCCTTAACTTTCAAAAAAAAAATCTGTATAATTAAGGCTGAAGTTCATTTGCAGTACCAAAACTACCAGAATAACAGGGGTTTCAATACAATAGATCTTTATTTCTCTCTCATGGACAAGGCCAGAGGTGAGCAATATAACAGTGTCAGTAGGCCTGGAGATTTCCTCTTTCTGCTTCATGATCCTCAACGTATGCCTTCCTTCTCCTCATTTTCTCAGATGGCTGCTGGAGATCCATTCATTTCATCAGTGTTCCAGACTAGAAACTAAAGCAAAGTAAAAGAGCAAGACAGATGCTCCCCTCCTTCTAGGAGCCTTCCTAAAATTTCCCTATAACCTGCCCACTGGCATACTATCATCCTAGAATTTGGCCTTATGGCCAAACCAAGTGGCAAGGGGTCTGAAAAAGGTGATCTTCGGGCAAGGTGCATTGCTAAGAGTTCTGTTAACTAAGAAAGAAGGGGAGATTATGTAAAATATCACACTATCTGTAGGACCTGCCCTGATGTAAATTTTGTTTCCTTTTTCTTCATGATCATCACCATCATCACAAGGGCAAGCATTTAATTAAACACATTCAGTGCATATCACTAAGGGTGTAACTACCATTATCTAATACCTAATTTTTTCCTCACATTATTGCCAATTTACAGGTGAGGAAACCAAGGCTTTAAACAATAACATTACCTGACCAAGGTTATAGCTAGTAAGTCACAGGACTTTCAAGACTGTGTGACCAAAAACACATGCATTCCACCACTAGACTTTATTCTGCTTTCCTTTTCGTCAAGACACGTTTAGTCAAGACTCATTTGTGAGCTTGAAATGACTATCCCAGCAAGATGTCACGAGCAAAATTAGAGACTCCTTTGACTGTGGGGATAAAACCTCATTGCCCTCATGGGAGCATTCATGAGAAAGATGAGAGGGAAAGGAAGAGATGGGTCAGAGAGAAGGAAAAGATCTGTGGTTGAATTTTGTGGCCATGTATACACAGGTGAATCCAGTGACACGAGGGAGGAGGGGGTTTCTATACCGATGGCCTGAAGAAAGTAACCAGTACTCCTCCTGCACAGAGGCTGCATGTGGGGCTGGATATTTAATAATAATAAATTTGGGTATTGTCTGCAATGATGGTCCATAGGCTAATGAATTCTTGGTATAAACCGTGTTGGCTGTCCCAGTCACAAGAGGCAGTACCTAAGCAAATTGTCCAAGGTGCCAAGCAGGGAAGTATGAAAATTAAATGAACTTGTAGAAGTACAAACATCTTATAGGTTACTAGTCAGAAGATTCTGTTAGAGCCAAGGGAGCCTCCTTGAAACAAAGGAATGCTTAAATTGCCAATGCAAATGTAAACAGAAGTCCAATTAGAGAATGTACTCACTGATTTTAATTTCTGTGATAAGTTCGCCCTGTTGTATCTTTAGCTGGGTGAGCTCACTTTTCTGTTCTACAATACTGGTATACAGATGTTCCTCTGCAATTCCACATGGCTCCATCTTTTGTTAAAAGCACAGAATTTAAAATGCTGTGAAGAAAAAAACAAAAAAAAACAAATAAAAGCAAAACCATGACTATTGAATAAAGAACTAATAGCTTTACCATTAATTAAAATAATCACATCTAGTTGGAAAGATGAGTCTAATAATTCCACTTCCTCAAGAAATTTTGACCCATAAGATTAAAATACAAAAAAAAAAAAACCTTCCTAAGTGAACTGATCAGCTATGGCCTCAACTAAATGGGTGAATGGGCCTGTCAGTCACTACAGATTCAAGTTCATTTTTTTGTTACATATATATATATATCATTATAACTGTTACAATAAAATTCATATACCAATAAAACAACTATTTATTGAGATGAAGTAATAACCATGACAGCTCATGACATTTAAATAGTATTCTTAGGTCTTTTCAGTTTATTTTTATTACGAATTATTGATAAGCAGGTACAAATGATTGTATCCTCAAAAGAAACTGAGGCACAGAAAAATGAACTGGCTTTTTGGAGCAGGGAGGCCGTGTCTGGGGCAGAGCAAGAAACACATACTCTTAGAGTGACTCTGTTGAGGGCCATCAGCTTAGCTTTTGCTACCTTGTCTGCCCTGCCCCTTCATTATCCCCTCCTTCATCCTCTCCCATCCTCTCCTTTGCTTCTTCTAAGCCTGTAAGGTTGAAGGAACCCAGACAGGAATCCTACAGAAGAGTTTGCAAAACTCTCCCTTTCCTTTCCTAAGGCTCTTCAAGGTGAGAGGATCAAATGGTTTGCTGTACTTCCTGCCACCTGACTTGTGAGAACAAGGAGAGCTGAGGACACTTCTGATCTTCTTGCATCTATGATCCAAAATAGGAAAGAGTTTTATTCTCAAAGATAATATAATTTTGCTGGTTGATCTCCACATAAAGTTCCACTGAGGACCCTGTAACTTTAAAATATCAAGGCCCAATTATGCTAAGTGAAATCAGTCAGACAGAGAAAGACAAATACTGTATGAGATCACTTATATGTGGAATCTAAAAAATACAACAAACTAGTGAATATAACCAAAAAGAAGCAGACTCACAGACACAGAGAACAAACTAGTGGTTATCAGTGGGGAGAGGGAAGGGGGAAGGGCAAGATACAGGCAGGGGAGTAAGAGGTACAAACTACTGGGTATAAAATAAGCTACAGGGAGATGCTGTACAACACAGGGAATATAGCCAATATTATATAATATCTATAAATGGAGTATAACATGTAAAAACTGTGAATCACTATATTGTACACCTGTAACTTATATAATATTGTATATCAACCATACTTCAATAAAAATAAATTGATGAGGATACCTGAAAAATGAAATAAATAAATTAAATAAACTATCAAGGCCCAAGACTTTCCAGTAAAATTGAAAATGTCTTATTCCTAAAAACATGCCATCATATGCTATTATAAATGACAGGCTGATTAAAACCTCAATGCAAACCTGATAAAATGCACCTTTTACATAGCTCACCACCAGGAGAGTTTAAAAGACCAAGAGAAGGATTGTGGGCTAACACCAGGAAAGCAGAGAGAGTAAACCTAGCAGAGATCAGAAATGGGGAGATTTTTAACATGTTTTATTGAAATATAGTTGATTTACAATGTTGTGTTAGTTTCAGGTGTACAGTAAAGTGATTGAGATATATATATGTGTATATATATATATATATATACACATATATATATATCATTTTTTAACATTCTCTTCCATTATAAGTTTTTACAAGATATTGAATCGAGTTCCCTGTGCTATATAGGCGGTCCTTGTTGGTTATCTATTTTATATATAGTAGTGTGTATATTTTAATGCCAAACTCCTAATTTATCCCTCTACCCCCCTCCCTTTGGTAATCTTAAGTTTGTTTTCTATGTCTGTGAGTCTATTTCTGTTTTGTTTTGTTTAAAATTTTTATTGGAGTATAGTTGATTTACAGTGTCGTGTTAGTTTCTGGTGTACAGCAAAGTGAATCATTCTTTTTCAGATTCTTTTCCCATGTAGGTTATTACAGATTATTCAGTAGAGTTCCCTGTGCTATACAGTATGAGAGACTTTGAACACCTGAATAAATAAGAGCAAAATCTGTGAGGTCTTCCGTTTTAAAGGCTCTAGGGGATCTGACTTTTTTCAGATGGACCCTGCAGCATGAATGATATGCCTCTCAAGAAGTCTTCACAATCTGTACTCATCTGTATTATCCTCTGATTTAGTCAGAGCCCAAGGGAAATGGCAGCATCAAGAAGAGACTCCCATCCATTGTGGAAGATGAGGAAGAGGAGGAGGACCGGGAGGAGGAGGAGACGGCTTCCCTCTCTCCCATCTACACAAGGGGATCTTCCTCTGACCGTAGCAAGAAGCCTGGAAGCAGTAAGAGCTATCTTGGCTTAAGCTTGAAGCAGCTGGCCTCGGGAACAGTGTCATTTCACTCACCTATCAGAGTCTCCAGTTCCAGTTCCCCCAAAACCAAGCAGGAAGCCGACGCCCCTAACCATGGTAAAAGAAAAGAGAAGAACTTGAAATTGCAACTTTCAACTTTGAACAATGCTGGACCCCCAGACCTCAGTCCAAGGTGAGAGTTCACAACATAGAATTCTTTCCCAGGTGAAAGTGTCTGCATTTTATTCACACTAGTACCTGGCTAGTAAATTAGTCAGCCTTCTGGGCCTTTCTGCCACGCAGGCTTCTAGCCTTGATGCTTCAGTTTCCCTAAATTTTTGTGCGCCATTTTTGACTCTACGTGGAGGTGTATGCAAGATGAGAATAAACCATTTTAGTCATATTCTCAAAAGGGTCCATTAAATGTTCCAAATTCTTTCTCTTCTCCCTTTATCCATTTAGCTCTACCTATTTTTATAGATGTATATTTCTACATTGTAATTTTATAACTTATAAATTTCTAATGAAAACAAAAGTGATGGAACAAAGTCCGTATTGTTATCCCCTCAATATCTGATCTTACCAAAAGTTTCATGAAGCAATGAGTGGAAATTATGAAGGAAATGAAGAGCTAGTATTCATTTCCCATAGTATTTGCTTCATTATTGTGGATGACTGAACTCAGTTTTATTTCTGGCCCCTTCAGCAGGTAATATGGGATGGTTCTATTTTCTAATTAAAAAAAAAATTCACTTTAGAATCAACTAAAAGTGATTGAAACAGTAAAAAATTCTGACTCAGAAAATGTGAAAAGAGTAGGCTGCGGTGTGTAACAACTCAGTAAAAAATAGACAAGAAAAAAACATATTGAGTGATTCCTAGTCTCATGTACTCAGCTAGGTAATTTTTCATTTACTATTATATTTAGTCTTTTCAGGAATCCTATAAAGTAGTTTGTATTATCTCTACTATAAAGTTGTAAGAAGTGTTAAGTATTTTGAATGTTACATATTTTGTCCAAAATATCAGAAATTTGAGTTCTGAAATACAGATTCAAATTCTGTTGTTCTGCTTGTAAGGCAAGAGATGTTTCTGATATACTACATATTTAGTTAGTCATTTGAAGAACACAACTTAACCATTTAGAGAAAATATTAAGGGGAAAGTAAGCAAAACAGGGTTAATGAAAAGTAGGTGGATAATAAATGTTCAGGAATTCAGTTGGAGATGGTAATTTGAAAACATCCCTTAACTCTTCTCCTTCCTAAAATTTCTCTAAAATGAAAAATACTAAATTATAAATAGGGGGAAAATGTATCAGAGCTGGAAAAGAAAGTTTCATGTACAACTTATGCTACACTTATGAAAAAACATATTTTACTTTATATCTAGAAAAAGATTTTGAGAACACACCAAGATGTTAACGGTAGTGGTGAATGACAGTTGATTTTTCTTTTCAGATTTTTGCTACCTTTATGTTTACATTTTCTACAATAAGTTCATCTTTTTTTAAAATAATGAGTGTGTTAGATATTATTTACCAAGGAAGAAGATTAGCTAGAGTCCTAATAGTCATTTAAATATAATTCTTCAACTCTCACTTCAGAGTTTTGTCCTTGTCCAGAGCAAAGATGTTTTCAAAGTTATTTTCTGCGATGCTGTAAACATTACGTTAAAACTCTTTAATTCTGGATAGAGTAGTGAATTAATATAAATTTAGATAAGAGAACTTCTGTAGCTTAAGGTTTTGAATCTGAGAATAAATGAGTCTAAGATCTATAGCATTGCTGTTCAATAGAAATATAGCATGAGCTAAAATTGTAAGCCACATGAGTAATTTTAAATGTTCCAGTAGCCACATCTTTAAAAAGTAAACACACACATGTGCAATTATTTAATAATAATTTTAATAAGATATTTTATTTGACTCATTATGCCCCAAATACTAGCATTTCAAATGTGAACAATATAAAAAATTACTAATTAAATAACTTACATTTTTTACTAAAATCTTCAAAATCCAGTGTGTATTTTATACTTACAGCACATCTCTTTTTGCACATTTCAGGTGCTCAATGGCTGTATAAGGCTAATGGCTACCATATTGGATAGCCCAGCTCTAGATTGTCTAGAATTTAGAAATTTAACACAAGATTTTTCAAGTTTTCTAGGAATACTGGAACCCATGAATATAAATGTGCAACTAGCCAATCCTTGTTATTTTAAACAGGATTGTTGATGGAATTGAAGATGGAAACAGTAGTGAGGAAAGTCAGTCTTTTGACTTTGGCTCTGAACGAGTCAGACTGGAGCCCCGAATTTCTCCTCCTCTTGGAGGTAAGCTCTATATTTAGTCTTCTCTCAAGGGGTGATATGTCTTTATAACTTGTAATGTTTGGTATAGGCACTTTTTTGCCTTCCCATTCTCGGAGTATTCTCCATGTGATGGAACTTTACCAAAGCCACAAAGTAATTTGACTTGGGTCTGTGCCACCTCCAAGTTATTAAGATAGTGTGTGTAATGGTTCCTCCATCCAGGCTCGACACCCTGCAGCTTACCAGCCCAGGTAAATGGTGTGTCAGGAGGACACTCAAATTTCTGCTCTTCATCAGAGGGTAACCATGTTTTCCTATTATAAATGCAGACTAATCCACAGAAGCAACATTACCCAAAGGAAATGCTGTGTTGGGTGTAGACTGTAGGAACATTGGTTATACTTAACTAATTTATTGGGTAAGTGGTTATGTACTTGCAGTTTGCCAGGGATAAATATCTTCAGAAGTATGTTAGAATATTGGAAATGATGGGGCACTATATGAAGTACTACCCTTTAGGGATGGTTAATTAATGTAAAGTATCCCCAAACCTAGCCCAGGCTCCTCTCTCTCCCTTTCATTCTTGAGTTCATAGCCCACAAAAGAATTTGTCAGCATGATGAAGGCCAGAAATGACACCTTCTAAAAGAAGACGCACCTGTAGTTGATAGAGAATAATGAACATAGGCGATCCCAAACAGTCACCAGATGCAAGGCAGATCCTTGTGTCAGGATCTCCTGCTAATTGGTGAATCCTTCCATGGGCAAAGCCAAGCCCAAGAAAGACTTCTGAATGTACAGCTCTGGGGGTATGTCTCCATTTGGTAGAATACCAGTCTTCTATCTCAATCAACAGTTCTTCCCAGCACTCATCTTCTGGGAAGATGGAAGAGTAAGACTCAATGGTAGGATGATGGTGCAAGGTGGGAAGGTGAGGAGAGGAATGCAGATGTCAGTCAACAATCATGATTCATCCATGTAATGGACTTATATCTGCTCTGGGCAAGAAGCACAGAAATCATAGTTCTAGTCAACCAGATGTGAGCATTTGCTATGGAAGCTGATGGTGGGTCCCAACAGGAAGTTTTCCTTGTTGGCTCACAGGACGTCATCATGCCATCCACCTAGTATTTCTGGTCCTGCCACCCCCCTTAGCCTCCTCTTCTCCCTTTTCCCAACATCTACCCCAATACTCATCCATTCAAGCAACAAATATTCTTGACTTTACCTCCTAAATATCTCTCAGTTCTGTCTGAGACTTTCTATCCTTCCTTCCACCACCCTTTTCCCTGCCACATTCACTCTTGCCTGCACTGCTTCCAAAGTCTCTTCTCTGTTTTCACACTGTTCTCCATACAGCATGAACTTTTTTAAAAATACAAATTTATTCTTATTACGCTATTCCTATTCTTAAAATCCTGAGATGGATTCCTACTGCCCTTAGTATGAAATCCACACCTATTGCATAATTGCTTTTTTTTTAATATAAATTTATTTATTTATTTATTATTTTTGGCTGCGTTGGGTCTTCATTGCTGTGCGTGGGCTTTCTCTAGCTGCAGCGAGCGGGGGCTACTTTTCATTGCGGTGCGCGGGCTTCTCATTGCAGTGGCTTCTCTTGTTGCAGAGCACTGGCTCTAAGCGCGGGGGCTTCAGTAGTTGTGGTGCACGGGCTTAGTTGCCCCATGGCATGTGGGGTCTTCCCAGACCAGGGCTCGAACCCGTGTCCCCTGCATTGGCAGGCAGATTCTTAACCACTGCACCACCAGGGAAGCCCCATAATTGCTTTTTCAATGTCTCTTTTCCCAGCTAGACTCAAAGCCCCATGAAGGTCAATATATTTTTGTTATTTCTGTCTCATCTAAAGGAGGCTTAGCCTGTTGTAGGCGATCTCTTATCATTCATTGAATGAATAGATTAACTTTACAAAATATCTCAGCAAAAGGAGCTTTTACTACTCTGACACTTTGGATTGTTTTGAGCGACTTTTTTCTCTCACAGACAAATTTTCTACACATAATTGACCAGAATTAGGATATTAGGATAGTCATCATGATATATATACACGACATATATAGATCTAGATATAGATAGCTCTGTATATCAAATCCTTTCCACTCTAGCTAGCAATGACTCATCTGTGCTTCTGCTCCTAACAGATATGAATGTATTTGTAAAAGTAAGGTAGAGAAAAAGTGGAGATGAGAGACCCGGGAAATGGGAGAATTTACCTTTTAGAGCAACACTGGAAGAGACAGAAAACCTGCAGTGGGGATGAGCAGCTTTAATAGAGGTGGGAGGAAAATGCTCTCATGGGTACAGGACTCAAAATCTGGAAAGGGAAGAGAGGAGAAAAAGAACATCTCTTTTCTATGGCTTGGACACTGGCTGTGATATATTTTTGGAAAATGGTCAAAGAAGAGAACATGTGACATTTGGGCACATGGTAGGATTGTGTTCAGGAGTGGGGGAGAGTGGTCATGGACACATCCAGTAAGTGTGGCCACAGTCACCACCATGCTGTGTGCCTAGTTCCAAAGAGCCCACCAGGTGCCATCCAGAGGAGAACTAGGGAGACAGAAGCTACAGTGCACTGACATCAGGAAAGGTTGAAGGTAGCTTGGGTTTCCTTCCCTGTTTTAACCGCCCCAGTCCTGAAATATGAGGTTTATTCCTGAAGGACTCATTCTGCCTGTGTGTCACTTTCCAGACCCAGAGATTGGAGCTGCTGTCCTCTTCATCAAAGCAGAGGAGACCAAACAGCAGATAAACAAACTCAACAGTGAGGTATGGAGCTTTGCCTTTCTCTGGTCATGCTGGAGTGGTAAGAGGGGAAAGAAATCCTAGTCACCAGCAGAAGTGGTATAATATAGTCACGATGAATATGCACTCTGGTGTCTGGTGACAAATATGGATGAATTCCCACTCAGCCTCATGTGAGTATTAGTCACTTACCTTCTCTCAAGCTCTATTTTCCCATGTGTAACAAAGAGATAGCAGTCATCCCTACCTTACGGCCCACTTGTGAAATTAAATGAAATAACCTAGGTAAAGTATTTAACCTACAGGAAGCACTAACTAAATGATAATTATTATAATTGGTGTCATAAATGTATTGATACTTGGTTTAATTGGTGCTTTTTCACTTTTTTCATGTACTTTAATTTTTAGTGAGTTAAAGCAAGATCATTTGTCCACAGATGAATCAAAAGTAATGAATCAGAGTAATCAAATGGCCTGAAACTCTATTCTTTTCTCTGGCCTGTATTTGCTGTGTAACTTTGAGCACTTTAGCTCTTTAGATCTTACCATCTCTCCGTGTAAAATAAGGTAATTTCTTTAAAAACTTTATTGAGGTATATTGTACGTATCATAAAATTCACCCATTTCAAGTGTACAGTTTAATGATTTTTACTATCTTTATTGAGTGGTTCAACCATCCCCACCTGAGTTTTAGAGTATTTTTCCTCCTAAAAAGACCTCTCAGACCCATTTATGATTAATCTCTGTTCCCACATCCAGCCCTAGGCAACCACTTATCTACTTTCTGTTTCTATAAATTTGTCTTTTCTGGATGTCTCATATAAATAGAGAAGGTAATTTCTGAATCACTCTCTTAATTTGGGTGTCTCCCTAAAATTAAATTTAAAAAAAAAGAAATAGATTTTGAGACAATGATTTGGATGCAGATAGTTTCTTTGGGAGGTGATCCAGGAAGCAAGATGAAGGAGTAGAGGAATAAGACAGGAAAGAAAGGAAAACAAGTAAATAAGTGTGTGTTAATGAGATCATTAACTCTGTAGGCAATTGGGGCTTGACCCTGCTGGGGGGGCACTGAGAGACTGTGTAGGGAAACTCAGAATTGTTCTTCCATGAGACAAGTAAAAGGAGTTGAGGGTGGCTCCTGAGAGGTTACCTTCAGGCTTAGCTGCAGAAGACACTAGAACAAACAGGAATATGCAGGAAGACCCAGCTGTCTGTGGTGACCTTCTGGGTAGACCTAGGCCAAGTTCAGTGAGCAGACACAGACAGGGTAATAGGGCTGAAGTTTTAGATTCTCTGATGAGGTCTTGAGGGAAAATGTAACCAACTGATGATATTGATGAGATCTGAAAAAAATGAAATTCACATAATCATAATTGGTTTCCAGTTACCTGTAATAATGGAAAACTGGGCAGCTTGTCATAAAGTCTATAGGGTTTTTTGTTAATAATTTATTTATTTCATTTATTTTATTTTTGGCTGCACTGGGTCTTCATTGCTGCGTGTGGGCTTTCTCTACTTAATGCGAGCAGGGGCTACTCTTCGTTGAGGTGCGTGGGCTTCTCATCGTGGTGGCTTCTCTTGTTGCAGAGCACAGGCTCTAGGCGCACGGGCTTCAGTAGTTGTGGTTCGTGGGCTCCAGAGCACAGGCTCAGTAGTTGTGGCACACGGGCTTAGCTGCTCCGCGGCCTGTGGGATCTTCCTGAACCAGGGCTCAAACCCGTGTCCCCTGCATTGGCAGGCGGATTCTTAACCACTGCCCTACCAGGGAAGCCCAAGTCTATAGGTTTTTGTTCAACGTGTGTTCCATCAGCTTAGTGAAGATTTGTGCTTTACTGCCCTCTCTCCTTCGGAGTCTACACTTTCTGGAAGTGAGATTGTTGCCAACAAGAAGTAAGAGAGCCAAAGGGCAGACTAACAAAATAGGAAAAGAAAAACTAACTGGATTGAAACTGCTTAAATCACGAGGGCTTGGCCATATGTGAGATCACCCAAATAATCTCATTAAAAATACACCAAAAAAAAAAAAAAATACACGGTAGAACAAAAACAAAACAAACTAAACACTCTTTTGGACACCTGGACATCAACTTTTGTGTGTGTGTGGTTTAAGAGTGCTTTATTATTGTGGGGTATTTTGTTGTTGGGTTTTTTTTTTTGGATAGCAACTGTTTATTAAACAATTTTCTTTAAGATATTGTTCTCAGATAAAATCACACATTAATACCATTTGAATTATCAATATTTTCCCTCACATTTGAGTTTATTTAATGGTTTTAGGAACTGACTGACCAATATCTTAGCTCAAACACAGAAGTTAGAAATTAGTCTGGGGAAAAAAATGTGTTGGTGTCTTCAATGTTCACCTTCCCTAAGTTCAGGTTTTTCCTCTATTAAATGGTAATGATAAAATCTGTCATAGAGGAGTGTGGTAAGGACTTAATACCATATGTAAAGCACCAAACATGGTGGTCAAATGCTCATTCTCTCCTCATACAAGGTCATGCTTCTAGTCAACAAATGTGACTCTCAAGTTAGTCCCCCCTGCTACCCAACTGTGCCCCATGCAGAGTAATAGGAGAGAGAATTAGTCAATGCATATGGAATAAAATGAAAATGAATGGACTTAAGGGAAACATATTTGTTCATGAAAATGAGACTGCTTTCACCTGAGAGTTCCTTTTGCTATGAAGACGCTCACTATAAAGTTAGAATAGGGACTTCCCTGGTGGCACAGTGGTTAAGAATCTCCCTGCCAGTGCAGGGGACACGAGTTTGAGCCCTGGTCCGGGAAGATCCCACAGGCCACTGAGCAACTAAGCCCATGTGCCACAACTACTGAGCCTGCCTGCCACAATTACTGAAGCCCGTGCACCTAGAGCTCATGCTCCGCAACAAGAGAAGCCACTGCAATGAGAAGCCCACGCACCGCAAGGAAGAGTAGCCCCCGCTCGCCGCAACTAGAGAAAGCCACACACAGCAATGAAGACCCAATAAATAATAAATTTATTTTTTAAAATTACAATAAAAAATGATAGGGTAAAAAAATTACATTTCAGTGCATCTTATTTTAACTAAATAGTTTGATGTAAAAGTGTCACCGATTTACTGTAAAGAACACTTATTCTGTAGCACTTAAGTTGATTGAAGGGCAAGGAGACCCAGTATGCCAGTTAACAATGCTTAACCATTATTTGACATTACACTAAACGTTTAAGTGGTAAAATGATGATAAAACTAGGCAGAAAACAAGCTGCCAAACTTAACAGAAAGGTAATCACAGGCAAATCTTCAATTTCAAAGTGAGAAAATGTGGTGGCTTGTTAAATCATCCTTAGCAGAGTGCACTTTGGCTGGAGTGCTCTAATTGCCACTTGTTAGCATTTAATTTTGTAGGTACATAAAGGAGCCAGTTAATATTAGGCCATTTTATTCCAACTTGAGTCTTAACTATATTGAGAATGAAAATGTTTCATGTATATAATACATGCCTAAACAAAAAAATAAATGAGTTTTGTAGAAACAACTTATATTGACTTTTTTTGAGAGAGAAGTCTGGCTTCTCATACTATTTATTAACTCCATTTTTAAAACAACTTTATTGAGGTATAATTAACGTGTCATAGAATTCATCCTTTTAAAGTGTACAACTTAGGACTTCCCTGGTGGTCCAGTGGTTACGACTCTGTGCTTGTACGGCAGGGGGAGTGGGTTCGATCCCTGGTCAGGGAACTAAGATCCTGTAAGCCAGACAGCGCGGCCAAAATAAATAAATAAATTAATTAATTAATTAATTAATTAAAGTGTACACTTGAGGGCTTCTAGTATATTCCTAGACTTATGCATGCATCACCATAATAAATTTTAGAACATTTTGTTACCCCCACAAAGAAGCTTTGCACCACACAGCCATCACCCCTAACGCCAGTGGCTCCCCATCCTCAGCCCCAGGCAACCACTAAGCTACACTCTGTGCCTGTAGATTCGCCCACTCAGGGCATCTTATATAAATGGAATCATACAATATGGTACTTTCTGACTGGCTTTTTTCACTTAGTGTAATGTTTTCGAGGTTTTCATCTCACATTGTTGCATACCAGTACTTTATTCCTTTTTACTGCCAAGTAATATTTCATTATATAGATATAGCACATTTTGTTTATTCATTCATCACTTGATGGGCATTTGTGTTGTAACCACTTTTTGGCTAATATGAACAATGCTACTATGAACTTTCATAAAACATTCACGCAAGATTTTGTGTGCACATGTTTTAATTTCTCCTGAGTAAAGAAGAATGGCTGGTAACCCTATGTGTAAACATTTGAGGAACTTCCAGGCTGTTTCCCAAAACAGCAGAGGAATTTTACATTTAGCAGCATATGAAGGTTCCAACCTCTCCACTTCCTCACCAACAATTTTTATTTGTTATTATCTGATTTTTTTTATTATAACCGTTCTTGTATGCATGAAGTGGTATCTCATGTGGTTTCCATTTGCATTTCCCTCATAGCTAATAATTTGAGCATCTTTTCATGTGTAATTGGCCATTTGTATGTCTTTGGAGAACTGTCAATTTAGATCTTATATCCATTTTAAAATTGGGTTGTCTGTTTATTACTGAGTTGTGAGTGTTCTTTATATATTCTAGATAACAAGTTATGATGGATGTACAGTTTTCTTCTCACATTCTTTAAGTTGCCCTTTAATTTTCTTAATGTTTTTCTATAAAGCACAATTTGGTGATATCCAATTTATCTCTTTTTTCTTTTGTTCTTTGCGATTTTGAGGTCACATCTAAGAAACCATTGCCTATCCCAAGGTCATTAAGGTTTATTCCTCTGTCTTCTTCTAAGAGTTTTATAGTGTGAGCTCTTACATTTAGGTCTTTGGTCTATTTTGAGTTAATTTTTGTATATGAGTGATGTATGGGTCCAATTTTATTTCATTTTTTTTGTGTGGATGTCTAGTGATCACATCACCGTTTATTAAAAACACTATGTTTTCCCCACTGAATTGTCTTTGTACTCTTGTGACACTCAACTTGCCATTGATATGAGGGTTTATTTCTGGACTCTCAATTCTATTCTATTGCTCTATGTGTCTATCCATATCTTTTTAAATTTCTTTCAACAATATTTTGTAGTTTTCAGTGTACAAGTCTTGCACCTCCTTGGTTAAATGTAGTCCTAAGAGTTCTAATATTTTTTTGATCATCTTTATTGGAGTATAATTACTTTACAATGGTGTGTTATTTTCTGCTGTACAACAAAGTGAATCAGCTATACATATACATATATCCCCATATCTCCTCCCTCTTGCATCTCCCTCCCACCCTCCCTATCCCACCCCTCTAGGTGGTCACAAAGCACCAAGATGATCTCCCTGTGCTATGTGGCTGCTTTCCACTAGCTATCTATTTTACATTTGGTAGTGTATATATGTCCATGCCACTCTCTCACTTCGTCCCAGCTTACTCTTCCCCCTCCCCGTGTCCTCAAGTCCATTCTCTACATCTGCGTCTTTATTCCTGTCCTGCCTCTAGGTTCTTCAGAATCCTTTTTTTAGATTCCATATATATGTGTTAGCATACAGTATTTGTTTTTCTCTTTCTGACTGACTTCACTCTGTATGACAGTCTCTAGGTCCATCCACCTCACTACAAATAACTCCATTTCGTTTCTTTTTATGGCTGAGTAATATTCCATTGTATATATGTGCCACATCTTCTTTATCCATTCATCTGTCGATGGACACTTAGGTTGCTTCCGTGTCCTGGCTATTGTAAATAGAGCTGCAATGAACATTGTGGTACATGACTCTTTTTGAATTATGGTTTTCTCAGGGTGTATGCCCAGTAGTGGGATTGCTGGGTCATATGGTAGTTCTATTTTTAGTTTTTTAAGGGAGTTCTAATATTTTTGATGCTATTGTAAATGAAATTATTTTCTTAATTTATTTTTGGATTGTTCACTTAGAGTGTACAGAAATACACCTGATTCTTGCTTGCTCATCTTGTATCCTGCAACTCTACCAAACATTTTAAATAGTTCTAATAATTTGGGGGTGGGTTTTTTGGAAATTTTTTATATTAGATCATGCCATCTAGAAATAGAGATAGTTTTATTTCTCCCTTTCCAATTTAAATGCCTTTTGTTACCTTTTCTTCCCTAATTGCCTTGGCTAGAACTTCCAGTACTTCACTGAATAGAAATGTAAAGAAATGTCCTTCTCTTGTGCCTCCCCTTGGGAAGGAAATCTTTGTCTTTCACCATTGAATATGATGTTAACTGTGGGTATTTCATAAATTCCCTTTTTCATGTTGAGAGAGTACCCTTGTATCCCTGATTTGTTGAGTGTTTTTATCACAAGGGGATGTTAAATTTTGTCAAATGCTTTTTCTTGCACCTATTGAGATGACAATGTGTTTGTTTTTTGTCCTTTATTCTACCGATATGGTACATTATGTTAATTAATGATTTGGGGATGGCAAACTAAACTTGCATTCCTAAAATAAATCCACCTGGTCATGGTGTAGAATCCCTTTTAAATATTGCTGGATTCAATTTGGTAGTATTTTTTTGAGGATTTTTGCCATCTATATTCATAAATTACTGGTCTACAGTTTTCTTTTTCTTGTGATATCTTTGTCTGGTTTTTGTGTCAGAGTAATATTGTCTCATAAAATGAGTTGGGAAGTGTTCCCTCCTCTTCTATGTTTTTAAATAGTTTGTGAAGAATTGCTATTAATGCTCACTTAAAGGTCTGGTGAAGCCATCTGGTCCTGGGCTTTTCTTTGTGTAAACTTTTTTGATTGCTAATTTAATCACTTTACTTTTATAGGTCTATTTAGATATTCTATTTCTTCTTGAGTCAGTTTTGGTAGTTTACGTCTTTGTAGAAATTTGTCAAATTCATCTGTTATCCTACTTGTTGGCCTATAGCATTCAAAGTATTTCCTTATGATTCTTTTCATTTCTGTAATGTTGGTAGTAATGTCTCCTCTTTCATTCCTGATTTTAGTAATTTGAGTCATCTTTTTATTTAGGTGAAGCTTTGTCAATTTTGTTGATATTTTCAAAAAACCAACTTTTGATTTTGATCATTTTTCTTCATTTCTATTCTCTATTTTCATTGTTTTCTGCTCTAATCCTTATTATTTCCTTCTTCCTGCTGCCTTTGAATTTAGTTCACTTTTCTTTTTCCAGTGCCTTAAGGTGAAGTTGATTTTATATCTTTCTTCTTTTTTGATAGGCGTTACCATAAATTTCTCCCTAAGCACTGCTTTAACTACATCCCATAAACTTGAGTATGTTGTGTTTTCATTTTCATTTATCTCAAATTATTTTTTAATTTCTCCTGTGATTTCTTATTTGACCTATTGTTTATTTAGTAATGTGTGATTTAATGTCCACATACTTGAGAATTTTCCAATTTTCTTTATTACTAATTTTTAATTTCATTCCATTATAATTGAAGAACACACTTTGTATGATTTTAATCCTGTTATGTTTATTTAGGTTTACTTAATGGCATAGCATATGGTCTTACCTGGAGAATGTTCTGTGTGTGCTTGGGAAGACTGTGTATTCTACTGTTGTTGGGTGAATATTCTATAGATGTCTGTTATGTCTATGACTGTAGGTCAGTGATGTTCAAGTTTTCTATTTCCTTGTTCATCTGCCCAGTTGTTCTATTTATTATTAAAAATGAGATATTGCAGTCTCTAACTACTATTACTGATTGTGTACTTCTCCCTTCAATTTTGACTTTTTTTGCTTCATGTATTTAGGGCTCTGTTGTATATATATATATATATATATATATATATATATATATATATATATATAATTGTTATCATTTCCTGTAAAGTTGACCACCTGTTTTACCAAATGTTTCTTCTTTATCTCTAGTAAAATTTTTGTCTATTTTGTCTGATATTAGTATAGCTTTTCCAGCTTTCTTATGGTTGCTATTTGCATGATATCTTTTTTCATCCTTCTTCTTTCAACCTACTTGTATATTTGACTCTAATGTGTGTCTTCTGTTGACAGCTTATAGATAAGTCTTGATTTTTTAAATTCAATCTATCAATATTTGCCTTTTGATTAGATGGCTTAATTCATTCATATTTAATATTATTGATATAGTTTGATTTACGTCTTCTATTTTACTTTTTATTTTCTATTTATCTCCTGTTTGCTTGTTTTCACTTACTAATTGTGGGCTTCTTACATTATCAAATATTCTTTTTTAAGATAAGTTCAAAACACTTATGATGGTTACTTAATAAAACAGGATTACATAGACCAAGGGGTAGACGTTCCTCACTTACTTTATATAATTCCAAAAACATATATAATACTTGAACATTTTTGTTCTTTTTCGGATGATTTAAAATAAAACTTAGAGAACAATTCCTCTGTGGTTAAATACATCTGGTATATTTTACTTAAAATTAACTCATATTCTTAGAGATGCACATTAGTCATTAGCATACTAAGACTCTATGAATTCTTGCAGTAAAGAAACTAAATTAAGTTATTTTTAGCCTGCACCAACCAAATGCATTTGCTTATGGATCACTTTAATGACAAAATAACTATGAACATTTTTTCTCCCATTAGCATACCTTGGAATAATATGAAAAACACTGAACTAAGGAAAAAGCCTCTTTCAGATGTTATCCAAAATTCTCATCTTCCTTTTTTACTTTATCCTATTCTGAGTTTGGTTTCACCCCATTTTATATACTAGGATGTATTCACGTTCTTATTTTGGGTCTGTTTTTCATGTTCCCAGAACATTCTTGATTTTTGTTTTTGCACCTGCTTAAAGTTCACTTCAAGTACAGTCTTTACCAATTGATTTCTATAAAGGTTTGTACTTCTCATATGTTGCCCAAAACATATATGTGGATATACACATATATTAACAGAAAGTGAGTGAGAGAGATTTATTGTAAGGAATTGGGTCATGCAATTAGGAAGCTGAGGAGTCACAGATCTGCAGTTGGCAAACTGGAGACCCAGGAGAGCTGATGATGTAGTTCCAGGTCCAATCCAAAGGTCTGAAAACCAATAGTATAAGTCTGTAAGTCCTGGTCCAAAAGTCAGCAGGCTCGAGACCCAAGAAGAGCCTGTGTTTCAGTTTGAGTCTGAAGGCAGGAGGAGACTGACGTACCAGATCAATGGTGAGGCAGGAGGAGTTCCCTCTTAGACTTTTTGTTCTATTCAGGTCTTCAGTTGATTGAAGGAGGCCCACATACATTAGGGACAATCTGCTTTACTCAGTGTACCGGTTCAAATGTTAATCTCATCCAGAAACAGCTTCACAGACACACCCAGAACAATGTTTGACCAAATGTCTGGGCACCCCATGGCCCAGTCACGTTGATAAATAAAAACTGTTACATCCACAAAATACTTTCTGTTTGTCAGACCAATGGCTTTATTTCCAGTTTAAATCATTGGCCTGTTTCAATGTTCAAGCTGCTTTGGTGGGAATAATCCCTTTCCTTCTAATTTTTAAAAAAATATTCCCCTATGGCCAAGATGTTGTGGTTCTTTTTATGGGACAAAATTAAACATTTTCTCAAACTCTAGAATTTAGAAAGTGATTTTTACCTTTTATAACTTCATATATTGTAAGTTATACATATATGTGAGCAGAACCAAAATTTGGAGATCAGCTCTATTCTTGACACCACTACTTTGCTGGGAATCTCACTGAGTGATCTGGAGCCCTTTGTTTCACTGACACATTAACACACTGTTAAGAGATTTGAGAAATCTACACATATCAACTCGGCCTCTAGCATGTTAGAGTCCAAGTTCTTGTTGCTATGGAGACTGACAGAAAAGCATCTTCTTTTCCAACACGATTGTGTTTACATCACATTTCATAATTGGATCATAGATCATGTTCCTTAAAAATAGCTATTCCAGTTATCTCCCTAGATCCACTATTTTCCTAAGGCTTTAAAGCATCATTTTATAATAGTCACTAAGACTATACGTCCAATTTCAAATTGTGTTTTGTAACATCGACATCCTTTAACTTCTTTTAATATCTTTTAACTTTCTCATTTGCAACTTCCTCAAAAAAGTCTAGTAACTTTCTCTGAAATATTAAAGAGTCCCATTATTCTCAGATAGGCATTGTTACAGGGTAAAGTATACTGAGGTACAAAACAAACTCCAAACCACATTGGTTCCAATTTATTTCTTGTTCAAGCAAACGCCTAATATTAGTTAGCTCGAGGGGGCACCACTACCTGGAATGTCATTGACTAGCTATGATCCCTTTGAAGAGCAGAGAGCAGGCAATTGTTTTGGCTCAAAAGATATACACATCATTTCTGTTTACATTTCATTAACTAGAACTAATTCCATTGATACAATTAATTTCAAGAGATAAAAAAGTATAATTTTCTGTGTACCCCAGAAGTAACAGAAAACTAGATACTGGTAAGCACTAGTAATATCTACCACAGCACACAAACATTAATAGGAAAATTTTGTCTCCTCTTTCCTTTGCTTAAGATTGAATGCCAATATATCCCCAATTAAATGTGTCATACAATAACCAAGCAAACACATACAGGTAATGAAATGTTTTCTGCTGAAAAACAGAGAGAATCTCAGTTGTTTTCTAGGTTATATTTGAGAAAGCTCCCAGATAAGTTTTAAATTTGTGTCACTAGATCAGTGAAGGCTCTTTCAGTCAAATAAATAGAATAGTAATAACAGGTTGTTCTTTAATTAAGAGTTGCTTTACTTAGATAAACAACAAGGACCTACTATATAACACAGGGAACTAAATTCAGTATCTTGTAATAACCTATAATGGAAAAGAATCTGAAAAAGAATATATAAATATATATGTATGTATAACTGAATCACTTTGCTGTACACCTGAGACTAACACAACATTGCAAATCAACTATACTTCAATTTAAAAAAAGAGTTGCTTTACTACTTTCCTAAATGGCTATGAAAACTCAGGGTTCTATCAGAAATTCACACAAGGAAACCTACATGAGTAATACCCTATGGTAAAGTTATTCTTTAGTCCTCTGAATTGGTGTTATCATTATATCTTTTCATCGACAGTTGATTCAACAGAAACACACTGATAGAATTGCCAGACCATCCCAATATCTGACTGTACAGTCTCTTTTCTTCCTCTTCATGATCATAAATAGTACTTGACCATCATTTCTCGAAAGCAAGACATAAGCAAAGGCTGTATACTTCACTTTTTGACATAGAAAAACAAAGTCCATTTAAACTGTTGGCAAAACCATTATGCTTTTTCATTTTAATACATATGTATTGTTGATATTAGTCTTGCATTTTGTGGACACAGGTTTCTAAACTGGAATATATCCAACTAATTAATGATTTGTGGGACATTTTTTGATTATTTTCCGGTTCTCAAGCCTCTATGCATAGGCAGATTTGTAGCTCTCATGAGAGTTTTACTGATAATAAATAAGTAGATTAATTAAAATAAACCCTCAAGAATAGTGAGGCTCTCTCAAAAGAAAAAAAAAAAAAAATACGCCACTCAAAAGCTTGTCCTGTGAGGTGTAGATTTTAAATGTATGTAACTTTTGGAGATCAACGATTTTTGTCCTCTTTGCCTGGGAGTACTTATATATGGGCCTCTTCTCATCTTTGAATAGAGGGACTAAATGGATATGACAGTTATGTGTCCAAGTGAGACCAATGCCACATTCCAAATGAGCAATTTGCGATGAGTTGAATAAAAGGAGTATTTACAGGAGTTAGTAGAGTGTAGGGAAACCACAAAGGATGGAACAGACCCTCCCACTCTGGGGCAATGTCAACAGAAGTTCACTACCACTCTTAGGTCCTCAGGGCCAGAGTAGAGAATGATTACAGAATCTTGAGTCAGAGAAAGCTGGATGGAGAAAGCCATGTGACAGGAGCCATGATCTTTCGTTGGTACTTTCTGTGACCTGCCCACTTCAACCCTGCAGGGAAGCAGCCAGAGAAACACATGCCCTGACCTCCCTCTCCTGCCTCCCTCTGATTTGATGGTGTTCTTCAATGGCCAAACCCAGCCAGAAGCCAAAGAGCCAATGAGCCTATTGATGGAGATCATACAAGCCAGCCTCCAAGGGGCAGAGTTGGTTGGAAAGTGGATCTATTTTAGAGATACAAATGGAAATATTTAGTAAAATGAGTTACTATGTATACAAACAAGTATAGGATAATTCAAATTAAACCATTGGTTATTAATTATTCATTCCTAGAAATTAGCCAGTTGCTGGTAGCTAGTTATTAACTGCCCACTAACTGATTGTTTCAGAATTACTGGTTATTTTTTAAAAACCCCATACCTCCTAAAAGTTTGTAAGTTGATGCAAACTTTCAAAAACATTTAGCTCTGCCATTTTTCATTTCATCAATAGGAAAATTAAGTTCAATAATTAATCCAATCCAACAACTACGAATGACATTGGAATTTTTTTTTAGGATCCTAGAGTTGGAAAGGTTGGCAGAAGCCTTTTGCTTTCCTATCCTCTCCCTGCTAACATGGATTTCGCCTTTTTTAAAAATGAGAACACCACAGATCTTTCAAAAGGGCTCCAATTCCTTTAACATTCATTCTAACTCCAATCTCCTGTGAATCTCCTTGACTCTTCCACGATGAATCCCAATTCCTAAGTCCCTTTTCTGCACTTCAACACCTGCTTTCCAACCTTGCCATTCAGCATTTGGTTTTATAAAGTTTTATATTATTTTCATGTGCATATTTCTTCCTTCCGCAAATAGAGCACACGACTCCTAAAAACTTGGATTACATCACCAAAAAAATTCTGTGAATTGCCTCAAAATTATTCTTATTATTTTTAAAGTATTCAGACTTTACTGAAGTGCAATAGAGAATGCTCCGTATCTCAAGTAACTCAATGTTCAGAACTAGAAAATAAATAAACATGAACTTGGGGAGGCTTGGATTTTTTTCAATCTTCTTATTAGAGAACAATAAGGCACCTAGAGAAATGAGGACCAACACTTTCCATTCACCTGTGCACAATTAGAAATGAACACAATATACATAAATCAATACTCAATTAGTCTTTATATGTAAATCAGTTGATTTATGTATAAATCAATACTAAATTAGTCAAATTTCCTTTTTGTGCTAATATGACCACAGGATAGGATAGGATTTGAAATAATCAATTGTTAAAAATAAGGGGTAAAAGAATTGTCCTGAAACAAATAATTATGCAACTTTACCTTCATACTGTTACAGTTTCATAATGTGGTAGAAACATGAAATCTGAGAATTGAGAGCTATCTTAGAGGACACCTACTCTGACTTTCACCCAATGTGAGAATTTTCTTTCTGAGGTTACTGGCAAGAAATTATTTTACCTGAATATTTTCTGTAGTAAGAATCTCACCATGCTCCAGAGAAATCTATGGCAATGCTTCCCAGACCTGGTTGTGCTTTCAAATTCTCTGGGAATATATTTTTTACATGATTATAAATATGTGTAATAAATTAATATATAAAATAATGAATACATATTTTTAAAATAACCTTTCCTGTAGCCCATCATGGACTGACTCTCAGAACCCCTAGAGTTGGCACTGAGCATCTCTATTTTTAAAAATTCTCCAAATGTTCCTAATGACAGCAAACCATGCAAACAGTGGCCGACTTCATTTCTCAATTGCTTTAGCTATTAGAAACCTCTTCGCTATATTTAGCTGATATAACTGTAAAACCTGTTATTCATTTTTCCTACTTCTTTTGCTCTTGATTAGAACAGAAAAAGCCACCTAACTGCTCTTTTTTAATGAAATACTTTAAATTTTGAAGGTAACTAATCTCTCTCTTCCTCCCCACTCTGTAGCATATTTTCTCCTTCTGTAAATGTTCTCTCTTCCTTGAAACTTTACTCAAGTGATGTGAGATCCAGACTCTTCATCATCACAATCAACTTCTTTTGCCTCTGCCCCCCCTCTTAACCTAGTTTCTCAAAGACAATGACAAATGACCCCTGTGTCCTACAGATGATACTTCCAGAACAGAGGTTGTCCATCATAGTGTTTCAGCTTATAAAAGCACCTCAAGGTCTTGTATTCCTTCTCTCTGTTCAGAAGCCTCTTTCCCAAGACATCTGCCTGGGCAGCTCTCTTCCCTCCCTCAAGTCTATGCTCAAATGTCAGCTTCTCAATGAGTTCCTCCTTGACCAGTCTTTTTAAAATAGCAGCCCCCTCTCCCCAAAATTACTTCCAAATTTGTTTTCCCTCAAAATCGTATCAAACCCCTACTACACCACATGGTTTATTTATCTACATTTTCATTGTCTCTACCCCCGCCCCCCATTAGAAAGTCAGTTCTAGGAGAACAAGAATCTTTATCTGCTTTTCCCTTTGTTATCGATTGGCACATGGTAGACACATATTTATGGTTGATGAATGAATAAAAGATGCTTGGATTATGCATTATGTCCATTTTAACCATTAAGCATTAGGACTTTGAATAGAAGAGGGAAATGGGATTTCAGTTTTGAGTTTGAAGAGACTTTAGAAATCCTGATATGGACATGCTGCTATTGCAGATGAGTAAACTGAGGTCCAGAGAAAATCACACATGCAGCAAGTGACTTGGAAACAAGACCTCAGTCCAGTGCAGGAGGGTTAGCTTTCCAAGCAGACCATCCTTGGTCTCTATTGAAAAGATTTCCTCTCTGAAATATCAGAAGCCTACCTCAAGATGTGAGCCTTTGAGTCCTTAAATTGGCCAGATAGATACTTAAATCTAAGGCTTGATTAAATCGTGGACAGCTAATTTTAGGATAGGATAATTTCAGAAAGAGCTTTTCAAGAAAGCCTGATAAAATATACTCTATGTTTATTCAAGAGGAAATTATTCATTTCCCATATGTTTTCCCATATATGTTTCCCATGCATGACTATTGCACATGTTAGCATTTTCAAATCTTAAAACAAACCCAAAAAAAGGAGTGCATAGTAAAGCAAATAAAATGATAAAGAGTGTTAAGGAGAGACAGGGGCTTGAGAAATTCACTGGTAATTTACTGACCTTTTCAATGTATCTTTGAAATCAAATCAAATCACTGGTACAAGATACCGTTACTACAGTCCTGTGCTGGCCTCAGTTGGTGATCTGCAAGTTCACTTTCTAAACTGAATCTCCTTAGCCTTGGAAATGAAGAGTTGTGTTCAAATAACATTTATTAAAGAGTTTCTTAGGGAAATACGTGTTTGTGTTTAAAGCTACAGTACCAGAAACTTGACTGGGGAAGGTGTCTGCCAGTGATTAAAAGAAGACTCTTTCTAGAGCCCTGACACACACTTTAGGTACCATGGCTCCATGAAAGTGTTCTTCTAGACCTCGCTGGGTCAGTCTTTCTCACTGCGACGTTCATGGCTCAGCTTCTCTGAAAGTGAAGGAAAAGTCTCTGCATTAATTCAGTAAGAACCTAACCTCTTGGCAGGCTTTTTTGGATATTGCTTGGCAGTGGTTAAAAATGGGTCATTGAAACATACAATAACCAAAGATAAAGAAGAAACAATTGATGAAAATTAGTTCTTTTTTTCATGTAAAATATTTGGGTTTTTTAAAATTAAAGGCACATAAGTATTGTTATAAAAATAAGACTCTAGTGTGCATACTGAATATTTTGTTTTTCCTTTTTAACCATGAGCTAAACATATAGAAATTTATACAACAGATATGCAAATAACTGTTATTCATATTAGGCAAATAATAACATGTTCCCATATTTCAGATGTGCTTTAAATAAATTTAAAACGTTATATCCTTTAAAGGTCTTCTTTCTTATTTCATGAAATGATAGAACTCTAGGGTTAGAAAAAAAATTCAAGAGGAAATTAGAAGTGAGAAAAAAATCACTGTAGAAATTGACTAAATTAGAAGCAACACAAGAGCAAATAAACAAATTGTCAAAACAGATGGTGAAAAAGAAGGAAAATGTAAAGCATCAAATCTAGATGAAGAAGATTTTTTAGGGAAGGTGACAAATATTTAAGATACACAAAAAAGATCAAACATACAAAAAATACAAGTCTCTGAAGAAGAAAGCCAAGTTTAGGCTTTCTACACTAACAAACACTAAAATTGATAATCCAATAAAATTCTCCTGAAATTTTTTTTTAAATGAAATTACATATTGAAATTATGTGCTATAGTGAAATTACTAGACTTTAAAGTAAGAGGAAAAAAAATTCTTTGGGCAACTAGCCAAAAAAGATCTCATAAAGGACTTGCAAGGGAAAAATCTAGACTATCATTAGACTTTTAGACAGCAACACTTTATGCAAGAAGATGGAATTACATACAAAATATATAAGACTCTTGAGAAAGTAAATTGTAAACTAAGGATTTTTTATTCAGCAAAAATTATCGTCAAGTATCAAACTGTTATCAATACGAAAGAACTCAGGGAATATTATTCCCATATACATTTCCTGAAGAATGTCCTAGAGAACAAGATTCAGAAAACCAAGATGACTTGAAAAAAACTGTTGTAGGACAAGTTCATCAGCATTAAATATGTACTTATTTATAGTACCAAATCTAAATGAAAATCAAATGGGAGAGAGTATACGTTGTCAAGGGCCATATGCCCTGACAATGTAAATAGAGCAGAACCATTTTTTAAAGAAAGGAGTGAAGAGAGAATGATAATAGAATATGCCAAAAAAAATTTTTTAACTGTTTTCAATAATCATAATTTGTCATATAGACTGTACTGATATGCTGAGACTTGCATGAGTGATGGGAGGGAGGGTAAAGCAAATGAATGTAGACGCACCTCAGAAATATTGCAGGTTCAGTTCCAGACAACTGCAATAAAGCAAATATTAGAATACAGTGAGTCACACAAGTTTTTTGATTTCCCAGTCCATATAAAACTTTTGTTTGCACTATACTGTAGTCTATTAAGTGTGCAATAGCATTATGTCTAAGAAAAAGAATGTACATGCCTTAATTTTAAAACATACTTTATTACTAAAAAATACTAACCATTATCTGACAATGCAGGGTTGCCACAAATCTTCAATTTGTAAAACAAAACAAACAACAACAACAAAAATCGCTATACCCATGAAGCATGATAAAGCAGAGTGCAGTAAAATGATGTATGCCTATAATTATGGCATATCCTAATTATATCATTCTCTGTACCTCAATAACCAGAATTCACAGTTTAGAATAAAGGAGATATAAATATAATATGGAAAAATGTTAAGTAAGAACCCTATAGTCCTGAAATGGAGTTAAAAACACTAGTATGAGCTGATGTGCTATCATAAACATGCATACATCTCCAAACTCTTTTAACAGAAAAGGAATAAAAACAGTGGCTAGCCCAATAACAGTAAATATTTCTGTGCCTCAAGTATGGTCTTGAAATATAATTTCCCACTAAAGGAAACCAGAGTTTCTTGTATGAATGGCTGTTTCCAATTCTGGGGCATGAAATATACATGATGAGTCTGGAACACCTTTGTGTTCAGAGCACAGCAAGAAAGCTATCAAACCCTGTTAGTATGATGTTGAAAGAACTCAGGAGCCCATATGAAGAGTCTCCCAGTGGCCAAAGATGGGATAATTTGAGCTTCAGTAAAGGTAAGAAATACAATGGATTAAAACACATAAAATAGATAACAAATGCTCCAAAATGGCAGCACAGAAAGCACCTGAATTTCCCTCCTCCAATGGATGATGCACTGTATGTACAGCTACACACAGAATAATTCCCTCTGAGAGAAATACAGAAACTAGCTGGGTGACTCCTACCCAGAAGGTGAATGAAAAAATGCCCATAGAGAAACAGATAGGGGCCGCTAAGACACACTTTTGTGTCACACATAAACCCCATCCCTGACATAGCATCAGGCGATCAGGAGGGAACCCCCAACTTGCAGCTTCTCCCTGAGACTGAAGGGTTTGGACCAGACATCTAGTGCCCCCAACTTGTAAGGTTCCTACCTGAGGGATGGGCCCCCCAAACACCTAGCTCTGTAAGCCAATGGGACTTGTGTTCAGAAGCCCCATGGGACTATAGTAAACAAAGAAGCAGTTTTTAAAGAACGCAGAAGCACCCCCATGGCTCTATACCCAGGCTCAGCAAAAACGTCCATCTCTCAGTTTCTCCCTCAAAGGGATTGGACTGCATACTTTCCCAGCTGCTGCCTGGGTGTCGGTTTCTAATCCGCCTGCATCTAGGTGCTCACTGACATCGTCTGCTTTGAGACACGGACAGGTCTCAAATTCAGGGAGCCGCTAAGAACAAAGACCCTAAACCCTCAAGGTGCCACCAAAAGTCTGTTAGAACTAATAAATGAATTCAGTAAAGTTGCATGGTACCAAAATCCTTTACATTTCTATGGACTATCAATGAACTATCAGAGAAATTAAGAAAACAACCCCACTTACAATAGTATAAATAGAATAGAATAGAATACCTAGGAATAAAGTTAACCAAGGAGCTACAAGACTTGTATACAGAAAATTACAAAACAGTGTTGAAAGAAAGAAGATCTAAACAAATGAAAAACTCCAACTCTAAACTTGCCAAAGGAATTGAAAAAAGTGGGTTAGAGTCAATTTTAGGCTCTTACTGAAAGATCAGTATATGAAGAGTTAACCAAAGGGACTAGATCCATAAGAATAGGAACTATATCCATAAGAATAAGAATTATTGATCTGACTCTGAGAGCTGGAACCAAGAGCACCATGAGTCCTGTATACGTTAAATCTTGACAAGCACTGCCCTATGCAATTGGTATTCTGAAAGGAGACAGACTTTTGTCTGGTGTTCATGATAGCGGTGAGGATCCCTTAGCCAGAAAGCAGTTCGGATACTAATCAAACTTTGTCACAGGAAGCAGGAATGAAGAAGAGGAAAGCAATCAAAGGGTTGATAAATAATGGATTAGCATAGTACAGCTAAAGTAATACAGTTGTGTCCAATGACCTGAGCTTGCAGAAATTCAGTGAAACCACTGGAGTAACTGCTATCAAGACTATAATTGGTCATTTTGTATTGGTCATGCTAGACTTGTATTCTTCTCTTATTATAATTTGAGAGGCATTAGATGCACCTGCAAAAGCAAAGCCCTTGACTATTCCTATGTGACCTCAGATAAGCCACTTCACCCCCCAACATTCTAGTCTCTACAGCTGTAGGCAAAGATTTATAACTTTCATCAGTAATGGGCCTGAGATCTTCATTTGTCTGAAATTTATGCAAGTGCCGAGTATGATTATTATTTTAGCTGACAAATAAAAAGACTGTCACTTGTTTTTGAATGCTTTGTGAAGCAAAAGACACAAGGATGAAATTATGCCGATCATCTTTTTTGTTTTGCCTGCTGATGGAGTTTGATTGAACTTGTCTGAATCTCATGATAAATATGCAACATAACAAAGGATTAAATGAAAGACCATTTAATTACCTGAATCAGAGTTTGTAAAAATGTATATGTGCTCATGGCAGGGGGAGAGGATTGGTGTAATTAGTATCCCTGAATTTAGAAAAATTGTGTCTGGCAGGAAAATGTGTACATGTTTGGCAAAAATTGAGTGACAGGTCAAGAACTCCTCAAGCTAAGAAGATTATATCAACAGATGCATTCCCCATCTGCTCACTGAATGCACAGAAATGGAAATCACATTTTTTCTCTATCAACTGAAGTTTCGGTTATACTCAGAGTCCATGAATCATACCATACCAATTGCTAAGATTGAGAAACGTAAAACGAGAATAACAGAAGACGAAAGGAAGCTATTTTCTATATGAAACAAAAGATATTGTCAAAGACACATTCTGGGCTTCATTATGAAACTCACACTCCTGTTTGCAAAAGGCACAATTCAAAGACACACTAAAAAAGCAAATCTGTGCTTGTACCAAAATGCACATATAAAAGCTGGCCATGAAAGTGTTATTGGGACCACAGGTCACCAACATCACAGATGGATTCTTTAAACCATGTAATAACACAGTGTTTTCAAAATCTCCTATTTTGAAGTGGTGGGGACTTCCATGAAACACCGAGATCATATGAGACATTTTTACCTGCTAGATGCATAGTGATACTTACTTCTGTGTCTTGCAGTGCTATTTCAGGGAGACTGAAGAAAGTTATTTAAGTTCAAATGAAAATAACAAACTCATAGTAAGAAATTAGCCATGCAATTTACCATTTATTAAATTACTCATGTATCAACAAACATTTATAGATGGCAGGATTTGTGTAAGGCCTTGAGCTACTATAAAGAACGATAAAGACCACCGTACCCACACCCACCCCTGCCCCACATTGGTCCTTACTCAATTCTTACCAACACCAAGCTGCACATCATTGTATTTTGACTCACTCATCCTTTATAGAAAATTCTTAATCCATCTGACTGCAATTTCTCAAACCTTAGACTTATACAGGATACAGGATCTTCATCAAAATTTTTCAAAAGCTCTGGTTATTGCTGTTACTATTTGCTACTGGAAAGATCCACACAAGGCAATGCTAAAACGTGGAGACTCTGTTTCTTCCAATATTAATTATGTAAAAGTGTTAACAGGAATGGTTTGCCTCTCCATGCTGAGGCTGAAGAGGAGTTACAGAGATAACTGGCTTTTATTTTCTTTGGACTCAGTGTTTCCTGAGTTAGTATTCCCTACCACAAAGTTTCAACTAAGCTTAATGCCTGTGTTGCATTATCAAATCCAGACACCTGAAATTCTGACATAATACCAATCCTGTGGGGAATAAACTTTAACATCCATCATATTATTTAATCGTCACAACAAAGCCCTTGTTGAAATATGACTCAGGAGGATGAGAAGTACTGTCACATGAATGAAACAAATTAAACGTGAAAGGAGAAACCCAGGTACTCTGGAAATGTAGGCGACAGTGATTTATTTCTGCACCAAACAGAAGTTCGGAGGAAACCTGGATATGGCAGAAATAGAAAAATTGTGGCACTCTGTGATTCCCTTCTTAGCGGTATGGAAAGATCAGTGGGTGGATTATCGTGGGCAGTTGACAAATCAGTTGTCACACAGGTATTTCTATTCGTGATGGGAGATGCTGCTCAAAAGAGTGAATACACTGCCTGCAAACCTTCTAAACAGCTAATGACTTGTCGGTTAAATGCATGGTGTTGGGAGAACAGAGAAGGGAATAGTCTTTAGATTCTCCAAAGTTTTGGCTAGAACACTGAATTACTTGGATACACAGATGGTGTTTTCATCACTTCTTCTTCCTAACAGTTGGGACTTCGGAAAGGCTAGAGAAATCTTGGATGTGAACAATTGCCTACACAGATGGTAATGGTGAACTGGTTTGGCTAACAGTTTTAAATTCCAGACCGATGGATTCCTATCTACTGAAGAATGAGAAGGGAGAGGGAAAAAAATGGGTAAAGAAAGTGTAACTTAATACACAAGTAAAAGAATAATGTGTATTAAGTTATGGTTTCTTTATCTACTGTATTTGGAAGTAGAAATAATCAGAAGGCCACATCTAAAAGAGCCATGAAGGGACTTCCCTGGTGGCCCAGTGGTTAAGAATCCGCCTGCCAATGCAGGGGGATACGGGTTTGAGCCCTGGTCTGGGAAGATCCCACATGCTGCGGAGCAACTAAGCCCATGCGCCACATCTACTGAGCCTGCGCTCTAGAGCGTGTGTGCCACAACTACTGAAGCCTGCGTGCCTAGAGCCTGAGCTCCACAACAAGAGAAGCCACAGCAATGAGAAGCCTGCGCACCGCAACTAAGAGTAGCCCCCACTCGCCTCAACTAGAGAAAGCCCACGCGCAACAACGAAGTCCCAATGCAGCCAAAAATTAATTAATTAATTAATTTAAATAAATAAATAAATAAAATAGCCATGAAGGGTGGCAACTAGGGATGCAAAAGGCTTTGCCAAATTTCGGCTGATAAAACAACTCTGACTAACTTAATCGAATTTGTCACTTGGCACTCACCATGTACTCATGAGATATGGGAGTCAGTAAACAGGAGAAATTTCCCCAGGGAATCAAAACTACCCAAGGAAATCAAGTTTACGCTGGGACAAGTGACAGAGCAGCAAGATAAATAGCAGAAGTCTTGGCCAAAAGAGACCTATATCTACAATTATGAAGGAAACACAGTAAAATAAAAGGGATTCTTAGTGGTGGAAATGCCACCTGCTCTTTAAAACTGGGAAACACCCAAGGATTTGATTCAGGAAATTTATATGCAAAACTTTAACAGTCTTAATACTTACTTTTAACATATTTACTTGGGGTGAAGAGCGCAAGTTTCAGATTTCCCATCATAGTTTTGTAGTAGGAATCTTTCCCCCATGATGTTTATGGTAAAATCATGAGATAACATAAAATAAAAATTGAAAGCACTATGAGTACCAAGTCCTTCAAAATGGCAGGAATTGCATTCATTTATACATTCAAGATTTACTGAGTGCATGTTGTGTTCTAGGCATTGCCCAGAGTCCAGGAGACACTGAGGTAAATAATAACTTCTACCCTCATGGAACTCAGAGCCTGGTTGGGACAGACAGTCCTATCGATGCTCAAACTGCTCTTTGAGTATCAATGACCAGTCAGGAAACAGCTCTTCAGAGGAAATGAGGGATTAGATGTTTGAAGGGAGAGAAACTTACCAGGCAGAAAGGGGCCAAGGACAAGAGACCCCAGTCAGAGGTACAGCCTTCACAAGGGCAGTGTGATGTGACCCCCACTGTATTCAGACTGATGGTGTGCAAGGGGGAAAAGGTAGGAAACGGGCCATTAAAAAACCAAGTGGGAGTGCTATTCGCAATAGCCAAGACATGGAAGCAACCCAAACGTCCATCGACAGATGAATGGTTAAAGAAGGTGTGGTACATATATACAATGGAATACTACTCAGCCATAAAAAAGAATGAAATAACGCCATATGCACCAACATGGATGGACCTAGAGATGATCATACTAAGTGAAGTCAGACAGAGAAAGATAAATATATGATATCACTTAAATGCCGAATCTAAAAAAATGATACAAATGAACTTTTTTACAAAACAGAAGTAGACCCACAGACATAGAAAACAAACTTATGATTACCAGGGGGGAAAGGGAGGGGAGGGACATATTAGGAGTTTGGTATTAACATATATACACTACTATAAAACAGATAACCAACAAGGACCTACTGTATAGCACAGGGGACTGTACTCAATATTTTGTAATCACCTATAAGGGAAAAGAATCTGAAAAAAATATATAAATATATAGATGTATAATTGAATCACTTTCGTACACCTGAAACAAACACAACATTGTAAATCGTACTTCAATTTTTAAAAATTAAGTTAATGATTAAAAAATAAAAACCAAGTGGGACTTGTGAAGGGCTTCGTAATACCTGCTCTGTTTTCTAATATGAGTGACAGAAGACATTTAAAAAGTGTAAACAACTGTTGAAGTAAATGGAAAAACATTGGCTCACTGGATCCGAATGATTTTTTGTTTTTATTGACCTATCTCTGCAGCATTCTGGGTTTATGTTGTATTTTGAAGACATCTCTTTAAGTGGACAGACAGTGCCTTGTTCATAAGGTAGTTCCAACAACCTTTTTTAGCAAATGCCCATCTTCTTAACTGCTGTGAAAAAGCGTTGAGCCCTACCCCCCTTAGAAAGTAGAGACTTTGCATTCTCTGCTTTCTACATTTGATTAAGAATAAAGCCTTTCCTGTTTTAGAATGAATTTGTCAGCAAGGCGAGCAGGAAGCAGTAAACAAAAGTGCTGTGAAACTTTACTCTCTGTGGCAGTATGTTGTCACCTTCAGTGACACCAGAGTCTCTACCCTCAGGAGATGCCATCTCTCCTGTGGGAGCTGGCTTTGTCCTTACAAAGGGAGAGATCCCTTACTTAATAAGGATTAATTCCCTATGCAGCTTTAATAAGGGGCAGGGGTGTGTCCCCAGTGACACAGTGACAGAAATCTTCCCTGATGTAAATTGAACATTACCCTCTAGAGCTCAAGAAAGCTCTATTTCCTTGGGTTCTTTGCTCCTCTTAGTTCAAGCTAATATAGTAATTTTGTTTTCTGAAAATCTTAATGCTATTTACATTCCTGGAGCTATCAAGACTCTGGAGTCCCATTCAAAGTTTATGGCTTCAGAGTTATGGTAAATGCTGAGGAAAAGTTCATTGCCAAGAACGTGGCCTTGGAAAGGTATTTCAACCATAAGAAAATATGTTTCTTTTGAAAGCTAGAAAAAAATAGTTCATCAGCAATATGTCTATTAACATATTGCCCAGTTCCAGATTTTCCCTTATTACAAACCCTTTTCTTTTTAAAAGCATATGTCGTCTTTTATTTATTTATTTATTTATTTATTTATTTATTTATTTATTTATTTATTTATGGCTGCGTTGGGTCTTCTTTGCTGTGTCTTCTTTGCTTCTTTGGGTTTTCTCTAGTTGAGGCGAGCAGGGGCTACTCTTCGTTGCAGACTTCTCATTGTGGTGGCTTCTCTTGTTGTGGAGCACGGGCTCTAGGCACACGAGCTTCAGTAGTTGTGGCACACGGGCTCAGTAGTTGTGGCTCATGGGCTCTAGAGCTCAGGCTCAGTAGTTGTGGCGCACGGGCTTTGTTGCTCCGTGGCATGTGGGATCTTCCCAGACCAGGGCTCGAACCCGTGTCCCTGGCATTGGCAGGCGGATTCTTAACCACCGGGCCACCAGGGACGTCCCTGTACAAACTTTTTTGGTCTTGTTCTATTCATATAATTTGCTGTGAAGAAATTTTACTGTGTCTCCTATTTTTTTAGAGATGACACTATTTACTTATTTGATGTTGAATTACCATTTCAGACAACTTTTTTTTAATTTAATTTTATTTTATTTTATTTTTTTTCTTAATTTTATTTATTTACTTATTTATTTATGGCTGTGTTGGGTCTTCGTTTCTGTGTGAGGGCTTTCTCTAGTTGCAGCAAGTGGGGGCCACTCTTCATCGTGGTGCACGGGCCTCTCATTATCGTGGCCTCTCTTGTTGCGGAGCACAGGCTCCAGATGCGCAGCCTCAGCAATTGTGGCTCACGGGCCTAGTCGCTCCGCAGCATGTGGGATCTTCCCAGACCAGGGCTCGAACCCGTGTCCCCTGCATTGGCAGGCAGATTCTCAACCACTGCGCCACCAGGGAAGCCCTAATTTTATTTTTAATTACAATGTATTAGTTTCAAGTGTACAGCAAAGTGATTCAGTTATACATACATATATATGTATATGTGTGTGTATATATATATATATATAGAGAGAGAGAGAGAGTCTTTTTCAGATTCTTTTCCTTTATAGGTTATTATAAGATATTGAGTATAGTTCCCTGTGCTATACAGTAGGCCCTTGTTGTTTATTTTATATACAGTAGTATGTATATGTTAATCCCAAGCTCCTAATTTATCCCTCCCCCCGACCCTTCCCCTTTGGTAACCATAAGTTTGTTTTCTATGTCTGTGAGTCTCTTTCTGTTTTGTGTTGGACCTAGAGACTATCATACTAAGTGAAGTAAGTCAGACAAAGACAAATGTCATGTGACATTGCTTATGTGTGAAGTCAAAAAAAAAAAATGAACCCATTTCAGACAACTTTTACACAAGGCTCCTTTTTGTATCATCCGTGCTCTTCACAAATTCTGACCACATTAGCAAAAATCTCTCAACTCTTAAGCTATGTCTTCTCTAATATACTGTAATACAGCACCAAAACTAGAAGGCTCGAATTCCAGACCAAAAACTGTCATTCATGAAATAAGAGACCTTAAAATGTCATTTAACCTCTGGGCCTTAGTGTCCCCACTTTACAGGTGTGTCCCTGCTGATCTTAGTGTTGTTTGTAGATCCAATAGGGAAAACGGACCTAAAAGCTTGTTGTATTATAAATTTACTCATTTATTGGATAACATAATTGTTGCTGTGTCTAAAACGCAAAGTTGCGCTTCAAAGATTATGTCTTTATTCAATGCTAAGGCCGACTGAAAGCATTCTTACTGGGAGCTGTACCCTGGTGAATTTGATACAGGCATTAACTTAGACAACCTACAGGAAGGGGACGGTTAATATATCCTTCAAACATCTCATTTAGTATCAACTTTCTCTTCTGAAATTTTGATAGAAGGGCTAATCAACTCAAGATAGAACCCCTGGGTGCATGTCTGCTGTGCTGAGATCCAGAGATGATTTTTGTCACCCGTGTACTTTAGAATTGAGTTTTGGCAAGTTATGAAATTGACAACCTGCAGTGAAAATTTCAAAACACATAGACTCTTTCTCAGATTCACTGTTTCACTTCTTAAATGTGAGTCTCAGAGATAAGTTTTTGTTGCCAAAAGTTTTAGATCTGCTGAAAAGCCTGGGCAAGTATTCGATAGGGTCCCTCGAGTTCCATGCTAGCAGCAAGGCAGAAATAGTTTTGGCCTGGCAATTTCAAGGCAGGTGTTACCAGTTGGTTGCCTGAACCATGGAAAAACCTCCTTCTGGTCTTTTAAAAATGCCTGATTTGAGCGACACTACCTCCTGATGGGCCTGCCATGGAGAATTAGTTTCAGAATGCACTTATAGGAAGTGGACTGAATGAAGTTACTGCATGAGTTAGGAATGTATACTTAAATATTGAAAAAAGTCTGCCCAAAACAGCAATCTTGGTTTTGGCTTCATTGAAACTGAACTGCCCTTTTGTCTTGTTTTGTTTTGTTTTCTGATGGTATTTAGCCAGTGGGTTCAGCTGCTTATATTGGAGTTTGTGGTTCATGATAGTAAAATCAGGGCATGGGAAGGCCTTTATAAAATACAGTCTTATAGCAATGAAGGCAAAATATTACACTATGTGTTAGCGTTATGAATCTAACTAAAGACTAGAAAATATATGTGTGGCCTGCTTTCTGAAATATAGGTTTTCCTCACTTTGAAGAATAGAAACCATCCAGAAAAGCTGGATATAAGTCAAGTTCAATTTTCTGGTGGTCTTCCATGGTTAAAAAAGTGATGTGGTTATTAGGAAAATAAATCCTCCGGTGAATTACAGTATTGGTTTAAGTGTAAAGCGGATAATGAAGACTCTTCAGCGGTTCTTGCGAGTCTGAGGGTCATGTCTCCCTTGAAAGTCTTATATAAACTAAATGCCTCACCTAGAAAAGTGAATAAAGAACACACTGCACAATTGGGGTTGTAATTCCGTGGGGTTCCGGTTCACTGATGGACCCCAGCCCTCCAGCGTTCCCCACAGTGCTTACGCGGACTGACCCGCCTTGAAGATCTTTTCGTTTCTAACTCTCATTTTGCAGCTTTCCCTTTTCTATAGACAAATCCTAGCAAATCTGTTGTGAGTTCTTTCTAACCACCCTCCCTACCCCTGAAGGCCAGTATGTCTCTGAATAAGTGTTGATCTTGACCAGAAATGGCAGGAGTGAGAGCTGTCATTTACTGGGTGTCTACCCTGGGCAGGCAGCGTGCCGAGTGCGTTATATACAATACTACTCACGTCTCCACATTGTTTTGAGGTGTCTTGGATGGCGGGTGTGCACCACAGAGCACTCCTCTAACTCAGAGGAAGGGAAGCAAAAGACACTGTCTGTATTTCAGAGATACAAGAGATGATGGACCCACACTTCTAATTTTGTCCAAGAACCCCCAAATCACTGATTAAGAATGTCAGACTGAGACAAATAGCATATGATATCACTTATATGTGAAATCTAAAAACATGATACAAATGAAGCTATTTACAAAACAGAAATAGACTCACAGTCATAGAAAACAAATTCGTGGTTACCAAAGGGCAAACAGGGGAGATAAATTAGGAGTTTGGGACTGACATATACACACTACTGTTTATAAAATAGGTAATCAACAAGGACCTACTGTATAGCACAGGGAACTCTATTCAATATTTTGTAATAACCTATAAGGGAAAAGAATCTGAAAAGGACTATATATATATGTATAGCTGAATCACTGTGCTGTACACCTGAAGCATTAGAAATCAACAATACTTCAATTAAAAAAATGTATGTAAAAATTTTTTAAAAAGAAGGCCAGACTATGTGTGTCTCTCTAGGTTCCCGCAGAATGAGAGGATGGCTTTAGATCAGGTGCTTAGCCTTCCCATTCACCCTTTGGGCTTGGCTGGAGTTGGAGGTGAAGCAGCCTTCCAGACCTTCTTACTGAGAAATCTCACTTCCCTTCCTCACTGCTCTGAAATCACTGCCATGCTCCTTTGACTGCTGCCTTTTGCTTTGCTTTGTCCACACAGGTAACGACACTGACTCAGGAGGTGTCCCAGTTAGGTAAAGACATGAGGGCTGTGATGCAACTTCTAGAACACGTCGTGTCCCCCCAGCAGCCCGCTCGGTTTTGCTCTCTGCACACCACCTCTGTGTGTCCCTCCAGCTTACAGACCAGGATGACCTGGAGCACGCACCAACCCTGTCTACACTTGCAAGCAGGTGGAGCCGCTTATACCCAAGCCCAGCTTTGTCATGGGAATGTCACCCCTGACATGTGGAGTGTGGATCCCTCCTCTGTGGGGAGCAGCCCACAGCGAACTGGCGCTTACGAGCAAAATCCCGCAGGCGGTGAACTGTATCATTCTCCGAACCTTGATTATTCACCTGCCCACTACCAGGTTGTCCAAGAAGGTCATCTGCAGTTTTTAAGGTGCATCTCTCCACAGTCAGACACGACGCTGATGCCTCTGCAGTCCATCTCAGCCACTCTCTCTTCCTCTGTCTGCTCCTCCTCAGAAACATCTTTGCACCTGGTTCTCCCAAGCAGATCGGAGGAGGGCAGCTTGGACCAAGGAGCCATGAGTTCCTTCAGTCTGGAAAACCTGCCAGGATCTTGGGACCAGGAAGGAAGGGCATCCATCTCTACTGAACCCTCGGAGAACTTTCCCCTGGAAGTTGTCAAAAGCCCAGCAGAAGTGAAAGATACTAAAGCCATAAACGTATGATATTAGGGCACGTGAGGCAGCTGCCAGTTTCAGCTCCACCACTGCATGACAGCCCTGGTTTACCTTTCTTGCCTCTGGCAGCGTGAAGACTGGGCAAGGCTGGGAGACCTGTGGAAGAGAGGAGTCGGGGAAAGGCAGAAACACCTCCAGACTGTAGCAGACACTTCCTGGATCCTGGAAACAGAATAGGAACATTTTCCTGCACAGGCATTAACTTCCTGGTCTGTTTGACAGACTTTGGTAAAAGTCCAAAGACCCTGAGGGTCTGAGCAGCTAGAAGTCCCAGACAAAGAATGTGTGGATTCATTTTGTCCTAGGTGGCTTTTGTGAAGTGCAGTAAAGTTTTTTCCTGAGTGCCTGCGTGTCACTCCTGAACAGTATCTATAGAACTGTGGGCCCTGGGAGTGCACAGCTCCAGCTGATCTATTTCTCAAATGTAGGAGGCAAAGGGACAATTATCACTGCATGTCATCTCCTAGACAATCAGTCACACAGAGCTGGTGGCCAGTGGTCAGCTATTGCACGTTATTTGCCATGTAAATGAATATGTCTTTATTTATCAAAACAAAAGAGACACTATTTTTATATCCTTGGTATGAAATATGTATTTAAACTATTTAAACTATTTATAAAGAAATGAATGTTTTCATTTTGGTAAAAAAAAAAAAAGCTTCCTGTTTTAACAAGAAATGCACTACGGTTATGTATAGTAGATCAAAAATTATTATTCAGAGGATGTAGTTTCGAAAGGAAGCCCCCCCCCCCCTTTATCTGCATGCAGTTTGCAACAAATGTATCCTCACGCTTCTGGATTACAGAAGAAAAGTGAGGTAATATTTTATTAATGAAATAAAAACCTGGACTGAGTGTCTGGCATGGTAGGAGGAGAGGGGGGAGGTCCACCTGGTCTCTGGGGACTCAGGCAACCACCTGAACTGAGGCTGCCGCCTCTGTGCCTGTGTAAATGTCTCTCCTCCAGCCATCTTACTTCGTGGTTCTGGAACCCAAAACTGGTCTGGGGAATATGAGATCGCAACTACATTGAGCTATTTTGGCCTCAAAACGAGGAAGAAAACCTTGGGTGTATCCTTCCTCTATGCTGTTCTTTCAGGAGCGCTTGCGTAGACCGGTGAAAATTCCAAAATGAAGCCGAGACTTCAGAGCTCCGATTTGTGAGAGGGATGCCAGCTTGCTTTGGATCAGCACTTTAATTATTTTTCTTTAAAGCTCTCAACATTGCTGTGAGTTATGCAGAGCAGGTGTTTTCATTCTCATTTTGCAGAGGAAAAATAAATAAATCCCCAGCAATTACACAGCTAGGGAGCTAGAGACAGTCTAGAACGTATAGTGCTTTCTACATCTCAACCAATACCCAAATTCAGATGCTGGCGTGGTACTGATGCAAACGCCTTCTCTTCAGGTTTATTTTATGTTTAAGAACATTTCAGGGCTTATCATCCCAGATGTTCTTAGAAAACATATTGAATTCACATTCTGGAGTCACCCTGTTCTTATTTCCCACCACAAAGCATAAACAATTTGAAAATTGTATTATTAAAAACATGTACACAAAGCAAGACTTCTGGTGTGTGACTCTTATATCCTAAAATTGGCTAGAGTAGCAGAAAGAAAAGAAACCTTCTCTAAGAAAAATGGCAACAGTACATGTGTCTGAAGCAGATCACTTAAGACTCGTGTCTTCTATTCCCCTAGGTCCAAAATTCAATCTCTCCCTACCTAAGTGAATGGGAAAATTGAGGCAAAGGCAACCTGCTGGATTTAATGTATTTATTTGTAGTCACCCTTTTTGCTTATCCTGACCTAAGTCATCATTTTAAGTACCATTCAAATAGAACTAATTGGTGTTTGTTCATGATTGTCTTTCTGGCAAACTAGCACTACCATTGCTGATGTTAATAATAATGACTGACATTCTGGTTTTTGACTACTGACTATGTACCAACACGTGTTTAGGAATTAACACATGTTATGTTTCCTTACCTAGTAGTCAAACAATGCTAAAAGTTACTTATTATTATTTTATCCCCATTTTGTAAATGAATAATTGGGACACAGATTCTTTAACTTGCCCAAATCCCACTGTTTTCAGTAATAGCTCCAATACCCCCGTGGCCACTCTGGGTACCCCTCCCTTCATGTCCAAATCCATTCCTGCTGCCTTTTGAAACTGTACTAGTAATTAATTTCCTTTGAAATCCATGAATAAAATAAAATAAAATATTTTTTAAAAGCATACATATGGGATAAAATAGTCAAGCTCCAAGGATTTGGGAAAGTCGTGGTGAAATGCCTGGAAACATGTCCATATTTTTCCAGCTAGTTACCGTCTTTGTACCTACTCCTGAGAGCTGACTTTAGTGGCTGTAAGAACCAGCTGCCCACCCTGGGCAGGTCTGCAACTGGACAGCAAAGAGCAAGCACCTGGGAGAACTGGGGGTCCCCAGTGATTCTTCCATAATGGCACCTGTCTCATGTGAATCAGCCTCACCTTATTCCTTATTAACCTTTCCCCTCGTCACCATTATGCTGACAAACAGGACTCTCCCATATCCAGAGCAGCTCAGAATGACATGTTTTGGGTTTTTCTTTGTCTGTTTATGTGTGTTGTGATATTATGCTAGGAAATGAGAATTCCAAGTTCTAGGTGTTTGATTTTCTAAACACTGTTGCTATACAAGTAGCAGAGGCCCTTGCTGTCTGCTCAGAGATACATTTTTGTATCCCTACATTTTCCTCACCTCCCCACTCTCCCCTAAAGAAGCAAAACAGAGATCTAGAGGGAAGAGAAACACTCAAGTTATTGGTCAAGTATATTTTCTTAAAAATAATATTGGGGACTAAATTTTTCTGTGTAGTTCTATTTAAGAGAACCAGATAGACAGATTACATAAGACTTTATATTGATACAACGTAAGAAGAAATTTCTGAAAATTAAAGCTACTTAAAGATGGAGTTTATTGCCTTAAGAGGTGGTAAAATCAGTAATAAATTGTCCTCTCAGAGGTTGCTTAACTATTTGACAGGAATATTGTTTTCCAGAGGGGCTCTATATTCAGTGTGAAATTAGCAGAATCCCTGCATCAGAATCACATAGGATAATTGTTTGAAATGCAGAAAATCTAACTTAACCCAGTCCCTTTGAATGGGGCCTGGGAATCTACCATTTAGTAAACTCCCTGGGTGACTTGCATGCATTAAGGATTGAAAAATATTGCTCTAGAATCTATAACAATAAAAGATTGAGTCCTAGCTAATTTATACCTAAGTGGGCTAGCACCTATATTTTATTAAAGACAGCCCCAGGTCTATAATTGTATAACAGAGACATCGGGTTAACCCTTGTATCAGTAGTTCTAAAATTTTAGTTTGAATAACATATTTCCAGGGACTTTTATTAAAATAGAGATTTCAAGGCCCTGATGCCTAAGATATGGGCTGGATCCCAAGTGATTCTGATACAGATGTTCCAGAGAACAAACTCTAGAAACATGGCCCTAAGCAGTGTGATCATCTCAATAATGAAGAGTTAGACCAACTAGACCCAAACCAATTACAGCTGACGATTGCATGCAATACTATTTCCATATAGTTCCTAACACATCGGTGATTTTTTGATGAAAGTAATTGATCATTTTCTCCAAGAGAGCTTTGAACATTCACTCACTGTTTCAGCTCTAATGATTGATTGCCTACTATGTGTCATGCACCAGTACCTCCTGATTTGTTGTGGGTCTCTGAGTTTCACTTGGATTTTCTAGAAGGAAAAACGTGAAAATGCCATTTGAAGTCTCATAAATGGGTCAGTTCTGCTGGATAGGGAGAAGCATATTTGGATGTGAAGCAAGCCAACTATTTGGCTGGAGAATGACCGTTGCTATGGATGCCCCAGTGTGGAATGGAACTGCTCCTGTCAAGATTATGATTTTATCCAGAACAGTGAAACTAGCTTGTTCCAAATAGTTCCTGCTGAGGCTGCTTCTTCTCATGAAGTGTGTAGTTCCCTTCCTAAGGGTATCCTTATCAGGCACTGCCTTTACAATTTATAATTCTCCAAGTGTCATCTTCCTCAGATCATCGCCATCACTGACAGTAGAGCCTCAGCACATGCACAAGCTCAAATAAAGGCTGTTCCAAAGACTTCCTTTGCCCACTGCTTTCATCTTATCCAATGACAAATGCTACCAGTAAACAGGATGCTGAGAAAGGAACAAGCATTTTGGCAGAACGCAAATGAGGGTTTGCGTCCAGCCATTTTTTTCCTTGCTCTGGGACCTCAGACAAGTTCTTTAACACTTCTGAGACTCACTTTCTCCATTTGAAAATCGAGGATTAAACTACATATAACCTGCAGAGACTTTGTAAAGATTTAATGAAGTAATTTATGTGAAAGCACACTGCCTGACATCTGATGAATGCTAAGCAAATGTCAGTTCTCTCCCCTGGCTCTCTTCTACCTCCCCCCTGACTCCCCCGCCAGTCTCCCCGTCTCCTTCCACCACTAATTCTTCCACCCTTCCTTCCCCAGACCTCGCCCCCAGCCTTCTCCCTGGCTCTCCTTTTTCCTCCGTTCTCCCCTCCCTCCCCCTTTCCCTCCCTCCCTCCCGCTCCCTCCTTTCCCCTCCCCTACATGTCCCAGGCTAAATTCTGGAAACTGAGCCCCCTTGGACATTCTTTCTGCATAGGTCAAAATCTAGCTTTTGTACTATGTCCCCAACAATAGACTTCTTCACAGTGTTCACAATCATGTCAACATTTACCTTAAAAAATATCACTGAGGAGGCACCAGGGGAAAAAATTGCTCTCTGCTCCTGCTATCTTAGCCCCAACCTGTGTGGCTTCTGATTTATTTACCTGAATTTTAGTAATTAAAGCCTTTTTTAAAAAAAATTTTATTAGAATATAGCTGATTTAAAATGCCACGTTAGTTTCCACTCTACAGCCAAGTGTATCAGTTATACATATACATATATCCACCCTTCTTTTAGATTCTTTTCCCATATAGGTCATTACAGAGTATTGAGAAAAGTTCCCTGTGCTAAAGCCTTTTTAAAAACTCTTCACAATTACAGAAAGATGCAAGACATTTATTCACGAATGTGAATATTTTACATAAACATATACTTTTTTTGCGCATCAATTTCTTTATGGAAGTTTGTGGTTGCTTCATAAATCGCACACACACATGAGCCAGGTCCACCACCCTGGGCCACAGAGGACCTGGGCTCTGTCAGCCACAAGCCTCAGAACTTTCTGGCAAGTGGTCTTGCTCTCTTGCCCAGAGCTCCTCGGCTGGAAGCAGAGATGATGAAATGTCGGCCACTTCATACGGACGCCTTCAAAGACTCCCCTTGGTCTCCCATGGAGATAGTAGGTCCCACCAGAGGAAATAAGCTAAATGCCACTGCCTGCAGTGCGTGTGAGAGAGGCCATTCCTTGGGGTGTGTCATTAAACAGAACCCTTTAAAAAGAGCTCACAAAAGACCCAAGGACAGCCCAGTGAGGCAGAGACCAGCATGTCTGCACCTACTACAGTTCCAGGGAAATAAATAGCTGTACATTCTACCAAAAAAGAGCTGGGTGGGCAAAACACATCCTGTGGGCAAAACCAGGCCTTCTCAGACTCCTTCTGCCTCAGGTTCTTTTCACCTACGGAGATAAGAAGCTGGGAATGAGATGAAGTTAATACTGAATCTAAGGCTCTGATTTTGAGGGAAGGTTTTTTTCTTTTTTTTTTTTTTTACAGTCGACTTGATAAAAATAGCACATACATGTGATATATTTGAGTACAACAGAAAATAAAATGGGAGGAAGTGAGACTTACAAGTGTGTCCGTCTGTGTTTTTCATTTTTGTAAGAAGCCAATATAATCCCTTGAGGGGACCATCCTCGTTTAAGAATTCCCTCTGGGGTAGAGATTACACTATGCCTTTGGTACTCTTGCTTCCAGTGATGAATTTTCTACCAGGGTTGAAGCCTCTGAACTCCAGCGGGCAGTTTCTCCTTCAAGATGGTTCACTTTTCCTGAGGGAGAATTATTTCTGAACTGCTTGTCGGGGTCGTGTTAACTGCTGCTGAGGAAGGGGCTCAAACTCAGCCCCATCTCTCTGGGAACACCGAGCCCTTTGAGGGGCTGCAGCTATGTGACCCCCACTCTGAACGTCTTTGGGGTCCCATGCTGTGACCGGCAGCGATGTCCAGGAGCCCTCAGCTGAAATGTAGATTTCTGAAAATCTCCATAGTAACCCATTGTCCACAATGAGTCCAGATTGTTCCTCCTGCTCTAATCAGGCAACCTGCAGAAAAGAAATCAAATTGCCATCTCTGGTTTCTAGTACCAAAAAGATATTTGAGCCCTAGACCTGGATCTCTTAGTATATCTCTGGTTAACTTACCCAAAAACCACATCCACAAGAAAAGGGAACCCTCCTGCACTGTTGGTGGGAATGTAAATTGATACAGCCACTATGGAGAACAGTATGGAGGTTCCTTAAAAAACTAAGAATAGAACTATCATATGACCCAGTAATCCCACTACTGGGCATATACCCTGAGAAAAACGTAATTCAAAAAGAGTCATGTACCACAATGTTCATTGCAGCTCTATTTACAATAGCCAGGACATGGGAGCAACCTAAGTGTCCATTGACAGATGAATGGATGAAGAAGATGTGGCACATATATACAATAGAATATTACTCAGCCATAAAAAGAAACAAAATTGGGTTATTTGTAGTGAGGTAGGTGGACCTAGAGTCTGTCATACAGAGTGAAGTAAGTCAGAAAGAGAAAAACAAATACCATATGCTAACACATATATATGGAATCTTAAAAAAAAAAAAAAAAAAAAAAACCCAAAAAATGGTTCTGAAGAACCTAGGGGCAGGACAGGAATAGAGACGCAGACGTAGAGAATGGACTTGAGGACATGGGGAGGGGGAAGGGTAAGCTGGGACGAAGTGAAAGAGTAGCACTGACATATATACACTACCAAATGTAAAATAGATAGCTAGTGGGAAGCAGCCGCATAGGACAGGGAGATCAGCTCAGTGCTTTGTGACCACCTAGAGGGGTGGGATAGGGAGGGTGGGAGGGAGACACAAGAGCGAGGAGATATGGGGATATATGTATATGTATAGCTGAGTCACTTTGTTATACAGCAGAAACTAACACACCATTGTAAAGGAATTTTACTTCGATAAAGATGTTTAAGAAAAAAAAATTACATCCACAGAACAAGGATAAAAGGGGTAGCATTTCAGACTCTTGGTTCTCAAAGTGTGGTCCATGGAGCAGCTGCAGCAGCTTCATCTGGGACCTGAATAAAAATGCACATTTTGGACCCCATCCCAGAGCTACTGAATCAGTGTCTGCATTTTAACAAGATCCTTGGGTGTACAGTTATACTTTTTTGAAAACACTGAGATTAACTTTGGTTCATGATTCCAGCTACCCGTGAGAATCACCTGTACAGCTTTTAAAAACCAGATCCCTGGTCCTGACCTCAAAGATTTTAATTTAGTGTGCCTGAGTTTGTCTGAGTGGGACCCAAGTATTGGTAATATTTAAAACTCCTCAGGTGACTGCAGTATGCACCCAGTGTTGAAAACACACTGCTCTGGAGCAGCGGTTCTCAAAATATGGTCCTCTGACCAGAAGCATCAGCATCACGAGGATCTAGTTAGAAATGCAAATTCTCAGTCCCCACCTCAGACGTACAGAGTCAGAAACCCAGGGGATGGACCCCAATGATCAGTGATGGTTCTGATGCCACTAAAGTCTGAGACTACTGCTCTAGTCTGGACAACAAAGGAACCAGCACAGGATGAAGTAGGTCTTAAGTAGGTGGGAGTTTGACTGTAATAATATATTATTATATGTTAGATGTTTAATAAGATGTGTATCAATATCAACCTTCTTCTAGGAGACTCATCATTTTCTCTCTATTTCAAATATTCCTCTATCTTTTAGAAAAATACTGATAGACATAGAAAACAAACTTATGGTTACCAAAGGGGGAAGGGGGAGAGGGATAAGTTAGGAGTTTGGGATTAAAATATACACAATACTATGTATAAGATAAATAACCAGCAAGGACCTACTGTATAGCACAGGTAACTATATTCAATATCTTGTAATAACATAATGGAAAAGAATCTAAAATATATATATATATGTATAACTGAATCACTTTGCTGTACACCTGAAACTAACACAACATCATAAATCAACTATATTTCAATAAAATTTTTTAAAAGATAGAGAATTTAAAAGAAAAATAAACAAATAAGACCATAGTGATAAGACGAACATACCACTTTGTAAATAGAAGGGGCTCACTCCATCCCCATCTTTTCTATTTCTACAGTTAAGCCTAATGACAGCCTTGTGAAAAATTGTATTCCTAGGATAGCATTGGTGCATCTCAGTTTCATAAGGTCTGCCTTGGGAAAAGAATGCTTGTTCACTAGAAGCATGCCCTGGAAGACAGTATGTACCAAGGAAAATCAACCCAATGTCTTTCCTAGTGCTAGTTACAGAGCTTGTTATATATGAAATATATATCAAGCCTTCACATTTCAACACAGAACCAGCTGCATATATAAGCCATAAGAGCAACGTGATGCTGTTTTGATCACATTCACAGAAAACAACTAATAACTTATAATCTGATTGTGGAGAGGTTGTACCTACTGACAGGAAACTATCATACACAAAAGAATGAAAAGGGACTTCCCTGGTGGCACAGTGGTTAAGAATCCGCCTGCCAATGCAGGGGACACGGGTTCGAGCCCTGGTCCGAGAAGATCCCACATGCCGCGGAGCAACTAAGCCCGTGTGCCACAACTACTGAGCCTGTGCTCTAGAGCCCACGAGCCAAAACTACTGAGTCTGCGTGCCACAACTACTGAAGCCCTCATGCCTAAAGCCCATGCTCCACAGCAAGAGAAGCCACCACAATGAGAAGCCCGTGCACCGCAACAAAGAGTAGCCCCTGCTCACTGCAAGTAGAGAGAGCCCGTGCACAGCAACAAAGACCCAACACAGCCAAAAAAAAAATTAAAAAAGAAAAAAAGAATGAGAAGACGAAGTTTTCTGTTACCAGAAACTTTGTATATTCATTGTCATGATGTCTATGTAGCTGCTATGAGAAACCTTTACAGAGATTCACTTTTTTTTTTAATGTTTTTTTATTGTGGTAGAAGTCACATAATATAAAACACACTATTTTAACCATAGTTAACTGTACAGTTCAGTGGCACTAAGTACATTCGCATTGCTGTGCAACTCTCATCATCATCTATCTCCCGAATTTTTCACTTTCCTAAACTGAAACTCTGTTCCCATTAAACACTAAGTCCCCATTCCCCCTGCCCACCCCCCCCTACCCCCTGGCCCCTGGCATCAACCAATATACTTTATGAATTTGACTATTCTAGGTACCTCTTCTAAGTGGAATCAAACAGTATTTGCACATAATGTATATTGGAATGCATTTTTGAGGTTAACTTTATATATGTCCTGCAAACAGATTGTATCTTCTTTTTTTTCTTTCCCTGTGCCATAGAGTAGACTCTCACCAGCCACCTACTTCATACATAGTAGTGTACGTACATCAATTCCAATCTCCCAATCCATCCCACCACCACCCTTGGTGTCCATATGTTTGTTCTCTATGTCTGTGTCTCTATTTCTGCTTTGCAAATAGGTTCATCTGTACCATTTTTCTAAATTCTACAGAGATTCACTTTTAACATTAAACATCTAACATATAATAATATATTATTACAGTCAAACTCCCACCTGCTTAAGACCTACTTCATCCCATGCTGGTTCCTTTGTCTTCCAGACTAGAGCAGTAGTCTCAGACTTTAGTGGCATCAGAACCATCACTGATCACTGGGGTCTACGCTCTGTACATCTGGGGTGAGGCCTGAGAATTTGCATTTCTAATTAAAGCCCAGTGATACTGATACTTTTGGTCAGGGGACCAAATTTTTGAGAACCACTGTTCCAGAACAGTGTGTTTTCACTTTTAAACGAGTCAATTTTATTTTTATTTATGGGGCACCTGTATTCTAGGGTTTATGTATTTAGACTAGTCTAATAAGTCTGAACTTATCTAATACCTTTATAGAGATACATGCTGAAGTAAATGTAAATAACAAGACTTGGGCTGAGATGAGCTGAGTTTTGAACTCCTCTACGTGACTATTTGGTTTTAGACACACTCATTAAATCCTCAGACTCTTCCTTCCCTCATCTCTGAGATGTGATGTATTCATCTGAGTACTAGGAGCCTGTACTGCAAGAAAAAAATTTAGTGAAATAGTTTTCTTGGGGGATGATTTCAGGAAACACTGGTAGGGGAGTGGGAAAATTTTATATTGGAGCATAGTTTATTAACAATGTTGTGTTAGTTTCAGGTATACAGCAATTTCAGTTATACATATACATGTATCTATTCTTTTTCAAATTCTTTCCCCATTTAGGTTATTACAGAATATTGAGCAGAGTACCCAGTACATCCTTGTTGGTTATTTATTTTATTTTATTTTATTATTTTTTTATGCTATATTAATTTTTTTCTTAACATCTTTATTGGAATATAATAGCTTTACATTGTTGTGTTACTTGCTGCTGTATAACAAAGTGAATCAGCTATACGTATACATATATCACCATATCCCCTCCCTCTTGCGTCTCCCTCCCACCATCCCTATCCCACCCCACTAGGTGGTCACAAAGCACCGAGCTGATCTCCCTGTGCTATGCGGCTGCTTCCCACTAGCTATCTATTTTACATTTGGTAGTGTATATATGTCCATGACACTCTCTTACCCTGTCACATCTCACCCCACCCCCTCCCCATATCCTCAAGTCCATTCTCTAGTAGGTCTGTGTCTTTATTCCCATCTTGCCACTAGGTTCTTCATGGCCTTTTTTTTTTCCCTTAGATTCCGTATATATGTGTTAGCATACTGTATTTGTTTTTCTCTTTCTGACTTACTTCACTCTGTATGACAGACTCTAACTCCATCCACCTCATTACAAATACCTCCATTTCATTTCTTTTTATGGCTGAGTAATATTCCATTGTATATATGTGCCACATCTTCTTTATCCATTCATCTGTCGATGGACATTTAGGTTGCTTCCATGTCCTGGCTATTGTAAATAGAGCTGCAATGAACATTGTGGTACATGACTCTTTTTGAATTATGGTTTTCTCAGGGTATATACCCAGTAGTGGGATTGCTGGGTCGTATGGTAGTTCTATTTTTAGTTTTTTAAGGAACCTCCATACTGTTCTCCATAGTGGCTGTATCAATTTACATTCCCACCAACAGTGCAAGAGGGTTTCCTTTTCTCCACACCCTCTCTAGCATTTATTGTTTGTAGATTTTTTGATGATGGCCATTCTGACCATTGTGAGGTGATACCTCATTATAGCTTTGATTTGCATTTCTCTAATGATTAATGATGCTGAGCATCCTTTCATGTGTCTGTTGGCAATCTGTATATCTTCTTTGGAGAAATGTCTATTTAGGTCTTCTGCCCATTTTTGTATTGGATTGTTTATTTTTTGGATATTGAGCTGCACGAGCTGCTTCTAAATTTTGAAGATTAATCCTTTGTCAGTTGCTTCATTTGCAAATATTTTCTCCCACTCTGAGCATTGTCTTTTCGTCGTGTTTATGGTTTCCTTTGCTGTGCAAAAGCTTTTAAGTTTAATTAGGTCCCATTTGTTTATTTTTGCTTTTATTTCCATTTCTCTAGGAGGTGGGTCAAAAAGGATCTTGCTGTGATGTATGTCATAGAGTGTTCTGCCTATGTTTTCCTCTAAGAGTTTTATAGTGTCTGGCCTTACATTTAGGTCTTTAATCCATTTTGAGTTTATTTTTGTGTGTGGTGTTAGGGAGTGTTCTCATTTCATTCTTTTACATGGAGCTGTCCAGTTTTCCCAGCACCACTTATTGAAGAGGCTGTCTTTTCTACATTGTATATTCTTGTCTCTTTTATCAAAAATAAGGTGACCATATGTGCGTGGGTTTATCTCTGAGCTTTCTATCCTGTTCCATTGATCTATATTTCTGTTTTTGTGCCAGTACCATACAGTCTTGATTACTGTAGCTTTGTAGTGTAGTCTGAAGTCAGGGAGCCTGATTCCTCCAGCTCCATTGTTCTTTCTCAAGATTGCTTTGGCTATTCAGGGTCTTTTGTGTTTCCATACAAATTGTGAATTTTTTTTTCTATTTCTGTGAAAAATGCTATTGGAAGTTTGATAGGGATAGCATTAAATCTGTAGATAGCTTTGGGTAGTATAGCCATTTTCAATGTTGACTGTTCCAATCTAAGAACATGGTATATCTCTCCATCTGTTTGTGTCATCTTTAATTTCTTTCATCAGTGTCTTATAGTTTTCTGCATACAGGTCTTTTGTCTCCTTAGGTAGGTTTATTCCTAGGCATTTTATTCTTTTTGTTGCAGTGGTAAATAGGAGTGTTTCCTTAATTTCTCTTTCAGATTTTTCATCATTAGTGTATAGGAATGCAAGAGATTTCTGTGCATTAATTTTGTATCCTGCTACTTTACCAAATTCATTGATTAGCTCTAGTAGTTTTCTGGTAGCATCTTTAGGATTCCCTATGTATAGTATCATGTCATCTGCAAACAGTGACAGTTTTACTTCTTCTTTTCCAATTTGGATTACTTTTATTCCTTTTTCGTCTCTGATTGCTATGGCTAAAACTTTCAAAACTATGTTGAATAATAGTATTGAGAGTGGGCAACCTTGTCTTATTCCTGATCTTAGTGGAAATGGTTTCAGTTTTTCACCTTTGAGAACGATGTTGTCTGTGGGTGTGTGTGTCTTATATGGCCTTTATTATGTTGAGGTTAGTTCCCTCTATGCCTACTTTCTGGAGAGTTTTTATCATAAATTGGTGTTGAATTTTGTCGAAAGCTTTTTCTGCATCTATTGAGATTACCATATGGTTTTTAACTTTCTATTTGTTAATATGGTATATCACATTGATTGATTTGCATATGTTGAAGAATCCTTGCATTCCTGGAATAAACCCCACTTGATCACGGTGTATGATCCTTTTAACGTGCTGCTGGATTCTGTTTGTTAGTATTTTGTTGAGGATTTTTGCATCTATGTTCATCAGTGATATTGGCCTGTAGTTTTCTTTTTTTGTGACATCTTTGTCTGGTTTTGGTGTCAGGGTGATGGTGACCTCATAGAATGTGTTTGGGAGTGTTCCTCCCTCTGCTATATTTTGGAAGAGTTTGAGAATGATAGGTGTTAGCTCTTCTCTAAATGTTTGATAGAATTCACCTGTGAAGCCATCTGGTCCTGGGCTTTTGTTTGTTGGAAGATTTTTAATCACAGTTTCAATTTCAGTGTTTGTGATTGGTCTGTTTATATTTTCTATTTCTTCCTGGTTCGGTCTTGGAAGGTTGTGCTTTTCTAAGAATTTGTCCATTTCTTCTACGTTGTCCATATTATTGGCATATAGTTGACTGTAGTAATCTCTCATGATCCTTTGTATTTCTGCAGTGTCAGTTGTTACTTCTCCTTTTTCATTTCTAATTCTGTTGATTTGAATCTTCTCTCTTTTTCTTGATAAGTGTGGCTAATAGTTTATCAATTTTGTTAATCTTCTCAAAGAACCAGCTTTCAGTTTTACTGATCTTTGCTATCGTTACCTTCATTTCTTTTTCATGTATTTCTGATCTGATCTTTATCATTTCTTTCCTTCTGCTAACTTTGGGGGTTTTTTTCTTCTTCTTTCTCTAATTGCTTTAGGTGTAAGGTTAGGTTGTTTATTTGAGATGCTTCTTGTTTCTTGAAGTAGGATTGTATTGCTATAAACTTCCCTCTTAGAAACTGCTTTTGCTGCATCCCATAGGTTTTGTGTCATGGTGTTTTCATTGTCATTTGTTTCTAGTTATTTTTTGATTTCATCTTTGATTTCTTCAGTGATGTCTTGGTTAATTAGTAGTGTATAGTTTAGCCTCCATGTGTTTGTATTTATTACAGATTTTTTTCCTGTAATTGATATCTAGTCTCATAACGTTGTGGTCATAAAAGATACTTGATACGATTTCAACTTTCTTAAATTTACAAGGCTTGATTTGTGACCCAAGATGTGATCTATCCAGGAGAATGTTCTATGAGCACTTGAGAAGAAAATGTATTCAGTTGTTTTTGGATGGAATGTCATATAAATATCAATTAAGTCCATCTTGTTTAATGTATCATTTAAAGCTTGTGTTTCCTTATTTATCTTCTTTTTTGTTGATCTGTCCAATGGTGAAAGTGGTGTGTTAAAGTCCCCTACTATGATTGTGTTACTGTCTATTTCCCCTTTTATGGCTGTTAGCATCTGCCTTATGTATTGAGGTGCTCCTATGTTGGGTGCATAAATATTTACAATTGTTATGTCTTCTTCTTGGATTGATCCCTTGATCATTTTATAGTGTCCCTCTTTGTCTCTTGTAATAGTCTTTATCTTAAAGTCTATTTTGTCTGATATGAGAATTGCTACTCGAGGTTTCTGTTGATTTCCATTTGCATGGAATATCCTTTTCCATCCTCTCACTTTCAGTCTGTATGTGTCCCTAGGTCTGAAGTGGGTCTCTTGTAGACAGCATATATATGGGTCTTGTTTCTGTATCCATTCATCCAGTCTACGTCTTTTGGTTGGAGCATTTATTCCATTTACATTTAAGGTAATTATCGATATGTATGTTCCTAATACCATTTTCTTAGTTGTTTTGGGTTTGTTATTGTAGGTCTTTTCCTTCTCTTGTGTTTCCTGCCTAGAGAAGTTCCTTTAGCACTTGTTATAATGCTGGTTTGGTGGTGCTGAATTCTCTTAGGTTTTGCTTGTCTGTAAAGACTTTAATTTCTCAGTCGAATCTGAATGAGATCCCTGATAGGTAGAGTAATCTTCATTGTAGGTTTTTCCCTTTCATCCCTTTAAGTATATCCTGCCACTCCCTTCTGGCTTACAGAGTTTCTGCTGAAAGATCAGCTGTTAACCTTATGGGGATTCCCTTGTATGTTATTTGTTGCTTTTCCCTTGCTGCTTTTAATATTTTTTCTTTGTATTTAATTTTTGATAGTTTGATTAATATGTGTCTTGGTTTTTTTCTCCTTGGATTTATCCTGTATGGGACTCTCTGCACTTCCTGGACTTGATTGACTATTTCTTTTCCCATATTAGAGAATTTTTCAACTATAATCTCTTCAAATATTTTCTCAGTCCCTTTCTTTTTCTCTTCTTCTGCTGGGACCCCTATAATTCGAATGTTGATGTGTTTAATGTTGTCCCAGAGGTCTCTGAAACTGTCCTCAATTCTTTTCATTCTTCTTTCTTTATTCTGCTCTGTGGGAGTTATTTACACCAGTTTATCTTCCAAGTCACTTAACCGTTCTGCTGCCTCAGTTATTCTGCTATTGATTCCTTCTAGAGAATTTTTAATTTCATTTATTGTATTGTTCATCATTGTTTGTTTGCCCCTTAGGTCTTCTAGGTTTTGTTAAACTTTTCTTGTATTTTCTCCATTCTATTTCCAAGATTTTAGATCATGTTTACTATCATTACTCTGAATTCTTTTTCAGTTAGACTGCCTATTTCCTCTTCATTTGTTGGGTCTGGTGGGTTTTTACCTTGTTCCTTCATCTGCTGCATATTTCTCTGCCTTCTCATTTTGCTTAACTTACTGTGTTTGGCGTCTTCTTTTCTCAGGCTCAAGGTTCGTAGTTCCTGTTGTTTTTGGTGTCTGCCCCCAGTGGGTAAGGTTGGTTCAGTGGGTTGTGTAGGCTCCCTGGTAGAGGGGACCTGTGCCTGTGTTCTGGTGGATGAGGCTGGATCTTGTGTTTCTGGTGGACAGGACTGCATCTGGTGGTGTGTTTTGGGGTGTCTGTGAACTTAGTATGATTTTAAGCAACCGCTCTGCTAATGCGTGGTGGTGGGGGGGGGTTGTGTTCCTGCCTTGCTAGTTGTTTGGCATGGGGTGTCCAGCACTGGAATTTGCTGGTCATAGAGTGGAGCTGGGTCTTAGTGTTGAGAAGGAAATTTCTGGGAGAGCTCGCACCCATTGATATAATGTGGGGCCAGGAGGTCTCTGGTTGTCCAATGTCCTGAACTCCCCTCTCCCACCTCAGAGGCTCAGGCCTGACACCCAACCAGAGCACCATGACCCTTTCAGCCACACAGTGTTGGCGTTTACCATCAGGAAAAGGGGGTGCTCATGCATTGCTGATCCCCTTGTGAATTGTTCAAATTTTCATTGGTTATCTATTTTAAATATAGCAGTGTGTACATGTCAATCCCAAACTCCCAATCTATCCCTTCCCTTCCACTGTTCCCCCAGTCTGTGAGTCTGTTTCTGTTTTGTAAATAAATTCATTTTTATCATTTTTTTAGATTCCACATATAGGTGATATCATATGATATTTGATACAATATTTGTCTTTCTCTGTCTGACTTACTTCATTTAGTATGATAATCTCCAGGTCCATCCATTTTGCTGCAAATGGCTTTATTTCATTCTTTTTAATGGTAAGTAATATCCCACTGTGTATATGTATCACATCTTCTTTATCCATTCATTTTTCAGTGGACATTTAGGTTGCTTCCATGTCTTGGCTATTGTTAACAACACTGCCGTAAACATTGGGGTGCATGTATCCTTTCAAACCATGTTTTTCTCTGGATATAAAAAATGTATTATTGAGCAGATAATCACTGTGAGCAACTGAGTCTCAATGACTCAAAGGAGCTCTGGAGACATTGTATACATGGCGGCAAGTTTCCCCATCTGAGGAGGAAGAAGCTGGTGCCTTGATCTTCCAGCTCTCACCTGCTGATCACTGAGGGAAGCTCCCAGACGTGCTACCTCCCCAGCATGCTCGGCCTGCCCCGTGCAAAGGCCAAAACAAAGGCTTAGCATCAAAGTGCTTGCAGTAGGCCTCCTGGGGCATGGAGTGGAATGGTGTGGGACAGCAGATACAGGCAGGGCACCAGAAGCGTCTCCTCCCTGGGGTATGTACCAAGTCCAGCCAAGAGACAGAAACTGGTGATTGGACTGGGAAATACTTGATAGAAAGAATTAGTAATTATTTACGGAGAATTAGCTCCTAAGAAGAGATGAAAGAGAATGCTAAGGAATACCCTATGGTCGAGGAAGAGTTGTCAAGGAAAGAAAAAATTTGGAAGACATATTCCCAAAGATAGGACCCAGACTTGGCTGGAGAAGGTATAGATGTAGCCCACTGAATAGCAAAGAAGTTTATTTAGTTGCCAGGACCAGAAATGTCCACAGTTGCTGAACTGAAGCTAGAGGGCAATGAAATGCATGCAGGGCCAACAGAAAACAGCCTCCTTGGGTGCAGGTGGACCAAGGCTGGAGTCAGAAGTGGCAAGCTTGAAGGTGAGTGGCACTTGGTGTCCAGCATACTACAGGTCACCTTGTACTGCAGAAACCACCCAAGAAGCAGCCCACAGAACCAGGAGAAGCCCCCTTTTCCCTGCAGTGTCTCTCCAGCACCCCCTACTGGTATAGGGGAAATACAAGATCCAGTCCAGTAACAGCTGTGAAGGAGGGCAGTGAGGGGGGATTTCCAGGTGAAAGGCAATTACAAAAGATAACACTACTCACATAAGATCATTGTATATGAAGTAAATTGAATAACAAGTATTAAACTTACTTTTTAAACAACAAAGTTCGCCTTGATAGTATTTTTAAAATGAGTGTTTTTATTCAAAAACATCATCAGAATTACTGCTTACAATAAAAAGGTGTTTTTCATTGACACCACTGATTTATTATTTTCTCTAAAAAATCTTTAGCATATGGACTTCTTAACAGGATTTGTATTCTGTGTAAGAGTGTTGTGAATTGACTCCTGGGTCCATACACATCTTCTTTGGTTGCCTAAAATTCCTTTAATGGAGACCAAGTCTTTCTTCTATAATTAACAAGTGCAATAGATCCATTTTAATCCACAGAAGAGAAGGGCTCTACCATATCTTTATTTCTTTTACTGAAAAAGTTGATAGGTAGCAGTGACAACGAGGCATATGCTGGGGTACAAGGTGAATAAACTATCACTGAACAGCTAGAATGTCATTGCTTCTTCCCCTCAAACACCTTCCGGAAACCACATGTCCACTCACCCTGGTTAGTGCAGAGTCAGAGCTCAACAGAGGATCGAGTTGAACTCCTCTGATACAGCACACTTTTCTCTCTTATCCTCCTCACTAGTGTGAGGATCTGACTGTCAATTAAAATATCACCTTGCAATGCCTTTATCATATACACATCCAATTAATTAACCTTTCCACAAAATGAATTAATCTCTTGACCCATCAATATGCTTCTGGTTATTAATTTATTGTTTTCTTTTGATTACCATCCATATTCATAGTCACTCATAACTCTTAAACATAGAAAAAATAACCTGTCTTAGGGTCTGCTCATAGGTCACAGCATCCTTCTTTCTTCCTCCTCCTTCTTGCTTCATGAAACCTCAAAGACCATCAAAGGGATACATCATAACTCACAGACACAGAAACCAAAAACCAACATGGATAGGCACACACACTCTTTTGAGAGTTGGGCACATGGCAGAGCAATTGACATTTTGAACGAAAATATAACACAAGTGGTCAAAGAGTTGCTAGATGAGCACTGGTCAAGCCCAGTGTTGAACTAAATTGGACCAGTGGCTGCTGAAACATTTTCTGGTTAGATCCTCCAATCAAGGGGAAAGGAGAGAAGAGTAAGGCTAAGGAAAAAATTCCTTGGGTCGCTTGGACTCTAGTCATATTGACCCAAACTAAGATTGATAGTCCGTAGAGGCATGGAAGTGGGTAGTCTAGTCAAAGGTGAGAAATAATTTGGTAGAACCACCAGAGAGGACTGCATCCCTCCTTCCTTTGAAGCTAGGAGTGCTTCTGGCCAGTGAACTCACTGAACTCTGGTGTTCAGCAGAGAGGCTGGAGCAAGAGACAGCAGTGAGATGTAAAGTTAATAGAGATGAAAAGTAGCAGAAATGGGGACTGTACCCCAGCACATGCACCCAGGCGTCCACAGGTCTGGGGTTTATGTCAGTGGGTCTCCACATTGGGATTCACTGCCCTTCTTCCAAGGTCTGCCTTCCATTTTTACCTTTCTCTTTTCATATCAACCTAAGATGACTTTATTGACCCTCTGTTATATGCCAGGTACTTTAAACATGTGTGCTCCTTTAATCTTCCCTACAACTGCATAAAATATGCTTCCTTCTCCCTTTATCACAAATAAGAAAGCAGAGGCTGAGAAAGCAGCAAATAGGAAATATAGTCCTTTCTCTCAGAGTTCTTTCAGACTCCACCCTGGACATTTATAAGCACATACTTAACCCTTTCATGAACCTGAACTTGGAAAACAAATCTTATTAATAAGCACCTATAATTGTATCACCCTTAAACGTGTAAGTGCTCTCTTGATAAGCCTGTTAATATTGTCAGGGCATATGATATTAAGCTTATTTTATAGATGAGGATATTGAGGTAAGGTTGAACAAGGAGTCTAAACCTGAAAGAACTGAAAATAGTTGATATTTAATGGACATTTACAGGGTAACAAGCACTCTACTCAGAGTTTTAGATATCAATTCATTTTGTCCTAACAATAATCCAATCAGCGGGTGACTGCTGTTACCTTTGTCTCATACCTGGGGAAAACGAGGATAAAAGAAGTTAAATAATCTATCCAAAGCCACACTTCTAGTGTGTGGCTCAACTAGGATTTAAACCTAGTTATCTTGGTTCCAGAATCCTTGCTCTTAACTACATCATATTCCACTTTTGTGCTTATTACCTAGGTGCCTCTTTAGATTGTAAGACATTCCAGGACAGCCAAAGTCTTTCAGTAGATGTATATTCCCAACACAGCAACCTGGTCAGAGCCTGGCTGTGAAAATGTGACTGAAAGACTATGTAATCTAGACAATGATCATTATTTGCATGGGAATTAATAAAGGACTGGTCATTTCAAGGCTTCACCTGACACATTTAGCATTCAAAGCAAATAACTGAAATGGCATTTAAATCAGCCACTGCTTCCAGGTCCCCCATCAACTGTGCAGCAAAGGCAGGATGTAAACAGGATATTTTTGGGGGCTGCAGGCTGTGGGATCTCAGTTCCCTGACCAAGGATTGAATTCAGGCCCTTAGCAGTGAAAGCACTGAGTCCTAACCACTGGACCACCAGGGAATTCCCATAAACAGGATGTAATATGGTGCAGTGTCTGTGCTCCAAACTGGAACCCAGAGATGGGCAGGATCTCCACACATTCCGTACAATCTTCTTAACCATTAACAACCTGTTTCCTTAGGAAAAATCTGAAGTCTCCCTTACTCTGTCAAATTTCCTCTCTATAAATAAAAGATTTAGCTGTTTTTTTTTTTTTTTTTCAATAAATGAATCTCAGCAGTGAAACATCCCTTCTGATATTATTTAGGGCAATAAAAGAGCAGCCACACTGTGGCCTCCCTCTTTGAGGGACCTTGTGAGGACTTGGATACCTTAGGGTATTAATTACCCTGCAAATCATTAACCTAAGTACTTAACATTACTATCCTTATTTTCCAAAATATGAAAGTCAAAGGTAATGGCACCTTTTCTTAAGGTTTAAGGTCTCTGAATTGCTGAAGTTAATAGCTCAGTCACTGCTAGTGATAAAGAGAACAGAAAGATACACAAAGGGTTTTATTCCTCTGTTGAAACCAAAATGGCAAGGCATTCACACACAGACATTCAAGACAGGTAGATACCTTTCTCCTCAGTCTCTCATTAAAACGGGGACAAGTTAACTGTGACTCTTGCCCCACTTGAACTATTCTGGGTTAAACATAAATTTTTTATTGAGGTCCCCAAATTCTTATGTTTGATGCTAAAGCTTTCTTTTAGAACCAAGCCCTTATTATTTATAAAGCTTGAGACTTAACAAAAAATGTTTCTGTCCTTCTTTCCTTCCTCTCCTCCATCCCTTCCTTGGTGCCCCTCCTCCCCTTAATTCATCCCTATACACTAAGTTGAAATATCAACACAGGGGAGTTGGCTTAAATGAGAGATAAAATATTTCCATCATCTACTCAGAGCCCTCTGCCAAATATCAAGGTATTGACCCACATGAAGTGTAAACATACTTTGAAAACCATATGTCAAGGGACCTCGGCTTACATGATTCACTTGGGCCTGCTCAGAAGCACACTGCTCAAAGAGAGGGCTATGCCAGAGGTCACAGTGTGGCTGCTCTTTTATTGCTCTAAATAATATCAGAAGGGACGATTCACTTGCTGTGATTCACTTATTGAAAACAAACAGCTAAATCTTTTATTTATAGAGAGGAAATTTGACAGAATAAGGGGGATTTTGGATTTTTCCTAAGATAACATCCACATTAGTTTTCGGTAGTCATGTGGACTCCTATCTTTTCTACATCAGTCTATGGATAGATGAGTGTGGAAGGCAGCCTCTGACATGGCCCAGTGGTCTCTGTCTCCTGGTGCTCATGCCCTTGTGTGATCTCCTCCCCTTGGGTGTGGGCTGGACCTAGTAATTTTCTTCTAACAAACGGAATACAGTCAAAGGAATGTGGCATCTCTACCATTACCGGCTAACAAAAGACTCTGACTCCTGTCTTGCTGGTATTATATTTTCTCTTCCAGGTCTTCTCACTTACTTACAGTGATGGAAGCTCCACCAGGCAAGGAACTTAGGGCAGCCTCTGGCCAACATCCATTGAGGAGCTGAGGCCTTCAGCCCAACAGCCCACAGAGAACTGAATCTTGCCAACAACCACCGAGTGAGCTTGGAAGGTGATCCTGCCCCGGTTGAACTTGGAGTTGAACCTTGCAGCCTCCGCCTATACCTTGATTGCAGCCTTGTAAGAGAGCTTGCAGCGGAGGACCCAGCTGAACCATGCTCAGATTCTTGACCCACACAACCTGTGATATAATACACATGTGCTGTTCTATGCCAACAATTTTGGAGATAATTTGCTATACAGCAATAGATAAGTAATACAATAAGAATGGGGGAGCCTGCCCTTAAATTGAAGAGAAGCTCTAACATCCTTTCTCCAGTATAAAAGTAGCTACCAAAAAAACCCAAACATTTCATGGTCATGAGGTTGCTTGGTGACCCTCCTTGATGTCTTGATACCAGGACCTAAGATGGAAAAGGACTCATTAGCTTTAAAAGCTCTTTCATCCAGAGTTGAAGAGCTCTGAATCTAAAGATTAAAAAGCAATGTTTTCTTCTTTGGACAGGACAGGAAAGCACTTGTCAGTTTTGGCCCTTTCATTCTCCATGGCCCTTCTCCAGAACGTCCAGTTACAGTACAGTTGCTTAGGTTTCTGTCTCCTGTACTAATCACCAATTCACGACCCTCTGACCACACTGATCAGCTTGCATGGTTTCCAAGTCTCAGGTAGATGGTTCTACTGTCCAGCTAATACCACTGATTGTTATTAACTTCCATCTCAATCTTGTCCCAGTAGCTACAGTATTATTAGCTCCAGCTTACCATCAGGGAATCTGAGAAAGGTCACATGACACGTAAGTGGAAGAGCCAAGAATAGAATCCAGTCTCAAGGGCTCGTCTCTTGGAATACCCAGCTTCTCAATACCATGGCTTCTTGATTCTTTGTGGAAATATAAATTTCAACATCCTGTTCCTGATGCCAGCTTCTTGCCTTTTGGGGTTGTATAGTCCCTCCCCCAGCTTTGTGCTTTCCAAAGTTCATTCTGACCTCTTCCTCAGAGTCTTAGAATCTTAGACTCTTCCCCAAATATTCTCATTTGCCTCCTTGAAAGGCTTAGAAGAGGCATGAGTTTTGAAATCTTACTTTCCTGGGTTCCAATTCTGGTTCTACCATTTACTACATTTGTGATTTTTGAGAAAATTGCATTAATATCTCTGGTCCTCAGTTTCCTAACAGTTTCTGGGAAAAAAATTGAAATAATCATGTGTGTTTTAATAATTAAATGAGATGCTAGATACAAAACATCAGCACAGTGGCTGCCACATTTTAGGTGCTCAACAACTCAATTCTCTCCTACCTATCTTTTCTATTATCTCCCCCATAGTCTTTCTTATATAAATGGAAAGGAGTGAGCTATTTTTCTTGGCTAACCGGTTCTTTGTCTACTTTGGCAAACCCAACATCAACTGAGTACATAATTTAAAATTTTAAAACATATGCATTCTTTCAGGGGTTGATTCTTCCTGTTGTGTTGTTTCTTGCTTAGTGTTAAAGTTTCTTTCAACATCACCATACATTAATACCACACAGTATGTTAGGTATCAGGCATCGTTTCAAGGTTGGGGGGGGGTGTGTTGGTGATGATGTTATTAAATCCCAAGTTAATGTGAATGTTGGTCCCCAGGTAAATCTACAAATGATCCCATGACTTCATCTGCTTTTAAGGAGTGTTGTAACCCCTGACAAAATCCCCAAAGTCCAGAGATACTCAGTGTCAGATCATGAATCAGATAATTTGTGACGGACTTTGTTTCTTGGTGTGTGCCCTCTTCTGAGTCCATTCCTCCCAGCTGAGATGTCACATTGTATGGAATCAGAAAGGCACTTCACAGACCTTCCCTGATCTCAGTCTTTCCACTTCAAGCCATGTGATAATCACCCAATGTTTATTTCCAAAAAACAATTTGTCCTTGATTGTGTTTACTAATTTTCTGATTGGTTTCTGCTTTTCTTCTGTACCAGAGGAAAATGGCTTCCAGTTTTTGCACAAAACTGTATTCTGAAAATTAAAGTTTGGATGTCTTTCCATTTTACTGATACCTTTAGCCTGGGGTGCACAAAAGGTACTGGGCTCACTTGAGAATTGGAAAGGAACCTCCTAAGTAGTCTGTTGATGATTTACCACCTCATGGACGGGTTTACTGCCCAGACCAGGGCAAACTTTCATCCTTTATCTTCAAGATCTCCAACTCCCTTTTCAATGATTTCTTACCCAGATGAAATAAACTTATTTCTTATATTCAGTACAAGATTTCAAGTTAAGGAATGTAAGAACTGCTGGGATTCCCTTTTAACAAAATTTATGCGTAAAAATGCAGGCACTGTCATCTTTCTTTATTCTCTTCCCCATTAAATCATTATTACTTTTTACAGCCTGTGTGCGGTGGCTGGACTAGATTCTACTACAATTTTAATATGAAACTGGAAATTTACATGAGATACATATGAAAGTTCATCCTTCAGGTCCAAGCTCAAATGCCACTTTTTTAGATTTATACTCTTAGAGTGCTATGAGATTTTCTTTTCGTTTTTTAAAATTTATTCTATTTTAATAATTAATTTCATAATATGTTTAATACCTTAAATGCCAAAGTCTTAACCTATGAATTATTGTAAACCATCCTAGAAAATGTGCTTAATGCTCATGGCTACTTTATTTCCATGCATAAGATAGTAAGAAACTTAAAAGTCAACATCTTTTTTAATTTTCCAGTCCACTGTAATGTGTTTTAGGCATGAAGAACTAGCTTGGCATAGTAAGAAAAGAAAGAAAAGAATTAAAGATAACCGACTTTTTTTTTCCTCTTCTAAATCTTTATGATATTTTCTACAGGATTTAAATTTAAAATGTGTGCTATTTATTTAATTAATGTCTTCTACTCAGACTGTAAACTCTTTGAGAGTGGGTACGTTGTCTATTTTGCTCATCAGTATATCTGCAAAGAACATAGAAATTAATACACGTGTGTTTAATGAGTGAATAAATGAAGGAATGAATGCATAAATGAAAAGGACCTGGAATCAGATTTTTGTGTGATAAATTGTGTCCTTAAGAAATCTTGTTGACACCCAGCCAATCTCTAACTTGTGTCCTCTATGTGTGTCATGTTTACCACTTCATAAGGTAGTGGATCTTCCAGAAGAAGAACTTAGGGCTAACTTTGAATTATTTGAGTCCCCTTGAAATCCCTAACAGTGTAGCTGCTCTGCTAGGTCCAAGCACACCGAATCTCTAGCTTCCTTAGACTCTCCAGGTACTGACTAAGAGACCACTATCAACATCCAGAACTTCTAAGCTTCTTATCCAAAGAGCATGAAGTTATATGCATTGGGTCAGAGTGTCTCCAAAACCTGGAAGAAATCTTGGACCTAGAATTCATCCATACTTGAACACAGGGGAAAGCAGTGAAGGAGCGGGAAAAGGTGGGACGTGAAAACAGAAAGAAAACAGAAAAGAGCATTGATTTTTTTAACACAACCATTGGAAATAAGAAAAATAATAATTCTTATGTAACTAGTTATATCATTTATAATTACCAAAGAAGTATAGCACATTTCTCAAAGCCAAGGTGTTTAAAATTGATAGATTGTTGAGACAGTGGTATTTCCACTTACAGTTCAATATGTTGTTATTGGGAGCATGGTAAGATACCTGGTATTTATATGTAATATAAGTTTCTATCTTTTATCTATCAGGGGAAATTTGAATAAGGACACTGTGGTTTAGAATGCCTCAAAATTTCTCAGCTGTAGCTTGGTATGCAGGTATAATTAGTGGTGGGAATGGAAATTTCCTGCACTGGGAATTCTGGCTTTATTCCTATTAAATCTTCTGCACTGAGGTTGGTCCAGAAGGTCTTGGAACCACATATTCCACTTCCCCCTCCATTTCTGTTCCCATTTCTTCTTCTGAGTAGATTTCCTCCAAGAAAAAACCATAAGATGTAAATGGTCCCTGTTGCCTTAGCAGCTAAAATGTTCAGTTCCACTTTCTTCCTCTCAAAGAGACCTTAATGCATTCAGTACTTTTCTTGGGGTTAGAACATAAGTTAGAAGCTAGACTTGGATTAGCCTTAGATATTTTCTCAACCACTGAGATAAAGCATCATGCGAGAATTCATTGACTGTTGATATTCCAAATCATCATCAAACTACTTGCAGTATGAAAAAGAATCAACCATATGATTGATGGTTCCAGAGTAATACCATCTATCTAGGGGTTCTTCTAAGAGTTTTATGGCAAAAGAGAACAAAGAATGCTAATTGAGCCTGAACTTTCTGTGGCTTAGAAAGTTGCTTACCTCTCAAGTTAGATTTACATGTTTGATTCCCTGCAGTTTAGTTTAGCAAGCAATAACCCATTAAGGTTGGCTCTTCCTCTGAGTCAGATAATTACTTGCTTATACTTCCAATCTCTCACATCCATTCCAATTTCTTTTGTTTACTCAATGGAACTACTGTCTTGCTGGCTAGGTAAAAAGATTAAATCCTAACTGAAAAAGAAGTAGGATTCTTTCCTTGAAGTGACTATTCTCTGTGTCTCTAAAATAGAAGCAGAAAAGGCAGGAAGTTCTACAAACCCTATCACATTTATTGCTAAGTTTGTCCATTTCAAGGCATGGCTCTCTGGAGCTATAGAAAATCAAATAGGGAGATAGAGTGTGCAAAAGGAAAACATAAACAGACAAGCTTATGTCTACACAAAGACATACACAAAAATTCACAGCAGCTTAATTCATAATAGTTTCGAATTGGAAACAACCCAAATGTCCATCAACAAGGAATGGACAAAATGCTACTCAACAGGAAAAAGGAATGATCTGTTAGATGTATATACAATAGAATATTACTTAGCCAGAAAAAAAGATGAAATAATGCCATTTGCAGCAACATGGATGGACCTAGAGCTTATCATACTAAGTGAAGTCAGACAAAGAAAGATAAATATCATATGATATCACTTACATGTGTAATCTATAAAAATGATACAAATGAACTTATTTACAAAACAGAAATAGACTCATAGACATAGAGAACAGACTTAGGGTTACCAAAAGGGAAAGAGGTGAGAGGGATAAATTGGGAGTTTGGGATTAGCATATATACACTACTATATATAAAATAGATAAACAACAAGGACCTGCTGTATAGCACAGGGAACTATATTCAATATCTTGTAATAAACTACAATGGAAAAGAATCTGAAAAAGAATATATATATGTGTATATATATATATGAATCACTTTGCTCTATATCTGAAACTAACACAACATTGTAAATCAACTACACTTCGATAAAAAAATAAATTAAAACAAAAGGAATGACCTACTAATGCATGCAACAACATGGATGAATCTCAAAAGCATTACTCTAAACAGAAGAAGCATACTGTATGATTATATTTATATGAAACACTAGAAAAGAGAAATTGAATTTATAATGACAAAAAGCAGATCCCAATGAAAAGAACACAAGGAACATTTGTGGGATGATAAAAAATGTTCTGTATATTGATAGTAGGTGTAATTATGTGGGAGTATAAATTTATCAAAACTCATTAGAAAACTTTTTAAATGGTAGCATTTTATTGAATGTAAATTATACTCAATAAATATGACACATATATATTCTTCATTTCTTACTACTAAACCCTTGTCAACACAGACACTGTCTTTTACCTTGACGTTCACTTTCAAATAGAGAAACAGATTCAACATTTTTAAATTGTTGTATTTTCTTGAATTAGATGCTATATATCTGTAGTACACTGGGTAATATCCCCCAAAGATACCAAGTCCTAATCCTGGGAACCTGTAAATGAAAAAAGAATATTTGTGGATGTGATTAAGTTAAGGGTCTTGTCCTGGACTATTCAGGTAGGATCTAAAATGCTACCATAAGAGTTCTGAAAAGAGAGAGGCAAAGGGAGATTTCACATACAGAGAAGGCAATGTGAAGACAGAGACAGAGATTGGAGTAATAGAACAATATGCCAAGGAATGCCAGCAGCCACCAGAAGCTGGAAGAGACAAGAAAAGGATTCTCCCCTAGAGCCTCCAAAAAGAACATGGCCCAACTTGATTTTGTCCCAGTGACACTGATTTTGGACTTCTGGTTCCAGAACCGTGAGAGAATGAATTTCTATATTTTTAAGCCATCAAATTTGTGGTAATTTATTACAGCAGCCACAGGAAAACTAATATAATCATTTTTATAGAATCCTCAACATTTAGAAGTTTTAAAATTCCATTCAATCAGGAAAGGATTTAATGAGTGAATATTATAAACAAGACCTCAGGGATAACTGAGCTCAAGTCACTCATAATCAAAGGCAGGAAATAGATGCTAGAACACAGGGTAGAAGAGAGAAGAACTGTAACAGAGGCTTCATGGATGATGGGAAAACAAAGGAAGGAAGGATATCTGACCCAAGGATTAGAGTATGCTTCTGGGAAAAGCCACCTTCAAATTTGGCCTTGAAAATTAATAAGATTTCAGCAAAAGTTGACAGGGAACCTGAGTGCATTTGAGAATCACTTGCACAAGTTCATTCATTATTAATCTTCCTTGGGACTCTTGATATCAGCTATCTTGTAGTTCACATAATATCCTGTGAAATCATAGTGCCACTCTCACTCAAAATAGAAAATGTATAAAATTGATGCTATCCTTATATCTTGACATTAGCCATAACCAGTATGTCCTCCTCTGTAGGAAAAGTTCTAATGCTCAGATGAATGTTAAAAATATAGCTTCTTTTGGCACAGCCTTTTAAATCTATGTCTATGAGCAGGAGTCTCAGGTTTTATAGTTGTTTTATAGCAGTCCCAATATCTCATTTGTCCAAAAGGTGTAATCCACACACAATGTTTTAAGAACAAATGAAGAAACACAACAATGCCTGAAGTGTGCTGTCACAAAAGATGGTTAGGGACTAGTGACCAACAGCAGCATTTTTCAAAAATAAAAACTAGGTTCCAGGATTTATAGCTTAGTAAACTATAAAATTCTCCTCCCTTTTCACCAAGTCCCCACACTCTCCTTCCATATACACGCATATTATCAATAATGAATAGAAATGAGTCCTACCAGGTAAGAAAGCACGTTACAGTAATGAAAGCAGCTTGCTGCTGGAGATGGATTATTGAGCTCAATGATTAAAAAAAAAAAATAGAGAAACCAGAATTATTCACAAATATGGAAGAAGTCTGGTATATGATAAAATTAGTATTTCAAATCAACAGGCAATAAACGATATGAAAACAGTTAGCATTAAAAAAATTAGCTAGATTCTAATTCACCTCTTGCACTAAAACATAAAGTCCAGAAGATCAAAGATTTAGGTACTGAAAAAAAATGAAATAATAAAAGTGCCAGAAGAACAAATGTACAAACACACACACATACATGAAAATCTTTGAGTACAGAATTCCTTTCCAATCAGGACACAAAACCTAGTGCCATAAAGACAAAAAGATTGAAAACATAAATAAAAAAGACTGATAAATCTGATTACATAAAAATAAAAACTTTTGTACCAGAAAAAATACTATGAACAACATCAACAGCCTGGAGAAAATATATGCAACCAACAACAAAATAATAATTTTCTTAGTATTGATATATGAAAAAAACTATAAATATTAATTAAAATAAAAGAAAAAAGTTATACCATGGGAAAAATGATAAAGGGCACGGATAAATGGTTTTCATGGTTAATAAAACCTCTATAGATGGTAGGTTAAACTGGCATCACCTTCTCAAAGGGCAATTTGGCAACATCTGTCAGTTTTTAAAGTGCGCATACAATTTGAAGGAGGTTTACACTTCTAGAAAATTATTCTACAAATATTCTCAACCAATTGTCCACAAATATTTGTGTATAAGAATATGTTTTATAGATGGCAGCATTTTGATATCCTAATGGCATATAAAATTGTTTAATCAAATTTGCCCATTAAGATGAGAGCCTCAATTATTTTATAATAGATAAGTATCACCACCACTCTATGGAAAGAGGTATCAATTTATGAAAAGATTTTTGTTATTATTATCATATGTTGAAAATATTTTTATTGGAGAAAAGTCACCAATTGTATGTTAGGGAGAGGGAGAAGCAATGTATGGTTACAAAGTTATCTTGTATTATTTTATGTCAAAGAGAAGGGCAATAGAATTTCAAAAAATATATGATACTTGGAGTATAGATATCTTCTAGGACTACACTTATGCTGAAACCCATTAAAGATGGTCATCCTCATTTCCTAAGGTTTCCAGTTAATCATTTAAAGAATATCTCTCACTCCACTATCAAACAAGTGAGAAAAAGTCATGTAGCATCAGTTTTTGGGTGAAGGTTCTTCCTCAAATGATGTTTCAGTCACTCATAACAGAACACTTATCTTCCAAGTTGTTAACAACAAAGGAGGTAACAAGAGTAGTCTAACCAGAGATGAAGGCAAATAACACAGGGAACATTTCATAACACTAAAAAGAAATGCCACTCCCAATTGTACAAAATATAGTTTTTGTAAATTTTCAGAATTAAAACTATATGATACATTCCAGACAAGACCTAGAGCAGATTGCTGAAGTTTTTCTAAGCATACAGAGTCACCTATGAAAAGCTACATGAGAAAAGAAAAATCTTTGGTTAGCTTTCACTTATGGTCTAAACCTCAGGGATGAACGCTTTTGTTCTACCAACTCTCTAGCTGGATATCTTGTTAAAATAACCACCGAGGGCTTTAAAATACAGCAGCAAGCACATGAACCCCTTGTCAGTAAATGGAAAGATTTATTCCCTAGGAATTCTAATCCAGTCCCATAGAAGAGTCAAGAAGAGGTTATTTCAACATAACCATCTATCCTCACGGTGAAGGCACCACTTTAAGAGTTAATCTCAGGTGACTGCAGGGACAATTCCATAAATATAAAGAGGCATCAGTTTCTGGGATTTGCTACTGATCTTCTCTGATCATGACCCTGGTTCCTGTAACAACAGAGCCAACCCTTGTCCCCCTTTTCAGAGAAATCAAATTGCCCAAACATACAGAGCTTTAAAGATGCAAAAATGCTAAATATAAAACACCATTTTAATGTTCCACTATGACCACTTTCTTTCGATATAGTTTCTGTTTAATCATACTCTTTGCTCTGCAGCAACTTTATACATGCTAATGTACATTTCACATGAAGCTATAACCCAGGTTCTCAACTGGACCAAAAAATTTTATATACTTATTGGCCATTTACAAATATATTTTAAAATAATTAAACTCTCAGATAAGCTGTATTTTTGAGATGTAGAAAATACCTATTGTCAACCCAGTTATTTTTATTGTAAATCAAGCTGTAGCAACTTAAAATACATATCAATTCTACCCTAACTTGTTAAAAATTTTCTATTCAATTTTGCTATATTTTACCCTTTTAACAGTAGAAAGTATGAACAATTTATCATATTTTGTTTTCCAATTGTATTTCTTTTTTAATTGAAATACAGTTAATGTAAAATATTATATTTACTTCAGGTGTACTACATAGAGATTTGACATTTGCATACATTATGAAATGTTTACCATGATAAGTCTAGTAACCATCTGTCCCCACACAAACTTATCACAATATTATTGACCATACTCCTTAAGCTGTATAATAAATCCTCATGACTTATTACATTACTGGAGTTTTATACTTCTTAATCTCCTACACCTATTTGCTCACTCCCCTTACCCCTCATCCTCTGGCAACCATCCATTGGTTCTCTGTATCTGTAAATCTGTTTTCATTTTGTTTTGTTTGTTTATTTTGTTTTGTAGATTCCACATAGAAGTGAAATATGCAGTATTTGTCCTTCTCTGACTCGTTTCACTTAGCATAATACCCTCTAGATCCATCTATGTTGTCAATGGCAATATTTCTTTTTTTAATGGCTTAGTAATATTCCATTGTATATTACATCTACATATTATAGTAAGATGACATATTATTTAATATCATGTATATTACATGATATTGTATATTACATATTACAATGTTCCATTGTATATCCACATCTTCTTTATCCATTCATCTATGGATGGACACTTAGGTTGCTTTTATATCTTGGCTATTTTAAATAATGCTGTTATGAACATTAGAGTTCATATATCCATTCAAATTAGCAGGGGTTTTTTTCTTCAAGTAAATATCCAGAAGTGAAATTGCTGGATCATATGGCAGTTTTATTTTTAATTTTTTGAGGAGACTCCACATTGTTTTCCATAGGGGCTACACCAATTTACATTCTCACCAACAGTGCACAAGAGTCCCATTTTCTCTACATCCTCACCAACACTTGTTATTTGGTGTCTTTTTGATGATAGTCATTCTGACAGGTGAGAGGTGGTATCTCATTGTGGTTCTGATTTGCATTTTCCTGATGATTAGTGATTTTAAGCATCTTTTCTTGTGTCTGTTGACTATATGTCATCTTTGAAAAAATGTCTATTCAGGTCTTCTGCGCATTTTCATTTGGGTTATTTGGTTTTTTAATGTTGAACTCTTTTAGTTCTTTGTTTATTTTGGATATTAACCCCTTATTGAATATATCATTAGCAAATATATTTTCCTGTTCAGTAGGCTGCCTTTTCATATTGTTGATAGTTTTCTTCAACGTACAAAAGTTTTTTAGTTTGATGTAGTCTTTTTTTTTTTTTTTTGCTGTATTTTCCCTTGCCTGAGGAGACATATCCAAAAAAATATTGCTAATACTAATGTCAAAGAATGTAGTGCCTATGCTTCTTCTAGGACCTTTTTGGTTTCAGGACTTACATTTAAGTCTTTACTCCATTTTGAGCTTATTTTTGTATACGGTGTGAGAACACAGTTCAATTTGATTCTTTTGCATGTGGCTGTCCAGTTTTCCCAAAACCATTTTTTAAAGACATTGTATTTTCCCCATTGCATATTCTTGCCTCCTTTGTCATAGACTAATTGACTACATGTGTGGGGGTTTATTTATGGGATCTCTAGTCTGTTCTATTTATCTTTGTATCTGTTTTTTGTTTGTTTGTTTGTTTCTTGACAGTACCATACTATTTTGATTACTGTAGCTTTGTAGTATAGTTTGAATCAGGGAGCATAATACCTCCCCTCCAGCTTTATTACTCTTTCTCAAGATTGTTTTGACTATTTCGGGTCTTTTGTGTTTTTATACATATTTTCAAATTATTTCTTCTAGTAGTGTGAAAGTGATACTGGTATTTATTTTCATAAGGATTGCATGAAATCTGTAGATTGCCTTGGAGAGTATAATTATTTTAACAATATTAAATCATTCAGTACATGATCATGGTATATCTTTTCATCTGCTTGTGTCATCTTCAATTTCTTTCATCAGCATCTTATAGTTTTTGGAGTACTGGTCTTTTGCTTCCTTAGGTTGATTTATTCCTAGATATTTTATTCTTTTTGATGCAATTATAAATGAGATTGCTTTCTTAATTTCTCCTTCTGATATTTTGTTTTTAGTATAAAGATGAAGCAGATTTCTTTTTTTTTTAAATTGGAGTATAGTTGATTTACAATGTTGTGTTAGTTTCAGGTATACAGCAAAGTGAATCTGTTATACATATACATATATCCACTCTTTTTTAGATTCTTTTCCTATATAGGTCATTACAGAGTATTAAGTAGAGTTCCCTGTGCTATACAGTAGGTCTTTATTAGTTATTTATTTTATATATAGTAGTGTGTATGTGTCAATCCCAATCTCCCAATTTATCCCTCCCCTCTCCCTTGAAGCAGATTTCTGTATACTAATTTCGTATCCTTCAACTTTACTGAATTGACTTACTAGTTCTAATAGTTTTGGGGTAACATCTTAGAATTTCCTATAAATAATACCATGTCATCTGCAAACAGTGACAGTTTTACTTCTTCCTTTTCAATTGGGATCATTTTTATTTATTTTTCTTACCTGATTTCTGTGGCTAGGACTTCCAGTACTATGTTGAATAAAAGTGGCAAGAGTGGGCATCCTTGTCTTGTTCCTGATCTTAGAGAAAAGGTTTTAGCTTTTCACCACTGAGTATGTTAGCTCTGAGCTTGTCATACATGGCCTTTTTTATACTGAAGTGTGTACTCTTTATACCCAATTATTGAGTGGTTTTTTTAAATCATAAATGGATGTTGACTTCTGTCAAAAGCTTTTTCTGGCTCTATTGAGATGATTATATGACTATTATTCTTCAACTTGTTAATGTGGTAATGTGATGCTGGTTAATTTGTGGATATTGAACCACCTTCCATCCCTGGGTAAATCCCACTTGATAATGGTGTATGATTCTTTTAATGTAAAGTTGAATTTGGTTCAGTATATTTTGTTGAGGATTTTTGCGTCTATGCTCACCAGTGACGTTGGCCTGTAATTTTCTTTTTTTGTGGTGTTGTTCTCTGGTTTTGGTATCAGGGTAATGCTGGCCTCATAAAATGATTTTAGAAGTGTTCCTTCCTCTTTAATTTTTTGGAAGAGTTTGAGAAATATAGGTGTTAATTTCTCTAAATGTTTGGTAGAATTCAACTGTAAAGCCATCTGGTCCTGGACTTTGTTTGTTGGGAGTTTTTTGATTACTGATTCAAATTCATTACCTGTAATTGGTCTGTTTATATTTTCTATTTCTTCATGGTTCAGCATTGAGAGATTGTACATTTCTAGAAATTTGTCCATTTCTTCTAGGTTTTCCATCTTATTGGCATATAATTATTCATAATAATCTCTTATCGTCTTTTATATTTCTGTGGTGTTGGTTGTAACTTCTCCTCTTTAATTTTTTAAATTTATTTGGGTCCTCTCTCTCTTTTTTCTTGATTAGACTGGCTAAAGGTTTATCAATTTTCTATGTCTTTTCGAAGAACCAGGTGTTAGTTTCATTGCTCTAGTTTCATTGCTCTTTTTTCTTCTTCTTCTTTTTTTTTGGGGGGGGGCTGCACCATGTGGCATGCAGGATCTTAGTTTCCTTACTAGAGATCAAACCCATGCCCCCTGCAGTGGAAGCACAGAGTATTAACCACTGGACTGCCAGGGAAGTCACCTTCTTTTCTATTTTTTTAGTCTCTATTTCATTTATTTCCACTTAGATCTTTATTATTTCTTGCCTTCTGCTGACTTTGGATTTTGTTTGTTCTTGTTTTTCTAGTTCCTTTTGGTGTAAGGTTAGGTTATTTGAGTCTTTGTTTGTCTCTTGAAGTAGGAACTTCCCTCTTAAAACTGCTTTGGTTGTGTTGCATAGATTTTGGATCATTATGTTTCCATTTTGATTTGTCTCCAGGTATTTCTTGCTTTCCTCTTTGATTTCTTCAATGACCCACTGGTGTTTTAGTAGCATATTGCTTAGCCTCCATGTTAGTGGGTTTTGCAAGTTTTTTCTTATAATTGATTTCTATTCTCATGCCATTGTGTTCAGAAAAGATGATTGATATGGTTTCAATTTTCTTAAATTTATTGAAACTTGTTTTGTGGCCTAGCATGTGATCTATCCTGGAGAATGTTTGAAGTGCACTTGAAAAGCATATGTATTCTGCTTCTTTGGGATGCAATGTTCCATATATAACTACTAAGTTCACCTTCTATAATGTGTCATTCAAAGCCAGTATTTCCTTGTTGATTTTCTGTCTGGATGATCTGTCCATTGATGTAAGTGGGGTGTTAAATTTCTCAACTATTATTGTGTTACCATCAGTTTCTTCCTTTACGTCTGTTAACATTTTCTTTGTGTATTTAGATGTTCCTATGTTGGGTGCATATTTATTTATGACAATTATATCTTCTTGTTGGATCAATTTCTTTATTATTACGTAACGTCTTTATCTCTTGTTACAGTCTTTGCTTTAAAGTCTATTTTGTCTGATATAAATATTGCTACTTCAGTTTTCTTTTGTTTCCACTTGCATGGAATACCTTTTTCCATCTGTTCACTTTCAGTTTGTTTGTGTCTAGAGCTGTAGTGAGTCTCTTGTAGGCAGCAAATAGATGGGTCTTATTTTTTTATCCATTCAGTCACTCTATTTCTTTTGATTGGAGCATTTAGTTCACGGACATTTAAAGAAATTATTGATAAGTATGTACTTATTGCCATTTTGTTAAGTGTTTTGGGGTTGTTTTTGTAGTTGTAGTTCTTTTTTATTTCTTTCTTCTTCTTTTGCTCTCGTTCCTCGTGATTTGATGACTATCTTTAGTGTTATATTTGGATTCCTTTCTCTTTATTGTGACTCTATTATAGGTTTTTTGTTTGTGGTTACCATGAGGTTCATATATAACAACCTATATATATGTAATTATTTTAAATTCTTGATTTCTGAAGTTCAAAATCATCGTAACCGTCTTACAATTTTATCACTATCCCCCCATGTTTAATGTCCCCCATATTTAATGTTTTTGAAGTCATGTTTTACTTTTGTTTTGTATATCCCTTAACTAATATTGTGGATATAGATAATTTTACTACTTTGTCTTTTAACCTTCCTATTAGTTTTATAAGTGATTGACCTAATATCTTTACTGTATATTTGCCTGTACCAATGAGATTTCTCCTTTTGTAATTTTCATATTTATAGTGTGGTTTATTTTTTTTTTTACTGCTTAGAGAAGCCCCCTAATATTTCTTGTAAGCTGGTTTAGTGGTGTTGAAGTCTTAGCTTTTGCTTGTCTGTAAAACTCATTATCTCTCCTTCAAATTTGAATAAAAGCCTTGCTGAGTAGAGTAGTCTTGGTAGTAGGGTTTTCCTATCATTACTTTGAATATATTATGCCACTTCCTTCTGGTCTGCAAAGTTTCTGCTAAAAGGTCTGCTCACAGCATTATGGGAGTCCCCTTGTACATAACAAGTTGATTTTTTCTTGCTGCTTTTAAGATTCTCTATCTTCAATTTTTGCCATTTTAATTACAATATGTCCTTGGTGCGGACCTCTTTGGATTGATCCTGTTTGGGATTCTCTGTGCTTCCTGGACCTGGATGCCTGTTTCTTTTCCCAGGTTAGTGAATTTTTCAGCTATTATTTCTTCAAATAAGTTCTCTGCCCCCTCTTCTCCTCTGGGACCACTAGTGCAAATATTCATATGCTTGATGTTGTACCAGAGGTCTCTTACACTATCTGCATTTTAAAAAATTCTTTTTTTCTATTCAGCTTGAGTGATTTTCACTATCATCCAGTTCACTGATCTGATCACAGTTGTTCTGTATTATCTAATCTACTGTTGATTCCTCCAAATGTATTTTTTAAATTTCAGTTACTATATTCTTTAGCTCTGTTTTGTTCTTCTTTATATTTTCTAACTCTCTGTTGAAATTCTCACTGTGTACATCTATTCTTCTCCCATGTTCATTGAGCTCCTTTGTGACCATTACCTTGAACTCTTTATTGTGTAAATTGTTTATCTCCACTTTGCTTAGCTCTTCTCCTTAGGGTTTCATGTTGTTTCTTTGTTTGGGACATATTTCTGTCTCCTCATTTTGCCTAATTCTCTGTGTTGATTTCTATGTATTAGGTAAGTCAGTTACATTTTCTGATCTTGGAGAAGTGGCCTTATGTAGGAGACATCCTATGGGGCCCAGAAGCCCACTCACCACAGGTCACCAGAGGTATGTATTCTAGGGGGCCAACTTCTGTGGATGCACTGGTTCACAGGGGTGACCACCAGCCCAGTTGGCTGCCAGACCCTGCCTTGTGTGGAGACTGCTGGCTGCTGGTTGCTGGGGCTGTGTGGTCCCTAGGCTGCTGCCAGCCTACTTGTGGGTGGGGTCAGGTCCCTGGGTGGCTGATTGAGGGAGGACTTCAAAATGGCATTTTCCAGTACCAATGTCCTTGTGATAGAAAAAGCTCCCCCCAAATGGCTGCCACGAACATCTACATCCCCAGGTGGAGTCCCAGTTGCCTCCTGCTTCTCCAAGATCAACAAGTAGGTCTGACCCAGGCTCCTTTCATATTACTACTTCTGCCCAGGTCTCCCATATGCAATCCCCACTGGCCTTCAAAACCAGATGTTCTGGGGCTCATCTGCACTGGGGTCCAGTGCAGGACCCCCAGGCTGGGGAGCTCAATGTGGGGCTTGGACCTATTGCTTCTTGGGGAGAACCTCTGCAATTGTGATTATCTTCCTGTTTGTGAGTCTCCTACCCTGGGGTGTGGGTCTTGACTATACCATGTTTCCACTCCTCCTACCTGTTTCATTGTGGTTCCTTCTTTTTTTCTTTAGTTGTGGAAAATCTCTTCTGCTAGTCTTCAGGTGTTCTCATTGATAGTTGCTCTGTAAATAGTTGTAATTTTGGAGTGCCCATGGGAGGAAGTGAGCTCAGGGTCTTCCTACTTCACCATCTTGGCCACACTCTCCCCAACTGTATTTACTCTTTTGAATTGTCAGCCCATATTTCTTGCCTGCTTATCTTTCACAGTCTTCATATTTTTCTCATAAACTTTGTGTGCATCCTTAATATTTTATAGATATTAAATTGCATCATGTCTGATGTAAATATTTTGTGGTACATTTTATTTCTTTACTACTTTTTCATCTTAAGAATACTTTAAACTTTTATATATTAATATGTGTCCATTTTTCTTATTGTTACTTAGAAGTTTAAAAAGTTATTATTCCTCCATAGATATGGTAAATAAACGATTCTATTTTCTGCAACTTCTTCTCTAATTTGATGTTTTATATTTAACTCTCCAATTTGATGTCTCTAGACCTTTTGTTTTTCTTCAGCACAAAAGCAGAAACAGACAAATTAAAATTCCTACTCTCAATCTAGCTGTAAAGCTACTCCTTTTTCTTACACCCAGCAAAGAATGAAGCATGATTCTGTAAAGTGCATTTATTCATTCCACACCTCACCATCCATTCCCCAGCTCCCCAGCCCCATGACAATCAGTGCCCTTATTCAAATAGAGTATATTTTGGTGATTAGTATAAAGTAATTTCTAAAATATATTTCAAAATGCTAATGAATTATTTTAACATGACATTTAATAATTTATCTTTCACTACCCATTTACATTTTTTTAACTTAAAGACTTCATTATTTTAGAGTAGCTTTAGGTTCACAGCAAAATTGAGAGGAAAGTACAGAGATTCCCCATATGCCCACTTCGCCCACACATGCATAACCTCCCCTAGTATCGTCATCCTCACCAGAGTGATATGACATGTAATATGTCACATTTGTTACAACTGATGAACTTGCAATGACACATCACAATCACCCAAAGTCACCAAAAATGTAATTTACATCTCTACCCATTTTTCATAAATTTACTCATCTCTCTGAGGTTTATGTGTACATACTTGGTTCTACTCCATTATTTTGTATTTTTATATAATATCAAAATTCCTTAAATATTATTATAATACTTTATTATAGATTTTAATATCTGCTAGGTATTATCTCCCTGTTGCTGTTCTTTAATAGATTGTCTTGATTTTATTTTACCTATTCATTTTTCAAATGATTTCGATTTTAATGAATTTTTTCAACTCCTTTTCAGATTTTGATAGAAATGCCATCAAATATAATTTTAAACACTTGTAGAACTTATAATTGATATGATGTATTGAATTATTATGGAAAATTGACTGTTGTGCCTCAAACATTCAGAAAGGCTGGACAAAATATACAAATAATACTAAAATATTTAAATGTTTAACCAACTGCAAACCAAAAAACGGAGAACAGATAGGGTAACAAAATTTGTAAAAATAAATCTAATTGAAGATACAAAAAAATATTTAACAACTGGACCATATTACCTCACTTATATGTGAAATCTAAAATTAATTTTTAAATTAAAAACAAATATCTCCTAGACACAAGGAACTAATTGGTGGTTGCCAAAAGTGGGGGTAGGGATGGATAAAATGGATGAAGGAAGTCAACAGGTACAAACCTCTAGTTATAAAATAAATAAATCCTGGGGATGTAATGTACAGCATGGTGACTATAGTTAATAATACTGTAGTGCATATTTGAAAGTTGCTAAGAGAGTAGATCTTAAAAGTTCTCATCACAAGAAAAAATAATTTTTGTTATTATGTGTGATGATGAATGTTAACCAGATTTCTGTGGTAATCATTTTGCAATACATACAAATACTGAATCACTATGTTGTATACCTGAAACTAATACAATGTTTTGTTTTCTTTATTTTCCCTTTTTTTTTATACAGCACGTTCTTATTAGTCATCAATTTTATACACATCAGTGTATACATGTCAATCCCAATCCCCCAATTCAGCACACCACCATCCCCACCCCACCGTGGTTTTCCCTCCTTGGTGTCCATACATTTGATCTCTACATCTGTGTCTCAATTTCTGCCCTGCAAACCGGTTCAGCTGTACCATTTTTCTAGGTTCCACATATATGCATTAATATATAATATTTGTTTTTCTCTTTCTGACTTACTTCACTCTGTATGACAGTCTCTAGATCCAGCCATGTCTCAACAAATGACCCAATTTCGTTCCTTTTTATGGCTAATATTCCATTGTATATATGTACCACAACTTCTTTATCCATTCATCTGTCAATGGGCATTTAGGTTGCTTCCATGACCTGGATACTGTAAATAGTGCTACAATGAACATTGGGGTGCATGTGTCTTTTTGAATTATGGTTTTCTCTGGTTGTATGCCCAATACTGGGATTGCTGGATCATATGGTAATTCTATTTTTGGTTTTTCAAGGAAGCTCCATACTGTTCTCCATAGTGGCTGTATCAATATACATTCCCACCAACAGTGCAAGAGGGTTCCCTTTTCTCCACACCCTCTCTAGCATTTGTTGTTTGTAGATTTTCTGATGATGCCCATTCTAACTGGTGTGAAGTGATACCTCATTGTATTTTTCATTTGCATTTCTCTCATAATTAGTGATGTTGAGCAGCTTTTCATATGCTTCTTGGCCATCTGTATGTCTTCTTTGGAGAAACATCTATTTAGGTCTTCTGCCCATTTTTGGATTGGGTTGTTTGTTTTTTTAATATTGAGCTGCATGAGCTGTTTATATATTTTGGAGAGCAATCCGTTGTCTGTTGATTCGTTTGCAAATATTTATTCTGATACAGAGGGTTGTCTTTTCGTCTTGTTTATGGTTTCCTTTGCTGTGCAAAAGCTTTGAAGTTTCATTAGGTCCCATTTATTTATTTATTTTTCATTTCCATTACTCTAGGAGGTGGATCAAAAAAGATCTTGTTGTGATTTATGTCAAGGGTGTTCTTCCTATGTTTTCCTCTAAGAGTTTTATACTATCTGGTCTTACATTTAGGTCTCTAATCCATTTTGAGTTTATTTTTGTGTATGGTGTTAGGGAGTGTTCTAATTTCATTCTTTTACATGTAGCTGTCCAGTTTTCCCAGCACCACTTATTGAAGAGGCTGTCTTTTCTCCATTGTATATCCTTGCCTCCTTTGTCACAGATTAGTTGACTATAGGTGTGTGGGTTTACCTCTGGGCTTTCTATCTTGTTCCATTGATCTAAATTTCTGTTTTTGTGCCAGTACCATATTGTCTTGATTACTGTGGCTTTGTAGTATAGTCTGAAGTCAGGGAGTCTGATTCCTCCAGCTCCGTTTTTTTCCCTCAAGACTGCTTTGGCTATTTGGGGTCTTTTGTGTCTCCATACAAATTTTAAGATTTTTTGTTCTAGTTCCATAAAAAATGCCATTGGTAATTTGATAGGGATTTCATTGAATCTGTAGATTGCTTTGGGTAGTATAGTCATTTTCACAATATTGATTCTTCCAATCCAAGAACATGGTATATCTCTCCATCTGTTGGTATCATCTTTAATTTCTTTCATCAGTGTCTTTTAGTTTTCTGCATACAGGTCTTTTGTCTCCCTAGGTAGGTTTATTCCTACATATTTTCTTCTTTCTGTTGCAATGGTAAATGGGAGTGTTTCCTTAATTTCTATTTCAGATTTTTCATCATTAGTGTATAGGGATGCAAGAGATTTCTGTGCATTAATTTTGTAACCTGCAACTTTACCAAATTCATTGATTAGCTCTAGTAGTTTTCTGGTGGCATCTGTAGGATTCTCTATGTATAGTATCATGTCATCCACAAACAGTGACAGTTTTACTACTTCTTTTCCAATTTGTATTCCTTTTATTTCTTTTTCTTCTCTGATTCCCGTGGCTAGGACTTCCAAAACTATGTTGAATAATAGTGGTGACAGTGGACATCCATGTCTAGTTCCTGATCTTAGAGGAAATGCTTTCAGTTTTTCTCCATCAAGAATGATGTTTGCTGTGGATTTGTCGTATGTGGCCTTTATTATGTTGAGGTAGGTTCCCTTTATGCCCACTTTATGGAGAGTTTTTATCATAAATGGGTGTTGAATTTTGTCAAAAGCTTTTTCTGCATCTATTGACATGATCATATGGTTCCTATTCTTCAATTTGTTAATATGGTGTATCACATTTATTGATTTGCGTATATTGAAGAATCCTTGCATCCCTGGGATAAATCTCACTTGATCACGGTGTATGATTCTTTTAATGTGTTGTTGGATTCTGTTTGCTAGTATTTTGTTGAGGATTTTTGCATCTATATTCATCAGTGATATTGGTCTGTAATTTTCTTTTTTTGTAGTATCTTTGCCTGGTTTTGGTATCAGGGTGATCATGGCCTCACAGAATGAGTTTGGGAGTGTTCCTTCCTCCACAATATTTTGGAAGAGTTTGAGAAGGATGGGTGTTAGCTCTTCTCTAAATGTTTGATAGAATTCACCTGTGAAGCCATCTGGTCCTGGACTTTTGTTTGTTGGAAAGTTTTTAATCACAGTTTCAATTTCATTACTTGTGATTGGTCTGTTCATATTTTCTCTTTCTTCCTGGTTCAGTCTTGGAAGGTTATACATTTCTAAGGATTTGTCCATTTCTTCCAGGTTGTCCATTTTGTTGGTATAGAGTTGCTTGTAGTAGTCTCTTAGGATGCTTTGTATTTCTGAGGTGTCTGTTGTAACTTATCCTTTTTCATTTCTAATTTTATTGATTTGAGTCCTCTCCCTCTTTTCCTTGATGAGTCTGGCTAATGGTTTATCAATTTTGTTTATCTTCTTGAAGAACCAGCTTTTAGTTTTATTGATCTTTGCTATTGTTTTCTTTGTTTCTATTTCATTTATTTCTGCTCTGATCTTTATGATTTCTTGCCTTCTGCTAACTTTGGGTTTTGTTTTTTCAGCTTTCTTTAGTTCCTTTAGGTGTAACGTTAGAATGTTTATTTGAGATGACTGTTGTTTCTTGAGGTAGGATTTTATTGCTATAAACTTCCCTCTGAGAACTGCTTTTGCTGCATCCCATAGGTTTTGTACCATCGGGTTTTCATTGTCATTTGTCTCTAGGTATTTTTTTATTTCCTCTTTGATTTCTTCAGTGATCTCTTGGTTATTTAGTAACGTATTGTTTAGCCTCCATGTGTTTGTGTTTTTTACGTTTTTTTCCCTGTATTTGATTTCTAATCTCATAGTGTTGTGGTCAGAAAAGATGCTTGATATGATTTTAATTTTCTTAAATTTACTGAGGCTTGATTTGTGACCCAAGATGTGGTCTATCCTGGAGAATGTTCCATGCGCACTTTAGAAGAAAGGGTAATCTGCCATTTTTGGTTGGAATTTCCTATGAATATCTATTAAATCTATCTGGTCTATTGTGTCATTTAAAGTTTCTGTTTCCTTATTTATTTTCATTTTGGATGATCTGTCTGTTGGTATAAGTGAGGTGTTAAAGTCCCCCACTATTATTGTGTTACTGTCGATTTCCTCTTTTAAAGCTGTTAGCAGTTGCCTTATGTATCGAGGTGCTCCTATGTTGGGTGCATATATATCTATAATTGTTATATCTTCTTCTTGGATTGATCCCTTGATCATTATGTAATGTCCTTCCTTGTGTCTTGTAACATTCTTTATTTTAAAGTCTATTTTATCGGATATGAGTATTGCTACTCCAGCTTTCTTTTGATTTCCATTTGCATTGGATATCTTTTTCCATCCCCTCACTTTCAATCTGTGTGTGTCCATAGGTCTGAAGTGGGTCTCTTGTAGACAGGATATATATGGGTCTTGTTTTTGTATCCATTCAGCAAGCCTGTGTCTTTTGGTTGCAGCATTTAATCCATTCACGTTTAAGGTAATTATCGATATGTAGGTTCTTATTACCATTTTCTTAATTGTTTTGGGTTTGTTTTCGTAGGTCTTTTTCTTCTCTTGTGTTTCCCACTTAGAGAAGTTCCCTTAGCATTTGTTGTAGAGCTGGTTTGGTGGTGCAGAATTCTCTTAGCTTTTGCTTGTCTGTAAAGCTTTTGATTTCTCCATCAAATCTGAATGAGATCCTTGCCGGGTAGAGTAATCTTGGTTGTAGGTTCTTCCCTTTCATCACTTTAAGTATATCATGCCACTCCCTTCTGGCTTGTAGAGTTTCTGCTGAGAAATTGCTGTTAACCTTATGGGAGTTCCCTTGTATGTTATTTGTCATTTTTCCCTTGCTGCTTTCAATAATTTTTCTTTGTCTTTAATTTTTGCCAATTTGAATACTATGTGGTTTGGCGTGTTTCTCCTTGGGTTTATCCTGTATTGGACTCTCTGCGCTTCCTGAACTTGGGTGGCTATTTCATCTCCCATATTAAGGAAGTTTTCAACTATAATGTCTTCAAATATTTTCTCTCGTCCTTTCTCTCTCTCTTGTCCTTCTGAGACCTCTATAATTCTATTGTTGTTGCATTTAATCTTGTCCCAGAGGTCTCTTAGGCTGTCTTCATTTCTTTTCATTCTTTTTTCTTTAGTCTGTTCCGCAGCAGTGAATTCCCCCATTCTGTCTTCCAGGTCACTTATCAATTCTTCTGCCTCAGTTATTCTGCTATTGATTCCTTCTAGTGTAGTTTTCTTTTCAGTTATTGTATTGTTCATCTCTGTTTGTTTGTTCTTTAATTCTTCTAGGTCTTTGTTAAACATTTCTTACATCTTCTCAATCTTTGCCTCCATTGTTTTTCCGAGGTCCTTGATCATCTTCACTATCATTATTCTGAATTATTTTTATGGAAGTTTGACTGTCTCCACTTCATTTAGTTGTTTTTCTGGGGTTTTATCCTGTTCCTTCATCTGGTACATAGCCCTCTGTCTTTTCATCTTGTCTATCTTTCTGTGAATGTGGTTTTTGTTCCACTGGCTGCAGGATTATAGTTCTTCTTGCTTCTGCTGTCTACCCTCTGGTAGATGAGGCTATCTAAGTGGCTTGTGGAAGTTTCCTGATGGGAGGGACTGGTGGTGGGTAGAGCTGACTGTTGCTCTGGTGGGCAGAGCTCAGTAAAACTTTAATCTGCTTGACTGCTGATGGGTGGGGCTGGGTTCCCTCCCTATCGGTTGTTTCGCCTGAGGCAACCCAACACTGGAGCATACCTGGGCTCTTTGGTGGGGCTAATGGCAGACTCTGGGAGGGCTCACGCCAAAGAGCACTTCCCAGAACCTCCGCTGCCAGCATCCCTTTCCCCACAGTGAACCACCGCCACCCCCTGCCTCCACAGGAGACCCTCGAACACTAGCAGGTAAGTCTGGTTCAGTCTCCCGTGGGGTCACTGCTCCTTCCCCTGGGTCCCGATGTGCACACTACTTTGTGTGTGCCCTCCAAGAGTGGAGTCTCTGTTTCCCCCAGTCCTGTCACAGTCCTGCAATCCAATCCCACTAGGCTTCAAAGTCTGATCCTCTAGGTATTCCTCCTTGTATTGCCGGACACCCAGGTTGGGAAGCCTGACGTGGGGCTCAGAACCTTCACTCCGGTGGGTGGACTTCTGTGGTATAAGTGTTCTCCAGTCTGTGAATCACCCACACAGCAGTTATGGGATTTGATTTTACTGTGATTGCGTCCCTCCTACCATCTCGTTGTGGCTTCTCCTTTGTCTTTGGATGTGGGGTATCTTTTTTTGTGAGTTCCAGTGCCTCCAGTGTCGATGACTGTCCAGCAGCTAGTTGTGATTCTGATGTTCTCACAAGAGGGAGTGAGAGCACGTCCTTCTGCCTAATATAATGTTATATTTCAGTTATACATCAGTAAAAGTTTTAACATTTGGGAAAATTATAGCACCGTATAGAAGAACATAAAAAATAAATGCAGTAATTTATAAATACTTCTTTGCAAATAATTACATCTCCATTGTTCTTTCCTGTATTTTTTATTCCTTTTGTGTTTTGTTTTAATTAATGGATTTTATTTTTCAGAGCAGTTTTAAGTTTGCAGAAAAGTTGAGCATAAAGTACAGGGAGTTCCCAAAATACTCCCATGCTCCCTCTTCCCCTATTATTAACATCTTACATTACTGTGCTACACTTGGTACAATTAATAAACCAAAATGGATGCAATATGATTAACTTTAGTACATAGTTAACATTAGGGTTCACTCTTTGTTTTCTGCAGTTCTACAGGTGTTGACAAAGACATAATGTCATGCATGCACCATTACAGTATCATGCAGAATAGTTTCACTGCCCTAAAAATCCCCTATGTTCCACCTATTCACCTCTCCCTCCTTCCCTCTCCCAGAATCCCTGACAACCATTGATTATTTTATTATCTCTATATCTACAATTTTGTCTTTTGCAGAATGTGATATAGTTGAAATTTTACATTATGTAGCTATTTCAGATTGGTTTCTTTTAATTCCTTTTATGCAGTTAAGATTCCTCCATGCCTTTCAATGGCTTGATAGCTCATTGCTTGTTATTTATTATTTCACTGTATGGATATGCCATAGTGTTCATCCACTTACCTGTTAAAGGACAATTAATTAGTTGTTTCCAATATTTGGAAGGTTTCTCATTCCTTTTTTCTGTCTTTTAGTGTGAATTGCATTAGTAAATAGGAAAGATGACAGTGGGTATCACTATCATATTGTCCTTGAATTTAAAAGAATGCCTATACTTCATTCAAGTATTATGGTGGCTTTGTGCTTACAAAAATTCATCATCCTTCTGGATTCTTAAAACTGCATATGGTTTTAAAATATATTTGTTGTAAAAGATCAAGAAGGGAGATTCTTCCAAGAATCAGTTTTATCTTTATTCAAATCTGTTTTAAATATGTCAATAAGGTTTTATACTTTAAAAAAAATCTATATAGTTAACTTTTTAAACAATATACATTTTTACCTATTTGAAATTAATGTTTTCTTGAACCATTTTACGTATTTGTTTTTAAAACCTTTAAATGCTTGGAAGAATTAATATCATTAAAATGGCCATACAACCCAAAGCAGTCTACAGATTTAATGCAATACCTATCAAAATATCCATGACATCTAGAAAAATTGTATAGATGATCTTATTTGCAAAGCAGAAATAGAGACATAGATGTAGAGAACAAACGTATGGGAAAGGGGGGGTGGGATGAATTGGGAGTTTGGGATTGACATATATAGACTACTATGCATAAAATAGATAACTGATGAGAACCTACTGTATAACACAGGGAACTCTATTCAGTGCTCTGTGGTGACCTAAATGGGAAGGAAATCCAAAAAAGAGGGGATATATGTATACATAAAACTGATTCACTTTGCTGTACAGAGAAACTAACACAACACTGTAAAGCAACTATACTCCAATAAAAATTAATTAAAAAAAATACCCATGACATTTTCCACAGAACTAGGACAAATAATTCTAAAATTTATATGGAACCATAAAAGACCCAGAATTACCAAAGCAGTCCTGAGGAAAAAGAACAAAGCAGGAGGCATAACCCTCCCAGAATTCAGACAATACTACAAATCTTCAGTAATCAAAACGTGTGGTATTGGCATAAAAACAGACATATGGATCAATGGAACCAAGTAGAGAGCCCAGAAACAAACCCACATACCTGTGGACAATTAATCTTCGACAAAGGAGGCAAGAATATACAATGGGGAAAAGACAGTCTCTTCAGCAAGTGGTGTTGGAAAGTTGGACAGCTGCATGTAAATCAATGAAGCTAGAACACACCCTCACACCATACACAAAAATTAACTCAAAATGGCTTGAAGGCTTAAATATAAGTAAGACATCATAAAACTCCTAGAAGAGAACATAGGTAAAACATTCTCTGACATAAATCATACCAATATTCTTAGGTCAGTCTCCCAAGGTGATAGAAATAAAAGCAAAAATAAAGAAATGGGGGCACTTCTGCAGTGGTCCAGTGGTTAATACTCCATGCTTCCACTGCAGGGGGTGAAGGTTCAATCCCTGGTCGGGGAACTAAGATCCCACATGCCGCACGACATAGCCCAAAAATAAAATAAACTTTTTAAAAAAGAGTAGGAAATTTCAGCATATGTAGTTGACATTAAAAAAAAAAAGGGACCTAATCAAACTTCTAACCTTTTGAATAGCAAAGGAAACCATAAACAACATGAAAAGACAACCTTTGGACTGGGAGAAAATATTTGCAAATGATGAAACCAACAAGGGCTTAATTTCCAAAATATACAAACAGCTCCTATAATTCAATAACAAAAAACCAAACAACCCAACCTAAAAATGGCAGAACTAAATAGACATTTCTCCAAAGAAGAGATACAGATGGCCAATAAGCACATGAAAAGATGCTCATCATTGCTAATTATTAGGGAAATGGAAATTGAAACAACAATGAGGTATCACCTCACACTAGTCAGAATGGCCATCATCAAAAAGTCTACAAATAATGAATGTTGGAGAGGGTGTGGAGAAAAAGGAACCCTCCTACACTGTTGGTGGGAATGCAAATTGGTGCAGGCACTATGGAAAACAGTATGGAGCTTCCTCAAAACACTAAAAATAGAGTTGTCATATGATCCAGCAATCCCACTTCTGGGCATATACCCAGACAAAACTATAATTTGAAAAGATACATGCACCCTGATGTTCATAGTAGCACTATTTACAATAGCCAAGACATGGAAGCAACCTAAATTTCCATTGACAGATGAATGGAAAAAGAAGATGTGGTATATATATATATATAATGGAATACTACTCAGGCATTAAAAAAATGAAATAATGCCTTTTGCAGCAACATGAATGGACCTGGAGATTATCATACTAAGTGAAGTCAGACAGAGAAAGACAAATATCATGTGATATCACTTATATGTGGAATCTAAAATACGACACAAATGAACATATCTACAAAACAAAAACAGACTCACAGATATAGAGAACAGACTTGTGGTTGCCAAGGGGAAAGGGGAGTGGGAGAGGGAAGGATCGGGAGTTTGGGGTTAGCAGATGCAAACTATTATATATAGGTTGAATAAACAACAAGGTCCTACTGTATGGCACAGGGAACTACATCAATATCCTGTGATAAACCATAATGCAGAAGAATATGAAAAAGAATAAATATATGTATAACTGAGTCACTTTGCTGTACAGCAGAAGTTAAACACAACATTGTAAATCAACTCTACTTCAATAAATTTTTTAAAAATTTAAATATTTATCAGAGCAAGGTGATATATAATCAATTCATATTTTCTATCATGACTTTGAAACTTTCTAGTTTTTATCGTTAGTAAAACTCAATTTGTGTGTCTGTATATGTATATATATGTGTGTGTGTTTGTGTATTCATACATTATATTCTTACAAAATTTTTCTAGTTACTTTCTCAAGTATTTCCATGAACTCTATGGGTTTTTTTTTTTTTTTCCTTTAATTCTTACACTGTGATATTTTATCAGGTTAGGGACCTAAGATCACATTTCCTCTATAGAAAATACTTTTGGAAGCTTCCAGCTTCCAAAATGAGCTGTGTAACATACCTCTTACTTTGTTGAGTGTGCTTTGTTTTTCCATGTATTTAATTTTTTCTCATTAGATCTGTAGTAGAGTACAATGAATTAAAATCCTCTCCTTTTCCTTTTATTTCACATAATTTTGCTGCTGTTATTTTGTGCATACATCATTGTTTTATTTTTGCATGTGTTAGTGCATTAGTGTTACACACTCATTATCATTTATACCTTATATGGTCATGATTATCTTTCATTTACAGTATCTTTTCTTTGCATTTTACTGTGCCATTTTTGCTACCCTTTTATACCTTTGGTCTATTTGTTTCCAGCACATATCTCAGAGCAACCAATCACTGGGACTATACTCACCATAGTAGTCACATCTCAGCCGGGCATGGCATTCTTGCATCACATCATTTCCCTGAGAATATTTAAATACTACTCTATAACCTTCTGACTTTGATAGTATGATAGAGAAGTAAAAACTATACAAATTTTAATTCCCTTGGTCTTTAATTTTAAGATGGGAAGGGGATAAGAATTTTATACTCTGAAAGATATGAAACAGCCAGAGTGTGTCTTGTAGAGTATTTTTCCTTTTTTTCACCTAAGATAGAGTAAGACACTACTGTCTCCTACTTCAGTTATTTTTTTAACACTTGTATTTCTCATGTATACTATTGATTATCAATATGTTCTCTTATTCTGACTTTTCATTAAGGAACTCCTATTTTCTCTCATATTTATCTTTTACTTAATTTCTTATGTTTCACCACGTTATACTCCACTAGTCCGACTTTCTGAATCATTGTTTCTGCTGTGTATTGTTTTTAGAGATGATGTGAATTGGTTAACATGAGAATTCCTGCCTTTTCTTCCATATCCTCTTCTATCATTGTAAATAGATAACTACTTTCTTCTAAAATTCTATGCAAAATCCATTTCAAGTATTATTATCTGAGTATTCAGAAAATTATCTTAGGAAATTTGAGGGAAAAAGTCAATTACCTGATCTCAGTCATAAGTGAGTTCTACACTACAAATGAGAAAGGAAAAGGGGAAATGGAAAATTTTTTAAAGGACATCATTGTAGCGTTCATAATCTTAATTTAATTCGATTAAATTTAATTCAGTGGGTATATCACTGAAGGATAGGCACACTCTCAGTGTTGAAAGTCAAACCTAAGTCCTAACCACTTCTGGATGTTACCTACAGACTAGATATTGGAATGATTTATCCCATCTCATCATGCCACACTGGTTTTGTACACTTAAGTTTGGGCCAGAGTTTTGAAAGACCTCCCATCAACTCTTGCCTGGAGAAGAGAGCAGCCTGGAGCCACGAGGTCTGGGGGGTTTTTGCTACCAGAGCAAAGCTGACCAACATTGTTAGGTTTGGGGTTGTATCTGTTTGCTAAGACTACCATGACAAATTACCCCCAACTGGGTGGCTTAATCAACAGAAACAGTCTTTCACAGTTCTGAAGGCTAGAAGTCCAAGATCAAGGTGATGGCAGGGTTGGTTCCTTCTAAGAGCAGTGAGGGACAATCTGTTCCATGTCTCTCCCCTAACTTCTGGTGGTTTGCTAGAAACCTTTGGCATTCCTTGGCTTGTAGATGTATGACCCTGATCTTTGTCTTCATTTCATGTTCTCCCTGTGTGTGTGTCTGTCTCTGTGTCCAAATTTCCCCTTTTTATAAGGACACCAGTCATACTGGATTAGGGTCCAAACTACTGACCTCAACGTAACTTGATCATCTGCAAAGAGACTATTTCCAAATAAGGTCACAGTACTGGGGGTTAAGATTTCAACATCCTTTTGTTGAATATAATTCAACCCACAACAGAAGGGGACATCAGATTAGCGAAGTTAAGTAAGGGTTTCAGTTTTGATCAGTAGCAACCTTCCCATACTTGTGCTTAGTCAGATGTCACCAAGTTAGGGACTAAATCAAGTTAGCTATTACAGATTATTTTAATCCTGCTTCTTCAGTATGAAGTGTATAGAAATCCCTTCTGTGATTTTAAATATTCTTCAATATTTTTATTTAAGCCAATGAAAACATTTTCCTTCTAGATTAAATGATCTCCTATGCTTTTTTGAGAAATTAGGAGAGGAGGCCTACTGGTGTTTTTCCCTAACTCAGCCATCTTCCTAGACATTATTCATTGGAGATTATTGTCAGGAAGAACAGTTCTCTGCCAATGTAAATCAAATTAAAACTGCAAACACTTCGTATAATTTCTACTTTCAAAAATCCAATAGGAATTCTTAAGACAACATCAATGGTGATTATATAATGATTTTCATCAACTCATCTAACATTTTATTATGCCCTGCATTCATTAAGGCACACACACACACACACACACACACACACACACACACACACATACACACACATTCAGTGGGTAGTAGCCAATCCAAATTAAGTGGAAAAGGTCTGTATTCACCCGTAGCCTTCAGGTCAATTAAAGGTAATAATAATGGAAACCCTCAAAGATACTCATTTTCTTTTTTTTTCTTTTATACTTTTATTTTGGCATGGATACTTTCATGCAGATACTTTCTTCTATGCCTGTATTTCCACAGTTTCATCACATTAGACTCCAGTATTTAGGGCTTAGGTTTTAGTGGTTGTGCAAGGAAATGGTTGTAAAGTAATAAGTGAATAAATGAACGAACACAAGATCAGTTTTACTGAAGAATATGGTTTTCAGCCAACATCATCAGTTCCCATTATTCCCTGTGATAGCACTAATTTCTAGGGCCCTCTATCATTAAAATACTCCTGATTAAATAAATTGAACTGATACTTATAAAAATACTAGTTTTGATTTAGGTTAAATTTATAAATCTTTCTACTAAGTTAACACATACTATATTATATGGAATATTATACCATCAAATTTGTATTCTGCCATCACATTGACTCTATATTAAAATATTTATTATTGGCCTGAAATCATAGGAACCCTTACCTCCACCATGGTTAAGTGAAGTGTATCATATCATTTACTGGGTTTCCAAAGCTCTAGGACCTAGAAGATAATTGGATGCTGGAAAAAGCAGTCTTAGTTCCAAGGTTTTCCCTCTACTGTGCAGAAAGATTGGCAGCCCCAATTCCATCACCCAGAGGCCACACTGAGTCTGGAATTTCAAATGCAGTCAGAGTGGCTCTGTCTCTGGTGGTTGGAAATGGTCATTGACATTCAGATAGATAGTCACCTTTTTAGCATTTCTTTTCTTTTCTTTAGTCTTTACCTTCAATATGACTGTCATTGCTGAAAAGACTTAGGAAAACAAAAAGGATGAGGATAAAGAATGACAATGCAGTAGCAAGAATAAGGGCTGAGCAGTCAGAGCATGACTTTACATAATGTCTGAAAGGCTATAATGCAGTTATCTTCCAGAATTATTTTCTGTATATACCTAATTGACTGCCATGTCATTAAGTAGAAGTCTCATTTATTTTATTGTTTTTCTCTCAAGCTGCTACATGAATTCAATATTTCATACTCATCATATAATGTAGAGATACTTTCATTTGTCATGGATAGTACAAGGAATGAAAGAGGGGTAAAGATTCCGAGGCAAAGAAAAGAAAGGAGAAAAACTCAGGATTCAGAGAATTCTAACTGTGCAATCCAATACAGAGGAGGGTGTGGAGGTGGCTGGGAGGTAAACTCTAGAACCCAATCTGAGACAAAACTTCCTCCTGTGCTTTCTGGGAATCGAACTCCTACCCGTCAGAATTATATTATTGAAATGGGATAAATGCCTTGTGTAAACAGGTTAGAAGTGGCTCCTAGGGGTGATGAATGTGAAGCAGAGGATGGTGTGCAGAACCTTGGTCAGGGTCCACTGCCCTCAGATGATGTCATGGCTGTGAAGTACAATTTATTGTGATACTGTTTCAATTGATTAAGGAGTCTACAGTGAGCTCAGAGCTCCCTCTAGCCCATTACACTTGTCTGTCACACTGCCTAGGAGTCATGAAATTGAAGTGCTAGAGATGGCATGTTAGTGTGAGCATCAAATGTTTCTGTGGGTTATATTAATGTTGCACAGACAGACATAACCCTTTGGGGTGGTGGTGACAAAGCTATAGCAGTGAAGGAAGAAGCCTTTCCATACGCATATCTTCTATTCTAAGGTCATCTCTGTATGTCTCTGACTCTTAGGCACTGGTGCTCATGGACACTAGGGCTGAATATCCCTGAAGAGACCTTCTTGGGGTGAGAATGCTTCACTTGTCCCCAGATAATACAGCCTAGACAGCAAGACACCTACCTGGTGATTTCAGGTGTCCATCAAATATGCAATAGAGGACACTCAAGCATGGCCAATCGCTTCTTGGCATCATGTAGACTTCTTGGCGGGACTGAACATAGATATTCCATTTCTGGGAATTCAAATGTTATTTCTTCAGATGGTTTCACTGGTGGTTCTACCACAGTTGCTACAGAAATACTCAAACCAGAGTTCCACATGAGGATATATTTATCAAGTAACCCCAGCAGGAGACCTGCAGTGGAAGCCCTCATAAGGGTAGGATTTGAACATGGTGGGCAGCCAGGTAGACATACTAATTAATGCCCCTCCTTTTATCACAGTCTGTACTTAGTTGGTACAACTACCCTGCATGCAAACCTACAGAAATGGTTCCAGGTTGAGGAACAATTGAGCAGAACTAGACTAGACCAGTTCCTTTCCACTAGTAGATTGGGTGGATTTCCCTGTGGTGAAGGTAGTGTCTCTTGAACCATGCAACCTGCCTCACCACAAATTTCACCTCAGCACCCTCCCGTATTTGCCATCACTTGCAATGGACCTACTTTGGAGATGCCAAGAGCAAGCAGGAATGAACAGATACACTCATGGGTTTTTTCTCTCTCTTCCTTGGACCGGGACCTGCCACATCTCCATGTTCCTGTAACTGAACCACCATCTCTGGCTGCCCTGCAGAGGAGGTGAGGGGACATCCCTATTCTGGCTACTGCTTAGCTTCTCAAATGCCTATCAGTTCAGAAAATGCAGAGGTTAATAATAATAGCAGTAAGATAGTACTGTAAAATAATGAAAACAATAATAAATGTTACTAAAAGTTTATTATATTCCAAGAATGTGCCAAGTGCTTTACATATATTATCTTTCTTATTCCCACAAAAATTCCGTGAAGTAGATACTACTGTAATCTCAGGAATATGAGATGGATAGGCTGAAATCACTTCCCTGAGGTCACATATCTAGTAAGTAGTAGAAGAAAATTGAAATTCAGTTCTGTCAGATACCAAAGCCCACATTCTTAAACATGTTTAGGAAATACACACACACACACACACATTTTACATATAAATATATACATATAATATACAGAAGAGAAAGATTTTTCTCTGAAGAGCGATTTTGCAAGGCACTCTAATTACCTACTAAATATCCATTCTCCCCTTCTTTCTTACTAACCAAAAGCTTGATCTAGGGAGTATGTCAAATTTGTCAAACTAAAAATCTTGGTTTCCCAGCCGTTTTTGCAACTATGGGTGATCCTATGACTCAGTTCTGGCCAATGACATATAACTGGGAATGTACTGCGAATTTCCAGTTCTGGCCAATGACATAACTGGGAATGTACCGCGAATTTCTTTCGGGCTAGCATATGGATTTGATGCTTGGAGGTGCAGAGCTATTCAGAGACTAGGAGGAGGGTATTCACACAATAAAAGTGGAAGAGTGGGAAAATGGAAGAAACATGAGACCCTGATGGCATCAGAGTCCTACTGAATAATTTCTGGACTTTGTGTGAAGAAAACAAAACCAACCTTATTTGCTTACACCATTGTCTGATGGATTTTCTTCTGCTTTTAGCAGAGTACATTCCTAACCAATATAAATATTAATGAACACTAGTTCCATATCTCATAGCTCAAATCTTAGAATTAAAAACTCTTGTTTCCTAAGTCGTGCTGTAGTTGGGTCATCCTTGGTAGTGGGCACTTCTAGACTGCGGCAATACCCCTCCCAAACTACAAAACTTTTCTATATGCCTCTCACCGTGGTTAAAACAGCAACACAATTATGAACCAAAAAACACCATGTCCCAGGCATATAACAACTTTGGTGCTGCAACCCGATTAGTTAAACTAAATTACCAGAGACTGGTGGGGAAGAAATATTGTGATAGTTCCTGCTGCCCTCCAGCCAATTTGCACTTTTTCCTAGAATTATTTTAGATGTTATTATCACCCAAACACCTGCTGCTATGTAGGCAGGAAAACAAGCCAAAAACAAATGAGGAAGCAAAACATACTAAGTTAAAAACAAATGAGCACAATCCCTAAGTATAGGATACAAATCATAGCCTTCAAATTTGAGGGCCAGTTCTCCTGGTTACTGACCAGTCTCTAAGCTACTGTAAATGCCCAAACTGAAAAAAGGAGAAAAAAATCATCCAGCTAATTTCCATGTTGGTTTCTCTTCTTTTTTCTCTATGCTTTTTGTAGAATGCAAAAAAAATATTTCAAAGGGTACATTCTTATCTCCTTTCCTCTTTTTCCGGCAAACTCAGCTGCAACTTCATTTACAGCAGTATTTTTGCCCAAAACACCTTTAAACTTCTCAAAAACCACACACATACAAAATAGTAGGTAGTAAGGAAAAACTGTTGATACTAAATATAACTTTATATGATTTGAACATGGAAAACTGTTGGGGTCTTTTTGAGCTCTGTTGACTCAGTGGACAGGGGCGGGGAGTTGGGAGAACTACTCAGAGTTTCTAAACTGAATAATTTAAGGCTGGTTCTTAGAATAAATACTACATTTCCAGAGTCTTTCTTTATTCCTAAGACTGCCCATGAAAAGGATTCCTCTTCACTTCCTTCTTAATTGAGTTTGGGAGAAAGAACCAAAGGAGAAAGAAATCAAGATCCAAACCTTGGTTTCTTGATGACAGCCCTTTGTATAGAGATAATTTTATTCATGACTGTTCCAAAGCAGAGTTGATGCCTGGTTATCATGAGAAAGGCCATCAGAACATGGAACCAAACTATCTTCTCAAGGGTCACACACAGCTGTTCTGGGAAACTGTATTGCCTACTGTGTACAATTGGGGAGGAGAAAGTCAGTGGAACACAGGGAGGCGGTGATGGAATTATATGAATGAGAGAGACGGGGAAAGGTTTTTAGCAGTTGCCATAGTAGGAAAAAACTTCAAGGACAGAGAGATCAAAAGAGGATAGTTATAGAAAGCTTTCTGTACTGGATGAAAGTGCTTGTGCTGCCCCTTGAAAACCTGCAGTGATGATAGACATGATCCTTTAAAGCTTCTAGTAATGAACAGTAATTCTTTGAATGTAACGTGAATCCTTAGGTGACCAGGATTACACTGGTTGTATATTGGGGGCCACCAGGCAGGTTGTATGAATGTAGGTGCAGAGCTGGCCTATGCTGAAACAAAGCACTAACAAAAATCCAAGCCCCGGAGTGCCCCACCAACCACACCAACTCAACTCCTAGAAAAATAGTGTCAAACAGTGTCAAAGAACAGATGCCAAACATATACAGTGATGGTTTTTGGAACGTCATTGCAAACCTAGACAGATAATTTGCGAAAGAATACCATTTTAAATTGTGTGTTCTTGGTAGAAAACCAGATGTAGGCAGCATTATATGAATTTTCTAAATTTATGGGAGTCTAAAAATTTGCTTATGAAGTTACCTCCTGAAAATTGGTTTTTAACCTAGACTTGATGATCTTTCACTTTCTTCAGAAATTAGTCATTTTTTCCTAGAAGAATTGAGGGGGCAAAGGCAGATATCCTGAGACTGGATCCAGCCTTTTGCCCTTCCTAGCATACTGAGACCTGATATTTTGGACTTTACTTTTACTCCAGACATTGCAGTTAAGGAGACTTTTGAATTGCTGGTCCTGTCTGCTGTCTTTCTTCAGAAACTGAAGAAAAAGATTTCGAAGCATGGTTAAAAGATGTGGTAGGGCCAACAACAGCCCCATGATCCCTGCTTCCTTCATGCCTTTATATAAGTTTCTCCCCTTGAGTGTGGACTGAACCTAGTGACTCACTAGTGAATAAAATATGGCGAGAGCCACGTGATGTCATTTTCGAAGGTAGGTTATGAAAAGACTATGGCCTCTGTCTTGGGAAGCCTCTCTTTTTCTAACTTGCTGTGACGGAATCCAGTTGCCATGTTGTGAACTGCTCTCTGCTGAGACCTACATGGTGAGGAGCTGACGGCTCCAGTCAGCATCCAGGGGAGACCAAGGCCTGCCAAGAGACATGTGAGAAAAGCTGGAAGCAGAGTCTCCCTCAGTTGAGCCATGAGGTGACTGCAGCCTTGGCTGACAATTGATTTCAGCTTAAAAACAGTCACTGAGCTGGAGGCACCCAGCTAAGCTACACCTGGTTTCCAGCCCATGGAAACTGTGAGGTAAATACATGCTGTTTCAAGTGGCTAAATTTGGGGGTAAGTTGTCATGCAGCAATAGATAACTAATACCACTATCATGAATGTAAATCCTCAAAGGCTGAGAAGTGCTACAGACTAGATTACAATACAGTTGACCCTTCAACAACGTGGGAGTGAGTGGTGTTGAACCTCCACGCAGTTGAAAATTCACATATAATTTATAGTTAACCTTCTGTCCTCTGTACACATGGATCCTCCATAAACATGGTTTCACATCTGCAGATTCAAGCAACTGCAGATCATATAAGACTGTAGTATTTACTATTAAAAAAAAATTCTCATGTAAGTGAACCCATGCAACTCAGACCTGTGTTGTTCAAGAGTCAGCTGTACACAGAATTCAAATTTCAGTGTTAGTTATGGACTCAGGTCTACCCACTAGGACTTCTAGTTTATTGGCAAGTTTTCTCTCCACCCTGGAGGATGTACCCTACAAAGTAGCAAATAGAGATTCAGGTCAAGCAGCCAAGGGGAGGTGTCTTGTGTTTGGTTCCTACTGAACTTCTATAGCGAGCTCTCCACCAGGACTGTGGATCATGCTTACAGAATCAGAGAATCATAGTTCAAGTCCAGGTCCAGGTGATTTATAACCAGTGGTGTAGGGTAGCTGGCTACAACTGGCCTTGGAGGACCTATGGTGCACATTTCTTCCCACTCCCACATCAGTGTCATGAAGTGGATAGTTGGAGATTGGGTATGGTGGCAGTATTTATACCAAGAAAATTTTAAAATGCTACAAATCAAGGTTTTCTCCAAAAAGTCAACTATTAAACATTTACCAGCAAACCACTGTTTGTAAACAAGAGCCGCTAATCCTCACAGACCCAAGGAGCCACCTGAATTCCATTTCTAGTGAAGTTAATCAAGGCTGAGGTAGAGAAGAAGGTGATCACAGCTGCCCTCAGGGAGGAAGACAAAATAGGAAGTTGAGCTGGGACTGGAAACATCACTGCAGACTTGGGAAGCCTAAATTGATGCAAGATGCCTCAGTCTCTTGAATTTGGATTCGTATAAGCAAGATCCTAGTAGCTACTGTTATCGCCATTTAGAAGATACGGATACTAAGAAGTAGAGGTATTAAGTAGTGTTCCAGGGCCACAGAATTAGTACGGGCAGAGCCTACACCTGAAGCCGGGTCTGTGTGGCACAGCAGCAATATTAACAAGATGCTCTACCTGCCCTCACTCTGCTTTGTCTTCTGGCCCTCTGGCATTTTAAATCACAATAAAAACTGTAGGATCAATGGAAAATGAGAAGTGGTTACAATGAATGACTCATTATGGAAACCTGGAACATGTCTGGGGACAATACCAAAATTAAAGAATTCCATTCAAGATGTTTTATAAGAACAGAGCATAAAGCCCACTGTACAGAAACGGTTTTGCACGATGAGCCAACACAGCATGTCCAATGGCTTTAGTTTTCCATGTTCTCAAAATGAGAATGTGGCAATGTGTGGAACTCTCTCTGAAGTCATCAGAATCTGGACCACATTTTCTAAGGTTCATAGTTCCATCATTTGGAGTCCCCACTAGTGAATTTCATGAGCTACACAAACATAAAACTAATTTTTTAAAATTCAAAGTTCAGAAAAAAATTCAAAGCCATATAACAGACAAACATTAAGTACAACCTGAAAGTCATACTAGCTTGAAGGCAAAACAAAATGAAATCAGATAGTATTTGGCCTTTTTGGTTGCATTAGAACTATAAATTAAGCAGAATTCTCTAATCCCAACCTTAATGACAAGAGAAACATGCATATATATGAACATGAATCAAGATTTCCATGGACAGCTACTGAGAAAGTGTGCTGCCTGGGGGACTTGAAGAGATAAAAGCTAAAGGTAGCATATCTAGGTGCTATATTTGTACAGAAAACACTAGAGATACCATAAGCAGTTTTTCTGATACTACAACATTTTTAAAAGGAGATTATAGAAAAAAGAGTATTTGCTAAAACAAAGAAAATCAGATATCATAGGAAGATACAAAAAACAAAATTAAAAAATTAATCCAATCAGATAAAACATAGCAGAATGCTTTGCTTTCCATTGGGCCACCACTGGCCCCAATAAGAGGCCAGAAAATTACTTAGTCTGTGTGCAAGCCCATTCCAGGAACTAGATGATCCATACAACTTTAATATCCTTTCGCGGGAGCATTCTTGGCTGAACACCTCATTAGGTTTTTACTCCTTGCTAGATTCTGCCCTATAGCACAGGCTTAGATGCTTGTGAAGCAAAGTGTCAAAAGCTTACATCATGGGGGTCTTTTGAGCACATTGATGTAGGGATTTTATACAGTTAGAGAGCACATATTAAAAGATACTATACCTTTGTCAGACATCATTTAAAACAATAGCATCTTATAATGGTTACTTCTAGAAGGAGTAGTGATTACAAAAGGCACAAAAGGGCTTCAGGGGGTACTGCTATGTTGCTTTTTGATCTAGGTGGCTTACATGGGTATTTTCCAACTTGTGAGACTACATCAAGCTATATACTTATGATTTGTGCACTTTTCTGTATGCACATCGTACTTCAATAAACATGTCACTAAAAGCAAACAAATGACAGCTACTTGAAATCACTATCCTACCCATTTTGGGAAGACTGATATTCAAATATTTATGAAGCACTAAATAAGATCAGGGGACTATTCCAGGTGCTATGTGACAGGGCTTCTCTTCCTCCAGGAGCTTTCTATTCAATAAAAGAGAAATAACCCACCATTAATCCATGCAGTGTCAATAAATAACATGGAATAATAAGCAACAAGTTTTATAGAAGTGATGTAGATGCAGCATCTGGGTTATAGAAGTTGGAAGAAGGAAAGATCACTTTTGGTGGTGAAAACCATGTTATGAAATATTCTATTGCCTCCCTCCCCACCCAGTGTCCTGAAACAAATTACATGTTGATGGGCATTAACTAGATCAATGGAGGCTGATAGGGAAACAGCAAAGGTTTTAGGACAAAGACAGAGTAGACTAGTTCTATTTCCAGTCCCAATATTTACAGATTGTGTAAGACCATGGGTGAGTTATTCAGAATAATCTATTATTGGTTTTGTTTTCCTAGCCCTTCTCTCCTCTTCAAATTGAAATCATTATGGAGAAGTGGGTGGACCCTTTCTTTCCTGACTCAAACCTGAGGCTATAGTGGAAGCAACCAGTCTTAGTGTCCAATCCCCTGCCACTTTCATTTGGCCCAAGAATGGGCACATGGCTCAGCTACTCAGAGTTATCACCTATGTCTCTTGGGAGGCAAAACTCTGAGATAAAGAGCAGCCATGAGCCATGTTCCCCCATATGCAAATGCCAGTGTGAAAGAATGAAGTTGATATGCAGAAAGATGCAGGGGGAGTAAAGAGCCAGCAGGAGAATGGGGCCCAGCAACACTACTCTCCCTTGTTCCAGAAAACTCTGGGACTCACCGTTGTCCCTGCCCTTTACATAGTTTGGGGTATTTATGCCAATTAATTTCCAATTTTGCCTACACTAGTTCAACTGGGTTTTGGTCATCTGCAATCAAAAGAGCCATGACTAAAACATTCCCCTCACTGAAATCTGTTTTCTGACTGCAAAACTGAGAATACAAATATATAATGCAGAAGATTGTAATAAAGGTGTAATACTTTACTATGTGTAAAGACAATTGTTCAATATTAATTCTTTATCAGTGTCCCATCAATGTGAGAATTTACATCACCCATTCAAGGATTCTCCAAACTAGGATCGATCTACATTGCTTCTGACTTTGTACAGCAACTGGATAATCCATAAACCACACTCCTAGCATCCAATAAAGGCAAAGGGTAGACTGATCTCACATATTTCCTATGACCCTCCTTTCTTTTTCCCTAATCGGCTCTCATTCCAAACCCATTCTCCTCTGGTTCACCAGATTGTTCCCTGTTCCAAATCTGACACGACCTCTGATCTGTTATAGGATTTCATGCTTGTTCTCCACAGCATTTTACTTTCCAATATCCCAAAGAATTTTTTTACTTGATCCACCTCAAACGCCACCCCTCTTCCCAGAGGCAAATTAAGCATATAGTACTTAATTTGGCCCCTTGAATTTCAACCCCTGGCAAAAGCTATGTGGTGAACACATCTCCTGGTTGAGTTACTAAGCCAGTTTTCACCCTTTTCCAAGGGAAGAGTACCAACAGCCTCAGATGACCTCCAAAATACCACAAGATTTAACAATTATAGCAAAAATTCATTGAGCACTTATGTGACAGGTTCTATGCTAAAGCTTCATGTGTTTTTTTTTTTTTTAATGCTGAATCCTCCCCCACCAGGAGGAGACATTTTTAAAATTAATTAATTAATTAACTTATTTATTTAATTTATTTATTTTTGTCTGTGTTGGGTCTTCGTTGCTGCACGTGGGCTTTCTCTAGGCGCGGCGAGTGGGGGCTACTCTTTGTTGCGGTGCGCAGGCTTCTCATTGCAGTGGCTTCTCTTGTTGCGGAGCACGGGCTCTAGGCACGCCAGGCTTTGGTAGTCGCGGCACACGGGCTCAGTAGTTGTGGCACACGGGCTTAGTTGCTCCATGGCATGTGGGATCTTCCTGGACCAGGGCTCGAACCCGTGTCCCCTGCATTGGCAGACAGATTCTTAACCACTGTACCACCAGGGAAGCCCTAAGCTTCATGTTTATGTTATTTCATTTAATTCTCATTGCAACATTATAATGCAGGTCATCTTATTTTCCCTAGTTACTAGACAAAAAAATTGAGACAGAGAACATTTACATAAAATTTTCAAGATTTTATAGCTAGTAAGTTATGAGATCAAATTTAAACTCATGTAGTTTTATACTAGAGATTACATTCTAAAAACTGTGAAAGGTTATGAAATAAACCATATGCCTCAGATTTCAGCTTCGTCCCATCCTCCCTTCTCATACTGAGCCAGGAGACAGTTGGGGCCCAGGCTGAACAGTTTCTCCCCTGTGGACAGAAACTCCATAATAGCAGAAATTCCATAAAAGCGGGATGATGGAGGAGGCTGGGCCCTGCCCAGATAAGAGATAAAATACCACATATCCCTCACTCTCGAAGTCAAGGAGACCTCCCCAACTACACAAGGGCAGAAAGGCTCCTTGGAGGTCAAAAAGGGAGTGGGCAGGGGCTTCCCTGGTGGCGCAGTGGTTGAGAATCTGCCTGCTAATGCAGGGGACACGGGTTCGAGCCCTGGTCTGGGAAGATCCCACATGCCGCGGAGCAACTAGGCCCGTGAGCCACAACTACTGAGCCTGCGCATCTGGAGCCTGTGCTTAGCAACAAGAGAGGCCGCGATAGTGAGAGGCCCGCGCACCGTGATGAAGAGTGGCCCCCACTTGTCACAACTAGAGAAAGCCCTCGCACAGAAACGAAGACTCAACACAGCCAAAAATAAATAAATTTAAAAAAAAAAAAAAAAAGGGAGTGGGCACCACCTCATAGTAAGTGATGCGAACTACCCATAGGCCTCTTTGCTAGACTCCAACTTGGCTAAGAGATGCGCACGCACACAGGGGAGGACCCTGAGATATACCAAACACAGACTCAGAACCAGGCAAAGCAAGACGATTGGTCAAAGGAAACCAGGAGAATTGCCCCATAAAAGTTACTCAAACTGCCACAAGGGCACAACTCTCTCTCTCTCAGCCAACCCGCGGGTCTATCCACATGTACTGTACTCTTTTTTTCCTCCTAATAAACACTTTACTTGTTTCACTACTTTCCATCTTTGTGGGAATTCTTTTCTGCAAAGCCGAAGGGCCAGGGTCTTGTCACTGACCACTGGTCTAGTGGCTAGGATTCAGTTCTCTCACCGCCATCACCCGACCTCAATCTCTGGCCAAGGAACCAAAACCCCGCTTCAAGCCACTGCAGGCCGAGGCCACCAGAGATCAATACTGCCACCAAATCCAAGTTAGAATACGAATTCTCTAAGCTGGGTCTTCTTATGGATTAAATTACCAGGAATATGGGTACACAAGTTTGCCTTTAATTTAACATAGACTCAACCTCAGAGAAAATCACTACTGTTTTTTTCACTCCTCCCACCATCAGGGATATTTCCATCCTAGGAAACACAAAAACATGTTCATGTGAGAAGAAAACTCAGGCATAAAAGCATTTAGTAGAGAGATTTACTTATGAAAAAGTTGGCAAAAGTCAGACTTTAGAAAGATTGGCTTGTCAAATAAAAAATATGACAAATGTAAAGGGAAAAAATACTGTGAAATTACCAAGGCTATACAGTTTACATTAATCTATTCTTAGTAGAAAAACAACTTTCTCACATAATTATCATATTCACAAAGGATGTTACCTATCTTTAGAAATCAACTTTGCAAAGGTCAGGGTTATAGTTATTTTGCTAAGGAGTGAGTAATTCAGAGAAACTGTTCAAAGTTTCATTTATTTTAGGGACCAGAACTAGACAGGGTAACCCTGTTATTTCAGTTTTTCTCATCCTGGGACATCATGTATGTGTTTATTCATAATGGTAGCAGGACAAAGTGTTCATTTTGCTTCCACATTGGCCATGATTGATATGGCTAGGATGGTCCTAGACAATGGTAAGGTCATCTGGATAACCTAGAGGATAATGAAAATACCTTGTCACTGACTCAGAAACCATGTCATTGATAAAGTTGTTATTACTATTAACCATGGAAGGAAATGTTATAGGGAAGGCATTTTAATGAGCTCAGACACCTCTGTTTATCCTCAATTTAAAAAAGACAACATGGTCCTGCTGAAAGAACATGGACTCAGGGAGGCTGGACCTGAGTCGTGACTCCATAAATTACCAGAGTTTGATGCTGACAAAGTCACAACATTGTGACTTTGAAATATAATGATTTCTTTTGTTGATGGAGTAGAATAAGAGAAAAATAAGAATGAAAAATAAAACCAAAACATAAAACAGAATTAATAAGTCCAAACATGTGTATTGTCAAAAGACTCAGATTGTGGAGAAGGGCAGTGCAAAATAAATAAATCAATATCTGTAAAGTGCTTATATATTGCATATATACCAAGGACTCAATCAACGCTACCTATTGTTATTAATTTTTTAGCTGTACAAAAATTTTTCAATTTTTAATTGAAAGTTGGGGCTTCTAACTTATAAGGAAGTCTCAGTGTGCATTACCTGAATTAATTAAATATAAATTTGATAGAATGTTAATCATAAGTGAAGACCTGTGCTACATTTGGTTTATTACTTTGACTTTTATCCAGTCATTAGCATGAATGATATTTGTGAGTATTCAAATAATTTCTCAAGAAAAAGACATTATATTTCCTCCATAACTTGTAGCTTTAATGAAATTTCTAATATGTGAGAAATCATTTCAATTGCCAGAAAAGCCATTCTGAGTAGCCTTATTTTAAAATCATTGTCAATGGCTAAAGACACTGTGAAGAGTTTGTATTTTACTCTTATATGTAGATCACTTTGCTTAGTAAAGAGATTTCCAAAGAAAGTTGCCTATCAGTCTAATTATTTTAAATCAAATATTATCCTCTTGACTTACATTATAATTTTAGAAACATGCAACCATTTCTAATGGGCTCATTAATTGACTATGACTACTATTCGTTAGATTTAAGATTCTCTACATAGTGATTGAGCAGTAAGCAAACATTTACCTGCCCAGAAAAAACTACATATTAAAGGAAATCTGTATACATTCATTTTAAATGTGGGTCTTCCTAAAGACAACTATCCCTTAATAATTCAAGTTTGAGTTTTCAAGTAATTTTTTTTCTTGGTAGCACACATTTATGCCCTGTTTTTGGCTTTGTTTTCCATAGCCAGGTTGGTAATCACTCACACAGCAGGGGCCCAATGTAGGGATATTTTCCCACCACACAGAAGTACAGCCACTGAAGTAAACTATTTCACATCCAAGGGAGGCTGAGAGGACTTTCAATCACACAAGCTGTTAATTTCCCAAAGGGGATTTAGTCAGGGCAGTGAAGTTCATGGATTTGGAGAAAACTTAGTGAAGCTTTAACAGTCATCAAGACCTCAACTTGGGCATCTTATTTTAAGGCTAGAAGCAAAGCCAAGAAAAGGCTGTGTCAGGGCAAATAGAGTCAATTCTATAAAGGAGGTCCTGATAGAATTGCCATTTTGTAGCCCCAGCGTATTCTTAACTTCTTTACACTTGAAATTATGGAGAAAATCCAAAAATTTTTGTTTATGTGAGTTACATCCATCAATATTTACAGTATTAGAAATTAAAACAGAGAAATATTTTAAATATTTATTAATCGATTTTAAAATACATTTATTACATTATTTTATGGCAAAAATAACATATTTTGTGAAAAATAACTATATTTTCCCAAACAAAAAGATGAAGAAGAGTAGCATCATCTTACATTTTTGCAAATCCCTTTAATGTTCAGCTTAATAAAAGACAGCTGGATTCTTACATCAGCTTCTACGTTCAGCCAAATACTATGTGCTTTTTGATTGAATTATATGAAGAAAATCAGGCCTCACCGAAATATGTGAGGAAATTGGAAAAAGAGAAGTATTTTAATAGCCTTTTCAGATATTTGTGTACTTTCTTCTTTGATGCTATGTCAGAACTGAACAAGTTGCAATAAGGAATCTGAAAAAATCTCAGTGAACTTTACATATTCTGTGACATTAAAATCCATTGGTTTTTCTTGCACTCTGAATGGATCTTTTAAACATGAATCAATTGTAAGATGAGATGGTCATTTGGAAAATACTGGTTCTCTGAGTTATGCAGACCTCCAAAATATTAACACACTTTATTAGAGAATATCAAAAAATAATATCAGTTAGTATCACCACTGATTTTATCAGAAAAAAATTTGGGAAAAGGTCAAGTTCACGTATCACATGCAAGTTCTGTAAAATTCTGATTTCCATATGAAAATTTGAGTGACAGCTCACTTCACTTACTTTTGAAAAAATATTTGCCAAACATCCAAGTCTGAATAACTAGTTTGTTTGTCAATAGATCTTTCAAGTAAAAATGGAACTCCCAATTTCCATGAAAACAGCTTTAAACTGAAAATACACAAGTGCTTTATGCATACTTCCCATTATGTCACTCTGAATATTTTTAAAGTGTACTCTAGGGTGATTTGATAAGATGAACAATTTTACTAGTTCATAATGGATATTCTTAAGTAAAACTGACATTTGTGAGTGTGCAGCAGTGAAGCATACAATGACGGCTAACTAATACAGTTTGGTGGAACTGCCTTGATTTGTACTTAGGCATCAGCAGTTTTACATATAACAGCTTCGGCACCATCAGCACAAATGTCAACACAATGCAAAAGGCAAATATAGTCTTATATTATTATAAAAATAGCTTTAACCTCACAGACTCCCTGAAAGTCTTTTGAGTACCCCAGGGGCCTGTGGACCATATTTTGAGAACTGCTGTTCTAGAGAATTCCAGTCCTATTTACTGGGACCAGTTTTAAAAAGCCTCTTTAGAAGGGCCTGATGTCTTCGGTTTCAGCTTTCTTTTCAGGATCTAACTGAGGACCAGAAAACTGGGGTTCCTAGTTGCCTGATGATATGAGGATACTCAAATATTCTCAAATTAGAGAAAAAACCAAAAACTTAGCTCATTTTTAAAAACAAAACAACTGAGTCATTTAAAACTTTTTAGCCCCATTAGTGTGCTACCAACAAATTTTACGTCAGTCCGTATAAAATTCTATAAACAGTGAAATAATTAAATGAGAACAAAAATGAAAATGACACCATAATTTAGGAAATCTTTAGTGTAATAAACCATGTATCTTGCTCTATCATTTTGAACTTGCCTAAACACGTCCACTGTTTATGCACAAAATTTTATGTAGATATACATTATCTGTTCTGAAAACCCTCTTATTTTACAGACGACAAAAACTGAAGCTCAAGGAATTTCCTTTTAAATCTGACAAACTTCGAATTTAAACATTCTGTCAGACCACCTACTTCAACCTTCCTTCTAAGTGAATTTCATCCTTCTTAGATGAACTTCCAGGCTTGCTTTCAACCCTACCAGTGACAGCTCACTGCCTCAGGAGGCATTACTGCATTTCAGACTGGCCATCATCAGCAATTCAGTTGTTTTTCTTTAGACTGAGACAAACAATTCTTAGATATACTTCATAATGTAACGCAATATTTCTCTTTCCGAAGACTATATTATCTTTTTCAGCAGTCAAAACATAACGTTAGTTTATGGTGGCCAGGTGGACTGTGAAACATAGAAGTCTTACATGAGTTGTTATCAAGTCTATTCAAGCCCATCTTTGGATTGTACTGTTGATATATTTCTCTAGTGGTTAGGTTTTGTTTTTGTTTTTTTTTAAACATCTTTATTGGAGTATAATTGCTTTACAATGGTGTGTTAGTTTCTGCTTTATAACAAACTGAATCAGTTATACATATACATATGACCCCATATCTCTTCCCTCTTGCATCTCCATCCCTCCCACCCTCCCTATCTCACCCCTCTATGTGGTCACAAAGCACCGAGCTGATCTCCCTGTGCTATGCAGCTGCTTCCCACTAGGTATCTATTTTACATTTGATAGTGTATATATGTCCATGCCACTCTCTCACTTTGTCCCTGCTTACCCATCACCCTCCCCATATCCTCAAGTCCATTCTCTAGTAGGTCTGCATCATTATTCCTGTCTTGCCCCTAGGTTCTTCATGACGTTTTTTCTTTTTTTTTTTTTTTTAGATTCCATATATATCTGTTAGCATACGGTATTTGTTTTTCTCTCTCTGACTTATTTAACTCTGCATGACAGACTGTAGGTCCATCCACCTCATTACAAATAACTCAATTTCGTTTCTTTTTATGGCTGAGTAATATTCCATTGTATATATGTGCCACATCTTCTTTATCCATTCATCCGATGATGGACACTTAGGTTGCTTCCATGTCCTGGCTATTGTAAATAGTGCTGCAGTGAACATTTTGGTACATGACTCTTTATGAATTATGGTTTTCTCAGGGTATATGCCCAGTAGTGGGATTGCAGGGTCATATGGTAGTTCTATTTCTAGTTTTTTACGGAACCTTCATACTGTTCTCCATAGTGGGTGTATCAATTTACATTCCCACCAACAGTGCAAGAGGGTTCCCTTTTCTCCACCCCTTTTCCAGCATTTATTGTTTGTAGATTTTTTGATGATGGCCATTCTGACTGGTGTGAGATGATATCTCATTGTAATTTTGATTTGCATTTCTCTAATGATTAATGATGTTGAGCATTCTTTCATGTGTTTGTTGGCAATCTGTATATCTTCTTTGGAGAAATGTCTATTTAGGTCTTCTGCCCATTTTTGGATTGGGTTGTTTGTTTTTTTGTTATTGAGCTGCATGAGCTGCTTGTAAATCTTGGAGATTAATCCTTTGTCAGTTGCGCCATTTGCAAATATTTCCTCCCATTCTGAGGGTTGTCTTTTGGTCGTGTTTATGGTTTCCTTTGCTGTGCAAAAGCTTTTAAGTTTCCTTAGGTCCCATTTGTTTATTTTTGTTTTTATTTCCATTTCTCTAGGAGCTCGGTCAAAAAGGATCTTGCTGTGATTTATGTCATAGAGTGTTCTGCCTATGTGTTCCTCTAAGAGTTTGATAGTGTCTGGCCTTACATTTAGGTCTTTAATCCATTTTGAGTTTGTGTATGGTGTTAGGGAGTGTTCTAATTTCATACTTTTACATGTAGCCGTCCAGTTTTCCCAGCACCACTTATTGAAGAGGTTGTCTTTTCTCCACTGTATATGCTTGCCTCCTTTATCAAAGATAAGGTGACCATATGTGTGTGGGTTTATCTCTGGGCTTTCTATCCTGTTCCATGATCTATGTTTCTGTTTTTGTGCCAGTATCATACTGTCTTGATTACTATAGCTTTGTAGTATAGTCTGAAGTCTGGGAGCCTGATTACTCCAGCTCCATTTTTCTTTCTCAAGATTGCTTTGGCTATTCGGGGTCTTTGGTGTTTCCATACAAATTGTGAAATTTTTTGTTCTAGTTCTGTGAAAAATGCCAGTGGTAGTTTGATAGGGATTGCATTGAATCTGTAGATTGCCCTGGGTCGTATAGTCATTTTCACAATGTTGATTCTTCCAATCCAAGGACATGGTATATCTCTCCATCTATTTGTATCATCTTTAATTTCTTTCATCAGTGTCTTATAGTTTTCTGCATACAGGTCTTTTGTCGCCCTAGGTAGGTTTGTTCCTAGATATTATATTCTTTTTGTTGCCATGGTAAATGGGAGTGTTTCCTTAATTTCTCTTTCAGATTTTTCATCATTAGTGTATAGGAATGCTAGAGATTTCTGTGCATTAATTTTGTATCCTGCTACTTTACCAAATTCATTGATTAGCTCTAGTAGTTTTCGGGTAGCATCTTTAGGGTTCTCTATATATAGTATCATGTCATCTGCAAACAGTGACAGTTTAACTTCTTCTTTTCCAATTTGGATTCCTTTTATTTCTTTTTCTTCTCTGATTGCTGTGGCTAAAACTTCCAAAACTATTTTGAATAATAGTGGTGTGAGTGGGCAACCTTTTCTTGTTCCTGATCTTAGTGGAAATGGTTTCAGTTTTTCACCATTGAGAACGATGTTGGCTGTGGGTTTGTCATATACGGCTTTTATTATGTTGAGGAAAGTTCCCTCTATGCCAACTTTCTGGAGGGTTTTTATCATAAATGGTGTTGAATTTTGTCAAAAGCTTTCTCTGTATCTATTGAGATGATCATATGGTTTTTCTCTTTTAATTTGTTAATATGGTGTTTCACACTGATTGATTTGAGTATATTGAAGAATCCTTGCATTCTTGGGATAAACCCCACTTGATCATGGTGTATGATCCTTTTAATGTGCTGTTGGATTCTGTTTGCAAGTATTCTTTTGAGGATTTCTGCATTTATGTTCATCAGTGATATTGGCTTGCAGTTTTCTTTCTTTGTGACATCTTTGTCTGGTTTTGGTATCAGGGTGATGGTGGCCTCGTAGAATGAGTTTGGGAGTGTTCCTCCCTCTGTTATATTTTGGAAGAGTTTGAGAAGGATAGGTGTTAGCTCTTCTCTAAATGTTTGATAGAATTCACCTGTGAAGCCATCTGGTCCTGGGCTTTTGTTTGTTTGAAGATTTTTAATCAGAGTTTTAATTTCAGTGCTTATGATTGGTCTGTTCATAATTTCTGTTTCTTCCTGGTTCAGTCTTGGAAGGTTGTATCTTTCTAAGAATTTGTCCATTTCTTCCAGGTTGCCCATTTTACTGGCATAGAGTTGCTTGTAGTAATCTCTCATGATCCTTTGTATTTCTGCAGTGTCAGGTGTTACTTCTCCTTTTTTATTTCTTATTCTATTGATTTGGGTCTTCTCCCTTTTTTTCTGATAAGTCTGGCTGATGGTTTATGAATTTTTTTTATCTTCTCAAAGAACCAGAGTTTAGGTTTATTGATCTTTGCTATCGTTTCCTTCATTTCTTTTTCATTTATTTCTGATCTGATCCTTATGATTTCTTTCCTTCTGCTAACTTTGGCGTTTTTTTTTTTCTTCTTTCTCTAATTGCTTTAGGTGTAAGGTTCGGTTGCTTATTTGAGATGTTTCTTGTTTCTTAAGGTAGGATTGCATCACTGTAAACTTCCCTCTTAGAATTGCTTTTGCTGCATCCCAAAGGTTTTGGGTCGTCGTGTTTTCATTGTCATTTGTTTCTAGGTATTTTTTGATTTCCTCTTTGATTTCTTCAGTGATCTCTTGGTTATTAAGTAGTGTATTGTTTAGCCTCATGTGTTTGTATTTTATACAGATTTTTTCCTGTAATTGATATCTAGTCTCATAGTGTTGTGGTCGGAAAAGATACTTGATACGATTTCAATTTTCTTAAATTTACCAAGGCTTGATTTGTGACCCAAGTATGATCTATCCTGGAGAACTTTCCATGAGCACTTGAGAAGAATGTGTGTTCTGTTGTTTTTGGATGGAATGTCCCATAAATATCAATTAAGTCCATCTTGTTTAATGTATCATTTAAAGCTTGTGTTACCTTATTTATTTTCATTTTGGGTGATCTGTCCATTGGTGAAAGTGGGGTGTTAATGTCCCCTACTATGATTGTGTTACTGTTGATTTCCCCTTTTATGGCTGTTAGGCATTTGCCTTATGTATTGAGGTGCTCCTATGTTGGGTGCATAAATATTTACAATTGTTATATCTTCTTCTGGATTGATCCCTTGATCATTATGTAGTGTCCTTCCTTGTGTCTTGTGACATTCTTTATTTTAAAGTCTATTTTATCTGATATGAGTATTGCTACTCCAGCTTTCTTTTGATTTCCATTTGCATGGAAGATCTTTTTCCATCCCCTCACTTTCAGTTTGTATGTGTCCCTAGGTCTGAAGTGGGTCTCTTGAAGACAGCATATGTATGGGTCTTGTTTTTGTATCCATTCAGCCAGTCTATGTCTTTTGGTTGGAGTATTTAATCCATTTACTTTTAAGGTAATTATCAATATGTATGTTCCTATTACCATTTTCTTAATTGTCTTGGGTCTGTTATTGTAGGTCTTTTCCTTCTCTTGTGTTTCCTGCTGAGAGAAGTTCCTACAGCATTTGTTGTAAAGCTGGTTTGGTGGTGCCAAATTCTCTTAGCTTTTGCCTGTCTGTAAAGGTTTTAATTTCTCCATCAAATCTGAATGAGATCCTTGCTGGGTAGAGTAATCTTGGTTGTAGGTTTTTCTCCTTCATCACTTTAAATATGTCCTGCCACTCCCTTCTGGCTTGCAGAGTTTCTGCTGATAGATCAGCTGTTAACCTTATGGGGATTCCCTTGTGTGTTATTTGTTGTCTTTCCCTTGCTGCTTTTAATATTTTTTCTTCATATTTAATTTTTGATAGTTTGATTAATATGTGTCTTGGCATGTTTTCCTTGGATATATCCTGTATGGGACTCCCTATGCTTCCTGGACTTGATTAACTATTTCCTTTCCCATATTAGGGAAGTTTTCAACTATAATCTCTTCAAATGTTTTCTCAGTCCCTTTCTTTTTCTCTTCTTCTTCTGGGACCACTATAATTCGAATGTTGGTGCATTTAATGTTTTCCTTGAAGTCTCTGAGAATGTCTTCAATTATTTTCATTCTTTTTCTTTATTCTGCTCTGCAGTAGTTATTTCCACTATTTTATCTTCCACGTCACTTATCCATTCTTCTGCCTCAGTTTTTCTGCTATTGATCCCTTCTGGAGAATTTTAAATTTCATTTATTGTGCTTTTCATCACTGTTTGTTTGCTCTTTAGTTCTTCTAGGTCCTTGTTAAACGTTTCTTGTATTTTCTCCATTCTGTGTCCAAGATTTTGCATAATATTTACTCTCATTATGCTGAATTCTTTTTCAGGTAGACTGCCTATTTCCTCTTCATTTGTTAGGTCTGGTGGGTTTTTGCCTTGCTCCTTCATCTGCTGTGTGTTGCTCTGTCTTCACATTTTGCCTAACTTACTGTGTTTGGGGTCTCCTCTTCACAGGTTGCCGGTTTGTAATTCCCCTTGTTTTGGGTGTCTGTCCCCAGTGGGTAAGTTTGGTTTAGTGGGTTGTGTAGGCTTCCTGGTGAAGGGGACTACTGCCTGTGTTCTGGTGGATGAGGCTGGATTTTGTTTTTCTGGTGGGCAGGTCCACGTCTGGTGGTGTGTTTTGGGGTGTCTGTGGCATTGTGATTTTAGGCAGCCTCTCTGCTAATGCATGGGGTTGTGTTCCTGTCTTGCTAGTTGTTTGGCATAGGGTGTTCAGCACTGTAGCTTGCTGTTCGTTGAGTGGAGCTGGGTCTTGGTGTTGAGATGGAGATCTCTGGGAGATTTTCACTGTTTAATATTATGTGGAGCTGGGAGGTCTCTTGTGGACCAGTGTCCTGAACTTGGCACAGCCCTGATGCCTGGCTGGAGCACCAAGAGCCTGTCATCCACACGGCTCAGAATAAAAGGGAGAAAAAAAGAAAGAAAGAAAGAAAGAAGATGATAAAATAAAACTTAATTAAAATGTTATTAAAATAAAAAATAAAAAAATAATTATTAAAAAAAATTTTTTACGTAATACATAAAAAGAAAGAAAGAAGAGAGCAACCAAACCAAAAAACAAATCCATCAATGATAACAACTGCTAAAAACTATACTAAAAAATAAAACCATGGACAGACCAAACCCTAGGACAAATGGTAAAAGCAAAGCTATACAGACAAAATCACACACAGAAGCATATATATACACACTCACAAAAAGAGAAAAAGCGAAAAAATATATATATATCGTTGCTCCCAAAGTCTACCTCCTCAATTTGGGATGATTCGTTGTCTATTCAGGTATTTCACAGGTGCAGGGTACATCAAGTTGATTGTGGAGATTTAATTGCCTGCTCCTGAGGCTGCTGGGAGAAATTTCCCTTTCTCTTCTTTGTTCGCACAGCTCCTGGTGTTCAGCTTTGTATTTGGACCTGCCTCTGCGTGTAGGTCACCTGAGGGCGTCTGTTCTTCGCTCAGACAGGATGGGGTTAAAGGAGCAGCTGATTTGGGGGCTCTGGCTCACTCAGGCGGGGGGAGTCAGGGGTATGGATGCAGGGCGAGCCTGTGGCGTCAGAGACCAGCATGACGTTGCAGCAGCCTGAGGCACTGTGTGTTCTCCTGGGGAAGCTGTCCCTGGATCACGGGACTCAGGCAGTGGCGGGCTGCACAGGCGCCCGGGAGGGGACGTGTGGAGAGTGACCTGTGCTTGCACACAGACTTCTTGGTGGCTGCAGCAGCAGCCTTAGTGTCTCACACCCATCTCTGGAGCTCCTTTACACGGCGTTCTTAATCCCGTCTCCTCGCACACCAGGAAACAAAGAGGCAAGAAAAATCTCTTGCCTCTTCTGCAGCTCCAGAATTTTTCCCAGACTCCCTCCCGGCTAGCTGTGGGACATTAGCTCCTTCAGGTTGTGTTCATGCAGCCAACCCCAGTCCTCTCCCTGGGATCCGACCTCTGAAGTCCGAGCCTCAGCTCCCAGTCCACACCCATTCCAGCGGGTGAGCAGACAGGCCTCTCGGGCTGCTGAGTGGTGGTCGGCACCGGTCCTCTGTGCGGGAATCTCTCCACCTTGCCCTCTGCACCCCTGTTGCTGCACTCTCCTCCAGGGCTCCGAAGCTTCCCCCCTCTGCCACCCGCAGTCTCCGCACACGAAGGGGCTTCCTAGTGTGTGGAAACCTTTCCTCCTTCACAGCTCCCTCCCAGTGGTACAGGTCCTGCCCTTATTCTTTGTCTCTGTTTTTCCTTTTTTCTTTTGCCCTACCCAGGTACGTGGGGAGTTTCTTGCCTTTTGGGAGGTCTGAGGTCTTCTGCCAGAGTTCAGTAGGTGTTCTGTAGGAGTTGTTCCACATATAGATGTATTTCTGATGTATTTGTGGGGAGGAAGGTGATCTCCACGTCTTACTCTTCCGCCATCTTGAAGCTCCTCATAGTGATTAGGTTTTAAAATTAAATTTCGTATGGATCACTTTGATCCATAGTCCAACTTCTCATGATCAATTTCAATTTTGATTTATTCAACAGTGATATTACTTACATGCAGTTTGTGTCATTAGCAGTTTTTGTGTAGGGGTTAATCATGTCTTCATCTAACTTTGTTTCTAACAGAAGAATAACAGAGAGGATGACAGAGGGCTATGGCATGACATTAGAGCTACTCATTTACTCAATTACATTTGTTTTATAGTGTCCGGTCTTACATTTAGGTCTTTAATCCATTTGGAGTTTATTTTTGTGTATGGTGTTAAGTAGTTTTCTAATTTCATTCTTTTTCGTGTAGCTGTCCCGTTTTCCCAGCACCACTTATTAAAGAGGCTGTCTTTTCTCTATTGTATGTACTTGCCTCCTTTGTCATAAATTAGGTGACCATATGTGTGTGGGTTTATCTCTGGGCTTACTATCCTGTTCCATTGATCTAAATTTCTGTTTTTGTACCAGTACCATACTGTCTTGATTACTGTAGCTTTGTAGTGTAGTCTGAAGTCAGGGAGCCTGATTCCTCTAGCTCCGTTTTTCTTTCTCAAGATTGCTGTGGCTTTTCGGGTTTCCATACAAACTGTAAAATTTTTGCTCTAATTCTCTGAAGAATGCCATTGGTACTTTGGTAGGGGTTGCATTGAATCTGTAGATTGCTTTGAGTAGTATAGTTATTTTCACAATATTGATTCTTCCAATCCAAGAACATGGTATATCTCTCCATCTGTTTGTGTCATCTTTGATTTCTTTCATCAGTGTCTTATAATTTTCTGAGTACAGGAGTTTTACCTCCTTAGGTAGGTTTATTCCTAGGTACTTTATTCTTTTTGTTGAGATGGTAAATGGGATTGTTTCCTTAATTTCTCTTTCTGATCTTTCATTGTTAGTATATAGGAATGCCAGAGATTTCTGTGCATTAATTTTGTATCCTACAAACTTACCAAATTCACTGATTAGTTCTAGTAGTTTTCTGGTGGCATCTTTAGGGTTTTCTATGTATAGTATCATGTTGTCTGCAAACAGTGACAGTTTTACTTCTTTTCAAATTTGTATTCTTTTTATTTCTTTTTCTTCTCTGATTTCCATGGATAGGACTTCCAAGCCATGTTGAATAAGAGTGGCGAGAGTAGAAATCCTCATCTTGTTCCTGATCTTAGTGGAAATGCTTTCAGTTTTTCACCATTGAGTATGATGTTTGCTATGGGTTTGTCATATGTGGCCTTTATTATGTTGAGGTAGGTTCCCTCTATGCCCATTTTCTGGAGAGTTTTTAATCATAAATGGGTGTTGAATTTTGTCAAAAGCTTTTTCTGCCTCTATTGAGGTGATCATATGGTTTTTATTCCTTAATATGTTAATATGGTATATCACATTGATTGATTTGCATATATTGAAGAATCCTTGTATTCCTAAGATAAATCCCACTTGATCATGGTGTATTATCCTTTTAATATGTTGTTGCATTCTGTTTGCTAGTATTTTGTTGAGGATTTTTGTATCTATGTTCATCAGTGATATTGGTCTGTAATTTTCTTTTTTTTTGTAGTATCTTTGTCTGGTTTTGCTATCAGGGTGATGGTGGCCTCATAGAATGAGTTTGGGAGTGTTCCTTCCTCTGGAATTTTTTGGAAGAGTTTTAGAAGGATTGGCGTTAGCTCTTCTCTAAATGTTAGATAGAATTAGCCTGTGAAGCCATCTGGTCCTGGACTTTTGTTTGTTGGAAGATTTTTAATTACAGTTTCAATTTCATTAGTTGTGATAGGTCTGTTTATATTTTGTAATTCTTCCTGGTTCATTTTGGAAAACTGTACCTTTCCAAGAATTTGTCCATTTCATCTTGGTTTTCCATTTTATTGGTGTCTAGTTGTTTGTAGTAGTCTCTTATAATCTTTTGTATTTCTGCATTGTCAGTTTGGGATTTCTCCTTTTTCATTTCTAATTTTATTGATTTGCAACCTCTCCCTTTTTTTCTTGTTGAGTCTGGCTAAGGGTTTATCAATTTTGTTTATCTTCTCAAAGAACCAACTTTTAGTTTTATTGATCTTTGCTATTGTTTTCTTCGTTTCTAGTTCATTTATTTCTGCTCTGATTTTTATGATTTCTTTCCTTCTACTGACTTTGGGGTTTCTTTGTTCTTCTTTCTCTAGTTGCCTTAAGTATAGGGTTAGATTGTTTATTTGACCTTTTTCTTGTTTCTTGAGGTGAGATTGAATTGCTATAAACTTCCCTCTTAGAACTGCTTTTGCTGCATCCCATAGGTTTTAGTCATTGTGTTTTCATTGTCATTTGTTTCTATGTGATTTTTATTTCTTCTTTGATTCCTTCAGTGATCTCTTGGTTATTAAGTAGTGCATTGTTTAACCTCCATGTGTTTTTAATTTTTACAGTTTTTTTCCTGTAACTGATTTCCAGTCTCATAGCATTGTGGTCAGAAAAGATGCTTGATACAATTTCAGTTTTCTTAAATTTTCCAAGGCTTGATTTGTGATGCAAGATGTGATGTATCCTGGAGAATGTTCTCTGTGCACTTGAGAAGAAAGTGTATTCTGCCACTTTTGGATGGAATGTTCTATAAATATGAATTAAATATATCTGGTCTACTGTGTCATTTAAAGCCTTGTGTTTCCTTATTTATTTTGTTTGATCTCTTCATTGGTGTAAGTGGGGTGTTAAAGTCCCCTATTATTATTGTTTTACTGTCGATTTCCCCTTTCATGGTTGTTAGCATTTGCCTTACGTATTGAGGTGCTCCCATGTTGGGTGCATAAACATTTATCATTGTTATATCTTCTTCTTGGACTGATCCCTTGATCATTATGTAGTGTCCTTCCTTATCTCTTGTAACAGTCTTTAAAGTCTATTTTATCTGATATGAGTATTGCTACTCCAGCTTTCTTCCATTTTCCATTTGCATGGAATATCTTTTTCCATCCCTTCACTTTCAGTCTGTATGTGTCCCTAGGTCTGAAGTGGGTCACTTATAGACAGCATATATATGGGTCTTGTTTTTGTATCCATTCAGCCAGTCTGTGTCTTTTGGTTGGGGCATTTAATCCACTTACACCCAAGGTTATTATTGATATGTATGCACCTATTACCATTTTCTTAATTGTTTTGGGTTTGTTTTTGTGGGTCTTTTTCTTCTCTTGTGTTTCCCGCCTAGAGAAGTTTCTTTAGCATTTGTTGTAAAGTTGGTTTGGTGGTGCTGAATTCTCGTAGCTTTTGCTTGTCTGAAAAGCTTTTGATTTTTCTGTCGAATCTGAATGAGATCCTTGCTGGGTAGAGTAATCTTGGTTGTAGGTTTTTCTCCTCCATCACTTTAAGTATATCCTGCCATTCCCTTCTGCCTTGCAGAGTTTCTGCTGAAAGATCAGCTGATAACCTTATGGAGATTCCTTTGTATGTTATTTTTTGTTTTTCCCCTGCTGCTTTTAATATTTTTTTCTTTGCATTTAATTTTTGTTAGTTTGATTAATATGTGTCTTGGTGTGTTTCTCTTAGGGTTTATTCTGTATGGGACTCTCTGTGCTTCCTGGACTTGGGTGACTATTTCCTTCCCATGTTAGGGAAGTTTTCCACTATACTCTCTTCAAATATTTTCTCAGACCCTTTCTTTTTCTTTTCTTCTTCTGGGACCCTTATAATTCAAATGTTGGTGTGTTTAGTGTTGCCCCAGAGGTCTCTGAGATTGTCTTCAATTCTTTTCATTTTTTTTTTCTTTATTCTGCTCCTCAGCAGTTATTTCCACCATTCTGTCTTCCAGCTCACTTTTCGTTCTTCTGCCTCTGTTATTGATTCCTTCTAGTGTATTTTTCATTTCAGTTATTGTATTTTTCATCTCTGTTTGTTTGTTCTTTAGTTCTTCTAGATCTTTGTTAAACATTTCTTGTATTTACTCAATCCATGCCTCCGTTCTATTTCCAAGATTCTGGATCAACTTCACTATCATCACTCTGAATTCTTTTTCAGGTAGATTGTCTATTTCCTCTTCATTTATTTGGTCTTGTAGGTTTTTACCTTGCTTGTTTATCTGTGACATATATTTTTGCTGTCTCTTTTTCTTTTCTTTTTTTTTTTTTAGATGGGTGGGATTGTGTTCCTGTCTTACTGGTTGTTTGGCCTGAGGCTTCCAGCACTGGTGTTTGTAGGCTGTTGGGTAGAGCTGGGTATTGGTGCCGAGATGAGGACCTCCAGGAGACCTCACTCCAATAAATATTCCCTGGGGTCTGAGGTTCTCTGTTAGTCCAGTGGTTCAGACTCAGAGCTCCCACCACAGAAGCTTCGGCCCAACCCACAGCTCATACACCAAGATGCCAGGAGCCGCTGTGGGGTGGCAAAAAAATAAATAAATAAAAATAAATGGAGAAGAATAACAAAGAGTAAAAAATAAAATTAGACTAGGAAATTAACAGACATATTAGAAAGAATATAAAACTTAAAATACAGATGAAACAGCAACTGGAAGGTGAAACAGAAGCACAATTGTAAAAAAGAGGAGGAAATAAAAAGGCAGAAACGGCCTTGACTGTGGGGGGCGGGGCTTAGGGGCGGTGTTTAGGCGGTGGGCGGGGCCTATGTTTAGGACCCACAGGGCTGGAAAAGGCCCTGTGGTGGGGGGTGTGGAGGGGGCTTAGGCTCAATGGAACAGAAGGGGCCAGGCATGCCTCTAGTCTCAGCAGGCTTCCCGGGCTGAGTGGGTGGGGCAAATGCCCTCTGTGCCTCTCCTGCTCCTCTGGTCCTGGAGGGCTTCCCTCCACCCCTGCCTGCCTCTCCTGCTCTCCTCTAGTCTCCTACCTATGCCCCCAGTGTCAGTGCAGCCTGAAGGGTGCGTTGGAGGGTGAGGGCCTGGCCTGGGAGTGGAAAAACACTCTTTGACATAAACCACAGAAAGATCTTTTTTGACCCACCTCCTAGAGTAATGAAAATAAAAACAAAAATAAACAAATGGGACCTAATTAACCTTAAAAGCTTTTGCACAGCAAAGGAAACCATAAACAAGACAAAAAGACAACTGTCAGAATGGGAGAAAATATTTGTAAATGAAACAATGGACAAAGGATTAATCTCCAAAGTATACAAACAGTTCATGGAGCTCAACATCAAAAAACAAACAACCCAATTAAAAAATGGACAGAAGACCTAAATAGACATTTCACCAAAGAAGACATGCAGATGGCCAAGAGGCACATGAAAAGCTGCTCAACATCACTAATTATTAGAGAAATGCAAATCAAAACTACAGTGAGGTATCACCTCACACCAGTCAGAATGGCCATTATCAAAAAATCTAGAAAAAATAAATGCTGGAGAGGATGTGGTGAAAAGGGAACCCTCCTGCACTGTTGGTGGGAATGTAAATTGATACAGCCACTATGGAGAACAGTATGGAGGTTCCTTAAAAAACTAAAAATAGAACTACCATATGATTCAGCTATCCTACTACTGGGCATATACCCTGAGAATACGGTAATTCAAAAAGAGACATGTACCACAATGTTCATTGCAGCACTATTTACAATAGCCAGGACATAGAAGCAATCTAAATGTCCATTGACAGATGAATGGATCAAGAAGATGTGGCACATATGTACAACAGAATATTACTCAGCCATAAAAAGAAACAAAATTGAGTTATTTGTAGTGAGGTGGATGGACCTAGAGTCTGTCATGCAGAGTGAAGGAAGTCAGAAAGAGAAAAACAAATACCATATGCTAATGCATATATATGGAATCTAAAAAAAAAATATGGTACTGATGAACCTAGTGGCAGGGCAGGAATAAAAACACAGACATAGAGAATGGTCTTGAGGGCACAGGGTAGAGATGGGGAAGCTGGGGTGAAGTGAGAGAAGCACTGACATATATACACTACCAAATGTAAAATAGATAGCTAGTGGGAAGCAGCAGCATAAGCAGCAGCATAGCACAGGGAGATCAGCTCGGTGCTTTGTGATGACCTAGATGGGTGGGATAGGGTGGTTGGGAGGGAAGCTGAAGAGGGAGGGGATATGAGGATATATGTATGCATATGGCTGATTCACGTTGTTGTACAACAGAAACTTTCACAGCATTGTGAAGCAATTATACTCTGATAAAGATGTATTAAAAAACAAATCACTGTTGTTAAGATTTCACAGTATTGTTCTAGGACCTTAGCTAACTACCTAAAGGAGAAGAGAAGGAAAGAGACAGAAAGTCTATTAAAGCAATAATAGCTGAAAACTTCCCAAGCATGGGGAACGAAATGGACATCCACATTCACGAGGCCCAAAATACCCCAAATAGGTTGAGCCCAAAATGGAGTACACTAAGAAACATAATTAAGTTGTCAAAAGTCAAAGACAATTATGAAAGTAGCAAGAGAAAAGTGACTCATTACATATAAGGGACTCCTCATATGACTATGGATTTCTTAACAGAAACTTTGCAGGCCAGGAGAGATTGGGATTGTATAGTCAAAATATTAAGAGAAAAAGGCTATCAACCAAGAATCCTATGCCCAACAAAACTTCTTCAGAAATAAAGGAGAAATAAAGACTTTCCTGAACAAAGAAAAGCTGAGGGAGTTCATCACCACTAGACCTGTCTTCCAAGAAATGCTAAAGGCTGATCTTCAAATGGAAATAAAAGGATGCTAATTAACATCATAAAACATGAATGTATAAAACACATTAGGAATGGTAAACATATAGGCAAACTCAGATTCTCTAATATTGAATGGTTGTATGGAAATCACTTTCAACTCTAGTTGAGAAGTTAAAAAACAAACATGTTAAAATTAACCATAACTACAATAATTTTGGTATTGGATACACAATACAAAAAAGATGTAAACTGTAACATCAATAACCTAGTATGTGAGGGAAGAGGAAGTATAAGTATAATGTTTCTGTATGCTATCAAAGTTAAGTTGTTACTACCTTAAAATAGAATGTTATATATAAATATAAGCTATATTACCTAAGCCTCATGGTAATCACAAAGGAAAAATGTGTAGTAAATATACAAAAGATTATGATAAAGGATTCAAAGCATACCACTGCAGAAGGTAATCAAATCAGAAAATAAGACAGTGAGAGAGGAAGCAAGGTAAAAAGTAAGAAAACAAATACAAAAATGACAATAGTTATGTCCTTACTTATCAATAATTACTTTAAACATAAATGGATTATGTTATCCAATAAAAAGATGTAGAATTGCTGAATGGATAAAAAGAACAAGATCCAACAATAAGCTGCCTATAAGGAACTCACTCTAGCTTTAAGGAAACTCATAGACTGAAAATGAAGGGATGAAAAAAGAGAATTCAAGCAAATAGTAATCAAAAGAAAGCAGAAATAGCTATGCTTACATCTTTAGACTTTAAGCTAAAAATGGTTGAAAGGGACAAAAAAAGGTCTTATGTAATGATACAGAGGTCAATCCATCAAGAAGAAATAACAAGTATAAATATTTATACACCCAACATTGGAGCATGTAAATATATAAAACAAATATCAAAAAAACTAAAAGGAAAAACAAACAGCAATACAATAATAGTTGGGGACTTTAATATCACACTCTCAACAATGGATAGATCATCCAGACAATCAATAAGGAAACAGTGGATTTAAACTACAGACCGAATGAACATAAAAGACATATATAGAACATTCTATCCAACATCAGCAGAATACACATTTTCCCTGAGTACACACAGAACATTTGCTAGGATAGATTATATATAAAGCAACAAAATAAGTCTAAACATATTCAAGGAGATGGAAATTATATAAAGTATCTGTTCTGAACATAATGGTAAAAAACTAGAAATAAATAACAGGAGAAGAGTCATAAAATTCACAAATACATGGATTTAAGGAAATTAAACAGTACATTCCTGAACAACCAATGGATCAAAGAAAAAAATCAATAGTAAATTTTTAAGAAATATCTTGACAAACAAAAATGAAAACACAATATACCAAAACTTATGGGATGCATCAAAAGCAGTACTAAGAGGGAAGTTTACAGTAAGAAATCAATACATCAAAAAAGAAAATCTCAAATGAACAACCTAACTTTTCACCTCATGGAACTAGAAAAAAAAAAGAACAAACTAAGCCCAAAGTTAGCAGAAGAAAGGAAATAATAAAGATTAGAGCAGAAATAAATAAAATAGAAAACAGGAAAATAATAGAAAAGATTAAAAAAACTATGAGTTGGGGCTTCCCTGGTGGTGCAGTGGTTGAGAATCTGCCTGCCAATGCAGGGGACACGGGTTCGAGCCCTGGTCTGGGAAGATCCCACATGCCGCGGAGCAACTGGGCCCGTGAGCCACAATTACTGAGCCTGCGCGTCTGAAGCCTGTGCTCCTCAACAAGAGAGGCCACGATGGTGAGAGGCCCGCGCATCGCGATGAGGAGTGGGCCCCACTTGCCACAACTAGAGAAAGCCCTCGCACAGAAACAAAGACCCAACACAGCAATAAATAAATAAATTTTTAAAAAATAAATAAAAAATAAGATAAAATAAAATGTGACTATTTAGATTAATTAAAATTAAATCAAATTAAGGTTTAATTTCTCAGTCACAGTTACCACATTTAAAAACAAAAACACACAAAAAAAACTACGAGTTGGTTCTTTGAGAAGGTTATTTTAAATGACAAATCTTTACCTAATCTAATCAAGAAAAAAAGAGAGAGGAGAAAATATTTGCAAAGTACATATCGGATAAGGGGTTAATATCCATATTATAAAAGGAATATATGTAACTCAATATCAAAAAAAGTTCATTTTAAAAATGGGTAAAGGGGTGGGATAGGGAGTGTGAGAGGGAGATACAAGAGGGAGTAGATATGGGGATATATGTATATGTATAGCTGATTCACTTTGTTATACAGCAGAAAGTAACACACCCTTGTAAAGCAATTATACTCCAATAAAGACGTTAAAAAAGAAAAAAAAGAACACTGGGCTAGGTGCCAATTTAATGAAAAAATTGATTCTGTTAATTTAAGAATTTAATAAATATATGAGTCATATATGAAATAAATAAATAAATAAAAATAAAAATTGGTAAAGGACCCGAAACAACATTATTCCAAAGAAGATTTTCAAAATGCCAAAAGGTACATGAAAAGGTGCTCAACAACATTAATCATCAGAGAGATGCAAATAAAAACCACAATGAAATATCAACTCAGACCTGTTAGAATGGCTGTCATTCAAAAGACAAGAGATAAGTGCTGGCTAAGTGTATAACAGGGAACCCTTGTGCACTGCGAGTAGGAATGTAAATTGGTAGAGCCACTACAGAAAACAATATGGGGGTTTCTCAAAATAATGAAAATAGAACTACCATATGATCCAGGAATCCCACTTCTTAGTATATATTCAGTGGAAATGAAATCACTATCTTGAAGAATTATCTGCAGCCCCATGTTCATTGCAGCATTACTTACAGTAGCCAAGACATGGAAACAACTTAAGGGTCCATCAATGGATGAGTGGATAAAGAAGATACATTTTAGGTGTGTGTGTGTGTGTGTGTACATGTGTGTGTGTGTGTGTGTATCAAATGGAATTGTATTCGGTTATAAAAAGAAGAAATCCTGCCATTTGCAACAACATGGATGAACCTTGAGAGTTTTATGCTAAGTGAAACAAGACAGAGAAAGAAACATACTGTATAAATTCACTTATATGTGGAATCTAAAAAACCAAACTCATAGAAACAGAGAGCAGATGGGTGGTTGCCAGGGCTGGGGAGTAGGGATGGGGCAGAAATGGGTGAAGGTGGTCAAAGGGTACAAACTTCCTGTTATGAGATGAATAAGTTCTGGGGATGTAAGGTACAGCATGGTGACTACACTTAAGGATACTATATTGTATACTTGAAAATGCTAAACAGTGGATGTTAAAAGTTCTCACTACACACATACAAATGTAAATACGTGAGGTGATGATATATTAACTAAATTTACTGTGCTAATCATTTCACAATATACACATATTTCAGGCTTCCCTGGTGGCGCAGTGGTTAAGAATCTGCCTGCCACTGCAGGGAACATGGGTTCAAGCCCTGGTCTGGGAAGGTCCCACATGCCGCGGAGCAACTAAGCCCGTGCGCCACAACTACTGAGCCTGCGCTCTAGAGCTCGCGAGCCACAACTACTGAAGCCTGCTCACCTAGATCTCGTGCTCTGCAACAAGAGAAGCCACTGCAATGAGAAGCCTGTGCACTGCAACAAAGAGTAGCCCCCGCTCACTGCAACTAGAGAAAGACCACATGCAGCAACAAAGACCCAACACAGCCAAAAATAAATAAGTTAAAAAAAACCAATATGCACATATTTCAAATCATTATGTTGCACATCTTAAACTTACACAATGTTTTATGTCAGTTAGCTCTCAGTGAAGCTTGGGGGGAAAAAATCTGAGAAGCCCAGCTTAACTCAAGCGTCCTTGATATTATGTATAATGGTGTCATTTTATAATGTAAAGTGAACAATAATTGCACAGAATGGGGAAACTCCCCAATTATAGCTACATTTGTTGGCATATGTTGTTTGTAATTCCACAGGCTGAGATGCATGAAGATGACATAGATGCCATTAGTAGTCATTTGAAAATCATTCCATTTTTTCCCCCAAAGTATGAATTCTGTATTTGGGATTGATGGCTGTCATTTTTCACAGTAAAACAGACACTGCTATTTTTTGGAATTTATATTACTCCACCCATAACCTACCTTCATAATGTATTCCCTTTTCATCCTTTGTGCACTAGCATCTCTGTAATTGAGCCCTGAATTTGAATAAATGGTTTTCCCCCTGATGAATATCATTCACATATGTATTCATTTACTCATGACTCCATTCCTTCATCGAGTGCTTACTATATGCTTGTTTCTAGGGACTCCAAGAATAATGCAGAAAGCCACTGAAGATTAAATTTGTTTTTAAGAAAAGGGAGAGCCAACATTTTTTTCAAGTACTTAAATAAAAGACTGAAAGAAAAACTATACCAAGATGTTACTAGTAGTTATCTCAAGTAGTAGTATTTTTATTAACTCTTCTGTTCTATCCAGATTTCTCCAAAACATGCTTAATTTTATAATCAGTAAAACATAATGAATTACAATTTTTCTAGTTTAAAAAGAATATCAATTTTTCAATTAAGTGATATATTAAATAGTATGATGAGATGAAAGTCATATATATGGGTAAATGTATCTCTACAGTACCTAGTACAGTAGGCTGGAAAACTGGTCATACAACAGTTCAATAAGTTTATTGATCATCCAGAAAATTAGGTATGTTTTATCTCTTTCATATTAACAACATAATATACTTTTGTTTTCTCCCTGTAGTTTATGATGACCATATGTCCAATATTGTTCTCTTTTCATCTCTACTAAGAATACATGATTCCATATTCCCATATAGGAACCACTTTTCAAATCATGTGATTTGATTTGGGCTTCAAAGAATATGTCCCTCCAGGGGATTAATTTGCAGTGCTTTCGCAGGAACCTGATTGCAGATCCCAGGGAGAGAGGTGGGAGATGGAAAAGAAAGGCAGATGAAGAAGTATATGTCACTTCCACCAAGTTCTTGAGTCTTAATTTCAGATTCCACTGAGGAGTGAAAACTGACAGTGCATCTCTGAGTAGGATTATGAAGAGATGCTAGAGCATTCTCCCCAGAGACCAGAGTCAACGGGCTATCAGGATGATTAACAACATGGTGATATGTGAGATCATGTGATCTTTATTTCTAGTTTCACAGGCAAAACTGAGAAAGACTTGAAGATGCCACCAGAGGAATCAGTAAGTATCAGGCTCTAAACTATACTCTTTTTCTACCATCTTATTTTTCACCTACTATCTCTTTGGCTGCATTTTGTTGGATTAATAAATGTTTGGATACTTCCTTTTTTCCCCCTCTTCTGGAGAAAAATAGAGGTTACTCTTAAATTGTTTAACATACTTATTTGGGTCTTCATTTTTCTAAATTTGAAGCTATTCAAGATTTCTTTCTTCCTCCTGAAAATGACATTGACCTTAACACCCTTTAACTTTCCACAGAACAATGTGCCCACATTGTCATTGCTACCTAGAATATAACTCTTTTCCTTTTTATTCACATACAATATTTGTTCTGCATTATTTTTACATCCAATAGTTAATGAAAACTATAAAAAATTCACACTAAATTTCTGTGCACAAATATTTAATATCTTGTATCTCATTCCCCTCAGGGTTTAATTTTCATCTTCCTGGAGAAAACTAATTAATATTTCTTACAGTAAAAGGCTATGGCTGGAAAACACTCATAGTCACTGTATGCCTGAAATGTTTTTTTTACCCTCTTCTCCCTCTTTCATGATAATCTAGCTGGATATAAAAATATGTCATCAGTTATTTTCCCTCACTACTTTGAAGATATTCCATTCTTGTTTTTGGCAACTCCCATTAATGATATGAAGTTGGCTGTCTCATTATTTGATATTCTAGATAGTCTTTTCTCTATGGCACTTTTAAGAATATATTTTCTACTCTTGATATTCTGCCATTTCACTACCAAGTATCAGGTGTGGGGTTTTTATTTTAGCCAGTATTCAGTGTGCCCTTCCATTCTCAATACTCATATCTGGGGCTTCCCTGGTGGCGCAGTGGTTAAGAATCTGCCTGACAATGCAGGGGACATGGGTTCAAGCCCTGGTCCGGGAAGATCCCACATGCTGCAGAGCAACTAAGCCCGTGCAGCACAACTACTGAACCTGCGCTCTAGAGCCTGCGAGCCACAACTACGGAGCCCGCATGCCACAACTACTGAAGCCTGTGTGCCTAGAGCCCGTGCTCTGCAACAAGAGAAGCCACCACAATAAGAAGCCCAGGCACCACAAGGAAGAGTAGCCCCCGCTCACAACAACTAGAGAAAGCCCGCGCGCAGCAACGAAGACCCAATGCAGCTAAAAATAAATAAATTAAATAAATAAATTTTAAAAAAACCTCATATCTGTCTTTCATTCTGCCCTTAGTGTTTCAAATCTTATTTCCTCACCTCAACCTTCTCTTCATTCTCTTCCTCCAGAAATATTAGTAGGCATATATTGAAAGTTCTCAATTTATTCTCCATAGCTCTCAAGGTGTAAGATTCAGAGCTCTGGGAATTCCCTGGCGGTCCAGTGGTTCGGCATGGCACGGCCAAAAGAAAAAAAGATTCAGAGGTCTCAGGGAGATCAGAATGAGGCTCGCCTCATCCTCACGTCAGGTGGGTCATCACCTGAAACTACACCCTTGTTCACCTTCCCCCCGCCCTGCCCCGTTCCCCCCACTCTCTTTCTCCTGGGAACACTTTCTAATAAAATCACCTGCACACGGTCCTCACCCCGGTGTCTGCTTCTGTGGACTTAACCTAAGATATACTATGTGTCACACTTGGGGCTGGATGCTAAGAATATTTGTAGCAGTGAGCAAATGAGACACAGACACTGCCACTTGGAGCTCATGGTCTAATGAAGAAGATGGGACATTGAACTGAGTTAATGTAGAAGCACAAACAGTGCCTTGGGAAAAGGAGAACATAATGTTTTAGGGTGGCAGTTGTCAGAGGTGGCTTGCCAAATGAAATGGCATTGAAACTGAGACCAAAAGCTAAACAGGAGTTATGCATGCAAAGGGCAATGTGGAAAATGCAAAGGGAACGTCAAGGGCAAAGGCCAGATGAGAGACAGTGAACAGCTGGATCATTTAGTGAAGAAGTCTATACGGAGCCTGTGTATTGCCATATTGTCCATAAATCCCAGAAAGATCTATAGGCAGGACTTAATTTAATGAGACTTTCTGGGATGGTCATTCTTGCATTGAACAAACATATTTGTGTACTTCTGTTTCAGTGCTTCGTATAGTTTACAATAGAACAAGAGAGCCCTGGCAAGAACTACCTTATCAAGTACCTATGGGGAGCAACAAATCAAGACTGTTAAAAGTTCAAAATCACAAAGGATGGCTTTGAGCTACAGTGGTCTAGCTTAGGGCTCAGTTATTCAGCTCAAGACAGGAAGGGTGTTAGCTGGTAGAGAGGTGAAGACTAACATTCCAGTTGGTAAGATGCAGAAGAGGGAACTACACATCCTCAAAGGTGTGGAAGAACAGATCCCAATAAAACTTCATCACCTCCCTACAGGCATGGTCCCTGGCTCATCTAGGCAGCTAATCACGCTTTCCTCTATACAAACACTAATGTACACACTTTTCTGCAATCTCTTTCCTTAACTCTTTGACTTCTTCAATAGATTATGAGCTCTTCACAAAGGAAGTGGTACTTATGTTTAACATGCCCAATGATTAGCATATAGCACGTGTTCAAAAATGTCTATTGGATGGAGGAATTAAAGAATAAATGAAAGATTATTCCTTTTAGCTTCTGTTCTTTTCAATATGAGCAGGATAGCTTATATCCAAAATCTGTAATGTGTGTTTTACACATGCACACCTCAGTTCAGACTAGTCATATCTCAAGTGCTCAATAGCTATACGTAGCTAATCAATACTCCACTGGACTATGCAGTTCTATACACTACCTCAAAATATGAAGCTAACATTTTTCCAATACCAGATTCTTTCCAATACGAGACTCCTGAGAAACAAGAGAGTCTCAGACACATTATTTAGATCAGGATTTCTCAACAGTGACGCATTGACATTTTGGCTAGATACGTCTTTGTTTTGGGGGGGGGCTTTCCTGTGCCTTGTGGGATGTTTGGCAGCATCTTTGGCCTCTACTCACTAACAACCCTCTCCTCAACTGTGACATCAAAAATATCTCTTGGCATTGTCTAATGTCACCTAGGGGGTAAAAATGCCTCATTTGAAAACCACTGAATTAGATTATCCTTTTCAGCTCTGGGAACCAGGAGTCTGGGGGCTCCGGCAATCTAGCAGAAAGGTAGGTCTCAAGAAGACGCACATCCATGAGAACTATCATCCCACAGAGGAAACCCTGCACCACAAAGGGCTCGTTCTGGAATCTCTGGTTGCTGAGGCTTTGCTGATCTGCCAAGAGCACCCACACCTTCCCACCTCTGGCCATGGCAGGACATGGCATTTGGTTTGACTGGTGTTTGTTCAGAAAGTACACCAGAGAGAGATTTTCCTGGCATTTTCTGTCACATTTCATATGGCAGTCCAACATTTCCTGCTTGTAAGCAATAGGGATTGATTCTGGGTAAATAGAAAAATAATTTACTGGGAGGTTAACAGGAAGGTTACCTAATAACCTTCTAAAATGCTTTGAGACATGATCTGCATCCATACTATAAGTTCATTAAGAAGCTGAATATTATTAACCTTTTAAGTTAAAGACTGGGAGTTAAAACCTCCCTTAATAACATGTCACAACTAGATACATCAACATGATTTATCACTACTATATCAATAATTCTAGTTCTATTTATTGTATCTCAACTGAAAAATTTCAAAATATACTTATCCTTCAGTTCTAAAACTAAAATCAACTAAAACACCAAAACACTCTGCCCCTTGAGAAACAAAATGAATAAAAATTTATTTGCCTCTTTCATCACCCCAACAATAATAAGATTACCTATTGTCATTTTAGTCATTATACTTCCAAGCTTTCTATTGCCCACACACAACCAAATGATTTATAACTGCACAATCTCTATTCAACAGTGATGAGTTCAACTCACATCAAAACAGATAATGGCTATCCACAACTATAAAGGACAAACTTGAACACTAAATCTCATGTCAGTAATCTTATTTATTGGCTCAGCAAACTTGCTAGGTCTCTTACCACACTCATTTATGCCCACGAAACAACTTTCAAGAAATTTAGTTATAGCAATTCCTTTATGAGCAGGAGTTGTGATCACCGGCTTCCACCATAAAACAAAAGCATCTCTGGCCCACTCTACCACAAGGAATACCAATTCCCCTTATCCCCATGCCAGTAATTATTGAAACTATTAGCTTACTTATTCAATCAATAGTCCTGGACATATGGCTAACAGCTAATATTACAGATGGTCACCTATTAATCCACCTAATCAGAGGAGCAACCCTAGCCCTAATAAGCATTAGTATTACCACAGCCCTCGTTGCATTTATTATTCTTATTCTACTCACCATTCTTAAAGTTGCAGTAGTCCTTATTCAAGCTTTCATGTTCACCTTATTAATAAGTCACTTCTCACACAACACACAATGACCCAAAAAACCCATGCATATCATGTAATAGTAAATCCCAGCCCCAGCAGGAAGACTGAAAAAGCAGACTCAGAAAACGGTTAAGAACCAAGGGACGGGACTTCCCTGGTGGCGCAGTGGTTGAGAATCTGCCTGCCAATGCAGGGGACACGGGTTCGAGCCCTGGTCTGGGAAGATCCCACATGCCGCGGAGCAACTAAGCCCGTGTGCCACAACTACTGAGCCTGCGCATCTGGAGCCTGTGCCCCGCAACAAGAGAGGCCCCCACAGTGAAAGGCCCGCGCACCGCGATGAAGAGTGGCCCCCGCTTGCCTCAACTAGAGAAAGCCCTCGCACATAAACGAAGACCCAACACAACCATAAATAAATAAATAAATAAATTGGAATTCACTGTTTAAAAAAAAAAAAAAAAAAAGAAAGAACCAAGGGACACTCCTCTCAGTCCAATACTTTATTACACGAAGAGTCTGATTAGGATGCTGTTATTGAGGCCACAACCACGGGATACTCTTGCTGCCCCCGGATACTTGACCCCAATGCTGTCAATATGAATATTTTCCAATTTCACTGTGACTTTGCATCAGTCTCCCACTGCAATCTCTAATAGGTTTTATCCACACTTGGTAGCCCTTACATACAGAATGTAGGAAACGTTGAATGTGGTCAGATAGCCCTGATCCATCCTCACACCACACTTGATCCATTTTCACTGCCTCTGTGAGCCTCTTTCCTGGAGGTTTGCACTCCAAGCTTCTATAATTGCTTCCTTCTCAAAATCCACATCAGATATGCAGTGATTCTGGGTCCTTAGAAGCTCTCAACCAGTGGCAGCTAACTATAACTAACCCTATCAGTGGGGAGGAATTCAATTGGTTTCACCAGAGCCACTGCACTTTCTTTCTTTGACCCTCTCCCTTTTCCTTTTCCTCTCAGGGTTGCTTCTTATGGCCCTTGGGAGTATCCCTACCCCACCAGAAAGATTTCTCTCTCTCTGGGTCCTATTGGCCTGTGCCTACTTGCTAAGTTGTTCCCTGCAGTTACTAAATGATAACAAACCAGGATCGTGGCTAAGGTGATTCATTATGATGACATTGCAGTGCTATAGTTCATTCATCCATTTATTCACTCAACAAATATTTATTCAGTGCTCACCATGTGTTAAGTTCACTGCCAAACACTGCAGATGCAAAGTAACAAAAACTAGCCCCTGTATCTGGGGAGCATACAGTCTAGTAAGAGAGACAGACATTAATCAAGTGATCATGGAAAGAAATATTGAATCACAACCTGGACAAATCTATGAAGGAGAGCTTATATCATGTGAAGTCCTATATTTGGAAGGTTATTGTCATGCTCTAGTAGACAGGAAGTCAGTGAAGGTTTCTCTGAGGGAGCGACCCTTAGGGAGAGCTGAGGGCTGAGCAGTAGGGAAGTAGTAAGACAATAAGAAGGAGCATTCCAGGAAAAGAAAAAAAAAAAAAAAGACAGCAGTGGCAGGAAGAAAAGGGGGATGTGGGGAATTCAAGGGAATAAAAAAGGCCAGCAGGGCTGAGGCAGAAGGAGTGACGGACAGCATATGTGTTTACCTCCCGAATCTCCAGCTTTGCTAAGTCAAATGTAAGGCAAGGCAAGAGTTTTGTGTGTGTGTGTGTGCGTGCGTGTGTGTGCGTGCGTGCACTTTTTTTTTTGAAGTATAGTTGATTTACAATGTTGTATTAGTTTCAGGTATACAGTAAACAGTTCCGTTTTATAAATATAATATAACATAATATATATTCTTTTTCAGATTCTTTGCCATTATAGGTCATTGTAAGATATTGAATATAGTTTCCTGTGCCATACAGTAGGACCTTGTTGTTTTTCTACTTTATATATAGTAGTGTGTATCTGTTAATCCCCAACTCCTAATTTATCCCTCCCCCCTATCCCCTTTGGTAACCAAGTTTGTTTTCTATGTCTGTGAGTCTATTTGTTTTGTAAATAAGTTCATTTGTATCATTGTTTTAGATTCCACATATAAGTGATGTCATATGATATTTGTCTTTCTCTGTCTGACTTATTTCGCTTAGTATGATAATCTCTAGATCCATACATGTTGCTGCAAATGGCATTTTTCATTCTTTTTTATGGCTGAGTAATATTCCATTGTGTGTGTGTGTGTGTGTGTGTGTGTGTGTGTGTATACACACATACCACATCTTCTTTATCCATTCATCTGTCAGTGGACATTTAGGTTGCTTTCATGTCTTGACTATTGTAAATAGTGCTGCTATGAACATTGGGCTGCATGTATCTTTTCAAGGCAAGAGTTTTGATTAACCAAGGAAAGAAGTCGTTTGGCTGGTTACAAGGAAAGCATTGAGGCCAACTTGAGGCAGTGATCAGATGAAAGACCCTCTTGCAAACTCAATCATGATTTAAACAAGACGTCCCCTAGATGACCAAGAACTAGTTCCTTTTGTAATTTACAAAACAGCAAAAGACCTTGGTACCTCCTGCAAACACACTTTCTTCCAAGTTCAGTTGCTATGACTAGCTGATTTGCACCTACCTCACCAGAGAAAGGGGACTCTGGGACCTTTTAATTATAGTCGGCACTGCCAGCCATACATCTGAGTCCAAGCATAAATATGATGCCAGAATGATGGGTGTCTAATTGCAAATGAAGAACATTTGCTTCTAAAACATTCTAAATTTTTGAGACAGCCTGAAGAGAAACTAAGTAAGCCTTTCCCTTGAACGCCTGTGGCTGGTCCATGCAACCCGGTCCAGAATAATTCAAAGCAAAGTAGGTTGTGTCAGGTAGGGCAGCTTCCTCACTGCTGAGAATCTGAAAGCAAGGCTGAAAGCAAGCAAGGCATAGCCAGCTTTCTTTCCTTATTTACACATCCTCATCCCTACTGTCTTCTCCGGCTGGGCTGGTGGGATGTTACAGCCAGACTCATCTCCCCCAAAGTTTCTTCTGACCCAAGAAGAGTGGACTCCATGGAAACTAAAATAAGCAGCTGTTTGACTCTCATTTGCAGCAGGAAATTCCACCTTGATGAAACTAGCTTATTTCCTAAGATTAAAAAGAGAGAGAATAAGAAGAGGCAAGCTGTCACCGGACTCTCCTGAGGCTGAAGGTCAGTGACTTTTTTAATGGCCTTACCTTGGTGCTTTGAGAAAGATTTCTGTATTTGGAAGCACCTGCCACTCATTCTCCAACCTGGATCCACACCTTGGAAAGAGGAAAATCCTGAAAGCATCCGACAATGAAACAGTTGGAAAATTAAGGTTAATGTGTCCCATCTCTTGCTGTCTCAATTTTGTGGATTTGAAAGCCCCACTGAGGGGAAGAGACAATCAAAGGCAGAGTTAGAAATAGTGAGCAGAGTAAAAAGTGAGAAAGAAAAGTGAAAGACGGAGATGGAAGCAATTCAGAAGGTGATGAGGAGATGCTGTGAGAGGAGGAGTGAGGAAAGATAGAAAGATGAAGGCAGAAAGAAAGAGACTGAGAAAGACTCAGAGGCAAACAGGGTCAAAGAGAGGCAAAAACAGAGAGGGGTTGAGAGGGGAAAAAACATGTAGAAGTAGAAAGAAAAAAGACACCTGTAGTTAGAATATGAGAGAAAGAATATTCCTTCAACAAGAATCTATTGAGCAGCTTCTCTGTGAGGGTTCTGTGTTGGCAGGTCCTGGGACTGAAGATAAATCAATTACGTAAGCCACTGCAGTGAAGAGCAGTCATGGGCAAAGTCGAGTGCTCTCTGAGAAGAGGAACACAGTAGGAATACCCAGCTAGTATCAGTGGTCTGGCACCCTTTGGGGAAAGATACAGACCTTTCCTCTTAATAAATGTGCAAAAAAAGTAGTTTAGAGATTATAAACAATGGGCTCATAAAGCTGAATTGTATCTGATTTTCAGCCTTCTTACATATTCTCCTTTGAACTCATACTTCTCCTTATCAGAGTTACCACTAGCCCAGACAGTATGTAAAAAACAAGCAAAAAACAATTTTTTCAAGGCAATTTACTTCCATCTATTGGAAAGTTGTCATAATGTGCTGGCTTTCTAAGAACAAAATACTTTACTGTTATCTGCTGAAAAACTATCTGAATAAACATATATATCCTTCATATGGACCATGTCAATGGGGACTCATGGTATGTGTTTTCTTGGGCAGTGCCCAGTCTATACAACCGTACTCAACAGCCCTACCTTGAATGCTGATATACACCTCTTCCTTAGGCCAGGGCCCCAGGGTTAAAATAATGGAAACATTTCTGCATCATTTGTGTTCTGGGCTTCTAAACTAGAAGTCTACAGGTTGGTGTGCACCAGATCTATGCTTGCTTTTATCTGAAATTTTGAGAAATCAGGGTAGTTAAGATAAGAATCCAAATTCTCAGCTTCTCTTGAAAAATTATTTCTGATAATAAGCTTTGTTCCCTCATTGCAATAACCTTCAGGAGCAGGGTAGCCCTGTCCCTTGAGCCAAGGCATACCCTCTGAGGACAATTTTCCTCCCATTCTCCACTATTCCTTGTCAACCTCTGGAACACTGTGGCCAAAGAGTCAGTGTCATTGATCATAATGTTTCCACTGTTGTCTTGTTTATATTTGATCAGCTTCTCGTATTTATATATCCTGCCTGGCAACTGAATTTGAAAACTTTGATCTAAAGCTGTGTTGTCAACTGGACAGCTACGTGTAAAAGAATGAAAGTAGAACACTCCCTAACACCATACACAAAAATAAATTCAAAATGGATTAAAGATCTAAATGTAAGGCCAGACACTAAAACTCTTAGAGGAAAACATAGGCAGAACACTCTATGACATAAATCACAGCAAGATCCTTTTTGACCCACCTCCTAGAGAAATGGAAATAAAAACAAAAATAAACAAGTGGGACCTAATGAAACTCAAAAGCTTTTGCACAGCAAAGGAAACCTTTACATGACGAAAAGACAACCCTCAGAATGGGAGAAAATATTTGTAAATGAAGCAACTGACAAAGGATTAATCTTCAAAATTTACAAGCAGCTCATGCAGCTCAATATCAAAAAAACAAACAACCCAATCCAAAAATGGGCAGAAGACCTAAACAGACATTTCTCCAAAGAAGATATACAGATTGCAAAAACACATGAAAGGATGCTCAACATCACTAATCATTAGAGAAATGCAAATCAAAACTACAATGAGGTATCACCTCACACCAGTCAGAATGGCCATCATCAAAAAATCTACAAACAATAAATGCTGGAGAGGGTGTGGAGAAAAGGGAACCCTCTTGCACAGTTGGTGGGAATGTAAATTGATACAGCCACTATGGAGAACAGTATGGAGGTTCCTCAAAAAGCTAAAAATAGAACTACTATATGACCCAGCAATCCCACTACTGGGCATGTACCCTGAGAAAACCGTAATTCAAAAAGAGTCATGTACCACAATGTTCACTGCAGCACTACTTACAGTAGCCAGGACATGGAAGCAATCTAAGTGTCCATCGACATATGAATGGATAAAGAAGACGTGGCACATAATACGATGGAATATTACTCAGCCATAAAAAGAAATGAAATTCAGTTATTTGCAGTGAGGTGGATGGACCTAGAGTCTGTCATACAGAGTGAAGTAAGTCAGAAAGAGAAAAACAAATACTGTATGCTAACACATATATGTGGAATCTAAAAAAAATAGTGGTCCTGAAGAACCTAGGGGCAGGACAGGAATAAAGACGCAGACGTAGAGAATGAACTTGAGGACATGGGGAGGGGGAAGGGTAAGCTGGGATGAAGTGAGAGAGTGGCATGGACATATATACACTACCAAATGTAAAATAGATAGCTAATGGGAAGCAGCCGCATAGCACAGGGAGATCAGCTCGGTGCTTTGTGTCCACCTAGAGGGGTGGGATAGGGAGGATGGGAGGGAGACACAAGAGGGAGGAGATATGGGGATATATGTATATGTATAGCTGATTCACTTTGTTATACAGCAGAAACTAACACACCATTGTAAAGCAATTATACTCCAATAACAATGTTTAAAATAAATAAATAAATAAAGATGTGTTGTCCAATATGGTAACCACTAGCCACATGTACCTATTGAAATTTTTTTTTTTTTTTAACTTTGGGTTTATTTATTTATTTATTTTTATGGCTGTGTTGGGTCTTTGTTTCTGTGTGAGGGCTTTCTCTAGTTGCAGCAAGCGGGGGCCACTCTTCATCGCGGTGTGCGGGCCTCTCACTATCGCGGCCTCTCTTGTTGCGGAGCACAGGCTCCAGACGCGCAGGCTCAGTAATTGTGGCTCACGGGCCCAGTTGCTCCGCGGCATGTGGGATCTTCCCAGACCAGGGCTCGAACCCGTGTCCCCTGCATTGGCAGGCAGATTCTCAACCACTGCGCCACCAGGGAAGCCCTGAAATTTAAAATTAAAATAAAATTTAAATTTCAGTTCCTCAGTTTCACTAGCCACAGTTCAGATGCTCAGTAGCTATTGGAGGAGGTCATCAAGAGGACGTGACCACTGGTTGACCTGAGAGCTGGACCCAAACAATCGGAGGCTCCTGACCCCCTCCCTTGTCCTTGGAAAATACATTCTGCCCACCGTTCCCACAGGGGGAGCTGTTCCAAGGATGAAGCCTTGAGAGAGTAAGGTGCTGCTGAGACCCTCTGGACGGTATATGCAACTGAACCCAGTTAAGGGCTCTGTGTAAACTTTTAAGGTTTGGCAAGCAGGTAGGGAGATCTACTTGTCTTGTGATGCCCAAGAGAAGCCTCAGATGTAAGTTTCCTTGCTTATTAATGTGGAGTGTTCCCCTCTTTCTTCAGTCTCTGCTTGCCCTCCGTGTACAGGGGCAGGTTCATATCCAGGAAGCTCCTTGGTTGAGAACTAACAGTAGTTACCTGTAGCTGTGGTTACCTATTGAACAACACAGAAATAAAACACTTCCATCATTACAGAAAGTTGTGTTGGATGTGGCTAATCTAGAGAAGAATGAAGGGCTGAGACTAGCATTCTCCCCAGATTTTGTCCCAAATTTGCACACAAGACCCAAGACACAACATGATCATATAACTTTGGAAAACATTGTGTGTATTAGGATCTTACTGCTGCTGTAACAAATTACTACAAACTTCGTGGGTTAACACAACATATATTTATTATTTTACAGTTCTGGTGGCCAGAAGTCCAAAGTGGGTTTCTCTGGGTTAAAATCAAAGTGTCAGTGGGGCTGTGTTCCTTTTGGAGGATCTAGGGTAGAGTCATTTTCTTGTCTTCTCTAGCTTCTAGTAGTCACCCCCTTCCATCTTCAAGGCCAGCAACAGCCAGTCAAGTCTTTCTCTGACTCTGAAACTGACTCTTCTGATTCCATCTTCTACTTTTATAGACACTTTGATTACATTAGCCCCACTCAGATAATCCAGGATAATCTTCCCATCTCAAGGTCAGCTGATTAGCAGCCTTAATTCCATCTGTAAACTTAATTCTCCCTTGCCATGTAACATAACATATTAACAGGTTCTGGGGATTAGAACATGGACATACTTGGAAACAACTATTCTGCCTACCATGCTGTGTTAAATCAAATTAAGCAGGGATCTTTACAGAAGGATATCAATGAACTTTTAGTATCCAAAGAACAAAGTGAATTGGTAGAGGACTACATGATACAGTGTTTGTTAAATCTACTTCATTACAGAACTTTTTTATGAGGAACATTTATTAAACGTTTCAAGGAACAGAATTGAAAAATACCACCATTGGAAGTCAAAAAGAATGACTCAGTAAGAAGTAATCCTTCCAATTAAAACCATGATAATAGGAGAACTCTAAATAGCATATGCAAATTGTTTTGCAGGTACTTACAGGGTCCTGTTGAGACCTTGTTCCTTTAAACAGGACTAGATGGAGGAGGTGGGAATGAGCTAGACACACAGAAAGTTTATTGAGCCTATTTGGTCAAACCTACTCGGTTTGGTGTTGTATAAGCATCATGCTCTTGCCTGGGCCCCATACTCCCAACTCTTGTAGAATAGTCATGGGACATTATAGCTATAAGGAAACTTTGAGGTAATCTAATCTAAAGGCCTGGAGTATTAATTCACCTTATGTCATACAGCTAATATGTATCTAAGGACCGACTAGATTTCTATATTCCCAAATATTCTTCCCAACCTGTAAAGCTGCATCTTACCAAAATGTAGAAAACCTAGTCACCTAAGTTGTTGGTAACTAAGATATGACCTTTGTCCTTTCTAGGGATTAAGAAATAAAGGCTTTCATTAGAAAGAAGCGCCGTATCACTTTGCTGTTGGCTCCTTCCCTCAGAAATTTCCCAGGAATTCACACGGAGATTTTAGATTTGGCTTCCCTGTCCATATGGACACTCTAATAAATAAAAAAAAAAAAGGTGATTAGGGACTTCCCTCGTGGTCCAGTGGGTAAGACTCCGAGCTCCCAAGGCAGGGGGCCCGGATTCGATCCCTGGTTGGGGAACTAGATCCCACACGCAGGCCACAATTAAGAAGTCCGCATGGTCCAACTAAAAGATCGTTGCATGCTGCAACAAAGATACTGTGTGCCACAACTAAGACCTGGCACAGCCAAAATAAATAAAGAAATATGTTTAAAAATAATAAAATTAGTTAAAAAAAAAAAAAGGTAATTAGGTCTCTGACCTGACCTCCCCACCGAAGTTCTTCCAATGGACCTGCCTTTCATGAAGCAAGGAACCAAAAGTATAATACAAAAAGGATGAAATTAGACAGTTAATGATGTGGAAAGTCCATACATAAGAATATGGACAAGAGGACCATTTATTTCCAAGGATGAGAAGTAAGAATAAATGACTTTGTTCTCAGCTTCAAGTGGGAAATTAATTTCCTGTTGATGTGTCTCCACCAGGTCAAAAGATATCTGTACAATATATGCTACAAGAGTGAGGCCCATCCCCATTTGGTTCCCAACAAAGATTTTATGGTGGATTTGAAACCTTTTAAGGTTGTTAACAAATAACCTTTGTTATTTTAACAGTACATTTTTCAGACTTGTAATCTGTCTCACTGGTTGTTGATAAGCAGGCCCTTTGCAGAGGAAAAATATTAATCATAGTACTGATGTTTACACTGGAAATGAAATCAGAAATATTAAGGAAGTAATAGCCATCCAGAAGTTGAGGGAGACAGTTTTTGGTTAATTCTTACTCTTGGAATCATAAAGAGACACAGAATATTCTATTTTTGAGTATTTGGGAGTAAACTGACATAGGAAAGTAATACAGACCTTGTGAAAGACCCCACACTCATTCAGATTAATTTTACAGAATTCAGAGTTCATGCAATTTGTTCACATATATGACTGCAGAGGGATTGGTCCATTTTCTAAACATGGTCTGAACTCTCCTCATTCACTAGAACCAAGCCTCATTTAGGGCTAAGTGCCTGAATTTCAGCAATAACAGCCAAAATCCACCCCCCACTAAAACACTTCAATAATTAAAACTGAGTCTTGGGAAATTATGTAGATTACTAGGTAAAGACAGACTAAATGTTGTTAATACATTTTTTAAAAATAAACTCTTTTTTTATAATTAATTAATTAATTTATTTTTGGCTGCGTTGGGTCTTCATTGCTGCATGCGGGCTTTCTCTAGTTGCGGCGAGCGGGGGCTACTCTTTGTTGTGGTGTGCAGGCTTCATTGTGGTGGCTACTCTTGTGAAGCACGGGCTCTAGGTGTGCGGGCTTCAGTAGTTGTGGCACATGGGCTCAGTAGTTGTGGCACGCAGGTTCAGTAGTTGTGGTGCATGGGCTTAGTTGCCCCGTGGCATGTGGGATCTTCCCAGACCAGGGCTTGAACCCATGTCCCCTGCATTGGCAGGCAGATTCTTAACCACTGTGCCACCAGGAAAGCCCTACATTTTTTAGTATGACACAGAAGGAGACTACAGGCTCAGATTTCAATTTAAAACACTCTAACCTGCATCAAAACCACATTATTCATCACTGGAACTTAACCAAACCACAGTCAAAAAGACAAAGCATAAAAGGAAAGGAAGGACAGAGAAGAACCTACCAACTCAGCAAGACTTGACAGGAGTTCAAGGATTTAGGCTAATTAATTGACCACATGGTTGATGAATTAAGACAGTATCCTTGTTTGGAACAAAGTACACTTGCTATGCAATTTGTGGGTGGTGGTGATGAGGAGAAACAGGAGAAACAATTGAGGTTGAAATAAAGTAACAAAAAGCATTAGTAAAAGAAGAAAAATTAAAGAGTAATGAGCAAGTGGGAAGACCAGCAATTTAGATGGCCATCCCGTAGTAGAACACTTTATGGATCTAATACCTGGATTCCTTATAGAGCTGGCAAAAATTGTCTTGACCTTCAAGTCTTTTACAGAGAAATACATATTTGAAAATGATGATGAAAACTGAAAGCTAATAGACTGAAAATATATTTACCACCCACCACACCCTAAGCCAGTGCTCTTTGAGACAAGCTCTTATTTCAGAAGCTAAAAATATTCAGATTGTGCAAGGAAAGGTTCATAACACAAATAGCCTCTAATAGGCTTACTGAAATGCTCTGACAATGGGCAGCAGAACACAGAGAGGAACATCTAGCCCAGGAAGCTCGGGACACAGTAAATCTGGCCTGCTTTGAATATCCTTGCACTTCTTTCAGCCTCTGTAGCTCAGCTAAAATAGAAACAACTTGATCATTTCAGTTTCCCCAAAGTAAGACAGTTTTAGGGAAAATGCACCATGTTAAACCTGGGCCCCGACTCTATTTCTGCCAGTAACCAGTTTTGTCACCTTGCAAGAGTCATAACCTTTCTGGACTTCTGTTCTCTTACCTGGAAAATGAAAAGAGCTGCACAAGAGGTTAACTTCAACTTGTAATATTCCTCTTTTTGAAGACTGCGGCAATCATTCTCACACATGAAAATGACAAAGTAGGATGACTCAGTTCATATCGCATAGCAATCAGCTCTATTGATGGCTGTATCAACTGGTTTGACTCAAACGTATTTCATATAAACATAGTTTCTATGCTACTGAGTACAGCTTCTTTCCTTCTGGATCTCACTTGGCATTAGTCTCACTGATGATAGATCATTAGATTCCTTCTGCTAGTATTAAATAACCAGTTAACCCTTAAGTTTATGTGGCCTAATGGAAAGAGCACGGCATTGTGGAGCAGAGGCCCTGAAATCTCATTCCTGCCTTATTGCTATTGGATTTCCTGGACATTGGGAAAGTCACTTAACTCTGGAAAGTAACCATAATTGACTTGTCGTCTTCATAATATTATCAGGGTCAAAACATATGAAAGAGAGAGCAATTTGAAACTGCTGTATTTGGTAAACTTGAATCTCAGGTCAGAAACTGAGATTTGCCAAGCTATAACTTTATTTCTACAAATGAATTTAATTTCTATTTTGAGCTCTCATTCTACTAGGTGTGAGAAATTAACCTCTGTCAATTCAGGTCCTTTCATACTTCTGCTGTGTTTGTGCCCATAGTCTGAGAAGGGCTATGTAGTGCCAAAGCACTGGGAAGGTCTTCATTTGTCACTTGTTCTTACTGACATCTGCCATGACTGCTCCTTGCCTGCCCCCAGCTGGTCTCTGGTCAACAATCCTTCCAGGTCACTAACTCCTCTTCATAACTTCAAAGCCACTCCAAGGCAAAATGAATAAAGGAGAAAGAAAAAAAAACCAGAGAGGTTAAAAAACAAAAAAACAAAAAAACCATTTTAAGATGTGTTATGGAAGCCAAGGGAAGAGAAAATACCAAGAAAAATGGTGGCCAAAGGCTTTAAGTGACTCAGAGAAGTCTATAATAAAGGAAGACCAAAATGAAGCTATAGATAACTTTTGCAAGAAGTTTCCATTGAGTTGTAGAAATACAATCCTAACTGCAGAGGTAGAGAAGGAATACTAATAGTGAATGTGACAAGTTCTTTTTTAAGGTTTTTCCTAAAAAGAAAAAAATTTGATTAAAATTATCTTCACTTTGGAAAAGGATGACAGTGGTACTCAAAATTTTAATTTAGAATGAAATAATTTGAGTACATGAAAGGAGAAGACTTTTTGTACTGATCAGTGAGACCTGACCACAAGAGTGATTAAAATCCAGCCTTACCAAATTTTATCTCCCTAAGTATGATAAAATATTTAAGCCCATAAAAATTAGGCCACCACTTCTCTGAAATAGTCTTAGGAGTAAATAGCCCATGAAAATCAAATCCCTTCTTCTGCTGTAACAACCTGAGACTGAGAAGCCAGTGAAGAATGAAACAGGCAGTATTTCACATGGATGATGGAGAGGAGAAGGTAAGTGGAATTGCTCTGGTTGCCATAACTTTTTACTTTGCACGATTTCATAAGACCAACCTGATTCCTTGTAAATTTTTTTAAACATCTTTATTGGGGTATAACTGCTTTATGATGGTGTGTTAGTTTCTGCTGTTGATTTCTTATAACTTAAGGAGTACCAAATAAAATCAAGTTGATTACATAGGAGTGATCATTATCAGAGCATTTAATGCCTGACACATCCATCTGGGAGATGCCCAGATTATGAGAATATTCTACCCTAAATTATATTCCTAGGGCTGTGAAATGGAGGAGGAAAGAGCAGGTATCACCATGACTTTCTTCTCTTTCCATCGTGCCCCACTAATCCCAATGAATATTCATTTTTAAAGTTTTAAACATTTAATGTCAAGAGTATTCAATTCATTTGGAAAGTGGAGTGGTAAGTTTAACTTTTCCTCTAATTTTTCTGCTTAGCTCAGATAAGTCATCCAGAATAGTAGCGGGGGAAAGATAGGCTTTGGCAATTCATGTCAAGTTGGCTCAGTCTTACACACAAAGGGTAAGTAGGACTCAAATATGCTTGCATATCGTCTGGACCCAATGTATTATTTTCATCTTCTCAAGGAACCAGCTTTTAGTTATATTGATCTTCGTTATCGTTTCCTTCATTTCTTTTTCATTTATTTCTGATCTGATCTTTATGATTTCTTTCCTTCTGCTAGCTTTGGGGTTTTTTTTTTTTTGTTCTTCTTTCTCTAATTGCTTTAGGTGTAAGGTTAGGTTGTTTATTTGAGATGTTTCTTGTTTCTTAAGGTAGGACTGTATTGCTATAAATTTCCCTCTTAGAATTGATTTTGCTGCATCCCAAAGGTTTTGGGTTGTCGTGTTTTCATTGTCATTTGTTTCTAGGTATTTTTTGATTTCCTCTTTGATTTATTCAGTGATCTCTTGGTAATTAAGTAGTGTATTGTTTAGCCTCCATGTGTTTGTATTTTTTACAGATTTTTTCCTGTAATTGATATCTGGTCTCATAGCATTGTGGTTGGAAAACATACTTGATAGGATTTCAATTTTCTTAAATTTACCAAGGCTTGATTTGTGACCCAAGTATGATCTATCCTGGAGAATGTTCCACAAGCACTTGAGAAGAATGTGTATTCTGTTGTTTTTGGATGGAATGTACTATAAATATCAATTAAGTCCATCTTGTTTAATGTATCATTTAAAGCTTGTGTTACCTTATTTATTTTCATTTTGGGTGATCTGTCCATTGGTGAAAGTGGGGTGTTAAAGTCCCCTACTATGATTGTGTTACTGTCTATTTCCCCGTTTATGGCTGTTAGCACCTGCCTTATGTATTGAGGTGCTCCTATGTTGGGTGCATAAATATTTACAATTGTTATATCTTCTTCTTGGATCGATCCCTTGATCATTATGTATTGTCCTTCTTTGTCTCTTGTAATAGTCTTTGTTTTAAAGTCTATTTTGTCTGATATAAGAATTGCTACTCCAGCTTTATTTTGATTTACATTTGCATGGAATATCTTTTTCCATCCCCTCACTTTCAGTCTGTATGTGTCCCCAGGTCTGAGGTGGGTCTCTTGTAGACAGCATATATATGGGTCTTGTTTTTGTATCCATTCAACCAGTCTATGGCTTTTGGTTTGAGCATTTAATCCATTTACATTTAAGGTAATTATCGATATGTATGTTCCTATTACAATTTTCATAATTGTTTTGGGTTTGTTATTGAGGTCTTTTCCTTCTCTTGTGTTTCCTGCCTAGAGAAGTTCCTTTAGCATTTGTTGTAAAGCTGGTTTGGTGGTGCTGAATTCTCTTAGCTTTTGCTTGTCTGTAAAGGTTTTAATTTCTCTGTCAAATCTGAATGAGATCCTTCCTGGGTAGAGTAATCTTGGTTGTAGGTTTTTCTCCTTCATCACTTTAAATATGTCATGCCACTCCCTTCTGGCTTGCAGAGTTTCTGCTCTGCTCAAAGATCAGCTGTTAACCTTATGGGGATTCCCTTGTGTGTTATTTGTTGTTTTTCCCTTGCTGCTTTTAATAATTTTTTTGTATTTAATTTTTGATAGTTTGATTAATATATGTCTTGGTGTGTTTCTCCTTGGATTTATCCTGTATGGGACTCTCTGTGCTTCCTGGACTTGATTAATTATTTCCTTTCCCATATTAGGGAAGTTTTCAACTATAATCTCTTCAAATATTTTCTCAGTCCCTTTCTTGTTCTCTTCTTCTTCTGGGACCCCTATAATTCGAACGTTGGTGCATTTAATGTTGTCCCAGAGGTCTCTGAGACTGTCCTCAATTCTTTTCATTCTTTTTTCTCTATTCTGCTCTGCAGTAGTTATTTCCACTATTTTATCTTGTAGGTCACTTATCCGTTCTTCTGCCTCAGTTATTCTGCTATTGATCCCTTCTGGAGAATTTTAAATTTCATTTATTGTGTTGTTCATCACTGTTTGTTTGCTCTTTAGTTCTTCTAGGTCCTTGTTAAATGTTTCTTGTATTTTCTCCATTCTATTTCCAAGATTTTGGATCATCTTTACTATCATTATTCTGAATTCTTTTTCAGGTAGACTGCCTATTTCCTCTTCATTTGTTAGGTCTGCTGGGTTTTTGCCTTGCTCCTTCATCTGCTGTGTGTTTTACTTTCTTCTCATTTTTCTTATCTTACTGTGTTTGGGGTCTCCTTTTCGCAGGCTGCAGGTTCATAGTTCCCATTGTTTTTGGTGTCTGTCCCCAGTGGCTAAGGCTGGTTCAGTGGGTTGTGTAGGCTTCCTGGTGGAGGGGACTAGTGCCTGTGTTCTGGTGGATGAGGCTGGATCTTGTCTTTCTGGTGGGCACGTCCACGTCTGGCGGTGAGTTTTGGGGTGTCTGTGGCCTTATTATGATTTTAGGCAGCCTCTCTTTCAATGGACGGGGTTGTGTTCCTGTCTTGCTAGTTTTTTGGCATAGCGTGTCCAGCACTGTAGCTTGCTAGACGTTGAGTGGAGCTGGGTCTTGGCGTTGAGATGGAGGTCTCTGGGAGATTTTTGCCATTTGATATTACATGGAGCTGGGAGGTCTCTGGAGGACCAGTGTCCTGAACTTGTCTCTCCCACCTCAGAGGCACAGCCCTGATACCTGGCTGGAGCACCAAGAGCCTGTCATCCACACGGCTCAGAATAAAAGGGAGAAAAAAAAAGAAACAAAGAAGAAGATAAAAGAAAATAAAATAAAGTAACAAAATAACATAAAGTTATTAAAATAAAAAAAATTTTTTTAATTATTTTTAAAAAGTTAAAGAATAAAAAAAAAGAAAGAAAGAAGAGAGTAACCAAACCAAAAAACAAATCCACCAATGATATTGAGTGCTAAAAAGTATACTAAAAAAAAAAAAAAAAAAAGGACAGAGAGAACCTTAGGACAAATGGTAAAAGCAAAGCTATACAGACAAAATCACACACAGAAGCATACACATACACACTCACAAAAAGAGAAAAAGGGGAAAATATATATATATATATATCATTGGTCCCAAAGTCCACCTCCTGAATTTGGGATGATTCGTTGTCTATTCAGGTATTCCACAGATGCAGGGTACATCAAGTTGATTGTGGAGATTTAATCCGCTGCTCCTGAGGCTGCTGGGAGAAATTTCCCTTTCTCTTCTTTGTTCACACAGCTCCTGGGGTTCAGCTTTGGATTTGGACCCGCCTCTGTGTGCAGGTCGCCTGAGGGCATTTGTTCTTCGCTCAGACAGAACAGGGTTAAAGGAGCAGCTGCTTCGGGGGCTCTGGCTCACTCAGGCCAGGGAGAGGGAGGGGTACGGATACGGGGCGAGCCTGCAGCGGCAGAGGCCAGCGTGATGTTGCACCAGCCTGAGGCGCGACGCGTGTTCTCCCGGGGAAGTTCTCCCTGGATCACGGGACCCTGTCAGTGGCGGGCTGCACAGGCTCCCGGGAGGGGCAGTGTGGATAGTGACCTGTGCTTGCTCACAGGCTTCTTGGTGGCTGCAGCAGCAGCCTTAGCGTCTCATGCCTGTCTCTGGGGTCCGTGCTGATAGCCGCGGCTCGTGCCCATCTCTGGAGCTCCTTTAAGCGGCGCTCTGAATCCCCTCTCCTTGCGCACCAGGAAACAAAGAGGGAAGAAAAAGTCTCTTGCCTCTTTGGCAGCTCCAGTCTTTTTCCCAGACTCCCTCCTGGCTAGTTGTGGCGCACTAGCCCCCTTCAGGCTGTGTTCATGCCACCAACCCCAGTCCTCTCCCTGGGATCCAACCTCCAAAGCCCGAGCCTCAGCTCCCAGCCACCGCCCACCCTGGCGGGTGAGCAGACAAGCCTCTCGGGCTGGTGAGTGCTGGTCGGCACCGCTCCTCTGTGCGGGAATCTCTCCACTTTGCCCTCCGCACCCCTGTGGCTGCGCTCTCCTCCGTGGCTCCGAAGCTTCCCCTCTGCCACCCGCAGCCTCTGCCCGTGAAGGGGCTTCCTAGTGTGTGGAAACGTTTCCTCCTTCACAGCTCCCTCCCAGTTGTGCAGGTCCCATCCCTATTCTTTTGTCTCTGTTTTTTCTTTTTTCTTTTGCCCTACCCAGGTACGTGGGGAGTTTCTTGCCTTTTGGGAGGTTTGAGGTCTTCTGCCATCGTTCAGTAGGTGTTCTGTAGGAGTTGTTCCACAGGTAGATGTATTTCTGATGTATTTGGGGGGAGGAAGGTGATCTCCACGTCTTACTCTTCCGCCATCTTGAAGCTCTGGTCACCCCCCGCCCCCACCGCCAATGCATTAGTTTCAGATGGATGAAATGAGGCTCAGGGAGATTGTGTGTCTTACCCAAGATATCACAGTGATTAGTGCCAGGAATAGAACTCAAATTGTCTAACATCAAGACCAATAGTCAACAAATATTTATTAAGTTCTTAGTCTACGCTAGACCATGTCCTAGCCTCTGAGGATTAAGAGCTGAAACATATCACCTGGGATATGGAAAACAAATTGATGCCTGGCACAGCCACTTATAATAGCAGCACAAATAGGAAATATTTAGGTATAAATCTAGCAAAATATGTTCAAGATCTATGTGCTGAAAATGGTAAAACGTTGATCAAAGAAATCATAAACGACCTTAGTAAATGCAATTTTATACCATGCTTCTGGATTAGAAGACTCAATAGTGTTAAGATGTCAGTTCTCCCCAGTGGGCCTATAGATTCATTACAACCCCAATTGAAATCTTTGTAAGATTTTTGTAGATGTTGATAAGCTGATTCTAAAATGTATATGGAGAGGTAAAGCAACTAGAATACTCGCAATAATTTTTAAAAAGAAGCTGAAAGTTGGAAGATTCACAGAGCCTGTCTTCAAGTCTCACTATAAAGCTGTGGAATTGGCAAAACCATACATAGATCAACAGAGCAGAATAGACAGTCCAGAAACAGACCCTCAAAAATATGGCCAATTGATTTTTGACAGATGCAGCAATTCTATGGAGAAAGAATAGCTTTTTAAATACATGATGCTGAAGCAATTCAATATCTAATAATAAAAAAGGAACCTTAATCCATGCATTATACTATATATAAAAATTAACTCAAAATAGGTCCAAGACCTAGATATAAAACCTAAAGCTCTAAAACTTCTAGAAGAAAACAGGATAAAATCTTTTTGACCTTGGGTTAAGCTAATCATTCGTAGATAAGACACCAAGGACAATCTGAAAAACAAACAAAACAAAAACAAAAACAAACAGAAATACAGATCAATGGAACAGGATAGAAAGCGCAGAGATAAACCCAGGCACATATGGTCACCTTATCTTTGATAAAGGAGGCAAGAATATACAATGGAGAAAAGACAGCCTCTTCAATAAGTGGTGCTGGGAAAACTGGACAGCTACATGTAAAAGAATGAAATTAGAACACTCCCTAACACCATACAAAAAAATGAACTCAAAATGGATTAAAGACCTAAATGTAAGGCCAGACACTATCAAACTCTTAGAGGAAAACATAGGCAGAACACTCTATGACATAAATCACAGCAAGATCCTTTTTGACCCACCTCCTAGAGAAATGGAAATAAAAATAAACAAATGGGACCTAAGGAAACTTAAAAGCTTTTGCACAGCAAAGGAAACCATTAACAAGATGAAAAGACAACCCTCAGAATGGGAGAAAATATTTGCAAATGAAGCAACTGACAAAGGGTTAATCTCCAAAATTTACAAGCAGCTCATGCAGCTCAGTAGCAAAAAAACAAACAACCCAATCCAAAAATGGGCAGAAGACCTAAATAGACATTTCTCCAAAGAAGATATACAGCTTGCCAACAAACACATGAAAGAATGCTCAACATCATTAATCATTAGAGAAATGCACATCAATACTACAATGAGATACCATCTCACACCAGTCAGAATGGCCATCATCAAAAAATCTACAAACAATAAATGCTGTAGAGGGTGTGGAGAAAAGGGAATACTCTTGCACTGTTGGTGGGAATGTAAATTGATACAGCCACTATGGAGAACAGTATGGACGTTCCTTAAAAAACTAAATATAGAACTACCATAAGACCCAGCAATCCCACTACTGGGCATGTACCCTGAGAAAACCATAATTCAAAAAGAGTCATGTACCACAATGTTCATTGCAGCTCTATCTACAATAGCCAGAACATGGAAGCAACCTAAGTGCCCATCGACAGATGAATGGATAAAGAAGATGTGGCACATATATACAATGGAGTAGTACTCTGTCATAAAAAGAAAGGAAATTGAGTTATTTGTAGTGAAGTGGATGGAACTAGAGTCTGTCATACAGAGTGAAGTAAGTCAGAAAGAGAAAAACAAATACCGTATGCTAACACATATAATAATAAAAAAAAATGGTCATGAAGAACCTAGGGACAAGATGGGAATAAAGATGCAGACCTACTAGAGAATGGACTTGAGGACATGGGGAGGGGGAAGGGTAAGCTGGGACAAAGTGAGAGAGTGGCATGAACATATATACACTACCAAATGTAAAATAGATAGCTAGTGGGAAGCAGCCACATAGCACAGGGAGATTAGCTCGGTGCTTTGTGACCACCTAGAGGGGTGGGATAGGGAGGGTGGGAGGGAGGGAGACGTAAGAGGGAAGAGATATGGGGATATATGTATATGTATCGCTGATTTACTTTGTTATAAAGCAGAAACTAACACACCATTGTAAAGCAATTATACTCCAATAAAGATGTTAAAAAAAAAACTTCTAGAAGAAAACAGGATAAAATCTTTGTGATCTTGGGTTAAGCTAATCATTCATAGATAAGACACCAAAGGACAATCTGAAAAACAAACAACCTAATTAACCATGAGCAAATACCAAACTCTGGAGAACATACAGAGAAACTAGATCACCTGTACATTACTGGTAGAAGTGCAAAATGGCACTGCACTCTGGGAAACCATTTGGTAGTTTCTTTTGAAACTAAGCATGCATTTACCATATTACCCAGTAATCATATTGCTCAGCATTCACAGGGAAATGAAATTTATGCTCACACAAAAACCTACACATTAAAGTCCACAGCAGTTTTATTCATAAGAGCCAAAAGCTGGAAACAATCCAAATGTTCTTCAGTGGGTGAATGGTTAAAACGGCAGTTCTTCCATACCACAGAATATTACTCTGCAATAAAAATGAATACATGCAGCCACTTTGGTGGAGCACAAAGGAATTATGCTGAGTGAAAAAAGACAATCTCAAAAGGTTACATACTGTATGATTCCATTTATATTACCTCTTGATACACATAACAACTCTGTGGAACTCAAGAGAATTACGCTGAGCGGGAAAAAAAAAAAAAAAAGAAGCCAATCTTTCTTCACCAGGCTCTCAGGCAGGAAACCAAAGCTCCTTCTCACTGGAATCTGAGCAGCCCATGAGGCAGAATGAAAGATTATGATACTAAGAGTTTCCCAACAAACTTCCAACCGGATCACTCTACACTGCAATTCTCAGTCAACAAGCTCTACATATGTCCTCAGAGCTTCTAAAGCAGCTTTTTCATCCCTGACTCTTAAATAAGAATTGGCAAACAAGGATTGCCAAACATCTGAGGAAAGTCTATAACCCAAAAGACAGAGACTACAACAAATACATAGAGAAAAAGAACAAACTGAAAAAAAAAAAACCAAAAAAACCAAGTGTGGTGGCCCCCAAGCTGTAAGCTTATTCAGCTTTCTGCTTTCCGGAGAACTGCTTGTCTCTTTCTTGGTATGCACTCCTGACGCTGCGGTATTGAGCGTAAAAAAGGAAAATGGCTTGCGGCCAGTTTCGTTCCAGGTGCCTGCTCTGGATCTAAGAGCCCCTGGTTGTTCCCCAGAAGAAGGACGTGCTGCCCTGAGGGGGAAGTCTGTATCTCCAAAGAACGGCCCATAAGGCATGCTGACGCATAGATAGTAGCGCATAGATAGTGGCGACAGAATTATGTGGAAATACAAGGTTTACTGATTTATTGTCTAATATTCGTTCCATACTAAACCTATATATACATTCATGCTCTTTGAATAAACTTGCCTTGCAACCATCAGTTGTCTTGGCCCTTCTGACCCCATATTGGTGCTTTTCAGTTCCTTACCCCTCACCACCAGGAACTTCTAGCTTTCTGCAGCCGGTCTGCGGCAACCAAGATTGCTGGGAGAAGAAAACTTCTTACATACACATACACCAATATACTCAGAGATCACAGAATACACTGCACACATGGAATGGGAACAAGATGTTATCAAAAAGGAGCATTCGGGGAATAAGAAAGGAACCTCAGAGAAGAAAAACATGATATCAGAAATAAAGAAGTCAAGAGAAGGGTTGGAAGATAAAGCCAAAGATGTGTGTGTGTGTGTGCATGCATGTGTATGTGTATGTGTCTCTGTGTATGTGAGAGAATGAGAGAGAGAGAGAGAGAGAGAAAGAGGAAAAAGGACAATGAAATATAAAAGCGGGGAGAAAAGAGAAAAAAATGAAAGGATCAATCCACCCAACACATCCAGGAAAAGAGATTAGAGAAAATGAGGGGCATGAAGCCTTCAATAAAATCATGCAACAGAAGATATATATATCTTCCATTATAGGTTTTTACATGACATTGAGTATAGCTCCCTGTGCTATACAGTAGGACCTTGTTTTGTAACTATTTTATGTATAGTAATGTGTATCTGCTAAATCCCAAACTCCTAACTCATCCCTACCCACCGTTTCCCCTTTGGTAACCATAAGTTTGTTTTCTATGTCTGTGCATCTATTTCTGGATAAACGTATTTTTATTGCAGCAGTTTCATAATATACTCTCAAGGGAAAAAAAAGCCTATGGCAAGAATTTGTGAGAAATAAGCACATCACAGAAAACAGGATGTGAAAAGATGTCTTTTGAGTATATTAAGGTGACAAAACACACCTTATCACTTCTTGAAAATGCACTGTCACAGTTATCAGTGTTGGGTAGGAAGGGCAGGGAGAATCACAACTTCTTTCTTCTTCTTATCAATCTTATACTTTCATTTTATTATTTAAAAAAGTGTGTCTGTTTCAGGTTTTAACCACAATTTAATTTAAAGGAACTGAACAAGTTATAACAGTGAAATCCAATGATTGATTGTGGCATTTTATTTTACAGCAAAGGCCTATTTTTAAGGAAGAAAAAGCACTACGCAGCTTTCAGCTTGAAAATATGTCAGGCTGCCTATAGCTCTGTTCCCTATGGATGGCTTGTGCTGCTCTCCATTCTGAAAAAGATGTCTTTTTTGATATTCAGGATTCTTACAATGACTCTGACGGCATCCGTTGGCAGCCCTCTGTGGTTCTGAGGTGATGACATGGGAACACCACCACCAAGCAGGGGTCATCTCCACACGCCCCCCAACCCTCCAGTTCTGACAGCCTCATCAAAGGACACGGGGCCATTGCCGTGATGAAGCCTAAGAGGCCAGGGTCTCAGTAAGGCAGATGTTGAAAACTTTTCATTTTATCACTACGGTAAGATTTAAATCTGATTTTTTGGAACAAATTGTTCATATGCAGCCAAGAGTCTGTTCTGTCTTACGCTCTGAATTCGTTTTCTTCAATAAACATTCCCAGGAAATGCATGCACAGTTTCTTACTGTTTGAAGAGGCATCATTGAACAAAGAAAAAGTAAAACCCAAGAAAAGCCCCTAAATTGATGGATGGTCACTTTAGAGTTTAAAGTGACAGATTCATGTCACTCTCCCTCTTCAAAATCCTTTGCCTTCTCCGTGGATGGATCTAGAGACTGTCATACAGAGTGAAGGAAGTCAGAAAGAGAAAAACAAATATATTTACGCATATATATGGAACCTAGAAAAATGGTACAGATGAACTGATTTGCAGGTCAGAAATAGAGACACAGATGTAGAGGACAAACGTATGGACACCAAGGGGGGAAACTGGCGGGGGGGTGGTGGGATGAACTGGGAGACTGGGTTCGACATATATACACTAATATGTATAAAATGGATAACTAATAAGAACCTGCTGTAAAAATAAATAAATAAAATTCAAAAATTAAAAAAAATCCTTTGTCTTCTAAATTAAAAAAATATATATATATCATACAATATCACTTATGTGGAATCTAAAAAATGACACAAATGAACTTGTTTATAAAACAGAAATAGATTCACAGACATAGAAAACAAACTTATGGTTACCAAAGGGGAAGGGGGGAGGGATAAATTAGGAGTTTGGGATTAACACATACACCCTACTATATATAAAATAGATAAATAACAAGGTCCTACTCTATAGCACAGGGAACTAGACTCAATATCTTATAACGGAAAAGAATCTGAAAAAGACGTGTGTGTATATATATATATATAACTGACTCACTTTGCTGTATACCTGAAACTAACACAACATTGTAAATCAACTCTACTTCAATAAAAAAATAAATAAAAATAAATCCTTTGTCTTCAGTTCAATTTTTCTCTGCCTTGTCCTCATTTTACTCCTTCCCTCTGAGGCTCTCCCCCAAGGCAACTTCCTGTAGACTGTTTCTTTTACATGTTGCATAGATACTAGTACACAGATATAGAAAATATGTATTCATCCAAAAATACTGAGTCTCCACTATGACATATACTGTACTAGGAATTTGAATTCCTATGTTAATCAAAAAAGTATATATTTGTGGGGTTTATTATCTAGTGGGGATTAAAACTTGAAATTCCTACATTATTGCTAAATCTTCCCTCCATTCATCCATCCGTCCATCCATCACTTTGCTCTGTATAAATATTCATTGCCCCTCATCCCCTCCTGTCACAAACACATAGGACATAGAAAACAATATAATTGTAATTGATAGATTCAGGAATCAGTAATGCAAAACCTGTCAAAATGCTAAAAATAGATGCTAAAGATCCTTGTTCACAGTAAACAATAACAAAAAGAAAATAAAAGATTTAAAATCATCATCAATGTCCTCAAAGAGGACATTTCAAGCACCCAAGTTGGCTATCAGAATAGATATGACTAGAATTGTAAAAGTGTGCCAGAGGGTAGGCAGCAGAAGCAAGAAGAACTAAAATCCTGCAGCCTGTGTATCAAAAACCACATTCAGAGAAAGATAGACAAGATGAAAAGGCAGAAGGCTATGTACCTGAGGAAGGAACAAGATAAAACCCCAGGAAAACAACTAAATGAAGTGGAGATAGGCAACCTTCCAGAAAAATAATTCAGAATAATGAGAGCGAAGATGATCCAGGACCTTGGAAAAAGAATGGAGGCAAAGATCAAGAAGATGCAAGAAATGTTTAACAAAGACCTAGAAGAATTAAAGAACAAACAAACAGAGATGAACAGTACAATAACTGAAATGAAAACTACACTAGAAGGAATCAATAGCAGAATAACTGAGGCAGAAGAACGGATAAGTGACCTGGAAGACAGAATGGTGGAATTCACTGCTGCAGAACAGAATAAATAAAAAAGAATGAAAAGAAATGAAGACAGCCTAAGAGACCTCTGGGACAACATTAAACGCAACAACATTTGCATTATAGGGGTCCCAGAAGGACAAGAGAGAGAGAAAGGACCTGAGAAAATATTTGAAGAGGTTAAAGCCAAAAACTTCCCTAACATGGGAAAGAAAATAGCCACCCAAGTTCAGGAAGCACAGTGAGTCCATTACAGGATAAACCCAAGGAGAAACACACCAAGACACATAGTAATCAAATTGGCAAAAATTAAAGACAAAGAAAAATGACTGAAAGCAGCAAGGGAAAAACGACAAATAACATACAAGGGAACTCCCATAAGGTTAACAGCTGATTTCTCAGCAGAAAATCTACAAGCCAGAAGGGAGTGGCAGGATATATTTAAAGTGATGAAAGGGAAGAACCTACAACCAAGATTACTCTACCCGGCAAGGATCTCATTCAGATTCGATGGAGAAATCAAAAGCTTTACACACAAACAAAAGCTAACAGAATTCAGCACCACCAAACCAGCTCTACAACAAATGCTAAAGGAACTTCTCTAAATGGGAAATACAAGAGAAGAAAAGGACCTACAAAAACAACCCCAAAACAATTAAGAAAATGGTCATAGGAACATACATATTGATAATTAGCTTCAATGTGAATGGATTAAATGCTCCAACCAAAAGACATGGGCTTGCTGAATGGATACAAAAACAAGACCCATATGTATGCTGTCTACAAGAGACCCACTTCAGACCTAGGGACACATACAGACTGAAAGTCAGGGGATGGAAGAAGATATTCCATGCAAATGGAAATCAAAAGAAAGCTGGAGTAGCTATACTCATATCCGATAAAATACACTTTAAAATAAAGAATGTTATAAGAGACAAGGAAGGACACTACGTAATGATCAAGGGATCAATACAAGAAGAAGAGATAACAATTATAAATATATATGCACCCAACATAGGAGCACCTCGATACATAAGGCAACTGCTAACAGCTATAAAAGAGGAAATCGACAGTAACACAATAATAGTGGGGGACTTTAACACCTTACTTACACCAATGGACAGATCATCCAAAATGAAAATAAATAAGGAAACAGAAACTTTAAATGACACAATAGACCAGATAGATTTAATTGATATTTATACGACATTTCATCCAAAAACAGCAGATTACACTTTCTTCTCAAGTGCGCATGGAACATTCTCCAGGATAGATCACATCTTGAGTCACAAATCAAGCCTCAGTAAATTTAAGAAAATTGAAATCATATCAAGCATATTTTCTGACCAAAACGCTATGAGATTAGATATCAATTACAGGGAAAAAAACGTAAAAAACAAAAACACATGGAGGTTAAACACAACGTTACTAAACAACCAAGAGATCACTGAAGAAATCAAAGAGGAAATCAAAAAATACCTAGCAACAAATGACAATGAAAACACGATGATCCAAAACCTATGGGATGCAGCAAAAGCAGTTCTAAGAGGGGAGTTTATAGCTATACAAGCCTATCTCAAGAAACAAGAAAAATCTCAAGTAAACAATCTAACCTTACACCTAAAGGAACTAGAGAAAGAAGAACAAACAAAACCCAAAGTTAGCAGAAGGAAAGAAATAATAAAGATCAGAGCAGAAATAAATGAAATAGAAACAAAGAAAACAATAGCAAAGATCAATAAAACTAAAAGCTGTTCTTTCAGAAGATAAACAAAATCGGTAAACCATTAGCCACACTCATCAAGAAAAAGAGGGAAAGGACTAAAATCAATACAATTAGAAATGAAAGAGGAGAAGTTACAACAGACACTGCAGAAATACAAAGCATCCTAAGAGACTACTACAAACAACTCTCTGCCAATAAAATGGACAACCTGGAAGAAATGGACAAATTCTTAGAAAGGTATAACCTTCCAAGACTGAACCAGGAAGAAACAGAAAATATGAACAGACCAATCACAAGCAATGAAATTGAAACTGTGATTAAAAATCTTCCAACAAACAAAAGTCCAGGACCAGATGGCTTCACAGGTGAATTCTATCAAACATTTAGAGAAGAGCTAACACCTATCCTTCTCAAACTCTTCCAAAAAATTGCAGAGGAAGGAACACTCCCAAACTCATTCTATGAGGCCACCATCACCCTGATACCGAAACCGGACAAAGACACTACAAAGAAAGAAAATTACAGACCGATATCACTGATGAATATAGATGCAAAAATCCTCAACAAAATACTAGCAAACAGAATCCAACAACACATTAAAAGGATCATACACCACGATCAAGTGGGATTTATCCCAGGGATGCAAGGATTCTTCAATATACGCAAATCAATCAATGTGATACACCATATTAACAAACTGAAGAAGAAAAACCATATGATCATCTCAATAGATGCAGAAAAAAGCTTTTGACAAAATTCAACACCCATTTATGATAAAAACTCTCCAGAAAGTGGGCATAGAGGGAACCTACATCAACATAATAAAGGTCATGTATGACAAACGCATGGCAAAAATCATTCTCATTGGAAAAACTGAAAGCATTTCCTCTAAGATCAGGAACGAGACAAGGATGTCCACTCTCACCACTATTATTCAACATAGTTTTGGAAGTCCTAGCCATGGCAATCAGAGAAGAAAAAAAATAAAAGGAATACAAATTGGAAAAGAAGAAGCAAAACTGTCACTGTTTGCAGATGACATCATACTATACACAGAGAATCCAAAAGACACCACCAGAAAACTACTAGAGCTAATCAGTGAATTAGGTAAAGTTGCAGGATACAAATTAATGCACAGAAATCTCTTGTATTCCTGTACACTAATGATGAAAAATCTGAAAGAGAAATTAAGGAAACACTCCCATTTACCATTGCAACATAAAGAATAAAATACCTAGGAATAAACCTACCTAGGGAGACAAAAGACCTGTATGCAGAAAACTATAAGACACTGATGAAAGAAATTAAAGATGATACCAACAGATGGAGAGATATACCATGTTCTTGGATTGGAAGAATCAATATTGTGAAAATGACTATACTACCCAAAGCAATCTACAGATTCAATGCAATCCCTATCAAATTACCAATGGCATTTTTTACAGAACTAGAACAAAAAATCTTAAAATTTGTATGGAGACACAAAAGACCCTGAATAGCCAAAGCAGTCTTGAGGGGAAAAAATGGAGCTGGAGGAATCAGACTCCCTGACCTCAGACTATACTACAAAGCTACAGTAATCAAGACTATATGGTACTGGCACAAAAACAAAAAGATAGATCAGTGGAACAAGATAGAAAGCCCAGAGATAATCCCACACACATATGGTCAACTAATCTATGACAAAGGAGGTAAGGATATACAATGGAGAAAAGACAGTGTCTTCAGTAAGTGGTGCTGGGAAAACTGGACAGCTACATGTAAAAGAATGAAATTAGAACACTCCCTAACACCATACACAAAAATAAACTCAAAATGGATTCTAGACCTAAATGTAAGACCGGACACTATAAAACTCTTAGAGGAAAACATAGGCAGAACACTCTTTGACATAAATCACAGCAAGATCTTTTTTGATCCACCTCCTAGAGTAATGGAAATAAAAACAAAAATAAACAAATGGGACCTAATGAAACTTTAAAGCTTTTGCACAGCAAAGGAAACCATAAACAAGATGAAAAGACAACCCTCAGAATGGGAGAACATATTTGCAAATGAATCAATGGAAAAAGGATTAATCTCCAAAATATATAAACAGCTCATGCCACTCAATATTAAAGAAACAAACAACCCAATCCAAAAATGGGCAGAAGACCTAAATAGACATTTCTCCAAAGAAGACATACAGATGGCCAAGAAGCACATGAAAAGCTGCTCAACATCACCAATTATTAGAGAAATGAAAATCAAAACTACAATGAGGTATCACCTCACACCAGTTAGAATGGGCATCATCAGAAAATCTACAAACAGCAAATGCTGGAAAGGGTTTGGAGAAAAGGGAACCCTCTTACACTGTCGGTGGGAATGTAAATGGATACAGCCACTATGGAGAACAGTATGGAGGTTCCTTAAAAAACTAAAATTAGAACTACCGTATGACCCAGCAATCCCACTACTGGGCATATTCCCTGAGAAAACCATAATTCAAAAAGAGTCATGTACCAAAATGTTCATTGCAGGTCTATTTACAATAGCCAGGACATGGAAGCAACCTAAGTGTCCATCAACAGGTGACTGGATAAAGAAGATGTGGCACATATATACAATGGAATATTACTCAGCCAATAAAAGGAACAAAACTCAGTTATTTGTAGTGAGGTGGACGGACCTAGAGACTGTCATTCAGAGTAAAGTAAGTCAGAAAGAGAAAAACAAATACCATATGCTAACACATATATATGGAATTAAAAAAAAAAAAAAGAGGTCATGAAGAACCTAGGGGCAAGACGGGAATAGAGATACAGACCTACTAGTGAATGGACTGAGGAGACAGGGAGGGGGAAGCTTAAGCTGGGACAAAGTGAGAGAGTAGCCTGGACATATATACACTACCAAACATAAAATAGCTAGCTTGTGGGAAGCAGTCGCATAACACAGGGAGATCAGCTCGGTGCTTTGTGACCATGTAGAGGGGTGGGATAGGGAGGGTGGGAGGGAGGGAGATGCAAGAGGGAAGAGATATGGGGATATATGTATATGTATAACTGATTCACTTTGTTATAAAGCAGAAATTAACACACCATTGTAAAGCAATTATACTCCAATAAAGATGTTAAACAAAAACAACAACAAAAAACCATTTTAAAACCAGAAATTGTAATTGAATTATATTCAATGCCTTTAAAAAAAAAAAAAAAGACACATGCACCCCAATGTTCATTACAGCACTATTTACAATAGCCAGGTCATGGAAGCAACCTAAATGCCCATCGACAGACGAATGGATAAAGAAGATGTGGTACATATATACAATGGAATATTACTCAGCCATAAAAAGGAATGAAATTGGGTCATTTGTTTAGACGTGGATGGATCTAGAGATTGTCATACAGAGTGAAGTAAGTCAGAAAGAGTAAAACAAATATCATATTTAACACATGTATGTGAAACCTAGAAAAATGGTGCAGATGAACCTGTTTGCAGGGCAGAAGTTGAGACAAGATGTAGAGAACAAACGTATGGACACCAAGGGGGGAAAGCTGCGGGGGGTTATGGGGATGGTGGTGTAGTGAATTGGGCAATTGGAATTGACATGTATACACTGATATGTATAAAATTGATGACTAATAAGAACCTGCTGTATAAAAAAATAAATAAAATTTAATTAAAAAAAAAAGTGTGCCAAACACCTGTGCAAACTCCTTAGCACCTGTGTGTCCCAAGGCCCTACCAGTTTGGGAGTGACAGAGTCACATTTATAGAAACACAGTTGTTGTCTAATTCCTCCCTTGCCTACTGTTGAGTATTTTCCTGATTCCCTTAGAAGCTTCCCCAAGCACTCTGACATGTTGCCTGGAGACGTCCCACTGGGATTGAAGTGCAAGGCCTCTCAGCCACCACTTCCGGTTCTGCTCTGGCTTCAGCTCTGGCTCCATGTGGTAGGATCAGCAAGCTTCCAAGTTCTGGGAAGCTTGGAAAAGGTGCAATTTCATTGATGCTGCCTCTGATGACATCTTTTATCCGTGTTGTCTGAAGTCATGCTGTGCTCACATTGTGCTTTGCTGAAGCTGCCAAATCTCCAATATGGCGAGTGCCCTTCCCCGCTGATTGCCCAGTGCCCTCAATAGAGCAGTGGATAAAACACACAGCCTCACCACTTTTACTGCCCACTAAGTATACCTTGTTAGCAGTTCAGAGTGCTGCAACACACACAAGACAGATAAGAAACAAAATCCTGGTTTATTCACATGGGAATCTCCAAAATGCTAAGCCTTTGGATAACTGTGCTGGATGGCAGGGTTAGGAGGTCAAGGCTGGGCCTCCTACCTCCCATTCCAAACCTAGATCTTTGAGTCGGCATGATCAGGCATGCACACAAGAGGCCTGACAGGGGCTGTAAATCGGACTCCTTATCACTTACACAAACAGTCCTACCTCATTCACCCAGTAACACAAAGAACAGAGAGAGCTACGAGAATGATGAGGGGAAGCCAGCTGTGATCAAGACCGCTGCATGGATACCTTGCCCCAAAGATACTGCAAGAGAAAACTAATAGTAAGTATGCATAGCACATCAAGACATTCATTTTAGGTAGTTTGATTTGCCCATCTTCCTCCCATCTTGTGTTCCTCTGACCTGGAGGATTCTTCACTCTGCATGTGCTGCTGAGATGACACTTCACAGGTGTGCTTCCATGAGGATCCAGGAGGAGGTATGGAGCTCCCCCTACATGGACCGTCGGGTATCCCCAATCTCATGTGCATCCTTTCCATTGCTTGCTGAGACCATAGTAAAACAAAGTAATAGTGATTTTGGACTCATGAAAGAAATCACTCCTGCTCATCTTAAATCTAGACTCATCTTTTTAAAATTGAAGTATAGTTGATTTACAACATTATGTTAGTTTCAGGTAGACAGCACAGTAATTCAGGTTTCTTTGCAGATTATGCTCCATTGTAGGTTATTACAAGATAATGGCTATAATTCCCTGCGCTATGTAATATATTGTTGGCTATTTATTTTATACATAGTAGTCTGTGTCTGCTCATCCCATACCTGTAATTTGTCCTTCCCCCCTTCCCTCTCCGTTTGGTCACCACAAGTTTGTTTTCTATATCTGTATAGATTCACCTTTTGGGTCTGGTCTAGCTCACAGGACCTTCTTCAGAATATGGGCTATGGGCCCTTCCCAGGATAAATGCATGGAGACAAAAATTGCCAGGAAGTAGAAAATGAAGATGCTATGCCACATGTGAGCATTCCGCTCTGTAGTGGATAAATCCCAGTGAACAAAATTTCCCCAATGAGCTTAGCTCGTCCACCTCCCTCAGCAAGACCAAGAGAAACCAGAAGTGTTTCAGTGCCCTGCCTAAGGGGGTATGGAACAAAAGTTCATTCAATCCTCACGCCCATAACGTACTGAGATAGGAACTTGAGGAAAGAGGCATAAACGTTTCTCCCTACACATTTCAAAAGAGTGAATGCCTGTGCCTTCCATATCATTTAGAATTTTGGAGAAACTTAAATTTCAGTGTCATTGGTAGCCTCCTCCCTCCTCTCTAAAACTCAAGGCCAATCCATGTAGGCAGTAATTGATGAAGATCTGCATACAGTGTTTAAAACCACCTTCTCCCTGCCAATGCTTTGGTGCTATGATTGTACCAACGTCCACACTCTACCTTTTCAGGAAGAGTTGTTCCCAAGAGGTCGCCTATCATCCATACAGATAAATACCTGGTGATCCCACCTCTCCAGTACTCCAGACAGGCCTCAGCACACCTAGGGTGAGCACAACCTTGGCTCTGCTGAGAAATCAAGACCTGTCATAAACTAGCTCTTGTTGACCTTTATAGTCACCTATATTTACCTTTTTGTCCAGCTTACCAAACTATTCACATTGCCCGAGGTGTACACATGACCTATATATCTGCCCAAAAGTCGAATGCCATAAAACAAATAGCCAAAGTTTGGGGACCAAAAACTTCATGAAAGGGACTTCCCCAGCGGTCCAGTGGTTAAGACTCTGCCCTTCCAGTGCAGGGGGTGTGGGTTCAATTCCCCAGTCAGGGAACTAAGATCCCACGTGCCGCGTGGTGTGGCCAAAAAAAAAAAGACTTCATGAAAATATAAACCAAGACTGGTATATGCAACCCCTTGTCCCCTTTACTAGCAAATTGGCTCTGGTTAATTTCAGAGTTCACATAACTGTCAGCTAGGGAAATGCCTTTCATAGGTCTAGGCCCAAATTCTGGACTGCTACTTTAAAACAATTTTATTTGGTTTTACTTTTACTATGTAATTAGTAAAGCTTAGTGAAGACTTAGGTGTGTTGCATTTGGACTGAAATATTTGCATATTGTCTTCAATGTGTCTTTAATTACTGTACTTTTAAATTTCTGAAATTATAAGGCCTTAATAGAACTTATCAAAGTGAAATAAAAAAACAGCAAGCATTTTGATTAGCATTCTTTGCAAAGGAGTAAAAACACCCTAGAATTGAAGAATTTTCCCTAAATTGCTCAAGATGAAGTAGATTGGGTTTTGGAATACAGTGGGAAAAATGAAGCTCTAAAGAAATATCACATAAAGGGAACCAGCTCTGGTACTCTGCAAAATAATACTACCATTGCATTTAAATAGAAAACTGAAAAATTAATTACATTAAATGGTCTTGGATTAGATGGTCTTTGCAGTAAATTGCATCTTTTTTTTTTTTTTTGCCAATGGTAATGGATATGTAAGGATATTGACAACAACACTGGAATAGCAGAGGAATTGAAAATGCTATACATTGATCAATGGGAAACTAGCTAAATTTATTATATTGCATATACATAATAAAATACCATGAAGAAAGCAAACACATATATAGTCTTTGGTTGAACCATATACCATTCTAAGTGCTCTACATTACATATACTATCTCACATAATTTCCCAACAATACTACTACTATCTCATTTTACATATGAGACAAGAAGTTAAGTAACATGCCCAAGATGACACACACATATATATATATATATTTTTTTCTATGTCATAATATTGACATTCAGTCCAGTAATCCTCCAGTGTAGCGGTTCCTTTACTTTGCAGTGAAAACTGATTTGTATATTTTGAAATTGTGAGAAATTTCACAATATGAAATTGTGCCAGTTCCAGCCTAGGCCTTAAAAGGTCTTGAGTGTTTCTGTTTCCCTTCTTGTGCTTCTGTCATATCTGAGAAGTTCATGTCTGGGCTTGCCTACTAATCCCAAGCAAGGATGAATAGCATGTGGAACAGAGCCATCCAGCCAAGCTGCTCCAATCAGCCAGCCTAGATCAACTAACCCCCAGCTAACCCACAGACACACGAGCGAGTCCAGCCAAGATCAACAAGGCTGGCCCGCCTATCCCATCCTAGCTCACCTGACTCCCAGCTGACCTGCAGGTACATGAAAAAAATAATGCTTTTTGTTATAGGCCACTGAGGTTTTGTAGTTGTTTGTTATTTAACAATAATTAACCAATACAGTCTAATTAATTAACTTAAATTCCATTTAGAAATTTGTTCCTTCGGAAAAGCTAAATTCTAACTCCTCTTGAAATTAAAGTTGCCAGATAGAAGCAAAACATTGGGCTTTCAAACCAAAGCGTGATGGAGTGATCAGATGCATTTTTTACTAGGTATCTTAAAGGTAGGTGAGATGTGCGGACACACAAACACACACAATCTAAGTGACTAGACAGAGATGAGAGAAAATAGAAATCAAGATACAATGACAATCCATTGATCTTTTAGTAGAACTCTGAGCAATTACACCCTAGCCAAACCGACAGATTTATAACTTATGAGTGGCCTGGTCCCATCTTACAAATTTCCAAAGGAAAACTTCGTTCCACCCTACCAACCCTCCCACAACACTCCAGTTTAAGAAGAGACCACTCATCTCTATACTGTGTAATCCAAGTGAACTTTCTAGGAGGCAAAGATATAGTGACAGCAACTTGACAGCTACCTTTAGCAATTTACTTTTAGCAATGTGGTCACTCGCTAAACAAAGATTCAGTATAAAGACAAATCAACATCTATATTCCACCTTTTCCAACTATTTCTATAAGCCAGTAACTAGCATTAATCAGAAAGCACTTTTCGAGCTTCTAAAATCTCATGAGAAGGCAGAGCTTCATTATGCTCATTTCTATTCTTTCTTTTCTTGTCCAGGTTGAAATGAAACCATTCCACAGGTCTTCATGCTAAGAAATAATGGAAAACCATTTATTTAAATTAAATAAAATTATTAGTCTTTTATTTGCTAACGAGGTACCTTCAGTTATTGAGCATCTAAAACTACTGAAAAGTGGTATTCCCTTGTTTTGTTTTAAATTAATTATTGTCGACTCAGCTCTGTGCAGTTTAAGAAATTAAATCTTTATGAATATAAAATACATTTATAAGAATAAAAGATGAGAAAGCAATTTTTACATGCCAAGTAGCTTAGGATTTTATATTTAAATTCATTTAAAGTAATCTGAAACATTCTAAATTCTGCAGAATGTGAACATTCACTGAAACCTTCTTTAAGAGTTAGAATTGCTCACTACTATAAATAAAATAGGTAACTAATGAGAACCTACTGCATAGCACAAGGAACTCTACTCAGTGCACTGTGGTGACCTAAATGGGAAGGAAATCTAAAAAAGAGTAGACATATGTATCTGTATTGAATATAACTGATTCACTTTGCTGTACAGCAGAAACTGACACAACATTGTAAAGCAACTATACTCCAATTAATAAAAAAAGTTAGAATTACTACAGTCTCATTCATTGGACATGATATGAGGATATGTATAAAATTTAATATAAACCTGTGAAAGTACCCCTTTGTCCTGAAAAATCTGTTTTTTAATCATTCATTCAAAAATAGTTATTGAGCACTATACTAGTCAGGGCCTCAGCAGGAAAGAGATGGCATCCTCAAAATAGGAGGTTTTCAGTAGGAACTCGTTATAAAAGTGTGGGCAGGCTGAAGAGTAGTGCAGGAATGCTGGACTCAAACATCGGATCTGTAGGGACACTAAATCCATGGTACGGAGGGGAAGGGAGAGTTACCAGAAGTCATCGGGAGAGGGTTCAGTAATAGACATCTACCTTAAGAGAAGCAGTGACTTTAGGGAACACAGCTAGCTTGAGGCCACCCCACATTAGCTCTCTGTAAAACGCCAGTGAACACAATCCTACCTCTTAAACCTGTGTCTTGGTGCTAACTCTGATACTCTCTCTTTGAGTTTAGGCAAGCATGCATACACTCCACCTTCACCTTCATTTATGTTAATCGTGGGTGCTTGGATTCAATGCCTTCTAAATCTCCTTCCAGCACTAACATTCCACACTTGGATTTTCTTATCAGACTATCTGTTCCAATTCTTCTTTGTTCAATCCAGGTCAAATAACCTACCCGAAAGCCAAATTCATTCTTTTGATTTACCTTCCCTCATTTAAATAGCTTTATTGGACCTAGCCTAGTGTCTTATTCATAAAAACTGGTTAATAGATGATTGCTGAATCTAATACAGTTACACTGACTACAATAGGATACCATTATTTATCTACCCACTGGATTACCTTTCTCTGATCTTCTGCAACTTGGTAAACAAAATAGCACTTTTGAATAATTACATTACGTATTAGCTTTTTGGGCGTTTCACACCTGTTACCTCATTATATCTTCACAGATTCCTTATTTTATAGCATTTTTTCTGATCATAAATATATTTAATTATAGAAAGTTGGGACATTAGAGAAACAAAAATTTTGATATATTTGAATTCAGCATGTCTTACTCTGTATGTTACAAATTTGAGATTATTCTGGAAGAGTATTGCATTCTTTTCATTTAACATATTATAATAATATCCCATCTCTTTAAACTGTCTTTGGAACATGATATAACATCACTGGTGATTCTTTCCTGGGGCAGTATTTTTCAGAGAAAAGTATTTTATGAACAAATTACAGGTGCAGAAACTTTAGCACAGAAAATTATAGTTTTCTGAGGTTTTATGCTATTAAGATTTAAAATTACTGTGACTCCTCCTAACATAACTTTTTCCACTGAAATATGAAGATGTTCCCAAAAATGTTGATGGTGGTGATCAATAATTATGCCAAATATCACATAAAATCAATTTTTCATCAAAATTCTCAAAGAAATTACATAGAAGATATATAGATAAGAAGTAGATATATAATAAATATGGATGGATGGATGAGTAGATTCAATGAATAAATAGATGAATGGATGGATTTGATGAATCTGAGCTGGACTTTTTCCATTGGGACAAATGGCCAAAGTCTGCATTAGAGTACAGTATTTGGGAAGAGATTGAAAGTTTAACATTTCCTTTATGCTTCAGAGCTAAAATACGGAGGCTGATACAATCTTTACGAGGCTAGTCTCACCAGAAGATGAGAACCTGTGAATCACTCTTGACTGGAACAGATCTTTTACCAAATCCAAAGTTACCCCAGCTGCATTCCACCAGCCCATCTCATGCTGTTGCTGAAACACTGTAAACAATGGAAACTCCGCTGTGGAGTTTCTTACAGTGCAAATGAATACTCCTAATGGCAAGCATGCCAGGAGCACCTAACACATCCTGCCTCTTGTGGCATGGCGAACAATGATATTTGTTTCTTCTAACCCTAACTAACTCTAGGTTTTCTCAGTTCTGGAGAAATTATTTAGGTATAAGTGAAATCAACCACAGTATCTGAAGCACAGAAAACCATGTATTGGGAATAAACTCTGATATTGCTAAAGAAAGAGGGACTGAGGAAAGGAACCAGGGAACATCTGCTTTGTCCCAGCTGGAGGAAGGAACTGCATTCTCTCTAGTGCTCCCAGGGCCAGACCCATGACCTGCTACACTAGCTTGTGGTGTCAACAAGGCACACTCTCTGTCACTTGAACTCTCATCATTTTGCTCATAAATATTTAAGTATGTAAGTTTCAAGTATTTATGCATGAAATGATAAAGACTCCTTTAAAAATTATAATACTATGTCAACTTAAGGAAAATTAATTTCTTAATATCATTGAATAACCAATCATAACTCAGGCTTCTGTCTCTGTCTCTCCTCTTCATCTTCAGTTTGTGTGTTCAAACTAGGATCTAAAAGTTTCATGTAGTTCAATAGGTCAACAATAAGTTTCTATGTCCCTTCAATCTCTTTTAATCTCTCTTTTTTACTCCCTCACTCTCCCTCTGATTCACTTATTATGGAAACCAGGTGCTTCATCTTGTAGTTTCTCTCTATATTGCATTTTACAGGTCACAAACCCATGTTGTCATATAACATGATCCTATGCTTATTTCCTGTAAATTTACATTAATTTCTTTATTTCCTATGGACCTAGAGCCCTGATTAGATTCAGGCTTGATTTTGGTGGGGAGGGAAGTTCTCTCTTTTTAATATCCAAGGGAAGAATTCGGGCTTCACATGCCATATTATCAGAGAACCACTGTGGTTATCTTTAATGTCTGTTCCACATCTAAATTTTCCAAGAGACTGTGGAAAGGACAGACACACCCTGGCTACCACATTCTTATCTCCTGCGATGAGGAAGGGAGGACCACCTGTCCCAAACTATGAGCCATCTCTAACTTCAGTTTAACAGTTGGCCATACCTATGCCAATCTCAAGCTATCAAAAGTCTCAGCACTGAAATTGGGTCTCCATTACAGACTCCCTCTTCCCATTGTATATTTAGTTCCACAAAGGTCTTCAGTAAAGATCCTCTCAATCCCTTAGATACCGTCTCATTAAAGGACACATCTTGGCCTTGAACCTTTGGCTCACAAAGTCTCCACAATCTTAACACTGACCTCCTCTAGCCTCTAACCTGTTACAAAGGGGATCTACTGTCCTTACTATTACATATCTCAGAGAAACACTACCTCCTTCTCAAAGCAAAGAAATTTTTCTGAAATGATTTGCTGTCTCCATCTATATAGTGAAATAGCAGGCAACTCTATTTGATAAGCCCAGCCTCCAGGATACAGGATTTAATATAAGTATAATCTTATAGGATCACAGAAATTCATGGAATGGGTCACAGTAAGTCAAGAAAAATTTTCACAAAGGATAACTGACATAATCCTTAAAGGAACGTTGTGAGTTAGCCTCATCATCCTCAGCCTCAGAAAACTGAGGCTCAGAAACTTGCCAAGGGACATAAAAATCTCTTTCTATTACAACATATGGTATTTCATCAATATTCAAATTAGCAATGGTTGTCCAAAGTCAGACAATGACAAAAACAAAAAACGAACCGTATTTCAAAAATTGTCATGGATCTGGCTACAGGCAATATTCATTCTAAAACTGGTGCAGCAATCTTTTAGAATCAAGGAAAGAAAAAAATAAAAATAAAACTCCGCATACTTCTCTGGGCCCAGGAGATTGGCAGAGCACGCTGGGGGGTAATCTTCTGTTACTGATGGAGATGAAAAGTGCTAGTGCTGCAAAGGCAGGACACAGCTTGGCATTATTCCATTTTTTTGGCTCCAAAGCCATAAGCTTGTTCCTTCCTAAGCTGTTTAACTATCCTCACCCCATTCTCTCATTTAGTGTCATCAGTGCTTTTGTGTAAACATCTTTCTTCTTTCTATTCAGCACCATTTTTTAAATATCACAGTGTATGTGATATTTAGGATTTAGTTAAACACTCAGGTTTTCTACATCAAATTGAAAACATTTTATATGCTTGTCTCTATAAGCTTTCCTGCTTGGTACCAACACTGAAGAGCCCTTGTTTATTCCACCATCTAGTCCCTAGGTGACTTCTGACTTGTTCAAACCTAAACAATAGGGAGGAACATAAGTCAGGATCTGTCATGTTGTGCCCTTTGTTTTTTATTAAAGTATAGTTGATTTGCAATATTGTATTAATTTCAGGTGTACAGCATAGTGATCTAGTATTTTTTAAGATTATGCTCCATTGTAGATTATTACAAGATAATGGCTATAATTCCCTGTGCTATGCAGTGTATCCTTGTTGCTTATCTATTTTATACATAGTAGTTTGTATCTGTTAATACCATACACATAATTTGTCCCTCCCCCCTACCCTCTCCCCTTTGGTAGCCAACAGCTTGTTTTCTATATCTGCAAGTCTGTTTCTGTTTTGCATATGCATTCATTTGTGTTTTTATAAGACTACACATATAAGTAATATCATACAGTATTTGTCTTGTTCTGACTTATCTCACTAAGCATAATATTCTCTAGATCTATCCACATTGCTGCAAATGGTAAAATGTCATTCATTTTTATGGCTGAGTAATAATCCATTGTATGTATATACCACATTTTTTTTATTGAAGTATAGTTGATTTACAATGTCATGTTAATTTCTACTGTACAGCAAAGTGATTCAGTTATACATATATATACATTCTTTTTTATATATTCTTTTCCATTATGGTTTATTGTAGGATACTGAATATAGTTCTCTGTGCTATAGCTCTGTGTTTATCCATTCTATATATAATAGCTTACATCTGCTAATCCTAACTTCCCACTCCATCTGTCCCTCAATCCCCTCTCCCTTGGCAACCACAGGTCTGTTCTCTATGTCTGTGAGTCTCTTTCTGTTTCATAGATAGGTTCATTTGTGTCATATTTTAGATTCCACATATAGGTGATAGCATATGTTATTTGTCTTTCTCTTTCTGACTTATTTCACTTAGTATGATAATCTCTAGTTGCAACCATGTTGCTGCAAATGGCATTATTTTGTTCTTTTTATGGCTGAGTAGTATTCCATTGTATATATATACCACATCTTCTTTATCCATTCATCTGTCAATGGACATTTAGGTTGTTTCCATGTCTTGGCTACTGTGAATAGTGCTGCTATGAACATAGGGGTGCGTGTATCTTTTTGGATTAGAGTTTTGTCTGGATACATGCCCAGGAGTGGAATTTCTGGATCACATTGCAACTCTATTTTTAGTTTTCTGAGGAATCTCCATATTGTTCTCCATAGTGGCTGTACCAACTTACATTCCTACCAACAGTGTAGGAGGGTTCCCTTCTCTCCACATCCTCTTCAGCATTTGTTATTTGTAGAGATTTTAATGATGGCCACTCTGAGTGGTGTGAGGTGGTACTTCATTGCAGTTTTGTACACCACATCTTAACACAATCATCTATTGATGGGCATTTGGGTTGCTTCCATGTCTTGGATGTTGTAAACAGTGCTGTTGTGAACATTGGGGTTCATGTATCTTTTCGAATTATTGTGTTCATTTTTTCCAGATATATACCCAGGATTGGAATTGCTGGATCATATGGCAGTTCTATTTTTAGATTTTTGGAGGAAACTCCATACTGTTCTCCATAGTACCTGCACCAATTTACATTTCCACCAAGAGTGTGAGAGGGTTCCCTTTTTTCCACATCCTTGCCAGCATTTGTTATTTGTAGATTTTTTGATGATAGACATTCTGACAGGTGTGAGGGGATACCTCATTGTGGTTTTGATTTGCATTTCTCTAATAGTTAGCAATGTTGAGCATCTTTTCATGTGCCTCTTAGCCATCTGTATGTCTTCTTCGGAAAAATGTCTATTCAGGTCTTCTGCCCATTGTTTGATTGGGTTTTTTTTTTTTTTTTTTGCTATTGAGTTGTATGAGCTGTTTATGTATGTTGAATATTAATCCCTTGTCAGTCACATCATTTGCAAATATTTTCTCCCAGTCCATAGGTTGTCTTTTCACTTTGTCAATGGTTTTCTTTGCTGTGCAAAAGCTTGTAAGTTTGATTAGGTCCCATTTGTTTATTTTTGCTCTTATTTCTTTTACCTTAGGAAACTGACCCAAAAAATATTGCTACAATTTATGTCAAAAAGTGCTCTGCCTATGCGCTCTTCTAGGAGTTGTATGGTTTCCATTCTTATGTCTTTAAACTATTTTGAGTTTATTTTTGTATATGGTGTAAGGGAATGTTTTAATGTCATTGTTTTACATGTACCTGTCCAGTTTACCCAGCACCATTTACTGAAGAGACTGTCTTTTCTCCATTGTATATTCTTGCCTCCTTTGTCACAGATTAATTGATCATAAGTACATAGGTTTATTTCTGGTCTCTCTATTCTTTACCATTGATTTACCTGTCTATTTTATGCCGGTATGATTCTGTTTTGATTACTGTAGCCTTGTACTACAATTTGAAGTTTGGGAGGGTTATACCTCCAGGTTTGTCCTTTTTTCTCAAGATTGCTTTGGCAATTTGGGGTCTTCTATGGTTCCATATGAGTTTTATGATTATTTGTTCTAGTTCTGTGAAAAATGTCATGGGTATGTTGATAGGGATTACATTAAATCTGTAGATTGCTTTGTGCCCTTTTAAGATGATTGGAACCATTGTCAAATTTTTTAACAGATTCTCTATTAAAGGACCAAGTCCATATAGGCAAGATATGATTTTGCTGTACTCATCTTTTCCAAACCCATCTTTTCTAAATCAATGTATTCCACCCATTCATACATTCATGTATCCATCCATTCATTTATTTAGACATCCATCCATTCATTTATCTATCCATTCACTTGACTGCTTATTCATTTATCCATTTATTCATCCAACAAACATCTGTCAAGTCCCTGCTCTATGTTAGGCACCACTGTTAAATTATTCCCTCCATTTCTCATCCCACCCTATCCCTTCCTATCTTTCTTTCTCTTGTTCTACTCAAACTTCTGGATCCACCTCAAAAATCTTATACTTCTTTATTTTCACCTTCAATGCATGTAACAGCCTCTCAACATCTATGTGTTGATTAATAAGAAAAGTTTAGGGAACAAGAAGCTGGAAATCAAGGTGAATAAGCAACTGGGAAAAAGATTAGGAAGGGTTTAGGAAGTGAGGTGGTCAGAAGATTACCTAATCTGATCAAATTTCTAGGAATATACACTAGGAATACTGGTATATAATTTAGGCTCCATACAAAATGTGATATGCAAGGAGGAAATCAATTTTCTTATAAAATAAGATTTCCCAAGTCTAAGTTGTTGGTGGTGATTTTATTTCCTACATAGATTTATATTCCAAATGAGTAAAGCCGGCAGCATGCAATAATCCTTTTGATATATACCAAGTGATAGTGTTTTGTTAAAACAGTCCTGCCTGGACCGTGGTCTTGTCAGGACTCACTAGATATTATATACAAGCTTTGGAATGAAATAGACCTGAGTTCAAGTCCAAACTCTAACACTGTCTACCTATGTGACCCGAGGCAAGTTATTACCCTCTCTGAACCTTTGTTTCTTCATTTATATAATGAAAATAATAATACTTATCTCTGCAGAGTTTTGAAAATTAAATGAGATATATGATAAAATTTTTAGCCCTTCCCCTAGCATATAGTAAAATGTTTAATTATAGTAGCTATTATTAGTGACATCACATGGATTTGCTATTTCTTATAAGCAAACTTAGATAATTCTTGGTTTGTTTTCATACATGTCTACATCTGCTTTGTAAATAGGAGGGGTCATCACCTATATTAAAATATGTACCAGCTTCAGTTTTCAAGTAAGGACATATAACTTAACTGATATTTTATATCTTTAAAAGAAATTCCAAAAAAAAAAAAAGAAATTCCAAAACTGCCTACTATACTGACAATGAGTGTTTAACATGAACTACTTCTGAGACAGTCTCTGGACTTCATTTATTAAATGAATTACTTCCTTCTATTGGCTTTACTGCATAATGGGTAGTAACCCTGAACAAATTAATCCTTTATGTTCTAACTTAATAAAATTTTAATTCACAGGTTTTGGCCAGAAGGTAATAAAATGTGACTCAAATTAAGATTATGGAGGAAATAAACCATTAGAAGAATTTTTGTAAGTAATCCAGAAGCCAGCTAGGATCACCCTTCCCCTTGAAATGAAGATTGGCTTAAACCCAACACCACAGCAGTGGGAAATCCAACACTCTCTTTAAGATTCTGCAAATGGACTGAGAGCTTTTGTTCTTGTGGTCACCAGGTCTCCAATTATCTGCTTCTTCTAGAGATAAATTATTCAATTCATACATAATTTCACCGTGATCCTCATATTATAAACTTCTCCCAACACTGCATTGACCCAAACTTGATTTGGCCTTTTCTCTTGATTTCTATAGAGACAAACTCCTCACAAAAAGCATTTGTGTGTAGAGCTGACTTTCCTGAAGGTTTGGAGAGAAGGAAAGGAAAGGAGGTGTTTAAGTGTCACAATAATGAGAAAAAAAAAAAAAAGATTTAAAATTAATTCTGAGACAAATCTTCCCAGAGTTCTTTTGTTGCCTCTGCCACAGCAGCTGCTGTGCTCCAGTTTATATCCCAGACTCTAACCAATTTCTTAATACCTCTCCCCTAGTTCTCTTTCCCTACTCCCTCTTGAAATGCCCTGAAAAAGCTAACAACTGTTCTTGCTATTTATTAGTGTATTCAGTTCTCTCTGGCTATTATTTCTATATTTAGTGCCAAATCTACTTTATGTTGGATGGATCCCAACTAAACATGTGTCAAACATAACAAATGGCCAATCTTTTCTCTTGGCAACACAGAAGACCAGCAGAAAACTAAGGTGTCCTTTACCAGGATCTTCTCTCCTAAAAATATCTAATTTTAAATAGTGATTTCTCCTTGTTATGGAAGTATATAAGGAAGTAACTGGGAAGTGAACCAAATAAATAAAATAAAGCCAGGAGCAGAGTATATTGTAATGGGGGAACGATTCTTCCAAGGTTAGAAAAGTGATCACAAAGGATATTCAATAGGACCCTTCACTGAGATTGATGTGGAGAAATTTTTATGCCTTTCCCCAATCTGACATGTCATTTAAGATGTGGGCATTTACTTGGTCTTAGATATAGAAAATTGCTTTCAATTTCTATTTATATCAGTATGTAGCTCTATGGCCTTGAAAAAACAACAACCTTAGAATCTCATGTAAAAAAAGAAATCAGTGCCAGTACATTACTTGGTTGGTATGAGGATCAGATGAAACAATAAGTGCATAAGAGCTTTATAAGCTGGGAGACATAATTGAAACCTTTCCTTTAACTTTTTAAAATATGGAGACCCATGAGAAGGCACATAGGCTTCTTGAAAGGCACAGGATGGTCTACTCTAAAAATCTGGACTAGATATATGGCAATCATGCAATAGCTTTTGCAACAATATTTTAGTTCCTTTTCATGAACAATCATGTTAAATACTTTTCTGGTAAATGATACAGAAACCAGATTGTGAAGGAAGGTAAATATCAAAGTAGAGAGACCACTTGGAGAACCTACCTTGCATTAACTAAAAAAAAAATGATGGAAAAAGGGAACCCTCTTGCACTGTTGGTGGGAATGTAAATTGATACAGCCACTATGGAGAATAGTATGGAGGTTCCTTAAAAATCTAAAAATAGAATTACCATATGACCCAGCAATCCCACTACTGGGCATATACCCTGAGAAAACCATAATTCAAAAAGAGTCATGTACCACAATGTTCACTGCAGCACTATTTACAATAGCCAGGTCATGGAAGCAACTTAAATGCTCATCGACAGACAAATGGATAAAGAAGTTGTGGTACATATATACAATGGAATATTACTCAGCCATAAAAAGGAACAAAACTGAGTCATTTGTTGAGACGTGGATGGATCTAGAGACTGTCATACAGAGTGAAGTAAGTCAGAAAGAGAAAAACAAATATCGTATATTAATGCATGTATGTGGAACCTAGAAAAATGGTACAGATGAACCAGTTTGCAGGGCAGAAGTTGAGACACAGATGTAGAGAACAAATGTATGGACACCAAGGGGGGAAAGCCACTGGGGGGTGGGGATGGTGGTGTGCTGAATTGGGCAATTGGGATTGAAATGTATACACTGATGTGTATAAAATTGATGACTAATAAGAACATGCTGTATAAAAAAATAAATAAAATAAAAATCAAAAATTCCAAAAACAAAAAAACCCTAAACTTTCTTTAGGTTATTTGTATGGAAATATGTTAATATAAATATTTCAGACATTACATGAAATTCCTAAAAATCTTATATGTTCTGGTATAATGTTATAAGTCATAATTCTAGTTATTACTTTAAAATGTATATGTCAGAAATAACTAAATTTCCTTGTCAATTGCATTATTATGAACTTTCATCAATTCTTTAACCGTGGTCATTTTTAAGTCTTTTGTCATTTACAGACAGTTCTGGGTGTACTCTGATGCTTTTGCAAAAATGTTCCTATAAAAGGGTTTCATCTTCAAGGAATTAATGGAAAAGACTCAGACAAGTACAGGTTTCTGGTAACTGACTATACTGCTGAACTGAATGAATAAGCATTTTCAGAACTCTAATGGAAAATTGATGAATTCATAAAAGTGCTAACAAATATCAAAATGAAAAAAAAATTAATTACATGGGACTGAGTGAACTGATGAGGATGATTATAATTTTTGTGACTTTCTGTTTGAATAAAAAAAAAAGAAACACAGTAGGTATAAATTCAAATATATATGTTTTTACATATATTATTATTGTGAACTGGATTTTAAAAAGTGTGTGCGGGCTTCCCTGGTGGCGCAGTGGTTGAGAATCTGCCTGCCAATGCAGGGGACATGGGTTCGAGCCCTGGTCTGGGAAGATCCCACATGCCGCGGAGCAACTAGGCCCGTGAGCCACAATTACTGAGCCTGCGTGATTGGAGCCTGTGCTCCGCAACAAGAGAGGCTGCGATAATGAGAGGCCCGCGCACCGTGATGAAGAGTGGCCCCCACTTCCCACAACTAAAGAAAGCCCTCGCACAGAAACGAAGACCCAACACAGCCATAAATAAATAAATAAATTAAATAAAATAAACACAAAGTTTAAAAAAAAAAAAAGTAAGCTGAAATATTAAAAAAAAAAGTGTGTGCTGTTTCTCATAGCACATTTTAAATATGAGTATGCCAAATGTTTGAAAATGAAAAGATTTTAAAAATATACTATGAAAACAGTAATCAAAGAAAATTGGTATAGCTATACTAATATCAGATAACAGATATAATGTCAGAACTACTAGAGATAAAGATGGACATTTCACAATAATAAAGAGGTCAACCATTCAGGTAGATATGGTGATGATTATAAAAGTGTGCCTCTGATAGTTTAATATAGGTAAGCAATATTTGACATAAATAAATGAAATGGAAAAAAAGGATATCAATTATTATATTTACAATAAGGCATGTTACTTTCAGCATAGAATATCCATTCTATTGTGATAAGCACATTTTATTCCAATATGCAGACCTCCATGCAAAGGCAAGTTGTAGACAGAAGAGTTCCTGGTGAGTGTGGGACTAAAGTAGGTAGATTAATTGTATGATTCTTGCTTTGGTTATTACCAAAGGGCAGCCCAAAATATCCATTTTCACAATAAGAACATACGTGCATTTGGTAACAAGTGCTCATGCTAGTTGCTAAGATATGGGGCTTTTTTACCCTAGAGATTGTTTGCATGGATAGAGTCCCATTTCTCTGACCTTTCTTTTCTACATTAATGAAACTGACTAGCCATTTCTCTTTGTTATCTTCTTTTCCCATATATGTAAATACCTTTAGTCAAGGCTTGTAGCCTAGAGGCCATTCAATCTTGTTAAATTGACTTCACCTATTTCTGAAGGGATCGACTGTGCTACAATCCAGTTATTATTTCACTCTCCAGGGTCTATATTAGTCCCCCTATTTCTAAGTCATTTGAGCGGCACCTCGCTGTTATGACTCCCCTTCCCCCTCACACAGCCAAATAAATATGTTCAAAGAAGGAAATGTCAGCTTCCCTATTACACCACCATCCACTTCCTCTCCAGGGTGGAAACTCACCTACACTTGTTTTTTGAAAAACCTGAGGGACTTCCCTCAGGCACTGAACGGAAGCCTAAGAATAGTTTTCCAAAAAAAAAGTCAGAAAGTCCCTGAGTAATAGCAAGATATAAATCATAAAGTCCCCTAGAAGTTGGTCTCCAGAGGTTAAAAATAAAGTTTTAGGAAGTAGACATAAAGGCACTAAGATTAGGTTTTTGAATTTTCCTAGTGCTCTCCCTACTTTGCCCAAGATATTTCAAAATGGCAAAACTTTTAACGAACCCTGTGGAAGTAAGAGCATATTGACCAATGTACATTTCAAAGTACCAACTATATGCCAGTTCTTATAGCCCATGAGCAAGATCAAGTTAAGGTCATGGTCGTAGCTGTCAAGGAATTTACATCCAGGGTAGGAGACAGAAGAAACAAACCAACAATTGGACTAGAGGATAAAAAGCAATTTGAAAAGCAAATACCTAGATAACCCCTTGGGAGGGACTCAGCCCTCCTCAGCAACAGAAGGAGGTGAAGGATGTAATCAAGGGCGAGAACTCCATTCTTTTCCTGTCCTTGGGCTTTCTCCCATCTAGCGATGGCACCATTTGGAACAACAGAGACAATGCAAATTTACAAGCAATTTACTTACCCTGGTTATAACAACATCAGCAGAAAAGACAACAGATCTGCAATATTCCTAAAATTTCCCAGCTCACATGCTGCATTCAACCATTTACTTAACACCCAAAATATCTCTTTTTGATTCATCCTTTGTGAACCTCACAGAACCCTCCAAAACTACTTCCTTTAATTACAGCCAGTTAGATCATTGCTTTTATTAAAGTCTCTTGTTAGAGCTGTTTGCATTTGTATTTTCTCCATATAACACCATTAAAATGAGGACGGGCCAGAGCAACTAGGAGAGAAAGCTGTACATTCCAGTCCTCATTAGACTCTCTGCTCCCGTAGCTTGAACCCAGTGCTGCCCTGAGCTCACCTCATGTGCACAGCCACAAACTGTAAGCACACAGTCATCTTACTCTCGTCATCTTTGTTTTTCCAAATGTCCACCAAGAATTTACTGCATTAATGTATTCAATTTTGACATCAACTACAGTATATTTTCCTCCTCTTGTATCATAGATTTCTTTTGTGACCCATCCTACCCAATTTAAGGGCCTGTGGGGCATGAAGAAGGACATCTACCCCAGTCCTAGGAGACTTCAAAAAGAGATGCTAGCCAAGATGGGCATGGAAGGATGGATGGAAGCTAGCTCGTTAATGAGGAATAGGAAGGACATCCAGGCAGAGAGACAGCAATAGGGACAAGACCCAGAGGGTGGGAAAACGCGATTCCTTCAGGGAAGAACAAGTTCATAAAAATGGGGCATCTGGGACATCTAAGAGGAAGTCTTACCACCACTCTAGGTGGTCACAAAACACCGAGCTGATCTCCCTGTATGATGCGGCTGCTTCCCACTAGTTAGCTATTTTACATTTGGTAGTGTATATATGTCCATGCAACTCTCTCACTTCGTCCCAGCTTACCCTTCCCACTCCCTGTGTCCTCAGGTCCATTCTTTACATCTTCGTCTTTATTCCTATCCTGCCCCTAGGTTCTTCAGAACCTTTTTTTTTTAAGATTCCATATATATGTGTTAGCATACGGTACTTGTTTTTCTCCTTCTGACTTACTTCACTCTGTATCACAGACTCTAGGTACATCCAGCTCACTACAAATAACTCAATTTCATCTCTTTTTATGGTCGAGTAATATTCCATTGTATGTATGTGCCACATCTTCTTTATCCAATCATTGATGGACAGGTAGGTCGCTTCCATGTCCTGGCTATTGTAAATAGTGCTGCAATGAACATTGTGATACATGACTCTTTTGGAATTATGGTTTTCTCATGGTATATGTCCAGTAATGGGATGCTGAGCCATATGGTAGTTCTATTTTTAGTTTTTATGGAACCTCCATAATGTTGTCCGTAGTGGCTGTATCAATTTACATTCCCACCAACAGTGCAAAAGGGTTCCCTTTTCTCCACACCCTCTCCAGCATTTATTTGTTTGTAGATTTTTTGATGATGGCCACTCTAACCGGGGTGAGGTGATACCTCATTGTAGTTTTGATTTGCATTTCTCTAATGATTAGTGATGTTGAGCATCCTTTCATGTGTTTGTCGGCAATCTGTATATCTTCTGTGGAGAAATGTCTATTTAGGTCTTCTGCCCATTTTTGGATTGGGTTGTTTGATTTTTGGATATTGAGCTGCATAAGCTGCTTGTATATTTTGGAGATTAATCCTTTGTCAGTTGCTTCATTTGCAAATATTTTCTCCCATTCTGAGGGATGTATTTTTGTCTTGTTTATGGTTTCCTTTCCTGTGCAAAAGCCTTTAAGTTTCATTAGGTCCCATTTGTTTATTTTTTTTATTTGCATTTTGCTAGGAGGAGGGTCAAAAAGGATCTTGCTGTGATTTATGTCATAGAGTGTTCTATGTTTTCCTCTAAGAGTTTTATAGTGTCAGGCCTTATATTTAGGTGTTTAACCCATTTTGAGTTTATTTTTGTGTATGGTGTTAGGGAGTGTTCTAACTTCATTTGTTTACATGTAGCTATCTGGCTTTCAAAGCACCACTTATTGAAGAGACTGTCTTTTCTCCAATGTATATCCTTGCCTCCTTTGTCATAGATTAGTTGACCATAGGTGCGTGGGTTTATCTCTGTATTTTCTATCCTGTTCCATTGAACTATATTTCTGGTTTTCTGCCAGTACCATACTGTCTTGATTATTGTAGCTTTGTAGTATAGTCTGAAGTTAGGGAGCCTGATTCCTCCAGCTCCGTTTTTCTTTCTCAAGATTGTTTTCGCTATTTGGGGTCTTTTGTATTTCCATAAAAATTGTGAAATTTTTTGTTCTAGTTCTGTGAAAAATGCCATTGGTAATTTGATAGGGATTGCACTGAATCTGTAGAGTGCTTTGGGTAGTATAGTCATTTTCAAAATGTTGATTTTTCCAATCCAAGAACATGGTATGTCTCTCCAACTGTTTGTATCATCTTTAATTTCTTTCATCAGTGTCTTACAGTTTTCTGCACACAGGTCTTTTGTCTCCTTAGGTAGGTTTATTCCTAGGTATTTTGTTGCAATGGTAAATGGGAGTGTTTCCTTAATTTCTCTTTCAGAATTTTCATCATTAGTATATAGGAATGCAAAAGAATTCTGTGCATTAATTTTGTATCCTGCTACTTTACCAAATTCATGGATTAACTCTAGTAGTTCTCTGATAGCATCTTCAGGATTCTCTATGTATAGTATCATGTCATCTGCAAAAAGTGACAGGTCTACTTCTGTTTCGATTTGGATTCCTTTTATTTCTTTTTCTTCTCTGATTGCTGTGGCTAAAACTTCCAAAATTATGTTGAATAACAGTGGTGAGAGTGGGCAACCTTGTCTTGTTCCTGATCTTACTGGAAATGGATTAAGTTTTTCACCACTGAGAATGATGTTGGCTGTGGGGTTTCTCATATATGGCCTTTATTATGTTGAGGTAAGTTCCCTCTATGCCTACTTTCTGTAGGGTTATTGTCATAAATGGGTGTTGAAGTTTTTCAAAAGCTTTTTCTGCATCTATTGAGATTATCATATGGTTTTTATCCTTCAATTTGTTAATATGGTATATCACATTGATTGATTTGTGTATATTGAAGAATCCTTGCATTCCTGGGATAAACCCCACTTGATCATGATGTATGAGCCTTTTCATGTGCTGTTGGATTCTGTTTGCTAGTATTTTGTTGACGATTTTTTCATCTATGTTCATCAGTGATATTGGCTTGCAGTTTTCTTTGTGACATCTTTCTCTGGCTTTGGTATCAGGGTGATGGTGGCCTTGTAGAATGAGTTTGGGACTGTTCCTCCCTCTGCTATATTTTGGAACGGTTTGAGAAGGATAGGTGTTAGCTCTTCTCTAAATGTTTGATAGAATTTGCCTGTGACGCCATCTGGTCCTGGGCTTTTGTTTATCAGAAGATTGTTAATCACAGTCTCAATTTCAGTGCTTGTGATTGATCTGTTTAAATTTTCTATTTCTCCCTGGTTCAGTCTCGGAAGGTTGTGCATTTCTAAGAATTTGTCCATCTCTTCCAGGTTGTCCATTTTACTGACATACAGTTGCTTGTAGTCATCTCTCATGATCCTTTGTATTTCTGCAGTGTCAGTTGTTATTTCTCCTTTTTCATTTCTAATTCTGTTGATTTGAGTCTTCTCCCTTTTTTTCCTGATGAGTCTGGCTAATGGCTTATCAATTCTGTTTATCTTCTCAAAGAATCAGCTTTTAGTTTTGTTGATCTTTGCTATTTTTTTTTCATTTATTTCTGACCTAATCTTTCTTTCTTTCCTTCTGCTACCTTTGGGTTTTTTATTCTTCTTTCTCTAATTGCTTTAGGTGTAAGGTTAGGTTGTTTATTTGAGATGCTTCTTGTTTCTTGAGGTAGGATTGTATTGCTATAAACTTCCCTCTTAGAACTGCTTTTGCTGCATCCCATAGATTTTTGCATTGTCGTGTTTTCATTGTCATTTTTTTCTAGGTATTTTTTGATTTCATCTTTGATTTCCTCAGTGATCTCTTGGTTATTTAGTAGTGTATAGTTTAGCCTCCATGTGTTTGTAATTTTTACAGTTTTTTTCCTGTAATTGATATCTAGTCTTATAGCGTTGTGGTCGGAAAAGATACTTGATATGATTTCAATTTTCTTAAATTTACCAAGGCTTGCTTTGTGACCCAAGATATGATCTATCCAGGGGAATGTTCCATGAGCACTTGAGAGGAAAGTGTATTCTGTTGGCTTTGGATGGAATGTCCTATAAATATCAATTAAGTCCATCTTGTTTAATGTGTCATTTAAAGTTGGTGTTTCCTTATTATTTTCATTTTGGTTGATCTGTCCATTGGTGAAAGTGGGGTGTTAAAGTCCCCTACTGTCATTGTGTTACTGTCGATTTCCCCTTTTAAGGCTGTTAACATTTGCCTTATGTATTGAGGTGCTATGTTGGATGCATAAATATTTACAATTGTTATATCTTCTTCTTGGATTGATCCCTTGATCATTATGTAGTGTCCTTCTTTGTCTCTTGTAACAGTCTTTATTTTAAAGTCGTTTTTGACATAGCACTAAAGAGGGTATATTGATGGCAAGCAAGCACATGAAAAGATGTTGAAGTTCATTAGTCATCAAGGAATGCAAATTAAAACCACAGTGAATTATGACTACATACTTATCAGAATGGCTAAAGAAAAAAGTGATAATACCAGGCGCTGTTGAGCATACAAAGTGGATCTCTCATACATTACTGAACAGAATGTAAAATGGTAAGCCACTCTGAAAAAAAATGTTTAGAAATTTCTAATAAAGTTAAACATACATGTACTATATTACCCAGCAATTGTTGTCCTGGACATTTATCCCAAAGAAATGAAACCTATTTTGGCACAGAAACTTCTATACAGACATGCTTAGCAGTTTCATTTGTAATAGCCCCAAACTGGAAACAACCCAGATGACCTGCAGTTGTGTGTGTGGTTTAACCAACCATCCACACCATGCAATACTACTCTGCAATGAAAAGGAACAGACTGTTGATACACACAACTTGGATGGACCTCAAGGGTATAATGATGAATGAAAAAAAGCCAGTCTTAAAAGGTCACATACTGTATGACTGCATTTGTATAACATTCTTGAAATGACAAAATTATAGAAGTGAAGAACAGATTAATGGCTGACAGGGATAGGGACTGGAGGGGGTATGGGATATGGGTGACTATAAACGGATAACACAAGGAATTCCTTTGTGCTAATGGAACAGTTCTGTATCTTGATTGTGGTATTGATTACATGAATCTATACCTGTGCTAAAACTAAACAGACCTACACACACCCAGAAATGAATGCATATAAAATTTGGTGAAACCGAATAAGGTCTATAGTCTAGTTAGCAGTATTGCATCATTGTCAGTATGTTGGTTTTGAAGATGTACTATAGTTATGTGTAAGATCTTACCACTGGGGGAAACTGGGTGAACTATTTTTGCAACTTCCTGTTAATCTACAATCATTGCAAAATAAAAAGTTGTAAGTATTAGAAAAATAAAGTCTATTTTATCTGATATGAGAATTGCTACTCCAGCTTGCTTTTAATTTCCATTTGCATGGAATATCTTTTTCCATCCCCTCACTTTCAGTCTGTATGTGTCCCTATGTCTGAAGTGGTCTCTTGTTGACAGCATATATACAGGTCTTGTTTTTGTATCCATTCAGCCAGTCTATGTCTTTTGGTTGGAGCATTTATTCCATTTACATTTAAGGTAATTATCGGTATGTATGTTACTGTTACCATTTTCTTAATTGTTTTGGGTTTGTTATTGTAGGTCTTTTCCTTCTCTTGTGTTTCCTGCCTAGAGAAGTTCCTTTAGCATTTGTTGTAAAGCTGGTTTGGTGGTGCTGAATTCTCTTAGCTTTTGCTTGTCTGTAAAAGTTTTAATTTCTCCATCAAATCTGAATGAGATCCTTGCTGTAGAGTAATCTTGGTTGTAGGTTTTTCCCTTTCATCACTTTAAATATGTCCTGCCACTCCCTTCTGGCTTGCAGAGTTTCTGCTTAAAGATCAGCTGTTAACCTTATGGGCATTCCCTTGTATGTTATTTGTTGCTTTTCCCTTGCTGCTTTTAATATTTTTTCTTTGTATTTAATTTTTGATAGTTTGATTAATATATGTTTTGGTGTGTTTCTCCTTGGATTTATCCCTTATGGGACTCTCTGTGCTTCCTGGACTTGATTGACTATTTCCTTTCCCATATCAGGGAAGTTTTCAACTATAATCTCTTCAAATATTTTCTCAGTCCCTTTTTCTCTTCTTCTTCTGGGACCTCTATAATTTGAATGTTGGTGTGTTTATTGTTGTCCCAGAGATCACTGAGACTGTCCTCAATTCTCTTCATTCTTTTTACTTTATTCTGCTCTGTGGTAGTTATTTTCACTATCTTATCTTCCAGGTCACTTATCCATTTGTCTGCTTCAGTTATTCTGCTACTGATTCCTTCTAGAGAATTTTTAATTTCATTTATTGTGTTGTTCATCATTGTTTGTTTGCTCTTTGGTTCTTCTAGGTCCTTGTTAAACGTTTCTTGTATTTTCTCCATTCTATTTACAAGATTTTGGATCATTGTTTACTATCATTACTCTGAATTCTTTTTCAGGTAGACTGCCTATTTCCTCTTCATTTGTTTGGTCTGGTGGGTTTTTACCTTGCACCTTCATCTGTTGCATATTTCTCTGTCTTCTCATTTTGCTTAACTTACTGTGTTTGGGGTCTCCTTTTCACAGGCTGCAGGTTTGTAGTTCCCATTGTTTTTGGTGTCTGTCCCCAGTGGGTAAGGTTGGTTCAGTGGGTTGGGTAGGTTTCCTGGTGGAGGGGACTGGTGCCTGTGTTCTGGTGAATGAGGCTGGATCTTGTCTTTCTGGTGGGCAGGACCACATCCGGTGGTGTGTTTGGGGTGTCTGTGAACTTATTATGATTTTAGGCAGCCTCTCTGCTAATGGGTGGGGTTGTGTTCCTGCCCTGCTTGTTGTTTGGCATGGGGTGTGAAGCACTGGAGCTTGCTGGTTGTTGAGTGGAGCTGGGTCTTAGCGTTGAGATGGAGATCTCTGGGAGAGCTCTTGCTGATTGATATTACATGGGGCCGGGAGGTCTCTGGTGGTCCAATGTCCTGAACTCTGCTCTCCCACCTCAGGGGCTCAGGCCTCACACCCAACTAGAGCACCAAGACCCTGTCAGCCACACGGCTCAGAAAAAAAGGGAGAAAAGAAAGAAAGAAAGAAAAAATATTTATTAAAGTAAAAAATAAAAAAATTGTAAAATAAAAAATTTTAAATGTAATTTAAAAAAAAACAGAAGAGAGTAACCAAACCAATAGACAAATCCACCAGTGATAAGAAGTGCTAAAAACTATACTAAGGTAAACTTAAAAATCAAAAACTCGTCAGTCACATACAGCAAACCCCAAGTGTACAGTTGCTCTGAAAGTTCACCACCTCAATTTCGGGATGATTCATTGTCTACTCAGGTATTCCACAGATGCAGGGTACCTCAAGTTGATTGTGGGGACTTAACCCACTGCTCCTGAGGCTGCATGGAGAAATTTCCCTTTCTCTTCTTTGTTTGCACAGCTCCTGGGGTTCAGCTTTGGATTTGGCCCCACCTCTGCTTGTAGGTCGCCCTCTGGCATCTGTTCTTCGTCCAGACTGGAGTGGGTTAAAGGAGCGGCTGATTAGGGGGCTCCTGCTCACTCAGGCTGGGGGGAGGGAGAGGTATGGAATGTGGGGCAAGCCTGCGGCGGCAGAGGTCAGCATGACGTTGCAACAGCCTGAGGCGTGCTGTGTGTTCTCCTGGGGAAGTTGTCCTGGATCACAGGATCCTGGCAGTAGCAAGTTGCACAGGCTCCCTGGAGGGGAGGTGTGGATAGTGACCTGTGCTTGCACAGGCTTCTTGGTGGCTGCAGCAGCCTTAGCATTTCATGCCCATCTCTGGTGTCCGTACCAATAGCCACGGCTTGCACCCATCTCTGAAGCTCATTTAGGCGGTGTTCTGATTCCCCTCTCTTCACGCACCTTGAAACAATGGTCTCTTGCCTCTTAGGCAGGTCCAGACTTTCTCCTGGACTCCCTCCCAGCTAGCTGTGGCACACTAGCCCCCTTCAGGCTATGTTCACGCAGCCAACCCCAGTCCTCTCCCTGGGGTCTGACCTCCAAAGCCCGAGCCTCAGCTCCCAGCCTCCACCTGCCCTGGCGAGTGAGCAGACAAGCCTCTCAGGCTGGTGAGTGCTGGTGGGCACCAATCCTCTGTGCGGGAATCTCTCCGCTTTGCCCTCTGCACCCATTGCTGCGTTCTCCTCTATGGCTCTGAAGCTTCCCCCCTTCCACCCCACCTCCTTCTCCACCAGTGAAGAGGCTTCCTAGTGTGTGGAAACTTTTCCTCCTTCACAGCTCCCTCTCAGAGGTGCAGGTCCCGTCCGTATTCTTTTGTCTCCGTTTTTTTTTTTTTGCCCTACCCAGGTACGTAGGGAGTTTCTTGCCTTTTGGGAGGTCTGAGGTCTTCTGCCAGTGTTCAGTAGGTGTTCTGTAGGAGTTGTTCCACATGTAGATGTATTTTTGATGTATTTGTGGGGAGGGAGGTGATCTCCACGTCTTACCCCTCCGCCATCTTGAAGGTCCTCCTGAAAGCATCTCTTCATTCAGAGAAGTCACACACATCTCTCCCCAGGCACGTGACTTGTTTCCTGGGAAACACATCAAGAGATGAGGCCACCCATCCGGCCTCACGTACAAGCCTAATAGTGGATCATCAGCTTGACTTATCTGCATCTGCTCTCAGGCAGGGGTAAGAAAGATCCCAAGTCCTACAGCGAGTGGGCAGTCTTAGTTACACTGAGGCTATATTACGAATCACCTGCTTCTGCATCTCTGACTGTGAGCATGGTTCTTTCTTTAATTAAATCCCCTGGGTGAAAGGATCTTTCCAATCAAACAAATTCTGGAATGCTCTGCAGAGGTAAGCACATTAAAGAGAAGAAAAGTAGGGTCAGCCAATTATTAGTTAAGGGAGTGGGAAGCAAGAGCTATCATGTATCTCTTTTTTAAAAGGACATGAATCAAGGAGGTTTAAAAAAAAATTCTAATAGTCATCTGCATTGTCTTCTCCACAAGGCAAAAGATCTTTACAATTTTTTTTCCAAAGCCTATTAAGACAAAATCAATGAGCTTCACTGCAGCATAGAGACAAGAGTTTCTCAAACTGTCAAAAAAAGAAAGAAGTCAGCATTCATTAGTATTAAATTGAGGGTTCTCTCTTATCGAAGTCAGTATGCCTTCTCTCGTCTTTATGATACTACACTTATTAGCTTGTCTACTTTGTTGTTATTAACTAGAAGTGCACGCAGACTTAAAAATTAGTTCATTATTATGTAATGTGTTCTCAATTTCTTTTTTTCTCATAGAAAATGAGTTGGGGTGTGTTGCATTGCTCGTTATTATTTTAATAGTTATTAATGAAATTTAACTTTCCCACTTATACAGTCTCATTTCATCAAGTTGCTTTGCCAGTTTTAAGACAAGTAGTCTTATGCTCAGAAGATGTGAGCCTGTCCCATATTAGAACGATTAATGATGCTATGATGCCTGTCACTTGCACATATTTTCTAAGAAGAGCTGTCTTGCTGACTGCCCTCACACACACTTCTACTTACTTCACAGCCCTTCTATTTCTGATGTCAGTAATTAATATTTGCCACACTTAAGGAGGATTTGTGTCAAGGAGGGGACAGCAGCCTCTTCAACAGTAAGAACCCCGGTGAAAGTGGCTGTCATCGCTCTGCTATTGCAAAGCATAAGCAGGACAAACGGGGGAAAGAAGGAAAAAGAAATGCATACTGACTTTGATAAGGAAATTCGCTCAATTTAATACTAATGAATGCTAATTTCTTTCTTCTTTTTAACAGTCTGAGAAAAAAGTAATAAACGTAATAAATGCTAATCTTTATTGAACAGTGGTGATAGGCTGGTATTTTGCTAAATCTTTTCCATGGACTACCTTAATCTTAGTCTTAATCTTCTAATAATCTTATAAAGTAGGTAGCTTTGCTATCCCCATCAAAGAGAAGAAAACTGAGGCTTAAAGAGATTTAGTGACTTGTCTAAGGTTACACGTGAAGCAAGTGGACAAGCAGTGATTGGAACTGGGTTAATTCAAAACTCTCATGGGAATATCCTAAAAAATGCTCATGCCACTCAGGTGAATGGGGAGTGGTACCAACTCCAGAAATTACATTCCCGGGCCATATCTCATTTTGGATAAAGTCAGTGTAATTGATAATTCTGTTCTCCAACTTTTGAATTTGTTAAGTATTTTCTCTCACATAAGCGAATTTCAATCTTATGAAATCAATGAACAATAGTTTTATATTGCAAGGTTCTAACTTTAAACAGTGGGAACTACATTTTCTCAAAAGCTGACTTCTCTGGAGTTATTAAGTGTCTATAACACATTTGGTCCTTTTTCTCAATGAGAGGGACTGATCGCCAGGAATAAGCTATAACCATTCTTAGACATGCATGGACAAGCCCCTTTTGCCATGGAACATCACAGATACAGATTCCAATCATTTTCCAACCCTAGAGTTGATTTTCTTTTAGCCCATTAGGGGCTAAAAAACATGTCACATCTGACGGCTGGGCTCTATCATTGGAAAAACTCAACAAAGCTTTGCTGGATACCTGCTCTATATTCAACAGTGTGATAAATGCTATGAGGAACACCAAAGAAATACAAGCAAAGGTCCTTGCCTTTGAAAACTTTACAATCTAATTGGTGAAATGAGACATATTCATATGAAATAACTCATAAATGAGAAAAGCATACAGTAAAATGGTAATCATGTATAGGAAATAATACTGTGATGAAAGTGTTGAAACATAAAAATCAGCTGAATTATATATATATAATATACATAATTATATGTATTATTTGTTCATTTATCAAATATTAATTCAACACTTGTCAGGTATGTGGGATTTCAAAGATGTATCAGATATGGACCCTGTCCTCTAATCTTGAAGCTTAAAATCTAGTTGGGAAAATATGTACCTATAAACAAAAATAACTATAATATCAGGCAAAATATAACACGTCTTAGAATCTCTGATATGGAAAATCAAAGAAGCCTTCATGAAAAGAGGTTCCAAGTGAGTTTATCTTAAGGGCTGAAGAGACTTTCAAGGAGTGGAGAGTGGAGAGAGATTTCCAGGAGAAGGGCAATTACGCATGTGAGTCTGTACGTACATATAAGCATGCACACATTTCTAAAAATTAAGAAAGAAACGTACAAAACTTTAACTGGTTGTTTATGGGTTAGGGAACCACAGGAGCTTTTTGTTTACTTCTTGACAAATTTCTGAATTTTCCAAGTTCTTGACAAGTACACATATTTTTCTTCATAATCAGAAAATATTTTTTCATTTTCAAAGCATTTTGCACCCCCCGTGGTAAGAAGAGGAAGGCCAAAACAAAGACTAGACAAAGCAGATTTCTTCTTGCCTTGTTTAAGGAAGGAATGAGGCACCATGGGAATGGAAATGCATGGGTCACTTCCTTCTCTGTCCAGAGGTGAGGTCAGTGTAGCTCTTAACTGTGTTATCGCTGATATTACATCAAAGGAACTAATCCCTTCTCTGTTGAGCTGTGTACGAAGGACGTGTAATCCTGAGACCTTTCCAAGGCCTACTTCCTGTTTATGACCTTTTTCAAAGTCGATTTCTACTTGCCCACAATTATTCTATATTATCAGCAACCTAGCAAAAGCCCTCAATGACCTACAAAACAAGCCTGAGACAAGGCTTAAGTGTTGACACTTTATTAAGAGACGCAATCACTGAACAGTAAGGGAAACAGAGACAGAGGGGATGTAAATAGAAGGTGATACATTATCACGCCAGCTACTGCTTCACGAGCCACAAAGAGATACAGCTGGTCACTCAGCTGTCCTAACATCTCCAAACAAGCTGCATAGAAAACTGTCCCCAAGTACCATCCACTAAGGCAGAAGGGAGAGGAATGTATCTGATCGCCTCCCTTCCCCATCTCCTGTCTTCCATTTGGCCAGTTTCCTCATAGAGAATCAACTCTTCTGCTCTTCCATCTGGGAGTAACATCTCAGTAAGGTCCCTTGTTGTAGAGCAGACAGAACTCAGCCCCCCTTTGGCTATGAACACCCAAAGAATCCAATCACACTCATGATTGAGGAATAACCTTAAGAGATCACATCCATCACCATCCAGCCTCCTGCCTTCTCTCTGAATCCCCTCATACCCTGTCCCCCACTTCCAAAAGGCTGCTCAGGATACAGGACCATATGACTGCACACCACATTCTTAGTACAGGGCAGGTAGCTTCCTGGCTCTGGTTGTCGTTGACGGCTGCCTGTACCAGCCTATCAGACTTTCCCATCTCTACTAGGACACTGCAAATAAAATTACATCATTTCCACAACATTATTCATCCAAGAAAACACATATTGACTCTCTGTTATACATCAAGCTCTGTGCTAAGAACCAGAAATTATGGGTACCGTCCATGCCCACTCGGTACTCAAGAGTTTTGTAGAAGAGACAGACAAATATATCATAACTCAGAGTGATAAGTTTAGTAACATAAACACTTCCAAGTAATAGAAGAAATGATTGACTCTGTCTGAGGCAGCCAGCAAGGCTTCCAAGATGAGCTAATGCCTAAGATGTATTTTAAAGGATGAAGGTGGGTTTATTTATGGAGAAAGGATGGAAGAACATTCCAAAGACCATATAATTTATAAAGGCACACGGGTAGGAAGGCCCATGATATGTTTGGAGGAATTAACATAGTTTTAAACTAATGGATGAAAAGTATAAAGGGAAAGAAGTGTGAAATGAACTTGGGTAGGCAGATGAAAACCAGATGAAGAAGTCTGGAGTCATGCTAAGGAACATGGACTTCTCTTGGCAGTGATGACGACTACTGAAAGATTTGAAACAGCATGGTGGCATGACTAATTCAATATATCGCTCTGGGTACCAGGTGGAGGATCAGAGGCCAGTGAGAACAGAGGCAGGGAGACCCACTAGGGCTCCACTGCAATAGCCCAGTAGAAAAAGTTTTAGGCCAATGAAAGGCAGCAACATTGAGGATGCAGATGAAAAAAACAGGTATTAGAATGTTAGAAAATGAAATTGACAGAATTTGGAGACTTAGGGAATGTAGAGGGTAAGGAAAAGGTTAGAGTCAAGAATGATATCCTGATGTCTTACTGAGTGATAAAAATGAGTGATGAGGCCACCAATCAACAAAGGAAATATAGGACAAAAGAACAGGTTTATGGTAGATGGTGGAAAAGGAGCTTAATTTCAGACTGAATTTGAGATGGCTGTAGAACATTATTTCTATTGACTGGCTATTTATGCAAAACAACCACAAACTCACTAGTTTAAAAAAGTAATTACTTATTATCTCTCATATTTCTTGTGATTGACTGAGGTTTGGCTAATCCAGGCTGCATTCAGCAGAGCAACTTTGCTTTATACTTCGATGGAAGGGTCCACTTTCCACCACCTGTCTTGGGTTGGATGGGGAGGCTCTACTCCAGGTTTCATCCATCCTCCTTGGACTGACAGGCTAGCTAAGGGATTTTTTTCATGAAGATAGCAGAGATGGAAAAGTGCAGGTAGAAACACACCAAGCCTCTTAAGGCTTGAGCTCAGAACTGGCTTTATCACTTCCACCCACATGCCAGTGGCCAAAGGAAGGCAGGGCACATGGCCAAGTCCAAAGTCAAAGGGTGTGGAGAAGATACGTTTATCCACAAATCAGCTACAGCAAGGGTGTGGATGTAGACAAGGGTTAAAATTTTGAGCCAATAATATGTTGGTTCAAATATCCAGGTAACAGTTTGAGGAAGGCAGCTGGAGATGTATGAGGAGAAAGCTTGAAGGAAAATCAGGGCTAAAGTTACAGATTTTTATTTCATCAGAGTACAGCTTATGATTAAAGTGACAGGAGAAAGTTGTATGTAGTACTTACAGTGATAAGAGAGGCAGGCCGAAGACAGACCCCTAGGAACAAACAACATTCATGAGCACAGGGTGGGATTCCTAAAGGAAACTGGAAAAGAACTGATCATAGGGGTTGAAGGAGGTACAGGAGGATTTGCTATTAAGGAAGCCAAATGAGTAGAGATTTTCAAGAAAGATGCAGGGGTTAAAATTATATTACATCTACTAGTAGTAATAATAAAATATTTATTGAGTGTTTGTTAAGAACCAAGTATTATTTATCAACTCTTTTACATGAATTAATTCACTTAAAACTCATAAAGATGAAATGAAGTACTTGATATATATGGACAAAAATTGATAGAAACTATGGAAAATGAAGATCAATTGTTGAGGAGTCTCTTTCATTTATAACATTTCCATTATTATTTCTTTATAATAATGTTCCTTCAGTACATTAACTCTTGTTTCCATATGGTTTTGAATCTATTCCAGGACCTTTCCCCTCCCCTTCTGAATTGAAAAAAAAAATTTTTATTGAAGTATAGTTGATTTACAATGTTAGTTTCTGGTGTACAGCAAAGTGATTCAATTATATATATATATATGTGTGTGTGTGTATATATATATATATATATATATATATATATATATACACACACACATATAGTCTCAGTTATATATATTCTTTTTCATATTCTTTTCCATTATAGGTTATTACAAGGTATTGAACGTAATTCCTTGTGCTGTACAGTAGGACCTTGTTGTTCATCTACTTTATACATAGTACTTTGTATCTACTAATCCCAAACACCTAATCTATCCTCCCCAACCCCCCTTTCCCCATTGGTAACCACAAATTTCTTTTCTGTCTGTGAGTCTGTTTTATAAATAAGTTCCTTTCTGTTTTATAAATAAGTTCCTTTTTCAAGATTCCACATATAAGTGATATATGATATTTGTCTTCCTATGTCTGACTCACTTCACTTAGTATGATAATCTCTAGGTCCATCCATATTGCTGCAAATGGCATTATTTCATTCTTTTTATGGCTGAGTAATATTCCATTGTATATATGTATCACATCTTCTTTAGAAAGAGGTATTCTTTAACTCAATTACATTTCTGTCCAAAGAAGTCTGAAACCTATAGATTTTTCGCATAGAAGCAAGTTCCCACTTTATACACTCCCTTTGCCCAGCCCAAAAATTTAGCAGAAAAGAAAGTACTGCAGTGCCCCACACTCTTAGTTCATACCTTAGAATACGACTAATTATATCACATTAAAACTTATTGTATGTGTTTCTATTTCCACCGCGAAACTGAGAGCAATTTTAGACAAGTAATTTCTTGTGTTTATAATTATACCCACCGTGCCTAGAGTGGTGCCTGGCATTATGAACAGAGGCTGTTAAGTAAACACAGGCAACTGTAAATAGAAATCATGAGTTGTTAAGCCCCCCTACTCAATGACTGGTGATTATAATTAATGCTACTATTTACAAAGTTCCAAGAATTATGTTAAGGACTTTATATGTAACACTTTCTTGAATCCTCATCTCAACTCCATGGGGTTAGTACTATTATTTCCCTCATTTTGCAGATGAGGAAACAGATTCCAAGAGGTAAATAACTTGTTCAGTGACCCATGAATAGGAAGTGGTCTAGATTCAAACTCAAGACATTTTGACTCTGTTCTTACCCAGTATTGTAAGCTACCTGTCTTTGGTGCTAAGGACAGTATTCTCTGGGGAGAATATGAAATGTTCTATTTCCTCTTTATCTAGAAGAGGCACAAAGAACAATAAGAAAACATATTCTCTGTCAGTTCCTGGACTTCAAGATCTCAGGGCTTGTCCCATTTTGAGGTCATGGAAAATATAAAAGAAAGTCACTCCCTGCAGGTTTGGGCTCAGGAAAGTCCTCCAGATCTTGCCTTCCTTTCTCCTGCTCTTGGCCAAGGTAGATATTGACTCTCCATCCTGACTCATACTTTTCATATTGCTCCCAATTTTGACTCAATAACCCAGTTCCAGACTGCCTCTTCTTTACTGATTCTGAAATCCCATAGGCCAGTCCACTGGTTACACAAGGTGCCACAGTCATAGACCCTAGACTGGGGCCCGTGTTGAACCCAGGGACCCATAAATCACCACCTCTCTCACCCTGAACGCAGCGTGCAAGGAAGGGCACCAGCCACCCAGAATTATTTAGTTTTCTTTGAGAATGTTCAGGAGACCAGAAATTCATTTGTATTTTCTTTGACCCTATCTAAATTTTATTCCTCATTCTGAAGAACTGGTAATAATTCTTAAAGTCTAAGTCAACCAATAAAAAGCTTGGACATTTGTTTTGTTATAGTTAAAGTAGGGGCTTGAACTTGTAAATATCTGAGGTCTCTTTCAGTTCTAAAACTTGATAATCACCTTTTCCATTAAATCAGATTTCAGTCATTTCTTGTCATTGGGTCTTTCTACTGATTCCTGGAGCAAACACCAAACACCATTAGGAAACTTTTCTTCCTTGATCAGTCGTGGAGAGGCATTGATTTCTCTTGCATGTCTGTCCTTACGGACACTTGGTGTAGCTCTCTGTTCATTATTTTGCCTGTGGAATGCTCTCCTCTTGTTTATTTGGATATGTTGCGAGTACTTGATCCTTTGCGTGTTTCTTCAAGGTTTGTATTCCAGGAGCAGATATTACATTTATAATATATCTGCTTTAAATTATATTTGTAACAAGGTTAGAATATATACATTTAGAAAGTACAAGTATAAAATTAATATTTTGATTGTGAAGAAGGGATGAAGGGCTACATGAAACGGTGTTAAATGAATTAGGGTATTTTAAAAATTATTTATATGTTGTAGGTGAGTTGAGATTTTATGAAACTCTCTGCAGAAGTGAAAAGGTTATATGTTCCTTTTCACTGAAAGAATACGAGCTTTTTAAAATAATACTTTTAATGGAGATTAGAAGGTTCAGAGTTTAAGAGGATATGTATAACTAGAATTAGGAACAAGGCTGACAAACTTTCCAGGTATTCCACGAATAGAATCTTTTGAAATCAGCTCTACTCTGTGGGAAATAAGATGTAGGGAACTAGGTTACAGATGATGGGGGGAGTGGAAGTTGGCAAAAATGAGTAAGACACTGGCCCTGGCCCCAAGGAGCTGACAATCTAGCTGGATGTATGCAGGATGAGAAAAGTGCATAAATAAAAAGGCTGAGAGGAGGAAGGCAGAGTAGGGAGAGTTTGATCATTAAAAGAGCCAATTTTAAGGATCTCTATTGGAACATTCATTTGACAGTCATTTGGGGATATGCTCTTCTTTTTTGCTTCATAACCGTTGTATTTAGCAAATAGGATTTTAGTGGCCATTTTAAAGATACAAGTTATAAGACATAACACGAAAATAATGACTTTATAAATAAACGGACTTTTGAGTAACTAGAAATTATTAATTATGTATACTTAAAGAATATACAAGTAGACATGCAGGAATAAAATGCTTTGATAAAAAAAAATCTAATTCAACCATAAAATATGCACACACCAGGTCTTTGATACACCAAGTATAAACTCCGGAACAGGGAGCTTGTTGGACTGCAGATTCTTGAGCCCCACCCCAAACATATGGAATCAGATCTTCATTTTAGTAAGATCCCTAAGTGAGTTTCTGCATATTAAGGTTTGAGAAGCACTGCAGTCTGGCAGTTTCTCAAAAGATTAAATATAGTTACCATATGACCCAGCAATTCTACTCCTAGGTATACACTGAAGAAAAATGAAAACATATGTCTACCAAAATATTTTATAAGAATGCTCATAGCAGCATTATTCATAATAGCCAAAATGTGGAAGCAGCCCAAATGTCTATCAGTTGATGAATGGATAAATAAAATATGGTATATCCATACAATGGAATATTTGGCAGTAAAAGGAATGAAGTACTGATGCTACAGAATGAATGAACCTTGAAACATTATGCTAAGGGAAAGAAACCAGGCACAGAGCACTACATATTGTATGGTTTTATTTATATGACATGTTTAGAATAAACAAATCCACTGAGACTGCAAGTATATGGGTGCTTTCAAAGGGCCGGGAAGTTGAGGAGAGATGGGAAGTGACTGCTAATGAATAGAGTTTCTCTTTAATGATGAAAATATTCTAAAATTGATTGTGGCGATTGCTGCCCAGCTCTGTGAACATACTGAAAACCACTGAACTGTCACTTTGAAAAGGATGAACTGTATGGTACGTAAATTATATCTCAATAAAACTTATCTAAAAAGTGCTAGGGGGACCCATTCCCAGCTATAAGCTCCTCAAGGATGAGAGTCATGCCTCAGATGTAGTAGGAACTCAGAAACATATTTATTGAAGAGGAATCACATGGACAGATCTGAATCAAAGAAAAGACAACATGCCATTATGATACCAACGATCGCAGAATCTTTTAGCCTTTGTGCACCTAGAATTAAGAACGATACAGAAAAACACCAAAATGATGGCATGTGTCCTCTGTTCCAGCTCTCAGATGTTAAACACCACCAGGGTGTCCATGCTTCCTTCATCAAATTACACATAGAAAATGTGTCCCCAAACCTACTCTTTTAATTGAAACTGGTAGTTAAACCCTGTTTCTCCTACATGACTCTGGAGGACTGAACTGAGAGGTAAGAGAAAGGTGTGAAAACTGGAATTGGTTTTTTTGTTTATTTATTAACTGGTTGGTTGGTGTTTGAGTTGGTTTGAATTGATCTGATATGGTTTGGTTTTTGGAGACAATGAAAACTATAAAAATGACACACACCAGATTGTTACTTGTGGTTATTTTTGAAAAGGGGGCTGAATTTTGAGCAATGTTATAAGGGAGGAGATTGTGATTTATCTATGTTAAAATTTTTTATAAGAAGAATATATACACTACTATTAGCTTTGTCATTTAAATATTTAAATGAGCCTAACAAAAAAAAAGGAAGATTTTAACTTTATAAGAATGAATCTTGCCCTTCCAAATACTGCTTGAGATATAACTTTACTGATTAACCCAATTTTTATTTAATTTCTTTGCATGTTGTGTTTTGTTTTATTTCACTTTCCTCTGCAACCTGGCTTGGATTTGTGTGTTTGCCTTTGTTACCCAGGAGTATTTATCAAACCAGGCACTAGAATGTGAGTCTAATATTTATGGGAAAAAATAAAACCACATTTAGTCAATCCATAAACAACCTATGTGTAAGAGATGAGAGGAAAGGCATATACTTCTAGACATTCAGGGCATAATTTTAAGAAAATACCAAAGAGCAAACAATTACTAAAATAACTAGGAAGGAAATCTGCCCCCCTTCACCCCGTATCAGTTCACATCACTCTTGGCATTCTCCTATTTCACCAGAAAAGCCATGAGTGTAGACAAGCTCTGGATAGTCTAAACAGGGAAGGAGCTTATTATCCCCTGTAACCCTGGGCCCCAGAATAGAAATATCAGGAGAGACTAGGTAAAAAGGAACCATTTTCATCACACTCAATGCCTTGACAGAGTTATCCAGATTTATTCTCCTTGCTACCATTCAACACTAACAGGCGTTTTTCCTTTAGGTTGTCATCCATCTCTAGAGGAATGTGGCTCACAGGAATCAGTCCTTGCATTCGTCAACCATCTGTGTGGAACTCCTTAGAACCCACCACGATTCTATCATTTAGATCTCCAAAAACAATCAACTCTACACTGAAACCCATTAAACAAATAAAGGCTGAGAAATTGTCAAATGTGACTATACAGCATAACAGGAAGCGTAAGCTTCAACAGGAAGATCATATGTGTGGCAAACCACATCCAACATGTTTACACACTGACTCCAAATAGATTTCTTCCATACAGGAAATATTTCTAAAATGCACATCTGATTCTAATACCCCCTTGCTTCAAATTCTGCAATGGATTTTGTCTACAGAAAATTCCATATCCCTCAGCATAATCTATAAGGGTCCTCTTAGGGTAGCTCCTCCTGTGTCTCCAGCCTCCTGTCTCACTCCACTCCCCTGACACTTGGTATCCAGTAGTTCAGCCCTTAGGGAAATGAAAAGTTGCACCAAAGACTCCAGGCTTTTTTCACACTTGCTAGCCTTGACTCTGAAATTTCCCCTCCAAGCCTTCCCGAAAATGACTTCTCATCTTTCAGTTCTAAACTCAAGTGTCACTACCTCTCTGAAAACTTTCCCCGCCTCTCTTTCCCAGGTAGAACCGTCCCCTCTCTCCCCTTGGCTCCACCGAGTACTGATTCCTACTTTCACTTTTAGATTCCATAAAATTGTATTACACTCATTTATGTGTCTGCTTCCCCCTGTTGAATTGTACACCCCATCAGTGACAGAGACAATGTTTCATTGATTTCGTATTCTTAGTGTCTAAAATGGAGTGGATTCTCAATAAAAGTCTGTCGGATGAATGGAAGGATGAATCCTGCTCTTCCTACCCCTTCTCTTTAATTGTGTGTCACATTATCTGTGACAGGAGCTATGGAGCTGGACAGAAGTCGCTTTCTGACACTGAAGTCAAGAGTACAGGGTTAGGCTTAGACTGGGTGCCAGTAAAAGCACTGTTCAGCTCTCTGTTCAAGAAAATCTATTCTTTTTTTTTAAATCACTGATAATTTTATTTATTTTTATTTTACTGTGGTAAGAACACTTATGAGATCTATTCTCTTAGCAAATTTTAAGTGCACAGTACAGTATTGTTAAATATAAGCACTATGTTATACAGAAGATTCCTAGAACTTACTCATTTTGCACAACTGCACAATGTATATAAACTGAATGTTTATATACATTGAACAGCTCCCCAGATCCCCCTCCCCTTGCCACTGCCAACATCTCTCTACTCTCTGCTTCTATGGGTTTCACTGTTTAGATACCTCGTGCAAATGGATTCATGCAGTATGTGTCCTTCTATGGCTGGCTAATTTTACTTACCATAATATCCTCCAGGTTCACCCATGTTGTCATATATGGCAACATTTTCTTCTTTTTTAGGGCTGAGTAATATGCCATTAAATGTATGTACCACATTTTCTTTATTCATTCATTTGTCAATAGATGTTTCAGTTGTTACCACAACTTGGCTATTATAAATAATGCTGCAATGAACATGAGATTGAAGATATCTTTTCAAGATCCTGATTTCAGTTCTTTCGAATATATACCCAGATGTGGGATTGCTGGATCATATGGCATTTCTATTTAGGTTTTTTTTTGAGAAAACGTCATACTTTTTTCCACTGTGTCTGTACCATTTTACAATCCCAACAACAGTATATAAGGCTTCCAATTTCTCCACATCCACACCAGAACTTTGTATCTTCTGTTGTTTGTTTCAATATATCAGTCGTCACAATTATGAGATGATACCTCATTATGGTTTTGATTTGCATTTCCCTGATGATTAGTGAAGTTAAGATGATCTTCCCATCTACTGAAATGATCATTTAGTTTTTATCCTTCATTCTGTTAAGTTGGTATATCATAGTAATTGATTTGATTATGTTGAACCATCCTTGCATCCCAAGGATCAATCCCACTTGGTTATGGTATTAATATATGATCTTTTTAATGTGCAGTTGAATCCAGTTTGCTAGTATTTTGTTGAGGATTTTTACAACTACGTTCATTAGGGATATTGGCTTGTAGTTTTCTTTTACGTAGTGTCTTTATCTGACTTAGTATCCAGGTAGTGCTAGGCTCATAGAATGGACTTGAGAGCATTCTCTCTCTTCGAATTTTTGGAAGAGTTTAAGAAGAACTGGTATTAATTCTTAAATGTTTGGTATAATTTACCCATGAAGCCGTCTAGTCCTGGGCTTTACTTTGTGGGGAAGTTTTTGATTACTGATTCAATCTCCTTACTAGTTATAGGTCTTTTTAGATTTTCTATTTCTTCATGATTCAGTCTTGGTAGGTTGTATCTTTCTAGGAACTTATATCTTCTAGGTTATCTAATTTATTGGCATAAAATTGTTCATAGTAGTATCTTATGATCTTTGTATTTCTGCAATATCAGTGGTAATGTCTCCTCTTTTTTCTGATTTTATTATTTGAGTCTTCTCTCCTTTTTTCTTAGTCTAGCTAATGGTTTGTCAATTTTGTTTACCTTTCTTAAAAAAACTATCAGTTCTGTTGATTTCTTACTATTCTCTATTTCATTTTTTCTGCTCTAATATTTATGATTTCCTTCCTTCTGCTAACTTTGGACTTAGTTTATTCTTCCTTTTCTAGTTGCTTAAGGTATAATGTTAGGTTGAGATTTTTTTCCTTTTTTAATGTAGGCATCTATTGCTATGAACTTCCCTCTTAGTATGGCTTTTGCTATTTCCAATAAGTTTGGTTTTTTTATTTTTATTTTTATTGTATATTGGAGTATAGTTGATTAACAATGATGTGTTAGTTACAGGTGTATAGCAAAGTGATTTAGTTATACCCATAGAAGTATCCAGTCTTTTTCAAATTCTTTTCCCATTCTTTTCAAATACAGGTGTATAGCAAAGTGATTTAGTTATACCCATAGAAGTATCCAGTCTTTTTCAAATTCTTTTCCCATTCTTTTCAAATACAGGTGTATAGCAAAGTGATTTAGTTATACCCATAGAAGTATCCAGTCTTTTCAAATTCTTTTCCCATTTAGGTTGTTACAGAATATTGAGCCAAGTTGAGTTATACAGTAGGTCCTTGTTGGTTATCTATTTTAAATATAGCATCAATCCCAAGCTCCCAGTATATCTCTCCCACCCACCCTTCCCCCCGGTAACCATAAATTCATTCTCTAAGTCTGTGAGTGTTTCTGTTTTGTAAATAAGTTCATTTGTATCATTTTTTTAGATTCTGCATGTAAGTGTTATCATATGGCATTTGTCTTTCTCTGTCTGACTTACTTCACTTAGTATGATAATCTCCAGGTCCATCCAAGTTTGCTGCATCCCATAGCTTTTGGTATGTTATGGTTTTGCTTTCATTCATCTCAAAATATTTTCTATTCTCCCTTTTATTTCCTCTTCAACCCACTGTCTATCCAAGAGTGTTATTTAATTTCCACATCTTTGTAAATTTTCCAGTTTTTCTTTTGTTACTGATTTCTACTCTCATTCCACTGTGGTCAGATGATATCTGATATGAAGAAAATCTGTTCTTTAGAGGGATTTAGACACAGATGGTCACCATGATCACCAATTCCATAAGCTTTGCTTCATAGCTTAAAAAGAGAATCACTGAAAGCATTTCTCCTACAATATTCCTCAAGTATGGCTTATGAAATGAATTTAGGTGATTCAGAAACCAAATTATCTTTTCATATTTATGCATCCATTTTAATATGAATTAGAAAACAAAGCTATTTATGGCAGTGAATATGACATGCCTATATGTGGAGTGTAAAAAGATGATACAAATGAACTTATTACAAAACAGAAACAGACTCAGACTTCGAAAACACACTTATGGTTACCAAAGAGGAAAGGTGGGAGGGAGAGATAAATTAGGAGTTTGGGATTAACATATACACACTACTACATATAAAGTAGATAATAAGACCTACTGTATAGCACAGGGAACTCTACTCAGTATTCTGTAATAACCTATATGGGAAAAGAATCTGAAAAAGAATGGATATATATATGTATAACTGAATAACTTTACTGTATACCTGAAACTAACACAACATTGTAAATCAACTATACCCAGTACAAAATAAAAATTGAATTTAAAAAAAAGATTTTCAAAATCTTTTTTTAAATGCATTTGACTTAAGAAATGATGAACTACCAACTTATTGTGGTAATCATTTTGAAATATGTGTAAGACAAGTCATTATATTGCACATCTTAAACTTATACAGTGCTATATGTCAATTATATCTCAATAAAATTGAAATAAATTTTTTAAATAAAATAAAAAGAAATGATGAGCTAAAATATGTATTTTATACAGCACCTTGTCTATAATAAAAAATAAAAATAAAAAAATATGAAGTACACATGAGTATAGCTGGTAAAAATATCATGAAGGTGAAAATAATGCCCCAGTCTGTTGATATTAAATTTTCAGCTGCACCTGCTAGAGAAGTCACTGATACCACAAGGTTAAGAAAATTATCATAAGATTTGGACCAAAGCTATAACTTAGTCTCTATTCAATGCCCACTATTTTAATCCAATTTTAAAATAGGTTGTACCCTAGCAGCTTAAATGATGTCATTAGCTAAGAGAATGTTGGCTATTGTTTATTTCACGAATAGTTAGGTTTGTGTTCCTTTTGTTAATCCATGATTGTAAACAACAGTAATCTGAGGGTAAGGTTGTTCTATGGTTCCGAGCAGTAACAAAACACTCTTCCTAAAGCCTGTCATTCTTCTACATATTATTGTTATCAAAACAATAGAAATGTTTCAACCTGCTCAGGTCAGCTTCCAAAAAATAAACAGAGGAAAAGTATCTACAAAGGTTCTTTGAAAAGTCATTGTTGGATAAACAGCACCATTGTTTCTCAAGAAGATGCAAAAGTTTATTGGCACTGGTGACAATGAAATGTCTTCTGAAATATTCTAGATACGTGGTATCTCTTTAATACATTACTACAATGACACAATTCCTTCTACAGGAGGCAATTCCAAACCAGTAAGGAAATAAGAGAACAAACAAATCAGAAGAAATAGTGCCAGGTGAGGAAACAGTTAGGGGTTCATTGTTTGAGGAGTGGAAGCTACAAGAAACTCAGATACATCCCCAGGAGAGCCCTCTGGCAGGAGAGGTTATTGTATGAAACTAAAGGTTTATTCACTAACTTAATTATGCTTTAAATGTTCACTAATTATTTCCTGAGCCATTTAATAAAGAAATACAACAAGAAATTTCCTATCAGCATATTCAGCCTAAATTTTTATTCCACTTTGGAAAATGCCAAGTCCTATTACAAGTACTGAGAATAACAAACGTGGCTCTCAGTTTGACTTTTTCAAAATCCAAAAGGGAAAAATGGACTACAAAGTGACAAAAAAAAAAAAAAAACCTTCTTAACTCTGGATAGGCAAACGGAAAGACGGGAAAAAGAAGTCAGACCCAAGAGGATTATGTAACTGATACGTTTGTGAAATTAAACTTTTCTTATAAAAGGTCTCCTGAACCATTAAGTTTTGCTTCAAGATGGACTGGAGGCCTTTAAAGGTTGCAACTGATTAGTATGTCTTCTGACCCCCAACCAACATAGGGGTGGTATAGTTAAATCACAGACCTGATTTATGTGTAGTAAACAGATGTGGTTTGTGTAAGAAGCTCTCCAATGGTTTTATTTTCAGGATATGTTAACAATTTTCTCTTTGTCCCTAAGATCTCAGTAGTTTCTCCACCTTATTTATTTCCCATTCATCCAGTTCCCTTTTCCCATCCAACTTCTCCTACTAGCTCTTTCCCTCTATTTATTACCCTATGTTCTGCTTTCTTCATCTCAATTCCATATGCTTCCCATTCTTCTTAGTTCAGTTTCCTGCAGAAATTTCTGCAGATTCTGATATAAAGATTCATGTCATAGTAGTTTATTTTTAAAGTGCAAGAAACACCTGTATAGGAAAAGGGAAAAACATTACAGAAGGGAAAACAGTCAATAAACGGCGTGTATCAGGTAAGTTAACACTGTGGGTAACTGGAATTTAATTCTACAAGAAAATACTGGAAAATTGTATAAAATTACATGCCTCAGATTTCTTCCAGCTAAGGTCAAGGGAGCTGGATATTGTATACCACCTCTCAGCAGACTGAAAGTGAATAGATGGGGAAAGGTATTACATGAAAATGGAAACAAAAAGAAAGCTAGGGTAGCAATACTTATAGCAGACAAAACAGACTTTAAAACAAAGGCTGTAACGAGACAAAGAAGGCCATTATATAATAATAAGGGGATCAATCCAACAAGAGGACATAGCACTTCTAAATATTTATGCACGCAAAATAGGAGCACCTAAATATATAAAGCAAACGTTAACAGACATATAAAGAAAAATTGACAGTAACACAATAATTGTAGGGGACTTCTATATGCCACTTATACCACAGGATAGATCAGCCAGACAGAAAATCAATAAGGAAACACTGGCCTTAAAGAATACATCAGACCAGATAGTCTTAATATTGATAGATAGAACATCCCATCCCAAGCAGCAGAATACACATTCTTTTCAAGTGCACATGGAACATTATCCAGGATAGAGCATGTGTTAGACTGCAAAACAAGCCTCAGTAAATTTAAGAAGATTGAAATCATATCAAGCATCTTTCCAAACCACAATGGTATGAAACTAGAAATCAACTACAAGAAGAAAACTGGAAAAAACACAAATGCATGGACACTAAACAACATGCTACTGAATAATCAATGGGTCAACAAAGAAATCAAAGAGGAAATCAAAAAATACCATGAGACAAGTGAAAATGGAAACAAAACATACCAAAATATATGGAACACAGCAAAGGCAGTTCTAAGAGGGAAGTTTTTAGTGATACAGGCCTACCTCAAGAAACAAGAAAAATCACAAATAAACAATCTAAACTTACACGTAAAGAAACTAGAAAAAGAAGAACAAACAAAGCCCCAAATTAGCAAAAGGAAGGAAATGATAAGATCAGAGTGGAAATAAATGGAATACAGACTAAGACAACAGAAAAGATCAATGAAACCAAGAACTGGGTCTGTCAACAAATACCATATGATATCTCTTATATGTGGAATCTAAAATATGACACAAATGAACCTATCTACAAAACAGAAACAGACTCATAAAAGTAGAGAGCAGACTTTTGGTTCCCAAGGGGGCAGGGGGAGGGAGAGGAATTGACTAGGAGTTTGGGGGTGGTGGATGCAAATAATTACATTTAGAATGAATAAACAACAAGGTCCTAATGTATTGCACAGAGAACTATTTTCAGTATCCTGTGATAAACTATAATGGAAATGAATATAAAAAAAGAACGTATATATGTGTATAACTGAGTCATTTTGCTATACAGCAGAGATTGGCACAACATTGTAAATCAACTATACTTCAATTTAAAAAAAAAAGGACTGGGTCTTTCAAAAGATAAACAAAATTGACAAATCTTTAGCCAGACTCATCAAGAAAAAAAAAAAGAGAGGGCCCAAATAGACAAAAACAGAAATGAAAAAGAAGTTACAGCTGACATCAAAGAAATACAAAGGATTATAAGAGGTTACTAGGAACGACTGCCCAATAAACTGGACAACCTAGAAGAAATGGACAAATTCCTAGAAACATACAATCAAGACTGAATCCTATAATAACCTAAATGAGAAAATAATTTGAAAAAGAATGGATATATGTATATGCATAACTGAATCACTTTGCTGTACCCCTGAAACTAACACAACATTGTTAATCGACTATACTCCAATATACAATAAAAAATTTTTTAAAAGACTGAATCAAGAAGAAATAGAAAATCTCAATACACTGATTACTACTAGCGAAATTGAACCAGTAGTCAAAAAACTCCCAAAAAACAGGAGTCCAGAACCAGATGGCCTCACAGTTGTATTTGACCAAACATTTAAAAAACATTTAATACCTATCATTCTCAAACTTGTCCCCCAAAATGAAGATGAAGTAATGCTCCCAGACTGATTCTATAAGGCTAGCATTACCCTAAAACCAAAAAACAAGACAAAGCTACTACAAGAAAAGAAAATTAAAGATCAATATACTTGATGAACATAGATGCAAATATCCTCAACAAAATATTAGCAAACCAAATTCAACAATACATTAAAAATAATCATACACCACAATCAAGTGGAATTTATTCCAGGGATACAAGGATAGTGCAACATCCACAGATCAATCAACATGATACAACACATTAACAAAATTAAAGATAAAAATCATATGATCATCTCAGTAGATGCAGGAAAAAAACACTTGACAAAATTCAACAACCATTTATGATAAAAACTTTCAACAAAGTGGGTATAGAAGGAACAAACCTCAACATAATAAAGGCCATATATGACATACCCACAGCTAACATCATACTCAATGGTAAAAAGCTGAAACCTCTTCTCTAAGATCAGGAAAAAGACAAAGATGCCCACTGTCACCACTTTTATTCAACACAGTATTGGAAGTCCTGGCCAGAGCCATCAGGCAGGAAAAAGAAATAAAAGACATCCAAATTGGAAAGGAGGAAGTAAAACTGTCACTATTTGCAGATTATGTGATACTATATATATAAAACCCTAAAGACTCCACCAAAAAACTGTTCTAATAAATGAATTCAGTAAAGTTGCAGGATATAAAATTAACATACAGAAATCTGTTGCATTTCTATACACTAATAACAATCTATCAGAAAGAGAAATTAAGAAAACATTCCATTTTCAATTACATCAGAAAGAATAAAATTCCTAGGAACAAATTTAGCCAAGGAGGTGAAAGACTTGTACTCTGAAAACAAAGGCATTGATGAAGAAATTAAAGATAACACAAATAAATGGAAAGATATATCATGCTCATGGACTGGAAGAATGAATATTGTTAAAATGTCCTTACTACCCAAAGCAATCTATATATTTAATGCAATCCCTATTAAAATACTAACACTATTTTTTGCAGAACTGGAACAAATAATCCTAAAATTTTTATGGAACCACAAAAGACGCCTAATGGCCAAAGTAATCTTGAGAATGAAAGACAAAACTGAAGGCATCATGCTCCCTGAATTCAAACTATACTACAGAGTCACAGTAATCAAAACAGTATGGTCTGGCACAAACACGAAGATCAATGGAACAGAATAGAGAACCTAGAAATAAACCCAGGCACTTATGGTCTATACCATGGGGATAAGACAGTCTCCTAAATAAATGATATTGGGAAAATTGTACAGTTACATGCAAAAGAGTGAATCTGGACCACTGTCTCACACCATATACAAAAATAAACTCAAAATGGACTAAAGACTTGAATATGATGGGAAACCCTAAAACTCCTAGAAGAAAACATAGGCAGTAAGCTCAAAGACATCATTATTAGTGATATCTTTTTGGATTTGTCTCCTCAGGAAGGTCAAGAGAAGGAAAAATAAACAAATGAACTACATCAAATTGAAAGCTTTGTACAGCAAAGGAAATCAATAACAAAATGAAAAGGCAACATACTGAATGGGAGAAGATATCTGCAAATCATATATTTGATAAGGGGTTAATATCCAAAATCCTTATATCTCTATATAAAGAACTGATACAATTTAATATTAAAAAAACAATTTGATTAAGAAATGGGCAGAGGACCTGAACATTTTTCCAAAGAAGACATACAGATGCCCAACAGGCACATAAAAAAAATGTTCGACTTCACTAATCATTAGGGAAATGCAATCAAAACCACAATGAGTTATCACCTCACACCTATCAGAATGGCCATTATTAAAAAGACAAAAAATAACAAGTGTTGGTGAGGATGTGGAGAAAAAGTAATTCTTGTTCATTGTTGGTAGGAATGTAAATTGGGGCAGCCACTATGGAAAACAGTATAGAGGTTCCTCAAAAATTAAAAATAGAACTACTCTACGATCCAGTAATTCCATTTCTGAGTACCCAAAGAAAACAAAAACACTAATTTGAAAAGGTGTACACACCCCTATAATTGCTGCAGCATTATTTACAATAGCCAAGATACAGAAGCAACTTAAGTGTCCATCAACAGATGAATGGATAACGAAGATGTGGAATACACACATACACACACAAACACACACACACAGGAATATTATTCAGCCATATAAAAGAATGAAATCTTGCTATTTGTGACAACATAGATGGACCTAGAGGGTGTTATCCTAAGGTAAATAAGTCAGACAGAGAAAGACAAATACCATACGATCTCACTTATATGTGGAATATAAAGAAACAAAACAAATGAACAAATAAAACAAAACCCAGATTCATAGATACAGAGAATAAACTGGTGGTTGCCAGAGAGGAGGAAGGGGGGGATGAATGATATCAGTGAAGCAGATTAAGAGGCACAAACTTGAAGCTATAAAATAAGTCATGGGGATATAATATACAGAATACAGAATATAGTCAAAAATATTATAATAACTTTAAATGGTTACAGACGGTAACTAGCCTTACTGTGACGATCATCTCATAATATACACAAATGTCGAATCACCAAAACGAATATGATGTTGTATGTCATTACACTTAAGTTTTTTTTAAATGATGTGTAGTACTCTTGTATAGTATCAACTTAGTGGAGTTAAAATAATGTTTCCCAGAATTCCCTTCTCTATGTGATTCCAGGTTAGCATTGGCCACTAAAGAAATTCACACAAGATTTGGAAGGCAGAAATGAAGTAGTAGCCATCACATTGGCTACTACTTGAAGGCCAGTGTAGAGCCCCAGGTACTGTGGCAGCTCACACACACTGTCACTGACCTCTGACCTACCTGGCTGGCACAGGGAAGCACCCACATCTGCAGCTCCTCCAGCTTGACTGGTTCTCCTCCTTCAGCTTTTCCAGGTCCTGAGCCAGATGCGTGTGCAGCTCCTTGATGACAGACACCAGCTTTTCCAGCAGATCTGGAAGTCTGCTTTCCTGCAGGTCACCCACTTTGTTAAGACTGAAGGTGGTGAGAGACAGACATGGGTTTTAATTCACCTTCATGGGCTTTCATTTGCCCTTGCTGTTATTCACATCTAGTCTTCCTTCCTGATTGTAGATATGGATGAACCACAGAGACTTCCAGCCAAGTACCAGATGCAGAGACAACAGCCTGCACAGCTTGTCCCACCAGCTTCCACAGTTATATAAGATCCAACTCAATAATAAATCCCTTATTCAATGTCAAAATCTGACGGATACAACATGGTAGTTACGTGACAAGGTGTCAACATGAAACTATTTCAGACTCAGTTGTACCTAAGTGTGCCATCCATAAACCTTCAGAGAATAAATAATAATGTGAGGTATCTGGAATAAAGAACAGATGACATCAAACATGATGATGAGCAGACAAGCACCTTCAGTCACAAACTCCAATCTCCAGCCAAACTTCAATTCCCCAATGCTTTCTCCTCTCCTCTCTTCTCCTTCCCTTCCATTCCGTCCCTCCAGCTCTCCTTGCCCTCCCTCCCTTCCTCCTTCCCAGTCGTCTCATAAGCTCTTCCATCTATAACACCTGGCTCTCACCACAAATGCACGCGTGCGCACACACACACATGCACACACACACACACCCTTCTTTCTCCTTGCTAATCTCAACTTATACCTTACTCTTTTTAGGATATCTATATCTAACCTGGCTCCAAGAATTTGGTCTACAAGTAGTTCCATAAGCATTCCTTCTTTTCTTGATAGAAGGACGTTTGCTCACTTCCTCATGCGAGAGCACCCAAATCACAACTAACTGCTGAACAATCATCGACAGGAAGACCCTGGAACTCACCAAAAAAGATACCCCACGTCCAAAGACAAAGAAGCCGAAGTGAGATGGTGGGAGGGGCACGATCACAATAAAATCAGGTCCCATGACTGCTGGGTGGCTGACTCACATACTGGAGAACGTTATACCACATAAGTCCACCCACTGGAGAGAAGGTTCTGAGCCCCACATCGGGCTTCCCAACCTGGGGTCTGGCAATGGGAGGAGGAATTCCCAGAGAATCAGACTTTGAAGGCTAGCAGGAGCCTCCACAGGCTCCATTCACGGAAGGCACACAGAAAGTAGTGTGCGTGTCAGGACCCACAGGGAAGGAGCAGTGACACCATGGGAAACTGAGCCAGGCCTGCCTGCTAGTGTAGGAGGGTATCCTGCAGAGGCAGGAGGTGGCTGTGCCTCAACGCAGGGACAGGAACACTGGCAGCAGAAATTCTGGGAAGTACTCCTTGGCATGAGCCCTCCTGGAGTCCACAATTAGACCCACCAAAGAGCCTGTAGCCTCCAGTGCTGGGTTGCCTCAGGCCAAGAAACCAAAAGGGAGGGAACTCAGCCCCATCCAGCAGCAGACAAGCAGATTAAAGTTTTACTGAGCTCTGCCCACCAGAGCAACACCCAGCTCTACCCACCACCAGTCCCATCCATCAGGAAGCTTGAGCAAGTCTCTTAGATAGCCTCATCCACCAGAGGGCAGACATCAGAAGCAAGAAGAACTAAAATCCTGCAGCCTGTGGAAAGAAGATCACATTCACAAACAGACAGACAAAATGAAAAGGCAGAGGACTATGTACAAGATGAAGGAACAAGATAAAACCCCAGAAAAACAACTAAATGAAGTGGAGATACGCAACCTTTCAGAAAAAGAATTTGGAAGAATGATAGTGAAGATGATCCAGGACCTCGAAAAAGAATGGAGTCAAAGATCAAGAAGATGCAGGAAATGTTTAACAAAGACCTAGAAGAATTAAAGAACAAACACACAGAGATGAACAATACAGTAATTGAACTGAAATACAATAGAAGGAATCAATAGCAGAATAACTGAGGCGGAAGAACGGATAAGTGACCTGGAAGACAGAATGGTGGAATTCACTGCCACAGAACAGAATAAAGAAAAAAGAATGAAAAATAAATGTAAAGAGCCTAAGAGACCCCTGGGACAACATTAAACACACCAACATTCGCATTATAGGGGTCCAAGAAGGAAAAGAGAGAGAGAAAGGACCCAAGAAAATATTTGAAGAGATTACAGTTGAAAACTTCCTTAACATGGGAAAGGAAATAGCAACCCAACTCCAGGAAATGCAGAGAGTCCGAGGCAGGATAAACCCAAGGCGAAACATGCCGAGACACACAGTAATCAAATTGACAAAAATTAAAGACAAAGAAAAATTATTAAAAGCAACAACGGAAAAAAGACAAATAACATACAAGGGAACTCCCATAAGGTTAACAGCTGATTTCTCAGCAGAAACTCTATGAGCCAGAAGGGAGTGGCGCGATATATTTAAAGGGATGAAAGGGAAGAACCTGCAACCAAGATTACCGTACCCTGCAAGGATCTCATTCAGATTCAATGGAGAAATCAAAAGCTTTACAAACAAGCAAAAGCTAAGAGAATTCAGCACCACCAAACCAGCTCTACAACAAATGCTAAAGGAACTTCTCTAAGTGGGAAACACAAGAGAAGAAAAGGACCTACAAAAACAAACCCAAAACAATTAATGGTAATAGGAACATACATATCGGTAATTACCTTAAACGTGAATGGATTAAATGCGCCAACAAAAAGACAGAGGTTCACTGAATGGATACAAAAACAAGACCCACATATATGCTGTCTACAAGAGACCCACCTCAGACCTAGGGACACATACAGACTGAAACTGAGGGGATAGAAAAAGATATTTCATGCAAATGGAAATCAAAAGAAAGCTGGAGTAGCAATAGTCATATCAGACAAAATGGACTTTAAAATAAAGAATGTTACAAGAGACAAGGTAGGACACTACATAATGATCAAGGAATCAACCCAAGAAGAAGATATAACAATTATAAATATATGTGTACCCAACATAGGAGACCTCAATACATAAGGCAAATGCTAACAGCTATAAAAGAGGAAAACGAGAATAACACAATAATAGTGGGGGACCTTACCACCTAACTTACACCAATGCGCAGATCATCCAGACAGAAAATTAATAAGGAAACACAAGCTTTAAATGACACAGTAGACCAGATAGACTTAATTGATATTTATAGGACATTCCAACGGAAAACAGCAGATTACACTTTCTTCTCAAGTGCATATGGAACATTCTCCAGGATAGATCACATCTTGGGTCACAAATCAAGCCTTGGTAAATTTAAGAAAGCTGAAATCATATCAAGAATCTTTTCTGACCACAACACTATGAAATCGATTACAGGGGAAAAAACGTAAAAAACACCAACACATGAAGGTTAAGCAAAACATTACTAAATAACCAAGAGATCACTGAAGAAATTGAGGACATCAAAAAATACCTAGAGACAAATGACAACGAAAACACGATGATCCAAAACCTATGGGATGCAGCAAAAGCAGTTCTAAGAGGGATGTTTATAGCAATACAATCCTACCTCAAGAGACAAGAAAAATCTCAAATAAACAATCTAACCTTACAACTAGAGGAACTAGAGAAAGAAGAACAAACAAAACCCAAACTTAGTAGAAGGAAAGAAATGATAAAGATCAGAGCACAAATAAATGAAATAGAAACAAAGACAACAATAGCAAAGATCAATAAAACTATTGATCTTTGCTACTGATTGCTTTGTTTTGTGTTCTTTGAGAAGATAAACAAAATTGATAAACCTTTAGCCAGACTCATCAAGAAAAAGAGGGAGAGGACTCAAATCAATAAAATTAGAAATGAAAAAGGAGAAGTTACAATGGACATGGAAGAAAAACAAAGCATCAGAAGAGACTACTACAAGCAACTCTATGCCAATAAAATGGACAACCTGGAAGAAATGGACAAATTCTTAGAAAGGTATAACCTTCCAAGATTGAACCAGGAAGAAATAGAAATATGAACAGACCAATCACAAGTAATGAAATTTAAACTGTGATTTAAAATCTTCCAACAAACGAAAGTCCAGGACTAGATGGCTTCACAGGTGAATTCTATCAAACATTTAGAGGAGAGCTAACATCCATCCTTCTCAAACTCTTTCAAAAAATTGCAGAGGAAGGAATACTCCCAGACGTCTATGAGGCCACCATCACCCTGATACCAAAACCAGACAAAGGTACTACAAAAAAAGAAAATTACAGACCAATATCACTGATAGATATATAGATAGATATATAGATATATGATAGATAGATGCAAAATCCTTTACAAAATACTGGCAAACAGAATCCAACAACACATTAAAAGGATCATACACCATGATCAAGTGGTATTTATCCCAGGAATGCAAGGTTTCTTCCATATACACAAATAAATCAATGTGATACACCACATTAACAAATTGAAGAATAAAAACTATACAATCATCTCAATAGTTGCAGAAAAAGCTTGTGACAAAATTCAGCATCCATTTATGATTTAAAAAACTCTCCAGAAAGTGGGCATAGAGGGAACCTACTTCAACAAAATAAAGGCCATATACGACAAACCCACAGCAGACATCATTCTCAATGGTGAAAAACTGAAAACATTTCCTCTAAGATCAGGAATGAGACAAGGATGTTCACTCTCATCACTATTATTCGACATAGTTTTGGAAGTCCTAGCCATGGTAATCAGAGAAAAAAAAAGAAATAAAAGGAATACAAATTGGAAAAGAAGAAGTAAAACTGTCACTGTTTGCAGATGACATGATACTACACATAGAGAATCCTAAGCATGCCATCAGAAAACTACTGGAGATAATCAACGAATTTGGTAAAGTTGCAGGATACAAAATTAATGCACAGAATTCTCTGGCACTCCTATACACTAACAATGAAAGATCAGAAACAGAAATTAAGGAAACAATCCCATTCACCACTGCAACAAAAAGAATAAAATACCTAGATATAAACCTACCTAAGGAGGTAAAAAACCTGTACTCAGAAAACTATAAGACACTGATGAAAGAAATCAAAGATGACACAAACACATGGAGAGATATACCATGTTCTTGGACTGGAAGAATCAATAACATGAAAATGGCTATACTATCCAAAAGAATCTACAGAATCAATGCAATCCCTATCAAATTACTACCAATGGCAGTTTTTGCAGAACTAGAACAAAAAATCTTAAAATTTGTATTGAGACACAAAAGACCCCGAATAGCCAAAGCAATCTTGAGAAAGAAAAACGGAGCTGGAGGAATCAGACTCCCTGACTTCAGACTATACTACAAAACTACAGTAATCAAGACAATATGCTACTGGCACAAAAACAGAAATATAGATCAATGGAACCGGATAGAAAGCCCAGAGATAAATCCACACACCTATGATCAACTAATCTATGACAAAGGAGGCAAGGATATACAATGGAGAAAAGAAAGTCTCTTCAATAATTGGTGCTGGGAAAACTGGAGAGCTACATGTAAAAGAATGAAATTAGAACACTCCTAACACTGTACACAAAAATAAACTCAAAAGAGATTAAAGAACTAAATGTAAGATCAGACACTATAAAACTCTTAGAGGAAGAACACTCTTTGACATAAATCACAGCAAGATCTTTTTTGACCCACTTCCTAGAGAAATGGAAATAAAAACAAAAATAAACAAATGGTACCTAATGAAACTTAAAGCTTTTGCACAACAAAGGAAACTATAAACAACACGAAAAGACAACCCTCAGAATGGGAGAAAATATTTGCAAATGAATCAACGAACAAAGGATTAATCTCCAAAATATACAAGCAGCTCATACAGCTCAATGTCAAAAAAACAAAGAACCCAATCCAAAAATGGGCAGAAGACGTAAATAGACATTTCTCCAAAGAAGACATGCAGATGGCCAAGAGGCATATGGAAAGCTGCTCAACGTCACTAATTATTAGAGAAATGTAAATCAAGACTACAGTGAGGTATCATCTCACACCAGTTAGAATGGGCATCATCAGAAAATCTACAAACAACAAATACTGGAGAGGGTGTGGTAAAAAGGGAACCCTCTTGCACTGTTGATGGGAATGTAAATTGATACATCCACTATGGAGGGTCCTTAGAAAACTAAAAACAGAATTACCATATGACCCAGCAATCCCACTACTGGGCATATACCCTGAGAAAACCATAATTCAAAAAGACACATGCACCCCGATGTTCACTGCAGCACTATTTACCATAGCCAGGTCATGGAATCAACCTAAATGCCCATTGACAGACGAATGGATAAAGAAGATGTGGTACATATATAAAATGGAATATTACTGAGCCATATAAGGAAATGAAATTGGGTCATTTGTAGAGACGTGGATGGACTTAGAGTCTGTCATACAGAGTGAAGTAAGTCAGAAAGAGAAAAACAAATATCGTATATTAACGCATATATGTGGAATCTAAAAAAATAGTACAGATGAACCGGTTTGCAAGGCAGAAATAGAGATACAGATGTAGAGAACAAACGTATGGACACCAAGTGGGGAAAGCGGGGGTGGTGGTGGTGGTGCTGTGATGAATTCGGAGATTGGGATTGACATACATACACTAATATGTACAAAACAGATAACTAATAATAACCTGATGTATGTATATTTAAAAAATAAAATTAAATTGAAAAAAAAAAGTATTCCTTCTGTTCTTGCCTGCTGGCTTCTCAGTCTTTCCCCTTATCACCACCTCATCTTTGTCCCTCTAATTCCCAATAATTTCTCAGAACTTGGATGCTACTGCTTCCTAAAACTTTCCCTAGGCTACATTAACTTTGCCTCCTATGAGACACTTACTCTTAGGAGTCTTTATCACACAATACTGGAGTTAGATGTTTATTCAACTGTCACTCCTAGTAGACACTTAACTCTCTGTCTGCCATCTGTGTTGGATGCTGTGATGTCCTGCCCGGATTTCCCTTCAGTAACCGCAGTTTCTGGGAAAGCTACTGGTAGAGAGCCCTCTGCTGCCAGCCACTTTGGGGATTATATGAAACTAAAAACTGAAAAGAGCTGCCTTGCCCAAAGCTGCACCCCTTACCAGGGGTGACCAACGGTGATACAGATGTGTAAAGGCCTAGCCTTCCTGCACCAGCAGAAGGCAACTCTGAAGGGTCATTCTTCAGAGCTCCTTGTATGGTTGGCTGTGGTCTCCACTGAGACTGCATCGCAGTCCAACCTCTCCATCTACCCCATCCAGCTCCTTCCTTTCCCTTCCCCAGATGCTGATTCTAAGAACACTCCCAAATACACCTCTTGCATTCTAATATCTGCTTCAGAGTCTTTTTCCCAGGGAACCCAATTTGAAACAACCTTGTGCCCCCAACCGTTAGCACAAGGCCTAGAATGGGGTGCAGCAGATATTGGCTTATTAAATATAAGACATAGACGATGAAGACCTCAGTAGTACAGAAACACTGAAACAAGAGGGAAACAAAGCTGAGAGACTACTATTCAGCTGCTTCAAATACTTCAAGCGATCTTTAGAAGTCTGAACACATGTGGTTCCAGAGTTACACAGACTGATCTATGCTCCTCCAACCTTCTGGATGTTGCTGTAATCTCAGCCAGCAGCTCCTTTGGGATGATTTAAATTATATAAGGACACACAGCCTGGTTGAAGGAACCAAATTCTGATCTAGGTAACTAGGGTTTCTGAAAAATTACTGCCAAATTAACTAAAATAATCCATTCTTAAATGGCAAAAGAAAGAAATGACATTCTATGAAGAAAGCTGTTGGTGAAGGAAGAACCAAAGACAAAGCAAAAAGTATTCTTTTTTTTAACGTCTTTATTGGAATATAATTGCTTTACAATGTTGTGTTAGTTTCTACTGTATAACAAAGTGAATCAGCTATATGTATACATATAACCCCACATCCCCTCCCTCTTGTGTCTCCCTCCCACCCTCCCTATCCCACCCCTCTAGGTGGTCACAAAGCACCGAGCTGATCTCCCTGTGCTATGTGGCTGCTTCCCACTAGCTATCTATTTTATGTTTGGTAGTGTATATATGTCCATGCCACTCTCTCACTTCTTCCCAGCTTACCCTTCCCCCTCCCCGTGTCCTCAAGTCCATTCTCTACGTCTGCATCTTTATTCCTGTTTGGCCCCTAGGTTCATCAGAACCATATTTTTTTATGATTCCATATATATGTGTTAGCATACGGTATTTGTTTTTCTCCTTCTGACTTACTTCACTCTGTATGACAGACTCTAGGTCCATCCACCTCACTACAAATAAATCAATTTTGTTCCCTTTTATGGCTGAGTAATATTCCATTGTATATATGTGCCACATCTTCTTTATCCATTCATCTGTCGATGGACACTTAGTTTGCTTCCATGCCCTGGCTATTGTAAATAGTGCCACAATGAACATTGTGTACATGTCTCTTTCTGAATTATGGTAGAAAAGTATTCTTTATGGTCAGGAAGCAATAAGAATTTTCTAAAGCTGTCTGGAATTCACCACAGAAAGTGGTGGGGGATGATGTGGAAGTCAGACAGGGCTGAGTTATAATAGATGGGGAAGTTAGTTTTCTAAAAAATAGCCTCAGAGAGGGTGTGGAGAAAAGGGAACCCTCTTTCACTTTTGGTGGGAATGTAAATTGATACAGCCACTATGGAGAACAGTATGGAGGTTCCTTAAAAAACTAAAACTAGAACTACCATATGACCCAACAATCCCACTACTGGGCATATACCCTGAGAAAACCATAATTCCAAAAGAGTCACGTACCACAATGTTCATTGCAGCACTATTTACAATTGCCAGGACATGGAAGCAACCTAAGTGTCCATCGACAGATGAACAGATAACGAAGATGCGGCACATATATACAACAGAACATTACTCAGCCATAAAAAGAAATGAAATTGAGTTACTTGTAGTGAGGTGGATGGACTTAGAGTCTGTCATACAGAGTGAAGTAAGTCAGAAAGAGAAAAACAAATACCGTATGCTAACACATATATATGGAATCATAAAAAAAAAAAAATGGTTCTGACGAACCTAGAGCCAGGACAGGAATAAACACGGAGATGTAGAGAATGGACTTGAGGACACAGGGAGGGGGAAGGGTAAGCTGGGAAGAAGTGAGAGAGTGGCATGGACATATATACACTACCAAATGTAAAATAGATAGCTAGTGGGAAGCAGCTGCATAGCACAGGGAGATCAGCTCGGTGCTTTGTGACCACCTAGTGGGGTGGGATAGGGAAGGTGGGAGGGAGATGCAAGAGGGAGGAGATAGGGGGATATATGTATACATATAGCTAATTTACTTTGTTATACAGCAGAAACTAACACAACAACGTAAAGCAATTATACTCCAATAAAGATGTTAAAAAAAATAGCATCAAAATACCTTAAACTTTCATTCAAGTTGATAATGACATTTATTTACAAATCACATTAGTAGTTACCTTTTAATTTTCCGTTCATATTCCAAAGAATAATATTCCATTAAAATCATTAAATCAATGTTTCCTGAATTACTCTCTCTAAATCTAATCTACTCCCAAAAATTGAGTTATCTTTTCATCACGTTAATCTCAGATATTTTTTTACTTAATTGTCATTTAATGCAAGAAATCAAGGCTATTAATAAGCAGAAGAAATGAAATATGATAGGTGGGTGAAGGCAAAGTTTTGTTGTGATATTGAAGCCATAAAAATCAATATATAACAGTCTGATTCCAAATATTACGAATTCTGTTGGAAGGTAAATGTTTACAAAAATAACCCTATATTCTTCTAAAACTGTAAAGTACAGAGGCTTACACTGAAATTTTCCAGCATCTTGTCCATGTGGTTGCATCTAATGAGATAAATAGCGTTCATTTAGTCTCCATCATATTAGTTGCTACAATCTAGAAGTATTTTGTGCAATTATTTCTATATCTGTCTCCCTACCTACCTAGAACACCAACTCCATAAGGGCTGGAATCATGTTTGTTGTTGCTGTTGTCCTCCCATTTTAACTCTAGCACCTATCACAGCATATCGCTCACAACTGACACTCAATAACTAATTGGAGAATAAGAATGAATGATTGATGAATAATTGTGAGGTGAAAAAAGTCATTTTGGAGGACTTCCATTATACTGTTAGTAACCTTAGAGATACTGATGAAATCTTGTTTTTAACTTTTGAACACATCTTGTCAAGGGGAATGGTGAAAAATCATATCCATTTAATTCTCACACGCTATTTGTGCCTATATTGAAAAATCATCCCCATCAGCAGGGTAGAGTTGAAGAAAGGGAGAATGGGTGATGTACATTAACCCATTTTATGAGTTAGGGTTCTCTGGTGGCAAGTGACAGAAACCCAGGGGCTAACTTAAGCAAAGGGGAATTAAGCTACCGAAACAAAAATGAAACAAGACAAAACAAACCCCAACCAAACAAACAAAAATCCCTATTGGGATTTTTATTGGAATACATTTGTAGACCAACGTGAGGAAAACCAACATATTAACTATATTGAAACTCTTATCTATAAAAATTTGTTATTGCTTCATTACAAGATATTCTACATATATTTCAACAAATTTTTATATTTTTCTTCATAAAGGTATTGCATGTCTCTTGTTAGATTTACTTCTAGATTTTTCTACACATACATACACATATATACACACAACTGTGTCAACATTTAAGTAATACTATTTAAAAATTATATATTCTAAGTGGTCATTTGATATATACATGAAAATTAAATTGAACAATGTACACTGATTTTATAACCTGTATCATCCAGCCATAGATGTGTAACAAACCCCCCCAAAACTCAATGGCTGTGTCCTTTGCCCCTTTTGTGAGAAGATATATACAATCTTCCATGTCCATGAGACATGAGCTTTTTGGTCCATTATCTTGTACAGAGTATAGTATAAATCTGAGTAACTGGTAGGTGGATTTAATCCTCAAGGCAAGTCATAACACTCAGTCCTAAGCCCTGTACTAATTGAATCAGGGAAATGGAAGATTGTATTTCCCAAAATGGCCACGATAATCTCTCTTCAACATGCTCTTCTACAGTGTGACCTAACCACTAACTCATCAAGAAGTGGCACTTATGTCCTCTCCCCTCAAATCTGTGATCTATGACTGCTTTGGCGAATGGAGAATGGCAGCAGTGACACTCTGACTTCTGAGGCTAGATCATAAAAGGCACTGCACCTTCTGCCTTGTTCATGCAGACTTTCACATTTAAAGCTCTGAGCTACCCTGTAAGCAGTCCAACCACTCAAAAGCCTCCATGCTGTGAGGAGGCCAAGCCCCATGGAAAGACCATACACAGATGCTCCACTTAAGATACCCAGCAAAGGTTCCAGCCAACAACCAGCACCAACATCCAGACGTGTGAGTCAAGAAGCCATCTTTGGAAATGGACTTTAGCTCTCAGCCATTTGCGTTTTCCCAGCTGAAGGCCCAGCCACCACAAAGCAAAGCAATCTATCCCCACTATATCCTTACTGAATTGGCAACCCAAAGGATTTGGGGGCATAAAAAAATGGTTGTTATTTTAAATTAATTACTTTGGGCTTGATCACTACAGAGCAATAGTAAATGGGACAGCAGGTTAGCCAAATCCTCCTGAGACCTCCAGTACCTGGTGGTCTAGAGCCCTATTTGTAACTTCACTGCAAAGTGAATCACATCAGAGCAAAGCTATGGAGAATGTGGTATCTAAATCCCAGCCTGCTTGTTTTGAAATTGAGAGGACTCGTTTGCTCTTGAAATGATGCATATTTCAGAATCAGTGCTTGCCAACTTGGGGCTAGGTCTTTTTGGGGACTCTGTTTTCCCGCATCAAGGTCATAACACCTTTCCAGCTACTTTGGAATACAGGATCAAGGGAGCCGACAGAAAAGACAGCCATGCCCACTGCGTCTCTGAGGAACTGACACAGGCAAATTTCAAACTGAGCCTGGTTCTGTTATTTTAGATTTATTTTGTGTTTTCTGAAAGGATGCTTTGCTCAGCTGCTTTTGCCAGATTCTTTTTTAACCAGGACAACTTGAGAAAGAAACACACACGGGGGGAGGGAGAGACTGTTGAAAACACCCACTGTGTTGAATAATTAATTACTCACCGAAATACAATTAGCCGACAGAAGCTGAACTAAACTCAATTCTTCTATGGTTTTCCGTGTTCTCGTGTGGACTGCTCCTTTTCGGTCCCTAAAGAGGCATTCCTCCAACTTTCTTCCCTGACAGCAACAGGGAAAAAAACATCCACAAGCCTCCCTGTTACATTTCCCACTTTCAAAGGAATTGCTTCAAATATCACCCCAGTAAATTCAGAAGATTTTCTTTAAAGTGGTCTTACTTCCAACCTGAGTAATTAACACAACTATAAAAGCCCAGCTCCCCGTAACAGATGATTACATGCTAAAAAGACATTATTTGATTGTAAAATTCTGAAGTTGCTGAGTGTCTTGTGGAAGGGAGCCAAAAGAATGCTTTGAGGGGAAATGTCTTCCCACCTCTTCCTGAAATTGCTTGCTTCCACTTTGGAAGGAAGAGGCAACTATCTCAGCTTTGCAGTTTGAGGGACTTTATTTACCTTGCAGGCAAGGATTCTAGCTGTGAGAATCCCAGGATAGTAGCACTAATCCAAGGCCTCTCCTTCAGAGACAGAAGCATTCCCAAGCAAGACGAAAGCACCAGTTCCTTGGGAAGTCTGCTGACAACCATAGTTGCCTCTTTCTGGAATAAGAGGCCATTTTAAGATTTTTACAGGTCTACTTATTTGTAAAAATCAAACCCAGATCACTTCTTTTAATGGGAATGTTCCAGCAGGTTACAGCTTTACTTTTAACACCTTTCAAATCTCATAGAAAGATGTTCTGAGGTGGGAGAATTATTACAGAAGGAACCACAGTACTAGGAAACTCGGACCCTACAGAGATGGTGACTCCCTGTGGTAGCTAGTCTCCAAAGACAATTTCCAGCAATCTCTCACTCTGCTTGCACACGCCACCCCTCCATGCAAAGGTGGAGCTTACACCATCGCCCTGTGAATCTCTGTTGGGTTTTCTATTGCTCTGACCAACTGAATGTTGAGGAAGTGACGTTTTGGAACATCTCAGACATCTTGCACTTTCAAGGACCCTTGAGCTGCCATGTAAGAAATCCAGGTTACTCTTCTGGAGAGGAGGATGAGAAACCAAGTGAGAGAAAAGTCACATGCAGGAGCTCTGGGGTACAAATATCCACTGTTTATCAGCACTGTGGCTCATCAGATTATTGAACTTTCCTGAACCTCAATTTCTGAATTTGTAAAAATGAAGATAATACCTATTTCACACTGTTGTCAAAGTCAAGTGAAATAATACTCTCTTTTTTTTAAGCTTATTGGACATCTATTATGTGTCAGACACTGAGAATACAATAATAAATTATGAATATTTCAGATTGGTTCAAGATAGCAGAGTAGAAGGACATGCTCTCACTACCTCTTTCAAAAACACTGGAATCACAACTAACTGCTGAACAATCATTGACAGGAAGACACTGGAACTCACCAAAAAAGATACCCCACATCCAAAGACAAAGGAGAAGCCACAATCAGACAGTAGAGAGGAGCTATCAAAATAAAATCAAATTAAATAACTGCTGGGTGGGTGACTCACAAACTGGAGAATACTTATATCACAGAAGTCCACCCACTGGAAGGAAGGTTCTGAGCCCCAAGTCAGGCTTCCAAACATGGGGGTCTGCCAACGGGAGGAGGAATTCCTACAGAATCACACTTTGAAGGCTAGCAGGATTTGACTGCAGGACTTCGGCAGGACTGAGGGACACAGAGACTCCACTCCTGGAGCGCAGACACAAAGTAGTGTGTATATCGGGACCCAGGGGAAGGAACAGTGACCCCATAGGAGACTGAACCAGACCTACCTGCTAGTGTTGGAAGGTCTCCTGCAGAGGTGGGGGGCAGCTGTGACTCACCAAGGGACGAAGACACTGGCAGCAGAAGTTCTGGGAAGTACTCCTTGGTGTGAGCCCTCCCAGAGTCTGCCATTGGCCCCACCAAAGAGCCCAGGTAGGCTCCCGTGTTGGGTCGCCTCAGGCCAAACAACCAAGAGGGAGGGAATCCAGCCCCACCCATCAGCAGACAAGAGGATTAACGTTTTACTGAGCTCTGCCAACCAGAGCAACAGCCCGCTCTACCCACCACCAGTCCATGCCACCAGGAAACTTCTACAAGCCTCTTAGATAGCCTCATCCACCAGAGGGTAGAGAGCAGAAGCAAGAAGAAATACAGGGGCTTCCCTGGTGGTGCAGTGGTTGAGAATCTGCCTGCTAATGCAGGGGACATGGGTTCGAGCCCTGGTCTGGGAAGATTCCACATGCCGTGGAGCAACTAGGCCTGTGAGCCACAACTACTGAGCCTGTGCATCTGGAGCCTGTGCTCCGCAACAAGAGAGGCCACGATAGTGAGAGGCCCATGCACCGTGATGAAGAGTGGCCCCCGCATGCTGCAACTAGAGAAAGCCCGCGCACAGAAACAAAGACCCAACACAGCCAAAAATAAATAAATAAATAAATAAATAAATAAAAGAAGAACTACAATCCTGCAGCCTGTGGAACAAAAACCACATTCACAGAAAGATAGACAAGATGAAAACGCAGAGGGCTATGTACCAGATGAAGGAAGAAGATAAAACCACAGAAAAACAACTAAATGAAATGGAGATAGGCAATCTTCCAGAAAAACAAATCATAATAATGATAGTGAAGATGATCCAGGACCTCAGAAAAAGAATGGAAACAAAGATCGAAAAGATGCAAGAAATGTTTAACAAAGATCTAGAAGAATTAAAGAACAAACAAACAGAGATGAACAATACAATAACTGAAATGAAAACTAAACTACAAGTAATCAATAGCAGAATAACTGAGGCAGAAGAACAGAGAAGTGACCTGGAAGACAGAATCGTGGGATTCACTGCTGTGGAAGAGAATAAAGAAAAAATAATGAAAAGAAATGAAGACAGCCTAAGAGACCTCTGGGACAACATTAAACAAAACAACATTCGCATTATAGGGGTCCCAGAAGGAGAAGAGAGAGAGAAAGGACCCGAGAAAATATCTGAAGTGATTATAGTCGAAAACTTCCCTAACATGGGAAAAGAAAGAGCCACCCAAATCCAGGAAGCATAGAGAGTCCCATACAGGATAAACCCAAGGAGAAACACGCCAAGACACATACTAAGCAAATTGGCAAAAATTAAAGACAAAGAAAACTGATTGAAAGCAGCAAGGGAAAAACGACAAACAACATACAAGGGAACTCCCATGAGGTTAACAGCTGATTTCTCAGCAGAAACTCTACAAGCCAGAAGGGAGTGGCATGATATACTTAAAGTGATGAAAGGGAAGAACCTACAACCAAGATTACTCTACCCAGCAAGGATCTCATTCAGATCCAATGGAGAAATCAAAAGCTTTACAAACAAGCAAAAGCTAATAAGAGAATTCAGCACCACCAAACCACCTCTACAACAAATGCTAAAGGAACTTCTCTAAATGGGAAACACAGGAGAAGAAAAGGACCTATAAAAACAAACCCAAAACAATTAAGAAAATGCTAATAGGAACATACATATCGATAATTGCCTTAAACGTGAATGGATTAAATGCTCCAAGCAAAAGACACAGGCTTGCTGAATGGATACAAAAACAAGACCCATATATATGCTGTCTACAAGAGACCCACTTCAGACCTAGGGACACATACAGACTGAAAGTGAGGGGATGGAAAAAGATATTCCATCCAAATGGAAATCAAAAGAAAGCTGGAGTAGCAAAACTCATGTCCGATAAAATAGACGGTAAAATAAAGAATGTTACAAAAGACAAGGAAGGACACTACGTAATGATCAAGGGATCAATCCAAGAAGAAGATATAACAATTATAAATATATATGCACCCAACATAGGAGACCTCAATACATAAGGCAAATGCTAACAGCTCTAAAAGAGAATATCGACAGTACACAATAATAGTGGGGGAATTTTAACACCTCACTTACACCAATGGACAGATCATCCAAACAGAAAAGTAATAAGGAAACACAAGCTTTAAATGACACAATAGACCAGATATATTTAATTGATATTTATAAGACATTCCATCCAAAAACAGCAGATTACACTTTCTTCTCAAGTGCACATGGAACATTCTCCAGAATAGATCACATCTTGGGTCACAAATCAAGCCTCAGTAAATTTAAGAAAATTGAAATCATATCAAGCATCTTTTCTGACCACAACACTATGAGATTAGAAATCAATTACAGGGAAAAAAACGTAAAAAATACAAACACATGGAGGCTAAACAATACGTTACTAAATAACCAAGAGATCACTGAAGACATCAAAGAGGAAATCAAAAAATACCTAGAGACAAATGACAATGAAAACACGATGATCCAAAACCTATGGAATGCAGCAAAAGCAGTTCTAAGATGGATGTTTATAGCTATACAAGCCTACCTCAAGAAACAAGAAAAATCTCAAGTAAACAATCTAACCTTACACCTAAAGGAACTAGAGAAAGAAGAACAAACAAAACCCAAAGTTAGCAGAAGGAAAGAAATGATAAAGATCAGAGCAGATATAAAGGAAATAGAAACAAAGAAAACAATAGCCAAGATCAATAAAACTAAAAGCTGGTTCTTTGAGAAGATAAACAAAATTGATAAACCATTAGCCGGACTCATCATGAAAAAGAGGGAGAGGACTCAAATCAATACAATTAGAAATGAAAAAGGAGAAGTTACAACAGACACTGCAGAAATACAAAGCATCCTAAGAGACTACTACATGCAACTGTATGCCAATAAAATGGACAACCTGGAAGAAATGGACAAATTCTTAGAAAGGTATAACCTTCCAAGACTGAACCAGGAAGAAATAGAAAATACGAACAGACCAATCACAAGTAATGAAATTGAAACTGTGATTTAAAATCTTCCAACAAACAAAAGTCCAGGATCAGATGGCTTCACAGGTGAATTCTATCAAACATTTAGAGAAGAGCTAACACCTATCCTTCTCAAACTTTCAAAAAATTGCAGAGGAAGGAAAACTCCCAAACTCATTCTATGAGGCCACCATCACCCTGATAGCAAAACCAGACAAAGATACTACAAAAAAAGAAAATTACAGCCCAATATCACTGATGAATACACATGCAAAAATCCTGAACAAAATACTAGCAAACAGAATCCAACAACACATTAAAAGGATCATACACCATGATCAAGTGGGATATAACCCAGGGATGCAAGGATTCTTCAATATATGCAAATCAATCAATGTGATATACCATATTAACAAATTGAAGAATAATAACCATATGATCATGTCAATAGATCCAGAAAAAGCTTTTGACAAAATTCAACACCCATTTATAACAAAAACTCTCCAGAAAGTGGGCATAGAGAGAACCTACTTCAACATAATAAAGGCCATATACGACAAACCCAGAGCAAACATAATTCTCAATGGTGAAAAACTGAACGCATTTCCTCTGAGATCAGGAACAAGATGTCCACTTCACCACTATTTTTTTTTCAGAGTCAAAGAAAAAATTTACTATATTCATATCAGCATATATACACAAATATTACAATTCATTAATAATAAGATACACAGTCTGATTTATTTTGATGACAAAAGATCTGAACAAAAACTTTTAAAGAAGACATGACAATAGCCAATATAGGATGAAAAGATGTTCAACATCATTAGTCATGAGGGAAATGCAAATCAAAGCCCTCATGAAAACCTGAAACCATAAAACTCCTAAAAGAAAACAGGGGGAAATGCTCCTTGACATTGGTCTTGGCAAAAATATTTTTAAGATAGGACACCAAAAGCACAGGCAACAAAAGCAAAAATAAACAAGTGAGACCACATCAAACTAAAAAACTCTACTCTGCAAAGGAAACAATCAATAAAATGAAAAGGCAACCTACAGAATAGGAGAAAACACCCGCAAATCATATATCTGATAAGGGGTTAATATCCAGAACATACCAATAACTCCTAAAACTCAAATAGCTAAAAAACAAATAACCTGATTTTTAAAATGAGCAAAAGATCTGAATAGACATTTTTCCAAAGAAGACACACAAATGGCCAACAGGCCAATGAAAAGGTGCTCAACATCACCAGTCATCAGGGAAATGCAAATCAAAACCAGAATGAAACACTACCCCACACTGATCAGAATGACTATTATTAAAAAGACAACAGATAACAAACGTTGAGAAGGATGTGGAAAAAAAGGAATCCTTGTACACTGTTGGTGGGAATGCAAATAGGTGCAGCCACCATGGAAAACAGCACGGAGTTTTCTCAAAACATTAAAAATACAATTACTGTATGACCCAGCAATCACACTTCTGGGCATATATACAAAAGAGATGAAAACAGGATCTTGAAGAGATATCTGAACTCCCTTGTTCATTGCAGCATTATTCACAATATTGAAGATATGGAAACAACTAAAGTGTTGATTGACAGATGAATGGATAAAGAAAATGTGATACACACACACAAATAGAATATTATCCAGCCATAAAAACAAAAAGAAATCCTGCCATTTGTGACAACATGGATGCAACTGAAGGATATTTTGCTAAGTGAAATAAGCCAGGTACAAAATCACCACTATTACTGAACATAGTTTTGCAAGTCTTAGCCATGGCAATCAGAGAAGAAAAAGAAATAAAAGGAATACAAATTGGAAAGTAAGAAATAAAACTGTCACTGTTTGCAGGTGACATGATACTATACACAGAGAATCCAAAAGACGCCACCAGAAAACTACTAGAGCTAATCAATGAATTTGGTAAAGTTGCAGGATACAAAATTAATGCACAGAAATCTCTTGCATTCCTATACACTAATGATGACAAATCTGAAAGAGAAATTAAGGAAACACTCCCATTTACCACTGCAACAAAAAGAATAAAATACCTAGGAATAAACCTACCTAGTGAGACAAAAGACCTGTATGCAGAAAATTATAATACACTAATATAATAATAAAATTATAATACACTAATGAAAGAAATTAAAGATGAAGAGATATACCCTGTTCTTGGATTGGAAGAATCAATAATGTGAAAATGACTATACTACCCAAAGCAATCCACAGATTCAATGCAATCCCTATCAAATTACCAATGGCATTTTTTACAGAACTAGAACAAAAAACCTTAAAATTTGTATGGAGACACAAAAGACCCCGAATAGCCAAAGCAGTCTTGAGGGAAAAAAACAGAGCTTGAGGATTCAGACTCCCCGACTTCAGACTATACTACAAAGCTACAGTAATCAAGAAAATATGGTACTGGCACAAAAACAGAAATATAGATCAAGGGAACAGGATAGAAAGCCCAGAGATAAACCTACATACCTATGGTCAACTAATCTATGACAAAGGAGGCAAGGATATACAATGGAGAAAACACAGTCTCTTCAAGAAGTGGTGCTCGGAAAACTGGACAGCTACATGTGAAAGAATGAAATTAGAACACTCCCTAACACCATACACAAAAATAAACTCAAAATGGATTTGAGACCTAAATGTAAGACCAGACACTATAAAACTCTTAGAGGAAAACATAGGAAGAACACTCTTTGACATAAATCACAGCAAGATCTTTTTTGATCTACCTCCTAGAGTAATGGAAATAAAAACAAAAATAAACAAATGCGACCTAATGAAACTTCAAAGCTTTTGCACAGCAAAGGAAACCATAAACAAGACGAAAAGACAACCCTCAGAATGGGAGAAAATACTTGCAAATAAATCATCAGACAAAGGATTAATCTCCAAAATATATACACAGCTCATGCAGCTCAAAATTAGAAAAACAAACAACCAAATCCAAAAATGGGCAGAAGACCTAAATAGACATTTCTCCAAAAGAGACATACATATGGCCAAGAAGCACATGAAAAGCTGCTCAACATCACTAATTATTAGAGAAATGCAAATCAAAACTACAATGAGGTATCACCTCACACCAGTTAGAATGGGCATCATCAGAAAATCTACAAACAACAAATGCTGGAGAGGGTGTGGAGAAAAGGGAACCCTCTTGCACTGTTGGTGGGAAAGTAAATTGATACAGCCACTATGGAGAATAGTATGGAGGTTCCTTAAAGAACTAAAAATAGAATTACCATATGACCCAGCAATCCCACTACTGGGCATATACCCAGAGAAAACCATAATTCAAAAAGACACATGCACCCCGATGTTCATTGCAGCACTATTTACAATAGCCAGGTCATGGAAGCAACCTAAATGCCCATCGACAGACGAATGGTAAAGAAGTTGTGGTACATATATACAATGGAATATTACTCAGCCATAAAAAGGAACGAAATTGGGTCATTTGTAGAGACATGGATTCATCTAGAGACTGTCATACAGAGTGAAGTAAGTCAGAAAGAGAAAAACAAATATCGTATATTAACACATATATGTGGAACCTGGAAAATGGTACAGATGAACCGGTTTGCAGAGCAGAAATTGAGACACAGAAATAGAGAAAAACGTATGGACACCAAGGGGGGAAAGCGGCGGGGGCTGTGGGTGGTGGTGTGATGAATTGGGAGACTGGGATTGACATGTATACACTGATGTGTATAAAATGTATGACTAATAAGAAAAAAAAATACAAGGTAGAAGTAAACTCAGCCAAAAATATAAATAAATAAATAAATAAATAAATAATAAATAAGTAAATAATGAACATTGCCTTACAAGAGCCCACATTCTAGAAGATGCATATAAAATCCCTGAGCTTAGTCCCAGAGCACACTTTGAAAAAAACAAATAATAATAAATATGGTCTAGAGGATGTTGAAGGTCTATGAGGCATAACTCTTGCCTTTAATATGGCTTTAATCTAGTTTAAAATCTAGGACTAACACATAAATAATAAATTAAGAATACTGCTGCACACTATGTTCTAAACTCCACAAATTCTGCCCAAGATATATAAAAACTGGAAAATGCGGTGTGGAGTAGACTTCCAATGCATGATAGAGGTGAGAATGAGTCGGGCTTCAGTAAGACTAGTAAGTTTTGCAGAGGCAGCAGTAAGGGAAGCTGATATTCCTGGATGGGAAAAAAACTTAAGCAAAGTGATAACTAGAGCAGTGTTGTTGATAGAACTTTCTGTCACAATGGAAATATTTTATATCTGTGCTATTCAACGCAGTAGCCCCTGACCACATGTTGCTATGACACATTTGACATGTGGCCAGTGTGACTGAGGAACTGAAATGTCAATTTATCTCATTTTAATCAATTTAAACTTAAATAATTTAAATTTTGTGGCCAGTGGCTACCATATTGTATGGCATATGCCCAAAGGACTTGGGGAAGACCAATCTTGATTTTTTTTCTATTACTTTCAGTGATGTCATCCAAGCTCAGTTATATTAAGACTACTTTACCCGAACTATCCACTCCAAAGTATAAAACAAAACAGACTGTCAAAATAGAGTCTTTCCCTGTAACATAATTCCAGGGTGATTTCATGAGCTGCCACAGCTTATTCTTTTTGCACATCCTCACCTTGGGCTTACCTGAACCAATTGTTTCTCCTTTCAAAGGATTGTTGTTTTCTATAAAATCCACAGAAAAAAGTGGAATTTTTTAAGCCAGCAATGAAGAAGAAAATGATGGAAGGTACATTTACCAGAAAGCTTTTAGTATGCATCAGTTTCCTTGGTTACAGGTAATAGAGAAAATGGGGAGGGGCAAAAACATTTGAAGCACAAAATGCTGGAACAAGAGACCAAAGAATTCAAAGCTCAGAGTAACATTTAGGTCACTAGCAAAACAAAGTGGAAAAAATGAGGCAATTATCCTGGTAGTCCAAGGCAAAATGAAATTTTTCACCTGGAATTAGCCAGATAATTCCAAATGAAAGGACTTTTTTTTTTTTTTTGGTTGTTTTTCACTGAGTTAAGCTGATAATTGCCAGGGTTTATTTTCTCAATGTACCTTTCAGTATAGCTATAGATAAGAAAAGTTATAGATAAGACTCCAGCTCCTAATAGGCAGACAGACCTATTAGGAGCTGGAGTCTGCCTGTGATGTTTATGATGGAATCCGTATCTCCTGAGGAACTAAATCAGGCCAGATAGGAAAATCAGAAAAGAATGGAGTACACCTGAATCCAGAAGCCCTGAGGAATATAAGATGAGATAGCTATTTTTTTTTTTTTTTTTTGAAGAAACTTTCAATGATGCTTCATACCCAGGTGTCAACCCTGGGTTTAGGAAAGCATGAGTGGGGAGGGAGGAAGTTGTAATTCTGGGAGTAGTAGCAGCTCCACGCTCCTTACAGCGCAGGCTCTTCTGTTGTGGCTTGTTCTATTTCTCTCACAGTAGGCCTAAGATAAGTCTCAACAGATGCCCTGATGCAGGAAAGTGTTCCTGAGGGGAAAGTGTATTCATTAGACTAGTTAGTGAGGGGGAGAAATAAACCAAACAGCAGAAAGAAATTCCAGAATCATCAGTTTAGTGTATTGCCTAGGATTCTAAATATTGCCTCTCTGCCCAGACCCAGCAGATATAGAAAATCAGAGTAGGAGCTCTAGGATATTATACTAGGGGAAACTCTCAAGTGATGAATTAACCTCAGTATAGAACAGGCAGCTGAGACGGACTTTGCCCTCTAGCAGGTTAAAAGGAAGAAACAATGTAGCAAGGCTCTCCAAGTGTACATCAGCCACAAAAGAATCCCTCATGCTGTTCAGCACATTGTGCTGGAGCAGTCAGATTTCCAGAAATAGACTCACCCAAATCCCCTTTTTGTATTTCCCAGAGCTGAACCTGAACTTTCCAGGGGCTTGGCTTGGCTTTTATTTTTTACTCTTCTTTTCATAGATGATTGAATTTCCTAGTGTTGCTTTCAGATCAGATGTTATTTTGAGCACAACTCAAAGGGAGCCATCCATAGACATTGAGAAGCAGTAGGTGGCAGAAAAGTTCAGCTTCATTCCTGATTAAGCAAAGAAACACATCAGGGGGTGTAGGAGAGGGGAAAACACTAAAGGCTCCAAGGTCATTGAAAAGTACAAGTATTTGACGACATAGGATGATGCTGGCTGATGCCCAAAGTCTACTAGGAGGGTGGGAGGGAGGGAGATGCAAGAGGGAAGAGATATGGGAACATATGTATATGTATAACTGATTCACTTTGTTATAAAGCAGAAACTAACACACCATTGTAAAGCAATTATACTCCAATAAAGATGTTTAAAAAAAAAAAGACGCATTTACAGTTTTTAAAATTCCATAGCTATTGTTCACATTTGCTACCATCACCAACAACTTATTTAATCACTACACCTTGAAATTTAAATGTTTAACAATAGAAACTATAAAAAGTCACAGTGGAAAAACATCATTTGATGTAATAAAGGAATGTTGGTGGTTAAAACCTGAGTTAATCTTCTCCCAATAGCATAGCAATCCTAGTTCATAAATCACCCTCAAACCTCTTCCCTCCCTCTCTCTGTCCTCCTTCATGTCCTTCCTCTCACCTGCCAGGAGATATTTGTTGAGCCCCGACACCCTGTGCAAAACCATCTGCCTAACTGTCTCATTTAATTTTCATAATTACACTATGAGGGAAAATTGGGGCTTAGGCAGATAAATAGCTTGCAGATAGATCATAATCGGATCTGATTACAAAGTTTACATTCAAAAGCTTTCTATTTGACCACAAGGAGAGAGGAGCATTTATTTTAAATTCAATGTTTGAAGAGTTGGATGTAAGAAACTAAGGAGGAAAATGCTGGTACATCCAGTGACTTATCCACACTAAAACACTCCAAGTCATTATTATCTCACCATTGGTTCCAAGGAGTATTGGGTAAACAATATAATTTTAATGTACCCCCCAGGGACTAAATAACAAAATGTGTTGGTGTCTGAGCCTGCTGAAGTGGAGCTGAAACTATTTTTTGTCATCCTTTCTTTCTTTGAAAGTCTAATTCACCAGTAACCACCTGGGACAGTGCCCCCACACACTTGAGCATCACTTCTCAGCTGTGCTCCTCCCCTCCGAGCTCCTAAGCTGGATCTCTCGCAAAGACCCTGTGCTTAAGGGAAAAATAACAACAGCAACAACAACAAAAGAAAAAAACCACAGCAGCCCCCACACACATCCATTTCACAGGGCTAAAATCAAATGAGGTGAATAACAGAGCATGGGCTTCATATAGTCAGAGACCTAGAGTTTTTTAAGTATATCTACATATATTCGTCTACTTTTATGTTCCAGTAAAAACATTTGAGGTCTCATTGAAGATGTCTTAAAACAAGTGGAAAAGTATTTAAGCCCAAACTAGGTACCTACTTTGTTGTCATACCCTGCCTCAGCTTCCAGAAAAACTTGTAGAGATTAAATTTACTAGAAACTTAAGCTCCACAATTCTCTTCGACATTTCTTGGTAGCAAGGTGGTAGAATCAAGATTAAAGAAGACAATTCTCTTGTTCTGAACCACCCTTTAAAGATAAAATATGACATCAAAATGCTATTATCCAAGGGATGGGGAGAAATTTGTGGACGATTTTTATCTTTATCATTTTTACTGATCTCTATTTTCTATTTTAAATGACTGCCATATATATTTTAAAGGTTGTTTTATAAGAAAGGGAAGTTAAAGCCTGCATGTAAAAAAATAAACAAGAAGAAATCTGATATATAACTAAAATTTTAGCAAGAGCTGGGGAAAATTTTTTTAAGGCTTCATTGGGTCTACGTAGTTCTCAGGCTCCTTTGCGTCCATATAGTTCTCAGGCTCCTTTGCCTTTAGGAATTCAATGCTCAGGCATTAATAAAACGTAGTGGAAATCCCTCTGGAGCAGAAGGCAGACTATCTGGATTCTAAACCCCAACACGTCCACCCAGTGGCGGGATTACTTTGGGCAGATATTTAACTTTTCCAACTCTTGATGCAAGTTTAGAAAAGGAAAGATAAACCAGATACACTCTAAAGAACTCTTAGAGTCCTAACTGCTCAAAATCTAATGAAATACACGGTATTTAAGCTGTAATGAATGTTGCTTTTGGAGGTAATTAGATATCTTTGAGGGAATTGCAAGATGATAAATGGATGCCTATTTCTCCCAAAGGATATTATTCCCCCATCTGTCAATTCCCTTGAGCCAAAATAATAATCATTAGTCCTTTCCTGAACTTGTTCTTGTCTCTTTTATTGCACATATAATTTGAAAATGATGTACATTCCCCTATCCCTTGCTGGTAACAAGACACATATTATTCTGTCCTCTCACCATCTCTACAGTCAAAAGGTCATCACCCTTCACCTGATGGGAAATACCACAGAATCTCAAAAGAACTCAAAAACTGAGTGGTTAGATGGAATATCATAAATACTATAATGGCAAATACCTGGGGGAGGGCATTTGTTTCTTCGTTTTGTTTTGTTTTTATTTCCATTACTCTAGGAGGTGGGTCAAAAACGACCTTGCTGTGATTTATGTCAAAGACTGTTCCTCCTATGTTTTCCTCTAAGAGTTTTACAGTGTCTGGGCTTCCATTTAGGTCTTTAATCCATTTTGAGTTTATTTTTGTGTATGGTGTTAGGGAGTGTTCTAATTTCATTCTTTTATATGCAGTTGTCCAGTTTTCCCAGCACCACTTATTGAAGAGACTGTGTTTTCTCCATTGTATATCCTTGCCTCCTTTGTCATAGATTAGTTGACCATAGGTGCAAGGGTTTATCTCTGGGCTTTCTATCTTGTTCCATTGATCTATATTTCAGTTTTTGTGCCAGTACCATACTGTCTTAATTACTGTAGCTCTGTAGTACAGTCTGAAGTCAGGGAGTCTGATTCCTCCAGCTCTGTTTTTTTCCCTCAAGATTGCTTTGGTTATTCCGGGTCTTTTGTGTCTCCATACAAATTTTAAGATTTTTTTGTTCCAGTTCTGTAAAAACTGCCATTGGTAATTTGACAGGGATTGCATTGACTCTGAAGATTGCTTTAGGTAGTATAGTCATTTTCACAATATTGATGCTTCAAATCCAAGAACATGGTGTATCTGTCCATCTGTTTGTGCCATCTTTGATTTCTTTCATCAGTGTCTTATAGTTTTCTGAGTACAGGTTTTTTACCTCCTTAGGTAGGTTTATACCTAGGTATTTTATTCTTTTTCTTGCAATGGTGAATGGAATTGTTTCCTTAATTTGCCTTTCTAATCTTTTCTTGTTAATGTTTAGGAATGCCAGAGAATTCTGTGCATTAATTTTGTATCCTACAAACTTACCAAATTCACTGATTAGTTCTAGTAGTTTTCTGGTGGCATCTTTAGGGTTTTTTATATATAGTATCAGGTCACCTGCAAACAGTGACAGTTTTACTTCTTCTTTTCCAAATTGTTTTCCTTTTATTTCTTTTTCTTCTCTGATTGCCATGGCTAGGACTTCCAAAACTATGTTGAATTACAGTGGTGAGAGAGGACATCCCTGTCTTGTTCCTGATCTTAGAGGAAATGCTTTGTTTTTCACCATTGAGAATGATGTCTGATGTGGGTTTGTTGTATATGGCCTTTATTATGTTGAGGTAGGTTCCGTCTATGCCCATTTTCTGGAGAGTTTTTGTCATAAATGGGTGTTGAATTTTGTCAAAAGCTTTATCTGCATCTACTGAGATGATCATATGGTTTTTATTCTTCAATTTGTTAATATGGTATATCACATTGATTGATTTGCATATATTGAAGAATCCTTACATTCCTGGGATAAATCCCACTTGATCATGGTGTGTGATCCTTTTAATGTGTTGTTGGATTCTGTTTGCTAGTATTTTGTTGAGGATTTTTGCATCTATATTCATCAGTAATATTGGTCTGTAATTTTCTTTTTTTGTAGTATCTCTGTCTGGTGTTGCTATCAGGGTGATGGTGGCCTCGTATAATGACTTCAGGAGGGTTCCTTCCTCTGCAGTTTTTTTTGGAGGAGTTTGAGAAGGATGGGTGTTAGCTATTCTCTAAATGTTTGATAGAATTCACCTATGAAGCCATCTGGTCCTGGACTTTCGTTTGTTGGAAGATTTTTAATCACATTTCCATTTCATTACTTGTGATTGTCTGTTCGTATTTTCTATTGCTTCCTGGTTCAGTCTTGGAAGGTCACATCTTTCTAAGAATTTGTCCATTTCTTCCAGGTTGTCCATTTTGTTGTCATAGAGTTGCTTGTAGTAGTCTCTTCGGATGCTTTGTATTTCTGCAGTGTCCATTGTAATTTCTTTTTTCATTTCTAATTGTATTGATTTTAGTCCTCTCCCTCTTTTTCATGATGAGTCTGGCTAATGGTTTATCAATTTTGTTTATCTTCTCAAAGAACCACCTTTTTGCTTTATTGATCTTTGCTATTCTTTTCTTTGTTTCTATTTCATTTATTTCTGCTCTGATCTTTATGATTTCTTTCCTTCTACTAACTTTGGGTTTTGTTTGTTCTTCTTTCTCTAGTTCCTTTAGGTGTAACGCTAGACAGTTTATTTGAGATTTTCCTTGTTTCTTGAGGTAGGATTGTATTGCTATAAACTTCCCTCTTAAAACTGCTTTTGCTGCATTCCATAGGTTTTGGATCATCGTGTTTTCGTTGTCATTTGTCTCTAGGTATTTTTTGATTTCCCCTTTGATTTCTTCAGTGATCTCTTGGTTATATAGTAATGTACTGTTTAGTCTCCATGTGTTTGGTTTTTCTTTAATTTTTTCCCCTGTAATTGGTTTCTAATCTCATAGTGTTGTGGACAGAAAAGATGCTTGATATGTTTTCAATTTTCTTAAATTTATGGAGGCTTGATTTGTGACCCAAGATGTGATCTATTCTGGAGAATGTTCCGTGTGCACTTGAGAAGAAAGTATAATCTGCTGTTTTCTGATGGAATGTCCTATAAATATCAATTAAATCTATCTGGTCTATAGTGTCATTTAAAGCTCGTGTTTCCTTATTAATTTTATGTCTGGATGATCTGTCCATTGGTGTAAGTAAGGGGTTAAAACGTCCCCTATTATTATTGTGTTACTGTCAATTTCCTCTTTTATAGCTATTAGCATTTGCCTTATGTATTGAGGTCTCCTCTGTTGGGTGCATATCTATTTATAATTGTTATATGTTCTTCTTGGATTGATCTCTTGATCATTAGGTAGTGTCCTTCCTTGTCTCTTGTAACATTCTTTATTTTAAAGTCTATTTTATCTGATATGAGTATGCTATTCCAGCTTTCTTTTAATTTCCATTTGCATGGACTATCTTTTTCCATCCCCTCACTTTCAGTCTGTATGTCTCTAGGTCTGAAGTGGGTCTCTTGCAGACAACATATATATGGGTCTTGTTTTTGTATCCATTCAGTGAGCCTCTGTCTTTTGGTTGGAGCATTTAATCCATTCACATTTAAGGTAATTATCAATGTGTATGTTCCTATTACCATTTTCTTAATTGTTTTGAGTTTGTTTTCATAGATCCTTTTCTTCTCTCATGTTTCCCACTTAGAGAAGTACCTTTAGCATTTGTTGTAGAGCTGGTTTGGTGGTGCTGAATTCTCTTAGCTTTTGCTTGTCTGTAAAGCTTTTCATTTCTCTGTCGAATCTGAATGAGATCCTTACCTGGTAATCTTGGTTGCAGGTTCTTCCCTTTCATCACTTTAAATATATCATGCCACTCTCTTCTGGCTTGTAGAGTTTCTGCTGAGAAATCAGCTGCTAACCTTATGGGACTTCCTTGGTATGTTATTTATCATTTTTCCCTTCTTGCTTTTAATAATTTTTCTTCATCTTTAATTTTTGTCAATTTGCTTACTATGTGTCTCAGCGTGTTTCTCCTTGGGTTTATCCTGTATGGGACTCTCTATGCTTCCTGGACTTGGGTGGCTCTTTCTTTTCCCATGTTAGGGAAGTTTTTGACTATAATCACTTCAAATATTTTCTCTGGTCCTTTCTCTCTCTCTTCTCCTTCTGGGACCCCTATAATGCGAATGTTGGTGCATTTAATGTTGTCCCAGAGGTCTCTTAGGCTGTCTTCATTCCTTCTCATTCTTTTTTCTTTATTCTGTTCCACGGCAGTGAATTCCACCATTCTGTCTTCCAGGTCACTTATCCGTTCTTCTGCCTCAGTTATTCTGCTATTGATTCCTTCTATTGTGTTTTTCATTTCAGTTACTGTATTGTTCATCTCTGTTTGTTCTTTAATTCTTCTGGTGTTTGTTCTTTAATTCTTCTAGGTGTTTGTTAAACATTTCTTTCATCTTCTCAGTCTTTGCCTCTATTCTTTTTCCGAGGTCTTGGATCATCTTCACTATCACTCTTCTGAATTCTTTTTCTGGAAGGTTGCCTATCTCCACTTCATTTAGTTGTTTTTCTGGGGTTTTATCTTGTTCCTTCATCTGGTACATAGTCCTCTCCTTTTTCATTTTGTCCGTCTTTCTATGAATGTGGTTTTTGTTCCACAGGCTACAGGATTGTAGTTATTCTTGCTTCTGCTGTCTCAAGGGCATTTCCATATGGGCTGGCCAGAAAAGAATTCTTTGAGGAAGAGAGATTTGAATTAAGATGTGTTGGATAAGGAACTGGACATGAGAAAAGCAAAGAAAGAGCTTCCCAAGAGAAAGGAACAGCACGAACAAAGGCCCTGAGATGAGAAAGAGATTGCCATAGCCCAGTAACTCAGAGAAGACCACTGTGATCAATTGGGGAGAGAAGTACACAGAACAGGCTTGGAGAGTCAGCAAGCCTGGTTCATCCAACACACTGTAGGCTGTGCTAAGGTGTGCTGCTAAGAGCCGCAGAAGCCATGCAGAGAGGCATGACATGATCTACTCTGTGTCGTTGGAAGAAAAAGTCATCTGGCTGCTGTATGGAAAATAGATGTTGGGAGGGTGGTTTGGCAAGAGCAAAAGTGAGGAAAACTGTGGAAAGAGTACTCCAGTAGTTCAGAGAACAGTTGGCTGGACCATGATGATGGCAATGAAGATGGGGAAAGTGGATGGGTTTGAGATACATGTTGGAAAAGAAACAACAGAACTTGTTAATGGATAAGATGTGATGGGAGGCAGGGGTAGTTGAGAGAAGCAATAATGACCCCTCCCTCAGGTTCTGGCTCAAGTAACAAAGACATGGGGAAGTTTAATGCAATGAGAAACACTAGGAGAAAACCAAGTTTGTGTTGTGAAAGCAAGACTACCTGTGTACAGATGATATTTAAACAATGGGAACAGATGGGTTCATCTTGGCAGAGAATATGGACAGAAGAGGGTAGAGGACATGGGACCAATGCAAGGGATTACAACATTTACAACAGAGAGTGAGGAGGAACAAAGAGGTAAAAGGAAACCAAGAGAGGGTGCTTCCCCAAGAGTAGAGAATTTTCAAGAGGGAAAAGTAGAGAACTGGGCCAAATGCTACTCAGAAGTTTGATAAAGTGAGACCTGAAAAGTGACCATTGCAAGTGGCAATATGGAAGTCATCAGTGACCATAACAAAAGCCATTTTTCACCTTTTAAGTACGTCTTTAATGGCATGCTAGGAAATCAGCTTCATTGTAAAGAGGAATAAGTGGGTGATGAGAAAGCAAAGGCAACACACAAATACAATTCTTTTATCTCTTTTTAATTTTTGAATAGGAACTATATTAATATAACACAAAAGTAAAGGTTACAAAAGAGTATGCAAGGAAAACCTCCTTCCACATGTGAGGCTAAGCCCCACTCTTCTTTCTGAGATATTCTACACATATGTAAGCAGCGTGCTTGTCTTTTTTGTTTCCTTTCTACACAGATGACACTATATACACAGTTCTGAGTCTTCCTTTTCTCACTTAAAAATCTCTTAGGGAGATGCATATAAAGGAAAATATTTCAAAGGACATTTTAGACCCTCGATTCTCATTCATCAAACCAGCCACTCCAAATGTGAAATTATCATCTACCAGGATGCAATAAAAGTCTCGTGGCAGCCTACAATGCAGACATGTAAAGAAGTCATGACCTGTGATTGACATCATCCTGACCACACTAATGAAAAAACAGCCATGTTTAATTGTCCAGTGTTCTATTAATGGTTCTCAAGCACACCTTCAAAAAAATTAGTGTTCATAATTTTGATCCTAAAGTATCCTAAACTGTCTCATGCGTCTTCAGAGCAAAATTAAATATGCTATTTGATATAGCTTAATGTTTTATTTAAATGCTTTGAACATCTACAAGTCAAAGAGGTTAATATACAACTTATCCAATAATATCATGTCATGGATATTATATATGAGAACTGTCTGTTAAATAGCATATTTGATTAAGCAGAGTATCTCTTTTCATAACTAGAAAAGAAAAAATAAAAATACAATTTTATGTATGAAAACTGTGACAATATTAAAATGTAGCCCCAATTTTTTGGTACTGCTCCCCTCAAAAGGAAAGGATATATGTTTACTCTCCCCATATCTGCATGGGTTTCTGCTTGCCCTGACCAATAAAGTATGGTGACTCATCGATAAGTTTTTAATGTCTATATTTACTTCTTTGTTTGAAAGCAAACACAAGGTTTCTGGATTAGAGGCAGTCTATCATTACCTACAGCAATAACCACACCCCGTGCTCCCCCTTTAGAGCAATGTGATTCACACCAGATGGTTACACCTGCCTTCACCATCTAAGGAGGACGGCCTCCTCACAACTGTGTGATTTCTGAGCTGGGTTGTGAAAATCCAAGCCAGAATGCTCGAATTTTGATCCCTGAGCCACCACCATATATGAGTCCAACTACCCTCCTTGTGCCATGCTGTGAAGAAGCCAGGCCACATAGAAATGCCTTGTGTAGGCACACCTGCTGTGGTCCTCGTCTTGAGTCACTCTAGCCTAGGCACCAGGCAGATGAGGGAACAAGCCTTCAAAGAAGCCCAACCACCATCTGTCCAGCCACTTTCAGCCTTTTAGACTTTCCATCTGAGGCCCAAAGCATAGAAGACCAGAGACAATCTAACTCCACTAAGCCCTGTCAGAATTCCTGACTACAGAATCCAAGAGCAAAATAAAAACGGTTGTTTTAAGCTGCTCAGTTTTGGAGGAATTTTTAAATGCAGAAATAGCAACTGAAATAGCAGTGTTTTAAACAAGCAAGTCAGTGATACACATATAGCAGTAAGATACCTTTACATCACTACACCACTATCAGTAAAATTGTGGTGGGATTTTTAAAACAAGTAAAGACACAGAATCTTTACTCTTAGACTCTAGAAAAGATGGTTTATAGGGACAACTATTCAGAACAAGTGGACATGGCAATGTTATTAATGACAGCACAATTGTAGGCACCCTTCCCAAAAGACAGTGTTTTTTGGTTGGAATTTGTGAGAAATAAAAAAAAGGTTGTGAAAATTAGAAAATGTAAAGCTGCTTTCTTCATTGGGAAAATAGTGATGACATGCGCTTTCTGATCTCTAATCAAACATTCTTCCCTTCTTTGTGAGGGTAGCAGTAAGAAGACAAACACTCTATAAATTATTGGGCAACTGATGAGATGTTTTTATGACCATTTAAAATAAAAATGTGTAGTATATTAGCAAGTGCATGTTACAGAAAAATTGAGTAGGAATATATTAGAGAAAATCAATTCAAAGCACGATTATAACATACATATCAATAATTACCTTAAATGTAAATGGATTAAATGCTCCAACCAAAAGACATAGACTGGCTGAATGAATACAAAAACAAGACCCATATATATGCTGTCTACAAGAGACCCACTTCAGACCTAGGGACACATACAGACTGAAAGTGAGGGGATGGAAAAATATACTCCATACAAATGGAAATCAAAAGAAAGCTGGAGTAGCAATACTCATATCAGACAAAATAGACTTTAAAATAAAGACTAGTACAAGAGACAAAGAAAGACACTACATAATGATCAAGGGATTAATACAAGAAGAAGATATAACCATTGTAAATATCTATGCATCCAACATAGTAGCCTCTCAATACATAAGGCAAAGGCAAACAGCCATAAAAAAGGGAAATTGACAGTAACACAATAATAGTAGGGGACTTTAACGCCCCACTTTCACCAATGGACAGATCATACAAAATGAAAATAAATAAGGAAACACAAGCTTTAAAAGGCACATTAGGGGGCTTCCCTGGTGGTTCAGTGGTTAATAATCCACCTGCCAATGCAGAGAACACGGGTTCGAGCCCTGGGACAGGAAGATCCCACATGCTGTGGAGCAACTAAACCCGTGTGCCACAACTACTGAGCCTGCACTCTAGAGACCACAAGCCACAACTACTGAGCCTTCATGCCTCAACTACTGAAGCCCACATGCCTAGAACCCGCGCTCTGCAACAAGAGAAGCCACCACAATGAGAAGCCTGTGCACCGCAATGAAGAGTAACCCTCACTTGCTGCAACTAGAGAAAGCCTGTGCGCAGCAATGAAGACCCAACACAGCCAAAAAAACAAAAAAAAAAGACACATTAGACCAGACAGACTTAACTGATATTTATAAGACATTCCATCCAAAAACAACAAAATACACTATCTTCTCAAGTGCTCATGGAACATTCTCCAGGGTACATCATATCTTGGGTCACAAATCAAGCCTCGGTAAATTTAGGAAAATTGAAATCGTATCAAATATCTTTTCTGACCACAAAGCTATGAGACTAGGTATCAATTAAAGGAAAAAAAAAACTATAAAAAATACAAACACAGGGAGGCTAAACAATATGCTACTAAATAACCAAAAGATCACTGAGGAAATCAAAAAATACCGAGAAACAAATGACAATGAAAACACAACCTAAAATCTATGGGATGCAGCAAAAGCAGTTCTAAGAGGGAAGTTTACAGCAATACAATCCTACCTCAAGAAACAAGAAAAATCTCCAATAAACAATCTAAGCTTACACCCAAAGGATCCAGAGAAAGAACAAACAAAACTCAAAGTTAGCAGAAGGAAAGAAACCATAAAGATCAGATCAGAAATAAATGAAAAAGAAATGAAGGAAACAATAGCAAAGATGAATAAAACTAAAAGCTGGTTCTTTGAAAAGATAAACAAAATTGACAAACCATTATCCAGACTCATCAAGAAAAAAAGTGAGAAGACTCAAATCAACAGAATTAGAAATGAAAAAGAAGAAGTTACAACAGACACTGCAGAAACACAAGGGATCGTGAGAGACTAGTATAAGCAACTATATGCCAATAAAAGGGACAACCTGGAAGAAATCGGCAAATTCTTAGAAAAGTACAAATTCCAAGACTGAACCAGGAAGAAACAGAAAATACGAACAGACCAGTCACAAGCACTGAAATTGAAACTGTGATTAAAAATCTTCCAATAACAAAAGCCCAGGACCAGATGGCTTTCCTTCACAGGTGAATTCTTTCAAACATTTAGAGAAGAGCTAACACTTATTCTTCACAAACTCTTCCAAAACATAGCAGAGGGAGGAACACTCCCAAACTCATTCTATGAGGCTCAAAATCACCTGATAGTAAAACCAGACAAAGATGTCACCAAAAAAGAAAACTACAGACAAATATCACTGATGAACATAGATGCAAAAATCCTCAACAAAATACTAGCAAACAGTATCCAACAGCACATTAAAAGGATCATACACCATGATCAAGTGGGGTTTATCCCAGAAAGGCAAGGATTCTTCAATACACACAAATCAATCAATGTGATAAACCATATTAACAAACTGAAGAGTAAAAACCATATGATAATCTCAATAGATGAAGAAAAAGCTTTCAACAAAATTCAACACCCGTTTAAGATAAAAGCTCTCCAGAAAGTGGGCATAAACCTACTTCAACATAATAAAGGCCATATATGACAAACCCAAAGCCAACATCCTTCCCAATGGTGAAAAACTGAAACAATTTCCACTAAGATCAGGAATAAGACAAGGTTGCCCACTCTCACCACTTTATTCAACATTATTTTGGAAGTTTTAGCCACAGCAATCAGAGAAGAAAAAGAAATAAAAGGAATCCAAATCAGAAGAGAAGTAAAACTGTCACTGTTTGCAGATGACATGATACTATACATTGAGAATCCTAAAGATGCTACCAAACTACTAGAGCAAATCAGTGAATTTGGTAAAGTAGCAGGATACAAAATTAATGCACAGAAATCTCTTGCATTCCTATACACTAACGACAAATAATCTGAAAGAGAAATTAAGGAAACAACCCCATTTACCACTGCAACAAAAAGAATAAAATACCTAGGAATAAACCTTCCTAAGGAGACAAAAGACCTGTATGCAGAAAACTATAAGACACTGATGAAAGAAATTAAAGATGATACAAACAGATGGAGAGATATACCATGTTCCTGGATTGGAAGAATCAGCACTGAAAATGGCTATACTACCCAAAGCAATCTATAGATTCAATGCAATCCCTATCAAGCTACAAATGGCATTTTCCACAGACCTAGAACAAAAGAGTTTACAATTTGTATGGAAACACAAAAGACCCTGAATAGCCAAAGCAATCTTGAAAAAGAAAAACGGAGCAGGAGGAATCAGGCTCCCCAACTTCAAACTATATTACAAAGCTACAGTAATGAAGACAGTATGATACTGGCAAAGAAACAAAAATACAGATCAAAGGAATAGGATGGAAAGCCCAGAGATAAACCCATGCACCTATGGTCACCTTATCTTTGACAAAGGAGGCAAAATATACAATGGAGAGAAGACAGCCTCTTCAAACAGAAATATAGATCAATGGAAGAGGATAGAAGGACCAGAGATAAACCCATGCACATATGGTCACCCTATTTTTGATACAGGAGGCAAGAGTATACAAGGCAGAAAAGACAGCCTCTTCAATAAGTGGTGCTGGGAAAACTGGACAGCTACATGGAAAAGAATGAAATTAGAACACTCCCTAACACCATACACAAAAATAAACTCAAAGTGGATTAAAGACCTAAATGTAAGGCCAGACACTATAAACTTCTTAGAGGAAAACATAGGCAGAACACTCAGTGACATAAATCACAGCAAGATCCTTTTTGACCCACCTCCTAGAGAAATGGAGATAAAAACAAAAGTAAACAAATGGGACCTAATGAAACTTAAAAGCTCTTGCACAGCAAAGGAAACCATAAACAAGATGAAAAGACAACCCTCAGAATGGAAGAAAATATTTGCAAACGAAACAACTGACAAAGGAGTAACCTCCAAAATATACAAGAGGCTCATGCAGCTCAATATCAAAAGAACAAACAATCCAATCCAAAAATGGGCAAAAGACCTAAATAGCCATTTCTCCAAAGAAGATACACAGAATGCCAACAAACACATAACAGGATGCTCAACATCACTAATCATTAGAGAAATACAAATCAAAACCACAATGAGGTATCACTTCACACCAGTCAGAATGGCCATCATCAAAAAATCTACAAATAATAAATGCTGCAGAGGGTGTGGAGAAAAGGGAACCCTCTTGCACTGTTGGTGGGAATGTAAATTGATACAGCCACTGTGAAGAACAAATGGAGGTTCCTTAAAAAACTAAAAGTAGAATTACCATATGACCCAGCAATCCCACTCCTGGGCATATACCCTGAGAAAACCATAATTCCAAAAGAGTCATGTACCACAATGTTCATTGCAGCACTATTTACAATAGCCAAGACATGGAAGCAACCTAAGTGTCCATCAACAGATGAATGGATAAAGAAGATGTGGCACATATATACAATGGAATATTACTCAGCCATAAAAAGAAACAAAATATTGTTATTTGTAGTGAGGTGGATGGATCTAGAGTCTGTCATACACAGTGAAGTAACTCAGAAAGAGAAACACAAATACCGTATGCTAATACATATATATGGAATCTAACAACAACAACAAAAAGGTTCTGAAGAGCCTAGGGGCTGGACAGGAATAAAGACGCAAAGGTAGAGAACAGACTTGATGACCTGGGGAGTGGGAAGGGTAAGCTGGGATGAAGTGAAAGAGTAGCACTGACATATATACACTACCAAATGTAAAATAGCTAGCTAGTTGGAAGCAGCTGCATAGCCCAGGGAGATCAGCTCGGTGCTTTGTGACCACCTAGAGGGGTGGGATAGGGAGGGTGGGAGAGAGACACAGAGGGAGGGGATATGGGTATATGTGTATACATATAACTGATTCACTTTGCTATACAGCAGAAATTAACACAACATTGTAAAGCAATTATACCCCAATAAAAATTTTTTTAAAACCCCATGATTATAAATCTCTTAAATTATCAGTTGATAATATTTTGTTGATATATTGCCAAGGGACAAAAGCAGAGGTTTTCAAAATACATACATACTTAAACATACACATAATATATATATATAATATTTAATAACATAAAACTACATAATAAATATCTTATATGCTTATATAAAATATATATATAAATATGAATATATATATGCGTGCATATACATAAAAATATGGCCGGGAAGAAATAGACCAAAATATTATTGATACTCTCTTGGTTCTGGTATTACCGGTGATTATTTTATTCTACTTTTGTAAGAAGGAAAAAGAAACATTTTTTTAATTTATTTTTATTTTCTAAATTTTTATTGAAATATATTTGATTTATAAAGTTGTGTTATTTCAGGTATACAGCAATGTGATGCATTTAAACATATATATATTTTTTCACATTCTCTTCCATTATAGGTTATTACAAGATATTGAGTATACTTCCCTGTGCTATACAGTAGGCCCTTGTTGGTTATCTATTTTATCTGTGAGTCTATTTCTGTTTTGTAAATAAGTTCATTTGTATCATTTTTTTTTAGATTCCACACATAAGCGATATCATATGATATTTGTCTTTCTCTGACTTACTTCACTTAGTATGATAACCTCTAGGCCCATCCATGTTGCTGCAAATGGCGTTATTTCATTCTGTTTTATGGCTGAGCAATATTCCATTGGATATATATATACCACACCTTTATCCATTCATCTGTCAATGGACACTTACACTGCTTCCATATCTTGGCTGTTGTAAATAGTGATGCTATGAACATTGCGGTGCATGTATCTTTTTGAACTATGATTTCCTCCAGATATATGCCCAGGAGTGGGATTGCAGGATCATATGGTAGCTCTATTTTAAGTTTTCTGAGGAATCTCCATACTGTTTTCCATAGTGGTTGCACCAACTTACATTCCCACGAACAGTGTAAGAGGGTTTCCTTTTCTCCACACCCTCTGCAGCATTTATTATTTGTAGATTTTTTGATGTTGGCCATTCTATCCGGTGTGAGGTGATTACTTCATTGTATTTTTGATTTGCATTCTCTAATAAGCAGTGACATTGAGCATCTTTTCATGTGCTTTTTGGTCATCTGTATGTCTTTTTTGGAGAAATGTCTTTTTAGATATTCTGCCTATTTTTTGATTGGGTTGCTTTTTTCTTTGATATTGAGCTGTATGAGCTATTTGTATATTTTGGAGTTTAATCTCTTGTTAGTCACATCATTTGCAAATATTTTCTCCCATTCTGCAGGTTGTCTTTTCATTTTGTTTACAGTTTCCTTTGCTGTGCAAAAGCTTTTAAGTTTAATTAGGTCCCATTTGTTTTTTGTTGTTGCTGTTGTTTTGTTTTTATTTCCATTACTCTAAGAGACGGATCTAAAAACATACTGCTGCGATTTATGTCAAAGAGTGTTCTGCCTATGTTTTCCTCTAATAGTTTTATAGTATCTGGTCTTACATTTAGGTCTTTAATCTATTGTGAGTTTATTTTTGTGTATGGTGTTAGAGAATATTCTAATTTCATTCTTTTACATGTAGCTGTCCAGTTTTCCCAGCACCACTTATTGAAGAGACCGTCTTTTCTCCATTGTACATTCTTGCCTCCTTTGTCGTATATTAACTGACCATATGTGTCTGGGTTTATTTCTAGGCTCTCTATCCTGTTCCACTGATCTATATTTCTGGTTTTGTCCATAATGTTTGTCCAACAGTACCATACTGTTTTGATGACTACAGCTTTGTCTGAAGTCAGGTAGCCTGATTCCTCCAGCTCCACTTTTCTTTCTCACAATTGCTTTGGCTATTCGGGGTTGTCTGTGTTTCCATAAAAATTTAAACATTTTTTGTTCTAGTTCTGTGAAAAATTCCATTGGTAATTTGATAGGAATTGCACTGAATCTGTAGATTGCTTTGGGTAGTATAGTCAGTTTGACAATATTGATTCTTCCAATCAACAACGCAATATTCTTTCCATTTCTTTGTGTCATCTTCAATTTCCTTCATCAGTGTCTTACAGTTTTCAGAGTACAACTCTTTTGCCTCCTTAGGTAGGTTTATTCCTAGGTATTTTATTTTATTTTATTTTATTTTGATGCCATGGTAAATGGGATTGTTTCCTTAATTTCTCTTTCTGACCCTTCATTCTTAGTGTATAGAAGTGCAACAGTTTTCTGTATTAACTTTGTATCCTGCAACTTTACTGAATTCATTGATGAGCTATAGTAGTTTTCTGGTAGCGTATTTAGGACTTTCTATGTATATTATCATGTCATCTGCAAACAGTGACACTTTTATTTCTTCTTTTCCAATTTGGATTCCTTTCATTTTTTTTTCTTCTCTGATTGCCATGGCTAGGACTTCCAAAACTATGTTGAATACAAGTGGTGAGAGTGGACATCCTTGTCTTGTTCCTGATCTGAGAGGAAATGCTTTCAGTTTTTCACCATTGAGTTTGATATTAGCTGTGGGATTTTTATACATGGCCTTTATTATGTTCAGCTAAGTTCCCTCTATGCCCACTTTCTGGAGAGTTTTTATCATAAATAGATGTTGAATTTTATCAAAAGTTTTTTCTGCATCTATTGAGATAATCATATGGTTTTCATTCTTCTATTCGTTAATGTGGTGTACCACACTGATTGATTTGCAGATATTGAAAACATTCAATAAGAAAACAAAGAAACATTCAAAATCATAAAGAATAAATAATTTCAAGAGTGAAGTGTTAGAAAGAGAAACGATGGAATGCATTATTATTTATCTTTGTCTTTATTTATATATGTAAATTTTTCCTTTCCAAAAGCAGAGAAATTTTAGATGAATTGTTTTAGAATATACAGGTGTATGCATACATACACACACACACACACACACACACACACACACATATGAACATTGCTACTCAGCATACAGTGCTTCCAGCTGTCTCTAAAACATATTAATGAAGGATTTTAAACTAGAACTGTATGCTATGATTGCTATTGGAGATAAGATACTAAGCATAGATGTTTTTCATCTAATAACATTTCTGATTTCAAGTCCAGAAGAAATTAACTGGAGCAGTTTTATTAAGAATAAGCTAGTAAATTAATTCTGGTTTACATACTTTGGTTTTGAGATTCAGAGAGCCTACTACTTGAGGAATTGGCTAAGCTGAAAATTAAGGTACATACTTATTGGTTGACTGGGGCAAATACCATCAAAATCTCAGACACAGAAGAGTTTCTGGTTTGGAGTTAGGGAAGGCAGCCCAGGGTTTTTCCAGATCTCTCTATCAAACTATGGTGACAAAGCCTCTTCATTCTTGCCTGCAACTCACAAAATTAAGTGGCACAGGTACCACCTTTAAAAACATTCCAAAATTATACCATTGTTAAAAATATTCCAAATCAGTTTTTAATAGAGAAATTGGTGTCTGTATGGGCAAAATTTTTGTTTTCAATACTCTGTGAACATCATGAAAACATCAAAGCAGAAATTTCTGATAAAGTTATTCATAAAATTAGACTGATTAAACTAAGTTCCAAGTCACAGATTTATATCCAATGAGTTTCAGGGCATTTTTCCTCCTGTGTTCTACCAGTTTATTCTGTGAATATAGAGACTGTCCATACATGATATGGTTAACATCAAAGGGGATAAGAAGTTGAAAAAAACTTTAGCTCTCTTTTTGTTTTGTTTTGGATTTTTGTTTCTTTTGTTTTTGTGTTTTGTAATTTATTTTTTCCAGTTTTATTGAGATAGAATTGACACATAACATTGTATAAGGTTAAGGTGTACAACATTAATGATTTGCTACATGTATATATGATATTAGCTTTCTTTTACTGATATGTTAATATTCATTTTATTTTCAGACACATGCTTGTGTGGCAGCAGACTCTACGGTGCCCCCGTGATCCCTATCTCTTGGTATCTAAGCCCTTATATAATCCCCCCTTGAATGTGGGCAGGACGTATTTCTTGCTTTTAGCCAACAGTGATGGAGTGTCACTTGCATGATTATGTTACATAAGATAGTGACCTCCATCTCACAAAAAGATTCTCTCCCTTGCAGGGTCTGAAGAAGCAAGTGGCCATGTGGGGAGGACCCTGTGGCAAAGAACTGAAGACAGCCTCCAGGGACTGAGGGTGGCCTCCAGCCAACAGCCAGCAAGAAATTGGAGCCCTCTGCCCTACAACCCCAAGGAACTGAATTCTGCCAAAAACCATGTGAGCTTAGAAGCAGATACTTTCCCACTGGAGTCTTTAGATGAGAACCCAGACCTGCCTGATGCCCTCATTGCATCCTTGTTGAAAATCAGCTGTGACCAGATTCCTGATCCATAGAAACTGTGAGATAATGAGTACTCTTTTAAGCCACTAAGTTTGCAGTAATATTGTTAAGCAGCAAATCAAATTAATACAGCTTGATTTTCAAAAGTGAGCAAGATTTAACTCTGCCATATTTCATAAATCTGAGTAACTTTTAGCCCAATTGTAACCAAAAAAAGGTTGAACATTTTTTAGTCCAAATAATAAAGTGGTTTCCCTCTAAATAAGCTTAACTTTTATATACAAAACACCAACTGTGTTAATTTTATGATGAAAGTCATTTTACATAATTTATTTTTCCTTTTCAAAATACACAAGTTTAGATCTTAAGTAGAGACTAATTACAGGGGTATGCACCTTTTTCTGACTTTTTTACTTAACTCTCTCTTGACTGTGACTTTCAAACCTGTAGAAATTTTACTCCTCTGATTCAGATCAAAGAATAGTAGAAGAAGAGGAAAAAAAAGAACCTAGCATTTACTCTGTGCCTGCTATATTCTAAACCCTGGACTACATGCTTTACATATATTCTTTCCTTTAATTTTCACAACCACCCTGCAAGGTAGGCATTAACTCCACCATTTTACTGATGAAGAAACTGAGACTCAGAGAGCTGAAATTACATACTTAAGGCATCACAAGTAGTAAATGACTGAGCCACGGTTTATATTCAAAGGTAGTATGTCTCCCAGTTTCATGTTTTTCCCACACTACCACTTTTAGAGACTAGAGTGTTATTTTTAAATGTCTCTAAGAGTATTGCTAAATTCTCTGCAAGTAATTCCAAGTTGCACTGAGGAAAACCTGTATTTTTAAACAATTTCTGGTGCCAAAATCAGTTGGTGCTCATTGAACATCACTGAGTGGCAAGAGGTGTACAAGACAAACCTGGGAATGCAGAGAAAATTTTAAAGCATCCTTTCCGTAAATAGCTTCTATTCTTACAGACTTGGGTCATTTGGGAGGGAGCGGGAGAGGTGGTGGACCCAGGGAAAACAAGTACAGTGGAGCACTGACCTACACTGTCAGAAATGCAGGGTCGGTTTTCTGATGATGGCCATTCTGACTGGTGTGAGGTGATATCTCAATGTAGTTTTGATTTGCATTTCTCTAATGATTAATGATGTTGAGCATTCTTTCATGTGTTTGTTGGCAATCTGTATATCTTCTTTGGAGAAATTTCTGTTTAGGTCTTCTGCCCATTTTTGGATTGGGTTGTTTGTTTTTTTGTTATTGAGCTGCATGAGCTGCTTGTAAATCTTGGAGATTAATCCTTTGTCAGTTGCTTCATTTGCAAATATTTTCTCCCATTCTGAGGGTTGTCTTTTGGTCTTGCTTATGGTTTCCTTTGCTGTGCAAAAGCTTTTAAATGCTGGAGAGGGTGTGGAGAAAATGGAACACTCTTGCACTGTTGGTGGGAATGTAAATTGATACAGCCACTATGGAGAACAGTATGGAGGTTCCTTAAAAAACTAAAAATAGAACTACCATACGACCCAGCAATCCCACTACTGGGCATATACCCTGAGAAAACCATAATTCAAAAAGAGTCATGTACCAAAATGTTCATTGCAGCTCTATTTACAATAGCCAGGACATGGAAGCAACCTAAGTGTCCATCATCAGATGAATGGATAAAGAAGATGTGGCACATATATACAATGGAATATTATTCAGCCATAAAAAGAAACGAAATGGAGTTATTTGTAGTGAGGTGGATGGAGTTAGAGTCTGTCATACAGAGTGAAGTAAGTCAGAAAGACAAAAACAAATACAGTATGCTAACACATATATATGGAATCTAAGGGAAAAAAAAAAAGGTCATGAAGAACCTAGTGATACAGGGAGATCAGCTCGGTGCTTTGTGACCACCTAGAGGGGTGGGATGGGGAGGGTGGGAGGGAGGGAGATGCAAGAGGGAAGAGATATGGGAACATATGTATATGTATAACTGATTCACTTTGTTATAAAGCAGAAACTGGCACACCATTGTAAGGCAATTATACGTCAATAAAGATGCTTAAAAAAAAATAATTGATAGATTTAAAAAAAAAAAAAAGAACCTAGTGATAAGACGGGAATAAAGACACAGACCTACTAGAGAATGGACTTGACGATATGGGGAGGGGGGAGGGTAAGCTGTGACAAAGTGAGAGAGTGGCATGGACATATATACGGTACCAAACGTAAAATAGATAGCTAGTGGGAAGCAGCCGCATAGCACAGGGAGATCAGCTCGGTGCTTTGTGACCACCTAGAGGGGTAGGATAGGGAGGGTGGGAGGGTGGGAGATGCAAGAGGGAAGAGATATGGGAACACATGTATATTTATAACTAATTCACTTTGTTATAAAGCAGAAACTAACACACCATTGTAAGGCAATTAAACTCCAATAAAGATGTTTTAAAAAAAAAATGCAGGGTCAGGCCTTGAATCAGAATCTGCATTAGCAAGATTCCCAGGTGGTGCATACTAAAGATGAAGGAGCACTGAGGTTGAGAGATTAAGAAATTCTTTCTCTCCATGGGACTGACTGTCTTAAAAAGAAAGGTGTTTTTTTTTTTTTAATCAGTCATCAATTTTACACACATCAGTGTATACATGTCAATCCCAATTGCCCAATTCAGCACACCACCATCCCCACCCCACCGCGGTTTTCCCTCCTTGGTGTCAATACGTTTGTTCTCTACATCTGTGTCTCAACTTCTGCCCTGCAAACCGGTTCATCTGTACCATTTTTCTAGGTTCCACATACATGCGTTAATATACAATATTTGTTTTTCTCTTTCTGACTTACTTCACTCTGTATGACAGTCTCTAGATCCATCCACATCTCAACAAATGACTCAATTTCATTCCTTTTTATGGCTGAGTAATATTCCATTGTATATATGTACCACTTCTTCTTTATCCATTCATCTGTCAATGGGTATTTAGGTTGCTTCCATGACCTGGCTATTGTAAATAGTGCTGCAATGAACATTGGGGTGCATGTGTCTTTTTGAATTACGGTTTTCTCTGGGTATATGCCCAGTAGCGGGATTGCTGGGTCATATGGTAATTCTATTTTTAGTTTTTTAAGGAACCTCCATACTGTTCTCCAAAGTGGCTGTATCAATTTACATTCCCACCAACAGTGAAAGAGGGTTCCCTTTTCTCCACACCCTCTCCAGCATGTGTTGTTTGTAGATTTTCTGATGATGCCCATTCTAACTGGTGTGAGGTGATACCTCATTGTAGTTTGGATTTGCATTTCTCTAATAATTAGTGATGTTGAGCATCTTTTCATGTGCTTCTTGGCCATCTGTATGTCTTCTTTGGAGAAATGTCTATTTAGGTCTTCTGCCCATTTTTGGATTGGGGTGTTTGTTTCTATAATATTGAGTGAATGAGCTGTTTATATATTTTGGAGATTAATCCTTTGTCTGATGATTTCTTTGCAAATATTTTCTCCCATTCTGAGGGTTGTCTTTTCGTCTTGTTTATGGTTTCCTTTGCTGTGCAAAAGCTTTGAAGTTTCATTAGGTCCCATTTGTTTATTTTTGTTTTTATTTCCATTACTCTAGGAGGTAGATCAAAAAAGATCTTGCTGTGATTTATGTCAAAGACTGTTCTTCCTATGTTTTCCTCTAAGAGTTTTATAGTGTCCAGTCTTATATTTAGGTCTCGAATCCATTTTGAGTTTATTTTTGTGTATGGTGTTAGGGAGTATTCTAATTTCATTCTTTTACATGTAGCTGTCCAGTATTCCCAGCACCACTTACTGAAGAGACTGTCTTTCCTCCATTGTATATCTTTGCCTCCTTTGTCATAGATTAGTTGACCATAGGTGTGTGGGTTTATCTCTGGGCTTTCTATCTTGTTCCATTGATCTATGTTTCTGTTTTTGTGCCAGTACCATATTGTCTTGATTACTGTAGCTTTGTAGTATAGTCTGAAGTCAGGGAGTCTGATTCCTCCAGCTCTGTTTTTTTCCCTCAAGACTGCTTTGGCTATTCAGGGTCTTTTGTGTCTCCATACAAATTTTAAGATGATTTGTTCTAGTTCCGTAAAAATTGCCATTGGTAATTTAATAGGGATTGCATTGAATCTGTAGATTGCTTTGGGTAGTATAGTCATTTTCACAATATTGATTTTTCCAATCCAAGAACATGGTATATCTCTCCATCTGTTGGTATTATCTTTAATTTCTTTCATCAGTGTCTTATAGTTTTCTGCATACAGGTCTTTTGTCTCCCTAGGTAGGTTTATTCCTAGGTATTTTATTCTTTTTGTTGCAATGGTAAATGGGAGTGTTTCCATAATTTCTCTTTCAGATTTGTCATCATTAGTGTACAGGAATGCAAGAGATTTCTGTGCATTAATTTTGTATCCTGCAACTCTACCAAATTCATTGATTAGCTCTTGTAGTTTTCTGGTAGCATTTTTAGGATTCTCTATGTATAGTATCATGTCATCTGCAAACAGTGACAGTTTTACTTCTTCTTTTCCAATTTGTATTCCTTTTATTTCTTTTTCTTCTCTGATTGCCATGGCTAGGACTTCCAAAACTATGTTGAATAATAGTGGTGAGAGTGGACATCCTTGTCTCATTCCTCATCTTAGAGGAAATGCTTTCAGTTTTTCACCATTGAGAATCATGTTTGCTGTGGGTTTGTCGTTTATGGCCTTTATTATGTTGAGGTAGGTTCCCTCTATGCCCACTTTCTGGAGAGTTTTCATCATAAATGGGTGTTGAATTTTGTCAAAAGCTTTTTCTGCATCTATTGAGATGATCATATGGTTTTTATTCTTCAATTTGTTAATATGGTGTATCACATTGATTGATTTGCGTATATTGAAGAATCCTTGCATCCCTGGGATAAATCCCACTTGATCATGGTGTATGATCCTTTTAATGTGTTGTTGGATTCTGTTTGCTAGTATTTTGTTGAGGATTTTTGCATCTATATTCATCAGTGATATTGGTCTGTAATTTTCTTTTTTTGTAGTATCTTTGCCTGGTTTTGGTATCAGGGTGATGGTGGCCTCATAGAAAGAGTTTGGGAGTGTTCCTTCCTCTGCAATTTCTTGTAAGAGTTTGAGAAGGATGGGTGTTAGCTCTTCTCTAAATGTTTGATAGATTCACCTGTGAAGCCATCTGGTCCTGGACTTTTGTTTGTTGGAAGATTTTTAATCACAGTTTCAATTTCATTACTTGTGATGGTCTGTTCATATTTTCTGTTTCTTCCTGGTTCAGTCTTGGAAGGTTATACCTTTCTAAGAATTTGTCCATTTCTTCCAGGTTGTGAAAGGTGCTATTTTTAATTTAAATTTTAAATGGAAAAAATATGTGAATGTTGATTTTTGCAGAATGGTAGGATTTTCACATTCAACTTTTTAAAGTTATCCTTAGAAATAGAAAGGTTCATGAATTTTATTTCATACTGGTTATCTCTAAATCAAATCCCTTTCCTTGCACATCAATACCAAATTATATCCCACTACCCATAGCTCATGTGTTCTGTGTTTTATTCCTTTCATGGACAGTAACAACTAAAGAAGGCAACTTCTATATGCCTCCTAAAGTTCTTCTTAGCTCATGGATTACTAAAACAACCTAACAAAATATTTTTGTTATACCAAAGAGATCTAAAAAGATTATTGCTGAAAACGCAAGAAATACAATGTTGTTTGCCTGTCATCCAACCAAAACAGATTAAAGTTTCCCAACTTTGCAGTGAATGCACTTGTAAGAACAACTGCCAAGTTAATAACTACAGTCGATGGTCAAACTTTATCCTTTTAGGCGTGGAGAAAAGGGAACCCTCCTACATTGTTGGTGGGAATGTAAATTGCCACAGCCATTATGGAGAACAGTATGGAGGTTCCTTAAAAACTAAAATTAGAACTACCATATGATCCAGCAATACTACTCCTGGAAGTATATCCAGAAAAGATGAAAACTCTAATTCAAAAAGATACATGCACCACAATGTTCATAGCAGCACTACTTACAGTAGCCAAAACATGGAAGCAACCTAAATGTCCATCAACAGATGAATGAATAAAGAAGAAGTGATGTATATATGTGTATGTATGTATGTATGTGTGTATACACACACACACACACACACACGTGTGCGCAATGGAATATTACTCAGCCATAAAAAAGGATGAAACAATGCCATTTGCAGCAACATGGATGGACCTAGAAATTATCATACTAAATGAAGTAAGTCACACAGAGAAAGACAAATATCATATGATAGCACTTATATGTGCAATCTAAAAAATAATACAAATTAACTTATTTACAAAACGTAAATAGACTCACAGACATAGAAAACAAACTTATAGTTACCAATAGGGAAAGGGGGGAAGGGAGGGATAAATTAGGAGTTTGGGATTAAAATACACACACTACTATATATAAAATAAACAACAAGGACCTACTGTATAGCAGAATACACATTATATTCAATTGCACATGGAACATTCTCCAGGATAGATCACAGCTTAGGCCACATAACAAATCTCAATAAATTTAAGAAGATTGGAACCATATCAAGCAACTTTTCTGACCACAACAGTATAAAACTAGAAATCAACTACAAGAAGAAAACTGGAAAAAATACAAACACATGGAGTCTAAAATATGCTGCTAAACAAGTGATGAGTCATGGAAGAAGTCAAAGAGGAAGTCAAAAATACCTTGAGAAAAATGAATTTGAAAACACAATGTTCCAAAATCTATGGAATGCAGAAAAGGTAGTTTTAAGAGGGACATTTATAGCAATACAGGTCTACCTCAGGAAACAAGAAAAATCTAAAATAATACATCTAAAGGAACTAGAAAAAAAAAAAGCAAAGGCCAAAGTTAGTTGAAGAAAGGAAATAATAAAGACAAGAGCAAAAATAAATAAAATAGAGACTTAAAAAAATATAGAAAAGATCAGTGAAACTAAGAGCTGGTTCTTTGAAAAAGTAAACAAGATCAATAAACCTTCAGCCAGATTCATCAATAAAAAAGGAGATGGCTCAAATAAATAAAATCAGAAATGAAAGAGGAGAAGTTTCAACCAACACCACAGAAATGCAAAATATAATAAGAGATTCCTGTGAAAATCATACACCAACAAACTGGACACCTAGAAAAAATGGATAAATTTCTAGAAACATACAATCTTCCAAGACTATATCAGAAAGAAATAGAAATCTGAACAGACCAATTACTAGTGATGAAATTGAATCATTAAAAAAAAAAAAAAAAAACTCCAAACAATCAAAATTCTAGTACCAGACAGCATCACTGGGGAATTCTACCAAACATTAAAGAAGAGTTAATACCTATCCTTCTCAAACTAGTCCAAAAAGTTGAAGAATGCTTACAAATTCATTCTACAAAGCCAGCATTACCTTGAAACCAAAACCAAACAGAAACTATTATAAAAAACTAAAACATGGACTAATATCTCTCTTGGACATATATGTAAAATTCTTCAACAAAACATTAGCAAACTGAATTTAACAATATATTTAAAAGGGTCATATACCATAATCAAGTGGGATTTATCCCAGAAATGCAAGGATGGTTCAATATCTGCAAATCAATCAACGTGATACACCATATTAACAACATAAAAGACTAAAATCATATGACTATCTTCTCAATAGATGCAGAAAAAGCTTTTGACTAAATTCAATACCCATTTATGATAAAACTTCTCAACAAAGTGGGTATAAGAAGGAATGTACCTCAACATAATAAAGACCAGATATGACAAACCCACAGCCAACATCATACTCAACAATGAAAAGCTGAAAGCATTTCCTCTAAGGTCAGGAACAAGACAAGTATGCCCACTCTCACCACTTTTATTCAACATAGTATTGGAAGTCCTAGCCACAGCAATCACACAACAAAAAGAAATAAAAAGAGCCCAACATAGAAAGGAAGAAGTAAACTATTTGTCAATGACATCATACTATAGAAAATCCTAGTGATGCCACTAAAAAATTACTAGAATTTAATACGTAAAGTCAATAAAGTCACAGGATACAAAATTAATATACAGAATTATACTACATTTCTATACATTAACAATGAACTATAAGAAAGAAAAACTAATGAAACAATTCCATTTACAATTAAATGAAAAAGAATAAAATATGTAGGAATAAATTTAACCAAGGAGGTGAAAGACCTATACTCTGAAAACTATAAGACACTGATGAAATAAATTGAAGACAACACAAATGGAATTATATACTATGCTAATAGATTAAAAGAATTAATATTGTTAAAATGTCTGCAATACCCAAGGCAATCTACAAATGCAATCCCTATTGAAATACCAATGCATTTTTCACAGAACTGGAACAAATAAGTCTAAAATTTGTATGGAGGCACAAAAGACCCCAGTAGCCAAATTAATCTTGAGAAAGAACAAAACTGGAGGTTTCATACTTCCTGATTTTAAACTATGCTATAAAGCTATAGTAATCAAAGCAACATGGTACTCACATAAAAACAGACTATACACAGATAAATGGAACAGAATAGAAAGCCCAGAAATAAACTACAGTTAATTAATTTATGACAAAAGAGCTAAGAATATACAATGAGGAAAAGACATCCCCTTTAATAAATGGTGTTGGGAAAACTGGACTGCTACATGCAAAAGAATCAAACTGGATCATATTCTTACATGATACAGAAAAGTAAACTCAAAATGGATTAGACTTAAATGTAAGACCTGAAACCATAAAACACCTAGAAGAAAACATAGGCAGTACACTTTTTGACATGGTTCTTAGTAATATTTTTTATAAATGTCTCCTCAGGCAAGGGCAACAAAAGCAAAAATAAAGAAATGAGACATCAAATTTAAAGGTTTTTGCACAGTGAAGAAAACCATCAACAAAACAAAAAGGCAACCTACTGAATGAGGGAAAATATTTGCAAATGATATATTTGATAAGGGGTTAATCCCAAATTATATATAGAAATAATATAACTCTATATCAAAAAGAAACAAACGATCTAATATAAAAATGTGCAGAGGACCCGAATAGACGTTTTTTCCAAAGAAGACATACAGATGGCCAACAGACACATGAAAAGATGCTCAACATCACCCATCATCAGGGAAATGCAAATCAAAACCACAATGAGCTATCACCTCACACCTTTCAGAATAGCTATCATCAAAAAGACAACAAACAACAATTGTTGGCGAGAATGTGGAGAAAGGAACTCCCATGCATTTTTGGTGGGAATGTAAACTATGGCAGCCATTATGGAAAACAGTATGGAGATTCCTCAAAAAATTAAAAATAGTACTACCATACAATTCAGCAATTCCACTTTCGGGATTTACCTTAAAAAAAAAACCAAAAACATTAACTGGAAAAGATATATTCACCCCTATGGTCATTGCAGCATTGTTTATAATAGCGAAGATATGCAACCTACATATCAATCAATAGAAGAATGGATAAAGAAAATGTGATATATGTGTGTGTATAAATATATATATATTTATACACACACACACGTACACCACACACACAATGGAATACTACCCAGCCATAAAGAAGAATGAAATCTCACCATTTGTGACAACATGGATTGACCTAGAGAGTAGTATGCTAAGGAAAATGTCAGACAGAGAAAGATAAATGCCTTATGATCTCATTTATATGAGGAATCTAAAAACAAAAACAAACAAAACGTATGGTCAGACCACTCAGAATGGCTGTTCTCTTGCTCCCTGTACATCCCCTGCTTGATCAGTGCCTGCTTCACCTACACCCTACTCACATGACTGACCTTCCTACATACTTGTCCCAGGCCCCAGCCAATGATTGTTCTAGCTTTAGATCAGAACATCTCCACTATGCTTATCAAAGGGGTCGTGAGGGGCATGCCCCTCTGCTGGCTTCCCTGGTAACCCAATGAGCCAACCTGATGTCAATTCCCCCTATAACTGACAACCTCCCTCTGCCCCCAACAGCGAGGACTGCCACCATGTACTGCTCCGCCAGCCACTGCACATGGTGGGGTGTTGCTCCAGGATCTTGTTTCAGACATGTAAGCTCCCCCATCCATTAAATCACTGATGTCTCTGTCGCTGACTCTGGGCTCTTTTTTCAGTCTTGAAGCTGGGCAAGCACAGGCCTTGTAAGCCTGTGGGGTGCAGCCCAACACAAAGCAAAACAGAAACAGACTTACAGATACAGAGAACAAACTGGTGGTTGCCAGAGAGGAGGTGGGTAGGGTGTTTGGCAAAACAGGTGTAGAGGATTAAGCAATACAAACTTCCAGTTATAAAATAAGTCATGGGGATGTAATGTACAGCATAAGGAATACAGTCAATTATACTGTAATAATTTTGCATAGTGACAGATGATTACTAGACTCATGATCATTTTGTAATGTATTGGATCGTCAAATCACTATGTCGTACACCTGAAACTAACAATATTGTACATCAACTATACTTCAATCAGTTAATCAGTAAGCAAATCATACAGCATGTTAGATGGTATTCATTGTTACAAGGAAAATAAAACAGGAAAAAGAAGCCTGCAGTTTACATTTTTCATGTTTTGAATCCTGACTTTTTTCCATATTTAATTCTATAATATAATCATATCTATACTATCAATATAATTTAAAGTCAAATTTTAACATGTAGATATATCACAATTTACTCAACTATTCACCCATTATTAAACATTACATTGTTTCTAACTTTTCACTGTTTTAAATAATTTGTAATTGTTTTTCATCATTCCATATATGAATATGTGGTCTTCTAGACAGTTTTTCATCAACTCAAATACAAGAATAATGTCATCTTCAATTTTTATGTCCTGAGAATAACCTGCCTATACAAAATTCTCTACGCATCTGCACTCAGTAAATGCTTTCTGAATAGTAAACACACCCCCAATAATAAATTAGAAATTAATTATAGAATGAATGGATTAAGTCCCCAGGGGGCACTGAACTAACACTGAAAGCAGCCAGCAGACTGCCCCAGGCTAAACAAGGCTCGCTACAACGGTAGAATGGGAGCACTCCATGCTCTGATAAAACTCTACAGAGATAGAAAGCTTCTTGCCTTCTAGTCATTATGTCATCACTAGGGAAAGAGAGAATTCTGTTTCTAACTATGAAGCACAATTCCAGTGACTTATGAAAGCTCTTGAATAGTAAATATGTACACTCCCTGCAAAAAAGTCCTATGTTAAATTCGTAGAAAAGCCTGAATGGGAGAGGGAGTGGTGAGAGTAGAGATCAAAGGATCTACATACCTTCCCATATAAAAATGTTCTAAAGTCTGCTTGAGTCTCCTGTGTCAGAGATGACGTACCTGTATTGCTACCTGAAAGCAACAAAAGGCACCAGACCTCCATGGAGTAGCTACTGTGTACCAGACACTCTAGTAGGACAGACAATAGTTCTTCCTGTAGTTGAGAAACTGGAAATGAAATGGAAGTGGGCAATGGGGAAGGAAGACAGACAACCACAATGTAAGCAAACAAATAAATGATTGAAAGTAGTGGGAAGTGCTACCACAGAAACAAACAAGGTTCTGAGAGTTATTTGGTGGAGACGGTGACTACTTAAAGTAAGAGCATTTCTGAGAAGTTAGACCTGAGACCTTAAGGATAAAATAAAGTCATCCATACAAAGAAAGAGGGAAGGGAGGGGAGTAGCAGGAGGAAGAAAAATGTTCCAAGTAAAGACCACAGCATGTGCTTGGCTGTGGAGAAGCCAATTTAACCTCAGAGTGTCCCCCACTATCCTTTTTCATTTTCACAGCCCAGGTGCTCCCATCCTGGCTTCCTGCCTCAGCCTACTTTTCATAACCTGTTTCCCAATTAAATTTTAACTTCTGTTTCAGTGCCTAAGCACACCATTCCCTAACAAGGCAATTCATTTTGATGTACTCCGACTAGAGGTAAGTCCCATGTGATACACTTTTTCTGCATGTTTTAATTTTTGTCTATAACACCTGTGTGTATGTGCATGTATAAACTTACATGTAAAAATTAAATTCTAAGCAATATTTCAAAAGTCCAGCTGAGAGTAATATTTACGGTCAGTGAAAGAATACTCAAATATTCAATGATCACAGGAAAACCTTACTTTAATTTATATATGTTGATAGTTTCTCAGAAAATCAAGGTTCTACATATTTATTTAAGTTACATTGTTATTTATTTACTTGTGAAATTAGTTTTAAATGTAGGGGGGCTTTTGATATTTTTGTTGTTGTTGTAGAGAAAAATCCTCACAGCCTTTTTAAATTGTTGAACTCCTTCAAATTTATTAAATAAGCTCAATGAGTTAATTATCATAAAGTTGATGCATAAAATCAACCTGCTATGACAAACATAACTTACAAGTTAAAATAAACAAACACAATTTTCCGGCCACAAACAGTCTAGCAAATGAATTTTCCCATAACATTTGACTTTGGCCTACCAGTCAGCCCTTGAATTATTACAATAATATTGTCAACTTCATAGGAAATCTCAAGATTTTAGGAAACAGGGCTTCCCTGGTGGCGCAGTGGTTAAGAATCCACCTGCCAATGCAGGGGACACAGGTTCGAGCCCTGGTCCGCGAAGATCCCTCATGCCGCGGAGCAACTAAGCCCATGCGCCACAACTACTGAGCCTGCGCACCTAGAGCCCGTGCTCCACAACAAGAGAAGACACTGCAATAAGAACCCCGTGCACCACAACGAAGAGTAGCCCCCGCTCGCTGCAACTAGAGAAAGCCCATGCGCAGCAACAAAGACCCAACGCAGCCAAAAATAAAGTAAATAAATAAATAAAAAGATTTTAGGAAACAGACACAAATTCAACAAAATAAATTTGATATAACTTTAGTATCATGGTAAATACTATGCAAATATTCACTTTTGTGTGTGGTCAATGGAAACAAAGTATAATGCTTAATTGTGGCCTTTAAGTTCTCAAAAGCTCTAGGGTCCATAGTTCTCTCCAGGTTTCTATTATTGAAGATAATAATCTCTAAATTTCAATTTTTTTATTATTTATTATTAAATATTGAACAGATATAAAGGAATAATTATAAAATGTGTAAGGCATAAAGAATAACAATAGAGGAACCCACACGTACCCATAAACTCATGCTTCAGCTTAAGAAACAGAACACTTCTGATTAACCTCCAAACGTGTCACCAATTCTGCCATTAAAAAACTACATATAAAATTGGTGCAGTCACTATGGAGACAGTATGGAGGTTCCATTAAAAACTAAAAATTGAGTTATCATACGATGAAGCAATTTGACTCCTGGGATCCAGAGAAAACTCTAATTTTAAAAGATACATGCACCCCAATATTCACAGCAGCACTATTCACAATAGCCAAGACATGGAAGCAACCTAAATGTACATCAACAGAGGAATGGATAAAGAAGATGTGGTATATTTATACACTGGAACACTAGTCAGCCATAAAAAAGGACAAAATAATGCCACTTGCAGCAACATGGATGGACCTAGAGATTATCATACTAAGTGAAGTAAGACAGACAGAGAAAGACAAATATCATATGATAGCACTTATATGTGGAATCTAAAAAAAAAAATGATAAAAATGAACTTATTTAAAAAACAGAAACAGATTCACAAATATAGAAAACAAACTTATGGTTACCAAAAGGGAAAGGGGGGAGGGATAAATTAGGAGTTTGGGATTAACAGATACACACTACTATATATAAAATAAGCAATAAGGACCTACTTTGTACCACAGGTAACCATATTTAATATTTTGTAATAACCTATAATGGAAAAAATCTGAAAAAGAATAGATATATATATATGTGTGTGTGTATAACTGAATCACTTTGCTGTACACCTTAAACTATCACAACATAAATCAACTATACTTCTTTAAAGAAAATAGTACATATGAAAGACATGAGTAGGGACTTCCCTGGTGGCGCAGTGGTTAAGAATCCACCTGCCAATGCAGGGGACACGGGTTCAAGCCCTGGTCCAGGAAGATCCCACATGCCACGGAGCAACAAAGCCTGTGTGCCACAACTACTGAGCCTGCGCTCTAGAGCCCGTGAGCCACAACTATTGAGCCCATGTGACACAACTACTGAAGCCTGCGCACCTAGAGCCTGTGTTCTGCAACAAGTGAAGCCACCACAATGAGAAGCCCACGCACTGCAACGAAAACTAGCCCCCACTCGCCGCAAGTAAAGAAAGCCGGCGTGCAACAACAAAGACCTAACGCAGCCAAAAATAATTAATTTTTTTAAAAATTGGCTATTATAAAAAAAGAAAAGAAAAAAAGAAAGACATGAGCAGATGTGACTTTTTCTGAGCATTAGTTTACTTAACCAAATAACTTGTGTTGTTTCTGGAAGTTAAATTATGTAATCAATATTCAACACTTAAAGAAATGTACAAATGGGTGAGTTGAAAAATTAAAAAAGCGTATACAGAGTAAACAGAGATCACTTAACAGCCCTCTATGACAACCAAGATGAACAAATGATGAAACAGTAAATCAAAACGGGATTCATAAAACAAAGTACCAAATGCAAATAGTCAACACTGTTCATTGTGGAAGAGCAAGAGCTTGAACTCTGAGCCCTAAGATGGAAAATATTTGGGTCAAGAATTCAAAACTTAAACATAACAAATGTTGTTTTGGTGAAAGTGATTCATCTCACTAATTTTCTGAGACATCAACATTTTAATGAGTTTCTTACAAGGAATACACCTGAAGAAAAAAACTACAAGGGGCATGTGTGTAGGATAACAACCAAGCCAGAGGATGTCCACCAGATGGGCACCAAGGGTCATTCACTGCCTGTATTAGTCACGAATAACTATTTGTTGGTTTTGCTTCAGAATTTTATCTTAAATCAAACATATAAATAAGGAAATAAAATGCATTAACATTTTATTTAGTATTGAGACCCTAGAATAACTTATGTTAACACTATTTGCAGCTAGTTATTTCTTCAATGTTTCCCTTTTCTTCCATAAGTTTCATAAGGGCAATGACCATGACTTTTTTATTACTGTATCCACAAAATGTCCAGCTCAGTATCCAGCACATGAAGATCTTCATTAAATATTTGCTGACTGACTACAAATAAGTTCATTGGTTCAAGGTCTATCCTCCAAGAGGTAATACACTTGATTTGTAATAATAGCCTCCAAACTTTCCAACTTTCAAAACAGTCTTTTCATTATTCCAAGTCCACAACAATCCAATATTTTGAGAGACTTACTCTATCATATTATAATAATTTATCTCATTTTTAAACAAAGGCATATAAATCTCAATCAGTACTTCCAATTGGTCCGATAACCAGTGTTATCTCCTTAAATTCTATAATACCAGCCAACGTTAAGAAGCCATGATGTTATATACACTACCAAATGTAAAATAGCTAGCTAGTGGGAAGCAGCCGCATAGCACAGGGAGATCAGCTCGGTGCTTTGTGACCACCTAGAGGGGTGGGATAGGGAGGGTGGGAGGGAGACAAAGAGGGAGGAGATATGGGGATATATGTATATGTATAGCTGATTCACTTTGTTATAAAGCAGAAACTAACACACCATTGTAAAGCAATTATACTCCAGTAAAGATGTTAAAAAACAAAAAAAGGAAGCCATGATGTTATAACAAGCCTCTGTTGTCTAATCACCGAAGAATTTCCTTTAGGCTGTTTTTAAATACTGAAAATATTTCAAGACTGCCCAGCAAGTTCCTTCTTTCTGCTCAACTTAATCCCTTTTGCTTACATCTGCTCCAGCCGCCAAAACTGCCCTCTATCCCATTCATGCAAAAATATTTATCTTCACATTTCACAAAACACAATGAAATGATTACTCTTTACTGATTACTCTTCCTCCTCTCCAAGGCTTCATACTGATAATGCTGCCCAAAAGGCAAAAGAAATACCACTGTCCCACGGGCCCAGTTACAAGGAGAAAATGACTGATTTTAGGAGTTATGGCCTTTCCCAATGTTAAAACTATTTCAAAACTTTGATTTTGTAAATTCTCATGAAGCATTAAACTTCATTAATTTTGTTATGTACCTACTGGCACTGAATTTTTCTTCTCATAGTTGGCAGAAGGACTTCAGGGTATTCAACTTTTCAGAAGTCTCAATTCTTCTGAACAGCCCTGAAGTTAGTTTTATTCACAGACTGATAAAATGAATTGTTTCTCCTAAGAAGCCAGCTTGAAATATAGGGAGAAAAATAAAACTCTATTTTTCTCTTAAAAAACAGAACCCACTATTTAAAAATGTATTAAGGCTTCTATTTACCAAGGATGGTTCGACACTTGAATAGCAAGAGTCATTTATTACTGAAGCCTGTGTATTGTGTTTGACTTCTGGGAAGAACTTACACCTTAAGTAGCAATATCTTCTTTCTATGGATTCTTCACTGCCATCATTTGTGTTCTTCCTGGAGCTTCCCCATCACCAGAGCTTCAATTCACTATTCTGTAAGAATTTATTCCTCACCCAGGATTCCGGAAGAGTTATACAAGTTTTCCCTAACCTGTCCCCAGATTAACAGAACAGTGAGTATCTAGTGCTTAAAGTAATCGCGTGCACATCAACTCTGATGAAGTTTTTTTCCTTCTAATTGTCAATGAATTTTGTGAGGCATTCAATTGGCTATAATTTAGGCTATAATCTTTCAGAAGGCTACAGGGATATTGGTGCAATAAATATAACTTACATCTCTGATATCCTAACCCCTTGCTCCTCAAAGAGTGGTGCAGGACCAAACAGCACAAGCATCCCTCGAGCGCTTGTTACAAATGCAGAAAGAATTTCAGACCACATCTCAGTACTAGCGAATCATCAGCTGCACTTAAGCAAGGTTCCAGGTGACGCCTATTCACATTATATTTTGAAAAGCATTGCTTTAACTGACATAATCCATCAGTGCCAACAGCATTCAGAACCATTTAATGAATCTGCCAACAACCACCACCACTAACCATTTATACAAAACATGTGTCCTGTTTCGTCACCAGTGTTACTAGTACAAATAACTGCACATTCTTAAAACCTGGCTTTTCAAACTGATGTGGAATGTTCACAACAAACTTATTCTTGGGTTGAGAGAATATGGTAAATATACTTCAGAAATTGGTTTTTATAAGCTAATATTTCTTACACCTAAAATGGAATTCTAACCTGAACAGTAATATGTAAGCATATTACTTAGTTTCTCTGGAGTTCACTTTTCTCATCAGCAAAATGGGGATAGCAATGGATACTCTAATGGAATATTGTGAGGATTAAATGGGATCACACAAACGGAGCACCCTGCATCTCAGTGCTTCTCTTGACACACTGGTCCCTTTCTCTCCTACTGGAGATGACTCTCCGCCCGCAGCCAAGGGAGATGGCAGCGGATTTACAACTCCAGCCATTCACAACTCCTGATGCCTCCAGCCAAAAACTATCAGACAGGATGCTTGTTAGTCCTGATGGAGCATTCTGAGAAACAAACCCAGGTCGCATTCCCAACCACAATGTGAAAGCTGGGATAGGGGAAGAAGAATGGGGTCCTCTCAATTCAAATTATGATTGAAAGATGGGAATGGATTGCTTTGCAGAGGAATAACCAACAAGTAACGTGTACCTAGCCATTTCCAATGTCCATTGCATGGAATGGTGTACTTGGAAAGGGAGGAAGCTGAAACCAGAAGCAAGGCAGAGTAAGGTAGATGAAGGGATGGGGATGCATCAGAAGAATCAGCAGATGCAGGGGTGCCTAGAGCATGATCAGCATAGGGTGGAGATAGTAATATGAGTGCCTGGGGTCCACTGGAGGACACTGAGAGGTTTTAAGCAGACTGATTAAGGTATTAAGGATTTGGCTCTGCATGCTGCACGTGGAATGGAGCGGTGAGTCTCAACTCTGATTGCTCATTATAATCACTTGGGGAAATTACTTAACTCACTTATACCTAGGCCACACCCCAGACCAATTAAATCAGAATTCTGCAGGTGAGACCCAACTACCAGTAGTTTGTGTGTTTTCCGGTGAATCCAATATACAATCAATTTAAGACCCACTTACCACTGGATGGGGGAGGCAAGAATAAGGAAGGGAGTCCACAAGGAGACTGTTGTATTAGTCCACATGAGAGACCATCGAAGCTTGGACGATGCTACTGGCAGTGGAAACAGAGCGCTTCCAGGTATCTTTAAAAAGCATCTTCAGGAGGCTGCTTCCTCAAATCTCTCACTGTTAAGCTGTTGAAGGTGGTCTTACGGTATAGGCATTACGATTTCCCTTTTCTCTCTAAGGTTCAAATTTTACAATGCTTCCCTTTGTAGCCGTGAGACAGGCTGGGACCTGCGACCCTTTGCTGCAGCGCTGCTGGGCTTGCACCTGGATACACGTCTCCCCCAGCAACAAAATACAAACAAACTGTATGGGACTGAAAGTAACTGCCTGCACGTTCAGTTGGGGCAAATTATGGACAAAAGATACAAAGAAACCAAAAAACCCAACTGCCACTTTTGAAGAGCCTGGAGCAAAAGCAGAGGGTCGGCAGCAAAGGCAGGGTACTGCGCATGCCCCCTGCGCACACCACCACAAAGGGATGGGCAAACCACCTAAGCCACCCCTCCAGCCTGACCCCCCTGGACACACCCTTACCCTCACCCCCATATAAGGAACAAGCTCGTCCTCCCACGCCCAGGGAGGGAGCAAGCAACGGAAACTGTTACTTGTTCTCACTCTCCTCTGCTGCAGCGTGGGCCCCTATAAAGCTTTGCCTGAATTTCTTGTCTGGCCTCTGATCAATTTCTGTTGGTTAAAGAGGCCAAGAACCCTGGTCGGTAACAACCCTATGAAATTCGAGTTGTTTTTGTTTCCCATTCCGCTAAGGATACACTGACTCTAGGAAACAGCCTTTCTGTTAACCCTCTAGCCTCCTCTCTCCCGTCCTAAGCGGCCCTGCAGAGTCCCTGCTTCCTGTGACCGAGTTCTCCGGGAGCTCTGAACCCACCGCTGGGCACCTGGAGGGAAAAAGAAGGAATCTGACCTCGCGCCTCCCTCTGCCCTGCTCTCAGGTCTTCTGTCACTGTGTTGCAGGTTTAGAGGTCAGAGGTCAGGCAGGCGCGCCTGCGCCTTAGGCCTCGGGCGGGGCGGGGCGGCCGGAACCGCGGGGGTTTCTGGGAAGCGCCTGAGGCGAACACCGCCCGGCTGCTGGGCTCGACCTGCATCCCGGAAGCCGAGTCATCCGAGCTCTCCGAGCCCTCCGGGATCCGGTGGTCCTGCGACTGCTGTCCGCGGCAAGTCAACAGTTCCACAAACAATTTTTCCCCAGTGTCTTCCCCCCAAGCTGCCCAGCCCACATAGCCACCCAAATGGCTGGAAAGGGCTTTCTCAACCAGGGCTTTCTCGACCTGCCTGCCTGGAACTTTCACTCGAACTGAGAGAAGCAGAGCGAACAGATGGATACCAGATCTGCCATTTGTCTGGATTCGTGTTCTGAAACCCTTTAGATAAGACCTTCCTATCACCCATCTCAGAAGCATAAAAGTGTGATGGGATTTTCAGCGGACCGACCAAAGAACCCAGAAGGGTAGAGGAAAAAGTCTTCTTCCCCTCCAATATGAAGAAATGTCAGGGAAAGATCACCGTCTTCACCCCAAGGAGAGAGGCCTGAAACAAATCCTTCCCTCCCAGCCTCAGAAGGAACCAACCCTGCCAACACCTTGACCTCGGACTTCTAGCCTCCAGAACTATTTCTATTTACAGTTCTCTCATCTGAGAGTTCAGACAGATCCACAACTTCCAAAATTAAGTCCCCAGCTTCAGAACTACAGCTCTTGGGGCTTCTCGGCCTCCATAATCATGTGAGTTAATAACCCATATAAATCTGTTTATCTAACGTGTACGAGTTCTGTTTCTCTGAAGGACCCTGACCAATACAAGTAGTAACTTTCTAAAAAAGCTAAGAAACCTTGGAGTACTTATCAATAGATTACATTGCTTCTTCAGTTAATGATTTTGTGCTGGAGCAAAACTTCCTCCTTTCATAGCATTGCCCTTATGCGGCTCCAATCTGTGCTCAGATGTGTTCCTAGGATGCTTAGAGCTTTGACTTGGATGAGCCCAGCTAGAAGGCATCTTGGGCATTCAGTGAATGATAGGAAGCTGGGACTGAGGGAACTCGGGGCAGGGGTAGAGAGGAAGGGAGTAGCCAGAAGTGCAGTGTGCACTCTTCTAGGGTGTTCCGTGGAATAGTCAACATGAGGCTACAATCAGTGTGACAATTCTAGATGATCCATCTATTTGTAATAGACTCCCAGGGAGCCATGAGCTGGATATATGGGGTACAAAGGAGGAAGGGTTGCAGGAACTTGGCAAGTATCAATCAAGTGGGCTGACTCTTTGGACAAGATTCTAGTCCCAGCAGAGGACCTGGAGGGCTAAGTAGGAACCATCAAAGATGCACTAGATATATAACATGGGAGTGAAGAGAATAGGCAGCTCATTAGAAATGGGGGTACCCAGGGCTCATTCCAGTGATCCCAGGTATGATTGTACACCCTATCTACCCAGTGGTCATATCTGTTCTGTTTCAGCTCTTTTAATGCAGGCCAATGAAAGAGTTCCCAGAATCTAACAATAAGATGAATTATTTGAACCATCCTTTTGTAACCGTTACAGATTTATAGCCTTCTGAAGGTACTACAACCTGATTGGGTCCAGAATTACGAGGGCTTGAACCTGCATGAGAGGAGATGGAGATGATTCATTATGAAATAAATATCAGAAATTAGAATCAGAGACCATGCCTTTTCATAATAGCAACAAAAGAAACATTGGGTGGCCAGGCCAGGACTGGCGTGAGGCAAGCAAGGTGTCTAGAATTTGTGCACAAGGTGCTTTTCTTGCCTCAAGTAAGTGGCCCAAGGTTGGCAATAGCGACCTAGTAGTGACCCTGCTGGTTACCAATATTGACCCAAAGATATTTGATAAGAAACCTAAGAAATGTGGGGAAAACACAGCCTTCAAAAGAGATAAGAAAAAATGGTGAGAAGGGGGGTTGGGGGAAAAGGAGAATAGAATATAGTAGATAGTAAGCTCTGTGCTGTGGTGCTGGAGGGCCCAGTGGCGACAGCGGAGGGGAAAGGCAAAAACATGGAAGGAGAGCAGTAGACGTTCTCACAGGAGAGTGGGAGCAACAGTGAGTAGCTCAGTGCCAGTGGGGAGTCTGACTTGTGAAGACAGCCTCATGCCAACAAAAGTGCACATCAGTGACAGGACAGGTGAACTCGTGTGTGTGTGTGTGTGTGTGTGTGTGTGTGTGTGTGTGAGTGAGAGAGAGAGAGAGAGAGAGAGAGAGAGGGAGATTGACAAGGGAATAGCCAGTATCCTTATCCTTTTCAAACAAAGATTTCTGGACTTTGTCTTGAAACTATACTTTATGGCCATGTATTTGCCATTTGCCCTTATACCTATTTTTTTTTAAATTTTTTTTAAATTTATGTATTTATTTTTGGCTGCATTGGGTCTTCGTTGCCGCGCTCAGGCTTTCTCTAGTTACAGCGAGCAGGGGCTACTCTTCCTTGCGGTGGCTTCTCTTGTCGCGGAGCACGGGCTCTTGGCGTGCAGGCTTCAGTATTTGCGGCACACGGGCTTAGTTGCTCCGCGGCATGTAAGATCTTCCTGGACCAGGGCTCAAACCCATGTCCCCTGCACTTGCAGGCGGATTCTTAACCACTGCACCAGAAGGGAAGCCCCTTATACCTATATTTAAATCAGGAGCTCTCCCATTGTAATCTTGGGCATGTTGCTTAACATTTCTGTGTTTTAGTTTCCTCATCTGTAAAGTGGGGGTTACTCTACATATGGTTGCTGTGAAAACTAAATAAATTAATAAATGTAAAGTCCTTAGAATAGCATCTGGCATGTCATATGACATTCGACAAACGTTGTTGCCACCACTATTGTTGTTATTAGTAGTAGCAGTGGTGTATGAATCTATTACAGCAATATCAAAGTATGTTATACATAATAATGACTGTAGCTCTTAGTAAATCATTAAATATGTTAACTTAAGAGTGCCTGAAAACATACAGTGGATGTTGGAATGATTTCTGTCAAACTGTAGTTAAATAGTTAATGTTGGCGTTTAAAGGGTTTCATATTTGCTCATGTGGAAACTTAAGCTCCTTGATTATATCATTTCTAGATAGTGTTGGATAATTGAGATGTTACCATGAACAGTTATGAAATATTAAAAAAAAAGAATCTACAGGAATTGGTAATGGATTGGCATAGAGCTGGGGTGGGGTGTGGAAGAGAGAAGAATCAAGGGTGCTTCCTACATATCTGCATAGATGGTGGCTATTCCCTGATAAGGAAAAGATGGAGAAAAAACAGGTTGGGTGGAGTGGACAATCATGAGTTCAGGACATGTTAAATTTGAGACATAAGTGAATCATACTGGACTATAGATGTAAATCTGTGGATCATCAGAATAGAGGTAATATTTTGAGCCATGGGAATAGATTAAATGTCTCAGTAAAACATAAAGAGAGAAAGAAGAAGGAAAGTATTGCATGCCAACCCAAGAAAAAGCATAAAGTATTGATGGTTGCAGATAATGTAAATTGGTGTATTTTGAGTCTCCCAGGTGGTTCTGATAATGAACCAGGCTGGAAACCACAGCTTTATAGTATTTTTCCTAATAAACTTTCTGGCAAAGGTACTTCTCCCATGGTTCAAATAATCCCAGGAATGCTGAGAAGGGGAAGATGCTGCTCAAAATACTCAGCAAAAATAATTACTGGGAGAACTCATGAAAAATATCATTAAGACAATAGAGAAATAGAGTAATATGATGTGTATAATAAAATATGATGTGTATGTAACTAGGTTTCTTAAAGAAAGAAAGTTGACTAATCGGATAGATATCAACATAACAAATATCCTGGTTTCTTGTGCCAACCATTTGAGACCAGGTAATTAAACGTTCTCAAGAAGTATATGTATTTTTTCCAGAAGCTTGCACCAAACTTCTTAGATCCTGTTAGTGTCAGAAGGAATCATGAAGGGACAGATGGAAGCTCTAAAATGGAACAGTAATTACAGTAAAAGAGCATAACTGTTATTTATAATTACATGCCTCTGAAGAGTTCTTTCCTTCCAGTTCTAGAGGTTTGACCCCTTCTGAGGTGGAGTACTTGTAAATACTAGGGAAGTAAGACAGATTTAAAGGTTATCTGTCAGGAGGTGGGGGCATATACTTCACAAACTTCTGTAGCTTCATGAAAGGAGGCTAAAAAACACAGTAAATGTCATCTTAAGAAATAGGTGCTTAAAGTCAGAATGAATATAAATAATTTATTTAAATATTAAGTTTCAGGGCAATACCTATAACTTCTAATAGATAATAAAGACGCATAAAAAGTAGTTTCATTCCATAAAAAAGAATGAAATTTTGCCATTTGCAGCAACACGGACTTGGAGGGCGTTATGCTAAGTGAAATAAGTCAGAGAAAGACAAATACTGTATGATATCACTTATATGTGGAATCTAAAAAATACAAAAAACTAGTGAATATAAAAAAAAAAAAGCAGACTCACAGGTATAGAGAACAAACTAGTGGTTACCAGTGGGGAGAGGGAAGGGGGGAGGGGAAATATAGGGATGGGGGAGTAAGAAATACAAGCTATTATGTATAAAATAAGCTACAAGAATATATTGTAAAACACAGGAAATATAGCCAATATTTTATAATAACTATAAATGGAGAATAACTCTTAAAAAAAAAAGTGATTCAGGGACTCTTTCCCAAACTCTGATACTGACCTCAATGCTGTTATGTGTGGCCCTCCTCTATATTCTTAATTAGTTACCCCACTGGATATCACCCATTATTTAAAATAAATTCATAGAATGAGGAATCTAAAAAAAGTAGATTCATTCCAAATAATCTACTAAAAAAATGGCAGTCAGAAAGCAAATAAGAACATCCAGATAGCATATGAGTTCTACAGGCAGAATTCTTCCATTTCAACCTCTGCCAAATAAGGAGGCAGCTCCATCCAAAGACTTCTGATCTCTCTGCATCCTCTCTCTGGATAATCTCATTCTCTCACAACACTCATGTTGATGTTGGTGACCCCTAAATTCAGACTTCTTTCCCAATCTCTTTTTTCACGTTTTCAATGGCCAGCTGAATATTTTCACCTAGATAACCTTAAACTCACTCTGTTCAAAATTGAGTGCATTCTCTTCCTTGGAAAACCTGCACCTCCTTTTGTGTTATCTTTTTCTGTTTATGTCATCACCACCTTTTTTAGCCCTTATAAACTGTAAATCTCAGCTCTTTGTCTCCTCCTCTTCTTTGTCTCCAGCAGATGCTGTAAATCTGTCTATTTTTAGCTTCCCAGTTGCCAAGCCCTACACTTTTACCTCAAAAGAGTCTGATGTTTGTCCCATCTTCCCAATTCCCTCTGCCATTTACATGTCCAGTTCTTGTTATTTCTTACCAAGACTAGTGTTGTAGCCACCCCATTTAATATCACCTGCACAGGTGGATGTTCTAGGAGGCTAGTGAAACTTAGATTTCAGGACCCAACACTCACATGAGCCCCTTCCAAGGTCCTCTACCTAATGTCAAATTCATTCTTGAAGAGCACCCCCCTAATTACTTACGCTTCAGGCCCTCAGAGCACCAGACTTCCTAAGGCATGATTGACCATGCCAATCTCTGACTCAGTGGCCCACCATCAACCCACCCAAGGTGACTGCATAATAAACACATTCTCCTCTACCTGACTGAACCTTTCTTGGTCTTGCCCAAACATTCCTTCCCACCTATGTCCCTTTTAGTCCACTTAATATATACTATTCTTAAACCAGTGAGTTGCTACTACACACCCTCTTGTTAACCAACTCCACTGTGGTTTTGCTGACATATTTTCCTCCAACAAGAGCATCCCTCCTGCCTCACTCTCCCTTTCTCCCTACCATACCCCCAAGCTTTCACCCAGTGCTAAGGTTCCATATTAGGTATCATCATCCTCATGAAGTCCTCTTAGATGTTTGCTAGCAAAATGCAAGTTCTCCCTCCTCTAAACTCCCACTAACTAGAACTTCCCAAATGAAATTATTACTTTATATCTTTGGGGTATAAGCAAACAATGGCCCATGTGTTAAATTCATACATTTATGGATTTGTTAAATCCATAAATAAATCCTGTTCGTAAATAAAGTTTTATTGGCATACAGCCACACCCATTTCTTTACATATTGTCCTGTGGCTGCTTTGGTTATACATGGCAACAGCAGAGTTGAATCTTACAACTTTTATCCAGAATATATATTTTTTCATCTTTTAAACTTTCTAAAATTGAGAGGTTTTCTTTTTAGTCATTAGTTAGACTACCTTAATTAGGTAGACTACCTTATAATATCAATTTTTATTTGCATTGTTATTTCTTGCATCCCAGGTGAAAGATACCTGGAATGCAAGGAACAAGGAGTAGAGACATTAAGATGGCGGCTGGGTACAATGGGAAGACACTGATTTATACATTAAGAAAATCATTCCTGATGTAAGGGCTTGTGGATATAAAAATCCTCCATCAAAGTTGTCTTACCGTAGTAGACAATGAAATGTGATTCTCAGATACCCTTTCAAGAAAGGACTCACTTTGGGACTTCCCTGGTGGTCCAGTGGTTGGGACGTCACCTTCCAATTCAGGGGGTGCAGGTTCAATCCCTGGTCGGGGAGCTAGGGTCCCACATGCCTCGCGGCCAAAAGACCAAAACAAAAAAAAGAGGCAATATTTTAGCAAGTTCAATAAAGACTTTGGAAATGGTCCACATCAAATAAACAAGCAAAAATATCTTAGAAAGAAAGAGAGAGAGAGAAGGGAGGGAGGGAGGAAGGAAGGAAGGGAGACAGAAAGGGAGAAAGAAAGAAAGAAAGAAAGGACTCACTCACCAGCTGTGAGGAGAGTGGTTGGCTGATAGCCTTGCCAACACAATGTGTACTCAAACTTTCTGATCTTTGCCAATGATAGGTGAGAAATGGCATTTCAGTAGTTTCAATAAGCATTTCTTTATCATGAACAAGATTGAATACTTTTTTGTATTCTTATTTTCTTATGTTTAAGAATTTTTTCATTTCTGTAAGGTGTCTCTTCATATCCTTTGACTATTTTTCAATTGGGCTGATAGTCTTTTCAATATTTATTTGTAGAAATTCTTTATATATTAGGGAAATTTACCTTTTTTTGTACAATGTAAACTGCACTTCATTTTCCTAGTTTGTCACTTGTCTTTTGACTTTGTTTATGGTGGCTGTGTTGCAAGGATTAATTCCTGTAGGTCTGGAATTAGCCTGGACTGTTTGGCTGAAACACATGCACAGCATTGGTCAAGGAATGAAATGAACTGATTAATAGTGTTGCTTTGAAACCATGGGTTTTAGGTGAGTTTTGGCATAGTAGTTTATACCAGCTTGTTAGCATTGTTGATTGATAACAGTGAGACTGATGATTTGTACCCAGCCTCACTAAGACTCCTAGAGGAGCTCTGACTTAAGCTCTTACATGGAAGGAATATGTCTAAGTGACCAGCAAGGTAAGAATAAGCCCCATCTGAGACTCCTTTGGGGGCTCCCTGGTCTGAGATATTTTGTGCATACATCAGTGGTTCCTGATCTGAGAGATAAAGTACATCCTGGTACAGCCCTCCAGACAGAGTACGGTTGAAGTTTGCACCTAGCCTCTCCAGGCTGCCCTTGGCTGTGATGCATATCCTTATTTTAATGTTGTTGCTATATTACATCATTTTCCTAAAATAAACTGTAGATTTGAAAGCCATTGTCATTTGGGATCCTATGAGTCTTCTTTAGCAATCAAATCCTGTCGCCATCAATCAATGCAATGACTTTTGCAATACAAATTTCTTTTTATCTTTATATAGTCAAAATTGTCAATCTGCTTTATAGCTTTGGGATTTGTTGTGTTATTATTTTTATCTAAACTAATTTTTTCATCTGATTGTTGATTTATTTTACCTTCGTTCTTCGCTTAAAGTTGCTTCGTTTGTTGTAGAATTTGAGTCTCAGATTTGTTGAATGGGAGCTTTTGCCTTCTCTCTCTTTCTCTCTCTCTCTCCTCTCTATCCCAGGTGGACTTATATTGATGATTCAAAGTCCTTATCCGAGAGTGATTTGGGGAAATATAACAAATCCAGTTCAGTCACTGAGCCAGTGGGAGACTTGCTCGGTTGATATTGGTGAGGCTGAATCCCAACTCCTCAGGCTCACAAATTAGTCATAAGCCCACAATAGCCTCTTTATGCCTCATTTCCAGAGCAGGGGACATTAAACAGTGAGCCCTATACAGTCCCTATATACATGTTACACGAAGCCCAGAAAACCTATACTTTGAACCTCAATCACACCTTTGATTTTCTGCCCAGAGAGATGTTCCTCTAGATTTTGAGCCCACATAGGGTCTTTTATATTTTTTATATCATTCCAACATGTTTGGAGAAGAATTTACGACTCCTTCTTGATCAGAAATGTATGGTGATATTCAAATATTTTTCCTATATTTCTCTATCTATATGCTGCAAGAAATAAAATGTTATTAAATAAAATATGTATTTCACATACATATTTTACTGTCTGTAACTATACTCCCAAGAAGAGCTCTCTTCTAAAACCATGATGAGGAGAACAAAGAATAGCTTTCAGAAGAGTTTGATAAATAACTTCTAATCACTCTTAATCAGGATTCCAGCCAGAATTTCTGACACTGCTGTATATTTTAATAATCCCAGCTACTCACTAAGCAATCTTTCCATGTAACAATAGATCACTGACCCACCATTCCAACTAAAGTTCTGAGTGTGATGTTTTGATTAAAAACGAAATTGCTAAGCATTGTACATTAAAAATCAGACTTATATAATTATGGGTTTAAGTAGCTGAAAGTGCCTGAAAGAACAGCCTCTGATCTCTTCTTTCATTGATACAGGCAAGAGGATTAAAGCTGAAAGACCATCCAGAGATCTGAGGTCGGAAAGAATGCGTGGACGAAGTGGTCCATGAAGAGACTTTGGGATCCAACTGAGATCCAGCTTAAGAGTCTTAGAAAGCAAAGTCATTAGCACCTAGCAAAGGCTCTGAGCCTCAGGTAAATCTCTACAGAACTATTGTTCTCCCATAGTAATGAAATGGAGAAAATTATGTCCACTAGAATTCTTTTTCAGGGACAGTACTACCTTTGTTTGGAAGTCACTCCTCAATAAGCCTGCCTGGGGTAGATACTGAGACCTGCAGGGAACCTCAGAGTGTGTGGAAGTGACCTGGAGGAAATTCTCAGTGAAGCCAGATGGAGAGGGGGGGAAAGGAAGAAGAAGAAAAAGGTGCGATAGCAAGAAAAGTGACAAGATGTGCAATATGTGATCCCTTCCTACGTCCCTTCCCCAAAATTCAGTGAAGATCCTCAAAATATATGTAAAAATTTGATGGGAATGTTTTTTTTCCAGTGGAAACAGTGAACGGATGGTCCTATACATCCAAGTGGTCCTGGAACAACTTAGAAACAGCCTACACAGACAAGGGAATACAGGAGCAGAGAGAAACAGAGTCAGCAAGTATTTTCTATAAAGAGCAAACAAGTAAATATCTTAGACCTTGTGAGGTCCATAGTCTCTGTCACAACTGCTCAATTCTGCCATTGTAGCATGAAAGTGACTGTGGACAATATGTAAAAAATATATATTTCGAAATTGGAATTTCACCTAAGTTTCCACGTGTCACAAAATATTATTCTTCTTTTAGTTTTTTCGTCAACCATTTAAAAATGTAAAAGCCATTCTTAATTTGTAAACCATACAAAAACATAAAATTTGGGCTTCCTTGGTGGCACAGTGGTTAAGAATACACCTGCCAATGCAGGGGACATGGGTTCGAGCCCTGGTCCGGGAAGATCCCACATGCCGCAGAGCAACTAAGCCCGTGTGCCACAACTATGAGCCTGTGCTCTAGAGCCTGTGAGCCACAACTACTGAGCCTACGAACCACAACTACTGAAGCCCATGCACCTAGGGCCTGTGCTCTGCAACAGGAGAATCCACCACAATGAGAAGCCCGCACACCGCAATGAAGAGTAGCCCCTGCTCACCACAACTAGAGAAAGCCTGCGCGCAGCAACGAAGACCCAACACAGCCTAAAATAAATAAATTTATTTTAAAAAATTAAAAATTAAAAAAGCAAGAGTTACAATGTTAATATAAAATCAGAATTAAACATTGAAAGCATTAAACAGGAGTGTCATTTAAAAAAAAAACAAAACAAAATTTGGCCCATGAGCTATAGTTTACTCTCCCCTGGCCTGAGATATAATGTATAGGAAGGTAGTTAAGTCATGGGAAGACCTTCAGGCTGTCCCAGGCAGTAGAAGACATGCTAGTCTATAAAGGTAGGGTCGTACCTGCAGCCATGCAGGTAACTTCTATCAAAGCTACGGCAGCTCTATAATAAAGACATGGGAAACTCTAAGGAGCTTCTTAGTTACCTTAGAGGACCCTCCCTCCTGACCTCTGCACTCCTCTTTCTGCCCAGTGAAACACGCTTGTGTAATATTTAAGCAAAACAAGTGTTTTTTCAGACTAGGAGGGACAAGGAGAAAAGTTTCATGGTGAATAGAATGAAAGAATGATCAGATGACACAAATTTGGTTTTTGGGAACTCAGGATGCAGTTAGATTCCAGGCATAGACTTTCAAAGACTTGAATTCATCATATAATTACATTATTACCTTGGAACTTTGAAGATGAAGGCCCTTCTTTCTCTGTTTCCTCTGAGCCACACATGTCCTAAACTAGGAGGCAAATGAAGAATCAAGCAGTTCAAGCTTCCATGGGGCTCACAGGCAATGGTGTGGAAGTTTCTGGAGTAGGGAGAGAAAGCTCATGTGTTCCTGAGTCACTCCAAAAAAAGTATTAAAAACTGAAAGCTGCATGTTAGAGTTAGAGTAATAGAAAAGGGAACATGTGGGGAGAGAAAATAGGAGATGTGGATAAGTAGATGGGTGTAAGAAGAAGAAATAAAGATTAGAGAATTGACTTCAGTTCAGTTTCTAATTCACTAGTTTTCTTCCCCTCAGCATTTAGAAAGTCAATTGTATTTCCAGTTTAAAATTGCCTTACAGTTTTAAAAAACTGCCTTACAGTCTAAAAATTGCTGGTAAATGTTTTAGGCATTGTTGGAATTCAAAGCCTTCTGGAAAATATGTGGATCACATATTCCAAATTTGACTATATAATTTACTAACACATCCAGCAGGTCAGAGAATCTCAATGCCTTTCGTTAAACTGGTCCTAGTTAAGGACTTAACAAATTGCTCAGGGAGATTCCTCTCTAACTCTGATGGATTTTTTAAAATATGAATGTTCTCCCCTCCTTCAGAAACATTAAGGGCATTGGTTCCCTTCCCTTCTGGTCCCAAGATGCTGCTAAGGGCAACCCCTTGAATCCAGCTGAGATAGGCTGGGACCTGGGATTCTCTACCAGAGTGCTTGCACCGGGACAAAGATCTCCTCCAGTAACAAAATACAAAGAAACTATGAATGACTAAAAATAACTACATGCATGTGCGGTTGGGGTAATTATGAACAGTAGGATACAAAAAGGCCACAAACCAACTGCCATTTCTGAGGTGCCAGGAGCAAAAGCAGGGTACTGTGGCATGATTCCTGCACACGGCACCACCACAAAGGTGAGCAGACCACCTAAGGTAGGCCTCCTGTGGACCCACGGACCTGACCCTTCTATTACCCCATTTAAGGACCCACAGAGCTTCTCTCAGGGAACAGTAAGGACACCTGTTTCTTGTTTTTGCTCCTTGGAGCTACAGAAGTAGCCTCCATAAAGCCTTACCTGAAATTCCCATCTGGCCTCTTATCAGTTTCTACTGATTAAAGGATCCAAGGGCCCTTGTCGGTAACACAGACTCATGGTGTTCTTTGGTTTTTATTTAGGTCTTTACATCTTTAAAAACACTTGGGATTGCTTATAATAAAACACAGGCAGCATAAGACTGAAGATGATGGGACCTCCCTGGTGGCACAGTGGTTGGTAATCTGCCTGCCAATGCAGGGGACACGGGCCCTGGTCCAGGAGGATCCCACATGCCGCGGAGCAACTAAGCCTGTGTGCCACAACTACTGAGCCTGCACTCTAGACCACGGCACCACAACTACTGAAGCCTGCGCACCTAGAGCCCGTGCTCCACAACAAGAGAAGCCACTGCAATGAGAAGCCCATGCACCACAACGAATAGTAGCCCCCGCTTGCTGCAACTAGAGAAAACCCACATGCAGCAATGAAGACCCAACACAGCCAAAAATAAATAAATTTATTTTTTTAAAAAAGATCAAAGATGATTAAAATAGGACCAAGGGCAGCTACAAGCAAACAAGGGAATACCAAGGAGCTATAGAAATGCTCACCAGAAGTTTGATCTGAGTTTCTGACAGAAAATGAGGTATGTATCCTTCATTATTATTAGAAGGAAATACACCGGTTTATTTGAAAGATTCAACCCTTTGCTTCACCCTAAGTTTTGAAGTGAATTTCATTATTCAGTAACATGGGTTCATTTATCAAGACCGACCTCTGTGCCTCTGGATGTTATAGGCAATAGAGAAACAGAGATAGAGTGCATTTCCTGTCCTCCAGGTGTTCATGGTGTAGGGAGGAAACAGGTATCTAGATAAACTATTAATATGGGTTAAGATCCCTAATGGAACCATATACAAGATGCTATAGAGGAGTCATCATGACTGCCACCGCCACCAGGCAGCCAGGGGGCATCCGCCCGCATCCCCGGCCACGGGGTCCTGCTAGAGAAGCCCCCTGGTGGCTATGCTGAGTGTCTGAACCAATGATGGAGCGGGCGGGGAGGGGGTGCCGGCAGGAAGGAGGAAGTAGGCCTTCCCGCAGACCCTACTGAATGCTCCGATTGGGAAAATGAAACGGAGGAAGCAAGACGAAGGGCAGAGGCTCCTGCATGGCTGCGAATGATGCCCTGGATCAACTGATACCCTGGACGTGGAGCGTGAGAACAGCACCGCCCTGGGGCGTGAGTGGAGCCCGCGGAGGCGGAGGCGGGCCACCACTCTCCTGGGAGGTGGTTTTCCAGGCTCTGGCTTCCTCACGTACCACGGCCAAGAGAATCGGGACAGGGATGCTGACTTGGGTGTGGATGTGGGTGACATTCTGGAGCTTGGGAAGCCACGGTACACAGAGGCTGACGCCATCCCCTGCACAGGCGAGGAGCCAGGTGAAGCCGAGGAGAGAGGCACATTCCTCTGGGGCGCAGTCCTACACGGCCCTCCCAGCACATGCACCACGCCCGAGTTCTCTAAACAGGCGAGGAACGAGATGCCTTCTACCAGCAGCAGTGAGAGCGGCACGCAGGAGGCCGTGCAGAAGACCGGCAAGAAATAGCGACCAAAGATGTAGCTGTGACCATGTCTGAGGCCCTGCTGGGTCAGGGAGCTTGGACGGCAGCTCTCCTGTGGGGACCGTTACGAGTGCCTCGTCGGCATGGACTCGTACTCAATGCCCCTGAAGACCATCCAGGGTTAGCACGTGCACTGTGAGGGGTGCTGACTGCAGACCCTGGTTGCCGAGAATCTCCACCCAGAGACCCACGGAGAATCCACTCGTGAGCCAGCCACCCCAGGCAGACCTTGCCTCCAGCAGCACCCCTCTCCGCACCCCACCCCCCGTGATGTGACCTCCCCCTTGTACACACTTGCACACAGGTTCTCCACGTACATACACGCACACACACAGGACTCTGGAGTCAGAGTGGAGGCAGAGGCTCAGGCTCTGCCTGCCGGATCCCACCAAGATGTGGGACCATACCTGTTCCAGGTTCCATTCCCAGGGTGGGAAGGTGGGGGCAGTAGGAAGGGGAGGTAGTCCAGCAAGGCTCCTGAGATCCAGCCACCAGCCTGACAGATGGACAGACAGACATGCAAACACCAAACTGAAGCACATGTAATAACAGGACCATATATGTTTACAATGTTGTGTATAAATGGGACAACTCCTCCCCTTAGGTTGTAGGAGTTTCTTCTTTTGTTAAGAACACCTGGAAGCAGTGCCGTATTTAGGTCTGGCTGGGGGCAAGGTCCTTCCACATCTTGGGATGCCTGCCTCTCCCCCTCCCTGGGCTGTGGTGTCCCTTCCATCTCCCATGTGCTCCGTGTTCAGTGGTGTATATTTCTTCTCCCAAACATGGGACGCATGCCCTAAGGACATGATCTTCTTAGCCTTAGCTCCTGGGGCTCTTCATCAGGGGTTAAGGGAATGGGGAGGCACGGGAAATGGGAACCCAGCTGAAGCAGGGGCTGAGATTGGGGCTGGAGGAGGGTGCTCCTGGCTGCACAGACTTCAGCTGAGAACCTTTCCTGATATTAGAGCTGCTGTTCCCAGGGAAAAGTGTTGTCTGCCCTGCCCCTCTTATGGACCCCATAGACTGATGCTTTGTCTGTATATTCTATACAAAGGTACTTGTCCTTTCCCTTTATAAACTACATTCGACATGGATTAAACCGATATAGACAGATTTTTTAAAGATGCTATAGTGTACAGAGATAAAGGAAAATAACTTTGCCTATGGTTGGCTAGCTAAACTTCCTGTAGAAAGGGAAATTTGAAAGATGAGCAGAGGAGAGGCAGCTGCGCAGGCAAGGAGATGGTCAGCCCGGCTCTGCACTGAGGGATGGAGGAATGCCCAGGAGCCTCCTCTGTTGCTGCTCGGCTGTGTGGCCGAAAATAAAATCTGCCATTTTTTTTTAATACTGTTCTAAAAATAGGGGGTTTGCTTAAATCCGCCAGTTGGTGTTTTGATTTTTAAATTATGTGCAGAGGATCATGCTTAAACCCTAGTGAGTACCGGAGTGGGGAGGGCCTATAATTCACTCAAAGTAAATGGAAGAAAAATTGGCATCAGGGCTGTGTCTCTGAGGTGGGAGAGACAAGTTCAGGACATTGATCCATCAGAGACCTCCCAGCGCCATGTAATATCAAACGGCAAAAATCTCCCAGAGATCTCCATCTCAACACCAAAACCCAGCTCCACTCAATGACCAGCAAGTTACAGTGCTGGACACCCTATGCCGAACAACTAGCAAGACGGGAACACAGCCCCATCCATTAGCAGAGAGGCTGCCTAAAATCATAATAAGGTCACAGACACCCCAAAACACACCACCAGGCGTGCACCTGCCAACCAGAAAGACAAGATCCACCCTCATCCACCAGAACACAGGCACTAGTCCCCTCCACCAGGAAGCCTACACAACCCACTGAACCAACCTTAGACACTGAGGGCAGACACCAAAAACAACAGAAACTACGAACCTGCAGCCTGAGAAAAGGAGACCCCAAACACAGTAAGTTAAACAAAATGAGAAGACAGAGAAACACATAGCAGATGAAGGAGCAAGGTAAAACCCCACCAGACCTAACAAATGAAGGGGAAATAGGCAGTCTACCTGAAAAAGAATTCAGAATAATGATAGTAAAGATGATCCATAATCGTGGAAATAGAATGGAGAAAATACAAGAAACGTTTAACAAGGGCCTAGAAGAACAAAAGAGCAAACAATGATGAACACCACAATAAATGAAATTAAAAATTCTCCAGAAGGGATCAATAGCAGAATAATTGAGGCAGAAGAACGGATAAGTGACCTGGAAGATAAAAGAGTGGAAATAACAATTGCAGAGCAGAATAAAGAAAAAAGAATGAAAAGAATTGAGGTCAGTCTCAGAGACGTCTGGGACAACATTAAACACACCAACATTCGAATTATAGGGGCCCCAGAAGAAGAAGAGAAAAAGAAAGGGACTGAGAAAATATTTGAAGAGATTTTAGTTAAAACTTCCCTAATATGGGAAAGGAAATAGTCAATCGAGTCCAAGAAGCACAGAGAGTCCCATAAGGGATAAATCCAAGGAGAAACACACCAAGACACATATTAATCAAACTGTCAAAAATTAAATACAAAGAAAAAATATTAAAAGCAGCAAGGGAAAAAACAGCAAATAACATACAAGGGAATCCCCATAAGGTTAACAGCTGATCTTTCAGCAGAAACTCTGCAAGCCAGAAGGGAGTGGCAGGACATATTTAAAGTGATGAAAGGGAAAAACCTACAATCAAGATTACTCTACCCAGCAAGGATCTCATTCAGATTTGATGGAGAAATTAAAACCTTTACAGACATGCAAAAGCAAAGAGAATTCAACACCACCAAACCAGCTTTACAACAAATGCTAAAGGAACTTCTCTAGGCAGGAAACACAAGAGAAGGAAAAGACCTACAATAATAAACCCAAAACAATTACGAAAATGATAATAGGAACATACATATCGATAATTACCTTAAATGTTAATGGATTAAATGCTCCAACCAAAAGACATAGACTGGCTGAATGGATACAAAAATGAGACCCATATTTATGCTGTCTACAAGAGACCAACGTCAGACCTAGGGACACATACAGACTGAAAGTGAGGGGACGGAAAACGATATTCCATGCAAATGGAAACCAAAAGAAAGCTGGAGTAGCAAATCTCATATCAGACAAAATAGACTTTAAAACAGAGGCTATTACAAGAGACAAAGAAGGACACTACATAATGATCAAGGGATCAATCCAAGAAGAAGATATAAAAATTGTAAATATTTATGCACCCAACATAGGAGCACCTCAAAACATAAGGCAAATACTAACAACCATAAAAGGAGAAATCAACAGTAACACAATCATAGTAGGGGACTTAAACACCCCACTTTCACCAATGGACAGATCATCCAAAATGCAAATAAATAAGGAAACACAAGCTTTAAATGATACATTAAACAAGATGGACTTAATTGATATTTATAGAACATTCTATCCAAAAACAACAGAATACACATTCTTCTCAAGTGCTCATGGAACATTCTCCAGGATAGACCATATCTTGGGTCACAAATCAAGCCTTGGTAAATTTAAGAAAATTTAAATCGTATCAAGTATCTCTTCTGACCACAATGCTACAAGGCTAGATATCAATTACAGGAAAAAATCTGTAAAAAATACAAACACATGGAGGCTAAACAATACAATACTTAATAACCAACCAAGAGATCACTGAAGAAATCAAAGAGGAAATCAAAAAATACCTAGAAACAAATGACAGTGAAAACATGACTATCCAAACCTATGGGATGCAGCAAAAGCAGTTCTAAGAGGAAAGTTTACAGCAATAAAATCCTACCTTAAGAAACAAGAAACATCTCAAATAAACAACATAACCTTACACTAAAGCAATTAGAAGAACCAAAAAAACCCAAAATCAGCAGAAGGAAAGAAATCATAAAGATCAGATCAGAAATAAATGAAACAGGGCTTCCCTGGTGGCGCAGTGGTTGAGAATCTGCCTGTTAATGCAGGGGACGTGGATTCGAACCCTGGTCTGGGAAGATCCCACATGCCGCGGAGCAACTAGGCCTGTGAGCAACAATTGCTGAGCCTGCGTGTCTGGAGCCTGTGCTCCGCAACAAGAGAGGCCAGAATAGTGAGAGGTCCATGCACTATGATAAAGAATGAACCCCGCTTGCTGCAACTAGAGAAAGCCCTCGCACAGAAACGAAGACCCAACGCAGCCAAAAATAAATAAATAAATTAATTAATTAATTAATTAAAAAAAAAGACTGGAGAAGGTTTGACATTGCTTTAAAAAAAAAAAGAGGGGCTTCCCTGGTGGCGCAGTGGTTGAGAATCCGCCTGCTAATGCAGGGGACACGGGTTCGAGCCCTGGTCTGGGAAGATCCCACATGCTGCGGAGCAACTGGGCCCGTGAGCCACAATTGCTGAGCCTGCGCGTCTGGAGCCTGTGCTCTGCAACAAGAGAGGCCGCGATAGTGAGAGGCCTGCGCACCACGATGAAGAGTGGCCCCCGCTTGCCGCAACTAGAAAAAGCCCTCGCACAGAAACGAAGACCCAACACAGCCATAAATAAATAAATAAATATATAAATAATTAAAAACAAAAAACAGAAAAAAAACACACCATAAAAGCACCAGACACATATTTATTCTAAACTACCCACTGTTTCATAATGTTTCTTTATAAAAAAAAAAAAAGAAAGAAAGAAAGAAATGAAACAGAAATGAAGGAAACAATAGCAAAGATCAATAAAACTAAAAGCTGGTTCTTACAGAAGATAAACAAAATCGATAAACCATTAACCAGACTCATCAAGAAAAAAAGGGAGAAGACTCAAATCATCAGAATTAGAAACGAAAAAGGAAAAGTAACAGCTGACATTGCAGAAATACAAAGAATCATGAGAGATTACTACCAGCAACTATATGCCAATAAAATGGACAACCTGGAAGAAATGGACAAATTCATAGAAAGGCACAACCTTTGGAGACTGAACCAGGAAGAAATAAAAAATATGAACAGACCAATCACAAGCACTGAAATTGAAACTGTGATTAAAAATCTTCCAACAGACGAAAGCCCAAGACCAGATGGCTTCACAGGCAAATTCTATCAAACATTTAGAGAAGAGCTAACACCTATCCTTATCAAACTCTTCCAAAATATAGCACAGGGAGGAACACTCCCAAACTCATTCTAAGAGGCCACCATTACCCTGATACCAAAATCAGACAAAGATGTCACAAAGAAAGAAACCTACAGGCCAATATCACTGATGAATATAGATGCAAAAATCGTCATCAAAATGCTAGCAAACACAATCCAACAGCACATTAAAAGGATCATACACCATGATCATGTGGGGTTTATCCCAGAAATGCAAGGATTCTTCAATATACGCAAATCAATCAATGTGATACACCATATTAACAAATTGAAGGAGAAAAACCATATGATCATCTCAATAGATGCAGAGAAAGCTTTCGACAAAGTTCAACACTGATTTATTATAAAAACCCTCCAGAAAGTAGGCACAGAGGGAACTTACCTCAACATAATAAAGGCCATATATGACAAACCCACAGCCAAAAACATTCTCAAAGGTAAAAAACTGAAACCATTTCCCCTAAGATCAGGAACAAGACAAGGTTGCCCACTCTCACCACTATTATTCAACATAGTTCTGGAAGTTTTAGCCACAGCAATCAGAGAAGAAAAAGAAATAAAAGGAATCCAAATCGGAGAAGAAGAAATAAAGCTGTCACTGTTTGCAGATGACATGATACTATACATAGAGAATCCTAAAGATGCTACCAGAAAACTACTAGAGCTAATCAATGAATTTGGTAAAGTAGCAGGATACAAAATTAATGCACAGAAATCTCTAGCATTCTTATACACTAATGGTGAAAAATCTGAAAGTGAAATTAAGGAAACACTCCCATTTACCATTGCAACAAAAAGAATAAAATACCTAGGAATAAACCTACCTAAGGAGACAAAAGACCTGTATGAAGAAAATTATAAGACACTGATGAAAGAAATTAAAGATGATACAAACAGTTGTTGAGATAACCATGTTCTTGGATTGGAAGAATCAATATTGTGAAAATGACTATACTACCAAAAGCAATCTACAGACTCAGTGCAATCCCTATCAAACTACCACTGGCATTTTTCACAGAACTAGAACAAAAAATTTCACAATTTGTATGGAAACACCAAAGACCCCGAATAGCCAAAGCAATCTTGAGAAAGAAGAATGGAAGTGGAAGAATCAGGCTCCCTGACTTCAGACTATACTACAAAGCTACAGTAATTAAGACAGTATGGTACTGGCACAAAAACAGAAATATAGATCAATGGAACAGGATAGAAAGCCCAGAGATAAACCCACACACATGTGGTCACCTTGTCTTTCATAAAGGAGGCAAGAATATACAATGGAGAAAAGACGGTCTCTTTAATAAGTGGTGTTGGGAAAACTGGACAACTACATGTAAAAGAATGAAATGAGAACACTCCCTAACACCATACTCAAAAATAAACTCATAATGGATTAAAGACCTAAATGTAAGGCCAGACACTATCACACTCTTAGAGGAAAACATAGGCAGAACACTCTATGACATAAATCACAGGTAGATCCTTTTTGACCAAGCTCCTAGAGAAATGGAAATAAAAACAAAAATAAACAAATGGGACCTAATGAAACTTAAAAGCTTTTGCACAGCAAAGGAAACCATAAACAAGATGAAAAGACAGCTCTCAGAATGGGAGAAAAAATTTGCAAATGAAGCAACTGACAAAGGATTAATCTCCAAGATTTACAAGCAGCTCATGCAGCTCAACATCAAAAAAACAAACAACCCCATCCAAAAATGGGCAGAAGACCTAAACAGACATTTCTCCAACGAAGATATACAGATTGCCAACAAATACATGAAGGAATGCTCAACATCATTAATCATTAGAGAAATGCAAATCAAAACTACAATGTGATATTATCTCACACCAGTCAGAATGGCCATCATCAAAAAATCTACAAACAGGGGCTTCCCTGGTGGCGCAGTGGTTGAGAATCTGCCTGCCAACGCAGGGGACACGGGTTCAAGCCCTGGTCTGGGAAGATCCCACATGCCACGGAGCAACTAGGCCCGTGAGCCACAATTACTGAGCCTGTGCGTCTGGAGCTTGTGCTCCGCAACAAGAGAGGCCGCAACAGTGAGAGGCCTGCGCACCGCGATGAAGAGTGGCCCCGGCTCGCCGCAACTAGAAAAAGCCTTCACACAGAAACGAAGATCCAACACAGCCAAAAATAATAATAAATTAATTAATTAATAGAATAAATTGTAAATACAGTAGTTGTTTAAAAAAAAAAATCTACAAACAATAAATGCTGGAGAGGATGTGGAGAAAAGGGAACCCTCTTGCACTTTTGGTGGGAATGTAAATTGATACAGCCACTATGGAGAACAGTATGGAGGTTCCTTAACAACTAAAAATAGAACTACTGTACGACCCAGCAATCCCACTACTGGGCATATACCCTGAGAAAACCATAATTCAAAAAGAGTCATGTACCACAATGTTCATTGCAGCTCTATTTACAATAGCCGGGATATGGAAGCAACCTAAGTGTCCATCAACAGATGAATGGATAAAGAAGATGTGGCACATGTATACAATGGAATATTACTCGGCCATAAAAGGAAACAAAATATTGTTATTTGTAGTGAGGTGGATGTACCTAGAGTCTGTCATACAGAGTGAAGTAAGTCAGAAAGAGAAAAACAAATACCGTATGCTAACACATATATATGGAATCTAAAAAAAAAAAAAAAAAAAGGTCATGAAGAACCTAGGGTCAAGACCAGAATAAAGACACACACCTACTAGAGAATGGACTTGAGAACACGGGGAGGGGGAAGGATAAGCTGGGACAAAGTGACAGAGGGTATGGACATATATACACTACCACATGTAAAATAGATAGCTAGTGGGAAGCAGCCACATAGCACGGGGAGATCAGCTCGGTGCTTTGTGACCACCTAGAGGGGTGGGATAGGGAGGGTGGGAGGGAGGGAGACACAAGAGGGAAGAGATATGGGGATATATGTATATGTATAATTGATTCACTTTGTTATACAGCAGAAAGTAACACACGACTGTAAAGCAATTATACTCCAATAAAGATGTTAAATTTAAAAAAATTTTAAAAAAAAAAGATGAGCAGAAGCTCATCAGATGCATAAAAAGAAACAAGTATTCCAAACACAAAGAAGGGTAAGCATGCAGAGATAGAAATAAATGGCTTCTTCAGAGCAATGCAAGTCTTCTATAGAGCAAAGAGTATATGGTTAAGGGATGATGAGGCCAAATAAAGAGCACAAGAGTCAATTTATAAATTATTTCTTCAATAGATTTTTACTGATGTATAGTTTACAAAATTATATTAGTTTCAGATGTACAACATAGTGATTCAAAATTATTATAAATTATACTGCATTTAGAGTTCCTGTGCTATACGATATGTCCTGTACCTTATTTATTTTTATTGAATACATAGTAGTTTGTACCTCTTAATCCCCTATCCCTATCTTGCCTCTCCCTTCTCTCCTCTTCGTACTGGCAAGCACTAGTTTGTTTTCTATATCTCTGAGTGTTTTTCATTTTATTCATTCATTTGTTTCATTTATTAGATTCCACATATAAGCGATAACATACAGTATTTGTCATTCTACATCAGATTTATTTCACTAAGCATAGTAACTTCCAGCACCAGCCATGCTGTTGCAAATGGCAGAATTTCATTCTTTTTTATGGCTGAGTTGAGCTCGTGAGCCACAACTACTGAACCTGCTTGCGTAGAGCCTGTGCTCTGCAACAAAACAAGCCACCACAATGAGAAGCCCATGCACCACAACGAAGAGTAGCCCCCACTTGCCGCAGCTAGAGAGAGCCCGCATGCAGCAACAAAGACCCAACGCAGCCAAGAAATTAATTAATTAATTAATTAATTTTTAAAAAGAATTTTAAATAATAAATGATCGTATATTAAATGAGAGAAAGGGAAAGTATTGTTCAAGTGCTTCCAAGTAGGATTGGGATTCTTGGGCAAATTCCTCCTTTTCCTTCCCATTTAACATCTTACATACCAGGGATCACAGGCATTGTGGCCTTGCTCATCCCACTAAAGAGTCTGTCAAGAGCTAAATGGCAGAATAGAACTACCATACGACCCAGCAATCCCACTACTGGGCATATACCCTGAGAAAACCATAATTCAAAAAGAGTCATGTACCACAATGTGCATTGCAGCTCCATTTACAATAGCCAGGACATGGGAGCAACCTAAGTGTACATCAACAGATGAATGGATAAAGAAGATGTGGCACATATATACAATGGAATATTACTCGGCCATAGAAAGAAATGAAATTGAGTTATTTGTAGTGAGGTGGATGGACCTAGAGTCTGTCATACAGAGTGAAGTAAGTCAGAAAGTGAAAAAAACTACTGTATGCTAACACAAATATATGGAATCTAAAAAAAAAAAAAAAAATGGTTCTGAAGAACCTAGAGGCAGGACAGGAATAAAGACACAGATGTAGAGAATGGACTTGAGGACACAGGGAGGGGGAAGTGTAAGCTGGGACAAAGTGAGAGAGTGGCATGGACTTATATATACTACCAAATGTAAAATAGATAGCTAGATAGCTAGTGGGAAGCAACCACATAGCACAGGGAGATCAGCTGAGTGCTTTGTGACCACCTAGAGGAGGTGGGAGGGAGACGCAAGAGGGAGGAGATATGAGGATATATGTATATGTATAGCTGATTCACTTTGTTATAAAGCAGAAACTAACACACCATTGTAAAACAATTATATTCCAATAAAGATGTTTAAAAAAAAAGAATCCAGTGAGAGAGGTATCAAAGGAAAAAAATAAAGAGCTAAATGGCCATACTAAAATATTTCTAAACAAGAAGGTCTGTTCCAGATAAACTAAAATCTCAATCTGCAGACATAGGAACTCTGATACTTTAAAGACTTCATTTGAAAAGAACCCTTTGTTAAAAATTCTTGCCTTGACAGATATAGTCTACCCTGTAGAAATACATAATACAAGAAACTTGAGAGCTATCAAGAAAAGGTTTCTCCATGTTGCTGCAAATGGCATTTTTCATTATTTATAATGGCTGAGTAGTATTCCATTGTATATGTTTACCACAACTTCTTTATCCATTCGTCTGTTAATGGACACTTAGGTTGCTTCCATATCTTGGCTATTGTAAATAATGCTGCTAGGAACATTAGGGTGCATGTATCTTTTCAAATTAGTGTTTTCAGTATTTTTAGATAGATACCCAGGAGTGGAATTGCTGGATCATAAGGTCATTCTATTTTTAGTTTTTGAGAAATGGCCATGCTATTTTCCACAGTGGCGGCACCAATTTACATTCCCACCAACAGTGTATGAGGGTTCCCTTTTCTTCACATCCTCACCAACATTTGTTATTTGTGTGTGTGTGTGTGTGTGTGTGTGTGTGTGTGTGTTTTGGTGATAGCCATTCTGACAGATGTGGGATGATATCTCATTGTGGTTTTGATTTGCATTTCCCTGATGATGGCAACATTGAGAATCTTCTCATGTATGTGTTGAACACATGTATGTCTTCTTTGGAAAAATATTCAGATTTTCTGTCCATATTTAATCAGATTGGTTTTTGATATTGAATTGCATGAGCTGTTTACACATTTTGGATATTAACCCCTCATTGGTCATATCATTTGCAAATATTTTCTCCCATTCAGCAGGTTGTCTTTTCATATTGTCAATGGTTTGCTTTGCTGCCCAAAAGCTTCTGAGTTTAATTAGGTCCCATTTGTTTATTTTTGCTCTTGTTTCCTTTGTCTTAGGAAACAGATTATATATATATATATATATATATATATATATATATATATATATATATATATATATATATAGCTACAATTTATGTCAAAGAATGTTCTGCCTATGTTTTCCTCTAGGAATTTTATGGTTTCCAGTCTCATATTTAGGTCATTACCTACTTCAACTTTATTTTTGTATATTGTGTGACAAAATGTTCTAATTTCATTCTTTTGCATGTAATGTTCAGTTTTCCCAGAACCACTTATTGAAGAGACTTTTTTCTTCATGTATATGCTTGCCTCCTTTGCCCTAGATTAATTGACCATAAGTGTGTGGGTTTATTTCTTGGCTCTTGATTCTGTTCCATTGGTCTGTGTGTCTGCTGTTGTGCCAGTACCATACTGTTTTGATGACTGTAACTTTGTAGTGTAGTCTGAAGTCAGGGAGCATGAAACCTCCAGCTCGATTCTTTTTCTCAAGGTTTTTTTTGACTATTCAAGGTCTTTTTTGTTTCCATACAAATTTTTAAATTATTTGTGCTACTTCTGTGACAAATGCCATTGTTATTATGATAGGGATTCCATTGAATCTGTAGATTGCCTTGGGCATTATGGTCATTTTAACAATATTAATTCTTCCAATCCATGAACACAGTATATCTTTCCATCTGTTTGAGTCAGTTTCATCACTGTCTTATAGTTTTCCAAGTACAGGTCTTTTACCTCCTTAGGTAGGTTCCTAGGTATTTTATTCTTTCTGATGGCATTGTAAATAGGATTCTTTGCTTAATTTCTCTTTCTGCTAGTTCATTGTTAATATATAGAGATGTAACATAATTCCATATGTTAATTTTTTTATCCTGCTACTTTACCAAATTCATTTATTAGTTCTAATAATTTTTAGTGGCATCATAAGGATTTTCTGTGTATAGTATCATGTCACCTGCAAATGATGACAGTTTTACTTCTTCCTTTCCATTTTGAATTCCTTTTATTTCTTTTTCTTGTCTGATTGCTGAGGCTAGGACTTCTAATACTGTGTTGAATAAAAGTGGTGAGAATGGGCATCCTTGTCTTGTTCCTGAATTTGAGAAAATGCTTTCAGCTTTTTACTGTTGAGTATGATGTTAGCTGTGGGTTTATCATATATGGCCTTTATTGTGTTGAGGTATGTTCCCTCTATACCCACTTTGTTAAGAGTCTTTATCATAAATGGTTATTGAATTTTGTCAAAAGTTTTTTCTACATGTGTTGGGATGATCATATGATTTCATTTCTTCACTTTGTTAATGTGGTGTATCACACTGATTGATTTGTAGATATGAAACATCCTTGCACCCCTGGAATAAATTCCAGTTGATCATGGGGTAAAATGCTTTTAATGTATTGTTGGATTCCATTTGCAGTTTTTCCATCTGTATTCATCAGTGATATTGGCCTGTAATTTTCTTTTGTTGTGATTTCTTTGTCTGGGTTGGTATCAGGGTGATGCTAGCCTCAAAGAGTGAGTTTGGAAGTGTTCCTTCCTCTTCAACTTTTTGGAATAATTTGAGAAGAATAGGTGTTAACTCATCTTTAAATGTTTTGTAGAATTCACCCGTGAAGCTGTCTGGACCTGGACTTTTGTTTTGGGGCAGTTATATTTATTACCGATTCAATTTCATTACTGGTAATTGGAAGGTTCATATTTTCTATTTCTTCCTGGTTCAGTCTCGGGAAATTATACGTATCTAGGAATTTGTCCATTTCTTCTAAGCTGACCATTTTATTGGCATAGTTATTCATAGAAATCTCTTATGATCCTTTGTATTTCTGTGGTGTCAGTTGTAACTTCTCCTTTTTCATTTCTGATTTTATTGATTTTGACCATCTCTTTTTCTTGATGAGTCTGGTTAAATATTTATTTTGTTTATCTTCTCAAAGAATCAGCTCTTAGTTTTACTGAACTTTTCTACAGTTTTTTTAGTCTATATTTCATTTATTTCCATTTCGATCTTTATGATTTCTTTCCTTCCACTAACTTTGGGTTTTGCTGTTCTTCTTTCTCTAGTTCCTTCAGGTATAAAGTTAAGTTGTTTATTTGATATTTTTCTTGTTTCCTGATATTGCTATAAACTTTCCTCTCAGAACTGCTTTTGCTATGACCTATAGGTTTTCGGTTATTTTGTTTTTGTTTTCTTTTGTCTCTAGTATTTTTTTATTTCCTCTTGATTTCTTCAGTGATCCATTGGTTGTTTAGTAGCATGTTGTTTAGCCTCTCTGTGTCTGTAGTTTTTGCAGAGCTTTGGGGTTTTTTTCTTGTAACTGATTTCTAGTCTTGCACTGTTATGGTCAGTTAAAATTTTTTGAGAAAACAAAAACCAGTGCACTAAAATAATCTAAATTCTTCTCAGCCAACAGAAGCCTAGAAATGCTACATAAAATATAACCACCTCTGAACTGGGTTTTGTTTTGTTTAAGTTTACAGGGAAGAAAAGGAAACCTCCAGATGCTATAAAGGAAAAGTAAGTTAAATATTAGAGTAGTAAGGGCTTGCTCTGATATTAGACTTCCCTGGAGGGTAGGTGTGGATCTTGGTAGTCTAATTAAAGTCCTATAAAGAGCTAGATAACTTCATTAGACATCTGATTTTCTAGTACAGTGCTTCCCAAGCTTAAATGTATGTAGAATCATTTGGAGATATGGTTAGCACACAGATTCTGACTGAGCAAGTCTGAAGTAGAGTTTCAACTTTCAAGTTTCTAACAAGTTCCCAGATGATGCTGATCCTGCTGCCAGAGGCCACTCTTTAAGTAACAAGACTGTAGTAGAGCCAGAACATTTTCAAAAACAAAAGCAAAAAAGCATTCATTCCCCTATTTATACCAAAATGTTCCAGGACCAACCATAAAATGGTTGAGTCTCTCCTATCAACACCATTATCAGCATGCACTCCAGACACTACAACCCACATCATGGCACAGAATGGGCTTGATTTAAAAAGTTGCATCTGAAGCTGGTGTGGAAGGAAAAACAGGGGAAAGGGAAGGGAATGAGGAGAGATCAACAAAACAAAATCTTCTATTTTGAACAAAATCTTCTACACTGAATTGCCAGGTTAGCTAAGTAGTCAACTTTTTATATTTTCTATCTACAAGCTATTTTCAATAATGATAATTTGTCCAACTTAGGACAAAATATAAATACCACTTGAGATGCACCAGGGGCCCCCAAAGGGCTCTATTCTATCAAATCACATTTAAGAAGATTTAGCACAACACTTGAAGAACATAAAATGGCTGGGCAAGAATGTTTGATATCAGCCAGTGTCAAAAGGTTCATCTTCAATGAGCAACACTTGATAAATTTCTATTAAATGAACTCACACCCCAGCCTGAATGTCTCAGAAAGTCATTCATGTCTGCCATCATTTCAGCACTTAGCAAAGCAAAACTCCTTGTGTCTGTGCTTTGGGATCCACAACCAACTGACTGGACACCTGGGCAACAGGCAAGTCATACAGCTCTGAGTGATTCACAGAAAAAAAGAGATGGAGATTATATTGTGTCAGCTACCCCAAGTTGGAATAGGGATTTTTCAGGACAAGCTAAACTAACTCTTCTCAGGATTAAAATGCATGAAAGTTCTGAAAGTTGCTTAGCACATTGTCATTTATGGGTAACAGATACCAAAGATTTTCCAGAACCCATCCCAAAACTTCATTTTCTGTCCTGTCAATTCCAGGATTACAATTAGCAGTGGAGACTGCTAATTGCCTTACAAAATCCATTCTCCCGTTCTTCTACAATAGAGTTTAGGAAAGAGTTACCCAATTAACACTATATTGCCTGACCACCCTTGAAGCTAAGTGTAGCCACGTAACTGCTATCACTAATTTAATATGAGCAGAAGTAAAGTGTGCATCTTACACTTCAGTTACTTATGAGAAAAGATAACTTGCCCTAGACATCCCCTTCTTCCCAGTCTACTGTCCCTGAGATTCAGCTTGACCATGCAGATGAAGACAAAGCCCGAGGATGTGGAGGAACCCACAAGATGAAAGACACCTGTGTGGAGCTGAGCTGTCCTCACCTGGACACTCACCTCAAAAATCTTCTGTGAGACTTGAATAAACAAAATTCTTTTTTAAACCACCATAATTTAGCCCCCTATGTTATAACAACTTTGCCTTTATGTTATCTACTGCTGTAGCCTTCTGAAGAAGCTGTCAAAAACTGAGTCTTACTAAATTAGTCTGATAAAGCAATTTCATACCTTCCTAGGGAAGCTATACCAACCATCCATTAGAATTTACTGTGTTTTTAATAAAAGAGATATATTTATGGGCAAAACTATTTAAAGGAGATTGAAGAATTTAGCCATTTTTCTATCTGTTATATCATTGTGCTTTAAATAACAAGAGAAATATATTTAAAAGCAAAACAACTTGGAGAAGATAGCTATTTGTATCACTATCAGTCATTTTTATTTCCAGTTATTCAGTAAAAGCTGATGATATGTGGTGTAAAGGGGGAAATTATTTTTATAAATTATCAAAGCCAACTCTCTTTCCAAAATCAAAGTGAACGCTGATTCATCCTATCCGTGCTGATATACAGCTCATGCATTGAAGAACATATCATTGTCATAGTTCATTAGGCAGATTCTCCCAGCATTTTCCCTCTTTCCATGGCTCCATGGGTTAAGGGAACAGCACGGCTTTTGTTATAAGATCCACCTCTATCTGAACATTGGATTTAGCAATTGCTATCTGTTCATTCGTTTAGCACTAGGGATACAAAGATGGATGTGTTTCTGTCACTATCCTCTAGGAACTCGTGGCCCAGAGTTGGAGACAGAAATCTAAAAAGATTATTACAGGGACTTCTCTGGTGGTCCAGTGGGTAAGACTCCATACTCCCAATGCAGGGGGCTTGGGTTCGATCCCTGGTCAGGGAACTAGATCCCACATGCATGCCGCAACTAAGAAGCCAGCAAGCCACAACTAAGGAGCCTGCCTGCTGCAACTAAGACCCAGTGCCACCAAATAAATAAATAAAGTTCTAGGAGGGTAAGCTTGCAAGAAAAGAATCTTAAAAAAAAAAAGGATAGAAAAATACAGTAAAAAGATTACTACACACAAAATAGCAGAGGAGAGCAGGTACATCAAGAGAGGCCAAAAGGGTATGTCATCCATTTATGAAGGTCAGGGACTTTGTCTTCTTCCACCCTTGTATCCCAGTTTCCATTTAATATATACTGATCAAACCAAAATTAATTTACACATTCTTTGGCCTTAAGTGAGTTGCTTCTTTAAGTCATATTTTCCTCACCAGTAAAATGGAAAAACTAATCTTTGCCTCATAAGATTGTTTTGAGGAATAAATGAAATAAAATGTGTAAAGTACCTTCACATAGTAAGGACTTAATATATTAAAGCTCCTTTTCCTTCTCTTCCCTTTCCAACAATGACTTGAAGCTAGAAATGTTCATGTGTATTACATTTATTATCAATTTCCCCACTTTCACTAATTTCTATACTAAATACTCTGTCATGTATTTCTATTTTCAGCCTATAGATCTCTTGTGGATAAAATGTTCTGATAGTTTATTACTTTCTATAAGGAACACTATTTCCATATAATGGCTCTAAATTTGCTTCTTCAAGTATCAATGGAGTTACTCTATTTTTTAACACATGATGATTTATTGCACAACTTTGTTCACATGAGCCAAACTGTAATTTCCTCAACTGAGTCCAGACTCAAGAAAAACAGTCTATCTTCAGTGAAAGAAGTTCAGAAAATCTCAACCCACCGGTCCAAAGTTGTAGCATAAATCAGTCACCCACCTCTAGCCATGTTGGAAACAGAGCCTGAGAGAAATTAGCTGTTATTCTATCCATGGGTGAATATCCAATATGCACCACTACACATACAGAAAATCCAGTCACGGAAACCAAGGTGAAAACTGATGCAAGAATGGAGTTCTGGCAAAAAGGAAAATGAAACTTCCCTATAGAAAAGCCTCCACTACTAAAAACATATGCAAGCCCCCCCACACACACAAAACAACATATATGCATACATAGAAGATAACTTCCTTTAAAGAAAAACTCATAGAAATTATAAAATACAGAAGATATTCAGGTAACTGTAAAATTCATGTACCAAAAAATACATGAGAGACTTCACCTTGATAGAAAGGAGTAGCTTGTGGAAGAGCAATTCTTCCTCCAAGAACAACTAGAAAAAATTGCATACAATACCAAAAAATATCTATTTGAAGGCTCAGAGAGCTGCAAGGCAATTAGGACTTGAGAAGCCAAGAAAGGTTAAGCCAAGTAAAGCCACTTTTACCTTCAAAGCATTTGCAAATTCTTGGCGTGGTGTAAGAATCTGGGAAGAGAACTACAAACGTGGAGCTCCTGACAAAGTTAGAAAGATTAGAACTTGGGCCTCCTAAGGCAGCTAATAATTGAGTGCTCAAGTTCCTAAAGAGAAAAGAAATGGAGAGAAGTGTGACACATCATGGTATTCCACCCAAGGCTTGTGTTGGATGCATACACTGCATGGGGCAAAAATCTAAGAGGTTAAACAAAAAGATGCTGAAAGGAAGAATTTTGAACAGTCTCAAGTGCCAGGGAGGCAAAAATAGGAATTCAAGACCAGAAAGTATAAGGCTCTAGTAAATATTTCATCTGAACTCTCAGCTGGGACCTCAAAATGGCTACATGCCAGGGATAAACCAAATATCATATGATATCACTTATATATGGAATCTAAAAAAATGATACAAATGAACTTATTTACAAAACAGAAATAGACTCACAGACATAGAGAACAGACTATGGTTACCAAAGGGGAAAGGGGGGAGAGGGATAAATTAGGAGCCTGGGACTAACAGATACACACTACTATATATAAAATAAACACAAGGTCCTACTGTATTGCACAGGTAACCATATTCAATATCCTATAATAAACCATAGTGGAAAAGAATATTTTATATATATATATATATATATATATATATATATATATATATATATATATATATATATATGAACTGAATCACTTTGCTGTACATCAGAAGCTAACACAACATTGCAAACCAGCTGTACTTAAAATTTTTTAAAAAGACATGGATGAAAGAAACTGAAGACAATACAGATGGAAAGATACACTGTGTTCTTGGACTGGAAAAATTAATGTTAAAATGACCATACTACCCAAGACAATCTACAGATTCAGTGCAATCCTTATCAAAATACTAATGGCATTTTTCACAGAACTAGAACAAAAAATTTTTAAATTTGTATGGAAACACAAAAAAACCCAAATAGCCAAAACAATCTTGAGAAAGAACAACAGAGCTGGAGGAATAACACTCCCTGACTTCAGACTACAATACAAAGCTACAGTAATCAAAACAGTATGGTACTGGAACAAAAACAGACACATAGATCAATGGAACAGGATGGAGAGCCCAGAAGTATACCTACACATTTATGGCCAATTAACCTACAACAAAGGAGATGAAAATATATAATGGAGAAAAGACAGTCTCTTCAATAATTGATGCTGGAAAAACTGGAGAGCTACATGTAAAAGAATGAAAGTGGAATATTTTCTCAGACCATATACAAAAATAAACTCAAAATGGATTAAAGAACCTAATGTAAGACTGGAAACCATAAAACTCCTAGAGGAAAACATAGGCAGAACACTCTTTAACATAAATCATAGCAAGTATTTTTTTGATCTGTCTCCTAAGGCAAAGGAAACAAAAGCAAAAATAAACAAATGAGACCTAATTAAACTTAAAAGCTTTTGCACAGCAAAGGAAACCACTGACAGTACAAAAAGACAACCTACTGAATGGAAGAACATATTTGCAAATGATATGACTGATAAGGTGCTATATCCAAATCTATAAACAGCTCATACAACTCAATATCAAAAAAAAAAAAAAACCAACCTGACTAAAAAATGGGCAGAAGACCTGCACAGACTTTTTTCCAAAGAGGAAGTGCAGATGACCAACATGCACATGAAAAGATGCTCAACATTGCTAATCATCAGGGAACTACAAATCAAGTCCACAGTGAGATATCATCTCACACCAGTCAGAATAACTATCAATAAAAAGACCACAAATAACAAATATTGGTGAGGATGTGGCAAAAAGGAATCCTCATACACTGTTGGTGGAAACTTGTGCAGCCACTGTGGGAAATAATACGGAGGTTCCTCAAAAAACTAAAAATAGAACTGCCATATGATCCAGCAATTCCACTCCTGGGTATATATCTGAAGAAAATGAAAACACTAATTTGAAAAGATACATGCACCCCAATGTCCCTAGCATCATTATTTACAATTGCCAAGGTATGGAAGCAACCTAAGTGTCCATCAACAGATGAAAGGATAAAGATGATGTGGTATATATATTCTATGTAATACTACTCAGCCACAAAAAAAGAGCAAAATTTTGCCATTTGCAACAACATAGATGGACCAAAGGGTATTAGGCTTAGCGAAATAAGTCAAAGAGAGACAAATACTGTATGATATCACTTATATGTGTAATCTAAAAAATGAAACAAGCAAATGAATATACAAAAGAGAAGCAGACTCACAGATATAGAGAACAAACTAGTGGTTACCAGTAAGGAGAGTGATGGGGCAGGGGCACGAAAGGAGTAGGTGATTAAGAGGTACAAAATACTATGTATAAAATACATAAGCTATAAGGATATATTGTACAGCACAGGGAATATAGCCAATATTTTATAATAATTTGAATAGAGTATAATCTATAAAAGTCCTGGAGCACTATATACTTTAAACTAATATAATATTATAAATCAACTATATTTCAATTTATAAAAAGAGAGAAAAGAGAGCAGTGCATTCAGGGTGGTATTGGAAGGGCAGGAATAGAAACAGAGATGTAGAGAACAGACTTGTGGACACAGAGGGGGAAAGGGAGGGTGGGATGAATTGAGAGAGTAACATTGACATATATACACTACCATGTGTAAAATAGCTAGTAGGAAGCTGCTGTATAGCACAGGGAGATCAGCTCAGTGCTTTGTGATGACCTAGAGAGGTGGGATGGGGAGGGAAGGAGGGAGGCTCATGAGGGAGGGGATATAGGTATACATATAGCTGATTCACTTTGTTGTACAGCAGAAACTAACACAACAATGTAAAGCAATTATAATCCAATAAAGATATTAAAATAAATAAATAAAAATAAAAAAGAGAGAGAGAAAGGTGAAGTGGAGGTGAACTGAAGCCACCCAGCTGACAGGCAGCACCAAGGCTCCCAGTGTTATGAGTGAAGCCACCTTGGACATTGGAGCCTTCCCAGCCCCGGTCAAGCACAGCTGCATGAGTGAGCTCAGCCAGCAGTGTGCAGAGCAGACATGAGCTGTGTCTGCTGAGTCTTGCTGGGATTTCTTGACCCACAGAATTTTACACAATAAATGGTGTTGTTTTAAGGCACTAGGTTTTGGGGAGGCTTGTGATGCAGCCATCTAATAAGCCATCTCTTTCCCCTACCTCCTCATCTCTATTACTCAACTGCATTCCAGATCTCATCTGTCTGGGTGTTTTTAGGAAGCCAGGAAACGATGCCCAGGTAGAAAATCCTCCCTGGAGCCAAAATGGGCCAGCAGGCTTGCTTCCTGCCCACATTTCCCAAGCCAGTCTTGTCCCATTTCCACTTTGCTTTGCCTCAGATAAACTTTTAGGAATTTTCCCCATTTCTGATTTATTCTGCAACACCTCTGTCTCGTAATAGCAAGGCCACTACCATATTCAGCTTGGATCTTCTCTCAGAGACCCTAAAATCACAATTTGCAGATGGTTATTTTTGAGCATAAGGAAGATCTGGAAATGTGCATATGTATATCTGTATGCACATACTTATTTTTATTTATATGCCCTAGGTCTCAACCAAGTCAAAATTACATTTAATTCTATATATATTTGAATAATTCAACCTAGATGTCTACCTCTTTATATGTCTTCCAGTGCCAACTAATAATATACCAATTTCTGACAAAAAGCCCCTTTTAATTCTCTATAAAAGATTCTTTAACCCAATTTGATTTATTCAGTAGTCACAATATGAATATGAATTGACCTGGAGAGATTATTCAGTGTTTTTAAGAGATCTAAACTGTTTCCAATGGCAACCAGAGAATCAGCTTGACATCTCAGACTATGACAACCTTAGAGTTCATCCATATGATGAGCCCAGCAGAGAACTGGGCGGTTTATGCATTTTAATCATTGATAATTTGGGTGGTTGCTGATGAGAAGACTTTAATGTGAGGAACTTGGAGAGTGTCCCAAGGAGAGTTGCCAAGGTAATTAAAACAGCCTTGTAAATCAGTTTTAAGAATATGCCAGGCTGCCCAAGTGACCATCAGCCTGTCTGACCCTCCCCTTCCCTCCCCTGGCCACCCCCATCTATTCATCAGACGTTCTCAGCCTTAATTGAAATTGACAACACAGTGATGACCAAAATGTGCCATGGTTTATACAGCACATACTACTTCATAATCTCATAGGGAATGTGATACGAAATGATGAGATAGGTCGTTTACACCCTGCCGACTTTCTGAAAGTGTGTTACATAGCCTACATTTAAAAAATGCAATGAGAATTAACACAAGGTAATAGCCAGGCTTGGGCGTTTTTAAATGTATATAGGAGAAGGTAAAGAAGTAGAAATTAAATCCCCAAACATGCTAAATGAAGAAACCTAGGATATGTGGATATAAATGTAGCCTTGACAATATAGCATGGAAGAGAGATGGGGGGAGGGGAAGGAGAAAGCACACTCAGAGTGGGATGAAGGAGTTGGAGGAAGAGATAGTGGAAGCAGAGTGCTGACATATGCTGGGTTCCAGTCTCCATATATTGAGCTGCTCTAGAGCTTTCACGTGTCTCATGTAATCCTCGTGGGATTTGATGAGAACATTGAGACTCAGAGCTGGAGTCTCACCCAAAGTCTCACAACCAGAAAGTGATGGAATATTATGCCTAACTAACCTAAAGCTGTATGACCCCAAAGCCAATACTCCTTCTGCCCCCAAATTCTCAGTCAAAAAGGAATTTATTTAAGGGCACTAAACAATAGAAAAAATAGTCTTATGCAAAGCAGTTAATTCATGCATGCAAGGGTGGGTTTATTTTCAGAAGTCAAGTATGTTGTAGTGGTGAGGCATTTGTACACAGTGGTTAAGGGCACAAGATCCAGAATAGGCAAAAAAAAAAAAATTTGAATCTTAGTTGCATCACTTCCTAGCTGTGTGATCTTTGGCAATTTACTACACCTCTTGGACCTTCACTTTCCCCATCAGAGAAGTGAGAACAGTTATGCCTAGTTGATTGCATGTTGAAAGGATGACACAGTGCAATACAGAATGCTTAATAAAGAGCTCTGAACACAGAACTTAATACATGTAAACTATAATAATCTATTTTATTCTCATTCCTATGTAGATGATTATTAAAATGGCCATGATTTCTTTTCTTTTGTTAAAACAGCTTTATTGAGGGGTAATTTACATACCACAAAATTCCCTCATTTTATACCTACAACTCAATACTTTTTATTAAATTACAGAATTATACAGCCATCACCACAATCTAATATGAAACATTTCCACCATTCCAAAAAGAAATATGCCATTTGTGTTCATCTCCATTCCCACCACCAACCCCAGGGAACCACAAATCTTCTTTTTCTCCCTACCCTTATTCTAGCTTGGAACAAAGGTCAACACTATTAAGAAAAATATTAATTAAATATTAATATTTTAAAATACAAGACATAAAAAAAATTTACAAAGAAAATCAGTTATATATTACTCTAAATAATCACTCAAAGTAGAAGGTATAATATTGATGTTAAACCAAACCGACAATAGTGATAAACCTTGCCAACGAAAGCTCATTATTCAGACAACATTTAGTAATAGGTCATAATGCAAATTCTCCTTTGAAAAAGATAAATATATATGTATGCATGTGTATATTCTTCTAAATTTGTGTAACTCTTTACATTTTATAAGTAAAAAAAATGTTTTTGTTTAAAAAAAAGAAAATCAGTTATAAACACAATTGTCAAATCATTTCAAAAATATGATATGGTGAAATATGTGCTTTATTCCTAATGAATTAAATAACAAGATCTAGTGCTGGCTCCAATAACGACTATAATTTTAAAGTAATGATGAGTATTAGTGATAATTTGAGTATCTGCAACAAGTATGATATGAAAGATGATTTCTTTTTTTTTTACTAGTCTAAATGGAATAGTTTTTATTGAGTGAAAGATTCTTTAAATTCTATGATGCTTTACAATTTTCAAAAGTTTCACACACATAATTTAATATAATCCCATAATAATCCTTTTTATTTCCACTACCCTTATCTTGCCACTTCCCTCCTCCTTCTCCCCACTGATAGCCACTAGTTCATTCTCTATAAGATGGCCATGATTTTACTGAAGTATTTACAGGTAAAATAACATACTCTCTGGGATTTGCTTCAAAATACTTTAGCTTAAAAAGGGGACTGGAGAGAGTGTTGGGCTGGGATGGCCCTGCCGGGGAGAGTGCGGTGCTCGGGTACGAGATGTTCAAAGAACACTGTAGGAAGAACACACTCCACGGAAGATACCCTCCTCTACACAGCACTCTATATACGCTGATGAAGAATTCTCCAAACACTGCGGATCACCTATCCCCTCAACTCCTCAAGGAAAATAAGCAAAAAGAAGTTTGGACACTTCTGAAATTGAAGCAACTGAAAACAAGTCTGTAAAAAATAGTGCAAAAAAGCCAGGAAGAAAACTCAAGCCCATTAGTGATGAATCTGAAAGCACTGAAGAAAGTGATATAAGAAGAAAAATTAAACCAGCAGACAACATAATACACGACAACATGAAGCTGTTTCAGCTACAGCATCTTCAGAACTTTCAGAGAAACCAGCTGAATCAGTCACGCCTAAAAAGATAGGACCCCTTAGTGCTGAGCTCTCTGTTGAAAAAGAGACCCTGGCAACAGAAAATCAATTGAAAACTCAGAAAAAGATGTTTCGTTGCAAAAGGAAGAAACCAAGAAGTGAAGTCACAGACTCGGATACTTCCTACTGTGTACCTATTTGGTGTTTAAAAGAAAACCAGTGACATCATGGAGTTAGATGTTTTGTCTGCATTTGAGAACATCCCCTTAGAGTATAAACAAAAACAGACTCAGAATTTGTAAGGAAGCCATCGACAAATTTCATTCTAATTTGAAAGAAGAACTCATCGAACTGCTTAAAGAAATCAGATGTTGAAAACTCTGAAAAGGAAGAACACTAAGATGATCTCAGATATCGAAAAGAAAAGGCAGCTTTTGTCTTTTTGTGTTTGTTTTTTTCTAATTTCTAACTTGCCTTTTAATTTTCTTTCTTTCTTTCTTTTTGGCTGCGTTGGGTCTTCATTGCTATGCACAGGCTTCAGTAGTTGTGGCTGGTGGGCTCTAGAGTGCAGGCTCAGTAGTTGTGGTGCACAGGCTTAGTTGCTCCACAGCATGTGGGATCTTCCCAGACCAGGGCTCGAACCCATGTCACCTGCACTGGCAGGCAGATTCTTAACCACTGGACCACCAGGGAAGCCCGGGGACCCATTTTTAAAAGGTAGAATTTAAGACATCTAGTTCCCTTTAGCATTTTCTAGCAAGCATGAGCAGTGATACGACCAGCATTTCTAGGATCTATATAATGAGCTGCAGCCAATAGAATAGTCTCATTTCTGTTTCATCCAAATTCTGCAGTTTACTCAGTTATTGCCTCTGGCTCCTTGCATAATTAGATCTGGGGATATTTGTCTCCAGTTAAATAACTTTATGAAACTTGAAATTACCTTCAGTATTAGTGTTATCTTTCTTTGAGAAATCAACTGCTAAATAACAAAGAAAATTTTAGCTAAACCTCATCTTACTTACAGATTTCAGCCAGAAAAGGATTTTCCACATTTAGTACCAACCCTACCCACCTGTCCTCTATCCCTTTTGTAGATAGAACCCATAAAAGGTAAAGTCCAAGTACTCTATGAAGAAATAATGTATTCTAAACAGAAATAGACTCACAGACATAGAAAACAAACTTATGGTTACCAAAGGGAAAAGGGTAGGGAGAGGGATAAATTAGTAGAAGTTTGAGATTAACAGATACAAACTACTATATGAAAAATAGATAAATAACAAGGACCTACTTAAAGCACAGGGAACTATATTCAATATCTTGTAATAACCTATAATGGAAAAGAGTCTGAAATTTATATATATATATATGTATATATATATATATATATATATATATATATATATATAACTGAATCATTTTGCCGTATACTTGAAACTATCACAACAGTGTAAATCAACTAACTATATTACAATTTAAAAAAAGAAATAATGTATTCTTCCATGAAAATTCTACATACATAAATTCTTTGGTCCTTCCCTTTTTTTCCCTCACAGATATAGCGGAAGCCCGGAGATGTTTAGATCTTTTCCCTTCGTCTGCGGTTACCTTCATGGTTACTTGTGATTGAAAGCTTTCCAAAACCCACTTGGGCCTCTGAGCAACACTCCAGCAACTGCACGTTAACCTGAGTAACTAGAGACTGCAGCTAACGCACCTCACACCTGTGCTTTCGCCACTGCCAGCCTTTCACACCCACACCTTGTTACTAAAGCAATTTAAAGAACTGTATTCTGAAAAGAAAATATTTTACATGTTATTTTTCCTTTCTAGATGTCTCACTTCAATTAGCTAGGACATTGTTCTCCCCTTACCAGGCTGATTAACCCCTGGTGCTGCCCCATCTGTGTATCTGTGTGCTCCATTTTTCCATTTATCAGCCTTTGGTTGCACTTATCCACTGACCTGTCTATTGCTCCTTCTAGACAAAGAGTTTCTTCAAGGCAAGGGTCATCTCTCACATGCTTCTAAATCACTAAGCATCTGACACAATGCCTGGTGCATAGGAAACGTTCAGAAATTTGTGATGAACACATGGTCCATACTACATTCTGTCCAGTGGGTAAAACCACGTCTGTCACCTAAGTATTTCCACGTCAGCTTTGCTATTCTTAACTTCAATAACTGCTATGTGCCTAAATATGGATATAAAGTACATATTTATATTGCTCAGTTGGCCCTTTCCATCTGTCTTCTGTTCTAGGAAATTTCCTTTATTTCTCTGAGTATATCCTTCATTCCAGTTCTCATTCCAAGAGACTACCTTTTCTCCTAAAACTCCCATTAATTGAATGTAATTGAATGTTACACCTTCTAAATCTGTCCTCTCTCTCTCTCTCTCCTGACTTCATATTCATACTTTCCATTTCTTTATCTCTTTGTGCTGTGTTCTAAGAGAAATTTCTTCAGCTTGGGTTCTCAGTGGTATCCACTGGTTCATCTATTAAATTTTTTCCAATACTATATTTCTAACTTACATGCAGTGAAATGTGCAGATTTTAAGTATAGAGTTTGATGAGTTTTAACAAATGTATATATCCACCTTTACATACAAGAACTCAATTTATTACCCACAGATCCATGCTGAAAGAATGATGAGAAAACAAACTTCAGGAAAAAGAAAATGAAGCTCAGAGGAATAGATACATGCATGAACTATTAGAAAAAATTATTCTTAAGTCTAAATAATTGTTAAAATATTGAAAATAATCTGAAACTAAAATTCCAGTTGAAATCAAGATGGGAGATGGAGAGGGACTTCCCTGGTGGTCCAGTGGTTAAGACTCCAGGCTTCCATTGCAGGGGGCATGGGTTCAATCCCTGGTCAGGGAAATAAGATCCCGCATGCCATGGGGCATGGCCAAAAAAAAATCTGCGAATAAAAATGTGTTTAAAAAAAAAGATGGGAGGTGGAGAAAGGAGAGGAAGCAGAAGACATAAAAGCATGCTACATTTTTTGTACTGTTTAATGGAAGGCTACAGAGATACTATTTAACTGCAGACATTGGAACAATACATTTAATATGGAGACACAAAAGACCCCGAATAGCCAAAGCAGTCTTGAGGGAAAAAAACGGAGCTGGAGGAATCAGATTCCCTGACTTCAGACTACACTACAAAGCTACAGTGATCAAAACAATATGGTACTGGCACAAAAACAGAAATATAGATCAAGGGAACAGGATAGAAAGCCCAGAGATAAACCCACGCACCTATGGTCAATTAATCTATGACAAAGGAGGCAAAGATATACAATGGAGAAAAGACAGTCTCTTCAATAAGTGGTGCTGGGAAAACTGGAGAGCTACATGTAAAAGAATGAAATTAGAACATTCCCTAACACCATACACAAAAATAAACTCAAAATGGATTAGAGACCTAAACCTAAGACCGGACACTATAAAACTCTTAGAGGAAAACATAGGAAGAACACTCTTTGACATAAGTCACAGCAAGTTCTTTTTTGATCCACCTCTTAGAGTAATGGAAATAAAACTAAAAATAAACAAATGAGACCTACTGAAACTTAAAAGCTTTTGCAAAGCAAAAGAAACTACAAGCAAGATGAAAAATCATCCCTCAGAATGGGAGAAAATATTTGCAAACCAATCAATGGACAAAGGATTAATCTCCAAAATATATAAACAGCTCATGCAGCTCAATATTAGAAAAACAAACAACACAATCAAAAAATGGGCAGAAGACCTAAATAGATATTTCTCCAAAGAAGACATACAGATGGCCAAGAAGCACATGAAAAGCTGCTCAACATCACTAATTATTAGAGAAATGCAAATCCAAACTACAATGAGGTATTACCTCACACCAGTTAGAATGGGCATCATCAGAAAATCTACAAACAACAAATGCTGGAGAGGAGGTGGAGGAAAGGGAACCCTCTTGCACTGTTGGTGGGAATGTAAATTGATACAGCCACTATGGAGAACAGTATGGAGCTTCCTTAAAAAACTAAAAATAGAATTACCATATGACCCAGCATTCCCAGTACTGGGCATATACCCAGAGAAAACAATAATTCAAAAAGACACATGCACCCCAATGTTCATTGCAGCACTATTTACAATAGCCAGGTCATGGAAGCAACCTAAATGCCCATCAACAGACAAATGGATAAAGAAGAAGTGGTACATATATACAATGGAATATTACTCAGCCATAAAAAGGAGTGAAATTGAGTCATTTGTAGAGACGTGGATGAATCTAGAGACTGTCATACAGAGTGAAGTAAGTCGGAAAGAGAAAAACAAATATCATATATTAACACATATATGTGGAACTTAGAAAAATGGTACAGATGAACCGGTTTGCAGGGCAGAAATTGAGACACGGATGTAGAGAACAACTGTATGGACACCAAGGGGGGGAAGCAGCGTGGGGGGGGGTGGGGGTGGTGTGATGAATTGAGAGATTGGGATTGACACGTATACACTAATATGTATAAAATGGATAACTAATAAGAACCTGCTGTATAAAAAAATAAATAAAATAAAATTCAAAAAAAAAGAACAATACATTTAAGTGTCCATGTTAAAATCTAAAAGTAATCATAGTAGAGTAATGAAAAAATGGACACCACATCAGAGCAGTTTGGTAAGGCCACTGTGAGAAGGTACTACTTGAGCTAAGACCCAAAGGGTGAGAAGGATCCTGTGATGCAAAGATCTAGGGAAAGCATATTTTAGGCAGAGGAAATAGCATGTGCAAATGTCTGGAGGCAGCAGAAGGATTGGCGTGTTTGAGAACCAGAGAGGAGGCCAGTATAGCTGGAGTGCCAAACAAGAGTGAGAAAGAAACACTTAGATCTGAAAGGTAGGAAAGAGTCAGACCATGCGAGGACTTTACACAATGTTAAAGGGTTTGGATTTTATTCTAATTTTTGAGGGGCGACCCTGAAGTGAGTTTTGTTTGTTTGTTTGTTTTATTGACATATAGTTGATTCACAATATTATATACATTTCAGGTGTACAACATAGCGATTCACAATTTTTAAAGTTTATGGTCCATTTAAAGTTATTATAAAATATTGGCTGTATTCTCTGTGTTGTACAATATATCCTTGTAGCTTATTTACTTCATACATGGTAGTTTGTACCTGTTAATTCCCTCCCCTTATCTTGTCCCCTCCCCCTTCCCTCTCCCCACTGGTAACCACTAGTTTGTTCTCTATATCTGTGAGTCTGTTTCTTTTTTGTTGTATTCACTAGTTTGTTTCATTTTTTTTAGATTCCACATATAAGTGATATCATAGGGTATTTGTCTTTCTCTTGCATTTCTCTGATGATTAGCATCTTTTCACATGCCTGTTAGCCATCTGCATGTCTTCTTTGGGAAAATGTCTATTCAGTTCTTCTGCCCATTTTTTAATTGGGTTGTTTGTTTTTTTGATATTGAGTTGTATGAGCTGTTTATAGATTTTGGATATTAGCCCCTTATCAGTCATATCATTTGCAAATATTTTCTCCCATTCAGTAGGTTGTCTTTTCATATTGTCGATGGTTTCCTTTGCTGTGAAAAAGCTTTTAAGTTTAATTAGGTCCCATTTGTTTATTCTTGTTTTTGTTTCTTTTGCCTTTGAAAACAAAAAAAAATATTGCTTCAGTATATGTCAAAGAGTGTTCTCCTTTGTTTCTTCTAGAAGTCGTATGGTTTCAGGTCTTACACTTAGGTGTTTAATCCATTTCGAGTTTATTTCTGTTTATAGTATTAGAGAATGTTCTAAATTCATTCTTTTACATGTAGCTGTCCAGTTTTCCCAGCATCATTTGTTGAGGAGACTGTCTTTTCTCCACTGTACATTCTTGCCTACTTTGTCATAGATTAGTTGACCATAAGTGAATGTGTTATAAAATCATTATGGAGAACAAGTTTCAGAGAAAGAAAAGTGGAATCCAAGAGGCTAAGTCAGAGATGATGGAGATTGGATTGGGAAATGGCAATGGAGATAGAAATGAATGGATCAGGGGAAACTTTTAGAGGGAACGTTGACAGTCCCTGGTGATGGGCTGGGCATGAGGGTGAAGGAAAGGAGAAAGTTAAAGATGATTCCCAGGCTTCTGGGTTTTACAATCAGGTGAATTGTTTTTACAGTTGGGTAAATGGTTTCTATAATTGAGTGAGTGGATTTTATAATTGGGTGACCCTTACTGAGTTGGGAAAGTAATTTGAGAAGAGAACAAGGAGTGAAGACCACAGGCCTCCTTTACATGCATCCAGATGCCCTTTTAGATGCCCACGTGCAGGTGTCTGTCCACAAACCTGGGGTTCTTTTTTTTTATTGAAGTATAGTTGATTTACTATGTTATGTGAGTTTCAGGTGTACAGCAAAGTGATTCAGTTATATGTATGTATATACATTTTTTATACATATATATAAATATATATACATATATATTCTTTTTCAGATTCTTTTCCATTGTAGTTTTTTTATAAGATATTGAATATAGTTCCCTGTGTTATACAGTTGGACCTTGTTGTTTATCTATTTCATACATATTAGTGTTTATCTGCTAATCCCAAACTCCTCCTTTATCCCTCCCCTACCCACATTCCCCTTTGGTAACCATAAGTTTGTTTTCTATGTCTGTGACTTTATTTCTGTTTTGTAAATAAGTTCATTTGTATCATTTTTTAGCTTCGACGTATAAGCAATTCCCATGTGTTCCTCCGCCAACATGGAAACGTCAACTTTTATTTCCCTGAATACCAAACTACGTTCTTATGAGCTCTGAACACACAGAGTACAAGATACTCTGTTCATTTGGCAGAAATGGCATTCCTCCCCCAAAAGGCACTAGTATCTTTACTGGGGGTTGATGCACAAACTTGAATAGAAAAAATGATTTTCACAACATCCACCTGAAGTTTAGCATTTCCTTCAATTCTGAATGTAGGCAAAAAACTGCAGTATTATTTGCTATACCTGTGACTGTGTTACAAATACAATTACAAATATTTTCCTATCATATCAGAGGTGTTCCAAGTATCTCAAAATGTTATTTATGCTCATCATTACTTTGAAATATGCCAGTTATTTGACCTGACACTAGATCTTTTTATTTAATGTGCTATTAAATAATATGATATTTAATATCACAATATTTTAAAGATTTGATAATTTTTTTCAGTATAATTGGTTTACTTTGTAATCCCATGCATTTTATTTTATGCATTTAAAAACATTATTCTGAGAAGAAACCCACAAGGTTCACCAGACTCATAAAGTTTGTCAAGTGCTTAAAACATGCCCAGTTCCTATTAGCACTACATAAGTTTTAATTAAACAAATAAAAATAAATTTCATGGGTTACTGGTGGGAGGGGGTTACAGAGTCATGGACTGGGAAGGCTAGGAATGGAGAATAGCAAGTGAAAAAGGAAACAGGAAAAATATAATTTCACTAAATAAAATCCCAATATGTGTGATATGATCCCACTAATGCCTGTTTATATAATTTTATGCTTATTTATAAAGCAAAATTGTAAAACAATGAGCAAATTTTAAATCTCTTATAAGTGTTGGAAGTCACTTTCCTAACGCTGTCTTCAGAGTTCAAAGATAAAATACTCAATAAAAAGCCAGAGTTAAGGCATCTGCAGAAAGACCAAACATAGCAAATTCAACCACGGAGATGATACACCCTGCCTTTCTCTGAGTGTAGAACCAGTCCCAAGTTACTGAATTTCAGGAGATTTTCATTAAAAAATAAGATAGGTGAGAATTTAAGGAAAACATTATCATCTGTTCTGTGAAAATCTCTTTCAAAAAACTTACGGTTTCTTGGCAGTTCACTTGAGAACAAAAACAAAAAAGAGGCAAGTAATGTGTTATAAGATATATTATGAGAAAGCCAGGCCACACCTTCAGAGTCCACCAGGGTCCTTCCCCAGGATCCCCATCACCCACAGACCTCCTGGCATGGGTGACGCTCTCTGATCTCGCCATGTCTGAGGACTATTCCCTTTCAGTCCGTTAAGTCCAAAGTGAGCCTCAGTCTTTCCGGGTTATCCTTCTTGCAAAGAGGAGAGTCATAGGATACCAAGGGTCCCCAACCCCTGGGATCGAATACCTGATGATCTGAGGTGGAGCTGATGTAATAATAATAGAAATAAAGTGCACAATAAATGTAATGCGCTTGAATCATCCCGAAACTATCCCCAACCTACAGTCCTTGGAAAAATTGTCTTCCACAAAAACGGTCCCTGGTGCCAAAAAGGTTGGGGACCGCTGGACCATTATACGGTAGGCACCATCCACTAAGCTTCCATCTACCCTCGATCCATTTTTCTTACTGCAGCCAAAATCATTGTTTCTAAACACAAATGTGATTCTCTCAAACTCTCCCTCCAAAAACCTTTTAGTCTCCCCCATTTCTCTTTGGATCTGGACAAAACTCCTTCATGTGGCTCCAATGCCCTGCGCTGTCTCAACTGAGCCCACCTCTCCAGCCTGACCCACCACCATGTTCCCTGCATCTGTGCTCTGCACACTCGGCCCTCCTGTCACCTGACCTCCCTGAGCCTCCCTCTCCTTGGGGCCCTTTGCATGTGCTCACGCCTCTGACTGGTATGTCCTCCCACCTCCTCACCAAGGTAGAGCCTGTGAAACTTTGAGACCAACCTCCATCCCAGTTTCTTCATACTTTAGTCTCTCTGAGATTAGAGTGTCCTACAAGTAAGTGGAGCCTTGTGAGTACTGTTGGCCCAGATGCAAGTCAGTTCTTCCAACAAGAATTCCGTTTGCCTCTGCCAGTCATCTCAGGGAACTGCCAATCTGAAATCACTTTAAATTCTCTCCTTGAGTTTTGGGACATATTATTAATGTGAATTCAGATGGAGAACACTTAAGCACTGACTTGACATTGAAATTCTCGGGAGAGTTTTCTTTTCCTCCTTCAGCTCAGTGCCGACATTGAGACAAGTAAATTTCCTTGCTGTCCCTTTCCGTGAGATCATTTATTTCTCACTTGCCCTTTTATTGCAGGGGGCATCCCAGCTTCAGGTGGAGGTTCCCTTTTAGGAATTCCATTGTGGTTGATTTTTTTCTTAGTGGTACATAGAATAACCATGCATCATATAAAAACTGCCTCTAAGTTTTGATGAAATACAGAGGTTCAAATTCCCCAGTTAGAGGCTTTATTAGTATTCTGTATGTCTCCAGTTTTCCCACTCATCACAGTGTAACTTCAGCTTTGTTTCTGTGAGTGGTTAAATCTACCTCCCTTTCTAAACTATAAGCTCTGTGAGGACTGAGACATGAGACTCTATTTTTGTCATCATGGCAATTCTAGAGTCTTCTACACATTTTTCCAGCTCATACACACTTTGAGCTACTTCATTCAGTTCTGGGATCAGAATTATCATTGTCATTCTAAAGAGTATAATCCCAATGCACAGGGTATCACAGAGCTTTCTGAACAATACCTGACATATCCTCCTCAGATGCTCAAACGTGACGATATGAATTGACCAGGGGGTTAAATTATAACAGAACTGTGGCAGAGTCAAAGCCCAAACTGGGGCCATGATTTCCATGTTCTTGGTACATGGAGGCTTTCTACTTTCTGCAGATTAGAACCTCCCAAAGTTTCCCAGCTTGGCTAGAACTTACTGTTCACTCCTCAAACCCGAATCCCATGAAAGCTAAGTTCTCTCCTTTGTCAATTAACACAGTATTATGCATTCTTCCAAAAAGGAAAAAATGAGACCATTTCTCCCTCCCTGCTTCCCCATTCCATTATAAAACTAATCATATTCAGATATTGCACCAGTTCCTCCTTCAGACATCATATAATAAGGTAATGCTTATGGGTATAAAAATCATTTAATACATTAATGCATTTTTTCAAGCTTAACATTATTTACTAAAATCTTTATTACCCAAAGCATGGAGTGAAAAGGAAGGATGGAGTCAGTTAATACTAATGAGGATTTATTTACTAGTTTTTCCTGTTAGGAAGTAAAGATGACTACCATTTCCTTTCAAATAAAGAAAAGCGAATGGGTTTCCTAAGACAGAGTTGATGATCCAGGAATCATCTTGGATAATAATAATAGTTATTTGCTTGGGGCTTACCACAAACGGTAAATGCTACTATTGTGCCTTTTAACAAATGGGGAAATCATGTAACTGTAATCAAGCATAACTGGAAATAGGTGCTCAAATATTGTATTCAGGACTCTCTCTCTCCCTCTAACTCTTGGCTCTACTTGATTCCATGTTAGCTTTATTTCCTAAAAGGCAATTACCATGTAATGAAAAAATCCCCAACAATCCGTATTTAATTGTCTTCATACCTTACAATCTCAGAAGGTGAGAGATCTTTTATGACTTTAATTTCCCAAAAGAGACTATTTGCCCAGAGTCCCCAGACAGGGAGGAGGTTTCTTGCCACATCAGTGGGTCTGTGGAAAAGATCCCTTTAGTCCCTTTTCACTAAAGAACAGCTGTTCAAGTCGTTAATGCTGCATAACAAATCACTAAATTTTAAGTGACTTAAAATAACATAAATGATCATTTTCTTATCTCATGTGGGTGAGAAATTTGACACTGGCTCTATGGGCAGTTCTGGCTCAATATCTCTGAAGCATTTGCAGTGCTAGGTGACTGCAGCTGGAAGTGGGGTGGGGAGGTGGGGTGGAGGCCAGCAGGAGCAGATGGGTGCTGGCCAGGCATCGCTCTAAGTGTAGTTCCAGGGCTTCTCCAAGTGGTCTCTCCACGTGCGATAATTTGGGCTTCCTCATGGCACGGTGGCCTTGGGGCAGTTGGACAGCTTTCATGGCAGCACAGGCCCCCAGCAAGAGTGTTCCAACCAGCAACTGGAAGATGCACCACATTTTCTGACCGACACCTGGAAATCATGGAACATCACTTCCACTGACCAATTCTATTGGTTAAAAGTGAGACATAAGAGATTCAAGGGAAGGGGAATTAGATTCCACCTTTGATGAAGGAGGGACAAGTTTCTACAAAACCATGTGGACTAAGAAATATTCTTATGACCATCTCTGGAGAATGCAATCTGCCACAGCAGCCCTTACAGAGCCCTGGCTGGACGTAAGAGCTTCAGTTCTGACGTGTATCCCACACAGGCCCAGGTTATCAGGATATCATGCTGCAAGCATGTTTCTCTAACTTCAAATTACCTTTGTTTTAAGTGAAGTACCCACAGATTTCCATCTCTTTTTTTAAAGGTATGATTTAGTTTTGCTGTTGTTCTTGTATTCTATCCATCAGGTCCATGTGTTAGTAATGGGAGGAAAAAAAGTGTTAGTCCAGTCCCCGTGCCCAAAACTAGATTTCAGTTCTGTTCCTAATCTCTGAAACTTCAGTCTCGTTCAGCAAAAATCTCCACCAAATTTAAATCAGGTTATTCTTTATTTTTTAACTTGAGAGAATAAAGCATATGAAACTCTTGGGTTTTCTTTTTAGTTCTCTTGTCAAAAGTGAATCCAGATATAAGGAGTAGACGAGTTTTGAGCAAAATAAGCAAAATAGAGTCACACAAAAAATACGAGAAAGTCTTGAAAGCAAGCAGAGAGAAAAGACATATGGCCTACAAATAAACAATAATTAGTCAGAAAGCAGTTATTTCTAAAGTAACCATGTAAACTAAAATACAGTGAATATTGCCAACATGCTGAGTGACAATAATTATCAAATTGTCAAGCAAACTTCCACATCCAACTAAAACATGTGATTGAAAATAAAAATGCGATTGAGGGTATGACCAAGGTGGCAGAGTAGGAAGACTCTGAACTCACCTCCTCTGCAGGCACACCAAAATTACAACTTACAGAGCAACTATCTATGAGAACGACCAGAAAAGATTTTCCAAAACTGAAGATATAAAGAAGGAACCACAATGAGATGGGTAGTGGCAGCAGAGACACAGTTTAGTCAGGACCCACACCCGTGAGTGGGTGACCCCCAAACAGGAGAACTATCACAATTGCAGAGGTTCTCCCCAAGAAACGAGCAGCCCCAGGCTCATACTGGGCTCCTTGGCCAGGGGTCCTGCACCAGGAACACAAACCCCCAAAACGTCTGGCTTTGAAAACTAGTAGGGCTTAAGTTTGGGAGCCAGAGTACTATAAGATACACATGCACATGCAAAACCTCACATGTTCTGAGTCCCGATGCAGAGGCAGTAATTGGAAAGAAGCCTGGGTCAGACCCACTTGCTGACCTTGGAGATCCTGCCAGAGGGACAGGAGGCAACTGGGACTCCCCCTGGGGATGAAGACACTGGTGGCAGCCATATCGGGGAGTTCATTGTACCGCAATGATGCCAGCACTGGCGTATGCCATTTTGGAATCTACCATCTAGCCTATTAGCGTCAGAGGCATACTCGCCCACCAGCAAACCAGGACTAGCCTCGCACCCCTCTGGGGCATGCAGGCAGCCTCGTAGCAACATGGCCCCACCCGCCAGCAGGCCCTCGGTGGATGGAGGGAGGTTGGAGCCTGGATTTTCATTGTTGGAGTGGGTGGTTATAGATAAGCAAGGAACGAGGTCTAGAATGATCCATGCGGTAATGGAGTCAGAGACATCCATGTGCCACAGTGTTCATTGCAGCTCTATTTACAACAGCCAGGACATGGAAGCAACCTAAGTGTCCATTGACAGGTGAATGGATAAAGAAGATGTGGCACATATGTACAATGGAATATTACTCAGCCATAAAAAGAAACGAAATTGAGTTATTTGTAGTGAGGTGGATGGACCTAGAGTCTGTCATACAAAGTGAAGTAAGTCAGAAAGAGAAAAACAAATACCGTATGCTAACACATATATATGGAATCTAAAAAAAAAAAATGGTCATGAAGAATCTAGGGGCAAGATGGGAATAAAGACACAGACCTACTAGAGAATGGACTTGAGGATACGGGGAGGGGGGAGGGTAAGCTGGGACAAAGTGAGAGAGTGGCATGGACATATATACACTACCAAACATAAAATAGATAGCTAGTGGGAAGCAGCCGCATAGCACAGGGAGATCAGCTCGGTGCTTTGTGACCACCTAGAGGGGTGGGATAGGGAGGGTGGGAGGGAGGGAGACGCAAGAGGGAGGAGATATGGGGATATATGTATACGTATAGCTGATTCACTTTGTTATACAGCAGAAACTAACACACCATTGTAAAGCAATTATACTCCAATAAAGATGTTAAAAAAAAAATGGAGTCGGAGACATCAATATAAACTCATGTTTAGCTTAATGTAGATACAAATATTTACACATAGAAATATTTGTAGATATGTGTATATACATGGATTAATATTCACACGTATATTTGCTTGCTCTATCAGTCAAGAGGACACAGAAGCAAAGATACCCCTGTAGCAACTAACACACTTAGTGCCCAGAACTTGGTTTCCCCTAGCACTCTCTACTAAAAGGGCTGGTTAGGGCTCCTTAGAGAAATGGCTAATTCTATGACTGGGGCAGAAAATATACAAGATGAGCCTGGAGCATCTTATAGTGCCAGAAAATTCAAAAGTGCTAAAAACAAACAAACAAACAAAAAAACCACACTGGAATGTTTTGAGCAACAAAATTAAATAGCATGGGGTTATAACCCAAAGTATAGAATAAATATCTATGATATAAATAAATGATGAAATAGACATATAAATGGGGGGTGATAGACAAATCTCCCATGCAGAAGAATTGAAAATAATTTATGTAGACACTCCACTCTCAGAGAGTTAGAACATAACCTCCCACTTAATTGTGGGCTGCACATGGTGACTGCCTGCCATAGAGAACAGCATGGAAAAGGGGAAAAAAGAGTAACTTGACAGTAGAGAAACTTGAAAACACTACCTTAGCCAGGTGATCAAGGCCAACATCAACAGTGATAAATAATGTTGAGAGTATATTCCTTAGATGTGATGTGATGAGGATAACACTTTACCTCTGTGGTCTTCCCCCCAGAACACATAACTGCAGTCTAACCATGAGGGAAAAAATCAGACAATTCTCAATTGAGGGATATTCTACAAAATACCTGACTGGCCCTCCTCAAAACTGTCCAGGTCATCAGAAACAAGTAATGTCTGAGAAACTATTATCATAGCCAAGAGGAGCCTAAGGAGACATGACCACTAAATGGAATGTGGTGTCCTGGATGGAATCCTGGGGCAGAAAAAGGACATTAGGTAAAAACAAAGAGATCTGAATAAAGTGTGGATTTTAGTTAATGATACTGTATCAGTATTGGTTCATTCATTGTAATGGACCTTAGTTAATTATTAAGAAGTTAATAATAAGGGAATCAGTGCAGGGAACTATCTTCACAATTTTTCTGTAAACCTAATACGGTTCTAAAATTAAAATTTTATTTTTAAAAATAAAGTGAATGCTACCCAAAGAGAAGGAATGCATGCACGCCTGAGCAGAGAGCAGGCGTGTAAATAGTAAAAGAGTTATACCAACAGGGAGGGTGAATGATGGAGAGCTAGTACACATAAAGCAAAGGCACAGAATTGCCAGAAAGCTTAACGCTTTGTCACTCCAAGTGTGACCTCTAACCAGCAACACTTTATCACGTGGAAACATTAGAAATGCAGAGTATCAGGCCCAACCCCAACTTACTGAATAAGAATGTGCATTTTAACAAGCTCTATAGGTGATTTATATGCACTTTAAAATTTAAAAGGCACCAGCTTAATGACTATCAAATACAGATTGTCTGTTCATCCTCTGTCCTCCCCAAACCCCACCTCTCCCCAGCAAAATTCTTTCACCTATAAAGCTCAGTAATTCGGTTTTTCTTTTTCTTTTTATCTTTTTAAATTTGTTATACGATTTTTAAAGGTTACTTTTCATTTACAGTTATTATACATATTGGCTATTTCCCCCGTGTTGTACAATACATCCTTGAGCTTATCTTACACCCAACAGTTTGTACCCCAATTTTCAACCCCAATATTGCTCCTCCCTCTTCCCTCTCCCCATCGATAACCACTGGTTTGTTCTCTATATCTGTGAGTCTGCTTCTTTTTTGTTATATTCACTAGTTTGTTGTCTTTTTTAGATTCCACATATAAGTGACCTCATACAGTTAATAATTCAGTTTTTCTGACAGACATCCTTTACTACAAAAGTCGATGAACTTACCAAGGATTCTAATTGTGAAAATATTTCTAACAGAACAAATTACAGGCTGGATCTCTGGACAAAGACAACACTTTTAGTCTTAATTTAAATTCTGTACTAGTTAACTCTCCCTCAAACAACTTAGAAAGTTGGTATGGGGAGTTCTTTTGTTAAAAAATAATTGTTTATTGATCGTTTTGAAGTATTGATATATGTAAGCTTACTCCAGGAGAGAAAGAAGAAGGCTTTCCCTCTGCCCAGATGAAGGTGTGTTCACCTCTATCTACAGAGTGGAAAATCAGGCAAAGTAATTACAGGTGGAATAAGGGCTGTAAGTTCCAGATTACTCTCAGGAAACATTTCTGAGTCTAAATGTACTTTTTAATTATCTCTTCCAATAGCACCATGCTAATTGGCTAATTTGGAAATGATATGAGACCCCGTGTGCTTTAAAGAAAATCTGTTTGTTTATATATTTATTTGCACCTGAGACTGTCTTATTGCTGGCAGGACAGATATTATTAAAACAGAATCACCTGCTTATTTTAACCAGATTTTTTTTTTAACGAACATACATGAATTGGATTATCCCTAGGGTTTCAGGAGGAAGTATTGGCATTTTGAGTGATGGGAAATTGCCACTTAGCCAGGAAATAAATGAGCTTTAAAAAGATCCCATTATTTTTTACAAGGTTATTATTGTAAATGTTTCATAATAGAAGAAATGCCCTTCAAGTTTACCCTCATTGTTGGTTAATGACTGGGGTGTTAACCTCTAAGGAGTCCAGCTCTTCACATCAAGCCACAGTGAGTTTTCATAAGTGGTTATTACATAAAATAAAATTACCTTTTATTGGTCCCCATAATATTTCCAACAAGTTCCTCCATTTGTTAGCTATGTTGTGAGGAAAATTTATTGAGTTTATTTGTCTGGGCTAGGAAACAGTGGCTTTTTAAAGTTTTTATGAGTTGAACATATTTTACTATTAACAAGACCATCCTGAACTCTGTAGAAACATGATTTAGGTGAAAACGTGGTGATATATTTGGATATTTATTTATATTTCACATGAATATTTCACATTGCTGTACCTGTTTCACTAAGAGATGGAACTTCATGATCCAAACAGACTTCCCCTTTAGCTTACTATTGAAAATGTTCTTTTCCAGTCTAATTACTGCCACTAAATAATAAAAGAGGAAACTGCTAGGATCACCCTGGATTTCGGAAAGTGCAGTGGTAGACAGTCTCCTCCCTCCAGCTTGACATTCTCCTTTTTTCTGAAAGTATTATTGAACGGGCTGCTGCTCTTCTGCACTGTGAGCTGGACCTCATCGCGAAGTTTAGAAATGTTAGGGTGCCCCCTACCGTTGCAAATGGGGAAGCACGGTTCTTCGCTGTTGCATTCGGGGAACAGGATTCTTCCAAAAGGAGTTCTTAACCAAAATTCACATAAGTGATGGTTAGTCACATGGAAGGAAGGTAAAGAGGGAGGAAGGGAGGAAGGGAAAGGGGAAGGAAGGAAGGAAGGAAGGAAGGGAAGAAGGGAGGGAGGGAGGGAGGGAGGGAGGGAGAAATAATAACCCTACCTAAGGATAAATTTAAAATTTTGGAGCAGAGCTACTTTAACTTTCAGCCTGGTCTAGAGATCCATCTAGAGCTCCATCCATGAAGGGAGCAGGGGTTTGAATATTACACCACCAAAAATATATGTGTATGTGCACTTTTCTAAAATGATAGTGTGTAGCTTTCATCATATTTCAAAGGGATATGTAACCAGGGTCACTCTCTCTCTGCCACCTTCCCTGTCACCTTTTTTGGTAACGTCAACATCCCTGGAGGTGGTCCTCCTACTTAACACCAGACTTCCCATTTTTTGAACTCCTCTCCTTCAGTGATCTTGTTCTCCAACCGACTTCAGTCACTCACGCTCATTGTCACACCCCAAACATTATTACCAACAACCCTACCATCTCCAGGATCTCACGTGCAAGCGTTCCACTCTCTGATCACCATCTCCTATTTTTCTAGCTTCTTTTTTGTGATACTTCTCCACAATTCTTGACCCGCTGGAATGGTCCAATCCATTGACCCTGCCATTTTTCACTACCGTTTCACTTCTGAACTTCCTCTTTACCCATCTTAGTTTCCATGGTAATCACTAGAATCGTTTCCTAGCATGCACTCAGCTTCTATATCCCCCCACCATCTTATTCACCAGGAGAAATTCCTACCCTTGCTAAATCCAGAGCTCCACTTACTCCACGTCTGAAGTTCAGTGGTTGCATATGAAAGAACTAACTGAAGATAAACACAAAACCGAGTAATCAGTCTCACCTTGGATTTGTAATCTCCAAATTCAAGAAGGCTGGCAATTTCGGTATATTATTGATAAACTGAACTTTATCACAGTTTGAAACTTCTGTTCTTTTTTAAATTTAAAAATATCTTCAAAGCACAAAGCTGAGGGACTTCCCTGGTGGTCCAGTGGTTAAGAATCCACCTTCCAATGCAGGGGACGTGGGTTCGATCCCTGGTCAGGGAACTAAGATCCCACATGCCGTGGGGCAACTAAGCCCGCACACCACAACTACTGAGCCCACGTGCCCCAATTAAGGGCCCACGCACTGCAAAGAAAGATCCCGCCTGCTACAACTAAGACCCGATGCAGCCAAAAATAAATAAATAAATATATATTTTTTAAAAAAACACAAAGCTGATAAGAGAATTGCACCTGGAATACATGAAGAACTCTCAAAACTTAATAATAACAAGTCAATTCAAAAAAAGGCAACATATTGGAACAGGCACTTTACCAAAGAAGTTACTGGCATGGCCAATGAGCCCTTGAAGGATGCTCAATATCATTAGTTATCACAGAAATGCAAATTAAAACCACAGTGTGCTATTACTGTGCACCTGTTAGGATGACTAAAGTTTAAAAAGAAAAAACTGACAATACCAGGATGCACTAAAACCATCATAAATTACTGGTGATAACACAAAATGATACAGCCATTTTGGAAAACAGATTTTCAGTTTCTCATAAAGTTAAACATATACTTACCATATAGCCCAGCAATCTTACCCATAAGTATTTCCCCAAGGGAAATGAAAACTTATCTTTACACAAAACCTATACATGAGTATCCATAGCAGCTTTATTCAGAATTGTCACAAACTGGAAACAACTCAAATGTCTTTAATTGGTAAATGGATAAATTGTAGTCTATCCATACAGTGGAAAACCACTCAGCAATAAAAAGAATGTAGTACTGATTCACACAGTGATATGGATGGATCTTGAAAGCATTGGACTAAGTAAAAGAAGCCAGTCTCAAAAGGTGAGTTACATACTCCACAATTCCATTTATATGACAATTTGAAAAAGGCGAAACGATAGGGACAGAAAACAGATCAGTTGTTGTAGGGACTGGAGTGGGGAGTGGAAGATGTTCCCTACAAAGGGAAATGAGAGAATTCTGGCAAGTGGTAGAACAGTTCTCTATTTTGTTTGTGATGGTGGTTACACAACCAACCTCCATGCATCTGTCAACACTCATAGACTTACACCCTTAAAAAGAGTGGATTTTAATGTATGTAAATGATATTTCAAGAAACCTATTTAAAAATTGATGTAATTTATCACAACATCAAAAACAATATATAGAAATAAATCTGACAGAAGATGTACAATATCTTAACGTGGAAAACTAAAGAGCGTTTACTGAGATAAAGAAAAGCTAAGTAAATGCATGGATGTACCGTATTTATATTTTGGAAGTCAAAACATTATCAAAATGTCAGTTCCCCCAATTGATCTTTAGAGTCAATACGATCACAATAAAAATTCTAGCAGACTGTGTGTGTGTGTGTGTGTGTGTGTGTGCACATTTTTTAAAAAAATAGAATGAGGAGGTCTGCTCAAAGCATAGGAAAGTGAGAGACAGACAATGAGAGGTATTAGGAGGAATTGTCATATCTGCCAAAATCAACAATAGACACCTAATTAAGAAAAATAAGAATCACGGGGATGAGGGCAAAGCCAAGAGGTCAACATAAAGATTATATGAATAGGTGGAGAACAAAGGGGTACTTACAAGTGGATGAGATGAGCTATGACCTAAACTAGGCCTTTTGATAATATTTCCTGAGCTAAAACAGTACAAGATACTCCCCTGCCTAATATCTCCATAACCATCAAAACCAGCTTACAAGCTGATAAGGAAGCCCTTGTTATTTCCATTTTGTAAATAAGAACACCACAGCTTTGTAAGGTTAGGGGTCTTTCCCAAAGTCACAGATGCAGTGAATGACAGATTTATTATTCATATCTAATGCTCCCAATTTTCTCCTCAGAAGGGGTCTGATTGATGAACCGCTAAGCTTTATAATATTGTGCAGTCAGACTTAGTGAAGCATGAGGGCCTGAAGACCGTGTCATACTGGGGACCATGATTCCTGCAAATGGGAATCAAGAAACCAGCACTCCGTATCTGATGAAATACAATTTAGGAAAAGGGACTCATTGTAGCAAAAGGCAGAAAAAAACCTAATGATGAATTAGAAATCATGGAGGCATGAAACTTGATTGAGATTCTGGTTCTTCATACTTTATTATTAGAGCCAAAGGTAAGAAATTTAAATCACAAAATGCTCATATTCTGCATGTAAACAAAATTTCTAGCATCATGTACCTTACAGCTTCCCGAGCACCCTGAACAGCCCTACAACTCTTTGATTCTAGGAGTCTGTGTGGGGCAACACAGCTGATTTCACAGTTGGGTTGCCTGCTTTCTACTGAGCCCTGATCAGAGAGGACTGCAGCTTGTGGCAGCTCTGTCCATAGGTTAAAGGCTGCTTCTTCAGTGACAGCACGACATATGCAAATAACATCAAGCAAACAGCAGAGATTCTGGCCTCAACTACAGGTAACCTAGAAAGTTTCCAATTGCTCACATGTTAGAAAAGAACAACGTTTTTAAAGCCACAAGGGGGCGTTGGTGACACCACAAGCCATGGAGGTGTCCTCAGCTAGGCTTCTAGCAAGCCCACAGCAGCCAGCAGGCCTGTAACAGGCAGAGGTGGCCTCAGGGTGCAGCGTGATTCAACTTGACTGTGCATTTCAGTTACAACACAAGGTGTGCTTGTGAGTGGCAGTGACCTCAGCTGATAGCAGATTGCCAAGCCCCAGTAAGAAGGAGCTAAGGCAAGGAGATTCAATTCTAGAAAAGTGTTTTCCATGTACGTAAACCTTTTAGACATTAGGAGATAAAACTTTTAAATGGTAAGTTAATTCAGATGCCTTTTTGCTACAGAGCTTGATAGTAGCTTTTAAACAGGGCTTACCCAGATAGGCATCACTAGGTCCATGGGCCCAAAGACACCTGCATCAGGGCAGGGAGCAAACCATCAGTCAGCTTCACTTGGATTCATGTGGCTTAAGGATCACCCTCCTACACATATCCCATGACTCTAGATGTTCTAATTCATTGGAGGAAAAAACTTTCACAGGAGGTAGTTTCTGACTTGTAAGCAATTCCAAAGCAAGAAGCCATGGAACAGCTCCTGGGTGTAGGATTGAAGGAGCCCACTCACAAAGAAATATTTATAATAGGCTGTGATGTAACACCTACACTCAACTCAGTTCCTAGAGACTTGAAGTTTAAAGATACAAAAAAATGTTTCAAGTTAATGCAAACTAAAGAGACATGACAATTAAATGCAGCATGTGTTTGTAGACTGGATCCAACCTAGATCAAGAAAAAATTTTTTCAGTATAAAAGATTATTGGAGAAATTTGAATACAGTCTGTGAATTAGATAATAATGCCCTGGTAATGACAATTTCCTGATTTTGAAATTTTCACTATGGTTGGGTAATAGCATGTCCTCATTTTCAGGAAACACATACCAAAGTATATAGAAGTAACATGTCCATGTGCGCATGTATGGATGGGTGGGTAGGTGGATGGAAAGATGAAGGAAAGGATAGATGTGTCAATCTTTAAAACAAAAAGGTAAGTGATTTATCCAGCAAAATCGTGTTTAGCTGAGAAAAGCAGAGGAATTGCAATTCTGGTCATGCAAACTATGGCGAACCATAGGCAAGTCTGGAGAACAAAAGAGAAGAGCATTTGTCTATAGAGGAAAGGAGAAAGTTGAAAGGGGCCGTTTTGAACAAAAGCTCATTGGAGGAGATTGAGAGTTAGGCACCATGGCAACTTCTCATTGAGTTGCAGTGGTTCCTCATTGGCGGGGCTGTTGCTGGGAAAGGGGAAAAATCTTCCTTCTTCCTGCTGGGGTATGTGAAGCAAGCTTTTTCCTGCAGGGGTATGTGAAGTTAGCTGCAAAGAGTAGGATGTGCATGAGAGCTTCCCCTTCAGAGCTTCCTGACTCCTTTTGAATGAGGTTTTCCTGTATTCATTTTTACAGATGGGTGGATGGATGGAATTAAAGAAGACAGAGCTGGAAATTAGTTAAAGCAGCAAAAGACAGATTTTATCCAGGAACTATTGCAATAGGGGGAAAGGGACCTCAGTATAAAACTGGGCTCAGTTTTGAATAAAACAAGGAAAAGAAGAGATTTATAACCAAGGGAGGTCAGTGGACAGAAAGTTATTAAGAGGAGACATCAGGGTAGGGGGAATTCTTGCTAAGCTGACTTAACAGGAGTTTTTGCCAAAAGCAGGCCAAGGAGTAGAAGGACGTGTTCTCACTCCCTCTTGCGAGAACACCAGAATCACAACTAGCTGCTGGATAATCATCAACAGGAAGACACTGGAACTCACCAAAAAAGATACCCCACATTCCAAAGACAAAGGAGAAGCCACAATGAGATGGTAGGAGGGGCACAATCAGTGTAAAATCAAATCCCATAACTGCTAGGTGGGTGACTCACAGACTGGAGAACACTTATACCACAGAAGTCAACCCACTGGAGTGAAGGTTCTGAGCCCCATGTCAGGCTTCCCAACCTGGGGGTCCGGCAAAAGGAGGAGGACTTCCTAGAGAATCTGACTTTGAAGGCTAGTGGGATTGGATTGCAGGACTTCGACAGGACTGGGGGAAACAGAGACTCCACTCGTGGAGGGCACACAAAAAGCAGTGTGCACATCAAGACCCAGAGAGAGGAGCAGTGACCCCAGGGGAGACTGAACCAGACCTACCTGCTAGTGTTGAAGGGTCTTCTGCAGAGGTGAGGGTGGCTATGGCTCACCATGAGGAAAAGGACACTGGAGGCAGAAGTTCTGGGAAGTACTTCTTGGCGTGAGCCCTCCCAGAGTCTGTCATTAGCCCCACAAAAGACCCCAGGTAGTCTCCAGTGTTGGGTTGCCTCAGGTCAAACAACTAACAGGGAGGGAACCCAGCCCCACCCATCAACAGTCAAGTGGATTAAAGTTTTACTAAGCTCTGCCCACCAGAGCAACAGTCAGCTCTACCCACCACCAGTCCCTCCCATCAGGAAACTTCCACAAGCCTCTTAGATAGCCTCATCCACCAGAGGGTAGTGAGCAGAAGCAAGAAGAACTACAATCCTGCAGCCTGTGGACCAAAAACCACATTCACAGAAAGATAGACAAGATGAAAAAGCAGAGGGCTATGTACCAGACGAAGGAACAAGATAAAACCCCAGAAAAACAACTAAATGAAGTGGAGATAGGCAACCTGCCAGAAAAAGAATTCAGAATAATGATAGTGAAGATGATCCAGGACCTCGGAAAAACAATGGAGGCAAAGATCAAGAAGATGCAAGAAATGTTTAACAAAGAAAGACCTAGAAGAATTAAAGAACAAACAAACAGAGATGAACAATACAATAACTGAAATGAAAACTACACTAGAAGGAATCAATAGCAGAATAACTGAGGCAGAAGAACGGATAAGTGACCTGGAAGACAGAATGGTGGAATTCACTGCTGCGGAACACACTAAAGAAAAAAGAATGAAAAGAAATGAAGACAGCCTAAGAGACCTCTGGGACAACATTAAACGCAACAACATTCGCATTATAGGGGTCCCAGAAGGAGAAGAGAGAGAAAGGACCAGAGAAAATATTTGAAGAGATTATAGTCAAAAACTTCCCTAACATAGGAAAGGAAATAGCCACCCAAGACGAGGAAGTGCAGCGAGTCCCATACAGGATAAACCCACGGAGAAACACGCCGAGACACATAGTAATCAAACTGGCAAAAATTAAAGACAAAGAAAAATTACTGAAAGGAGCAAGGGAAAAATGACAAATAACATACAAGGGAACTCCCATAAGGTTAACAGCTGATTTCTCAGCAGAAACTCTACAAGCCAGAAGAGAGTGCCATGATATACTTAAAGTGGTGAAAGGGAAGAACCTACAACTGAGATTACTCTACCCAGCAAGTATCTCATTGAGATTCAATGGAGAAATCAAAAGCTTTACAGACAAGCAAAAGCTAAGAGAATTCAGCACCACCAAACCAGCTCTACAACAAATGCTAAAGGATCTCCTCTAAGTGGGAAACACAAGAGAAGAAGAGAAGCTATAAAAACAAATCCAAAACAATTAAGAAAATGGTCATAGGAACATACATAACGATAATTACCTTAAATGTGAATGGATTAAATTCTCCAACCAAAAGACACGGGCTTGCTAAATGGATACAAAAACAAGACCCATATATATGCTGTCTACAAGAGACCCACTTCAGAACTAGGGACACATACAGACTGAAAGTGAGGGGATGGAAAAAGATATTCCATGCAAATGGAAATCAAAAGAAAGCTGGAGTAGCAATACTCATATCAGATAAAATAGACTTTAAAATAAAGAACGTTACAAGAGACAAGGAAGGACACTACATAATGATCAAGGGATCAATCCAAGAAGAAGATATAACAATTATAAATATATATATGCACCCAACATAGGAGCACCTCAATACATAAGGCAACTGCTAACAGCTAAAAAAGAGGAAATCAACAGTAACACAGTAATAGTGTTACTTTAACACTATTTTACAGTAAAGGGGACTTTAACACCTCACTTACACCAATGCACAGATCATCCAAAATGAAAATAAATAAGGAAACAGAAGCTTTAAATGACACAATAGACCAGATAGATTTAATTGATATTTAAAGGACATTCCATCCAAAAACAGCAGATTACACTTTCTTCTCAAGTGCACACGGAACATTCACCAGGATAGATCACATCTTGGGTCACAAATCAAGCCTCAGTAAATTTAAGAAAATTGAAATCATATCAGGCATCTTTTCTGACCACAACGCTATGAGATTAGAAATGAATTACAGGGGAAAAAACGTAAAAAACACAAACACATGGAGGCTAAACAATACGTTACTAAATAACCGAGAGATCACTGAAGAAATCAGAGAGGAAATCAAAAAATACCTAGAGACAAATGACAAAGAAAACACGACAATCCAAAACCTATGGGATGCAGCAAAAGCAGTTCTAAGAGGAAAGTTTATAGGTATACAAGCCTACCTCAAGAAACAAGAAAAATCTCATATAAACAATCTAACCTTACACCTAAAGGAACTAGATAAAGAGGAACAAACAAAACCCAAGTTAGCAGAAGGAAAGAAATCATAAAGATCAGAGCAGAAATAAATGAAATAGAAAGAAAGAAAACAATAGCAAATATCAATAAAACTAAAAGCTGGTTCTTTGAGAAGATAAACAAAATTGATAAACCATTAGCCAGATTCACCAAGAAAAAGAGGGAGAGGACTCAAATCAATACAATTAGAAATGAAAAAGGAGAAGTTACAACAGACACCACAGAAATACAAAACATCCTAAGAGACTACTACAAGCAACTCTATGACAACAAAATGGACAACCTGGAAGAAATGGACAAATTCTTAGAAGAGTATAACATTCCAAGACTGAACCAGGAAGAAACAGAAAATATGAACAGACCAATCACAAGTAATGAAATTGAAACTGTGATTAAAAATCTTCCAACAAACAAAAGTCCAGGACCAGATGGCTTCACAGGTGAATTCTATCAAACATTTAGACAAGAGCTAACACCCTTCCTTCTCAAAATCTTCCAAAAAATTGCCGAGGAAGGAACACTCCCAAACTCATTCTATGAGGCCAACATCACCCTGATACCAAAACCAGACAAAGATACTACAAAAAAAGAAAATTACAAACCAATATCACTGATGAATATAGATGCAAAAATCCTCAACAAAACATTAAAAAACAGTATCCAACAACACATTAAAAGGATCATGGGCTTCCCTGGTGGTGCAGTGGTTGAGAATCTGCCTGCTAATGCAGGGGACACGGGTTCGAGCCCTGGTCTGGGAAGATCCCACATGCCGCGGAGCAACTAGGCCCGTGAGCCACAACTACTGAGCCTGCACGTCTGGAGCCTGTGCTCCGCAACAAGAGAGGCCGCGATAGTGAGAGGCCCGCGCACCGCGATGAAGAGGGGCCCCCGCTTGCCACAACTAGAGAAAGCCTTCGCACAGAAACGAAGACCCAACACAGCCAAAAATAAATTAATTAATTAATCAATTAAAAAGAAAAGCTGTCTCTCAAATTTAAAAAAAAAAAAAAAAAAAAAAAAAGGATCATACACCATGATCAAGTGGGATTTATCCCAGGGATGCAAGGATTCTTCAATATATGCAAATCAATCAGTGTGATACACCATATTAACAAATTGAAGTATAAAAACCATATGATCATCTCAATAGATGCAGAAAAAGCTTTTGACAAATTTCAACACCCATTTCTGATGAAAACTCTCCAGAAAGTGGGCATAGAGGGAACCTACCTCAGCATAATAAAGGCCATATATGACAAACCCACAGCAAACATCATTCTCAATGGTGAAAAACTGAAAGCATTTCCTCTAAGATCAGGAACAACACAAGGATATCCACTCTCACCATTATAATTCAACATAGTTTTGGAAGTCCTAGCCACGGCAATCAGAGAAGAAAAAGAAATAAAAGGAATACAAATTGGAAAAGAAGAAGTAAATCTGTCACTGTTTGCAGATGACATGATACTATACATAGAGAATCCTAAAAATGCCACCAGAAAACTACTAGAGCTAATCAATGAATTTGGTAAAGTTGCATGATACAAAATTAATGCACAGAAATCTCTTGCATTCCTATACACTAATGATGAAAAATCTGAAATGGAAATTAAGGAAACACTCCCATTTACCATTGCAACAAAAGAATAAAATACCTAGGAATAAACCTACCTAGGGAGGCAAAAGACCTGTAGGCAGAAAACTATAAGACACTGATGAAAGAAATTAAAGATGATACCAACAGATGGAGAGATATACCATGCTCTTGGATTGGAAGAATCAATATTGTGAAAATGACTATACTACCCAAAGCAATCTACAGATTCAATGCAATCCCTATCAAATTAACAATGGCATTTTTTACGGGACTAGAACAAAAAATCTTGAAATCTGTATGGAGACACAAAAGACCCCAAATAGCCAAAGCAGTCTTGAGGGAAAAAAACGGAGCTGGAGGAATCAGACTCCCTGACTTCAGACTGTACTACAAAGCTACAGTAATCAAGACAATATGGTACTGGCACAAAAACAGAAACATAAATCAATAGAACAAGATAGAAAGCCCAGAGATAAACCCAGGCACCTATGGTCAACTAATCTATGACAAAGGAGGCAAGGATATACAATGGTAAAAAGACAGTCTCTTCAGTAAGTGGTGCTGGGAAAACTAGGCAGCTACATGTAAAAGGATGAAATTAGAACACTCCCTAACACCATACACAAAAATAAACTCAAAATGGATTCGAGACCTAACTGTAATACCGGACACTATAAAACTATTAGAGGAAAACATAGGAAGAACACTCTTTGACATAAATCACACCAAGATCTTTTCTGATCCACCTCCTAGAGTAATGGAAATAAAAACAAAAATAAACAAATGGGACCTAATGAAACTTAAAAGTTTTTGCACAGCAGAGGAAACCATAAACAAGATGAAAAGACAACCCTCAGAATGGGAGAAATATTTGCAAACGAATCAATGGACAAAGGATTAATCTCCAATATATATGAACAACACATGGAGCTCAATATTAAAGAAACAAACAACCCAATCCAAAAATGGGCAGAAGACCTAAATAGACATGTCTCCAAAGAAGACATACAGATGGCCAAGAAGCAAGTGAAAAGCTGCTCAACATCACTAATTTTTAGAGAAATGCAAATCCAAACTACAATGAAGTATTACCTCACACCAGTTAGAATGGGCATCATCAGAAAATCTACAAACACCAAATGCTGGAGAGGAGGTGGAGGAAAGGGAACCCTCTTGCACTGTTGGTGGGAATGTAAATTGATACAGCCACTGTGGAGAACAGTATGGAACTTCCTTAAGAAACTAAAAATAGAATTAACCATGTGACCCAGCAATCCCACTACTAGGCATATACCCAGAGAAAACCATAATTCAAAAAGACATATGCACCCCAATGTTCATTGCAGCACTATTTACAATAGCTAGGTCATGGAAGCAACCTAAATGCCGATCGACAAATGGATAAAGAAGATGTGATACATATATACAATGGAATATTACTCAGCCATAAAAAGGAACGAAATTGAGTCATTTGTTGAGACGTGGATGGATCTAGAGACTGTCATACAGAGTGAAGTGAGTCAGAAAGAGAAAAATGAATATCGAATATTAACGCATGTATGTGGAACCTAGAAAAATGGTACAGATGAACTGGTTTGCAGGGCAGAAGTTGAGACACAGATGTAGAGAACAAATGTATGGACACCAAGGGGGGAAAGCCACGGGGGGGTGGGGATGGTGGTGTGATGAATTGGGCGATTGGGATTGACATGTATACACTGATGTGTATAAAATTGATGCCTAATAAGAACCTGCTGTATAAAAAAATAAAATAAAATTCAAAAGAAAAAATTCAGGAAGTAAATACAAATCAATAATAAACATTTTATAATAGCTATCCAAAAAAAAAAAAAAAGCAGGCCAACGTTAATACATCATAGTTGGGGGATGCAGAATTTCATCAGATATGGAGGGTAATCAGATATTGACGATGGGAGGATTCTCTGTAAACTGACTTAGCAAGATTCTTGCTAAAACTGTGCAATGCAGGCCCAGGAAGGACAGACACAGAAGCCCAAGGTCAAAACCTAATTGAGAAAAGGGTTCAAAGGAGCCTGACTAAAGTTTGGCCAAGGAGCCTGCCTCTGTCAATAGATGGGTGAATAGACAGATGATAGATTAGATAGATAGATGATAGATAGATAGATAGATAGATAGATAGATAGATAGATAGAGACATAGATAGAGACATAGAGACATAGGTAGGTAGATGGATGGATAGATAAATAGATACGAAGATAGATGGATAGATAGAGACATATATAGGTATGTAGGTAGGTGGATGGATGGATGGTTGGATAGATAGGAAGATAGATGATAGATAGATCGGTAGGTAAATAGATAGATAGATAGATAGATAGATGATAGATAGATAGATAGATAGAGACATAGAGACATAGAGACATAGAGACATAGATAGAGACATAGATAGAGACATAGGTAGGTAGATGGATGGATAGATAAATAGATACGAAGATAGATGGATAGATAGAGACATATATAGGTATGTAGGTAGGTGGATGGATGGATGGATAGATAGGAAAATAGATGATAGATAGATCGGTAGGTAAATAGATAGATAGATAGATAGATAGATAGATAGATGATAGATAGATAGATGATAGATAGATGATAGATAGATAGATAGATAGATAGATAGATAGATAGACAGATGATAGATAGATGATAGATAGATAGATAGATAGATAGATAGATAGATAGATAGATAGACAGGGAAATAGATAGATAGACAGGGAAATAGATAGACAGATAGATGTAGATGTGCTTGTAAATGTTCTTTGGGAAGGGTGGGGATCCCCGATCTGTAGCATGTGTTGGTTTGCTTAGTGTAAATACTCTCACTGTAGCTGGTTTCAGGCTACCAACATGGGGTCACGGACGCAGTGCTGGGAAGAAATGCCCCCAGTTGACCGCAGTGGACGGTAGGCGCAAGCTGCAGCCCACCCCTGCATAATTCTTCGTGCTACTTGTGCAAATCTTCTGGAAGTCTAAAATCATTTCAAAATAAAAAGTTAAAATTTTTCACATAAATTACCTATAAAATAAATGGATTATACAAATTTTCCCTAGGGATTGGGTAAAGCAATCTTTTGAACCTCAGTTGTTTGTTGTTTTTTTTTTAAGTAACAGTAGCCTACAGAATAACCACAACATCTAAGTTAAAGAGTAATTTTTTTAGACTAATAGACAAAAACCAAACAACAAAATGTGAAGGTCTATCACAGAGAAATACCGGTAGAATACATGCTATTGATCATTCAATTCATCAAGTGATATTGCTGAGAAAGCTTCGGTCATGGATTCAACCCACCCTGGGGCTTTCCTGATGCACAGAAAGAACACGCTGGACCCGGCTCCCACTTCCCCATCACCATCTGGATCTCAGCCCGCCCAGGCATCACATTTGTATATCAAAGAGCCGAGGCAGGAGGGAGGGAATGATTCAGCACAATTTGCTACAATAACTCTCTAAAGCTACACCTAACAGTGTGGTCAGCTATGTCCTCTTCAGATACTCCAAGGACAATATGCTTTTCTGGCCATAAAAAGATGTGAAAAGCTACCAGACATCATGTCGTTGTTGGAACTCAAGTTTTTATTCCCAAAATTCTGCTCCTTGTGATTAAGTCTGTTTTCCCCAGGTGCTGACAGAGACTTAAAAGCCCATTAAGCTTCAGTTGTGTCACAGTGACACCTAAAGAGAAAAATAACAAAATGTTGAAGGCAGAATTTTGTGAACCTGGTATCACAAACCAGACTTTGAATATCAGGCCACCCACTCAAACATAGCATTCTTAAGCACACTAAACATGACAAACTTCCAGCATCATTCTGAGCTATGCCTTTGGTGAGCTTAAAGGTTAACTCCAAGTGCTTGGCAAATTCTTTGGTGCTTTATAGAAAACAAGAAAATAAAGTTTAAAGTCCAAGATCTCATTTATTAGCAACGCATCCAGGCATATAAGCCCTATGACAGTGATTGCTGAATTATAATATCTAAAACCAGAATGGACTGAACATTTTAGATGAACACGGATTTAACAATTCTTTGGTGTAAATGAATGAACTCCACAAAGATCACACGGCTGTTTTGCACTTGGTCCAGTCTGCGTGTTGTAACTCATTCAGAACATTTCTGATATTCTCAACACAAACTTCTCCCCGGTGATGTTTTTCTGATGCAAGATTCCATACATTTTCAAATTCATCCTCCGAAAGCTTGACACCAATGTTACATAATATCTCTGCAATCTAGGGGAAAAAAAAAAAAACTTTGAAAGTCAGGTTAATATTTATGTGTTTTTCAGTTTGTATTTTCAAAAATATCTTTATAATATCTAAGACTATGGACATTTATCCCCAAAAAAGATGTGTGCATGTGTGTGTGTGGTGGGGGAGGAGGGCTTATTACGTATAATAAGCCAATATTAAAATTCCAGTACCTTCAGCTCAGGAATCGTTTTGCTAATATGAATGAATATGAGCATGTTCAACTCTACTAGCCAGTATACAAAATTACTTTCAACTCTAAGTGTTTCTGTTTATTTTAAAGGGAGGTGGCCAAATTCAAGCAGAAAGGGTAAAAGAGTTAAAGCTAGAAGACTTGCTGGATTTGATTTCCATCCCAGTCACCTCTTATGTACGTTATCTAAACCCCTTGCATATTAGTTTCTCTTCTTTAAAATAAGAATATTTATGGGACTTCCCTGGCGGTCCAGTGTGCTTCCACTGCAGGGGACACACGTTCGATCCCTGGTCGGGGAACTAAGATCCCACGAGCCACGTGGCCAAAAGATAAAGAACATTTATGGAATGTCTCTAACTGGCCTGTTGTAAACTTTAATTATAGCTGGGGGTGTGCAAATGTCGGAGAGATAGTGCATGCGCGAGCAAGTGAGCAGACTAAAATCTGAGCGTATTGAAAACCAGCAAACTTTGGTTATTAATCATCTCTCTTCAGTGATAATTAGTAAAAGAGATAAAGGGAGGGGGGAAACATGCTTTATATGTCCCAGGGAAAATATAAGAAAGGAAAGATAAGAACCGGTAGTGGGAAGAAATATTAGAATGAGTAGAGGGAAGAAAAGATTTGAAAAAAAAAAAAAAATGAAACTAAATTTAAAAGAGGAAAGACATTTACTATGAAGCATACAGGAGGGAAGCAAAGAGGGAAATGGAATGAAAGGTTAGACAGTGAATAGGAAAGCCAAAGAAATAGAAGAGCTGCAGAATACCTCTATTAAACTAAATCTTAACAATTAAAAGGTCCCCTAGATATGATGTGCCTTGTGGGAAATTAACAATATAATCAAATACACTTGAAATTCAGGAGATCCGTGCTGTCGAGGGCAGCAGCTACACAGCAGAAGCGCCTCAAGGCACCCGTGTATAGTTGCTATTTTCCTCCACCCAGTGACAGGTAAAGAAAATCCCTGCAGGGACTTTCCTGGCGGTCCAGTGGTTAAGACTCCACGCTTCCACTGTAGGGGTCTCGGGTTCGATCCCTGGTCAGGGAACTAAGATCCCGCATGCCATGTGGTGCAGCCAAAACAAAACAAAAAAATGTCCCTGCAGAGCGAAGCCCTGAGGTGCGTTCTTGGGCAGCCCAGCCCTTCTCCCCTGCTTCCTTCCCAACTCTTTGGGAGGCATTCCTACCCTCATTCAGCTTTCCATCCTCCTGTACTGATTAGCTAACACTTTTACAGAAACCCATCTACTCTCAAGGTGACGTTATTACTCCAACCAGGTCTCTGGGTTCTTTTTTTTTTTATTATTTTCTTAGTAGACTTTATTTTTTAGAGCAGTTTTAGGTTTCTAGAAAAATAGAGCAGAAATTATAGAGAGTTCCTGTATGCTCTATCACTTGACCCCTCTTTTCCCCTGTTAGTAACATCTTGCATTAGTGCGGTATATTTGTTACAGTTGATGAGCCAATATTGATACATTATTATTAACCAAAGTCCATAGTTCACGTGAGGGTTCACTCTCTGTGTTGCATAATCTATGGGTTTTGACAAATGTATAATAACACGTATCCACCATTATGGTATCATACAAAATAGTTTCACTGCCCTAAAGATCCTCTGTGCTGCACCTATTCATCCTTCCCTTTTTCTCTCCAACTCTCTGGCAACCAACGGTCTTTCTACTTTCTCCATTGTTTTGCCTTTTCTAGAATGTCATTTAGTTGGAATACTATATGTGCAGGCCTCTGGGTTCTTACTTCCTACCTAGAATTGTGAGATAAAGGATGACTTCCTAGTTAAAAGAATTTTAGGCATCAGGAAACAAGCAGGAGATTTTTGTTTCTTTTGGTGGCCCTGAAGCCCTATTTCATAGGCCCTTTAGAGTGACTGAGGGAAGAGAAAATACAGTCTGCAAATGTCTCTTCTCTGACCCTCTGTGGTGGATCCTGGGTTCCTTCTTTGGGACCAGCCAGCAGGCATCTTCCTCTGAGTTTCTCCCCTCCTCTCCCCCACCTCAGTGGAAATGAATCATTGGAATGAATCTGTTACTAAGTTTGCAAGTTTGCAAGCCATCAACCCTGCATGTGAAGTCCCAGAAAGCATCACACATCTGTTCACATCATTTCTAGCTCTGGATTTGAAAGTTCGAAGAAGCAATTGCTCCCTTGATCACAGCCTGCTTTCCACAATGGCAGATCTAGACAGGCTGCTCTGACCAAGACCTGCCATTACTCCTCGGCCCTCAGAACCCCAATGGCTATTCTGGCCTAGCCGGTTGCACCTGCTTTATAACCAACCTAGGAAGAAAATCACCTGGGGCATGAAGACCATGTTTACTGAGTGAAAAGACAAGATACATGGGCTGACACGTGGCAACAAGACAGAACATTTTAAATCAGTGCTTGTTGCAGATAATCTGAGATAGTAGCTCATAAGGATGCAGAGTGGCCCTCCTCACTCTTACTCTTTGGTTTTGGAGACCCACGACCACAAGGGTACTTACACAAGGAAGGGACTGAGCCTCTTTGCTTTTACTCAATGAAGAATAGTGTTGAATATCTTAGGAAAACATTTTTCTTTTTATACATAGGTCATAGTGAATATATGATGTGAGTGTAATGCTTCTTATTAGAGTAAATTCTACTTCAAGAATTGTACCAAATATCACAACCAAATTGAACATTATCCTCAAGAATCCTAATTCGGGGAGGGGGGCGGGGTGCTCCTGATGACTTTTGTAATATAAACGCTCAAGCAAATAAACATTTCCACCTTTGTGTGTAGTTGGCCTTTCAACCCTTTTGAAATCACATGTTGTACCTCTTTTTTGGATCTGGTCTTGAAGAAGTCTCTTTCAAACAATCCTTTCTGGCCAAAGATGGTAGGATGCAGCAATGAATAGGCATTTCCCTCTTCACCATAATTGGTTCTGTCACTGATGCGGCGAATCTGGGGGGCGGGAATATCGGACCGAATGGTTGGAACACCGTAGATGGGATAACCTAGGACATGGATGGGGGAGGAAAACAGACATTCTAAATACAGCCGCCACCAACCATGTGGCTACTGAGCACTGGAAATGTGGCTAGTCCAAACTGAGCTCTGCTCTGAGTGTAAAATACACAATTCCAAAGATGTAGTACCCAAAAAAAGAATGTGAGACATTTAATTAATCATTTTATATTGATTCCTTGTTGAGATGATAGTACTTTGGAGATACATATTGTACATAAAATATATATATATACTATTTAAAAAATGTTTTTTTCTTTTGGCCATGCCACGCAGCATTCAGGAACTTAGTTCCCTGACCAGGGATTGAACCTGGGCCTCGGCAGTGAAAACACCAAGCCCTAACCACTGGACTGCCAGGGAATTCCCAATATACTATTAAAGTTAATATCACCTGTTTCCTTCTTCTTAATGTGGCTACTAAAATTTTTTAAATACATATGACACCAGGACTTCTCTGGTGGCACAGTGGTTAAGAATCCACTTGCCAATACAGGAGACACAGGTTCGAGCCCTGGTCCAGGAAGATCCCACATGCCGCGGAGCAGCTAAGCCCGTGGGCCACAACGACTGAGCCTGAGCTCCAGAGCCTGCGAGGCACAACTACTGAAGCCCGCGCGCCTAGAGCCCACGCTCTGCAACAAGAGAAGCCACCTCAATGAGAAGCCCACGCACCACAATGAAGAGTAGCCCCTGCTCGCCACAACTAGAGAAGGCCTGCACGCAGCAAGGAAGCCCCAACGCAGCCAAAAATAAATAATAAATTTAAAAAAAAAAACATACAACACCAGTTGTATTTCTATTGGGCAACACTATTCCAAAGCAAGTAGCAAGCTCTCATCACAACAGAATGTAAAGCATGTCTATGAAATCCAAGAAAAATATGTAAGAAAAATATGTTAAGAAAAATATGTAAATCCTTAATCATGGCCTTAGTCCAAAAAAGGGATCTTGACCAATGTAAAAGAGTCTTTCTAAATTCATCATGCTTGATATTGAGATCTGGGCAGTTGTGGGTTGAACTGTATCCTCCACAGACTTTTATGTTAAAGTCCTAACCCTTAGTACCTCAGGAGGTGACCTTATTTGGAAAGAGGGTCATTGCAGGAATAATTAATTAAGATGAGGTTATACGGGAGAAGGGTGGACCCTTAGTCCAATATGACTGGAGTCCTTATAAAAAGGGGACATTGGGACACAGCTGCTCACACAGGAGAACATCAGATGAAGATGAAGGCAGAGATCAAGCTGGTGCAGCAGAAGCTGTGTAGCACCAAAGACTGCCGGCAAACCCCCAGAATCCAGGATAGGGCCTGGAGCAGATTTTCCCTCACAGCGCTCAGAAGGAAGCCATCCTGCCAACACCTTGATCTCGGACTTCCAGCCATCATGAGATGATCAATTTCTGCTGTTTAGCCATTCAGTTTGTGGTATTTGTTATGATAGCCCTAGCAGACTAACAGACGGGGAATAAAGATGTAAGGAACCGTTCTGTAAGAACTCTTCAAATATTTGAAGGCAAATCTGTTTGTAGCTAAGAATCACGTGGTTCCAAAGTCTCCTAGCACTTGGTGAAGTCTGAATTCCAACGAGGTCTAACATTCTGGGTTCTGAGCTATGATGGTTTCAGTTTCATTAATACAGAGAGAATCATTTTACTTGGGTCACCATGAACACTAGTTCAATTCAGCCTACATTTGTTGAGCCCTCCTGGGTGCTTAGAATACAGAACTGAATGAAAGGTCCTGGACTTTGAGAAAGTTAGAGTCTAATAGAGGCTGGGGGACAATGCAAGGACAGACAAAGGACACTCCCCTTCTGTGTTTGTTGATCCTTTTAACACTCAGCAAATAATGTGACATACTCACAAGTAGAAGGAACAGCGCCTACAACTGCACTGATCTCCGAAGAAGTTGTCTTGTAGTGATTAGAAACTTTATCGCTTGGCCTCAGAAGTGTCCGCAGAGTCTTTTCTGAGCTCCCTGGCTCTTTCAAGACAATATCTTCTGGCTTTATCAGGAGAGCTGGTTCAGATTCTTCTACATTAGCCTCAGCAGGGTTTGCACAATCTGGTTTTCCACCTTCAAGCAAAGACGGAAAGGGGAAAAAAAGGTACAGGACAAAGTTACTACCTGGTGCTCACCCTGTAACAAGATGAGTTTTCCCATTTAGTCTCTTCTTGCTGGTGGAAACGGAGGCTGAGCTGGTGTAGACCCTCCGCTGACACCAGTAGCCACTGTGGAACTACAAGTTCAGGCCAAGGTCATACACCAGGAAATCTGAACAAGGTCTAATATTTTTGCTCACCACTTCGCTCGTTTTATGCTAGAATGAAGCTTTTAAATCTGAAACACCAAATGAAAACGGAGAACTTTTTTTTTTTCTTTCCTCTTTTTTAAAATTAGAGCCTATTTTCATATTTGATTTGAACTACAGGATTACCAGAGTTGTTCCTAAGACTGTACCCTGGGGAGGGACAGGAGAAGAAATATTTGGAGCTGTAAATTCCGCACATACCTGATCGCGGTAGGGAGGGAGCCCCCATGCACTGTGACATTTGGAGAGGCGATGAGAGCTCGCTGTGAGCGCAGGAACCGATTCTATAAATAACTCCCTTCCAATCAGTGTATAAGAGAAAACCCTGAGGTACAACTGCGATTGTAAGATTCTGTTCTCTTTTGCAGATTTGCTTTGCTGAGTCAGTTCTGAAGTTGAGGAGGAAATTCCTGACACAGCTTTTTCACGGAGCCGCTAAGTACACAGCCAGCACTAGGCGGCGCTGTGGTCTCTCGAGCGCTGGAGGAACTCAAGGTGCTGGGCAAAGCCCAGCCCCGGTGACACAGGCGAAGGGTGCCCCAGTGCCAGATCGGGGTGGCAAACCAGAAAAGACAGGCCCATCTAAAGTCTGCACCCCCCGACTCAGCCCCTGCCAATCGCTTCCGTGAAAGCGTCGGGCCCAGTGTTCCAGACCCTCTGGACCCACTCCCTGCACCCACTCCCCACAAAAGGCAGAAATCTGGACCAAGTATGAAAAATAGTTTCTCAGAAAACTGCTCGAAAGCCCCTGCCTGAAAGGACGCGCCCCTTTTTCTCCAGCCGTCAACAGTAAGATGGAACTTGATATAAGAAAATTCCTGGCAATGCATTCCTGAGTCCCTTCTGACTGACCCACCAGCCACTGTCTTAGAAGAAGAGGAAAACCTCAAGAACTCCATTGAAAATGGCTGCTCAAGTCAGGACACCCCCAACCAGGAACAATTAGAAGAACCACGTGGTTTGAAAGCAGGCTTTTGTTTCCCCCACTGCTTCATGAGTTGTACCAAGAAGGAAAGTACTCTGTCACCCTCTATTTATTGCTGAGAGAACTAGGGTAGACTTGTTTTCTATAAAAAGCTTCATTAGGTAGAGACGATCCTCCTGTTCTCCTAGCGGACAGCAGAGAAAAGCCATCCCAGAAACCGGTAAGGGCTCCCGTGATCAGTAAAGCCCCAAGTGTGGTACTGGCTTTGCAGGAATAAAAGTGAAAACAGGAGTATCTTCACGTTTTAGAGGAGAGATATTCCAAGAGGAGATAAAAATGTAGACAATCTTTCAAATGTTAATCGTCTGTAAGAATCAAGACTTGAAAATTAAAGCAAACGAGGTATCATTATATAACAACTAAATCACAAGAATGTTTGAAATAACACTCAATGGTAGCAAGATTGGAGTAAAACCTTCTCACCACCGTGATTGATAAAATTGCAAATTGGTACAATCATTTAAAAAAGCATAATGAAAGAGGGAGTTACTTCTGGGACAAAAATGACATTCATAAGAAATGAGATATAATTAGAAACAGAAAGCTTTCTGAGAGATGATAATCATTATAGCGTCACCCATATTACTTTTAAAATATCTGGAAATAACCTAAGTTTTAAAAAGTGAGGAAATGGTTTAGTAATTCATAATACCTCAGCTTAAGGGAACTGAGAATGAAGTTTACAAAAACCATAAAAGTATCTCTTCATTCCATAGAAATTTGAGAACTAAGTTTTTTTTTTAGCCAAATAAAAATGGTACAGTCACCGTGATTTTAGTTATTTAAAAATATTTCCATACACAGACTTCCCTTGTGGCACAGTGGTTAAGAATCCGCCTGCCAATTCAGGGGACACAGTTTCGAGCCCTGGTCTGGGAAGATCCCACATGCCACGAAGCAACTAAGTCCGGGCATCACAACTACTGAGCCTGTGCTCTAGAGCCCACAAGCCACAACTACTGAGCCCGCGTGACACAACTACTGAAGCCTGTGCGCCTAGAGTCCGTGCTCCACAACAAGAGAAGCCACCGCAATAAGAAGCCTGTGTACCGCTACGAAGAATAGTCCTTGCTCACCGCAAGTAGAGAAAGCCCGCATGCAGCAACAAAGACCCAACACAGCCAAAAATAAAATTAATTAATTAATTAATTTTAAAAACAAAGAACAAGCTTATAAAAAAAAACTTCCATACGCACACACACATATGTATATATGTATATCTATATATGGTTAGTGATGCAGGAAGATAATGTGTAAACATGAAGATATTTGAATAAAAGTAAAGATTATGTTTTTCCTTTTCTTAAAAAATTTAACAGATCAAATTCTATTTTACAGTTGACTTTTCCTGAGGGAAGGGAGCTAATTTCTCTAAGAAAATGGTTCTCAAACAGCTTTCTGAGGAACTCTCTTTCATATTTTGGGCTTCTGTGTAAATTGTTTTGCTTGTAATTGTTTTCTTTTGAATGAGTAATACACGGTTCCAAACTTAAAAGATACAAAAACATAGATTGAAAAGTGAGTCTCGCTGCCACTTTGACCCTCAGCAACCAGTGTCCCCTCCCCAGAAATAATAAATGTTATCAAATTCTTTCCTAACCTTCCACAGATATTCTATGCATAAAAACGAAAACAAATATATGTATATGTGCATATCTTTAAATATATAATATTAAAGTTGACAAGAGTCAAACTCCTAAGAAAAAGAACATACTAAAGTCCATTTAAGAATTTAGCAAGCCTTCAGAAATTAAATACCTTTAATAATGACCCTCTCTTCATACTCTTTAAAGGGGGTTTTATCTTTCCAGTTAAGAAAATTTGCAAATTCAAGGTAGTTAATCAGCCCGTCGTTATCCACATCACAGTATTCAAATAGCTGGTCCAGGAGCTTCTCATCTATGTGCACACTGGCCTGGTCACACGCTTCCTGAAGCTCAGCTTTATCTATGGCCCCATCTCCCTTCTGTTAGACACGAAGCAAAAAAAGATGACGTGAGCATTGTCTTCACGAGCAGAGTGGGCAACATCTGTTATTTCCTTTAAGAAAAAAAGAAAGAGCTCTATCACATAAATTCAAAGAATCGGTCCTATTTTTCACATAAGGAGAGTCAGATATTAAGCGAGATTTGTCCCCATCGTGTCCATCTGATGTGTGCGCGGTAATTTCAACCCTGGTTGGAGTGGAGTGTGGCTCACAGCCTTTGTTCATTTTAATATCTTTCTCATTAAATCATGTTGTTTACACTCAGGTTGAGCAGGCCTAAGCATGATTCGTGCTTGACATTTCATTTGACCAATGTTGTGTACTTTTGACATCTTTCTGCAATTTTCAATGCTTTCAAAGTTGGTGTTCCAATTGGGCAGTCAGGGACTTCCCTGGTGGTCCAGTGGTTAGGACTCCACACTTTCACTCACGAGGGCCTGGGTTCAATCCCTGGTCAGGGAACTAAGATCCCACATGCCGCGCGGTATGGGAAAAAATTAAAAAGTCAACTGGGCAGTGATTGTCCTACACTCCATTGGCTGGTATAAAGAAGAAATTAGGGAAGTGGCTGCAGACCAAGCACAGAGAGTGGATTCAAAGGCAGCTGCCCCTGGATATTAATGCTCCCGTCAACAAGAGGATTCACTCAGATTCATCCTGGAAGCGGGAGGAGGGGAAGTTTCCACCGCTTTCAGACAACAGTTAGAGACAGAAGCACCTACGCTGAGCATGAAAGGAGGGAAATTTAGAAAGGCTCTGGGCAGAACCTGACTGATTCTCTTGTGGGGTGAGGGGCCGGAGCACATAATGCTTGTTAAGGAAGAATGGTCAGAGCTGGGCGTCTTACCACTCAGCCCTACTGCAGCCCGTCAAGCCAAACTTAGATCCGTCCGAGATGACAGGGGAAGGTCCCAGTGTTTTCAAAGTGGGTGCCAGCTGCTATAAGGGAGCTTTGGCCTTCTCAGAGAGAGTTCCCCGATATAGTTAAACTTCCAAGGGAAAACATAAATGACTCACTAACAATCAGCTCCTAGGCCCAGGGATGGATTCACAATGCTGGTGAAGGCAATCCCCTTGAGAACAAGAAACTGACCCAGTGATTTTTAGATCAATTCCTGCAGCCAGACCCATAGGCCTGGAGAATGTTCCTAACCCCCATGTTGAAACAGAATGAGACTTTAAAATATATTATATGGGCAGGGAGCTGCAATGCCCTGGATTAAAGTAGACTGCTTTATGAAAGTCTCTGCTGCCAGCCCAAGTCAACCAAAACTACGAACCCCACAGCCCTAACTGAAAAGCAAGGGGGAGGTGGTGGGCTGTTGAATCGAGGGTCCCCAAACCTGAAAAAGATGGTGGCGATAATGAAAGAAAATGCTTCTTATTCACTGGGTACAGAGCCACTCCTGCCTCTGCAGCCCTGACGTTTCCCTCCCCCCATACCCCAACCTCAGCTGTTCTAAGGAGAACTAAGTATGGGACAAGATCTCCTTGTCCCCAAGGGGGATCACAGGCCACAAGTATCTGTCCCAGTATGTTGTGGAACTTCAGGGGGGTGGAGACTGAAACTACTACGGCTTCATTGGCTATGGGTGCCAAAGTCGTCACCCTACTGAGTGTGCAGCAAGAAGAGATGTCAGGAATCAGCTGGTGGGGTTTGGGCAGGGTTTGTTCAAAGTGGAGAAGGAAAGTTAACAATATATTATTTCTGTGGCTTCCACTGCTGGATGTGTCAATTGGTATTGATGCTTTCCATACCTGTCTTATGAATGTTCAGGCACTTATGATCAAGAGAAGCCACATGGAGAGAATGCTAGTACCTTTGGGGCCCCTCAACCCTCATGACCCCTTTGAGCTGCAAGTCTCTATGAATAATTATTTCACCACGTAGAGCCGCTGGGCCTGGTTCACTAACCTGAAACCCAATGGTCTTCACTGGTCTGCTGTGGCTTTCAACCTCAGTGAGAGCTAAGGACCAAAAAAGGGCATAGTCACTCTACTCAGTGGGCAGAACTCAAGGTTATTATCACAGCTCTGGCCAATACTGCCATTGATGAATCTGTTATATTTTTACTGACTCTTGGACTGTTGCCAATGGCCTGCCTGCTTGGTTGCCACTTAGAAAACTACAGACTGGGGACTTCCCTGGCAGTCCAGTGGTTAGGACTCCATGCTTCCAATGCAGGGGGCATGGGTTCGATCCCTGGTCAGGGAACTAAGACCCTACATGCCGCCCAGCATGGCCAAAAGTATAGAAAATTAAAAAATTTTAAATTTAAAAAATTTAAAAAAAGAACACTACAGATTGGAAGATTAAAGACACCTCTTTTTGAGACAGAAAACTATGGATCAACAGAGGAATGGATAAAGAAGATGTGGTACATATATACAATGGAATAAAAATGAACAAAATAATGCCATTTGCAGCAACATGGATGGACCTAGAGATTGTCATACTGAGTGACATAAATCAGACACAGAAAGACAAATATCATATGATATCACTTATATGTGGATCTAAAAAAGAAGGGGGTACAAATGAACTTATTTGCAAAACAGAAATAGCATCACGAATGTAGAAAACAAACTTATGGTTACCAGGGAATGGGGGGAAAGGATAAATTGGGAGATTGGGATTGACATATACACACTACTATATATAAAATAGATAACTAATAAGAACCTGCTGTATAGCACAGGGAACTCTACTCAATACTCTGTAATGACCTACATGGGGAAAGAATCTAAAACAAAAAGTGTGGATATATGTATATGTATAACTGACTCACTTTGCTGTACACCTGAAACTAACATATTATAAATCAACTGTACTCCAATAAAAAAAAGAAAAAAGAAAAAAGAAAACTATGGAAACAAATCACAGCTGCTGAGTGAACCATCCAGGTAATTCATATAGATGCCCAGGATAAGGGTCCATCCTCCGATGTGGATGACAGGAATCAAGCTTTGGATTGAGCCTGCACCACCCAGGTTGCACCATCGCTGCCTGGATCCATCCTTGTAGCAGACATGACAATAAATGCACCATTAGACCAGGTGCCAAAAAAGCAGTCGACGTTTCTGAGGCAGAGGCTACCACCACATGCCTAACTTGTGACTCCTGCAACAAGCTGACCCATTTGTCTCATGGTGAGGGAGGACACATCACACACAAGGCATTGCCCCATGCTCCTGGCATACTGACTACATGAACCTTAGTCCCCACTCAGAGCTATTGATGGTGCATCTCTCTGTTGACACATTTTCAAGTTATAGAATTGCTATTTCAATCCGATGAGCCAGCTCCAGCCACAAAAGTATGGCCCATGCAATTCATCTGAGTCACGTGCTTTGTTTTCTGGACCACTTTCAGTCTGACAGTGGCGTGACTTATAGCACAAAGGCTACTCAACAATGAGCTGTTAGTCAAGGTATTCAATGAACCTTTTCTGCTCCCAACCATCCACAGCAATCTGGTATTACTGAGCTTTGGAACAGCCTTCTCAAAAACCACCTCCCTTCCTCACCAGCTCTCAGCTCACACGTCTTAGTAAACCAGTTTTGTCAATGAATTCAACTGTCCCCCAGAAGGAATCATCCCATCTCAGCTACTTCCTGGATAATAAGCAGAATAAAAGGAGTTGGAATTATAGATACCTATTTTGAAAATCTGAGACTCTGCTGTGACCATTATTGGACATGATGAGTCTTTATTTTTTCCCCCCGCTTTAGATTTTAAGTTCCCTGAGTTAAAAGCCTGCACATGATCTGGGATAATGTTTGATGTGCTGGGAGTGTTCAACAAATAACAGAATTAATCCTCTAAGCCAAGAAGAGTCATTTAGGAAATCACAGTTTATTTGTTCTGTTTTGTCTTGCTTTTCAATTAAATTAAATCTGGGCATTCAATAGTATAAGATTCAAATCATCAAAAACAATCCTACAGCTGTACTAGGAAGACCCACGTCTTATTACCCACTCAGGAAAAAAAAAAGCTCCTCAAGGACACTGAACACTACATTGTACATATTAAAAGTTAACTATTTAAAAGGTATATCAGCATTAACTAATTCTCAGTAATTTCCTCCTGCTTAATTTAATTTTATCATAAGGAACGTGCCTGGTGGTTCACTGAGATCATCGACAGCTATTAAGATGATCGTCTTGACTATGATTACATTTAACATGAGGAATTTTAGAAAGAGGAGCACTACACATCCCGCTCGTTTTCCTTATTCACTTTACTACCATGTAAATTTCCCCAATATCATCTTCGTAGACACTTGGAGTTGAGTAAAGTTTAAAATATACTTGTTTTTGCTTACGTAATTTAATTCTGCAGAATAATTTTTAAATTACCTGTAAATAGCCATCGGTCTCTACTAAAAAACCAGAGAAACAGTTGAATACTTACATTTTCTTTAAACACAACTTTGTGAGAAATGTCGTTGGTGACTGATTGGTGTTTGTCCCGACATAATTAGTACAAACTTAACTGAGATATTTAACCCACTTTTTATTCACCAGTACATCACAGGCACACAGGCCCCTAATCTAAAATCAAATAAAACGAATGGGCTTAAAATGAATTAGCCAATGAGTGATCAAGATTTTTTTATAAGATAAAAATTGTGAGGTGTCACTTTTCTAAAACCGTACTCAGCGTTGGAATGGAGATAAGAATATTATCTTTTCCTTTCGAGATAAACTAAAATTATTCTGCTCTTTCTTTTCTTCTCCTATCAAGATTATGATGCACTACATCATCCTGGGTTTATTTATGAGCTTTTATTTGTTTATGTTAGACTCATTCTAAAACGGTTTGAGGCTGCCTAGAAAAAGAAGTACAATGAGAGCCAAAAAAAGTGAGGAAATCAGGGCAAAGAGAAAATAAAGTTGGACTAAAATAAGATGAAACCTGAAATAAAAAGAGTGCACAGAATTTGTGCTATAAGATCACGTTCACAAACTAGATGTGTTTCTCTGCGTTGGCTCTAAGCTTCCTGGCAGCCAAGTCAAAAAGGTATGCACGATTGGTCCAAAGTCATGCTGTACATGAAGTAAAAACAAACCAGATACTTAGACAAAGCACAGTTATGTGCTTTAGAAAGACTGGGTTTCCTTATAAAGAGGATGCATGTGACAAAAATAAATAACAGCCGCATGGACGTACTAATAAAAAATGTGCCACGTTTCACAAATTGTTTGTGCAGTAGCGCTCCTTAGTGCAAGCCTAAGGCACTGTGCAGCTTGGTAAATCCTGTGATGGCCTAAAATGATGTCAGGTAATTATGCAGCCCCGGGTTGATCTGACTTGATCAAAGAATAAAATTTAGAGTAGCTTGAAAATTGAGTGATCTTGCTCTCAAAACTGAAACCACACCTGGTCCCCAGGGGAGAGCATTCTAAGCTTGACTTGGACCAGACTGACAATACCATGTGTACACATTGAGAGTGAGACAGAGACTGTCCATCCCCCAGGCTCCCAGCACACTCCAGTTTAATGATCTGCAACAGTGGTTCTCAAACCTGAACCTGCATCAGAATCACTGAAAAGCTTGTTAAAACACAATTGCTAGACCCCAACCTCAAATTCCTAATTCAGTAGGTCTGGGGTGGGCCTTAGGATGGCATCTCTAACATGTTCCCAGGTGATACTGATGATGGTGAAAGAACCACATTTTGACAATGCAGATCTACTCCAGCAAACTTTTTCTGTCAAGGGCCAAAAAGTAGATATCATAGGTTTTGCAAGCCATTCAGTCTCTGATGCACTACTCTACACGTGTAGTTGCAAAAGCAGCCGTGGACAATACTTAAAACAAATGGGCATGCATATGATCCAGCAATCTCACTCCTGAGCATATATCCAAAGAAAACTCTAATTCAAAGAGATACATGCACCCCAATTTTTCAAAATATAGGCATGTAAAACTATTTACAAAAACAGGTGGTGGACTGGACTTGATCCTGATCTACACCATCCTGCTGGGACCTGTAAGCCCATGCGTAGACCAAAAAAGCTTCACTTTACTACTGGCCTTGTCATAGTGTCTGAAGGCTGCCAGCAAAGTGTCAAAGTTTTGGTAGTTAACTTTCTTTAAGTGATGTCGCACTGCTGCAACCAGGGCTCTCTGTCTGTCCTTGCCTCGGAGATATTCTCCCGGAAGTCTTCTGTGGATGAGATCACCAGCTCCTATTGAAGACAGGGGGAAAAGAAAGTCTTTTATCTGACTTTAAAGTCTGTCACAATTATTCCCATACTAAAAAAGAGAGAGATCTAGCAACTTCTGTGAATGAAAAAGCCTAACTCCAATACTATTACGCAGCATGACAGAAAATCCTTTTGTATAAAAAAAAAAGTACAAAGTAATTGATAAAAATGAATACTTCTGCTTTATGCGACTTCTTTGCTCAATGAAAAAAATCTGAAAAAATGAATTTTATGGGGGAATCATGAGCCCACTCAGCTGTCAAATCCTTTCCTAAGACAGCAAAGTCCTTGACTGACACCCTCTTAGCAGATATTTGTCTACAAGGCTGAGGATCTGAAAGCTGGGGCTGATTCCACGTGGGAGTCACTCTGTGTGCCTCGGGGTTGACTAAATGTCTGCGAAACCTTGTAAAAACTGGACACAGGTTCCATACTCCTTCCTAATGTGAGTTTCCAGTCTGCCTTCAGTCCGCATACCAAGTCCCCATTTCTGTCCTGCTTCCCCTACACTATTACCAGCACAGAGACCTCCATCCACAGTCCATTAAGTGCGTCCTGACCCACAACCCCGAGCAATAACCCCTCCAATCCACCTGCTACCACCGCCAGACCCGGCCCTTGCTTCCACTTTTCTTTCATGACTTAAAGGAACTTTCCTGAATTATGACACAAAGAAAGTACAAATGCACTACCTCTAAACCTCATTCCTTGGATGTTAATGGTGACACAGATCAGACCAGAGTTGACCATGTTGCTTCAGATGTGACGGCTTGGTGGATGTCACCAGAAGAAACCTTCTGCCTCTGTTCTTTTTCCCCTGGCCTATACCCCTCCCTTCATGCTTTCTTGCGACAGGGTCATGCTGGCAGTTGGCTGTGATATCCTGGGTAGGTTAATTTAAATTGCAACATTGATGGTTGCAACTACAGAGGATCATACTAAGTGAAGTAAGTCAGAAGGAGAAAGACAAAGCCCATATGATATCACTTATATGTGGAATTTAAAATATGACACAAATGAACCTATCTATGAAACAGAATCACAAACATAGAGAACAAACTGGTGGTTGCCAAGGGGGGAAGGGGTTGGGGGAGGGAAGGACTGGGAGTTTGGGGTTAGCAGATGCAAACTATTATATATACAATGGATAAACAACAAAGTCCTACTATATAGCACAGGGCAGTATATTCAACAGCCTATGATAAACCATAAAGGAGAAGAATTTTTTTTAATGTATATGTATATGTAAGTATAACTTTGCTGTACAGCAGTAATTAACACAACATTGTAAATCAACTATACTTCAATTTTTAAAAATTGAAAAAAGAATAAATTGCAACACTGGTTGCAGTTCAAGGCAACTAATATTCACACCTACTTTGTACAAGGCCCTATATTATTAGGCTCTGTCAAGGGTCTCTTTTAATAAGTACTCGTAGCACTCTAAGTTTATTATAAAATCAGGAGTTAATCCTGCATATTCTGATAAAAGCCTTCTTTCTAAGGGTAGACCCTAAGTATGGGTGAAAAGCCCACAACCAGTGCTGGTTCCAGGAACTGGGCAAGTGCCTCAGAACAAGATCATCTGAAATGGGGTCAGCTACTATCAGACCATCCTAACGTAGGCAAAACCCAAGTAAGGCTCTGCGAGAGAAAATCAAAGTGGTTAGGGGTGATTTTTGACAAATAAGTGTGGCTTCCTTTTCTCTTCCACATTCCTTCCCCTGATGTCAATCCTCTGGGGGGCTGCTCTGTATAAGGACCTCCCCGCACACTGATTCTTCCAAAAGATGGCTCTTGGTTGAGTTTTTTTTTATCTTGAGAGGCCTTCCCTCTCCATTAACATCCAAAAATAACCATTTGAATGGTTGTATCTCCAACTCTACCTGGTTTTCCCACCACAACCCTACCAGATATGACTGCCGAGTGGATGCGAGGTACGCTGATGCCGTCTTCTGGCCTGGCCCTGAGAGAATATTTATGAAGCTCATGAAAAATCACTGACAACTACTCAAGAGCCATCTCTAAAGAGCTGAAATCAGGAGTACAAGCTGTGGCCCTAAGAGAGAGAACCATGACCTCGCTACCACACCAGGGACATCAGAAAAGCCACGCCAGCTCCTCAGTTGCACCCTGCCTGCAACCAATTCCCATGATGCACTACTGCCCATGATTCTCCTCCACATCGCCTCTGCCCTGGTGCATTCTGGGAGCTGGATTCTCCTTCACATCGCCTCTACCCTGGTGCATTCTGGGAGCTGGACACAGCCCTTGCACTCTTCCTGGAAGCATCGTAACATAACCAACAACCCCAGGCCTGAGGGATGAGGCATTCTTTGTGCAGTTGCCTTTCTTTCCCTAAGTAAGGGTAAGGGAGCAATCCAGGCCCAGTAAAGAAACCAATATGTTCTCGGAAGCAGGCAGACCCTGAAGCTTTGCACGGAATAGATGCTGCTAGTTAACCCCAATAGTAGACACAAAAGGCCACTGGGGTTAATCTGTGTCCGTCCATGAGCTCCACGAAAAGTCTAGAGAGGGCTGACAGTTCCCTTTTACAGTTACGCTGTACAGTGCCAAGGCCAATACGGACACATTTTTTAAACAATTAATGTCAGTGTCCTTCTTTTTCATTTTATAGCTCTATCTTATCATTCAACTTTTAAGGATAACGTAGCTCAACTCTTAGGAAATTTGTCAATGTTGCCTAATTGTCAACATGATAAACTATGTGTTAGATTCATTGATTCATGCTATAGATACCGGGGAAAACAATGTACTGTACGCTAGACCCCAAGAATCCAACAGACAGCAAGATGGGGTGCCAACCAGCATGAACCTGCCCTCAAGTAGGCAGCTGGGCATTATTATCTACTTGTATTTCAGACTAACTGATGGGTTTCCTAAATCATCCCTTACCCACTCCTAGAGGTATGAAGAGCCTCTAAGATGGGCAGGCATCCATTAAACATGTAACAGTTGATCTAAAAACAGAACCAAAATATAATCTCCTAATGTGGTGATTCATGGTGCTCTGAAACACCATGTTGCAGAAGCTCAGTAAATATTTATTTTATTTGTCAGTGAGTAGACTTTAACACATTTTTAGTAGCAGTTCTTAAAGTTTAGTGTACGTGAGAATATATGAGCATGGGTCCCAGGAACCTGCATATTTAATAAACTCTCTGGGTGATTTTAATGCAGGAAGACTGCAGACTGTATTTTGAAAACCAGTAAAATACAGCCCAATGCTGATAAGTTTTGGCATAGTTTTCCCTTTGGAAGTCTGCTGTTTAGATCCCTTAGCACTAAAGACAAAATCCTGGGAAGTTTCTTCTGCCACTTTATAGGTTGATTAATTGATTGGCTGGTGGGAAGAGTAGTTCTTAAGTATGTGGTTGTAGAGTACAGTGCTTTCTGGAACTTGAATGTCCCTACAGTTCATCTGGGAATGTTGTTAAAATGCAGTTTCTGATTCAGTAGGTCTGGGGTGGAGCCTGAGATTCTGCATTTCTAAGAACCTTGCGGGGGACACCAACACTGCCCATCTGCAACCACATTTTGAGTAACAAGGGCCTAGTACAATATTGGAATTCATTAAAAAGCTGCCTCACTTCACTTTGGCTTGTTTAAAACAGGCCTTATTTATTTTCTAAATAAAATTCTGAGCCTTAAATACACTTAAGGAATTCATTACAAGGGCTTTAAACTGTTCCTATTTCAAATATAATATGAAAATTTTGTTTCTTTCTTGTGCTACAAATTGTTCTCTTTACTGTTAATGTAATATTTTAAGCCATTAAAATTAGAAGCTTTGAGAGAAGGAGATGGTGAACTTAACTGCATGATTTGGGGGGTGGGGGGGGATTTTGTTGTTTGTTTTTTAAGAAGAAAGTTTGTATATTTACCATACTCCTCAGGACGGAGACAAGCCCCAAATGTGTGGTCTGGGGGAACATTCATTGTTTCTGCAATGCTATCAAAGAAAACAAATCCTTTAGTGAAAATTCCCACCACATGGCATCCCTGGAATTTAAAATATGTTTGCCATATGTTTTTAATAGCCTATATTTTCTCCTATAACCAAACTATGAGAATCAAACAGAAGTTCTCAAACAGATCTTTTTCCTAATCTCCCACTTGCATTAGCAATGGCTGAATGCTTTCACTGGCTTCCAGTGAAAAAGTCCAGACTGAAAAAGAAAAAAACAGAACATACTCAAAGCAGAATTATGGAAGTACATACATATATATGGGGGGCTGTGGGGGGAGAAGGGGAGAGAGAGGAAAATTAATGCAATAAGTTAAATTTCTGAGATCCCAGAAATAAAGCTTTACACAAAATTCTTCCACCCTGTTCTCCAAATGCCGTGTCCATTTTGGAGACTCAATACTTTCCTGGAACCCCAAGCGCTATAGAGGCTAACAAGAGTTCCCTGATTAACACAAAAGGATGATTCTCATTTAATAGATAGAACCTAATAGAACACAAACCAAAATTTACCACAAGAGTAGTTTGTAAATTTGATCCAAAAACATTTTCAACTCTAAGTTAATCATGAACTTACGGATCTAAAATTCTTCCAAGTTTATGTTGAAATTTTTCTTTGAAATCATCAACTCTCTTGGATACAACCTTAGCTCCTCTTTTCCTATAAAATTAGAAAATTGTCAGGTATCTGTATTACCTAAAGTATTCTTGGCTACCAAATATACATATGGTGAGGAATACCATAGTATCATTTGGGTCATCAAAAAATAAATCCAGTTTCAAAAGAAATGATATGCTAATAAGAAAGCTTTATGTGTTCATTCTTCTATCATGTATATTCTATTATAAAGATAAGTTTATAATAGAATATAAAATTTTGATTAAAGAATAAGACAAGCAAACAAAATTTTTTTCAGTAAACAAAAAGTGTTAATATCATTCTTATAAGTGTAACTCCTAAAATTGCTAACGGAAAAGTAAGCATCAAAGAAATAAATAGCCAAAGGATATAAACAAATAACTCAAATCTAGTAAGCAAATATATGGAGAAATTATAATACTCTCCAGTAATAAAAGAAATATAAGAGAAAAGAACAACAAAGTACCACTTTTAACACAGTACATAAATATATATATATATATACACACACATAGAGAGAGAGAGAGAGAGAGAGATGAGAGACAGAGAAAGAGAATATCTAACACTGGCAAAAATTATGGTAAAACACTTGTAGATTGCAAGTGCAAATTGCTATAATCCTTTTGGAAATAATTTGGTAACATGATTCAAAGAGCATAAAAATGTTCATCTTCTTTTATCCACATCTGAAAACCAATCATAAGGAGATAATCCACATAATTAAGTGTGAAAAGAAGTTACATTTATAAAAATGCTTGTAGCCTCACTGTCTACGATGGGAAAAAAAAAAAGAATCTAAATGTTCAATCCTGGAGGGTGATTAATTATGTCGTATTAACAAGAACACACTCTGTGTGCATTCAAAATGTTGGTTATTTAGAATACACAGAAATATAAAAATATTTTATGTTAAGCGAAAATCCAGGATATAAAATGGTATTGCACTCTGATTAAAGCTATGCAAAAATCAACACAGGAAGCCACACTAGAAAGGAATAGATTAAAAAGATAATAAAGGTTGAATTAAGGTGACAGGATTACGGGTGATTTTATTTTGCCAATTTTCTGTAATATAATTTCATTACTTCTATCACTGTGATTAAATGAGTAAGAATTTCTTTTGAGAACTGCAAAATTACAACACCGCTATTTAATAACATTAAAATTAATAAATTCTCTATTGTTTTGCTAAGACTAAAAACAATGAACGTTAAACCCTTAGATTCCATTTGCTTTTAAAACTATTTCCTGTACTGGAGAAATATGGAGTTGAATAAATTTCTGGAGAAGAGTGACACTCTGTGGAGAAACAAAAGATGAAATATAAAGTAATTCATCTTTTATCTCTTCATTTACTTCCCATTAGTTCAAAAAGGGAGAAAAAGAACAATATGGGTAAAGTCAGAATAAATCAGAGGCAGTTTAAGGGCTGTAATTTGAACAAATAAAGTTGACAATCTAAAACCAGCTCCAGGGACTTCCCTGGTGGCACAGTGGTTAAGAATCCACCTGCCAATACAGGGGACACAGGTTCGAGCCCTGGTCCAGGAAGATCCCACATGCCGCAGAGCAACTAAGCCCATGCTCGACAACTACTGAGCCTGTGCTCTAGAGCTCGAGAGCCACAACTACAGAGCACGGAAGCCCATGCGCCTAGAGCCCGAGCTCCGCAACAAAGAGAAGCCACTTCAGTGAGAAGCCTGCGCACTGCAACAAAGAGTAGCCCCCGCTGGCCGCAGCTAGAGAAAGCCCGCATGCAGCAACGAAGACGCAACGCGGCCAAAAATAAAAAATAAATAAAATAAAATTTTTTAAAATAAATAAATAAATAAATAAAACCAGCTCCAAGGGGCATGATTAGGAATATGCCTGGATGGTAAAGGTAAGGATTCTAAGTCATGGAGCCTATGCTTCTCAGCCTAAAAGTGCCTGGGTTATGTTTCTGGGAGAATCGGGAAGTATTTGTGAGCAGCCAAGTATGTCAGAGTATCAATAACTGTAACATCATTACACACCTCACAGTATTCACTAACCAACTCAGAGTAAAGTCTCTGTGTGCCAATCAATTTTTTCATTCAGACACATACACACACACACACACACACACACACACACCCCATTTCAACATTCTAACTGATTCTTCAGACCAAAGGTCATAAACAGAATATAGATAGAGGTAGTTTTATGGAGCAAATATATTCCTTCATATATCCCTAATAACTCTCAAAAGTTAAGAGTTAACCAAATTTATGTTAAAATAGTGCATATCAAAGCGAGATGTAAACAAAACAGAATAAGACTCACAGACATGGAAGACAAACCTAATGGTTACCAAAGGGGAAGGTGGGGGAGGGATAAATTAGGAGTTTGAGATTAACAGATACACACTACTATATATAAAATAGATAACCAATATATATAACAGGGAATATAGTTCCCTGTGCTATACAGTAGGCCCTGTGCTATACAGTAGTCCCTGCATATCTTCTAATAACTTAGAATGGAAAAGAATCTGAAAAAGATTAAATTTATATATATATGAATAAATAAATCACTTTGTTATACACCTGAAACTAACAGAACATTGTAAATCAACTATTCTTCAATTAAAAAATAAAGACAAAAAAAGAAAATAGGAAAAAAAAAAGACATGTAAACGAATATACTTAACTCCAAGTTTATAATACAAATCACACTGAAGAATGAAGTAGTGAGTCCTTTTTGAAATACAACAAATCAAGGGAATAAAGAATCTATCATTTCAGCAATAATTTTCCAACTAAGTTTTGAAATACAGAAAGAATGATCAAATAAAACAGTGTTCCATAAATGATGTTTCCTTGTGGGTAGAGACAAGTTGGTGGGACATGCATCTTGCATATGGCCTGCTTTTATAAATTCAGTGTGTTTTTCTATGACTATCCCAAATCATTGATAAATATGTGCTTGTTAAGGACCCAAAAGCTCTGCTCTTAGGACCTTCTTAAGGACCACCTTGTGAATATGTTTATTTCATATCTTTAAGAAATGGATAGTAGGTTTAATGTTTCTATGCTTTCAGAAGTGGATAAACCATATTTGTCACCTTCTTTTAAGTATCAATTTCTATGTTATATTTAATTATAAATATCTAGTGAAATACTTAAATCATTTCTTCATGTTTTCCTTTATGTATGTTTTAACAACTTTAATAGTGATAAATTAATGAATATTTGTTTTATAAGCTCTTCTTCTATACCCTAAAGAAAAACTATCTCATACGGGTTTAGTATAATATTGAAAGAATTTCTTCTGTGTTTGTGTTTTCACATTATTGTTTTCAATAATTCAAGTATCAGAAACTCATATAATAAGGGAGTGGGAGAAGAATGGAAATCAAAATTTCAGGCCTGTGATCACAGAATCCAGTGCCTATACCCCTGGTGTAGTGGTTAAAGGCAGCCCCTGGAGACACACTGCCAGGGTTTCGTCCCTACCCCTAGTATTTCTCAGCTGCATGATCTTGGGCAAATGATTTCACTTCTCTGTACTTCAGTTTCTTCATCTGTAAAATGAAAAGGCTAAAACTTATAGTACACCTGAAGTATAGTTGAATTACAGTGTTGTTAGTTTGCTGTATAGCAAAGTGACTCAGTTATGCATATATATACATTCTTTCTCATATTCTTTTCCATGATGGTTTATCACAGGATGTTGAATATAGTTCCCTGTGCTGTACAGTGGGACCCTGTTGTTTATCCATTCTGTATATACCAGTTTGCATCTGCTAATCCTAAACTCCCAATCCTACCCTCTCCCACCCTCTCGCCCCCTTGGCAACCACCAGTCTATTCTCTGTGTCCCTGATTTTGTTTCTGTTTCATAGATAGGTTCGGTGAATAAACTTTTCCATACCCCCCCGAAAAAAAATTATAGTACACCTACCTACCTCACAGAGGTGTTGGTAGGATTAAATTAATCATATATAAAGTACTAAGCATTTGGCCTCTATAACTGGGAGCTGTTATTTATTTCAGCAACCAGACAGGCAAATGAGCGAGGCAGGTGGGTGCCTGTGGGAATGTGCAAACTCTGTGTGCACCCCGGGGGTCTATGGAAACTTGGAGGGCCAGTGTATCCTTTAAAGAGGGCAGAGGGCGTAAAAAATGGTACAAATGAACTTATTTACAAAACAGAAATGACGTCACAGATGTAGAAAACAAACTTATGGTTACCAAGTGGGAATGGGGGGGAGGGATAAATTGGAAGATTGGGATTGACTTATACACACTACTGTATATAAAATAGATAAACAACAAGGACCTACTGTAGAGCACAGGGAACTCTACTCAATACACTGTAATGACCTATATGGGAAAAGAATCTAAAAAAGAGTGGATAGATGTACATGTATGACTGATTCACTTTGCTGTACAGAAGAAAGTAATGCAACATTGTATTTGTTTTGTTTTATTTTTTGTTTTTTTTGTTTTTGTTTTTGGCCACACTATGCGTCATGTGGGATCTCAGTTCCCTGACCAGGGATTGAACCCACAACCCCTGCAGTGGAAGCTCGGAGTGGACGGCCAGGGAAGTCCCAACACATTGTAAATCAACTATACTCCAATAAAAATTAATTTTAAAAAAGTTATAAACTAAAAATAAAAAATAAAAAAATAAAGAGGGCAGAGAGCAAAGTAAATCCACTCCCACCATTGATGTATAGAAATGCAGGCCCAGTATATTTGTTTCCTGTGGTTGCTAGACAAATTACTATGAACTTGTGGCTTAAAACAATAGAAATGTATCCTCTCACAGTTCTAGAGACCAGAAGTCTGAGATCAAGGTGACAGCAAGACTGCATTCCCTCCAAAGGCTCTAGGGGAGAGTCTGTTCATTGCTTCTTCCAACATCTGGAGGCTGTTGGCTTTTTTTTTTTTTTTTTTTTTTGGCCTTCCTTAGCTTGCTGTCACATCATTCCAGCCTCCTCCATCTTTACATCACCTTCTTCTCCTCTGAATGTCTTCTGCTTTTCTGTCTCAAACCTCCCTCTGGTTTTCCCTTATGAGGACACTTGTCATTGGATTTAGGGCCCACCCAGTTCATCCAGAATGATCTCTTCATCTCAAGATCTTTAACTTAATTGCATTTACAAAGACCCTTTTCCCATATAATATAACCTTCATAGGTTTTGGGAATTAGAACATGGACATCTTTGGGGGCCACCATTCAACCCAGTACCTCAGTATTTTCAATCTTCTGATTTTTTAAACATAGTAGGAAATATAGGTTTTTATTTTGTTTGTTGGCTTAGATATAAAATATAAGACAGGGAACGAAAAACTAAGGAACCTTATTTTAATTTCTTAGGAAAGTAGTCAAAATGTAGAATGCAGGTGTAAAAAGGTCACAGTTTGTGAGAGTTAAGTCAGATGCTCAGGTGCCCAAATAACTATTAAACAAAGCTGAATGATAAATGACAGGTCAATTATATGTGACATGATTGTCTTTTTAGAGACTTGAAAGCCCACTATCTTTAAGAAACATAGTAGGGTTGATCCCATAGATTAAAAACATTCATGTATGTCTTCCAATCTGCTGAAAAGACATGAAATAACTTTAGAATCACAAACACACACACACAGGGAATTCCATGGCAGTCCAGTGGTTAGGAGTCTGCACTTCCATTGCAGGGGGCCTAGGTTCTATACCTGCTGGGGGAACTAAGATCCTGCAAGCCACGTGGTCAAAAACAAACAAACAAAAAATAAAACAGAAAAAAACCCAACAACAACAACAAAAAGACAGTATCCTGGTTATCTCTGGGGAAACTGGACAGTTTAGAAGACATATCAATGTGTATCTTTTTCTATTACTTTTATGTTTGAACCATGTCACTGCATTACCTCTTCAAAAAATAAACGTAATAAACTTTCAAGTCCATATGCCATATATCTAACACTTGTTCCGAGACACAACATACTTAAACTTACATTTGTAGTTCATGAAGCCAATGTAAAGTTTTTGCCATGTTTCGTCCATCATTAAAATGTGGTGTTGGGATCCCATACAAGTTAAATCTATGAAAACTTGATGGGTTATACTTTCGGTGCTTTGCTTCTCCTAAGAAAAGAAAAGGGAAGACTTCTGACTTAAGCAGCACAACCTTGTGCAAGAAGCGCATGATGTTCTCATTGACAATGAAAATGAGAGTGGGAAAAAGAATGGAACTGTCACAGCGCAGGAAACTGCACACATTTGGCTACAGATGACAGAAGCATTCTCCCATGTGAGCTGGGAGACTGGTGGAACAAGGGTTCCTTGTGTTAATATTTGGAAAGTAAGTAGAAAAATGATGTAGGAGAAAGACATATAACTGATGAAAAATTCAGGCCCCATCAATGTTAAAGAAATCCTGAAGATCAGGGGAGGTACTGCAAGGCTTTGTGACCCCAGTGGTGCTTTAAGCTATGCTAAGATTTGAGAGATTGGTGTTTTATACTTGCTCTCACTGAGATTTGTGTTACAACCTTCACATTTCGTTATAATCACTTATCTCATATTAGAGACATTCAAAGGGTGATAGAGGGCTGAGAACCCAACAGGGAGGTCTTTATTTTTAAGATCTAGTACTGTACTTTTTTCAAGTCATGATGTGGTATTAGTTTTCTATTTGTAGATAAGAAAGTAAGACTGAAACTAGAGATCAGCTCAAAGGTTATAAAATGATGGAGAAAAGATATTCAGCCTCACCAGTAACCCAAATAATGTAAGCAAAAACAATAGCGCACAGTCATAATTCGACTCTCAGTTAAGCAAAAATAAAGAAGATTGGCAAAGCTCGCCATTGGGGAGAATGCAGGGAAATGGACATTCTCATACACTGTGCCTGTGAGGGCAAACTGGGGCAGCTATTCAGGTGGAGAGTTTGGCTCTAAGAGTGAAATTTTCAGATGCTCAGAAATCTAGCAATGTATCCTATGGAAACAAATCACATTCACAAAGATATATAAACAATACATTTTTGTAATCCTGAAAAATACAATATTGATAACTGACCTGAAAAGACAACCAAGAAATTTCATATGTGGGGAGTGGGGGGAAGCAAAAGGGGAAAAAAAAGTGTGTACAGTAGGATGCAAAACACAGACATACACTCATATATGAATGAGCAAAGAAAAACATATATGAAAGTATCACCTATGGCAGACTGGGAATTGTGGGAGATTTCCTTTGCATTTCATATATTTCTATACAACCTGCATTTTATAAAAGAAAATATCTATTACTTTAGTAATAATTTAAATCAAGTGTATTTAAAAGAGGTTGTTATTGTTATTGAATGATGCCCTTGACATACTATTTCAAGTAAAAAATTTTAAATGCATATAGCAGGTTCTCCAAAAGCATGGAGATTATTGTCATATTTAACTGAAGATAGCTCCGTGGATGGGGGTTAGAAAGATGTTCAATATATCAAATGTAGTTATCTCTGGCTAATGGGATTTCAAGGTTACATTTACTTTCTCTTCATTTTTCCATGATATTTACATTCTCTACAATTACATTTTTATAATAAAAAATAGTGCTTTCATTAAAGGGAAAAAGTAAAAAATAAATATTTAAAGGATTGGATTCTATTCCTTTTCAAGAGGCTAGTGAAACTTCTGTAAAAATCAGCAAATGAAAGTAATTTCAGTCATGTGATAGTCCATTAGAGTCTTCTAAATATTAAAAAAAAAAATTGGACTGGGAGTTTTGGACTAGCAGATGCAAACTACTATATATAGAATGGATAAACAACAAGGTCCTATTGTACAGCACAGGGAACTATATTCAATATCCTGTGATAAACCATAATGGAAAAGAATGCACATATGTATAACTGAATCACTTTGCTGTACACCAGAAACTAACACAACATTGTAAATCAACTATACTCCAATATAAATAAATAAATAAATAAATTTTAAATATAAATAAATAAATAAATAATTTTTTAAACTACACTCATTTTCCTCCAAATTTTCCTCCAAGTGCTAAATGCATGTAAAGGGCGTCTATATACATATTCATTGAAATCCTTCTTTCTTAAAACAATCAAATGGCATTGGATTAGATTGTGCTATCGATGCTAAACTTTTCCAAAAATGAATAAAATATTTTCACAAGAGAGGAATGGAGGGAAGGAGGAATAAAGAAAAGGAAGACTAAAAGGAGGAAAAGAAGAAAGAGAGGGGAATTCCCTGGTGGCGCAGTGGTTAAGAATCCGCCTGCCAGTGAAGGAGACACGGGTTCCAGCCCTGGTCCGGGAAGATGCCACAGAGCAGCTAAGCCTGTGCGCCACAACTACCGAGCCTGCGCTCTAGAGCCCGCGAGCCACAACCACTGAGCCCGCGTGCCACAACTACTGAAGCCCATGTGCCTAGAGCCCGTGCTCCACAACAAGAGAAGCCACCGCAATGGGAAGCCCGCGCACCGCAATGAAGAGTAGCCCCCGCTCACCAACACTAAAGGAAGCCCACGCGCAGCAACAAAGACCCAACTCAGCCAAAAATAAATAAAATAAGATAAATAAATTTATATTAAAGAAAAGAAAGGGAGGGACAGAGCCAGGGAAGTGGCGGCGGAGGAGACACGGAGAGAAGCCTTGTCAAGGTTGTGAAAAAGCGCGGGGTGGAAGCAGGCGTGGGAGGATGGAGATGATCTCAGGACCGGGGTGTACCGGGCAGTGTAAGGAACCGGCAGAGACTGGTCATGGGAGAAGGGAATGGCTGACTCCAGCCGGAGATCAATGGGTATAGCAGACAAGCCCCAGAAGGAGTATGATGTGAAGGGGCGGTGGAGGAGAAAAGGAAAGAAATAAAGACGGAGAGAGGGGTCATGTGCTGCAGTGAAGGGCTAGTTTTGCTTCTAACTAACGCAGATTAGTTCGTGAATCATGCACAGGCCATCGGCTTTCTCAGGACAGGTATCAGAGTCTAATTGTCAATCCTCTGTTAGATCAAGATTCTACTTAACACCCACTCGTCAACAATTAAGTTGTAGTTTACAGCACTTAAACATCCAATGCCTTTTAGTTATGCTATAGAATAATTCTAGTAATAAGGCTTTTAGTCAAGATCACATAATAATAATAATAATAATAATAATAATAATAATAATAATAATAATAATAATAATGATAATAGTTACTGAGCCCTCACTATGTTCCAGGCACCATGCTTGGCATTTTGCAGGCACTCACTTCATCCTCGCAACATTATTATCCCTATTTAAGAAATTTAAAATAGATGGTGATAAGTAAAATATTCAAGGTCTAAAAGATAATAAATGGACAAGCTAGGCCTTGAACTTGATCTGACTCGAAAATTTCTGCGCTTGACCATTATCTAATATTCTTCATGTAAAGCGAAGCACTTAGAATAATCCTACTATTTGAATAAAAAACAAGATTAGACTACCCAACATTTAATCTTACTTAGCTATTTTTTTCATTTTAATGAAACATATCTTTCTACATTTTACACACAAAATACATAAGTGTATCAGGGTTTATAACCTTATAAGTAATGTTATTATTTATTGATCACCTATTATATGCCAGACATTTTAACTTTAAGCACATCATCTCCCTTATTCCTCTTCACAAATCTGAGTCTCATATTCTCAGGCCCATTTTACACTGGAGGAGACTTACCTGCATAATAATCATTGTGAGATACAATATACAGATCGTGTCCTGCCTGTCCTTCTTCAAATACTTCTTGATAGGATTTTGGTGGATTCACCACCTCTCTAGCAGATAATTCTGAAGGAAGAATTAATGAAATCAGTTTTAAGGCATTTTTCAGCTCTTTATAGCATATTTAAGTTGACTAGAGCAAATGACAAACTGGTATGCTAACTACATAAGCTACATGGGTAAAAAGCCAACATACATAGAGATTTATCACCAAAGACAGGAATAGCCCAGGCATCACTGTCTTAAGGATCCCACTTGAACAGATTCAATCCCTAGAATTCTGAAGAACTCCATACTGGTTAACCACTTTGGTTGTCCTGAGCTATATGCCAAGCCCAGTTAAATTCCCAATTTTGAGGATCTCAGGATACTTTTTATTTTAGTTTGCTCCAGACTTCCCAAGATGATCTAGGCAAATTTGAATCACAAGTCAGTTTCAGAAACCCTGATGCACTGTAGGGAAGCCTTGATGCAAATTTTGGCAGCTGTAGACAACAGCACACACCCTGAATCTGTTTAGATGTGAATATCTATCTTCAAAGTAGCCCAAAGTGCCAGGGAAATCACTGGAATCAGAAAGAAATTCTTCTTCTTACTGCTCCCAAACCTAGAGCTAGAAGATCTTTGTTGAACAGCTGCTTTCCCAGGACTGGTGGTCCCTGGTTTTAAATACAGCGAATTATTTTGTTTTTATTGTTTCATGTAATGATTTTCAAATATAATTCCATTTACAATTTCACTCTTCTCTTTCAGCCTAACAACATACATTAAGATGTTTTCTTTTGGACTTTCTGCCAAGAAGTGGGGTCTGTAAACAGTTAAGAATATCAGAAGGTAGCCCTACTCAGAATAATCCTGTAAAGCAGTGCTTCTTTTTGACGTGGGAACCATTACACCTATTAATACACATATACACATTTTGGAACATTCTTTCTATTACATATTTAAATGAGGCACACCTAGACAGTACTTTCCATATTAAATGAAGTAATCCTTGATGGCGGTTATGATATAATTACTGTAATTCTGTAATGCCCGGTGTACTTAAATACAATTTTTAATCCTATTTAAAAGAAAAAAAAAGATATTTTATCTGTTCTAAAATACATTTTTCATGTTTCAAATTTTAGCAGGTTTTAACTTTAGATCTGATAAACTAAAGTACAACTGCACATTTTGCATTCCAAAAGAAAGGCATAATTTATCTCCAGAACGGATGTTACTATGTTAAGGAAAATAATCTAATGGACATTTTGGTGAAAAAAAGATAAGTTCCTGGAGCAGAGCCTCAGTAGTTGCAGAAAGACAAAGAAAGAAGCGAATTCCTCTGCAGGATGAAAAAAAGATGGAATTTGAGTTTTCCTGTAATAAGATCCCTGGAAGGAGAGGGTAAGAGACCAGAAAAGACTAAACGTGAGAAGGTGTAAAGGGAAAGCACCCAACAACGTGGCAGGACGCTGGGGCTGCAGAAGAAAAAATGGCCTGTGACCAATTCTATTCTAAGTCGTTTGTTGAAAGATTGCTCCACTCCCTCTCAAGATGAGAGGGGAATCTGCTCTGATACTGCCTGTTTGGTTAATAAGCAAGTGTACACATCATGGATCTTCATGAATGAGTGTTGTACACAGCATTTACCTAACTTATCTGTTTTGTGGTCTTTGTATGAAACAGAATTTCATAAAGAGTTAAAGAGTTATGCACAGCCCTAGAGAACAAACTGGTGGTTGCCAAGGGGGAGCGGAGGTGGAGGAGGGATGGATGGGGAGTTTGGGGCTAGCAGATGCAAACTGGTATATATAGAATGGATAAACAATACGGTCCTACTGTATAGCACAGGGAACTATATTTAATATCCTGAGATAAACCATCATGGAGAAGAATACAAAAAAGTATGTATATATGTGTATTACTGAGTCACTTTGCTGTACAGCAGAAATTTACACATTGTACATCAACTATACTTCAATACAAAAAATTTTTTTAAAAGAATTAAGAGTTATGAACACATTAGAGGCTTTGGTGGAAATAAAACACACAAATAGATGTCCAGGGGAAAGAGATAGCAGCCCTCACAGCTGGTCCCAACATCAACTTCCCTGAGTCTCTTTCCTGCCTTTACACCATCTCTACTCTGCTCCCTGAATCTCCTCTCCAAACCCTGAACTCTTACGGCCTTGACATACATCAACTCTAAGGTTTCTGGGTCTGAGAGTAACTTTCTTGCTATGATTCCCATCTTTCATTCTTGAATCAACATTTACACCAGCACTAAATAAATCCCAACAGGATATTTAATCCCATTTTCTAAGAAGACATTTTATCACTCCTTCCCCACCCTTTATTTTCACTACCTCTGATGACTGCCGTCCCAAATGTCGTATTGAGTATATCCAAGCCTTTAGGTAATCCTGGCGTCTGATCATGAGATTTTCCTAGCGGTGCCCGTTGATTGCTAAAATATACTGATTCCTTCTTATCTTTCATTTTCTGTTGAAAGGTTGTAATAGGCTGTGGGTTGATCAGTACCTTTGCCTAAAGAAATCGTACAAAGCAAAGATGTAACAACCAAAAAAAAGGAAAAAAGTCTGAAACTCAATAGCTGGGGAGAAGACAATATGATTGTGGGAAAACATTTCATGATCGTTGTCTTGGCTCACCTTCAAATGAACCATCAGAATTGGGGCTATGCAGCTTAGACATGTCTAAACATGACTTTTCATTGGGGCTGAAGCATTTATGAGGGCAACTCCCTGGTTACTCGACTCAAAGGTTCCAGAAAAGTAGGAATGACAAGCGCAAGAGCCACGTGCTTCCCACCAGCTCCCTCCAGGTATAAGATCAGGTCTTCTGACCCTTGACTGTCCATTCAATCAGTAGCAGGTAACACCGGGACCCTGCGTGCACACAATGCATGTACAAGTGCTCTTAGCATCTCCAGCAATATCACCCAGCCTTTGTCCTCACCATGCTTTAACAAACCTTGACAGCACTTCTCTTTACTGTGAGAAAATTAAGTGCAGCTTGGCTTTTATTACCTGAGGGGAGAATATTAGTCTGTGGCTTAAACCATCGACTTTTCTACACTCACCCTCTTGGCTGCTGCTGCTTGGATTTTTTTCACTGCCCAAGATTAAGAGTGGGAAGGAGATATTTCACTAATACCTCATTTGTGCATTTTCACCTTGGTAAGTGAATAATGCACAGGGAAAAATAGAAAAGAAGTTACCGCTGTTGAAATTTTAGATCTTATTCCATGTGTCAAAGAAGGTGCAATTTGGGGATCATTTGCTCTGCCGTAAAATACTCTTTCGGCTCCAGCAGGTGGATATCTGAAGTTGAAAAATTTTTTTGCCTCAGGTGGGGTCGTTAGCTACCAACAGGGAGAGAAGAAAATAGAATTATTAAGTACAGTCGATTAGATATTAGCAAGACTGATCTATACCAATCAATGAACACCCTTCATTACATGAGTTTAATCAGTACCTGGGGATCTACAGCTCCAAAAAATGAAACATCCTGAAATTTTTTTAATGGAAATAAACAACATATTTTAAAAGTTATATTTAGAAAACAACCAAGAAGTATCCAGGTTAGGAAGCATACCATAAATGACTATTTCCCATCGAAATAAATGGAATCTCCAGTAGTTTTTGTAGAGCTGGAAATTGTAAGCCTGGAATTTTCACTTCCTTGGACAAACTCAATAGAAGGCCCCAAAATACAGTAAAAATAATCCAAATTGACCACATTAAATTTATGCAACTCTCAGAAGGAATGTTGAGCGTTGTTTATCTTACGTTCACACAAATGCATTTTGAAAACACTCACCCTGGGAAGTTTTTCAGTCAAGCAGTTTGCAGCTCTGTATCCAATCGGAAGAACTTTCCCTGCCTAAAGAGAAAAAAAGCAATAATTGGTCATTGTCAGGTCCAGGGGGAGTGTTTTGAAGAATGGAATGTATTTCAAATTTGGCCTATGTATCTAATGCTAAAAAGTTACTTTCAACTACTTAACACAATTAAGAAAAGTAGTAAGAACAATTAGCAAATCTAAGACAATCCTGATGTATAATATAAACATTAGATGCTACATATATTCAAGCATACCTTTTTTTTTACAGTGCAGCATTGTTAGTGATCCATCAATTATAGGACCTCTGCAACATGCTGAGGGATTCAACTTTCAGAAATAATCCTGTCATAGTTCACAGGTTAATTATCGGCTGTCTTATTGTCATCAGTACAATGAGAGTGTGGCTGAATTCAAGCTAAACTCAAAGTATTAAGTATTTCTGAGTGAGTGTGGGTGTGTTTGCATTGTGGGTGTACTTCCACCAACACCCTAACTTTTGATATATGCGAACATGTCACCCCTGGCCAAGCTCCTTCAGTGAATGGCCCAAACCTCACTTGGCTTTGTTCACTTAATTCTAATTTGGGTCTTATCTGCCCTTCCCTTGCCCAAGCAAAGATTATAACAGTTCGTTCCCAGCAATGCACCTCTTATCTATTTCCCCTTTATCATTTCAAGGCAGCTGATAGTTATTTCTGCAAAGCATAAGTTTCTCTTTAAAAAACAGAGAGAAAGAAACTTCCCATAGAGAATGTTCTAGGTCTCTGGAGGAGGATGGGAGGAAATCAGTGAAAAGCAGAGAGGCTGAGAGCTGGGTGAATGGATGAATGTGTAGGTGTTGGCAGGGGGATGGATCAATTAGATAAATGAGGGATGACTGGATGACAATAAAGACAGATGGATATAGATGGGTAGGTGAAAGTTTTTTATTATGTTAAATGTTAACTGCGGAATTCCTCTTAGAGGGAGAACCATCAAGGATTAAGAGAGTAGGGACTTCCCTGGTGGCTCAGTGATTAAGAATCCACCCGCCAATGCAGGGCACACGGGTTAGAGCCCTGGTCCAGGAAGATCCCACATGCCACAGAGCAACAAAGCCTGCGCACCACAACTATTGAGCCCACGTGCCACAATACTGAGCCTGTGTGCCACAACTACTGAAGCCTGTGCACCTAGAGCCTGTGCTCCGCAACAAGAGAAGCCACCGCAATGAGAAGCCTGTGCACCTCTACGAAGAGTAGCCCCTGCTCTCCGCAACCAGAGAAAGCCCGCACGCAGCAACAAAGACCCAACGCAGCCAAAAATTAATTGATTGATTGATTTAAAAAAAAGAGATTAAGAGAGTATCTTGATGACATCTCTGTGTATAAAAGAGGAAGCCTGTAGACATGGTCAGACAGAGAAGTTAATTGCTTTGCTAAAAAATGGGAGAAAATATGAACTCTTGATGGGATAGACTAAAGAAGGATTAAGAGAGATGAGAGAAAGACTGAGAAAGAGGTGGGAGGAGGGAATGATCTAGCAACAAGGTCAGACACCAGGGGGCCCAAGATGCGAAACTGGCCAGTCACAAGCAGCCCAACCTTAATGCCAAATCTTGAGTAAATTCTACTTACACAACTACACAATGGGAGAAGAACCTTGGGTTAAAAAGGAAAGGGGCTGTGCTCTAACTTGAGCTGAAGCAGGGTGGGGAAAAGAGAGGAGGGATGCAAGTGATTTTTTAAAATTTCTTTTTGTTTGTTTTTTATTTTATTTATTTGTTTGGTTTTTTTTTTTTTTGAGATACAAGTGATTTTTAATTCAGCTGGAAATTGTAAGAAATCTCAGAGATATCAGGGAACATAAAGTCTCTCTTGCTATACATGTTATAGAAGCTCCAGCCATTCTTTTAAATATTTAATGTAAAGATTAACTCATAAGGAATGGAGAAGATGTGGTACATATATACAATGGAATATTACTCAGCCATTAAAAGGAATGAAATAATGCCATTTGCAGCGACATGGGTGGATCTAGAGATTGTCATACTGAGTGAAGTAAGTCAGACAGAGAAAGAGAAAGAGAAAGGAATCTAAAAAGAAATGATACAAATGAACTTATTTACAAAACAGAAACAGACTCGCAGACTTAAAGAACAAACTTATGGTTACCAGGGGGAAGGGTTGGGGGAAGGGATAGTTAGGGAGTTTGGGATTAACATGTACACAGTGCTATATTTAAAATGTATAACCAACAAGGACCTACTGTATAACACAGGGAACTATTGTTCAATATTATGTAACAACCTAAATGGGAAAAGAATTTGAAAAAGAATAGATACATGCATATACATAACTGAATCAGTTTGCTCTACACCTGAAACGATATATCACAACATTGTTAATCAACTATACTCCAATATAAAATAAAAAGTTAAAAAGAAAAAAGACTAACTCCTAAGGCTGGGGATACCCAGGGCAGCTACTCGCCAGATGCTACATGATGAGAGAGATGGAAGGAAGGATGGATTGATTGACAGATCAATCAGTCCATGGCCTGAGAGATGACTTTACTTGTCCGTCATCTGCTGACCTTCCAAGTGTTTGACAGTGGATATTCCAGGTTTCTATCACTGTAAACATTCTGTTGGACAGAAATGCCCTCGGTATTCCTCATCGAGTTGCCTACTTGAAAATCAGTAGATTCCAAATCAGTAGCTGTAATCAGGTTTGGATGTTCTCAGGCCATTTGACTGGGGACACAAAGATGGAAGCCATTATGTCTGATTTCTATCTACAGTGTCATATTATGTGTGACAAGTCTCGCTCCAGCCATGGATCTCTTTTTATCTCTTTTTATTTCAGTTGTTTTCAAGGATGCCTGTTCATCAATTTGAGGTGTGAAGGATAGCAGAACTTGCCGCCTCCAAATATGCCTCTTTGGCATAAGGATTGTTTTGAACCAATTATTCTAAGAAACAGCAGAAGCTCTGAAAACAGAGTAGAAGTTACCCTTTTGTAAGGGACATGTACATTTTACAAAGGAAATCGCTTGTAAAGGTGTTTCCCTCTCTGTACTAGGAAGAGAAGGTTGACTCTAAATGTCCAGGAACTCTTATCAATGGAGAAGGCACCGATTTAATGTGCATAATAAACCTTACCTTTGTTTACCATGCTTTCCCTGGTAACCTCCCATAGCTGGCCTTCTTTTTGCCCCAACATCTTTTTTTTTTTTCTCTCATAGTTAGATGTTTTCTTCTTTTGTTGAAGTATAGTTGATTTACAATGTTGTGTTAGTTTCTGCTGTACAGCAAAGTGATTCAGTTATTTTTTTGATATTCTTTTCCATTATGGTTAATATAGTTTTCTGTCAACATCCTTTTTTTTTTTTTAAGATTTTTTTTTTGATATGGGCCATTTTTAAAGTCTTTATTGAATTAGTTACAATACTGCTTCTGTTTTATGTTTTTGGTTTTTCGGCCACGAGGCACGTGGGATCTTAGCTCCTCAATCTGGGATCGAACCTGCACCCCCCTGTATTGGAAGGTGAAGTCTTAACTACTGGACCGCCAGGGAAGTCCCCCAACATCCTTTTTTGTCTGTAGCTAAAGATGGTATTTAAGGTGGTGACTTGGGCCATCTTGGGACTTACTCAGTTTTCCTGGGTATCTCCCATGTATACATGAGGTATACATGTTAATAAATGTGTTTGCTTTTCTCTTGTTAATCTGTCTTTTGTCACAGGAAGTCTCAGCCAAGAACTCAGAAAGGTAGAGGGAAAATTATTTTCCCTCCCCTATTGTTTCTCCATCAAGCTCCACAACATGAATATACTCTATTCTTCATAGCCTACACTTTGAATCTGGCTATCCCAAACATACTTCCCAAGTTTGGTGAAAATCTGTTGTGGAATTTTTCATGTGGTCCAGTAAGAGACAAACGGAATGAACTTTTGTTTTATTTATATAGATATAAACACACTAAATACACAACAACAGGCAAATGGTTAAATAAAATATGGTACCTTCAAAAGATATGCTATCGTGGAATCATTTAAAATGATGTATATACATCATTTTAATGGTATAGGAAGATGTTCATGAATTTAAAACAAAGACGTAAATTTGCATCGTACAAATTCAAAGAATCACATCTCTATCTGCAATATGTACAGAACACCATAGACAAAAAGTTGTTAGTTGTGATCGCCATTTCTGAGTGGTGAGATTACATGTGCTTTTATTTTCTTCTTTGTACTTTTTTCTCAATATTTTACTGCGTACTGCTTTATTAAGCAAAAGAAAGCAATGAAGGCTTTCAAAAAATCTATAAACAATATCAAATAGAAGGGAAACAGCTGCAAGAGCACTAGAAATAAGAATGAGAATCAAGTATATGCAGAGCCAGGACAGAACTTAAGAGCAGCTTTAACGGTCACCTTAAGTTCTACTTCCTCAGCTCTAAAGGGGGGACCTCTGCTGATCCTAGGGACCCCTTAACCCGAGAAAGGGAACAATGATCTTCTCTGAGTCTTCTTTCTTTTGCCTCAAGGGCATTTGTTTTAATGTCTCGGAAATGTCTTTGAGTTCATCCTCCAATCCTCTACTGAATTTTTATTCAGACTCTCTAAATAACTTATATTTAAGTTCTAAAATGTCATTTCTTCTTCTCTGGCTGTTCTTTTTTTTTTTTTTTTTTTTTTTTATTGGAGTATAGTTGCTTTACAGTGTTGTGTTAGCTTCTGGCTGTTCTTTTAAAAGTTCCAATCTTGTCTTACTAATGCAACATCTTTTATCTCTCAAGTAACTTTCCTGTGTGCTTACATTTCCACTGTTCTCTCTGGGTTTTCTGTTAGCTTGTTTCAGCCCCTCCCTTCAAGCTGGTGTTTGATCATCACAAAGTTTAAGACTCCACAGAGATGATTATGGAGCTCTGTGTGTTACAGGGCTTGCTGACTCTCAGGCTTTCCTATAATATGATCAGTTAATGAGGCAGTCTTTATTTTGGTAAAGTCCCCAGTATAAATTTTTTTTTTCCTCTAGGCTATTCAGAATTTCCAGAGACTAATAATAATGGTAATAATAACTGACGATAATAAAGCACATCACATAGTCTGGATACCATTCTAAGGGCTTCCTATGTATTATTTCATTTAATACTCATAATGGTTTCCACAAGGTAGGTACTATTATCATCTCCCTCGTAAGCAAACTGAGGCACAGAGAGGTTGAGTAACAGGGTTACACTGCTCCTATATTGGCAGATATCTGAGCCCAAGCAGGCTGGCTTCTGAGTCTATACTCTTATCGGTCATGCCCTTCTGTCTCTCTAATCACTGCCTCCTGGTGAGAGGGTGGGCTTTACCCCCGGCTGCTGGCCCTTGAAGGACCCACTGGGAGAGGAAGCTAGGGAAACTGCAGTACAGAAACTATACTTTTACTTACTAACGTCCCATTTTCAGCCTGGAGCTGCCCTCCTGCCTTATCTTTGGCTTGGAGTCTTTTGACTCCAAAAACAACTTTGGGAAAATAAACCCACAGTTTTGGTAGAACGGCGTGGGAGCTGGTGGAGAGAGGTAGGAATCATGGTAGCATAGAATGGAGGAGGGGAACTGGAAACCCAGCTACACTGAATTTGGACCTTCAACCAATCCTTCAGTTTTCAGATCCAAGTTTTACTACATCTTCTTCCATGGGCTGAGCTTCTCAGGGATTATTCCAGGCAAATGGGATCATTTCTGGTGGAAATTACCACCTGCTTTCCCTCATATTTCATTTCCCCCTGCAAAATCAGTGGCCATGTCTCCATCTTCCTATTTTCTAAAATTTATTGAAATTTTTAAACGATTGTGTCCTTTTTTATTTTCTTTTTCCTCATGGTTTATTATCTTAAGAAAAAAAAAACAATTGCAGGCCACAAAAGTCAGGAAATTAGCATGGATATAATTCTAGTATCTAATATAAGGACCAGATTCAGATATCACCAGTTGCCCCAGTATAGTCCTTTCTAGAAAAAGGAGTAAATCCAAGGTCACAGCGTGAGTGCTCGGCTCCCCTGAAAACCAGACAACCTCCATTAGCCATACAAGAGATTTATGAAGGGAAACACCTGTGAAAGATGAAGGGGGAGGAGGAGGGTAGGCAGGGAGAGCTTTCAGACCATGTCACCTGTGAAAGGAGAGCAGGAAGGAAGTATTAAGAAGAGCTTCAGGGCTTCCCTGGTGGCGCAGTGGTTGAGAGTCTGCCTGCCAATGCAGGGGACACGGGTTCGAGCCCTGGTCTGGGAGGATCCCACATGCCGCGGAGCAACTAGGCCCGTGAGCCACAACTACTGAGCCTGCGCATCTGGAGCTTGTGCTCTGCAACAAGAGAGGCCGTGACAGTGAGAGGCCGGCGCACTGCGATGAAGAGTGGTCCCCACTTGCCATAACTGGAGAGAGCCCTCGCACAGAAACGAAGACCCAACACAGCCATAAATAAATAAATAAATAAATAAATAAATGGATTATCACGTTAAAAATAAAAATAAATAAATAAAATTGATTACTAAAAAAAAAAAAAAAAAAGAAGAGCTTCAGGCCACAGCACAGTTCTGAGAACACTTTGGCCAGGCCAGTGTGTGGTCTCTGAGACTACGTTTCCCATTAAAGGAATCTGTGTTGGCCGAACAAGTTCAGTTCAAGAGTCCCTGCCTTGCTCTGTCCTGGGGAGTGAGGCCTGGTGAAGGAATGCTGCAGGGGATCTATGGGGCAGCAGGTGAAGGCTGTCAACCGGCTACACTCCCCACCCCCTGACCCCGGCCCAGACCCGCACCCAGCAGGTCCTCTTGAGGGGAGTCAGGATCCAAGTGCCTCGGTAACCAGCACACATGCATAGCATTTACTTGTCATGTCTGTTCTGTCTTCTTTGGTCAGGAACAGTTCCTAATGTTCTCTTATCTTTCATGACCTTGACATTTTTTGAGTATAGGTCAGTTATTTTGTTAAATGTTCCTCAGTTTGGGTTTGACTAGTGTTCTCTTATGATGAAAGTTATACATTTTTGTCAGGGCTATCAGAGGAACAATGCTGTGTTTTTCTATCAGGAAGCACACGCTGTCAATTTGTCCTATTACTGATAGTGTTAACTTTGATCACTAAAGGAAGGTAAAGCCAGCTAGGTTTCTCCACTGTAAAGTTTGTAATCAGTAATTATTCTATGTAATGGATAAACAACAAGGTCTGATGTAAAACACAGGGAACTATGTTCAATATCCTGTGATAAACATAATGGATAAGAATATAAAAAAGATTTATATATACGTGTAACTGAATCACATTGCTGTAAGGCAGAAATTAACACAACATTGTAAATCAACTATGTATCAATTTAAAAAATTATTCTGTGTAAATATCCAGTTCCTCACTAAACTTTTACCTACTGTTTTAAGAGTCATCCATTGATGACTCTTACCTAAATCATTACTACTATGATGGTTGCCAAATGGTGACTTTCTAATTCCATCATTCCATCTACACTATACTGCAAGGAAATTTTTTTTTCTTGCTATTTTTTCAAACACTCATGTATTTATATCAGTATGGGCTCATGGATTTCTGTTTTATTCAATGGTAATTTCTTAATTGAAGTATAGTTCATTTACAATATTGTGTTAGTTTCCAGTTTACAGCAAAATGATTTGGTTATTTTTTTTCAATTTTTTTCCATAGGTTATTACAAGATATTGAATATAGTTCCCTGTGCTATACAGTAGGTCCTTGTTGTTCATCTATTTTATATACGGCAGTGTGTATCTGTTAATCCCAAACTCCTAGTTTATCTCTCCCTCCCTTCCCCTTTTATTCAATGTTAATTTTATTCAGTGCTCAAAGTATAACAGTTTGGGCCACTGGGAGCTCCTTCAAGCTTGTTTCTGCACCCCTTTGACATATCTGCATTATTCTTTGAGCATTTTCTTACTTTTTCATTCTCAAAGGTGTTCCAAGTTCATAGCGTACTACACCAGCCCTAGAGTCAGCCATTCCCCCGAAGAGTCCTGATTCCTTTTAGTAGAGAATGATATTTAGAAACCAAGATCCCGGTTCTGGTGTGTTCATTGCTACTAAGTAAACATTGTTTCTAGATCCTCTTAGAGGATGGAGCTAGGAAATGTGTGGTGTATACACACCCCACACACTTACATCTATATCAATTCTATGATACTCTGTTTAGTTAAATGTATCTAGCTTAGATATTGACATGGATATAGACATAGATATATAGATATAGATATAGATATAGACATAGACATAGACATAGATATACCATGAGTTTCCACCAATACCTCCAATTACAATCCAACACAACAGGATTCCTTCTATCCTTCTCCTTTTCGTATTAGTAAGTTTTTTCTCTACCAGTTAGAAACCTAGCTCCTACTGTCCTCAGTCTTTACTTATCTGCTCAGGCCCTCTGTCTGTAATCAAACTCCCAACTGCACTGACCACCTCCTCACTCAGGCACCTCCTTCCTCAGTTCCCAGCCACAGCAGTGCCATCTCCCTTGGCCACCTCGTCAGTTGGTCCCCAATATTACAGGTTTCAGTGACCAAGTATGATTCAAGTCAACTCAGGAAGGTTGATACAAGACCATTTTCAGCTGCTGAAGACCCACTGACCCATAATCATCCACTCTCCAAACTCAGTGTGGGCTGGCATAATGGTCCCAATCTCTCCCTTGGTCAAGATCACGCTGTTTTACTCATAGATATTCCTAACTCGGAATATCTCAGCAAAAAAGTTAGGAATGATGGCATCAATCTTTCTGCCCAGAAGGCCCTGAACCCATTAGGCAAATAAAACCACCCACTTCTCAGAATTCTGCAGAGATTGGCTCTTTGCAAATTCAGACAAAATGAATCTTTGTGACTTTTTTTTTTTTTTTTTTTTGAGTATCAGGGCTTGCATGACTATCAGGTTCTCACAAGATTTACAAATAGGTGACCCCTTTGCCTCTACCCATCCCCCAAATAGCTATCAGGGTCTCTTTGTGTAGAAGAGGAAGAAAATAAGGCATCCCTTTGCATGACATTTACTACATTGTAAAATCATTGGTCTATTGGTCTCAAGTCTCTAGACTGTAAGGTTTTTGGAAAGACGGTACTGTATCATTTTTCATCTTTGTAGCCCTAGCGCCTAACATACTGTCTAGTCATTGTAGACAATATTATCTTTTTAAAACCTTTCTTTGAAACTTTCCTTCCTTCCTCCTCTTTGTACTTCAGGCCTCAATACCATTTATCAATGCACTTTTTAAGGTTCAGTTGTTTAGTCTTAATAACCCCAAGGTTTCTGCCATAGTCAATGCATTAATGTCAATCAAGGGACAGCGTCAGGATGTCTTGGAGAAATGACCATTAGAGAGATTTTGATCTCTACCAGAGTGCTGTCCAAGAGCCCTTTCAAGGGCCTACACAGAGAGGACCTCGTTTTACCAGACTCTTTAGTTCTTGAAGAGCACTCCAAAACTCTCCTCTTGGGCCACCATTTCTTGGCTTTTCCTGAATACAGGTCCTTGCTGCTATACCAATGACTGTTTTACCAGCAGGACGAGAAGGTCTAATGGGGTCTCATAAATCCATCAGAGCAGACCTTCACTTGCAGCCAACTCTGGGCAGCAACTTCAAACCACAGTATGAGTGTCCTTACAGTGAGATGCATCTGTTCCCCTCCCCCCAACACTGGAACAGCCTCTCGTGGAGATGACAGTTTCCTGAGTGCACCCTGATGAAAAGCTAGTGTCCACGCAGGTTGATTTTAGCAGGCTCTTCACATAGGTATTTCCATCTGAACTCTGCTCACTGTCATACTTGAAAATGGGTTTTGACCTCTCCCAAATGAACTTCTTCCCTTCTCTGAAACTGGATGAACTCAGGGGCATCAAATACTTCACCATCCTATCCCTTGATCAGGATGCTGGGGATCTCCTATTCTTTTCCTTTCAGTTGTATATGTTCCACTAAGCCTACGAGAAGTAGATAATACACACAATATCTAAACTGTTACAAGCATAAAGAAAATGAAAATATGGAAGACTTCTCAATTCTTTTCATGTGCTAGCATTACCCTAATACCAAACTCCCAGAAAGATAACACAAAAAGGAAAACTGTGTCCAATATTACATGGGATCATAGATGCAAAAATCCCACTAAAAACTGGCAAATCAAATCCTAGAATATATTATAATAATAATATATCACAACCAAGTAGGGTTTAGCTCAAAAATATGAAGATGGTTTGCTATTAGAAAATTAACTGTATTCATTCAGGAAAGATATATTTCAACAAACGTGGGGAAAGCTCTTCATAGTTCAAGCTCTATTCCTGACTTTTAAACATACTTAGCAAACTGGGAATGGATATGGCAAAAATAATACTTAATGGTGAACCATTAGAATCATTCCCATTAAAGTCTGAAAAGCGACCTTTCAATATTGTATTATTGATCGTAGGCAATGCAGTGAGATAGGCAATTGAAATGAGAGTTATATATATTAAAGAAGGAAAGACAAAAGAAGTGTCAATATGATTGTCTACCTAGCAAATCCAAAAGAAATAATAAGCAATTAAGACCAATCAGAGTTCAGCAAGATGACCAGATGTAAGAATAAAAAAAAAAAAACAATGAAAACAAACATATGAAACAATTTTCAATCTCATTATAAATCAAAGAAATGTGAATTAAAACAATGCCTTACAAATCATTATTAGTTTTTAAAACTTAGTGGTACAATCTTTTAGGAAGGGATTTGGCAACAAGAACTAGAGAAAGATTCATCCTTTGGCTTCTGTTGAAACTCTATCCTAAGGAAATATTCTAAGACATATACATAAAGAAGTTCATAGACTATTTTTACAGAAAAATCTGGAAAAAAATCTATTGTCCAAAAAGAGAGGAAATGAGTTATCTAAAGAATCATATATGGGCTTAAGGAAATATTGCTTTTATCACTAAAACATCTTTTAAGTTCTCTGTAATAACACTGAAAAATTTATTAAATAATAGTAAGTGAAAACTCAAGACAATTTTTATGCTTGCTGTAACAACTACATAAAAATGAATTAGGAGAAAAGTGTCATGGGAAGTATAGTACAGTCTAGAACTCAGACTCTTAAATTGGAAGTGGTGACTTCAAATCCTGGGGCTACCACTTCTTAGCTGTAAGACTTTGGCCAAATTATCTAATTTTCCTCAGTTTCCTCACCGGTAAAGAGTTAATACCTGCAAAGCTCCATGGGTAGTGATGTTGATATAGTAAAGCCACTGATAACAATTAATGTGAGGGCAGCAAAGTGCCAGTAGGCATAGTGTTAGGGTGATAACATTATTGTGTTTTCATTCCTGTTTTCTAAATTTTCTATGTTATTATCTTTGTTTTATAGTGAAAGTAGATATTTTAATATTTAAAAAATTATTTTAAAAGGAACCTTTTTTCTAGTCTAGGCTAATCTCTCCTCTGGCCTGTGATCCCGGTTCCACTGCCTCCTGCTTATCTAGGGTCTGGTTCCACCCATCTCGTTTGTGTTATCTCAAACTCCCCTACTGATTCACTAAATAAATAAAATTATTCCTAAATGGAATCTTTACTCTGTTCTCTTCACTGTCACACTTCTTAAGGGAAAAAAAAAGTTACAATAGTTTTCTCCAATTCTAATTTCACTCTTCAGTATATTGGAATCTGCATTCTCACTATGTTGCTAATTCCCTTAATGCCCAAAGCTAATTCATCTTTATTCTATTTACCCTATCAGAGACGTTTTAACACTGTTGGTCACTTTCTCCTTGAAGCTCTCTTCCCTGTCCTCTCACATTTAGAAAGGAGGACGTGAGAGGTAGCAGGAAGCAGAGGTTTTAGAACTGCCTGTATTGGAAACCGGAAGCTGGTTTCTGCTCGTGCGTGAGATCAGGTCTGAAGCCATAGACCCATAGACTGCAGAACCGATCCAGAAAGGAGAAGCAGGCATGGTCAAGTGAGAAGAGAGTGGCTGGGGAAATCCAGTAACGGAACCAGAAAGCAAAGTGGGTCAAAGACAAAAGAACACCCTGAGTCCCAAGGGGAACAAAAGTCTGCAGATGCCAAAAAAAAAAACCAAACAGTTCTGCAGAATCCCTGTGACCACTTCAGCAGAATTGTGTTCTCTAATCTCTCCTTTATTCCCAGAATACTTTAAGGATGCTCCCCTTATGTTGCTCAATACCACCCTCTCAGACTCACCTCTTTCTTCTCTGACTGTTTGTTCTCCCACGAATCATCCAGCCTTCCTTCCATTTATCAAACATATATTTACTGAATGACCAGTATAAGCTGGACATTGTGATATGCCATGAAGCTACATGATAAATAAGAGAAAATCCTTGTCCTCAAGAACTCACCTAGTTGACATTTCTTTCTCTGATCATCTCATGTGTTTCCCAAGGTAAGATCTTGCCTAGACCTTCTTTGTCCCATTTCCACCCATGGCTCCAACTGTCTCCCTGGCTTTTTCATCTGATATCCTGTAAATATCTGAAACTCAGGATGGCCAACACCAGATATTCGTGTGTCACCAAACCAGAAGATGTCTCATTATCAACCTAGAAACTCTTAAGTCATCCATCAACTTCCCTCTCTTTCACCACATAGATCCACAACTGGATGGCAATTCTTAACAATACCATCTCCTAAAAGGTTCTCAGGATTGCTCTCTCCTCTCCAATTCTTTCCAACTCTATGTTAATTTCAGGCCATCATTACCTTGAAATAGCCTTCTAACTTTTTCCTGTCATCCAATATCTTACCCTTCAAGTCCACCATTATTATTCACATCAGAATTATCTTTCCAAAAGGCAAATTTTATTTATTTCTTCCCTCATGAAGATCCACCATTGCTTCTGTACCCATACATTTTACCCCTGCATTCTGGACCTTTAGATTTCTTCTTCATCTCTTACCACCATGCTGGCTAAACAGCATTGCTTATACCTCCCAACACAAGAAGCTTTGGTCATACTCTATGCCATTCTTTGCCCAAGATGCTCCAACCGTTTCCATCTGACAAATACTGACACCTTTCTAAATTAGCTGAAATATTACTTGCTCTGTAAAGCCTTTCCTATCTCCTCCAAAAAAAATTGCCCGAACTTTCCATTGCGCTTCATATTTAGAGTGTACTTCTATTAAGGAAGAATTTGTTTTCTATGCATTTAGACATCTATATAATATTTGTTTAGTTATTGTCTCCAGCATTGGAGTGAGAGCCTAAACCCATGGGATAAGAATCATATGCTTTTCATTTGATAGTGCCCTGGACCCAGCATAAGGACCACCACAAGTCTTTGCTGAAAGAATAAATAACTCACAGAATAATGAATAGAAAAAGCAAACTGTTTTTGAAAAAAGTACGTGAATATTAGGATATAACATGTATTGCAGTTGGAGGGTTGAGAAAATGCAGATTGAGGAATGAAATGTAGGTCAAAGGAGAAAGGAGGGAGAAATCAAAAGGAACCATTCGTGTGCACAGAAAACAAAGCTGACATTAGAAAAGGAGGCAGAGAGTCAGAGGAGATCGGACAAAGTAACAGCTGGAAAGAGTCTCTTGGGACAAGGAATATCAGAATCTCAACAAAATCTCTGCAATTTGACTCCGCAAATCCTAACAAGTCTCACTAATTTATCATCTTGATAGAGACATGGCTATACATAGTTCCTAGGGAAAGTAGTAGGAAAAAACTTACACTTGGCAAGCAAGGTAACCGATCAAAAAATTTCCCAGAGTAGATGGGTCTGATGCGATCTGGAGGTTCTAGTCCTGGTTCAATGTTCTCAGTCTCCCTTTGCACTTCAGGTTGTTGAGCCAACTGGCACTCAGAAGGTCCTATCACCAAGCCCATTTGGGGCTCTGTAGGCTTCGTTTCATCTGGATCCTCTAGTTGGGGGAGCCCCAGGTCCACCTCCACAGGAGGCTGTATCTCTGTGCTGTGCTTCATCACCACACAGGTGGACTCTTTTTCCAGTTCCTGTCTAGGTTCCATACCCAAAGTAGGTTGCTTCCCCACTGAAGCCCCTAACTCTTCAGGGTCACCAGCCACAGGACATCTCCTGCTCCCTAGAGCCTGTGGACTTTCACACACCAGGCCCAGTGGAGACTGTGTTACCCTTCGAGGACAACACCCTGCCAGGAAACGCTCATTTTCTAAACCCGCTCTTCCTGGCAACATTCTCAGAGGAAATTTTGTTTCCTGTGAGGCTGAGACTCTGTTGACTCCTAAATTACTCCCGTCCATGAAAGTCCTAGAAATATTCTGTCTTTTTAATCTTATATCAAGCCCATTGCTCGATGGACATTTTGTTTCCGGTGAAGCCATCCCCTCCTCATATTTATTACTGCATGGAGAATCTTCTTTTCCTAATCCCACTCTAAGCCCCAACTCCGTGGGAGATGTTGTTCCCATGAAGACCCTTCTCTCTCCTAAGTCATCTTTTCCTTCCTGGGTGAGTGCCACGTCCATGCTCAGGGGAGATTTCCTCTCAGATACCCTCATTCCTCCAAGGGCACTCATCTCTAAGGGGTAAACTGTACCTGGCTCGAGGGAAGATCCCAATCCCTTGGAGGGCCCCAACCCTTTGGGGGACCCCACTCTCACGAAAGAGCACATCTCCACTCGGACTCCCTGCCCACTGCTTCCTGCCCGCCACTTCACACCTAGCAGAGTTCACTGGGGAAAAGGAGATGGAGGTCTGTTTACCCGGTTACCTGGGAAACGGGGGCGGGGCTTGGAGCGCAGCTCTTTCCAGGGCAGGCCCCCGCCCATCTCTCTCCCTCTTTCTCCTCTCCCCCCCTCCTCTTTCTCTCCCCTTCGTTCCCCCCATCCTCCCTTATTCCTTCTCTCTTTTTTCCCCCTTCTTTAGTAGATTTGGAGGGCAGGAAAACTTGAAGGATGTGGTCTTGGGCTCTAGAGCAAATGACCGCAAACTTCTCTTTGGTTTCCCAAGCAACGCAGTCCCATTAGGATGGGTTCAGCCAGGGGCCTCCTCCTGGCCACGGGCCTATTAAATTTACTGGCGATCAGAGAATAAATAACCCTCTTTCTGGTGGTGACCACCAATTTTAGACCCTTCCTTGTGAAAGTACATGCACACTGCATGTAGTTCTTTCAGCGCTTAAGACATTCTTTAAAAATTCTGTAAAGTTACTATATCTGGCAGCTGTGGTAAGGAACATCTTAAAGTCTTTGAAAACACACTTCAGTAAATAGGCTTTAAATAGCACTTCAAGTAAATATATTAAAATTTGAAATGCGTTACACAATAATGCATATTGAATTTTTAAAATAATGTGGCGAACTCAAAATTAAGTATGGGATTTTTTTTAAACTCAAGTTTTAATGAATGTGTATTTGGTGAATATTTGTCATGTTCTACACATATAGGGGATACAGAACACCTCGCTTAGAATTTGAATGAAATTTATGAGATTCCACTTTTTTAAGAAAGCCAAATGAAAAATTTGCAAAATCCAAATTTTTTTAAAAAGTGGTTAAGGGATACTATTTTACATTTGTAAAAACAGTGTCCTGTAATTTTCTAGATAGCTAATATAAATATTCTTCTCCCCCTAAGCAATTTAAATGACTTGATTGTGTGTAAATCAAGGTATGTCTGTATAAGTGTTCATTCGATTCTTTTGTTTACAAATATCTACAGTACTGAGTCCTCATTTTGTGTCAGTACTGGGAATGCAATGGACTAAGCCAATCCCTACCTCATAGAATTTATATTCTAGTAGGGATAGATAACCATCAAGTAAACCAATAAATAAGATCATTTCCCATGATGAGTGATGAGTATCATGAAGAAAACAGAAGACTTTGATATGGAGGGAAGCTACTTTAGAATTGATGGGCTTAGAAATCCCTTAGGTATGTGACATTGAGCTGAGGCTTTCCTGATGCCCTGCAAAGACACTAGCTTTTAAACCTGAATAGCTCAAGTTTCCATAGTCTTTTTCTCACTGCCTTGCCACCATGCCTACAATTCCTTATGCCAGAATTACCTTTCGGTTTGTCTCCAGACAGTCCCAGTTAAAAGTAAGTGTTACCATTCATTACCATCTATGCAAAGAGTCATTCTTCAAGTACACAATGGAAAGATTTCCTGGAGGAGAAGGTAGAAGACATGGAGTGTTGTGGATGATTGAGAGATGCAAGGTGTTGGGAATTCCTGAGTCGGTGTTTAGAGATTTGAGGGCAAAGGCAGCACTAAGGGCAGTGTTCAGTTCTGCATGACTTTATTTAGGCTCCAACCATTTTGTAGCTTCCTTAAGAAATTTTACCACCTAGTAGTTAAACAGGAGAGAAGGGGGCAGGGCACAACCTTTAAAAGAATAACATAGCCGGAGGACACGACATAAACAGATTAGAACCAAATAGGTCCAAGGTGGTGGACAAGTCGACTTCCACTAGACCTTGAGCCTCAGTATACGATCATTGTAACACATCAGCAAGCTGATGACACACCCACAGGCGCCATGACAGTTCCAAGATCAACCATAAAGGTCAAAAAGTGGGCGGTGGCCCAATTCCTGGAAATCCCCATCCCTTCTCCAAAATAGCTGGAATACTCCTCCCACTCTTTAGCCTATGAAAATTACCCACCCCTATAAAAACTGACAACCCCCGTACCCTGGTGCTGCTCTCACCTTCTGAGATGGCCCACACTCTGTCTTTGGAGTGTGTCTCTCTCTAAATAAATCCACTTCTTACCTATCACTTTGTCTCTCACTGAATTCTTTCTGCGATGAGACATCAAGAACCTGAACTTCATTAAGTCCTGAGACGAGGTGTGATCTCCGTTAAAAGACCATGGGTTCAAGTCCCAATCTGGGTTTTGGCTGGGTTTGGGTCCCGGCCTGTGGGTTCAAGTCCCACTCCAAGTTACACGGCTTCAGTAGGATCTCTCATTTGCTACTAGAATGTATCCAATTATCAGTCCTCCTCAGTTATCCAGGGTTAGGGAAAAAAAAAACACAGGCCTATTGTGAGTGGCAGTACAAGAGCAAAGCTTTACTGTGGCATTTTCATCTCTCCAAAATTACTACTGGATCTTAGAGGTACCAGCCACTGGAGCAGCACTCCCCAGGCAAACATTATGACTAAACTATAAAATACTGTGGAATGTATTCATGAATACAGAGAATTGGTTTTTTTTTTTCTGGCCTTGCCCCGCAGCTTGCGGGATCTTAGTTCCCTGACCATTGAACCCAGGCCTCAGCAGTGAAAGCGCTGCTAACCTCTGGACCGCCAGGAATTCCCTCACGAAGGAGGTGAATTAAAAGACAAAACTGGTAGAAAGTGGGACTCCCCTAGTGGTCCAGTGGGTAAGACTCTGCTCTGCGCTCCCAACGCAGGGAGCCCAGGGTTCGACCTCTGGTCGGGGAACTAGATCCCGCATGCATGCCACAACTAAGAAGTCTGCATGCAGCAACAAAGATCCTGTGTGCCTCACCTAAGACTCGGCACAGCCAAAATAAATAAATAAAAAAAATATTTTAAAAATTGGTAGAAAGAAATGAATGAGGAAGCAATACCCTAGAACAATGATGGGGAGTTCCTAACAATGTATAAATTTCAGCATCCAGGTGTTATTTGTGAGGACTTAAGTCAAATGTTCACCATTCTAAATGTAATTAAGCTTGGGAATTCCCTGGTGGTTCAGTAGTTAGTGACTCAGTGCTTTCACTACCAAAGGCCGGGTTTAATCCCTGGTCAGGGAACTAAGATTGCACAAGCTGCATGGCACGGCCAAAAAAAAAAAAAAAATGCAATTAAGCTCACAAATTTTGGGGAGTCCCTATTATATCAATCAAAGTTCCTCTGAGAGGAATTTAAATCATGAATAAATTATGGTCCTGGTCCTTAAGAACTTTAAAATCCTAATGGGAATGAAAGCCTGAGGAGGAAAGTCTAGGCAGGTACTCTCTAACTGTAAAGGAAGGCAGATACATATTAGAACTATTACAGAGAGTAAAGTATCATGAAACTACAGGAAAAAGACCACTAAATCCAGTAGAAGTAGCCTCAGATGCCATCCAGAGGAGTTGGCATCCTGGCCAAGGTGAGACCTGCAGTGATGAGAGGTAGTGGTATTCCAAGGTGCAGAGAACAAAGTGATCAAAGATACCAAGATGGAAACACACAGGCGACACTCTGGGAACACAGAGTAGACTGGTATGATTAGGTCACAAGGCAAGAGTTTGGGGAGAGGGAGTCTTTAGAAATAGAACGAAAGAAACATGGGTTGGGACCAGAGTTGAAGAACTTTGTACTCTATTTAGCAATTGCATATTTTTGAGTAGGAGAGTGACTGGCCAAAGTGTAAAGAATGGGTTGAAAAGGCAGGAGTGTGCATTAATTTCAGCTTATACAAATACTACCATGGCCCAGGCTTTGGGATTAGAGCTTAGATTTGGGATTAGAGAATTTTGGGTGACAGAATGGGACAACGAAGAGCTGAAGATGATTCTGCTCTTTCAAGTCTAGGTGACTGGGAGGCTGTTAATACCAGTCACCAAGCAGAAGCACGTTTGGGATGGAATAGGTCTGGTTTGGGGCATACTGTTGACATGCCAAAACTGATGTGACATATCCTGTTTCCTGATTCTTCCTGGGATTGTCCAAGAGGTATCACCATGACTAACATACCATATTGGAACCACCCCTTGGGGTAAAATGCCACAGACACCGTTTGCACATGACACATCATGTTCTTGGGGTTAGTAACTGGGAGGTTGATCTGAAAGGCTGGCTGTTCAAGGGTTCAAATCACCTTCATTGCAAAATGTTGACTGAGCACCGACAGGATACCTTAGGCCAAGTACACATCTAGACGATCAATACTGATGGCCTCATGGCAGGGCTATAAATAGTAAACAGCAAACTGAAAAAGCAACCCTCATCCTGAGGAAAAATCGATTTAACATTCTACCAAATTCCAAAAGGAATTTTGTTTTGTTTTGTTTCAGATGCCCAGCCAGGGACTGTTGTGTGAGATGGAGCCAAAACAGCTTGTCTTAAGTAGGTCTGCACTGGAGGCTAATGAATGTCTTGGATTCTTTTACTGGAATTGTGCTTAAGAACTCAGATTCTGGAGCCAGCCTGCAGGTTAGAACACAATTTCATCACCTACTCCGCGGTGATTTTGGACAAGTTACACAATCTCTGTGCCTCAAATTCTTTACCTGTAAAACAGGCACGGCACATTCGTGAATTCCACAGCCACGACTGAAGACTCCTGGCTGCCAGCCGCTGTGCTAGACAGCGGCGAGGACCACTTTGGGGAGGTAATATTCCAATGTAGGGAGGCGGACGATAGAGCTAGTTTCAGAGTGAGAGCCTCATAGCGTAGGAAGAAAATGGGATAATTCCTGTAAAGCGTTTCGTGCAGTAACCCGCGACGGGAAATCTTTGTAAAAGCTACCTATTATTTTATAACTTGCCCCTCCGCACCCAAAACAGGTAGGCTCTCAAGAAAAGCAAGTTATTATTGAAAATGTCCCCGCCTAAAGACAACTTTCGGGGGGGTGGGGAGGATCGCATCCTCCTCCCTGGAGTAAATGCCCCTTACCTATCCACCCATCCCCAGGGACGTGTTGGAAGGCTCTCTTGTGCTAGAAAAGCCCCCACAAAAAGGCCCCTTAGCCGAGCTGGCAGAGTTGGGGTGTTGCAGAGGTAGGGTAAGGGGAACTGGGAGCTAATATTCACAGAGGGAACTTCGCCGCCCCACACCTGCTGGGAGCAACAAACCCAAGTTCTCCTGAGCTCCCCCCTAGAGCAGGCCGGCCGAGTAGTACCCCCGCCCCGTCTCCGCCCCGTCCCCGCCCTCGGCCACTGGGAGCCACGGACCGCCGCCCAGATAACAATGGCGCCGGCGGGGGCGGGGCCGCGCGCGCCCCGGGGAAGCGGGGGAGGGGAGGCGGCCCGCGGCCGTACCCGACCCCACGGCTCGCTGGGGTCACGTGACGCGGCCGCCCCGCCCCGCGGCCCAGCCCGGACTCTTAAGGCTCTGGGAAGGGGCGGGGGAGCGGATGGAACGGGCGGACGGGGGACGACCGGAAGTGACGAAGGGGCGTAATCCGCGACGTGCGGCGACGTGGCGGCGAGGCCGGCGCCGGGCGGCGGAAGTGGCTACCGCGCTGGGACTGGAGTGTTTGTGTTTTGGTTAGCGAAGGAGCCGACGGCCGGCCTGAGGGGAGGAGGGAGGAGGAGGAAGAATTAGTGGGAACTCGAGCGCCGGCGGCGGCGGAGGAGGAAAAAGCAAAGAGGAAGGCGGAGCGGCGGGAGGCGGAGACGGAGACCAACGGGGGCGGCACCGCGGCACGAGCCCCGCACCGTCCAGTCTGAGGGGAGCGGCGAGACGAGGAGACGCGCCGCCACCGCCGCCTCAGCCTCAGCCTCCTCTTGGGCTCCGCCTGGGACCTGCAGCCGGAAGCTTCGGCGCCGCGGCCTCGCGCGCTGCGGACTCAGGTAACCGAGCCGGCCCTCCGCCTGCGCGGAGCGGGTCGGGACCCCGGGTGGCCCGCGGGCCCTGCCGGCGCGGAGTCCTCCGCCCTTCTCTCTCGCGCGTCGGGGCCCGGGACCAGAGATGGGCCGAACCCGGCGTCTCGACCCGCCGGCCCTGGTGACTCATCCTTCGAGGCCAGGATTTGGGGACCGGCCGAGGGAGCGACGGGTGTCACCCTGTTCCCTTCTCAAGATGGCGCCGCGAGAGAGGGCCGGAGGCCGCGGTTCCGCCTGCTCCGTCCTGGCAGCCCGGGGTTGGGGGGGTGGTCTCCGGCCAGAAGCAGGCCGGATTCGGGGGAGGAGGATGGGAGAGACGGCCCAGGGGCCTGGCGGGGCCTGCCTGCTCGGGCGATCGGAGCTGGGTGTCAGTTGCTCAGGTGCTCTCGGAGGAGGAACTGGGGCCTCCAGCAGGTGTGAATTTGGGGAGCTCCGCCTACCCCCCGACTCCCTGAGCCGGGTAATGGAGGGAGGAGGCGGCTCGGGAAGCCGGGCTGTCTAGGGACTCTTGTCTCATCGTTGGAAGGTGGTGAACCGCAGCCTTAAACAACTCGGCACAGCTAGGTCGCTGAACACACTCAGTGGGTAGAGCCCTTTAAACGTGCTCTGTTGTTCGCCTCCCTGGAAGCTGGTTACTCTCCTGAGACTTTTTCAAGCTCTGAACGTCATAATTCACATATTTGGTTTTTGTGTTTTGCTGAAGTGGTGCCTAAGTGTCCAGTCAATTGCCTTTCACATAACTAGGAGGAAAAAACCCCACATGGACATGACTGCGATAATTTAGGACAGCTCAGAAACTTTATTCTTAGTGTAAAATGGGGATAATAAAAAGAGCTCGTAGGGTTGCTGTGAGCCTAATTCATAGGATGGTGCTTGGCACAAAATAAGTACCCAGAAATGTAAGCTGCTGTTAGTTTTGATCAAAGAGCACCCAGGAGGACTTTAACTCTAGAATGCCAGGTGTTTCCAAAGATTTAAAATGCACTTTATGCAAAATCTTGGGCTTTTGTGAAACAGAAGTTTAAGTAGTGAATGCAACTGTTACAAAACGTAACTTTTAACCTTAATGTTATGCTAACTGTATATTTATAATTAGATTTAGTTATGTTTTGTTTGAGATCCTTGGAGGGAACTATAATGCAAGGCTTTAAACCTTAAAAGACAAAGCTAAATCATAATCTTTTTTAATGGGCATCTGATGTTTTCCCTGAAATTTTGGGAGGACTGTGGAAATTCGGAGCATGTTGTCCTTGATGAGTAATTCAGTTTGCTGTTTTGTAGGTAATCAGACAGTTGGGAAGTGTTTTAGTTGCTATCGTGTGTACTATCGGAAGGTGCATTTTCAGTCTACCTGACTTTCTATTGATACTTGGTCATTATTTCATCAAAGGGGCACTTTAATTGCCAATTTTCAATCCCTGCTGTGTGTTGACCACTGTATTAGAAACTTTTTACATATATAGTCTCTTGTTTACTTCCCACAGCAGCTGTGAAAGTTAGGTATACTGGAAATAGAGGCTTTGAAATGAAAGCACTTGCTCCAGCAGAAATTGGTATAACTAGCCAGGATTAGATCCCCAAATCTTGTATGTTTTGGGGGTGGTAGGAGGGTAGATGTGGGGTTGGAGCATTTTTTTATTACAGAAAATTTTTTAAATGTACAGAAGTAGGAAGAATAGTATAATGAACTCATCATCTAGCTTCAGTTATCTTATGGCCCATCTTGTTTTATTTACGCCCCCATTGTTTGGAAGCAACTCAGACCTATTATTTCATTTGTCAATATTTCAGTACGTACTACTAAAAGATAAGGACTCTTCAAAGCTGCTGTTCAGGTAAGGCAGAGGTGATTTTACTGCCATGAATGTAAGTTCTCATGGATATGTTTATTAATGAGTTCATGGTCAAGAGGGATTCTTGTATAAACTCATTTCATGGGTAAGGCAAATTTCTTATTAGGTACCTAAATGAAATAGAACAGTGATTTGAGAAGAGGAATCATCAGATTTAATGTTATTAGCACATGATCAGGTTTTGATTAAAGATGGAAGAAAACTATTATGATTGATTTGTGAGTAGATTGGAAAAGAGTTCTTTGAAAGTTCCCTAATTCCTTTGAGATTGAAAATTAGCGTTCTTAGATAATAGTAGAAGACATAGAAGTTGCCCTTCAGGCTAGTTTTTTCTAAATCTGTTAAATAGAAAGTAACGAACGACACATTTGTTAGCTCCAGAACTACAGAAAAGTATAACTAAATAAGACACTAATTCACTCACCACATAGAGAACCACAGTTAACAGTTCCACGTCTGATGTACTTGAGCACATCAGAAAACAGTTTTAAGTCTTTTAGGCACCAGACACACCACCTACTTAATATATTTGTTGCTCCAAAGCTACCGTTAAATAAACAAAAAACATGTACCGTTTAACAGAAGCCTTCAAATAATAATGGCCAACATTTATTGAGCTGTTACTATGTTCTAAGATCTATTCTAAGAGCTTTCCACTTATTAACTTAATTTTACTCAAAACTGTTTTAACCTAAGTACTTGAGTCACCTCTCAGGTTGCCAGGGTTTGAAACTCAGCTCTGTTGAAGCTCCGTCACAGTAACTGTGTGACCTCAAGTTACTTAACCTCTCTGTGCCTGTTTTCCTCATTTTTAAGGATTGTAATAGCCAACTTTACAGGATTGTTGAGTGGCTGCGTTAAGTACTTAAAACCACCTGGCACAAAATGGAGTCTTTGATAAAGGTTAGCTTTAAAATGTTTTAAAAGCCTTGAAAATTACAGCATGACTTTAGGCTCAAATCTCATGCCTTTACGGTATTGACAAAGGTAGTGAATTAAAGTAAATGACATTCAGTGTCTATTAGAGGTTATAATTGTCATGCAATAATGTGTTACAGGCAGAATTTACCAAAGTGATTAATAGTAGATTTGCTTTGTTTTGCTGATTTGTATACTTAATTACTTCGTATTTGTTTTTTTACAGGTTTCTCTACCTCCAGAAAGAAAAAAATTGACACCTTGCATCCTGGAAGTTCATTTAAGAGACTGAAATTAGGGACTTCTTTCAAATTTGGACATGGCTAATCGAGGAGCAACAAGACCCAATGGGCCAAATACTGGAAATAAAATATGCCAGTTCAAATTAGTACTTCTGGGAGAGTCTGCTGTTGGCAAATCGAGCCTGGTGCTTCGTTTTGTGAAGGGCCAATTTCATGAATTTCAAGAGAGTACCATTGGGGGTAAGATTTTCTTTTATCCTTTTTTCATTTAATTGAATCATACGTTGACAAATAAGATTTTGCTGTTCTGATTGTATGATGATGGGTACTAAATAGGTCACAGAGTGAAGAGCTGAGCAGCAGACTCAAGCTTTATAACTTGATTTTTGTTAAGATAATGTTGTTTAATATTTTGATTTACTGGTTATCCCCAAGACAGTTGTATGGAAGCTAAAATACAGATGCAAACATGAGTGGAATCAGTGTCCTCAAGTATAAGATTTGATTGGTATCTTTCTTGATAATGATTAGAAGCTTCTTCAAGTTAATACATGTTTGTGCTGAATTATATTGGCTTTAGAATGAATAGTGAAAATAGTAAAAGTAAATAGTAAAAGAGTTAACATTACAATTCTAATTCTAAATAACTGAGGGAAGAGAAAAAGTGAGTGATTAATGAAGAGGGACATGAAAGGGAAATGGGACCTGAAGAGAAAGATGGAGGGAGAGGGGAAAGAGGTAGAGTAAGCCCTGCTTACAGTGGTTTTGGTAAGACTGAGGCAAGGGGACGGTAAGATGCAGGACAAAGAGGAGACAACTAACAGAGCATTGTTGTGAATAGAAGACAAGAAATTAGATAATTGAACCTCATCAGAGAAATCCACAACTGTATATAGCAAGGGGCAAAACAGCCTGTTTTGGGCGTCAGTTTCATCTGCCAAATGAAGCTTTTGAATTAGATACTGTGTGGACAGCTTTAAGATTCGCAGTATTTTGCAGGGGGTGTGTAACTAAGCAGTACCATGTTTTTTCCAGGTATTTTATACATTTTAAAGTCATACTTTTGAAATATGTAAGGCAGATACCCATTGGCATGTAGCAACTTCTTGGAGTCCGTCTTTCAGGAGCATAACTTTATGCTATGCATTGAGTGTATGTTCTCAAGTAAGTACACTTGAGAATTTTATTTGTAGTTTCAGATCCTCGCAATAAGATAAATTACAGAACTCTAGTATCTCCTGGCTTTTCCCTACATATAGGAAATACAGTAGATAAGTGGTATTTCCACTTTAATAGACTCAGCAGTATAACAGTGATTGTCAACCCCCTCCATTTGTATATCATGTTACAGTGTGATCCCATTTTAGTATTTTATGGTTTTTATAATGGATGAGCATCAAAAATATAGTCCATATCATGCAGCTTTTATTTTGATTCAGAAATCTTGGTATTTTAAAAAATTTTAATGAAGTGTATCACACGTTCTTTGTGGTTTCTTTGTTAATACATTTGTGTGTGTGTGTGTATATACCGTTTAATAATGAAATATAAAAATATATATACGTATGATTTAATAATGAAGTATTACCTCTCAAGCTTTAGCCTCCTCCAGAAAGCAAATTGGGCCAAAGTTAACTAGCCCACATGGTAGGAAGAGTTTTAAAGAGTTTGAGGTTATGTCCACCCACCTTAAACTGGTGCAAAAAGTTAGTTGTTATAAGTGCTTTTTGGCAAGTGATTGTCAGTTGCAGCATTTTCCAAAGTACATATGCATCTTAGGCAAAATACCTGGGCCGATATGTTTGGGACTTGCTATGTGCTAACCCTGCCCCCCTTCACAGTACATATTAAAATAACAAAAACACTGAAGTACCGTAGTGAAGGACTTAACTCCTGGGAAATGTAGCCTGAGACTAGAACTTTGTTTTTGTTTTGGATACTCCCAGTTATCTTCGAAGTGTATTTTTTCCTAATGACATCTCAGGAAGGACATTTAAAAGAGAAATTTAACCCCTTATCAGTGCATCATCATAAATATACATATCCTCTGATATGTGTGTATGGGTGTGTATATATATATAATCTCCATTTCTATTTAATACCAATTAGATTGTCTACATTTCATTAACGAAATTGTCAAAAGGTTTTCATTCTAACACATAAAACTTCCTTAATATTTTCTACGAATACAGATTGAGCTGGCTTTTTAAACCAACTTTAGAAGCACTTTACATCCCAATTTCTGTGTTAATGGTTAACTGGCTGGATACCTTTCCACTATGTTGACCACATATTAATATCCTTAGGAGGTATGACAGTGCCACTATGACTACAGCTGTGAGCCCTGGTTTTTTTGTTTGTTTTTGAGAGATAACTGACATAATATTGTGTAAGTTTAAGGTGTAAGACGTATTGGTTTAACTTGCCTACAAAGTGAGCACTGTTTTTTTGTGCTCTTTGCTAGCAGCTCTTCACCCTTAAGGACTAGAGTAGAATCTAAGCATTTAAGGATCTCAAGGTTTGAGCTATTTAAGGTCTGTAACTTGTAGGTAATATGTCTTTTTGTTTTGGCTGATGTGTGGTAGGAGCTATCTAAAAATGAACCTGGCCAGATGTTTTACATTTCATCGGTTGTTTATTTTTTACTTAACTGTTTATGTTTAATAACATTAGTTGCGGTCTGAAGAGCTCACATAAAATTTTCGTCTCTGCTTGTGTTGTAAGGTGGAAATCATATACTGCACTCTTGAATTTGTGTATTCTAGAACCTTATATTCATCAAGAACATCAAGGTTTCTTTAGTTTTTGTGGTTCTTCCTAAACATGATAGCTTGATTTAAGAATCCATGTTGTCTCACAATACCCCACACCCCTGCCCCTTGACTCTATAGCACTCATAATGAGATAGGTAGTTAGGTGGTGGGTTTAGTGCTTTGGGGAGTTCTAGCTTATTTGTAGGGGTTTAAAGTCTGCATGACATTTATGTTCCTGTTGTTTGTCTAAGACGAGCCCATAAGGTTAGCAGGGAGCATTAGGCTCAGAGGGTTGTCATCCTTCTTGCTAGCTCACCTGGAGGCTCATAGCTCTTCAGTAAATACCTGTTGGATGTTTGGACTGGCCATCTTTCATTTAACACCTTGAACACCTGAAGATTTATCTTAAGTTTTAACAGGTCTTCCACGTGATTCTAATACATGCCAAAGTTTGAGAACACCTGCTTTCTGTGTTCTGAGGAGCCAGTAGTACATTTACACTACATATTAAAGTTCTCCCACAAATGGAATAATTGCTTTTCTTTTTTTTAAACTGTAGGATTTTTTTTAAAACTTACTGTTCATCTAACTCCTCCAGTTTGAGAATTACAAGTATTATGTACTGGTTACATTACGTATTACCTGTTATTTCTTTGTATGGGAACTCCTTCCTTTTAACCTGCTAGGCCTCTTTAAGAGAGCATGGCTCCTTTCCTTCTCTGTTCCATCAAGGATACCCTGCCTTGTCTTTACTTACGGGAGTTAGAATATCCATAGTTTTCAGTTATCTGTACCGATGCTGCTCTCTTTCATTGCCACAAATAATCAAGGACTGGTTATACACGAAATTAAAGAGATAAGTGTCTTCTTTTTTAAGCTATTTTCAGCAGTTATTAACCCTAAGTAGAGTGTCTAAAATAATTATTTCAGGGTTGTTTTTACTGGAAGAACAAAGTTTATTCTATATTTAACATCCATCCAGTTTCCTCTAAGGGGCTACCAGGACTTGTTTTTCTATTCAGATTCAAAAACATCTGGGGGAAAAATTATTAAAATTAAGAAAAACAAGGTTGGTTTCAAAGTTATTATTAACAGTCTTTTACCTTACCTTATCAATTTACCACCAAGACCTTCTTAAGAGTCGAGCGTTATGGTTAAGAAAGGGGTGGCGGGCGGCTCTATATCCACATTGTTTGATTTAAAACTCTAGCTCCAGCACATACCACGTATCATCTGAGGATTTAAAACTCTAGCTCCAGCACATACCACGTATCATCTGAGGATTTAAAACTCTAGCTCCAGCACATACCACGTATCATCTGAGGCAAGTCATGCCCAGCTTTATTTGCGTCTTATATGAAATGGAAATAAAAGTACCTTACTTGAGAGGTTTTTGGTAAGGATTAAATGAAAGTGCATATACATTTCTTGGCACAATGCCTAGCATGGAGTAAAATGCTTATTAAATATTAGCTATTACCATTACCATCACCACCATTACTTTTTGCTGAGTCATTTTTATCACTGTTGATATTTTTGTTGTATAGTCATAGGACATTATTTTAGAACCGTGACTTTTCCACCTAGTGCAGAGCATTCGATTTAGGATTTGACAGTGTTAAAGAATTTTATGTCCAGATTTTCTCCTCTTGGAAGATAAAGTTTCTTATTAAAAATTATAGGAACAAATAAGATGTAAGAAACTTTATGAGCAGGTACTTCCTAAATTTGAGCCTTTCCAAAAATGGAGTTTTTGCAGATTCCTTCAAGGAAATAACATGAGCATATACAACTAAGTTTCTTTAAATTCTATATGGTAGATTCTTGCTTAACCCTCCCACCATTTGTTGATTTTCAAAAAAGTGGTTATTCATGTATGTTACATTAAATGCCTGCTCCCCACATCAACTAAGATATTTTGGAAGTTTTCTCAGAGAGAGAAATTACACAGTTATATAGAATATGACATGTATGTAGATATTAAAGTTGCTTCCTAAACTGAGAAATAAAAGCAGCTAGAAAATTTAAATCTGAATAACTTATGTTTTTCCTGTAGTAGTAAGCTTTCTACTATTGCCCTTCATTTGTTAGCTGTAAGAAAGACTTGTTTGTGTAATTGTAATCTGTGCATTTGTTTACTTCCTTTATCTTTTTGCATCTGCATATTGTTTTCAATTAAAAGTACTTTTGAGAAAGGATAGAAGACCTAGGGACAAACCACCAGCATATAGTTTTCAATTCATGAGAAAAACGGTTTTTGAAATATTCATATTCTTTCTGTTACAGTGAGAGTTAAAATTTGTGGGAGTTTATCTTTTGGTTTTAAGTGAAAGAATATTACCTTTATGCATAATAATATTTCCTTCTAGAAAGTACATATTCAGTATTTGAGATAGGTTGTATTACTAGGAGAAATTGGTAAAGATTTGGTATTTTATATGTTTGTACCAGTTCTGACCTAAAAAATTTTAATAGTCTTAACATCAGTTATTCCCCAATGTTCCAGTTTAAAATGTTATCATATGTGGCTACTGAAGCATTGCTGTGAATTAGCCAATAAGCTTAGCTTCAATCCTGGCTTCCTTTTACAAACAGCACTGTTTACACATTTATAAAATGAGAAGAGTGAGCTAAATAAGGATTCTTTTAGGGCAGACATTTTTTAAAGTGTGTACTCTCCTCCACATTAAACAATGCAATCAATATAGTTAAACCTTTTCTTCCTCTTAAAATTTATTTCACAATTTGGGATCATGAACGTCTGTTTTTGCCCTGTCTTACTTAATTCATCGATGCCCTCTGGTGTTGCTGAAGTATTCAAAGCTGTTTGGTAGAATGATTTTGCCAATTAGCTCTAACTATGGTGAACTACCTCTGTTGATTCACTAATTTGCTGCTTTTATTCTGCTATTACTGGGAAATAAGATTATTGAGCTTTTCTGAAATTCATTCACTCAACAAATTTACCAAGCTCCTAGCACTGTGCTAAATATTAGAAATCAGAGTTAACCTTTCCCCCTTTTGGGTCTTACACCATAGTAATCTGAGGTTACTTATATGCAGTCTTCCTTACGATGCATGCTGAATTAATTCATCATTTGGAGTCATCATTGAGAGCCTTTTGTTACCAGGCCTCTTGGTGGCAAATAGGGATGTATTAGAGGGAGAAAAGCAACAGGAGTAATTCCAGAGGCTTTTGATTTTTGATCATTGGCTATTTTGATGTAAACATGAACTGCAACTTCCAAATTACTAAATTCCTCAAGATGAGAGTGAAGTCACATACTGGATTTTGAAAATAAGAAATAATCCTTAGTGTTTTACAAGTGTTGCAAAACAGTATTTGAGGGAAGTGCTGGTGAACAACATTCACCCTCTTTTCCAGGTAATATAGATGAGGAAGGGTAACAGCAGGATGAGGAACCAGTCATTCGCGGGTTTTTAGCCTGTTTGCAAAGCTGAAGATAGCAGGCACTCTTTGGATTCAAAAAGAAGAGATACTGTGATGATATGGGACTGTAGTCACTCTAATTATCAGACACCTTCAGCGTTTCTCAGTTAAAAAAATAGTTATTTAGGGACTTCAGTGGTTCAGTGGTTAGGACTCCTGCTTCCACTGCCAGCGGGTGCGGGTTCGATCCCTAGTTGGGGAATTAAGATCCCACATGCCATGTAGCACGGCCAAGAAATTTAAAAAAAAAAAAAAAAAGTTATTTATCCTCACATAGAACGAGAGCCAGGAGTGGTTCCACTTTGTTGATATCAATTCTATTTGAGGTGTAACGTGAATGTATCTTGGACACATAGGGTACTTTAATATTAGAGGGCTTGAACGTGAATTTAGACAATCCTAACTTTCTCATCTATTGTATTCATAAGTCATTTGTAAATTTTAGAAAAATGTGACTTCAAGGAAATACAGGGTAATTTTAGGATAGCTTGTAAGGTAATTTTTAAGTTAGTTACATGTCATATGATGCAGTCATAGAACTTATACGGCATTCTCACAGTGTCATCTGGACCTTACCATAGCTATATGAGGAAATACTAATCTTATAGATGAGGAAACTGAGGCAACAAAAGTGATTTGCCTGAGGTTTTGCAACTAAGTAACAGCTGGGATTAAAGACAGATCTTTCTTCATTGCCACCTGTATTCTGGAATTGATAAAGTTTAGGGTCAGGATATGCATGACATAAGCATTCTGTTATAAAATGTGTGGTACTTGGCAGGTACGGAGCCCCTTATATATTGATTTATTGATATAAGGAAAATAATGTGAAAGTTTTTTGTTTTTTTTTTTTTTTTTTGTGAAGTTTCCTGACATCCTAAGAGGTAATGTCTTCCACTCAGGAGCACTTTTTTTTTTTTTTAACTTTTTTTTTTTTAATTGTATAACTATATATACATTTTTTTAAAATTTATTTATTGATTTATGGTTGTGTTGGGTCTTCGTATCTGTGCGAGGGCTTTCTCTAGTTGTGGCAAGCGGGGGCCACTCTTCATCGTGGTGCGCGGGCCTCTCACGATCGCGGCCTCTCCTGTTGCGGAGCACAGGCTCCAGACGCGCAGGCTCAGTAGTTGTGGCTCACGGGCCCAGTTGCTCCGCGGCATGTGGGATCTTCCCAGACCAGGGCTCGAACCCGTGTCCCCTGCATTGGCAGGCAGACTCTCAACCACTGCGCCACCAGGGAAGCCCCAATGTGAAAGTATTTTTAAATAAAAATTCAAATCACTCATGTTCCAAAGTGAGCACCACTGTGTTCATTTTTATGCTATCCACATGTATCACATTTTTATTATTTCATTGATTTGTCCTTATAAGTCAAATCTCAAATGGTTGACATCGAAAAATGTCCCTCCTATCTTCTACCCACTTAGTTCTTTTTCCCAGAGGTAGTGTTACTTTGTCCTTGCAAAGTTACCATTATATTTAAATCTGTGTATTTTCTCCTTTTTATGCAATTTGAAACATACCAGACCTACTGTAGTATACTTTTTATTTTTCACTTTAATACTGTCCCAGTTATCTACTGCTCAGAAACGAACCCAAAGCTTAGTCATTTAAAACAATTATTATCTCTTTTGTTTCTGGGGGTTGAGTGGGCTTAGGTGATTTTCTGATGTCATGGGTGGCAGTCAGTGCTGGGGCTAGAATCATCTCAACACATCTGGCAGCTCACTCTGGCTATTGGTTGGGACCTCAGCTGGGGCTGTCAGCCAGAACACCTGCATGTGGCCTTGCCACCTGGTTTGGGTTTCCTCACAGCATGATGGCTGGGTTCAAACATGAATATCCCCAAAATACCAGGCAGAGGCTGGGTAGCTTTTTATGACCTACCCCCCAGAAGTTCACATAGATAGCGTCAATTATGTTCATATCACAGGCTTGTACAGATTTGAGGAAAGAATGTCAGTGTCATGTTGTAACAAGAATGTGTGTGAAATCTTCTGGCCATCTTGGAAAATACAATCTGATTTTTCATATCATTTTATGAAGAGCATCCTCATTTTTCTTGGCTGTATCAGCATTCCTTTGAATGGGTCACAATCAGTACGCTTTATCAGTTCTAGTTTCAGATTTGCACATTGTTTTATATTTTGGGGCGTTAACAGCGCTGCATTGAATAATTTAATTCATAGTCATTTCTCACATATTCCAAGTATTTCTGTAACATAAATTCCTCGAAGTTGATTGCTGTGTCTTAGGTTATAGACTTTTGTAATTCTGATACACTTTTCCACACTGCCCTCCGACCAGCAATGCACAGAATGCCTGTCACCCTGTTTTACGAACTCAAGGTGGTGTCACCCTTACGGATCTTTGCCGTGCTTAGGTGCCTCGATCTCTGCGTTGTTTAATGTATGTTTTTCCCGTAATAGGGGCCAGGTCAAGCATCTTTTCATATTTTTAGAGCCCATTATGTTTCCATTCTCTGTGAACTATTTATAACTTCATGATATGTTTATATAGAATCATTTATAATAGTCCTACTGTTGTATTGTTTCATTTATTAACGATAATACTCAATATCTGTATTGTATTATATTGTATTCATACTAATTTTAGTAACTGACAGTCTCCTATTTTTTAACTATATCCTTATTGTTAGACATATAATGTTTGCATTTTTGTTTGCTGTTTTAGGTAATCATCTAATAGTGGATGTATTCTTGGAATTTTTTCTTCTCTGGACTTATTATTTCTGTAGGATCAATTTCTAGATGTGGTTACTGAACCAAAGTAATTTTATTTAATGATTATGGAATCAAAGGGATTCCAGTCTCTTCATCACTTTTTTCTTCCCTTAAAGATAGATATTTGTGATTTCTTTGAGCCTTGCTTGGCATAGATAATTATATTCTGGGATTGCAGGTTTCCTGTAATTGTTACTCTGGGGCTTAGTCTTCTCTGTCTCTTCTGCCTTCTTTAGCTTGGCTTTTTCCAGTCTTATATTGTAAAATACTCAGATATCAGAACTTTTATTTTAAGCTCACTTAGTGGATAGGCTTATTGCTAAGCATTAAAAGAGTCACTTTCAAGGCCAGTAATTTTTTTAAAGTCTGGTAGATTTCCTTGAGACTTGGGAAGTATTAAGTGCTAGGTTCTTAAACCAAATGGAGAAGGGATATCACTAAGGAGAAGGGGGAAAGAGGCCTCCTTTGCAAAATAGCCAGGGCACAATCCTTGCACATTATCTTTTATTTTCTTTAGTTTGAAAATTATATGCCTGGGTGTAGAATTTTCAGCATTTCTCTTTCTTGGTGTTCTCTGAGCTTCCTGGATCTGTAATTTGGTGTCTGACATTATTTTGGGGAAATTCTACATCTTTATTGCTTCACATATTCTATTCCTTTCTTCTCCTTCTGGTATTCCCGTTATGAATATAGTACACCTTTTGTAGTTGTCCCACAGTCCTTGGATATTCTGTTCAGTGTTTTTCAGTCTTTATTCTCTTTATATTTCAGTTTTGAAGGTTACTATTGATAGACCTCAAGGTCTGAGGTTCTTTCCTCAGCCATGTCCAGTTATCTAATAAGCCCATCAAAGGCATTCGTTATTTCTCTTGTGGTGGTTTTGACCTCTGGCAGTTTTGGGGTGTTCTTAAGATTTCCATGTCTCTGCTGACATTGTCCATCTATTCTTGTTTTCTGTCTTTACCATTAGGGTCCTTAGCACATTAATCCTAGTTGTTTTAAATTCCCGGTCTGGTAACTCCAGCATCTCTGCTGTTCCTGGTTCTGATGCTTGCTCTGTCTCTTCAAACTGTGTTTTGCCTTTTAGTATGCCTTGTGATTTTTCTTGCTAGGTGGATATGATATAGTGGGTAAAAGCAAGTGCCATAAATAGGCCTTTAGTAGTGCAGTAAAGAGTTGTGTGTGTTGGGGGGGGACCATTCTATAGTCCTGTGATTAGGTCTGTCTTTTAGTGAGCCTGTTTGTCTAAACAGTGAACTTCACAAGTGGTCATCGGTTTTTTCCTCCCCCCCCTTAGATGAGACAGGATGGCTAGAATGGGCTGGAATTAGAGATTTCTGTTCTCCCACGTGGAAGGATAGAACTGGCTTGAGTTGGATATTTCTTCCCCCGAGCCAGTTAAGAGTCTGATAATACTCCAACAGGTTATTCTCGGATTAACTAGTTTCTCATGGGGACAGGCTTTGTTAAGAACATGGTAGTCTGGTTTATTTCAAAATGGTTCCTTTTCCTCTTACCTTGCCAGAAGCAGGCAGGGATTTTTCTCTGTTATGTACTGTGAGAACGTGATCAAGTTCCTGGATGTAAAACTCACAAAAGTGTGGTGCCCCCCTCCTCCCCCATGGCTGGTGGGTTCCCCTGGAGTTTTTAACTCAGATTTGTCCATACCTAACCTCCAGCAATTTGTCAATTACAGTTTCCTACACCAGCACTGGTTTCCTCAGGTTTCTGCTCTTATGTGTTGTGGTTTTCTGTATCCACCTGGCTTGTCTTTCCAAGTTGGGGGACAACAGATTGCCCTGTGTGACCTCACTACTTTTTAGATCTAAGAATAACTGTTGATTTTTCAGTTTATTTAGCTTTTCATTTGTCAGGATGGAGTGGTGACTTCTAAGTTCCTTGTATGCAAAACCAGAAGTCATCTTTGCTTGCACATTATAGGAATTTTTTAAAGTGCTGTTTAAACTATTTAACAAAGTATCTGTTGTCCATAAATGTCTTTCATGGACATATATCCCTTAAAGCTGAGTTAATTTCATTAACTTTTTCTCTTGATGTTTGTTGGGGAGCATTTGTCTGATACTAGCTAATAGCTTGTAACAACCTCTCCCCTTTCTCCCATTTCTTCACCTTTCCTCTTTGTGACATGTGCCTTCATTCTGCTTCCCACTTTAGTATTTGGAACATGATTGTTATATAAAACCAGTCAGGTGAGTAAAGACTTTAAGGATTGTGCCCTTGGTGTGGTAACCACAGACTCTCAGCCTTGAAGTTTCAAATATTGGTTTTATCAGTTCATTCTAGGGTGATTGGGTTTGGGGTACTAACTTAATACTAACCAAGTTCAAACTCCTACAACTAATTTTAAAACAGTGTACATTAATGTACTATCAGAAATATTAGTATGATAATGTTCAGCTAGTGACACGTGACTAGCTTATGTCCTGGCTAGTAGATTCCCTTAGAAGAGCTGGGTGTCCTTTAAGAGTAACTGTCAAGCTATGATAGTAAAGGAAAAACACATTGACCTCTGTTACTCCTATATTATTTCTGAAAAAAATTGCATGAATTAGTCTTTTTAAAAGTATATCTTCCTCCTAAATAATGTTGGAGAAAAACTGATCCTCATTTTGCATGACTTCATGCAGACTTCCTTATGTATCATTAACATTTTCCAAGATTGCATTCATTTGGCAACAATTATCTTTAGATGTTGCTTTAATGATTTTTGTTGTGATAAAATACACATAATAAAAATTTTACAGTTTTAACCATTTTAAGTGTGCAGTTTTATGGCATTAGGTATAGTCACATTGTTGTGCAAACTCATGTCCATCTTCAGAACTTTTTTATCTTGCCCAACTGAAACCCTATCCATTAAACAATAACTCCCTATTTCCCCACTCCGCCCCCCACCTGTGGCAAATACCATCCTACTTTCTGTCTCTGAATTTGACTACTCTAGGAACCTCACTCATATAAGAGAAATTATACGATAGTGTCCTTTTATGACTGGCTTTTTTCACTTAGCATGTCATCGAGGTTCATCCATCTTGTAAACGTGTCAAAATTTTCTTCCTTTTTAGGGCAGAATAATATTCCATTTTATGTATATACAACATTTTGCTTATTCTTTCATCCTTTGATGGACTCCTGGGTCTCTTCCACCTTTTGGCTATTGTGAATAACGCTGCTGTGAACATTGGTGTACAAATATCTTTCACATCTTTTGGACATATATCTGGAAGTGGAATTGTTGGATCATATGGAAATTCTGTGTTTAGTATTTTTGAAGAATTTCTATACCGTTTTCCACAGTGGCTGCACCATTTTACATTCCCACCATCAGTGCACAAGGGTTTCAATTTCTCCATATCCTGGGAACTCTTTGTTTTCCGTTTTGATAATAGCTATTCTAATGGGTGTGAAGTGGTATCTCATTGTGGTATTGATTTGCGTTTTCCTATTAATTAGTGATGGTGAGCGTCGTTTCATGTGCTTCTTGGCCATTTGTGTGTGTGTGTGTGTGTATTTTTTTTGCCATGCTGCATGGCTTGTGGGATCTTAGTTCCCTGACCAGGGATCGAACCTGGGCCCCAGCAGTTAAAGTGCCAAGTCTTAACCACTGGACCACCAGGGAATTCCCAGCCATTTATCTTTGGAGAAATGTTTATTAAAGTCCTTTGTCCATTTTTTTAATTGGGTAGTTTGGGTATTTGTGTTGCTAAGTTGTAGGAGTTTTGTATATATTCTGGATATCAGTCCTTATCAGATGCTTACTGGTCTTTGAGTTCAATATGATGAGTATTTATATAGATCATCTCATAAGTTGGATTTACTTTGGGAATATGGCCATCTTTTTATTTTTTATTTTTTGGTTGATTAATTTATGGCATATTTATTTTTGAACTTTTGAATTTTATTTTATTTTTTTATAGAGCAGGTTCTTATTAGTTATCCATTTTATACATATTAGTGTGTATATGTCAGTCCCAATCTCCCAATTCATTACACCACCATGACCCCCCGCACCGCTTTTCCCCCTTGTTGTCCATACATTTGTTCTCTACATCTGTGTCTCTATTTCTGCCCTGCAAACCGGTTCATCTCTACCATTTTTCTAGGTTCCACATACATGCGTTAATAAACGATATTTGTTTTTCTCTTTCTGACTTACTTCACTCTGTATGAGTCTCTAGATCTGTCCACGTCTCTACAAATGACCCAATTTTGTCCCTTTTTATGGCTGAGTAATATTCCATTGTATGTATATACCACATCTTTATCCATTCGTCTGTCAGTGGGCATTTAGGTTGCTTCCATGACCTGGCTATTGTAAATAGTACTGCAATGAACATTGGGGTGCATGTGTCTTTTTTTTAAAAAAAAAAAAAAACATCTTTATTGGAGTATAATTGCTTTACAATGGTGTGTTAGTTTCTGCTTTATAACAAAGTGAATCAGCTATACATATACATATATCCCCATATGTCTTCCCACTTGCGTCTTCCACCCTCCCTATCCCACCCCTCTAGGTGGTCACAGAGCACCAAGCTGATCTCCCTGTGCTATGCGGCTGCTTCCCACTAGCTATCGGTTTCACGTTTGGTAGTGTATATATGTACATGCCACTCTCTCACTTTGTCCCAGCTTACCCTTTCCCCTCCCCGTGTCCTCAAGTCCATTCTCTAGTAGGTCTGCGTCTTTATTCCCGTCCTGCCCCTAGGTTCTTCATGACCTTTCTTGTGTTTTTTTGGATTCCATAAATATGTGTTAGCATACGGTATTTGTTTTTCTCTTTCTGACTTCACTCTGTATGACAGACTCTAGGTCCATCCACCTCACTACAAATAACTCAATTTCATTTCTTTTTATGGCTGAGTAATATTCCATTGTATATATGTGCCACATCTTCTTCATCCATTCATCTGTCGATGGACATTTAGGTTGCTTCCATGTCCTGGCTATTGTAAATAGAGCTGCAATGAACATTGTGGTACATGACTCTTTTTGAATTATGGTTTTCTCAGGGTATATGCCCAGTAGTGGGATTGCTGGATCATATGGTAATTCTATTTTTAGTTTTTTAAGGAACCTCCATACTGTTCTCCATAGTGGCTGTATCAATTTACATTCCCACCAACAGTGCAAGAGGGTTCCCTTTTCTCCACACCCTCTCCAGCATTTGTTGTTTGTAGATTTTCTGATGGTGCCCATTCTAACTGTGTGAGGTGATACCTCATTGTAGTTTTGATTTGCATTTCTCTAATAATTAGTGATGTTGAGTACCTTTTCATGTGCTTCTTGGCCATCTGTATGGCCATCTTTTATATATGATCTCTATATTAAATTTTTACTTTGTTCCCAGGCTTTTGGAGTGTTTTCTGTTTGGGCTTAATCACTGTGTACGCTTTCCTTTCTGCCCCAATCTATTTTTATCCCCTTTCTTACCTTCCTCCTTGCGTTAGTTGAACTTAACTTCCAAGAATATGTGGTCTTCATCTTCTTTGCTGCCATGGTCTACTGGGTACTCTCTTCTATACAAATATACAATTGAAAATAAAAAATGGCCTCAGCTTTTATTTTGGCTGTTGTTGGCTTTTAGACCATCCATATATTCTTTTTTTAAAGATTTATCATTTATTTATTATTTATTTATTTTATTTATTCTTGGCTGCTTTGGGTCTTAGTTGTGGCATGCAGGATCTTTCGTTGCGGCTCGCAGGCTCTTCATTGTGGCGCGTGGGCTCCTCTAGCTGCAGCGCTTGGGTTCCAGAGCGCGTGAGCCCTGTAGTTTGCGGCACACGTGCTCTCTTGAGGCGCGTGAGCTCAGTAGTTGTGGTGCGTGGGCTTAGTTGCCCTACGGCATGTGGGATCTTTGTTCCCTTACCAAGGATCGAACCCACCTACCCTGCATTGTAAGGTGGATTCTTACCACTGCACCACCAGGGAAGTCCCATAGACCAGGGGTCCCCAACCCCTGGGCTGCAAACCGGTAACGGTCCGTGACCTGTTAGGAACCGAGCCGCACAGCAGGAGGTGAGCGGCGGGCAAGCAAGCGAAGCTTCATCTGCTGCTCCCCGTCGTTCCCCATGGCTCGCATTACCTCCTGAACCCGTCTCCCCCAATCTGTGGAAAAATTGTCTTCCATGAAACTGGTCCCCGGAGCCAAAATGGTTGGGGACCACTGCCATAGACCATCCATATATCCTTGTCTGTGTCTGATTTTATCATCTGAAGTCAGTGCTCATCTGTCTGATAAAATTCATTATATTGTATTATAATACTACTGCCACTGATACTCATTTTCCCAGCAAACCAATTTCTGCCTTCACAGATAACTTTGATACCTTGTTCTTGATGCCACTTGGTCAGTTTCTGCCATCTTTCTCCCTGAAGTTTGATCCAGATCCATCGAACTCAACCATTGAAATACTTGGCTCTAAAAACCTTTGCTTCCCCTACACATCGCTTCCAAACAACCTCTAACTTGGATTTTATGATCACAAGCCCCTGATCAGCATCTGAGATGTTGAACAAAGGCTCTTCCCCTCTCTAACAACTATATCCTTTCAATTTTAATAGGGCATCAAATCCACCACTTCCGTGCAAGTTTTATGTAAGGGAGAACATAGTCATGGAAAAAAAAATTATATATATAATATGTGTGTGTGTATGTATGTATGTGGGGTTTTTTGGGTTTTTTTTACTTTTTGGCAATTAAGAGGTCATTTTATTAGTATTTTAAATTTAGTTGCTTCTTAATACTTAACCAAGGCATCAGTGCCTTTTCACTTATACATTAGGTTATTTCTTATTATTAAATACAAAAATACTTTGAACTTAAAGGTGTGTTCTCCCTACGCTCCTGCTCCCATATCATCTTTTTTTTTTTTTTTTTAATTTTTTATTTATTTATTTATTTATGGCTGTGTTGGGTCTTCGTTTCTGTGTGAGGGCTTTCTCTAGTTGTGGCAAGTGGGGGCCACTCTTCATCGCGGTGCGCAGGCCTCTCATTATCGCGGCCTCTCTTGTTGCAGAGCACAGGCTCCAGACGCGCAGGCTCAGTAATTGTGGCTCACGGGCCTAATTGCTCCGTGGCATGTGGGATCCTCCCAGACCAGGGCTCGAACCCGTGTCCCCTGCATTGGCAGGCAGATTCTCAACCACTGCGCCACCAGGGAAGCCCTCCCATATCATCTTTTAGAGATTCCATGAGATATTAGGTTAACATATAGAGTTTTCATGGCTTTGCCACATGTTGGCAAAATTATTTCAAAACAGTTGTACAGTATCTCCAGCAGAGCATGAGTTTTTGCTACACTCTTTTATTTTCATTTTTTAATTTTGCTAAGTTAAGGGATAATACTTAACTATTTTTGCTGTGAGGATGATTTCATTGATTACTAGTGGTGTTGATTTTTTTCTGTGTTACATGCCTTTTGTGGATTTTCTTACACATTTATCTTTGATGCTTTTGGAGTTATCTTAAGATTTATATGAGCTTTCTACATATTAAAAATTAATCTCATAACATCCACTATAGAAATTTTTCTAAATGGGTTTGTCCCTGTGTTTTGAGTGTATGATACATGTTTTACAAACCTGAAGTCTTTAATTTTTATATAATCAAACCTGATAGTCTTATAGGATTTTTGGTCAGTTCTAATAAAGTAATTCTTTCCTATCAAATTTGATAAAATAATAAGTTGACGGTTGGGGTGATATTGGTTCCTTGGTTTTTCCTTTTTTGCCCTTCTGTTTAGTTCGTGTAGAATCATTTTAGGTGTTAGTTTAAACTTTTTTTTATGAGTTGTTAACCTTTGGTTAATGCTATTGATTTTGGATGTTCTTTCCCTTGCCCAGTGTATTGCAGTGTCTCCTCCTTGCTTACTGTTTATCAAGGTCTTACACATTATAGGCCTTTGGTGTTTGCAGATTTAACATTTACAGTTTCACCAACTCTCAGCTGACCCCAAGGTCTGTCATTCAGTAATTTGTAGTTTTGCTGAGACTGAAGTGTTACTTGCTTGCTGCCAAGCTTGCAAATAGGAACTGATCGTGGAAGCCCAAAGAGGGAGCCTATTAGACAGGCCAGCACCTGCATCTCAACGCAGCTTTGTTTTTCTTTACTTGTCGTCGCGTACGCAGTAACTCTCGAAGTGATAAAAGCTGTTTCTTTGTGAAATATGGGCCCGAAAAGAAAACCAACTGCTAGTGCTGGTGATGGAAGTGAAGAGAAAATGAAGAGGTCTAAGAAAGTGATGGTTCTTAGCCAGAAAATAGACGTTTTGGATAAATTAAAGTGGTTTTGCAGATTCAGGTAAGTTGGTGGTTGGTTAATGTTGTTACAGTATTTATGTAGTAGTTTATATTTTGAGTGCTAGAATTTATTTTTACAGCTTTGTAAATGACTAGTAATGTACTTTTAGAAGCACTGAGGATTTGAAGATGTCAGCTGTACTTCACTGACTTTTATGGGGGAAGTTAAATACTTTGGTAGTATTTGAAAACTTGAGAACTTTGGGAAATCTTGATGGTCTTTGTGGTATATAATGTTTATAATACTGGGTTATCCTATTCCCATAATATTTCTGCCCTTGTGGCACTACAGCACTTCTAAGTAGTTCTAATGTGTTTTTGATTGTACCCTAAAACTCATTCCACTGGCCTCTAATATTGGTCTTTTTTCTCCTCCCCCCCCAATTATGCTCTTTTTATCATATCACGTTAACAGTATGGTGTTACCCAGGTAAAAAGATCTTGTTGGTACTTTGCGATTGTGTTTGTTACATAATAACTTGAGTAGAGAGAGGCCTTTTGAAATACCTATCTTTTCCCATTTGAGAACTGTATCTAGTCAAAATAGCCCCCAAATAGTTGTACATATCTTTCATGGACTTCAGCAAACTTTTTGGACATTTATATGAACTGAGATTTATTTTAGATATTGAATATGGGCAAGAATAGCTAGTTTCTCAAGGAACTTCCCAGTCTAGGAGAAGATAATGTAAACCAGTGATTATAAAGTGTGAAACATGTTCTTGCATAGGGAACTCTGGGAGCACAAAGGTAGGACCTGCTTAAAAGGGTGTGATGAAGGATGGCTTCGGAGAGGAGTTGAGTGAATTGATTGTTCTTGTTCTTTGTTAATTTGATAGGGATCCAGTCTCCTCCCAGCATAACACTGAAATCTGGTCACTGCCTGTGTATTGTAAGGCTGTTTCTTTGATCTGTTCCAGCCAATTTAAAGAATTTACTATCTGCTTTATTTTAGCTGACGCCTTTGGATTTTCATTTCAGTCTTCTTGCCTCTTCCAAATAATGTCTCTTTCCAATAATTTATTACTTTAATTATTATAAGAATATCTGAAGTGATATTACATAATCGTTATGGTGGACATTCTCTTCTTGTTTCTAGGTTTAGAGAGATTGCCTAAGAGCTTTGTGCAAAATGCAGGTTTCAGGCTTAAGGATAGAATGGACACTTGATACATTTTTCTTTTAATTTATTTTATTTATTTATTATTTTTGGCTGTGTTGGGTCTTCGTTGCTGCACGTGGGCTTTCTCTAGTTGCAGCGAGTGGGGGCTACTCTTTGTTGTGGTGCACAGGCTCTAGGCGGGCGGGCTTCAGTTGTTGTGGCTCGCGGGCTCCAGAGCGCAGGCTCAGTAGTTGTGGCGCATGGGCTTAGTTGCTCCGCAGCATGTGGGGTCTTCCCGGACCAGGGCTAGAACCCGTGTCCCCAGCATTGGCAGGCAGATTCTTAACCACTGCGCCACCAGGGAAGCCCGACACTTGATAAATTTTAAGGAAGAATTCTGCGTGTATATTAGGAATATTGACTCAAATACCCTTTTGTAATTTATTTAAATAATGCATGATTTTTCTTTTTTAGCCTACTGGTGTAATAGTTTTATGTTTCTGAAAGAAGTGGTCATTGGCTGTTATTCTTTTAATATATTGGTTGGAATTTCTTTTCCTGTATCTTGTCACTTTTGTATGTGCCTTTATAAAAAAGAATTGGTATCCTTTTGTGACATCTTTAACTGGTTTGAGAATCAGATTATATTTCCTTTAAGGCAGCATAATTAATAGTTCTTTCCCTAAGCCTAGAATTGACTTATGGAAGTGTAAATGAATCTTTTTGCTACCAGTGTACTTTGTGGTTATGGAACAGAGAAAACAAAGTTTGAATGCAAATTATAATCCAGTTTTTTTCAAGTTGCATCAAACTATACTTGAGAAAGGGATTATATTTTGTGATCCATTCCTTACCTTTTATCCCCTTTTGTTAAAAAAGGAGTTCTGTCTTAGGGCTTAATTTTAAGTGTTTAAAAATACTGATTCTGCATGAGAACTTTTCGTGACTGGGAAAAAGTGACATAGTACTTTCTTGGTATCCTTTATCATAAATACAGGATTTTTAAAAATGGATATTTTTGCTAATTTTGGACGGTAAAAGAAGTTTGAATTGGAGTATATTTTAAATATGACTAGCCAATTGTGAGAATTCACAGAACCCTTAATAGAATTAACTCAAAATAAAGAAATTTCCAATCATGATGGTTGCAAAATTGAGAAGATTATAGTTTGTTGATACCAAAGCCAGTACAGCAGTCAGTTGACCTAATAAAAATAGCACAGAAGATAAATGTTATGTCTAATATGAAAGAGATGTAAATCAAATTAGACTTGGTTTATTCAGCACATTGGTATTAACTAGTAAATCTCTTAAGATTGACATCGCTCGTAAACTGCTACAGTTTACAGGATTGGATCATAATTCTCTTGCATGGGAGGACAGAGTTTTTGAAAACTTTATAACTTAATTCTATGCCAGTTTCAGAGGAGTTGAATACACCTTGAGCTGAAAGAAAAAAGAAGGAGCATACCAACTAATATTGAGTGATAGAGCAGCAGGGTTTAACTACTAGAGTTAATGAAGGAAAGGAACTGTAAGGTGTGCTTACTGTTGGCCAGCATGCTGGGGAAAATGGCTGTGTGTAGTTCTTTGGTGCAGCTAACAACATTTAAAAACTTACTCTAAGAGTTATATTTTAAAGTTCAATTCACTTGATTATAATGTACCTCTTATAAATCAATTTCTTATTTTCAGAAGTATCCATGTGGTGTCTTTCCTGATGTTTATTCTTAGAGAATCATACTTATAATAGACATTTTACTTCATATTGTTCTCAGGAAGCAATTGAGAAAATAAATGATACAGTAATTCTTTGCAAGATGTGACAGCAATCTCTTAATTTTAAAAGGAGGAATATCATTATAAAATGCTACTTTCTTATTAAGATTAAAATCTCAGAAAAGAACAGATGGAAAAAGTACAAATCACAAAATCCATAAGGCAAGGAATGAAAGCTAGGAGTTAATATTGAATCTCTATTAAACATTAAAACTAAACATAAACACATTAAACATAAAACATTAACACTTAATTAAAATTAAGTCTAGGTTGAGGTAATAACGATTACAAAAATTAGTGTCGATGTTTTGATGGAATAATATAAAAAATATATTGATTAGTGGTAATGGACTGGGACTAAATTCCCAGATTATGCCAATTAAACCCAGGAGAATGGAGCAAGAGGTATGCTGTTGTCAGTATAGATGGTAGTTATAGGTATGCTGATCCACCTTCTTCCCCCCGTTTTTTCAAGAATATCAGTATATATATTTCTTAAATCATGTGACAATTTAAAGTTTTTAAATACACAATTTGTAAAACAATTTAAGAACTTTAAAAAACTTATTTAATATTACAACACACTTTTTAAGAATGTAGGAAACACTTTAAAGCTGTGATTTTACTATGAAGGTTTTATATGTAAGCATATATTTATCTAGCTTTGAAGCATAGATCTTAACAGGTATTTAAAGCCACTATTAACTGTGGGTACGCAGTATATCAGGTTTCTAGGTGTTTTTACTACAGTATTAAAATATTAGTAGGAAAATGATAAACTTATTGCAGACATTTTCTTCTTTCAGCTGCTTTTCTAACCCAAACGGTGTGTCTTGATGACACAACAGTAAAGTTTGAAATATGGGATACAGCTGGTCAAGAACGATACCATAGCCTAGCACCAATGTACTACAGAGGAGCACAAGCAGCCATAGTTGTATACGATATCACAAACGAGGTAAGTGAAAATGCATTCCACAGTGAAACTTGTTTGAATATCCGTTTTTTGTATTCAGAATTTCAATGATAGAAAAGATTTTTTCTTAATCTTTTTTTGTTAGCCAAGCATGACATTTCTGCCAAAGCTTTTATGAAATAGAGAGGCTGATTTTAAAAAATAAGATGCAGTTGTCTCAGCTACTACAGTAGTGCTAAGAATTGCTTTCCAGGAGTCACACTGGACAGTCTTTAAAGCCTCGCCTCACAGACACGCTCCCTAGCCATTCTTTGAGCCTGTGCCGAATAGCTGTTTCTTTGTTTCCCAGGAGTCCTTTGCCAGAGCCAAAAACTGGGTTAAAGAGCTTCAGAGGCAGGCCAGCCCTAACATTGTTATAGCTTTGTCAGGAAACAAGGCTGACCTCGCAAATAAAAGAGCTGTCGATTTCCAGGTATGTTGAATTTAACTTTCACTTGGAGGCGCATATTTTTCTTCTGTACCCACACTTGAATTACAGTTACAATTTTAAAACGTTGCAAATGATAGAAAATTTTTAGACAGATGTGTACTATGTAATAAAATCTCATGATAAACTTGAACTTTTAAATATATTTAATTGTAATATATAAGTTGATTCAAAGATTTTGTTGACCTAAACAATTACAAAAGAAGTAATTGTTCACAAACGGTGTGGAAATATGTAAAGCAAAAGGTGATTGCCTCCTACCCTAATCCCTCCAACCCCACGTATACTTTAGTATCCTTCCTAACTTTTTTTATCTACCTATATATATATCACCACACATATACATACCTACATACACACATACATATATGTGGTGGTTCTTAAAAGGGCCTTCAAAAATAAAAGCTTTAAAAAATCCAGTGTGTATGTTATCTAATATAGCTAATTAAGAGTGTTCCCAGCTGCAAAATAAAGTACAGTCATTTAAAATAAAGCAATGTCTCTAGTTAAACATTTTAAAACTTGCCCTCCTCTGGCTCTTCAGCTTCTCTACTAGAGAAGTTTGGTTGTGGCCATTATATGTATAATATCAGTGATGGGTTAATGTTCTTTTTTGATGATGGAGTACACGTACTGGGAGAAAGGGCACTAATATTTCTTGCACCATTAGGTAGTAAACTGAGCATCTACACATGTGGTTTCATTTAATTCTGGTGACAACCATGTGAGGTATAGTATCTATTACTCTTTCTAAGATAGTTACCTCCTCAGCATAGAGAGGCAGATAGCGCACTTACATTATAGTCACAAGTGGCCCTGTCACATAACATTTCAAAGGAACCTCATTTTTTTTTCTTTATCAAATTGGAATGATAATTGGTTGTTCTTCACAACAGCTGTGAGGATCAAAGGCGATAATACACGTAAACTGTAAAGCATGACAACGTAAAGTAGTAATAGAATTTTCAAAGGAATGATTCATGACATATTCAAAATTAAAATGTTGCATGTAGAAGTCATTCAGAATTAAATACAAGGGTACCATTTAGTGGTTGAAGCCAGTGTTAAATATTTGGTTTCCCTTTACCTTCCTTGCAAATAACGAGCATAGGTAAAATTGCCATAAAGATCAAAGAGAGTTTTATATTTAGGATTGTCGTCCCTCTCTCTGAAACTCGTCATCTGAAAGTAGATTTAATGTGAGACCAGATAAAGTAGGATGGGATAGTGCAAGAAGTTAAGGCAAAAGGGAAATTATAAACTACGCAGTACTCTTACCCTTGTTTTACTTTTAACTATAAATAATTGCTTATTATACAGTTGTTGGTTATAGGTGATCAAGTTGGAGTAGTAATAAGGAAGCCTCTTTTTTTCTATAACAAAAATAAGGCAGGTATAGTAATAGTATGTGCAAAGGATATATCTCAATTTTTGTTCTGTAAACAGGAAGCACAGTCCTATGCAGATGACAACAGTTTATTATTTATGGAGACATCAGCTAAAACATCAATGAATGTAAATGAAATATTCATGGCAATAGGTAAGATTAACTTTTTTGCAAACAGTAAAAATATTAGTTACACTGGGGGCATATTTGCTTTGACTGTCTTTTTTTTAATTCTTGGAATTTTGTTTTGTTTTGTTTTTAATGATTATACTACTATCCTAGATTTCTTCCAGAAGCATTACTTTGTTAGGCATATTGTTAAATTTGAAAAATTATTACCCATTAGGTTGCAGTGCTTTCAGTTTAGTTAAGTTTCTTCTAGGTGAGTGGAAAGCCTGAACTTGGAGCTGATAGTTCAAGCAGATAGATTTTCTAAAGATTTCACTGAAAATTTTGGATAAATACATGTTTTTCTATTAGATTATAGTTTTTATATAAAAGGAAGATAAACTCAGTAATGTTTTTCAATGCAACATATAGGCATGATGAGATTTGTTTCTTACCGATCAATAACTATTTTCATCTCTCCTTTGCTCTGAACACTATTTTTGTTTATTTTTCAAGTTCTTTTTAATCATTGATTACTGACAGCTATAACACAGACAAGTATATCGTACATACAGATTTAACAAATTGTTTTAACGCAAATACTGTAATGGAGAAAGTTTCAAAGCACTGAGGCACAGAGAGAACAAGGGAAAGCAAAACAATATCCAGGCTTTCTATTGCCTCCATGGTCATTTGATCCTACACTGGGCTCTTACCTTTCCCCTAAGTACTTTTAACTAATAATGATTGCTGTTGCACAGTTGTTGATTATAGGTAATGAAGTTGAAGCCTCCTTTTTTCTATAACAACAATTAAAATATTTTTATTGACCCTAGCCGCCTCCTAGTAGTTTTCAGGTGCAGATCCCATGGGAGGGGTCTACTGTGGTGGCTCTCACAGTCTGCTGCGTCCACACTGTCTGTGTGCCAAGCGCTCATCCCATCCCACAACACCTTTTATTATACAGCAGTGATTATTACCTGGGGTGTCCACATCCTTGGTCCCAAATAAGTATTCTTTTATACTGAAGTCATACAAATTAACCAGTTAACAGCTGATTCGGAGGCTAAAGAAAACCCAATAAGAGCTGCAGGTACTGTCATGTTATCTTTCACTAGATGAGAGAGTTTAGTGGCGGCTTCATTTAGGGAAAAACTTGCCTGTGTACTGTGTAAAATATTTTCCTGAGAAACTCAGGCTTGCATTTTATTAGGGAAATACTAGCATAGTTGTGAAGGATTATGAGACAATATATAGTTGTTGTTGTTTTTTTAATAAATGGGACAGATCACACCCACAACCACATCTGAAAAGTTAGGAAACAAGGAGAGATAATAGGGCCCTCAGATCAGGCTGAACTTTTAAACCTTTCTGATGCTATTAAGACTCCACCAGATGGGCTTTATTTAATTTGTACCTTTTATTTAGACTTGCTAATAAGGTTATTTCTTTCGATCAGAAAGTAGCCTACGTATTAGAGCTTTCATTTGCTTTTCTAAAATTAGAATGTTTCTTTCCTTGAAAGAAACTGCAAGTGTAAAGTGAGTTGTAACCTCTCCATTAGTAACTTAAATAAATCACACAGTGAACTCATATTTGTACTTTTGATGGGTTCCCAAGTAGAGTACACTTGTTTAGTGGGAGAGTCTACAATAAATTTATCATCTGCTTTTAATTTGATAAGGTCTTCAGTGGCTTTTTTCATTGCACATCTTCCTTAACTTGATTCAGGATTTTTAGCTTCTCACAGTCCTAATCAATTCAGGGTCAGGTTGGTAAGCTGCAATTATTTATATACAAAGCAGATAGTACCAGCTTCGCTTTGGGTAGCACTCACTAAGATAGGAGACAGGAGACTACTTCTTTTGAGACCCCCTGAAGATATGTTTTAGTTCATCTTCACACAATAAAAATTAACCAATACAAGTTAAAGGTTCCTCATTCCAGTTTATTTCTTTCAGCCTCCTAATTTCACTCAGATCTAATTACAAAAAGCCCTTGCAGAAGTATGCCAAAGGGAGAAATGATCACTTAGTCCAAAACCTAATTTGGTATTAATTATAATAAAGTTTGTAATGTTAGCCTACTCTTTGTCCTGGCAGGGCTTTGTTTGTAAATACATTTGACTGGAAATTTACCATTTTATTACCATTTACACTACCATCCCTAGAGCCATTCCTAGAGAAGTGGCCCAAGGGAACGCTTTTCTTCCCAAACCTCAGTGCTCCTGGCTCCCAGATCCAGTGCCCAGCTCAGCATCTAGGATTCTAAAGATGATTAATGCTATCGTGGAATATTACAACATTTAGATTTTGAAGTAGATCTTGTTCAGCTTTTGTGTAACGTCACAGCTAAGGTAAAACCTAGAGTCTTACCTCAGTGATGTATCCCCAAGGCTGATAGAAACCAGTGTGTCTAGCCACCCTTACAGTCGGTGCTCTTAGAGATATTTAATGTTTAATGAATCCCAACACATCAAGGATCTTTGGGATCCAAGCAAACTACATATAGCGGGTACATTTTCTCATCAGTGGGAGCCATACTGCAGAGAACAGCTGTTAAGCTCCATAGAAGTTAGCAAAGCTAAAGCCATAACTGCCAGTTGTGGGGCTTTGTCCAAGTGTGTGGCAAGCCCTGCTTATCTGGCTCAAGATTGGAAAATGTTTTTTTGAGATAGTGCCTTCAGGATCAAGTCCATGTATATCAGGCAGAGCTACTGTTGAATCAGATTAGGATTCTTAATCAGCCACAAGAGAGGAAAATGATAGATGTTTGAAGGGTAAAGTCTATAAGTGAAGAAAATAGGAGGTACAGTCTGTCATGATATGGGGTAATAATTTGCACAGTAGAGGACAAGTTCTCCTGGGGTGATGGTATTTGTTTATATCCTGACTTGTTCCAGAAAGTTTGTGGCAGTCCAGAGAACATTGATGGGTTGGAGCTGAGCTTCTTTATTATAAACATAATGGCTGGCCATTATTTTTAGGAACTTACTTAGATTTTCTTTAAAGTACAACTTTTCTGGTATTGTTAAGTGAATCTATATAAAGAATTAAATACAGCTATTCTAATTGTGTTTATTCTGATAATTTATCTCTCAGCTAAAAAGTTGCCGAAGAATGAACCACAGAATCCAGGAGCAAATTCTGCCAGAGGAAGAGGAGTAGACCTTACTGAACCCACGCAGCCAACCAGGAGTCAGTGCTGTAGTAACTAAACCTCCAGTTTAAACTAACTGGAATGTTCTTCTGCTTCCTAATTGTTAATAACAGTGGAATTGGAGCATTTAACCAGCCCAGTATGACTTCCAAAAAGAAGAGACTTAACGATAGTCAAGTTTCTAATACAGAATTATTTTAAGTGTTTTGAACTTAATTTTTAATAACATGCATGTGACCCTCTGACTAATGTTTCAGCAGTGAAAGGGGAAAATGAGAGCTGTGTGTACACTTACTTCCTTGGAATGTTAGTGGGACTCATGTCTCTTCACCAGGGATATAAACAGATGACTCTGAACCCACAGGTAACCAGCCAGTTCTGTGAAAAAGATTTGGAACTTACTCATTTGGGCTTTTCAAAAAAAATTCTTTCTTTGGAAGGAGGTTCTAAAGGTATTTATGCTTAGCTACGATATTCAGGCCACCTGTAATTTCTCTTAGTATCCTTATTTAAAGTACACATTCCACATTTTAACAAGTTAGCCACAAGGAAACAGTCCCACATCTTCAGGGGGAAAAAAATGAACATTAGTGGCATCTAAATTATAGCTAGTCCTGTTATTTTTTAAATGGGGTAAAAAAAAAAAAATCATATGTAACCCTGTCTTATTTTAGGAATATGAAAACTGATAAAATGCATCTTAAAGAATAGTGTTCCCTTCAAACATGTAAGTTCTTCAACAAAAATGAAACAAACCAGGTGTCTGTGATTTCTGTTTAATCGCTGCTGGCCATTACATAGCTTTTGTTGTTTGGGAGTAGGGAGGGGCTTTTGTGCCCTTTGGACATAGAAATAGTCAATGCACTAACAATTATGTACATTCAAACTTGATTATTTCAAATTCGATCTTCAGCTGTACTGTAAATAGGGTACTGCATTGTAGTCTCCATATATGTTTATTACTTTTCTGTAATATTTAAGAGTTGCTTAAAAGTATACAAAATGTACAGTTACTAAAACAGCTAATTTTTTCCTTCTCTCCCCCTTTGAAAGGAAGGGGCTTGAATTGTTCCTACCTGGCTAGAACCATAATAAACAATGTACCAGTAATTTGTAACATAAGTATTGGATATGTTAGTAACAATCTTGCAGCCTTGTTTTCCAAAGTTCATTTTATTTTGATCAGTTCAGTATATTGCACTAATTGTTTTAGGTATTTTCATTATATGAAATCTACCATGTGTCAGAGATGATTTAATCTATTTAAATGTTGAACTGCTAGCAGAACTTGTACATTTACAGTAATTCAAAATTAGTAAGGAAAACAGTTCACCAGTGTTTAGTTTTATATTGAGGTGCTCAGGTTGGAATAAAGTGGTATAAAAAGCAGGTACTGGTTTTTCTCTTTTTTGGCATGAAACAGTGAACATATATAAATGGTACTGTATAACCCACAATCTGCTTTTATATTTCCTTTACTACATTCTTAAAAATGATTTGTGTGGTGTTGATATGTTATCCTAGCATCTGGTTCACTGAAGAATTGTCTTCATGTTTTTGCTCTCTGGAGATACTCACTTCCATTGAAAAGCGTGACCATGACTGTAATGTTGTCTCTGGAGCCAGCCGCCAAAGCAGCACTTACAAGTTCACGGCTGATATACTCAGCAGCACCTCCATAGAAACTCTTAGTGCATGATCCTTTCTCTTTTTCACTTGAGTCTTTTGGCACACCATCTACACTGGTCGGTCCATCAGTTTCTTTCTCACTGCAAGGATCACGCTTAGTCATTTTTGGTGGAAATGTTCCTATATTTTTAAGGTTACGAATAGAATATTTTGAATCTGACAAATTTTCTTTTGAATTTATAGTTGACGCACGTTCTTCAGGTTTGCACTGAAACACTATGTGGATGTTAGTTTCTGGTTTAGATGTGTTTCGTTCATCGATTGGGAAAAGCAGAGACCCTTTGGATGGTGACAGTTTGTCTCCTGTGATAGAACACTGTGCTTCTTTATATACTTGAAAAGCTGTCATTGTCAGTGCAGTGACTTCCTTTGTATCCAGAACTTCCCAGAGTCCATTAGTAGCTAAGATAAGGAATTGACATAAGTCATCTATAGGCACAGAAATAGTTTGAGGCGCTGGAATAATGAATTTTTTCAGTTTGAGATCTCCATGAAATCCAAGTCCTCGTGTGGTTTTTATTTGCCCTTGTAGGAGCCCGTATGGTTCATGTGAACTAATTATTGCTCCGTTCTGAAGTACTCTTCTTCTTTCATCTGTGTTTCGTGTAGTGTGTTCTTTGGTTAGGCAGAAGCCTTTCCCACTTCTGCATAAGACTGCTTGCACATTACCTAAAAGATTATTTTTAAAAATTGATCCTCGAGATTTATAACCATTTATATCAAAGCATGCTGTTAACTTCATAAATAGAAATCAGGCCGCTTAAAAATATTTTTTAAATATATGTAGTATTGATATCATTATTAGAAGAGTTACAGTAATTCAGATTTCAAAGTGGGGGGCTAATTTATTCCTCATTTTCAAGCAATTTAGTGTTTAAAATACTGAATTTAGTATTAAAATAACTGAAACTACAGATAATGAAAAATAAGTAATTTTTTTATGAAGCATCTTCTGAGTGTTACATATTTGTAGAATCAAGAATTGAACTTTTTTATAACCAACATATTCCATAGAGCAGACATTTTAAAAATGTTTTAATAAATGCCTTTTCAATTAAAAATACAAACTTTGATTTTTTTTCTAAGAGTGCAGTTTGGTAAATTTTTAACTGGTCAAAGTTAAAACCTGAATGTATTATAGGTATGGGTGATTAAAAAACTAGAAAGCCACTGTTAATGTCCATCTTATTAGGTTTGTTATGTGTGTTAAAAAGAAATTAAGTCAGCCCCGTGAAGAAAAAAATAGCGTGTTATTAATGTATTAAATGGATAATAGCTAACCAACATTAAACCCTTTGATTGAAAACTCAGGTATTAAAAATCTGATTGTAGTTTGTTCATGGTTCAGATGAACCTGTGATGTGTGCTTTATTAAAATCTTAAGAAAATCTGAACATAATGCTCTGAACAGATTGAAGGATGGTTGTATTACCAAAATTTTCTTTGGTATACAAAAAAAGACGCAGAATCTTTTAGTTTGTTAGGAAAAATTGACTTTCCCAAGTTTTTAGGAACGTAATTGTATATTTATAATACCTATGAGAGTTAATATTGCTGGAATCATAGGCAAAATTTACGTTAGAATATTCTGATTTCAGACATGGCACCGTACTTGGAATCAGAATTTTGTTGTTGCAGGCCTTCATTTCTAATCCCTTAACGTTTTAGGTAAAGGGATTTAGGTTTCAGAAGGTAAGGTTCACATACCTAATATGTTGGACAGAGCCTGAGCTGGTGAAGCATTAGTGTCAGGCATAGAGTGAGCCTATTGGCTCATTTTCATAATGGCAGTTGTTAATATCTGAGCTGTTGGATGGGACCAAAAGATGATTGTGTGGAAAATATTTTGGAAACCTGATAGCTGTATAAATGATAGTCCTCAAAACTGAATGACCTCTTTTATTTGTGGTTTGGTTATTAATATTTTCTATTAACTTTTTTGCTGGTCATACTGTTTACACTCTGCAGAAGAGAAATCAGTAAAATAATTCTTGACTTCTGCTGAGTTTTAAGTTATTATTGTACCAGCAAAGCAGCATGGGTTGGTATTGAACATGCCAACTGGGTAGACTGAATTGTTCTCTTAGGAGAACATACGGTTCAATTCCTCTTTTAAATTAGAAAATTTCTTTGTTTGTGTACCTACACGTATAAATAGTGCGACCATAGCTCCGGAAACACAGGGGCTCAAAATAGTCAATCAACTGACTTCTAAATGTTTTATTTGCATGTGGCAAGCCAAAGCTCACTCAGCAAAAAGAAAAAGCATTGTGTTTCTTCTGTGTGATTTGAAAAGCATTTAATATGATTATGTAGTTACAGTGGAAGGGTAATACATTGGTATTTTGATTTTAGTTGCCTCTGCAGAGAGCTTGGCAAACATACCTTATGTACTACTCTGCCTTTTTTTTTTTAATTGCTGTGCTACAGAGTAGGAAATGCCATTTTCGTTGATTTTATTATTGTGAACATCCCTTAAGCTCAGCACAATAAAATTTTCTAGAAAATGAGGACAGTAAGTAATGGCTGCAGGTTTTGCCCTGCCATTGACTTGCTATCTGACTTTTGAGTTATTTAATTACTTGGACAGTTTATTCATCCTGATAAATGGTGCCTTCTGACTAACTCACATCCTTAACCTGTGTGAATTTGCATGAAGGAAGAAGAAAGTGAAGGAGAAGTACCCAGTGTTTCTCAACTATTCGTGCATAGCTCAGGAAATAGAGGATAATAAGAGGCCCTGGAAGAGTATCAATGGAATAGACATGGCGAAAAAGTGGATATGCAGAGTTAATAGTTCTATTTCCTGAACCTCGGGTTGCATGTGCTGTCAGTTGCAATCGGGGTTGTTGAAAGTGGTTGTCTACATTAAGCTGAAAGCTAGAATAGAATAATGAACAAAGAGCTTCAAGGAAGATGGGAAATTGGAGGGAGATTTAAAAATAACACTATATCCGTGTGTCTTGGAGAACTGAAGGAAGAGAGAGGAGCAAGACATGACAGTTTGAGAGAGAGATTGGCTTTAAAGAAGGGTTCCTGTAATATCTGTTTGGTGGAAATGAGAATAACTAAGCAGTGAACTGTGATGAAAAAGACCTTTACACAAAAACATAATGAATCTGAGCATAAAGAAGTATTTAAATTCCTAGACACAAAGTTACCAGCTTTCAGTAGTTGGAGAGATGGTGCTGTTCAGAAAAATGTTATCGAACAAAAGTGGAGCCTGAAACTAACAACATTGTAAATCAACTGTACTCCAATTAAAAAAAAAAAAACGGAATAGTGTTACTGGAAGGGCAACATGTTTAAGGACATTAATGGGAACTAAAATGAACTGCTTTGAGATGATATTTAAGCCTTTTTAAGATGACACGTATGGGGGCTTCCCTGGTGGCGCAGTGGTTAAGAATCCGCCTGCCAATGTAGGGGACACGGGTTCGAGCCCTGCGCCAGGAAGATCCCACATGCTGTGGAGCAACTAAGCCTGTGCACCACAACTACTGAGCCTGCTCTAGAGCCCACGAGCCACAACTACTGAAGCCCGCGTGCCTGGAGCCCCTGCTCCACAACAAGAGAAGCCACCGCAATGAGAAGCCCGCGCACCGCAGCGGGTAGCCCCCACTCGCCGGAAGTAGAGAAAGCCGGTGCGCAGCAACAAAGACCCAACTCAGCAATAAAATAAAATAAAATAAAATAGATGATACGTATAGTCAGGCAAAGTGTTCCTTATGCAGAAGGCAATGACATAACTGCCTTCTGAAATTGCTGGGTTGTCTCTTAGTTTGTGAAAAGGAGGAGTGTGCCTGTCAACTTCAGAATGACCTCTAGAATCCCAAACAGAATTCTAGATCTGAATGGGCAAGATCTTTTTTTTTTTTTTTTTTAGATGAGGCCATGAAGGTCATCTACTGTTGAAAATAATGGAAGTTTTAGGAAAGGACTGGAGGAAAGAGAAATGTTATATGGTGGTGAGAAAAGGAAACATCCCTAGGATGCATGAGTGCCCTGGATAAAAAGATGGCTTGGCTTAGAAGCAGCAGCATGGGGAAGAGGAGAGACTTGAGAGCTCGATACTTGGGACTTCAATCCCAGTTTTGTCTGTGTGACTTTCATTAAGTCACTTTATTTCCGTGAGTAACAATTTACCACCTGCAATATTTTTTGTCGAGTTTATATTTAAGGAGGTAATTTAATAAGTAGACACTTGACAAAGGTTATTTTCCTTTGTGTTCCATGAAGGGGGAAAGCAGGTGAAGAGAGTCTATCCAAAAGAGATTGAGATGAAGCTATGGATGTTTCATTTCAGACCCATTTAAAAAAAACATAAAATCCTTACAAAGAGTTATAGGCTTAAGGGAGTAGGGAGCAGGAACTTGGAACTTGGGAAATGAGGAAATAGTTATTGGAGAAAGAAAAAGGAGCAGTTGAAAAGCAGCATAAACTAAGGGAATTTAAACCTTAGTGAAGTATCCCTAAAATGGAAGCATAGTAGAAATACCTGTAGATGAGGTTAGGAAAACAACTTATATCCAGTTTTTTCAGGATTCTGATTTTGGCAAAAGAGGCTGAAATTGTATGCATGGGTGCCAGGTTTTGACTCTACCTACTGGTGATTAGCATGAGAGCCTTATTGATGTGGAGCTAGTTTTCACTGTATGTTCAAAAGATTCCTTTGATTGTTTTGTAAGATGTGTGAGCATGAAACTCATGTTCACCATTTTCCAACTGGAACCTAACTACTTCACACATCAGTCTGAACTATCTGTCAAATATTTGTTGATTATATTCTCAGAATCCAGTTTGTATATATGTGAGTCCACATATATACAAACCAACATACCCCAAAAAAGGGAGATGGGGAAGAAAAAGTCTATAAAGGTCAGTGTTATTTAAGAATATGTATATGCGTGTGTATATATACATATATATATATATATATATATATATATATATATATATATATTTTTTTTTTTTTTTTTTCCCTGCTTAAGATAAAATGATTCTGGAGTTGAATTAGGTTTTAGGGGAAAAAGATGGGGCTGGAAGTAATTTTAAAAGCAACTTATTAAACCACTAAGGACAATCACATCTAGAAAGGAAAATCACAACAAATGAAAAGATCTGCAAACACAGCATCAGTTGTGAATGAGGAAGGTGAAGACACATAAGAATGAAGGGACACCTTAGAAACAGGAAGCTGCTGGTGTTCATTTGAAGTAATGAGACTTTAAAGGACATGGGTTCTGGCTCACTTACTAATGATATAACCATATATAATAAGCCTCAAGCTTCTATTAAAATGGGATTATTCTTACCTCGCAGGTTGTGAGGATTAGATAAAGGAGTCATTGGTAACCTTGAGAAGAAGAGAGAAGAAAGGGGGCTTGAGGAACAAATAAAGAATTGTGAGGGCTTCCCTGGTGGCACAGTGGTTAAGAATTTGCCTGCCAATGCAGGGGACAGGGGTTCGAGCCCTGGTCTGGGAAGATCCCACATGCTGCGGAGCAACTAAGCCCGTGCGCCACAACTACTGAGCCTGCGCTCTAGAGCCCGTGAGCCACAACTACTGAGCCCACATGCCACAACTACTGAAGCCCACGGGCCTAGAGCCTGTGCTCCACAACAAGAGAAGCCACTGCAATGAGAAGCCCGCGCACCACAATGAAGAGTAATCCCCGCTCGCTGCAACTAGAGAAAGCCCATGCACAGCAACGAAGACCCAACGCAGCTAAAAATTAAAAAAAATTTTTAAAAAGAATTGTGAGTAATAGGGAAGTAGTGGGTAAAGTCATGCTTGGCCTCTGGATCTAGAGTGAGCTCACAGGACAGAGAACAAGGACACTAGGGGAAAAAAGGTAGTTTCTTGGGCCTCATTAAAAGAAAGTATTAACAAATATGTATAATCTAGACATAAAGATACTGGAATAGCAGATACACTAAAACACTCAAATATTATAAAGGAGCAGTAATGTGCCAGTGTGGGTCTTGGATTGACTCTCCCACTGACAGTAGGAAAATATCCTGGATAATGTATATACTTTTAAGTCATATACATTGATGAGCTAGTAAGAAAGTAAAGAATTCTCCCATCAAAAGAATAATGGCTGAATCCCAGAGTATGCCGAGAGCAAAAGCCAGTTTTTACCTGAGAGCATTTATTGAGCTGAATAAATGAGCTTAGACTTTTCACGGGGTTATGGAACAGGAAGCAAAACCTAGGGCTTGTTCAAGGTGGGGAAAACTAGTGGTTCTCCCCAACAAAGCTAGGAGCCCAAAGAACCATGCCCTGACTGAAACACTGAACCAAAAATAAATATATGCCTCTCACCCACCACGCAGACTGCCAGAATAATGGACTATTTCAAACTGATGCTGAGCAGTGGAGGAAAGAAAGGGAACCACAAAGAATTTGGAACCACCGACCTTTGTGTATGTGTAATCTGGAAAATCTCAAATCGATTATTTAACTCAGATTGATAGTATTAACAAGCAGGGATCAGGCAGTGGTCAGTGCATAGTCAGGATGACACAGGCTTCAAATAAATCCCCCCAAATATAAATTATAGGGGATTTTTCTGCTTCTGGCCAAGATAAAATAACAGTGACTGGATTTACCCTTTCATCTGTGTTGAGACAGAACTGAGAGTCCAGGGAGAGCAAGGCACCTAGAGTTCACCTAGGAAAAAGTACCAGAGGGAAGGATGTTGCACAGAGACTGCCAGAGATCTGAAGAGAAGCCTCCTCAAGTGTTTAGTAGGTTACTGATCAATGTGTGTGTTTGAGGAAACCACCTAACACTGGGAAAGAACTATCTGAGAAGGATTAGAGAGAGTGAGTATGATTTTATTTGGAAAAAAAGAGTCTTTGCAAGTGTAATTAAGTTAGGGTCTTGAGATGGATTATCCAAGTTGGTCCTAAACCCAAGAAGTGTCCTCAGAAAAGAGAAGAGACACACAGGGAGAAGAGTAGGAAGCTAGTGAAGATAGAGGAAGAGATTGGAGGAGTTTTTTGCAGCCACAGGCTAAGGAGTGCCTGGAGCCACTAGAGAAGCTGAAAGAGGCAAGGAAGAATTCTTCCCTGGAGATTTCAGGGGAAACATGGCCTTGCAAACACCTTGATTTTGGTCAACTAGCCTCCAGAACTGTGAGAATGGATTTTCGTTGTTTTAAGCTGCCAAGTTTCAGCTAATTTGTTATGGCAGCCCTAAGAAACTAAAACAGCAAGCATGCAAATAAGTAGGGAAATACTACCCATAATAAAATGAAAAATCAATTGAAACCAACCCAGAACTGACGCAGATGATGGAATTAGTAGGCAAGAACTCTCAATGTTATAAGTGCATTGCCTGTGTTCAAAAAGTTAAATACAGACATGGAAGATAATTTTAAAAATCAAACTTCTGAAGATGAAAAATACAAAATTTAAAATGAACAATACACTGGATGTGATTAACAGCAGATTCAATATTGCAGAAGAAAAGATTAGATATTGCAGAGTAAGGATCTCTGAAAATCTACTCCTCAGTAAAAGGAATGAGAATACTGGCAAAAATTGTTAAAGTCAACTTTTCTAAAATGCTGGAAATTAACCAAAGGCTTGCAAAAATCTGAGAAACATTGAAGAGAAACAACTGCCCAAAAAAGTAGGTAAAACCAAGTGGTCATGGCCTTGTAACTTGGCCTACTTCCAACCACTTCTCTTCAGCTCTGCAATAGCCTTGAAAACCAAACATTCTATAGTGATGCTAGCTCTGAAAATCTACAGTCTAGCAGCCTCTGCAGGAGAAAGGATGGCTTTGGACCTCCCTAAAAATATCTATCCCTGGAGAATTGTCATTATGTGAACTATCTTGCAATTCCCTGAAGAAAGCTCCATTCTCAAATCTTGTCATCATTTGACTTGACTCAGAGCTTACTCTATGCAAATAACTCATCCTCAGTGTGTTTGCCAAGAACAATCAGCAGCAATTGTTTAAAATCACACTTGCCTGAGGCAGTGAAAGCATCTGGGGATGACAAGAGGCTGACCCCCCAAAAAGTATAAGAAAGAGCTGAGGAATGAGAACCTACAGAGGGTTTTGAAAAGCTCATACATACTCCTGGGAAAACAGAAGAGCATGCACATGTGCAGGCTGTATACATGCCCAGGACCTGAACAAGCCTTAATTTCTCACCTATGGCTAATCTTGATGATTGACCCAAGTAGGAAGTAAAAGCATAGGCAGAGTTGTAAACTGCCTGCCATTTTTTACAAGACAAGCCTCAAAAAAGACAGTGCCTCAGCAAAGACTGGAAGACATACATATTAGTAGTAGGTATTTAAGGAAATCTCCATCTAGTCCTTAGCTGAACACTAAGATAACCAACCAAGCAGAGACTTTGTGTCTGCACACGACAGAATATAGACTCTACAGAATTAGTTCATAAAAGTCACAAAACAAACAGTAGCAACAACAAACCCTGGAGAGGGAGGGGATCTATATTATTTTAAATGTCCAGTTTTCAACAAAAAAAGAGTAATGAGAGAGTAATGAAACATAGTAATGAAAGCATAGCCCATACACAGGAAAGAAAATAAGTCAATAGAAACTGTCCATGAGGAAGTCTAGGCATTAGAATTAACTGGACGAAAAATTTTTTAAAATTTATCAATATGTTTAAAGGAAAATGGGGCTAAAAATTAAAGGAAAGCATGAGAACAGTGATCCACCAACCTAGAGACTATCAATAAAGAGATGGAAATTATAACAGAGAAGCAAATCGAAATTCTGGAGTTGAAAAGTACAATGTCTTAAAGGGAAAATTCACTAGAATGAGCTCAGCATCAGGTTTGATCTGGCAGAAGAATCAGCAAACTTGATTGATAAATTGAGATTATCCAGTCTGAAGAATAGGAAAAAAAAAAGAATGAAGTAAAGTGAACAGAGTCTCAGAGACTTGTGGGACACCACCAAGTATACCAACATATGCATAATGGAAGGAGAAGACAGAAGTGGGAAAACAAGAATATTTGAAGAACTAATAGCCAAAAACTTCCCAAATTGGAATAAAAGCATACAAGAAGCTCAACAGACTCCAAAGAGTATAAATTAGAGGTCAGTACTTAAACACATCATAGTCAAACTGTCAAAAGACAATGAGAAAGAAAGAATATTGAAAGTAGAATGAGAAAAGTGGTACATTACCTACAGCAAAGGGATACTCAATAAGATCAACAATTATGTCTCATCAGAAACCATGGAGGCTAGATAGCAATGGGATGACATATTCAAAATGCAAAACTATCCTTTTAAAAATGAAGAAATTAACACATTCCCAGTTAAAAAAAGACTGAGAGAATTCATCATTAGCAGACTTTCCATACAAGAAATACTAAAGGAGTCTTTCAGGCAAAAATGAAAACACTAGATTGTAACTCAAACCCACACAAAAAAAGAAAGGTAACTACAGTTGTCTTTTAGTATCTGGGGAGCACTGTCCTAGGACACACAACAGATCTGTGGATATTCAAGTCCAATAGACAGCCCTCCATATCTGTAGTTCCACATTCACTGATTCAATCAACCATGGATTGTGTAATAGTGTGTTTACTATTGAAAATATTCTGCATATAAGTGGACCCACACAGTTCAAACTTATGTTGTTCAGGGGTCAACTGTATATAGGTAAATATAAAACAGTAAAAAATGTATTTTATTTTTAACACTTTTATTTTCCTGTCTTATTTAGAAGAAAGCTGCATAAAACAATAATATAAAACTTTATAGGCTTGTAATGTGTAAAGATGTAATTCTATAAAGTAAAAAGAAGGCTGGAGGAAATAGAGCTATATTGGAGCAAAGATGCCATATATATCTTTTGAAGTTGAGTTGGCATTAATACAAGCCAAATTGTTTTTAAGTTAAGATTTTATTATAATCCTCAGAATAGCCACTAAAAATATATTTTTTTTAATATATAGTAAAAGAAATACAGGAATTAAAATGAAGTACTAGGAAATATCTAATACAAAATACTCTAATACTCGTCAAGAAAAAGAGGGAGAGAACTCAAATCAGTACAATTAGAAATGAAAAAGGAGAAGTTACAACAGACACTGCAGAAATACAAAGCATCCTAAGAGACTACTACAAACAACTCTATGCCAATAAAATGGACAACCTGGAAGAAATGGACAAATTCTTAGAAAGGTATAACTTCCCCAGACTGAACCAGGAAGAAATAGAAAATATGAACAGACCAATCCCAAGTAATGAAATTGAAACTGTGATTAAAAATCTTCCAACAAACAAAAGTCCAGGACCAGATGGCTTCACAGGTGAATTCTATCAAACATTTAGAGAAGAGCTAACACCTATCCTTCTCAAACTCTTCCAAAAAATTGCAGAGGAGGGAACACTCCCAAACTCATTCTATGAGGCGACCATCACCCTGATACCAAAACCAGACAAAGATACTACAAAAAAAAGAAAATTACAGACCAATATCACTGATGAATACAGATGCAAAAATCCTCAACAAAATACTAGCAAACAGAATCCAACAACACATTAAAAGGATCATACACCACGATCAAGTGAGATTTATCCCAGGGATGCAACGATTCTTCAATATACGCAAATCAATCAATGTGATACACCATATTAACAAATTGAAGAATAAAAACCATATGATCATCTCAATAGATGCAGAAAAAACTTTTGACAAAATTCAACACCCATTTATGATAAAAACTCTCCAGAAAGTGGGCATAGAGGGAACCTACCTCAACATAATAAAGGCCATATACAACAAACCCACAGCAAACATCACTTTTTTTATTTTTTTTTAATTAATTAATTTATTTATTTAATTATGGCTGCGTTGGGTCTTCGTTTCTGTGCGAGGGCTTTCTCTACTTGTGGCAGGCGGGGGCCACTCTTCATCGCGGTGTGCGGGCCTCTCACTATCGCGGCCTCTCGTTGCGGAGCACAGGCTCCAGACGCGCAGGCTCAGAAACTGTGGCTCACAGGCCCAGTTGCTCCGCGGCATGTGGGATCTTCCCAGACCAGGGCTCGAACCCACGTCCCCTGCATTGGCAGGCAGATTCTCAACCGCTGCGCCACCAGTGAAGCCCCCAAACATCACTTTTAATGGTGAAAAACTGAAAGCATTTCCTCTAAGATCAGGAACAAGACAAGGATGTCCACTCTCATCACTATTATTCAACATAGTTTTGGAAGTCCTAGCCATGGCAATCAGAGAAGAAAAAGGAATAAAAGGAATACAAATTGGAAAAGAAGAAGTAAAACTGTCACTGTTTGTAGATGACATGATACTATACATAGAGAATCCTGAAGATGCCACCAGAAAGCTACTGGAGCTAACCAAGGAATTTGGTAAAGCTGCAGGATACAGAATTAATGTACAGAAATCTCTTGCATTCCTATACACTAATGATGAAAAATCTGAAAGAGAAATTAAGGAAACACTCCATTTACCATTGCAACAAAAAGAATAAAATACCTAGGAATAAACCTACCTAGGGAGACAAAAGACCTGTATGCAGAAAACTATAAGACACTGATGAAAGAAATTAAAGATGATACCAACAGATGGAGAGATATACCATGTTCTTGGACTAGAAGAATCAATATTGTGAAAATGACTATACTACCCAAAGCAATCTACAGATTCAATGCAATCCCTATCAAATTGCCAATGGCATTTTTTACAGAACTGGAACAAAAAATCTTAAAATTTGTATGGAGACACAAAAGACCCCAAATAGCCAAAGCAGTCTTGAGGGAAAAAACGGAGCTGGAGGAATCAGACTCCCTGACTTCAGACTATACTACAAAGCTACAGTAATCAAGACAATATGATACTGGCACAAAAACAGAAACATAGATCAATGGAACAAGATAGTAAGCCCAGAGATTAACCCACGCACCTATGGTCAACTAATCTATGACAAAGGAGACAAGGATATAAAGTGGAGAAAAGACAGTCTCTTCAATAATTGGTGCTGGGAAAACTGGACAGCTACATGTAAAAGAATGAAATTAGAACACTCCCTAACACCATACACAAAAATAAACTCAAAATGGATTCTAGACCTAAATGTAAGACCGGACACTATAAAACTCTTAGAGGAAAACATAGGAAGAACACCCTTTGACATAAATCACAACAAGATCTTTTCTGATCCACCAACTAGAATAATGGAAATAAAAACAAAAGTAAACAAATGGGACCTAATGAAACTTAAAAGCTTTTGCACAGCAAAGGAAACCATAAACAAGATGAAAGGACAACCCTCAGAATGGGAGAAAATATTTGCAAATGAATCAACGGACAAAGGATTAATCTCCAAAATATATAAACAGCTCATGCAGCTCAATATTAAAGAAACAAACAACCCAATCCAAAAATGGGCGGAAGACCTAAATAGACATTTCTCCAAAGAAGACATACAGATGGCCAAGAAGCACATGAAAAGCTGCTCAACATCACTAATTATTAGAGAAATGCAAATCAAAACTACAATGAGGTATCACACCAGTTAGAATGGCCACCATCAGAAAATCTACAAACAACAAATGCTGGAGAGGGTGTGGAGAAAAGGGAACCTTCTTGCACTGTTAGTGGGAATGTAAATTGATACAGCCACTATGGAGAACAGTATGGAGCTTCCTTAAAAAACTAAAAATAGAATTACCATATGACCCAGCAATCCCACTACTGGGCATATATCCTGAGAAAACTATAATTCAAAAATAGTCATGTACCACAATATTCATTGCAGCTCTATTTACAATAGCCAGGACATGGAAGCAACCTAAATGTCCATCAACAGATGAATGGATAAAGAAGATGTGGCACATATATACAGCGGAATATTACTCAGCCATAAAAGGAAATGAAATTGAGTTATTTGTAGTGAGGTGGATGGACCTAGAGTCTGTCATACAGAGTGAAGTCAGAAAGAGAAAAACAAATATCGTATATTAACGCATGTATGTGGAACCTAGAAAAATAGTGCAGATGAACCAGTTTGCAGGGCACAAGTTGAGACACAGATGTAGAGAACAAACATATGGACACCAAGGAGGGAAAGTGGTGGGGAGTGGGGGGTGTGGTGTGATGAATTGAGAGTTTGGGATTGACATGTATACACTGATGTGTATAAAATGGATGACTAATAAGAACCTGCTGTATAAAAAAATAAATAAAATTAAATTTAAAAAAAAAAGGATGACTAATCTTAGTTGAGGAAAAAGAAAAAAAGAAAGCAGTAACAGAGGAATAGAAAAACAAAAGAGATATATATAGAAAACAAACAGCAAAATGTCTGACATATATCCTACCCTATAATTAATTACATTAAATGTAAATGAATTAAATACTTGAATCAAAAGGCAAAGATTGGCAGAATGGAAAAACAAACAAACAAACATGGTGGCAGGCTGAATAGAATCCCCAAAGATATCAGAACCTAATCTCTGGAGTCTGTAAATGTTACTTTATATGGCAAAGACTTTGAAGATGTGATTAATGATCCTGAGATGCTTAACACTGGATTGTCTGGGTGGGTTCTAAATTCAACCACAAGAGGGAGATTTGGCTACAGACACAGAAGAAGGAAATGTGCATATGGATGCACATTTGAGATCAGAGTGATGTGGCCACAGCCCAAGGAATACTGGCAGCCAAGCAGAAGGTGGAAGGAGCAAGGAACAAATTATTTCCCACATCCTCTGGAGGGAGCACTGCCATGAAGACATTGGGCCAGTTATGCTGGTTTAGAACTTCTTGAACTGTAAGAGAATAAATTTCTGTTGTGTAAGCCACAAAATCTATGGTAAATTTGTAACAGCAACCACAGGAAACAAATACAAACAAGATCCAACTATATGTTCTCTAAGAAGACACTTGATTCAAAGACAAAAAGATGGGGAGAAAAGGCTATATCAGTGAATATACTAAAAACCATTGAACTATAGACTTTACCTGGATGAATTGTGTGCTTTGTGAATTGTATCTCAATAAAGCTATTAAATATAAAATCACTGGGGAAAAGGATTTAAGGGATCAAATAAGAATCCCATATGTTTATAAGGGACTAGTGTGGTTAATTAGAAATGTAAAAATTTGTGGTTTATTTGATGTTATGAGAAAAGTGTAATTATGTATGCTGTATTAATATGTTTGAGTTTTAAGCCTGTGAGGATTAACTGAAGTAAAATAAGAGAGCACCAGGAGAAGTGATAAAATGCAATATAAATGAGAAGTGCTAAGAACAAAAAGTCAAGAATGTCTGTTTGGAAGGATCTTTTTCCACATGCACAAATTCAACACTTATTCAATGACTGTATCACCACACTCATGTTTCATTATAAAGTGAGGTGGAGTTTTTTTCTTGGTTTTAATTCCAGAGTTGTGATGATACTGGTATTTGACAAATTTCAAACAAGAAAAATGAATTCCCTTGCTATCTTTATAGGTCTTGTTTTATAAAATACAAAACATGCCCTTGATAAATTTGTGCGAACATTTATTTTTTGTAACTCATTTAAATTACTTTCTTTTAGGAGCACTTTTGTATCATAAACCATGACCTCCCTTTCACAAGTTGGATTTTTTCCCCCTACTTATTTGTTTCTATTAGAATGAAGGATGCCCAAATGAAAACACTTTAACACAGTTATGTATGTAAGCCTGTAAATTAGATCCAAAAGATGTTTGACCTGGAAATTAGAACCTGCCAAACAACAGTGAGCTTGGAAGTAATGAATCATAGTAAACTGAACATTTGATGATAGTATCTACTTATTGAGTATCTCATATATTTTCCTTTAATTTTCCAGGAACCATGATATCAAATGATATTTTCTAATAAAGGTCCCAAGTCCAAGGATATGGGTCAGTTCCCAGATTAGTCTGAAATCTGAAAACTCTCCATCCATGAAGTAGGCCTGCTCTGAAGCACTTTGGAACCTCAGAGCAGAGCCTGAGAAATGGCAAATGCTCCGAGGAAATTGGCATTGCACTTGGCTCCATGGTATTGCTTAATCTGGTGTGCTCATTTTGGGCTCACAACCAGAGTTAGATCAGAAACAGGCCGGCTTCCAGGGACCTTGACATTGTGATGGTCTTGGTGAGTACATCTGGCCCTGGTGTGGGCCAAAGTCCCACTCCCTGAGGCCCAGACTCCTCAGACTCTGGAAGCAATCCCCTTCAGAGGCAGTTTGATTTCCAGCTCCAATTCCTATTACCTCTGACACCTTGAACAAATAATTTCACCTCTCCGAGTTTCTATTTTCTCATCTGGGCAATTGGGTCAACACCACTTAGAAATGGCAGCAGGGGTTGGGAAGGAGAACAGATGTGGTTTAAGGGTCCAAACTTGCAACAAGCAGTAAATACATCTTAGAGGTCTAATGCACAATATTGGGAACAGAGAGAACGTATATATTTTAATCATCAAACTTGCTAAGAGACTGGAACTTAATTTTTTCAATCACTATAAAGAAATGATGATTATGTAATGTGATAGAAGTGGTAATTATCGCTACAATGGCAATCATGTTACAATATAAAAATGTATCAAATTAACATGTTGTGCTTCTTAAACTTACACAATGTTACATGTCAAATATATTTTTTTAAAAACAATACTTAGATATCTTTAGATATCAGAGTTCTTGGAAGACTACATGAGAAATTACTCTGTACGCAATATTCAGTGAGTGGACACTGTCATTAATAATAATTCTACCGAGGAAAGGGGTGGTGGAACCCTAGTTAAGCATCTCATGGAAATGAGCATGGAACTCGGGTTAACTTGGCTAAAACTGTTTTACCTCTGGGCTGTCCATTTTGGCAAGCTCCTTAGCTAGAACTTTAGCACCGCATGTCAAAAGAATTGCTTCTTGAAATAAAATTAAAAGAATCCAGCCAAAATTTTTGGAGAAGGAAATACACGCCTATAAAACTGAATCATGAACGATTGTTTTTCCTAAGATGAAATCGATGCAACTTGGCCAGTGAGCACAAGAATGACCTGTTGCAAATATGTTAGTTACCAGAAAAACTGACCAGTTTGAGCAGCTATACTAATAACACTCAAAGAACTTTCCATTCTCCCGAAAAAGGGAAGTGTGGGAAATGTTTTGGTTTCATTCCGATCTGAGCAAATGTAATAGATTTGCTTTGCCTTTATCAATAGCTGTGTTGCTACCCCATTTAGAAAACGTCATGTTTTGGTCACGTTATTTCATGTACGTGCCTCCTTGAGACATAATTACAATTCGTTTTGTGCCTGCAAATCTACATTTAAACTGTGGTTATTGATCGTTTCTTAAATTGGTCAGTGAAATATCTAGGCACTAGTAAGTCATTAAATAATAGGTCACTAGATAATTCTGGAAGCAAGAGAGGTTTTGCTGCCAGGAATAAAACATGTTAAGGTGTAACCTGGTACCATTCAATATACATACCAGTGTTTGCAATATGTAGCACTCCAGAAATTATTTTCGGCATCCCCTGGAAAGGGACCAAAGCATCAAGGTCACTGAATCTTCTCCAAGACTTCTTAGCTTTGGGACTTTTAATGTTGCCTTCCAATATGCAAGTAACCGCAGAACAGCCGCTCCATCGAGCCCTGGACACTTCCTTCCTTCCAAGACGTAAAAGCCTGTCCATTCTCCAAAATGCTTTTGCAAAGGCTTTGTGTATGTTCTCATACTCACTTTTCAATGCTTTTGTCTTTTTCTTTATGGAGGAGAAGGAGTCTTCTATAGCTCTGTAGTCTTCTCTAAACACTGTGTGAAAAGAATTGATTACTTTTTGCTCTTCAGGGGTCATTTGGTAGGAAGGATCAAGTCTGGAAAGTTGGTGGAGAAGTAAAACTGGGAGTTCCATTGATGTCAAATCTGCTGCCGAGGCACCGTGATGTCCATCAAACAAACCAAAAAAACACACGTTGGGTTTGTTGCCAAAATTATTCACGACAGTGAATTTATCATTCATGTCAGCTCTCCATGTAGAATTCCTGTCTTCGCAAATGGCTGCTCCTTTAATTAATAGGTGACAGATTTTTTGAGGATATATTGAGCTCTTGTGAATGTTATCAATAATCTTATAGTATGCTGGTATTTGTTTCTTCCAAAGAAGCTCAAAAGCATTATTAATGCTCTGTAAGATTTTTTCAGTAAATGCAAAAGATGACAATAGTTTAGCAATGATGGACTGCCTCTGATCAGCAATCGTTGAGAGCCCTGGTTTCTTCCCACCCATCCACTGAAAGCCCAATGTAGCCAGAGCTACATGCTGCTTTTTATGGAGGAATATTCCAGGTAGGTCAATTTCATGCTTGCATATGGAACAGGGAAATGTGATCATCTCATTATAGACCTGCACTTCGTGTTTTTCAGAGTCTTTTGATGGTCTCTTCTTTTTCCTTTTAAAATGCTTTCTTCTCCATGTAAGTGGGACTCCCTCATCTGAATCATATGTCAGTTTTCTTGTGTACAATTGCCTTGATTTCCAAAACACTCTGCAAAAAGGATAAAAGATATTTACATGCACTGAAAATCTCTTCAAGCAGGCCCCTATCTTTGCAATTTGCTTTGGCTCCTTGAGATTTTATATCGGCCTAGAATATTCTTATTCCTCTTTCTATGATTCCCCCCCAAAACACATAGTAAGTACTTAAGGAATTGGTGATTGGCCTGTGTAGGCCCAAATGAAATTTGGCAAAATCTCCAGAAGGTCAGCTAGACCTCGAAGAACAAATACTCAGATAAATCAGCACAATATTTTATCTAGGCAAGTGAAGGTATATGCTTGAGACCTAGGAATGTGATTTCAAATAAAAGCATAATTATTTTTGTATTTGATTTTGTCCTAATAATAAAATAATTTTATTTATATAATAATATTATATAAAGAAATATAATAATTTTTAAAAAAACACTTTTGTCCTAATTAAAGAGTTCTCAAGAAAATGAATGGGAGATGCCAAAACCAAGCAGAATGATGAAAAGAATAGATAGTAAGGACAGAATTTTTTAGGACTGCAAAGGGAAAGAGGTATGGCCTGAGGAAAGGAAAGGAGCTGGATGATAAATTTCCAGAAAGCAGACACCCTTTCTTACACTCCTTCCTATCTGAAGCATCTACAACAGTACTCAGCACATGAAGCCATTTGTATCCATTTTTATGGGCAATTCCTAGGGCAGGAGATCTTTGAAAGGGCCTGTGGAGGTATGAGAGACCTGAAAAAAAATGCTTTGGTTACAAAATATTTTAAAACCTGAAAAATCAAAGTTAGTGACTTTAAATGTTTATGAAATGTGATATCTTAAAACCAGCTAACTTCCAGATGCAAACTAGTATTATATATATAGGATGCATAAACAACAAGGTCCTACTGTACAGCACAGGGAACTATATTCAGTATCCTGTGATAAACATAATGGAAAAGAGTATGAAAAAGAATATATGTATGTATAACTGAATCACTTTGCTGTACAATAGAAATTAACACAACATTGTAAATCAACTATATTTCAATAAAATAAATTTAAAAAATGAAAACAAACTTATGGTTACCAAAGGGAAAAGGAGGTGGGGGAGGGATAAATTAGGAGTTTGGGATTAACAGATACAAACTACTATATATAAAATAGATAAACAACAAGGCCCTACTGTATAGCACAGGGAACTATATTCTATATCCTGTGATAAACCCTAATGGAAAAGAATATTAAAAAAGTATACATATGTATAACTGAATCACTTTGCTGTACAGCAGAAACTAACACAACATTGTAAATCAACTATACTTCAATTTAATTTAAAAAAATTAGCTAACTTCAACTCAACTCACATATGAATTGTATTTGATATGGGTATATTTAGTCTGCTCCTTTCCTTATGTGTATTTAATTCCCTGATGTGCACAACTCTATTGGATACAGCTACTCATCCCTACAGTAAAATTTCATTTACAAATTTCCACTTCATACATGCTCATTGAACTATCAGCCTATTAGCAAGCTTTCCTGGCTTTGCCTCTCCAACCAATTTTGGTTTCTTTTTTCTGTTTGTTTTTCTATTTTTAACTTTTTCTCTATTCAGTTATCTTAATTAAAACAATATATTTTATTAATGTTGTCTACAAAATGTACAAATATTTGAATTTAGCAGCAGAAAACCTCCCTAAGAATCTAAAAGAAACTTGTTTCTTTTTTTAATGGAAAATTTTAAAATCACACAAAAATGGAAACATATAATGAGGCCCCATGTACCCATCACCAGCTTCAACCATTACCAACATTTTTTCACTCTCGTTTCCTCTGGGTCCTCAGCCACGTTATTTCATTTTACTCATTTTTACTGGAGTATTTTAAAGCAAATCCCCCAATTCTATCAATCTCACTCATCGATATTTCAGTATTTAGACAGCATCCATTCACTCCTTCAATACCTACAACAGGCCAGCTACTGTGCAGCTACAGTGCAGCTTACAAATAAGGCTGGTGTCTTGCCCTTGAAGCTATGAGGGGAGGAGTCTATAGTTCCACCCATGTGCTCATACAAAGAACCAGACAGGTCAGATGAAGCCAGGACAGAGCCCCATGACAGGGCTCAACCAGGGGCCCAACTTTCATCTGGCTAGGAATGGCGCCATGACACTTGAGAAGCTGACCTAGAAAAAAGCTCAGTTGAGAAAGAGTAGCAAGGGCTCCAAGGCCAAACCAAAGGGATGACCAGTAAGCAGGCAGAAGGAGGAAGGGGACCCAGCCAAGGAGGTGGACAGGCACGCAGAGAAGTAGTGGAAAAAATGTGTACCGGCAAAGCTTTCCAGCCCTTCTGACCAAAATGTATATCAAATATTTTTAAGTTGCTATTATTCGGTAATATTCATATAAAGGATACAGTTTTTCTGAGGCTTGTGGAACTGTTGGGACAATATATAAGGCATACCAATTCTATAGTTAGACCTAGAGTCATCAGACAAAAATAAAGTTATATCAGAATTTTATTTTCCTATATATAGCCATAATACAACTCCCTCTCACATGGAGCCATTCTTAGAAGGTAATGCATCTTCATATAATCGTTCATTCATTCATTCATTCAACAAACACTTGGATGTCTGCAATTTGCCAGGTACTGGTTTATTTGCTTGGGATAGAAATGTGAACGAAGGCATTTTCTGTAATGAAACTTATATTCTGATATGAAAGACAGACAGTAAATTAAGGAAACATGGAGACATGTAATATCAGAGATAAGTACTATCATGAAAAATATAGCAGAATAAAAGTAGAGAGAGACGGAAGCCCTTTTTGTATTAGGTAGTCAGAGGAATATACCACTCCTCCACGTACATAGTCTAACAGGAAGCCAAAGTTTCATTTGATGACTGAGAAAGTGGAGGAAAAAGAAAACTGCAGATATAATTGTTCGTTGACTACATTTGTTATCCAGTACAAATGAAGAAACGTTACCTGAAAGCACTATTAACTTCCATGTTCCTTTGGGATTGCCACCATCCTTTGCCCTCTCTTTACCACCTTTCCCAGCCTCTGTTCCTCCAACCTGGCTAGTGTTGGCAGTGGTAGGAGTGGAGGGGTGGGTGATGGTGGTGATGGTGGTGATGCTGGTGGGAGGGTCCCCTGACTTGCTGGTGGACCTCTCTGCGTGGAATGTTTGCTACATCACCTGGAACCTCAGTCAGAACTCACTCTATGATTCTGAAGCACTGTGAAGCAATAAGGTCGCAAATTGTGTTAAGTAACAAACTTGTCTTTGAAATTTCTGAAAGAAGGATCATTCATTGAATAGACTGCCTTATGCCTGCATACTAAGACTTAAAAAATGAAAAGAGTGACTATCAATTAATGTACAGCTGTCTTCCCACTCAGGGGTAAGGTATCTCAAGCCATCTCTCCAGGACACCCCTTCCTACCTGCCCTGGAGGGTCTCCCCATCCCCACTCCCATCCTGCCACCCCAAGTCACTGCTTGAAAGGTACAGGCTTTTTGTTTTTTGGACTGTCTTTATTTCTTGAGGCTGACTTTATTCCTGGTCGATATCTTTAGTTCCTAGGTTCTTAATCCACAGCGGCCTTCCACTTTCTCACCCCAGGCCTGGATTAGAACTAGAGTCTTAGAACAGCTTGTTTGCATATTGAAGAAGACTGAACAAGCCCGACTACTTACCGGACATCACCACAAGCACGTATCCCAGTCAACCCCAAATTAACATGTCCAAAATGGAACTCACCACCTTTCCTCCAGAATCATCTCCCACCATTAACTTGGTTAGGCTAGAAATTATGTTTTCCAGAATCCTTTTCCCTGTGTGGTTCCAGGTTAGACTTGCAAGAAAGGAATTTGGGGGCAGGACATCTGAACTCCGCTATGGTTCAATGAGATGACCCCAGATGCAGAGGTGCCTAGCAGGTCCAGCTTGTCCTCGCTCCCTCTACGTTGCCAACAGCAGCCCCAGATCCACCAGCAAGTGGACCCCCAAAGGCAAATACTCCCTCCAGATTCCTCCATCAGCATGCCTTCTGTGGTCCTACTTCAGTGGCTGGATATCCTTGGCTTCTCAGACTGGCTAGGGACTCCTCTGGTCCTTCCAGCTCCCTTTCCCAGATGTTCAGTTGCCCGGCTCCTTCCACAAATCGTGTGAGGTCAGATTTCAACAATGAATTCATTTTTTTTTTTTTTTTTTTGGTCTGCGCCAAACGGCATGTGGGATCGATCTTAGTTCCCCAACCAGGGATCAAACCCATGCCTCCTGTATTGGAAGGCCACAGTCTTAACCACTGGACGGCCAGGGACGTCCCCCAGAATGAATTCCTTATTCCATAATTCCTTCACACCACTCCTGCAGGTGTACTGCCTGCTCACTCCCAGCAGCTGTATCACACCCATGCCACGTCAGTGTGGGAAGCTTACCGAGGCGGTTCTTTCAAGCAAGTCCTGAATCTCCTGTCAGCTCCAGCTCCCGGGCGGGGTCAGGTATCTCTCTCGGGGTGGCTGAGTGTTCATATCTCCACATGCAGCCCTCAGGCCCGCTGGTGATTAGGGTTGTAGGAAAACCTCCTTACAAAAGTGGCTTAGGATCAACTTCTTTCCTGAGAGGCAAAAATAGAGAAAACATATTCCTGAAATACTTTGCAAGGGAGCAGTTGGGTCTATCTCTACGTGGATTCTCAGTAGCTTCTTTTCTTCCAAAGTGTATTTGCTGTCTGTTAATTTTGTCTATTAATTGATTAATTATCTTATGTTATTTCTTTTATTGACAAAAACATGTACTTCTATTTGTTTATTAGACACCCAATGACACCTTTTTAAAATAGTCAAACAGTACAGAAGTATGTAGAGGAAAAGAAGAGATCTTCCTTTCCCCAAAGTTACCACTGCCAAAAATTGGGTGTAAATTGTTCCAGACCGGTTTCTATGTATTTTCATATGTATGTGCATGAAAACATAGACACAGTCTAATTTGAAATTCAGGTTTAATTTGCTTACAGTCAGTTGCAGAAATTCTAAATGTACAGCTTGATGAATTTTTATACAGGAATACACTTGTAGACTCCATTAAGTCTTGTTTTCTTTTTTTTTTTATTAATTAATTAATTTATTTTTGGCTGTGTTGGGTCTTCGTTTCTGTGCCAGGGCTTTCTCTAGTTGCGGCGAGCGGGAGCCACTCTTCATCGCGGTGCACGGACCTCTCACTATCGCGGCCTCTCTTGTTGCAGAGCACAGGCTCCAGACGCGCAGGCTCAGTAGTTGTGGCTCACGGGCCTAGTTGCTCCGCGGCATGTGGGATCTTCCCAGACCAGGGCTCGAACCTGTGTCCCCTGCATTGGCAGGCAGATTCTCAACCACTGCGCCACCAGGGAAGCCCCAAGTCTTGTTTTCTGTATCTTAAAAAATAACATGGCAGCATAATCATAATATTATTCTGTAAATGTTTCCCATCACTTACTAGTATGGGGTCTAGTATGGGGTGATGATTTTTTAGGTTGATAGTCAGTACCTATCAACCTACCCCATTTTTTTTTTTTTTTTTTTTTCCATGCTGCATGGCCTGTGGGATCTTAGTTCCCCGACCAGGGATCAAACCCTGCTCCTCGGCAGTGAGAGTGCTGAGCCCTAACCACTGGACCGCCAAGGAATTCCCCCTACCCCATTCTTTTTAACCACTGTATTATATTCTACAGTAAGTGTAAACATGTAACATAGATTATTGAACCATTTACCTGTAATGATGGAAGTGGTTGCTTTTGTTCTGTTTTGTTTGCTATAATAACATTACAATGAACATGAACACAGCGGTCCAGGCCTCTTCATGTGGTGCTGCTGCTTGAGGGATGTCCGACCCACGGAGAGTCAACACGGCAGAATGGAAGTAGCAAAGGCTTAGGAGCACGCCGGCTGGACTCGAATCCCAGCTTGCTGCTGGCTTGTTGGTGCTCTTAGGTTATCTAGCCATTTGGGACCCCAATTTTGTCAGTGGTGAAATAGAGATAATATTAGGAACCTTGCTGGCTGATGTGAAATGAGCGATGTCTGTCAAACACTGAGCACAGTGTACAGCATAGATGCTCAATACGTAATTGTTATTATCATTAATATTAACTTAGTAACGTTATTTAGTCTCCCCACGTTCCACAACCACCTCTGCATAAACATTTCCATTAAATTCTCTCCCCATGATCTACTTTCACCTATTTGTTTCTTTCTGCTCACTTTCGGCCCTGCTTATGTCTATATCTATCCTCACCACCCTAGCTCCATGTCACCTTTACACACACACACACACACACACACACACACATATGTAATATGTACATATACATGTTTCAAAAGCAACTTAAAAGAGTGGGCAGGAAACGATGCAAAGCTATTTCAGAGTCTTAAGACTTTAATAGTCTTTTTTTTTTTTTTTTTTTTTTAATTTATCTTTGGCTGCATCAGAGCTTAGTTGCGGCATGCAGGCTCTTCGTTGTGGCACGCGGGCCTCAACTCTAGTTGTGTGGGCTTAGTTGCCCTGCGGCATGTGGGATCTTCCCAGACCAGGGATTGAACCCACATCCCCTGCATTGGAAGGTGGATTCTTAACCACTGGACCACCAGGGATGTCCCAAGCCTTTAATATTCTTGAGAACATCATGTGTCCACTAAAATGACAACTTGTACTAAGTTTGCCCAAATATAAAGAAAAAACAAAGCAACCTTCTAAGGTGGAGGATTACATAATTAATGTACAAAAAATAATTTGAAATACAAGAGAAAAGAGAACCCACTAGATATTACAACAAGAAAATAATTTAATTAGAAATAAACCCGGGACTTCCCTGGCTGTGTAGTGGTTAAGAATCAGCCTGCCAATACAGGAGACACGGGTTCGATCCCTGGTCCGGGAAGATCCCACATGCCGCGGAGTAACTAAGCCCGTGTGCCACAACTACTGAGCCTGTGAGCCACAGCTACTGAAGCCTGCGTGCCTAGAGCCCATGCTCCGCAACAAGAGACGCCACCGCAATGAGAAGCACGCTCACCGCAATGAAGAGTAGCCCCCGCTCGCCGCGACTAGAGAAAGCCCGCACGCAGAAATGAAGACCCAACGCAGCCAAAAAAAAAACCAAAAAGAACGTTTAAAAAAAAAAAAGAAATAAACTCAAAAAAAGTATGAGGGAAAAATTCATATGAAAAAACTGTAAAACACTACCAAGAACATAAAAGAAAATACGAATAAAGGCAAAGACTCATCTATGTTTTGGATTGGAAAACTCAATATTGCATAGATGTCACAAACATGGCCGAGGATGTGGAGCCATGAGAACTCCTAAACAATACACTACTGATGGGAGGGAAAATCAGGACCATCACTCCAGAAAACAGCGTTGCCCTACCCGGTAAGTTGAAAATCCCAAGGACCTGCAAACTATGGCCTGTGGGCCCATCTGGCCTCTACCTGTTTTTATGTAGCCTGCAAGCGAAGAATGGTTTTTACATTTTTAATTGGTTGAAACAAACCAGAAATACAATATTTTGTAGCATGTGAAAGTTATTCAAAATCCACGTATCAGTGTTCACAAATGAAATATTAAAACACAGCCACGCTCGTTCTCACAGGGATTGTCTTTGGCACTTTCGTAATACGATTTCAGAATTGAATAGCTGCAACAGAGACTACAGGGCCTTCAGAGCTTAAAACAGTTACTACCTGGTCCTTCCCAGAAAAAGTTTGCCACCCTCTGTCTGGCCCAATGCCTTATGCCTGTAAGTCCATTTCGAGTAATTTGCTCTATAGAAACAATTGTGGGTATGCACCAGGAGGCATGCATCAGAGCAGTTATATTAGCATAGTTGATAGTCAGGAAAAACTGGAAACAACCCAAATATCTCTCAACAAGAGTATGTTAGTTATCTATTGCTGCATAGTGAACTACCACGACTTAGTAACTTAAATCAACATATATTTATTACCTCATGACTTCTGTGCAGCACAGCTTGGGTGGGTCTTCTGTAAGGCTGCCATCAGATATTGGTCAGAGCTAGGTCCTCATTAGGAGGCTCAGCTAGGGCAGGATACACTCACAAGTTCACTCAGGTCGATAGCAGAGTTCATTTCCTTGCATTTCCAAGACGGAGGACCCTGGCTTCTTGCTGACTGTTCACTGGATGTAGCCCTCAGTTTCCAGAGGCTGCCCTCAACCTTCTTGCCATGTGGGCCTCCCAACATTGCATCCATGGATAAATCTTAAATGCATGTTACTAGGTAAAAGATGCCAATCCGAAAGGGCAACATATTGTATGATTCCGGCTACACAACTTCTGGAAAAGACAAAACTACGGAGATAGTAAAAGGATCAGTGGTTTCTAGGGGTTGGGGGGTGGGAGGGATAAATGGGTGGGCACAGGGGCTTTTTAGAGCAGCAAAACTATTCTGTATGAAACTGTAATGGTGGCTACATGCCATTATACACTTGTCAAAACTCATAGAATGTACAACACAAAGAGTGAACTTTAATGTAAACTATGGACTTTGTCAATAACAACGTATCATTGCTGGCTCATTAGTTGTAACAAATGTACCACACTATTGCCAGATGTTAATACAGTAGAGGGAAGGGAGTGAAGGGGCATGTGGGAAATCTCTGTACTTTCTGCTTGATTTTTCTGTAACCCTAAAACTGCTTTAAAAATAAAGTTATTTAATTTAAAATATGTATGTGTATGTGTAAGTAGAAACATTGTAGGAAAATATCTTTCTGGAAGTGTATCCACTAATTTTATTTTCCCAATTTGTGTCTAAATAAACAGTCAAGGGCGTAGGAAATTAGAAGATTGACCATCTTGGGCAGGAAGAGAGGAATTCCTTCACTATTAGATACCTACATCAACCATTCATTTTATATCTTGAGCACTTGCAGGAGTAGGTAGTAGATATAAAGGCCAATGAGAGTTCTCTGCACTTGAGGAGCTCAGTGTCATGGGGAAGAGAGACACACAGACGCATTACTGCGTGATAACAAAGCCGGTGTTTATTTCTTTTTCTTTTTCTTTTTTTTTTTTGGCTGTGCCACACAGCTTGCAGGATCTCAGTTCCTGGACCAGGGATCGAACCCACATCCCCGGCATTGGAAGCGCGGAGTCCCTGGACCGCCAGGGAAGTCCCTGCTTATTTCTAAGCATTCCATCCACATTGTCTCACAGCCGCACAACCTTGCAAACTAGCACCATTAACCCATTTTACAGACAAGGACCCTGAAGCTCTGGGTGGTGAGTTACCTTGCCCTGAGTAAGCAGCAGAGCTGGGAATCAAGGTCAAGTGTGTTAACCAGCAAAACGGGTGACTTTTCTACGATGCCAGGGAAAGAGGTAAAATCAATTCATTTTGGAAGAAGAGGACCGTAACAGTTGCATTTTGTGAAGGAAGTTGGAGTCTCATTATTTTGAAGTTCAAATACACTCACAAGTCTTTCCTCTCCTTTTCGCTCTTCTTGTCTTTCTTTCACTGGAATAAATTCTTTCACTTGTCATTCTCTCCTCTGAAGGCCAATCCATGACCTGTGGCTCAATGGAAAGGTGGCCAGAAAAGAAAATACTGAAAGTCACCCCACCTCCCCAGTGACACCCCTCTGCCCTGGTTTGGTGTAAACCACCCGTCAAGTTCAAGTTTCCTGGATGTTCCACAGCTAGGATCATAAAAGTGGGGACGACGGTCACCAGCCTGTGTGGAAGAGAGTTATATTTAGCTGTCCTTTAGGAGCTGGATCTCTGGATATCACAGAGATTCTGGTACAGCCTGTTACTGTTTGAGGGCTTCTGGGCCTGAGGCAGAGAAAAGGGAGTGGGTGGCTTGCTGACAGTTTTTATAAATACCCAGTATTTATTCAATGGCAGAAACACACAGAACACACAGAGCATGAGAGGAAAGGACACAGCTCAGCTCCATTCATCCGCTGGGCCCAGGACCAAGCTCTTCTAGTCTGTCCTGAGCCAGCTGCAGCCCTGTGTCTGGGGAAGTCACCTGCCTGCCTGCTGGAGAGGGAAGGAAGGAACAGGGAACAATGACGCCCTTGTGAAAAGCCAAGGTTTTTGTGTGTTTGGTTTTGTTTTTTAAGTTTATTTTCTAATCAGGTCACTCCTCTGCTTAAATCTTTTCAGTAGCCAGCCACTGTTTTTAGGATAAAGGTCAAAAGCCCTGATATGGCAGATGAAGCTGTGTAGAAAGCCCCAGCCTGTCTCTTCCCACTGTCCCTTTCTTTTTCTTCTTTTTCTTTTTTTTTGCCACACCGCACGCAGCTCGTGGGATCTTAGTTCCCCTGACCAGGGATTGAACCCAGGATCTCGGCAGTGAAAGTGCAGAGTCCTAACCACTGGATTTCCAGGGAATTCCCCCACTGACCCTTTCTTTAACGTTCCTCAATCATGTCCACACTCTGCACACCTCAGGCCTGTACATGCTATTCCCTCCACTCTGAATGCTTTTCCTTCCTTGTCACTCAGTTAATTCTAACTCATTCTTAGTTTCTCAGCTAAAACATCACTTCCACAAGCTGAACTTGAGCACCGTCAGAAAAGTGTTTCCCCGGGCTTCCCTGGTGGCACAGTGGTTAAGAATCTTCCTGCCAATGCAGGGGACAGGGGTTCGAGCCGGGGTCAGGGAAGATCCCACATGCCATGGAGCAACTAATCCCGTGAGCCACAACTACTGAAGCCCGCGTGCCTAGAGGCCGTGCTCCGCAACAAGACAAGCCACCGCAATGAGAAGCCCACGCACCACAATGAAGAGTAGCCCCTGTTCTCCGCAACTAGAGAAAGGCCCGTGCGCAGCAAGGAAGACCCAACGCAGCCAAAAAAAAAAAAAAAAAATTAAAGTGTTTCCCGATGCCTCACGTGAATCCTCCGTCCTTAAACGCCTTCACAACTCCTGATACTTTCCTTTATTTGAGTTTCTAATGATGCATTTGTGTGATGATTTAATTAATGTCTGTCTCTCCAGTCCTGCCTTGCTTGCCATTTTCACCCGGGGGCCAATGCATAGATTTATAATAAGCAGATATACCTGCCATGTGGGAAGAGTTCCATAAATATTTGTCAGATAAATAAATGAACACGTGAAATAAGTGTTTGCGCACTTAAATATTTAGGTGTTTTTTTTTTTTTTTGGCTGTGCCCGCACAGTTTGCAGGATCTTAGTTCCCCGACCAGGGATTGAACCCATGCCCTCAGCAGTGAAAAGCCCAGAGTCCTAACCACTGGACCTCCAGGGAATTCCCTATAAATATTTAGTTTTGAATAAAGGGAGTAAGAAAGATCCTGATCCTTTTCCCTCAGTTCTCAGTTCTTAGCAGTGCCTTAGTCTGAGGATCCTGCCCCAGAAGCTGACCAAGAGCAGAGCTAAGAGAAAGAAGAGTGGAGTGTGAGAAACTCTTAGACTCTGTTGGGAACTTGGCCACCAAGCAGTTTTACCCTCTACAGCTGTGCTGTCCAAAATGGTAGCCACTAGCCACGTGTGCTATTTAAGGTTAACTAGTTAAAAGAAAGTTAAAATGTTAGTTCATCAGTGTCATCGGCCATGTTTTACATGCTCAATGGCCACATGTGGTCAGTAGCTACCATACTGGATAGTGCCGAAGTAAAACATTTTCATTATCACAGAAAGCTATATTGACTAGTACGGCCCTAGAATGAAAAATAGCCTCCTCTGCACAGAAAAGAGGAGGTGGGGAACAGACTCTGCACCTATTATTATTATTATCGTCTGTATTCCACATAATTCCAGGTGCTGCAGCTGAATGTTCTTTATCTGTAGCTGGGACTCCTAAATGCTTCCCATCAGAGTTTTTATAAAGATGAAATTTGTTATAACACATGTTCAGGCCCTTAGTCAGCTCTCAGTAAACAGTAGCCAACATCAAGGAACCCTTCCACACTGTTGGTGGTAATGTAAATTGGTACAACCTCTATGGAGAATAGTACGGAGGTTCTTTAAAAAACTAAAAATAGAGCTACCATATGACCCAGGAATCCCACTCCTAGGCATATACCTGGAGAAAGCCATAATTCGAAAAGATACATGCACCCCATGTTCACTGCAGCACTATGACAATAGCCAAGACATGGAAGCAACCTACATGTCCATTGACAGAGGAATGGATAAAGATGTGGTAAATATATACACTGGAGTATTACTCAGCCATAAAAAAGAACGAAATAATGCCACTTGTGGCAACATGGATGAACCTAGAGATTGTCATACTGAGTGAAGTAAGTCAGACAAAGACAAATATATGATATCGCTTATATGTGGACTCTTCAAAAAGGGTACAAATGAACTTATTTACAAAACAGAAATAAAGTCACAGATGTAGAAAACAAACTCACGGTTACCAGGGGGTAAGGGGGAGGAGGGATAAATTGGGAGATTGGATTGACATATACACACTACTATATATAAAATAGATAACTAATAAGGACCTACTGTATAGCACAGGGAACTCTACTCAATACTCTGTAATGGCCTATATGGGAAAAGAATCTAAAGAAAGAGTGGATATATATATATATATATATATACACACACACACATATGTACGTATAACTGATTCAATTTACTGTACACCTGAAACTAACACAACATTGTAAATCGACTATACTCTAATAAAAATTTAAAAAAACAAAAACAAGCAAACAAAAAAACAGTAGCCACCATTGTCATCAGCTGTAAGTTAAAGGGGTTAAAATCAGGAGAGAGTCTGGTATAAGTTACTTAACTTCTCTGAGCCCCAAGTTCCTCATCTCTACAATGGAGATAATAGCCCTCACGTCCTGGTAAGGATTAGAAGGAACATTTCGCAGAAAGGGATTAGCACAGTGCCTACCATGTAGTAAGTACCCCCAAACTGTTAGTTATTCTTCTTTTATTATTGTTGAGTGCTACAACAAATTTGATTTTCTCCTAGATCAACTCAGAAATTGGATTCCAGCTGTTAAAACGTTCCAGGTGTGTGTCTAAAGCTGTGAGGATGGGGCCAGCAGTGTTAACTTCCTGAAGCTTTCATTTGGTTTGCTGAGGGCTGGCAGCCCAACCTGTAAGTCAAATGATTAGCAAGAATCGGTTAAATTCCCTTTGGTCAGACCCACATTCCTGAGATGCCCAAAACTTCTCACTAGGCTGAGAAGTGCCTGACATATGCGGTAGGTCAGAATTCTGCAAAAAGAATTAGGTATCTTTAACAACTGAGCTTTTAATTTGGCCTCAGCTAGATTCCCCTAATGTCTCCTGTCAATTCTGCTGGCTCTGTTTTCTTCCAAATTTTAGACTTGTTTCCATAAGGCAACCACATTCCAAACAGGATATGTATGTTTGTATTTGGAGGGTGGAGAGTGGGAAAAAGAGGGAGGGAAAGGATGTTTAATCTGATATCAAGTTAAAACCAAGAGAGGAAAAGGGTGGGTGGCAGAAAGGGATCCCTAATATTTATGGAATACACATTATTTGCCAGACGATATTCTAAGCACTTTTTTCTCATGGACTTTTTTTTCTTCTTTTTCTTTATTTTTTTAATTCAAAATTATACATAACTACCCGGTCAAAATGTAATCGTATTTAAAGTGTACAAAATGTAAATGTATGTTCATCCAAAAAAAGGTGAATGACATGAATGTAAAAACATTTAAAAATTCAAATTATTTTTTATGTTTCAAAAAATGCTCTTTCTTCTGCCATAGTCAAAGCGCCCTTTCAAAACTAAAAGGCAAAATGAAGTTATAGTTAATCACTATCAAATTTTTAGTCAAAGATATTGAAATACGCTGAATGTTTTATTAGCTTTTTAGAAAATTCAATGACGTCTTCCTAAATAATTTTATAAAACTGTTCACATTCTGTGCATTCAATGTTCATCTATTTGCCAATGAAAAAGTCTATTTCGTGCTTCCCGGAGATAACGTTTAGATCTATAGACATATACATTTAAGGGTAAAATGAATTCCTTAACATTACAAAATGTTCCTCAGACACTGGGCAGCGTTAGTGAATGTGGCGCTAGTTGATGAGGACCCTCAGAACCATGAATTGGAACACAAAGGGAAGAAAGAAAACGGCTGCTTGGTACTCTGGGAAAGAATACTTTGTTATGCAAGAATCTTTTGCATTCATGCTTAGAAGGAGGATTTGACAAGTTAATTAATTTGTCTTTTCTCTTACCTAAGCATTCCTGCCACTCAAATCCTTCCTGCACTCCAAAACTGTGCCTCTTTCACATGCAAAACTTCTCAGTATTCCGATGCAGGCGCCTTCTGTTTCCAGGCTCAAGGACAACAGATGCGAGGGAGTGCGTCTCAGGCAAGGGCTTGATCTTGCTGGGTAGAAGGGTGAAGTCTAGGTTTACGGGGTTGCCCTGTCTGAAGCTCATACCAGGTGACAAGTGACAAGTGACAGAGATGCCCCCGCCTCCACTTTGTCTTTGAGCGTTTATGACACGAGCGATTCTTTAAACTGTGGACCCCAGTGTAGGGGCTCCTTTTGCCTGAGGCCAAGGGTGGTCCTGCTTTAAAAACGAATTAAAGAGCCTGCAGTCTTTAATGGGAGTATCAAGACTATTCTTAAAAGGCAATATTACAGGGAACTCTCAGTAAAGATTGAGCTAGAAGGCCATGCTCTAAGGCAATCCTTATGCTCCAAACATTTCACACGATAGTTTAGAAATAAAATACAAAGAGAAAGTTTAATAAGATGGTGACCATGACCACTGCCACCTCACACTATACTCAGTAATTGACTGAGTTGCAAGAGAGATGTACATGTGAGAGATAAGGTCAATAAAACTCAAAGAACGCATAGGAGAGTATCTTTACAAACACGGGCTAGGCAAAGAGTTTTTAAATGGGACACATGGAAGCACTAAACATAAAATAAAATACCAACAAATCAAACCCATAAAAGTAAAAGCTTCTGATCATCAAAGGACACGCAAAAGAGTGAAAGAGCAAGTCACAGACTAAGAGATTTGCAACATATATATCCATCGAAGGATTCCAATCCAGACTGTACATTAAAAATCTGCCACAAAATTATAAAAAATGGGTAAAAGACTAGCACAGACATTTATTTCACAAAAGATGGACATCCTAGATGCCAAGACGCAAATGAAAGTGTGCTCAATGTTATTATGCATGTTGTAAATGCTAATGAAAACCACAAAGAAATATACTACTCGACAACCACCAAAATGGTGAAAATTAAAGAGATCGACGGTACCAAAGCTTTATGAGGAGGGCGGCGCTGTCAGCCTCACACACTGTGGGCAGGAGTATAAATTGGTACAATCATTTTGGGAGGGACAGGACCTATTAAAGCTTGACATACACTTTCCCTATGATCTAGCAACTGTCCCCCCTAGGTATATACCCTGGAGAAATAAGCATATACGACAACGAAAAGGCATTATAAGAATATTCATAGCAACTTTATTCATAGTAGTAAAAAACTGGAAATGCTCATCAACAAGAGAATGAATAAACAAACTGTGATAGTCATAGAATAGAATACTACACAACCATAAAACTAAGTGACATATGGCACATGGAACAACATGACAGATATCATAAACATAATGGTATTCGAAAAAAAAAGCCTGACAACATGAGCCCATGCTGTATGGGCATATTTACATGAAGTTCAAGAACAGACAAGACTAATCTATGATGATGAAGCCAGAATAATGGTTGCCTTAGGGTACTAACTAGAAAGGGGCAAAGAGAAGCCTTCTTGGGTGTTGGGAATATATTGTTATATCAATCTGGATGGTGGATGACCAAGTATATGCATATATAAAAATTCATTGAGCTAGACAATTAATATAAGCATGCTTACTCCAATGTTCCTAACAGCACTATTCACAATAGCCAAGACATGGAAGCAACCTAAATGTCCATCGACAGATGAATGGATAAAGATGTGGTACATATATACAATGGAATATTACTCAGCCATAAAAAAGAATGAAATAATGCCATTTGTAGCAACATGGCTGGACCCAGAGATGATCATACTAAGTGAAGTAAGTCAGGCAGAGAAGGACCAATATCATACATCACTTATATGTGGAATCTTAAAAAATGATACAAATGAACTTATTTACAAAACAGAAGCAGACTTACAGACATAGAAAACAAACTTATGGTTACCAAAGGAGACGGGAGGTGGAGAGATAAATCAGGAGTTTGGGATTAACTTATATACCTTACACTACTATATATAAAATAGATAAACAACAAGGGCCTACTGTATACCACAGGGAACTATAATCAGTATCTTGTAATAACCTATAATGGAAAAGAATCTGAAAAACAATAGATATTTATGTACAACTGAATCACTGTGCTGTACACCAGAAACTAACACAACATTGTATTTCAACTCTACTTTAATAAAAAAATTTTTTTTAATTAGTGTGCTTACTACAGGTTTTAGTTTGTAAATGTTGACAAACATGAACAAGAAGGATACAGCCTGCCTTAGAATGTTCACTTCTGGGGAGGCAGGCACTGGGAAACTGAGATAAAGGGAGTTAGGAAGGAGGATTTCTTAAACTAATAATATATATCTCGCCGGCAAATGAAAACATTAAGAAAATGTGGTTGGTGAATGTACAGAAATTAAATCACTCCCTTTATTTTTCTATACGTTTGAAATATTTTATAACAACATACACATTTTTGTGCTTTGGGAGGATGTCATGTTACTATGCTTCACACTTTTTTGTTTGTTTGTTTGTTGTTTTCACCCAAAGTGGTTGCTGCTGTATAGCACCTACTTTATTTTTTATTTTTTTATATTTATTTTTGGCTCTGTTGGGTCTTCGTTTCTGTGCGAGGGCTTTCTCTAGTTGCGGCAAGCAGGGGCCATTCTTCATCGCGGTGTGCAGGCTTCTCATTATTGCGGCCTCTCCTGTTGCGGAGCACAGGCTCCAGACGCGCAGGCTCAGTAGTTGTGGCTCACGGGCCCAGTTGCTCCGCGGCATGTGGGATCTTCCCAGACCAGGGCTCGAACCCGTGTCCCCTGTATTGGCAGGCAGACTCTCAACCCCTGCGCCACCAGGGAAGCCCTAGCATCTACTTTATAAATTTTGAAATACTCCACCCTGAGCTTTGATTTTTAGACCCAGAGGGTCAGCCAGCCAGGACTTAAGATTAAGGACTTGAGGAGACAGATTTTCCCTTGATAAGGAGACCCTAAACTAGAAAACCTGTCCTAAAAATCTTTTTCTTAATTTGTGAAATTATGTGTATGAACACTTTTATAGAGTTAGGGAATTAGACTCCCTCTTAACGTTTATTTTAAACAATAATCTGGCATTAACATTAGTAAAATTCATGATATTCAGACTGTTAGAGAAAATCTAGGTCATACCAAAGTTTGGTTCTTTGGAAATTTGATTTTCTTATATAATTTTCAAGCTGCTCAAAGAGATAGATACTCACATATTGCTTTAGAAAAGCAGTCAGCCATTTAGCCGGAGTTCGGAAGAAGGAGACTTCATTTCTTTTACTTACTTTGTACCTTCATTGTAAATGGTAGGTAGGCTGGGAAAACAGTCATATGTGTTAGTAATTATAAACAGAAAACAAAAGGGAAAAAACCCTCTCTCTTTACAAGGGCAGTGCTCAGCCAAACACATTTAGGCCTATTCACATTAGATATGAAGATTGCTATTAAGAACAACTAAAAATAAAAATGAATAAAATGGCACTAATGGTATTTGGTGCATAGTTAAGACTCACACTGGAAATCATGATTTAATTGCAAAGATGCTTGAAAACCAGGGACGGAGATTTTATGTTTCCCCATCCTAGGATTCATTTCATAACTGTTTTCCAGTAATTTTTCCTTAGACAGGTGATAGATTTTATTTTAGAGGTTATTAAAATAAATGTCCAGTGATCACAGCCACTTTCTAAGGCATCTTTCTCCTCCTTCTTTATTTTATATTCTCATCGAGCTGTTGTCTCTAAATAAGCAGGTGGCTGTGCTGGGAGGGAAGGGTGCCAGCCATTGGCCACACTGGGCTAAACCGGCTGTGATACCCCCTTGTCCAGACTAGTCCTTCGAGTCTGCATCCTCAGTGGGGACAATTTCAATCCATCTGTGGGCTTCAGGATGTTGGTGTATTATAGGAGGTGGGTAAGAAGGAATATGGCAAAGAGGTACTAGACGTTGGAGTAGCAGCAGATGGTCTCCATCCTTCCTTTCTTAGATGGGAAGGCATCTCCAGGCAAAGGATACTAGATGAATAGGGCCAGCCATGCTGTCTGGGGGAAGGTGTCGGGCAAGACAGCAAATGCAAAGGCCCTGAGGCAGGAAAAAGCTTCCTGAGTTAGGCTGGAGTAAACCACACACAACTGGGAGAAGGGCCTGGAGAGGTAGGCCTTGCCAATCAGGTTATGGGGTTGTGATTGTATTTTCAATGTTATGAGAAGCCCTTGGAGGGTTTCAAGCAGGGGGTTGTAGGATCAGGTTTGCACTTACAATTTTTTTTTTTTAATATTATTTTTATTTATTTATTTTTGGTTGCATTGGGTCTTAGTTGCTGCACGTGGGTTTTCTCCAGTTATAGCAAGTGGGGGCTACCCTTTGTTGTGGTGCACGGGTTTCTCATTGTGGTGGCTTCTCTTGTTGCAGAGCACAGGCTCTAGGCACGCAGGCTTCAGTAGTTGTACCACGTGGGCTCAGTAGTCGTGGCTTGTGGGCTCTAGAGCGCAGGTTCAATAGTTGTGGCGCACGGGCTTAGTTGCTCCGCGGCATGTGGGATCTTCCCAGACCAGGGATTGAACCCCTGTGTCCTGCAGTGGCAGGCGGATTCTTAACCACTGCGCCACCAGGGAAGTCCCTGCACTTACAATTTTAAAACTCTACCACGAAGAGGGGGATCATGGTAGAGCAAGGGAAGCAGAGAGTCCAGTTTGCAGGTAGAAAGAACTACTACTATTTATTGAGAACTTTCTTTGAGTGAGGCACTGGGAATATAAAAATGAGAAAAAGAAGTTTTACTCTCAAGGGAGCCCAGTAAAGGCAACGACATTTAGGAGTCGGCTGTGGATCTTTCTAAATCTTTCTCTGGCTTTTGCATTTTTATATGCATTGACTGAACACATAGAGAATTGTACTTACATGCCAGCGTGAGTTTGCTTTTAATATAGATGGTATTATACTGTACAGGGTTCATTCAGCAGCATTTCCTGGAGATCTACCTGTGCTATTACATTTGTATAAAAGTCATTCTTTGTGATAGCTGCATACTATTCTATAGTATTAATAAGCCAGAACTAACCTCCAGGAGTCAACCTGCTCCCTCAATTCCTACTCCCCAAGCCTTTTCTTTCCTAATTGTGGTTTGCTTACCTCAGCAAGTTGTGTTAAACTAAATGAAGAGGTAAACTGAGGCAAGCTTGAACTACCAGAAATTGAGATTACACAGGAATAGCATGGGAATTGCAATTTAAGGAAATGCAAACCACAGCAAGCTAAGGGCGACTGTGCTGGTGTGTGGGTGGGCTGTATTTATGGGGTGGGGGAGAGCAAAGACGAGGAGTCTGGTTGCAGTCTCAGCAGTAAGTTCATTGGCTTGAGGACGGGAAGAGACTCTTGGCGCTTTTTCATTGGTCAGGAGGTAAATCTGGGTCTTGTGTATAACAGCCTTTAGGGCAAATCAGTCTCTCCGTTCTTAAGTTCCAAGTTCCGTTCTTTTCAGGGCACATGCAGGAGATTTCCATTTTAGATGGACATCCTTTCACAGTTGTGAATACTTTGTAAATGAAAACATTGCCTTTTCTTTTCTTGGTGCTCACTTCATAAAAGGACTGCACACAGGAGCTCACTAAATGCTCACAGCAGCCTGATTATGCAGAGGCAACAAGCCTCCCGAATCCTTTGCCCTTGAACTGTCCTTGCCTGGTGCTCATAACACACTTTGAATAAGGCCTTGAAACTGTGGGCCTTCAGCCTAAGGCAGTATGTCATCTGGGTGCTCTGAGCAGGGAAATAATGAAAAATAATGTTCAGTCGATGTCACAAGCCATTCACCATTCAGACAGTGATGGTTTTCAGGGCCGGTTGAAATGAGGTTGTTTTCTTCTGCTTCAGAACATCCTGGAAATAGCCTGCCTCCTGAATTCTGGGGACAGCTTGGGAGGAAGGGGTGATGGGTGAGTTAATATTGAAGCTGGGCTGCCCCCCCCCCAACATTTTATGATGAAAATTTCAAACATAGAAGATTTTAAAAACCGCACAGTGAACACTCTTATACCTACTACCTAGATTCAACTCTTAACATTTCACATTTCACTCTACTTGCTTTATCTTGTATCTATCTGTTCATCTGCCTATTAGCACATTCACAGATGCATCAATCCATCTTTTTTTTTTTTAACATCTTTATTAGAGTATAATTGCTTTACAATGGTGTCTTAGTTTCTGCTTTATAACAAAGTGAATCAGTTATACATATACATATGTCCCCATATCTCTTCCCTCTTGCATCTCCCTCCCTCCCACCCTCCCTATCCCACCCCATCTTTTTTTTTTTTTTAATGCTTCTTAAAGCATACTGCATATATCAGGACACTGCACCCCTAAACTTTCAGCAGGTGCACCACCAACTAGACTTTAATATTTAAAAATTTTTTAATATATGAGGGATATTTTTATCCAGTGAAATGCACAGATCTCAAGGGGGCCATCAGTTTGACAAATGCCTACATTGTGGAACCTAAACCCCTATCAATATCTGCTGACATCATGATATTGGACTTTGTTCATGGGATCTCAGTCTTTAAGACTCCCATCCAGCTTAGGCAAGAATCATAAAAATCTGCAAAACACCTCAGTAGAGCCAGAAGCAAGTAACAGTAGTAAAGCGGAGCATATCAAGCTAAGAAAAGAAGCCCCAGGTAACTGTCCTGGTGGAACCAGAGAGTCTACAGTTTCAGACCTTGAGACGGGACTCAAGTTGGGAGAGGTTATTTCCTTTTGTGCTGTTTAATGTCACTGTCTGGATCTACAAACTTAAAAAAAAAAAGTTCATTTTTACATATCACTTTGCATTAAAAGTCAAAAGAACACAGAGAAACTAGAAAAAGGATAGAGAAAATTAACTGGAAAAAAACGGGATGGGAAGGGGAATATTTCCAGGGAAAAGCACATTTCTGCAGGCGGTCTGGCCGGAGCTGGGCAAGAGCTTTACTGTATGTAAAGAAGTTGATTAATACGCACATTATGACCCATATTATACAGAAATTATGACTCACATTACAAAAGCAGGGCACTTGTGAAGGGTCCTGAGATACAGTGCTAGGTTTTCAAAAACTGCTTTAGAGAGGCCAACCAAAGGTGCACAATTTCAAATGAAAAAAACTGAAACGTGGTCTCCGAATTACTAAACACCACCTTCATTGTCATCAACAATGAAAACGACAGTTTGCAACAGTTTCAACAAAGTTGAAAACGCTGAGTCGAGTTTTTTCCTTTTTTTTTTTTTTTTTTTAAGTTTGAGGCCAAAATCAACACATTCTTTTGGATGCTGCTTAATTTTTTTTTCATGGTTAATATGCATGCTGGTGATATCAAAATTGAAAACTATGGAACATTATAGAAAAGAAAGTGAGGTTATACTCCAACTCTGCAGAGATGAGACCTATTAGCAAACTTTTCCCACTGCGCTTAGTTTTCATTGTGACCCTGCTTTTGGGACGACAGTTCTTTTAACAACCAGCACTTTCATACAAAAATTACAGAAAATATCGATTAACAGTCTTTTCCTTCCTCTGGCAGATGCAATCCAGAAATTGATTATAGGATGAAAGCGTTCTCAATTAAAAGAGAGAAGGTGGACGGAAAAGTATCTAAAAAGAGAAATGGAAAACATCACGCCTTTAGTTTGGTGAATTGGCAACAAAGAAAAGGATTAGCATGGACGGGTACTTTTCAAAAATATTTTTTTTTTCTCTGGCTCCCGCTAGGGTGGAGGAAGTTGCCTCTGTTCCGAGAGAGGGTGGAATGGAGCGAAGGAACAAATGATGGGAGTCTCCCCCGCGCTCCTGCCGCGCCCCCTCCCTCCGCCGGGTCAGCTTGTGGGGCGCGGGGTGGGCTGCCGAGACGGAGGCGGCCAGCAGGTGCCTGGGCTCCGGCCCCTGCCCCCCTCCCCCTCCCCCTTCCCCCGGGCTTGGCCTCGCCCCCTGGCGGGCGAGCGCAGGGTGCCAGGCGCGGGGTGGGGGGCGCACGCTCGGCAGACAGCGGGACAGAGCCGAGGGGTGGGGGCGGGGGGCTGGCCCCCAACCCTACCGAGAGGCCGGCACCCGCCGCCCGCACCCCAGGGCCATGTCGGCGGCCCGGGCGCCGAGCGGGGCCCCGGGGAGGAGAGCCGGGGGAGGGCGTGTGCAGTGGCGGCGGCGGCCGCGGAGCCGCTAGTCCCCTCCCTCCTGGGGGAGCAGCTGCCGCCGCCGCCGCCGCCGCCGCCACCGTCAGCGCGCGGGCCGCGGCCGGAGCGAGCCGGGCGGGTGGCGCGCGGGGGAGGGCGGGGGCGGGGAGGGGGGTGGGCGCAGGGGCGGGAGGGCGCGGGGGGAGGGTCTCGCGCTCCTGGCGACCAGAGCCCGAGAGGGAGACCCTGGCGGCGGCGGCGGCGGTGGCGGCGGCGCCTGACACTCGGCGTCTCCTGCCGTGCTCCGGAGCGGCATGTCCGAGGCTGGCGGGGCCGGGCCGGGCGGCGGCGGGGCGGGGGCCGGGCTCGGGGCGCTGCCCCCACCGCCCCCCGCGCCCCCGCCCGCGCCGCCGCAGGGCTCCCCTGGCGCCGCCGCCGCCGCCGCCGGGGGCTCGGGCGCCTGCGGACCGGCGACGGCGGTGGCGGCGGCGGGCACGGCCGAGGGGCCGGGAGGCGGCGGCTCGGCCCGGATCGCAGTGAAGAAGGCGCAGCTGCGCTCCGCTCCGCGGGCCAAGAAACTGGAGAAACTCGGCGTGTACTCAGCCTGCAAGGTACGCGCTCGGCGCCCGGCCGGCCCGAGGGGCCGCGGCCGGGCCCGCGGGACCCCCTCCCCCTCCCGCCCCCGCCTCCCGCCCGGGGCCGCGGCACCGCGGAAGTGCTGCTGTCGCCCGCGCCCAATTAGCTGCTTCTCGGACCAGAGTGCTGTCGGGTGGGAAGGAGGGATCGCCGCGACCGAGAGCCTTTCCTTCCTCCCCCTTGGAAGGAGTTGCCTCCGCATCCGAGCTCCTGGGCTGCCCTGGGGCTTTGTTGCTCTGTAGGAGCTCGCCGGAGGCGCCTCCCAGGGAGTGGAGCGGGGCCAAGGCAACATCTTTTGGGGGACCTGAGCGCCCCCTCTCCGCCCTCCTCTCCCCGCGTCCCACTGGGCGGAGCTGGGTGGAAGGAGTGAGGCTGGAATAGGATTCCGGACTCCCGGCGCTTTGGGAGCTCGAAGGGGCGGAATGCGCGGGGTGGGCGGCGCAGCCCCAAGCTAGGGTCCTGGAGCTCTGGGCGCCCTCGGCCGGGGGCGGAGGCGCTGCGGCGCGCGGTGACAGCCCAGTCATTACTGTATTTTTACTTGTTTAGTTGAAACGCTGCCCCAGCCTCTCGGGGTGTAAACAGGATTTGGCAAGGTGACGGCCCAGTGCGGCGGGCGCTACTGCTCAGTTTGAGGACGCGCGTTTCTGGCCATCCCCTCTCCACCCCAGCTCCGGGCACCCCGCCGCCCCTTAGCTGCGGATCCAGATGTGGGCGCCGTGCTCCCGGGGTGGGAGGACTGCCCGAGGCCGCGGGGCAGGCTGGCCCTGCGCTGTCAGCAGCGGCTTTGTTTTGACAGGGTGACAGCTGAGGGGGGCGGGGACTTGGCCTTGTCAGCTTCTGCGGCCTGTGGCTGAAGCGGGGAAGAGACACACACACACACTCATACACCTCCCCCGTGTTCCTCCCGCCTGCTGCAGACAGGGTCAAGTTCCCAGATTCCAGATTCCCACAGCCCAGATGCGGTTGGCCACGTCTGAATTTGGGCGTAAGGTTATTAATCCTGCTAGAACCTCGCACCCCGGTGATGCTGATTTTAGTATTTACAGGAGCTTCTCAACCTCAGTGGAATATCTGTACTTCCTTTCTCCACATCATTCACATCCTCTTGTGCATGTTGAACACCCACTGTAGACCCGGCACTGGTTCAATACATGTTTGTTGAGTGAACGTAGGATCTAGCCCAGTGCTTCTCAAACTTTCGTGTGCACAGGACTCTTCTGGGGAGCTGGGTAAATGCTGATTCTGCACCAGGAGGTCTGGGATAGGGCTGAGAGACTGCATTTCTAACAGACTCTCAGGTGATGTGATGTTAGTCCGCCGACTAGCAAGACCCTAGTTCAGACCTGGACAATATAAGATTAGCCCATTTGAATTCAGCCAAGAAAGTGAAACTGTGAAACACTAATGCCACATGGTTGGCATTTCTGAAGACAGAATGCAAAAATGATCCAGTGGGGAGCGTGCTTTTAAGAAAGGTGAAGGGGTAGGAGTTGGTTATGAAGGGCATTTGACGAATGAGAACAAGACCGGGAGAGGAGTGGGCGGAAGGGAGAACTGTACAGAGATAAGAACGGGGTCAGTTATTCGGTTGCCGTGGCGTTTTGCAGCCAGAGTGGGCTCAGGTGGGAGCCGTGTCAGCTCTGTGTTTCTGTTCTGGCTTTTTATTGGGTTCCCATCCTGAGCATCTTCTTTCCCTGCTCCCACCTTAACGTCTGAAAACTTTCCTGCAGTTTTTGGTCCTGTCTAAAACCATGAGCATGTGTGCCCTGCTTTGATATTTTTGATCCTTTCAAATTTCCTTGAGTGAAATGTAGCGCCTTTTCTAAAATTTGTAACTTCAGTGTTTCATGTTCACCTTCACAACCAAACCTACAAGAAGGGAAAACCTCTCTCATTTAAGGTCTCTCTTCCTGCCCCTGGGAGACTCTGAATGTGTCCACTTCTATTTGCTCATTCATTCAGTAAGTATTTAGAGGGGTTCTCAACCGGATGCCAGACATTGTGCTAGATGCTGGGACAGTGACAGCCAGAATCTGTCCTTCTGGACCTACTGACCGTGTGTGTGCATGCACTTGCATACATGTGTTGGGTGAACCAATTACAATGAAGTTCGAAGAACCTGCTTTCTTAGAGTGCTGTTGGAACTCAGAGCAGGGCATTCACGGGCAGGAGGCACGAAGGGTGGGTGGGGTAGGAAGGGCTTCCTGGAAGAAGTGTCAGTGGCTGCTAAGGACTCTTAGCGGGGCAGGGTGCGGTCAGATGAAGCTTCTTGTAGTGGAGAAACTGAAAGTAGTTATGAAAGCTTGGAGTTGGGCCAGCGGGAGCTAAAGTCCATTGGCGGCGGCCACTAGATTGGTGGAGGCGGGTGTGCGTGGCCAAGAGGGAATCCAGGAATCTTAACATTATCTCAGATTTGCTTTTTTTTTTTTTTTTCTTCCAACTGTGCTTGATTGAGTGTGAGGAGGTGCAAGAGAGTGGAATCTGTATTTCTTTCTCAGCTTGTCTCTACCCTTTATGTAAGAAAGCCCCAAAGGACAGATTATCCTACCTTTTGTCATTGACTGGCCACTTAGCAAGTTGGAGAGAATAGAGAAGTTAGGGAGTGGGGAGGGCTCTGGGAAGAGATGAAGTACTTTACTGGGGGGGCTACTGAAAGAAAACAGGTCCCAGACCTGATAAAAGATCTGGCCTTTAAACTTCACAAATGAAACAGAGAAAGAAGGGAGGTAGCTCACAGCCAGGGAGGTGCACCACACCCCGGAGAGAAGGGGGGGAAAAAAAAAAAAAAAAAAAGAAACAAACAAACTTGTTTTGCAGGATCCAGAGTAGAGCTCTTTGAACTGTGTCCTGGCACAGGTCGCTCATGTGACACAGCCAGACTGATCATTAAAAATGTAAATCTGACCATGCTCTGCCCCTACTTAGGACCCTTAATTTCTCTTTACGAGGGGTCTATAAGACCCTGTGTGGCCTGGCCACTGCTATCTCTGGCCCCCTTTCAGGGCCTTGCGTGCATGTTTCCTTTCTACCTCAGGGCCTTTGCACACACTGTTTACTAGGACCAAAAGCTCCTCTCGCCTCACTTTCTTTTTTCTTTTTTTTTTCTTTTTGGCCGCACTGCGCGGCATGTGGGATCTTAGTTCCCCAACCAGGAATTGAACCTGCGCCCCCTGCAGTGGAAGCAAGGAGTCTTAACCACTGGACCGCCAGGAAAGTCCCTTGCCTCACTTTCAAACGAACTCCCAGTTCTTCCTGCAAATCTCAGATTCCTTGCATGTCCTTTACAACCCTGGCCAGCCTTGCCATTCTAAATTTTCGGAACCCCCTCTGTACTTACTTTTCCTAACTGGTGCTTTCATCATGATTTTTAATTGTGTGATTATTTGATATGTGTTTGTCACTCTGAATAGATCCTAAGTGATGTGGTTATTGACTGGATGAATGAATGAGAGAAGAGAAAACGGAGGAAATGATTAACTGTTAGAAGAGCAGTAGTGAAATTTTAGCCTGACCACTTATTGACAACTGGGCAGAGAGCATTTTTTCTCACGGATGTGCATAGGACTGGATTTTTAGTGTTATAAAAGGAGCCCCGAGTAAATTATGAGTAGCCCAAATCCACATCTATTTGAATGAAAATGTAATTTAGGTAGTAAAAAACCAAAAACCAATGACTGACTCTTCCTAGTGAAATAAGCCATCTTTACATGAGGGGAGGCCGGAGGGAGTGGTGGCCGAGAGCCACCTGAGTTCACATTTCAGGTCCAGCTGTGTGACCTTGGACAAGGACTTTACTTCAGCCTCCATTTCCTTGTCTGTTAAGTAGGAATAATAACCCTCACCTCACAGCCTAACAGTGAGGATTTCAAATGAGCTCCTGTGTATGAGGCATCCGGCAGGTGTCTAGTGCACCCTACGTTTTCTCAGCAGCTCAGAGTAGGGGATACCCTGTAAACTTGGGAGCCAAGAAAGAACATGGGGCTTAGTCTCCTATCCCAGCTCTGCCACTTGTATAGTCTTGGGCACAAGTCACTTAGTTTTCCTCTGAGCCTGGATTGCTTCATCTCTAAGATGGAGACCATGACTTCAACCTTGAAGTTCAAAGGTGGAAGGTTCCCCAGAGTTCCTGGAACCTAAATGTGTTGGGTTCATGCTGGCAAAATGAAATTGCCTGGTGCTAAAACGGAAATAGAATTACAGATGTAGAAAACAAACTTATAGTTACCAGGGAGGAAAGGGGGGGGGGAGGTATAAATTGGGAGATTGGGATTGACCTGTACACACTCTACTATATATAAAATAGATAACTAATAAGGACCTACTGTATAGCACAGGGAACTCTACTCAATACTCTGTAATGACCTATATGGGAAAAGAATCTAAAAAAGAGTGGATATGTGTCTATGTATAACTGATTCACTTTGCTGTACAGCAGGAAACCAGCAGAACATTGTAAATTCACTACACTCCAATAAAAATTAAAAGAAAAGAAAAGAAAAGAAATTGCTTGCTGCTGTACTCAGTGTCCCAGTCAGGGGCTGCAAAGCAGTTATGGAGAACTTTGCTTTGATTCTGGGCTGAGTGCCTTACTTAGAGACTGACATAGGCACAGGACTAGAAAATTAGTCTTCATTTAACAAATAATGGTTTATAATCTAGAAGTGACACTAGCTGTAGAATATGCAGCGAGCACAGGCAGAGGCACCACCGTAAGAGAAAAAGCTTCCTACGTTGGCCAGGGGGCTGCGAATGGGGCACTAGACCCAGCCTTCACGTTAGGGGGGGAGTCCTGAACGCCTGTATTTGTATTTGTCAGTCACTCCTCCTGAGAGCAAGTTTCTTTTGCAATGTTCAGTGTCTAGAGCAGTGGCTCTTACCCAGGAGCTGTTTTGCCCCCCAGGGGATGTTTGGCAAGGTCTGGAGACATTTTTCGTCATGGTAATTGGGGTGAGGGAGCGCTGCTGGCGGCTAGTGAACAGAGGCCAGGGATACTGCTAAACATCCTCGGATGCACAGGACAGCCCAGGACAGCCCCGCCGACACAAAGAATGATCTGGCCCCCGTGACAGTAGTGCTGAAGTTGAGAAACTCTGCCTTGGAAGAAAATCGTATTGCCCCCAAATACCGTAAATACATTTGCAAAGGAGGAGAAACGAATGCTTTTCACGTTAATTTGAATAACACTCAAAACCTGAAAAATCTCGCTTTGTGAATCCTGGGCATATTTTTTTTTTTTTTTAAGTATTTGTTTTATTTATTTATTTATGGCTGTGTTGGGTCTTCGTTTCTGTGCCAGGGCTTTCTCTAGTTGCGGCGAGCGGGGGCCACTCTTCATCGCGGTGCGCGGGCCTCTCACTGTCGCGGCCTCTCTTGTTGCGGAGCACAGGCTCCAGACGCGCAGGCTCAGTAGTTGTGGCTCACGGGCTTAGTTGCTCCGCGGCATGTGGGATCTTCCCAGACCAGGGCTCGAACCCGTGTTCCCTGCATTAGCAGGCAGATTCTCAACCACTGCGCCACCAGGGAAGCCCTGGGCATATTTTTAAACAGCTTTATTGTGGTATAATTTATAGATCATAAAACTCAGCAACTGTAGGTGTGCAGTCAGATGCTCTTGAGTAAATGTGTACAACTGTGCGTGCATTACCACAGGCCAGTTTTATAACTCTACCATTCCCCCCCGCCCCCCTACCTCCGCAAAGGTCTGGTGGTTCCCGCCCCCCCCCCCCCCAGATCCCCCCACCGTGGGCAACTTTTTAAGGTGACATTTTGTATCAGTTGATTGTTGGTTTGCAAACAGAAACCCAATTGAAAGTATCTTTCTGGAGACTCTTAGATCATCAGTATTGTTACAGCAAAGCACAACACAGGAGGGGGCGTAGATTAAATGTTTTTAAAAACTCAAGTCTCTAGCCACATAAATCTAATGCAGACGATTATTTCACATGTGGTAACTTCTCCAAAAGGTGGTATCACGGAGCCAAGCACACAGGTGAAACGTTTCATTTGGCAGGCACCGTGCAAAAAGGGAGAAAGATGACCAAATCGAATTATGTTTCCTCCTAAACTTTCAGGGAAGATGGAAATGCAAGCCTGCAAAAAGCCTTTGGATTGCAGTTTGCAGTTTTCTGTAACCGAAAAAAGTTGTTTATAGGGCAGAACAGTACAAAATCTGCTGAGGACTGTTTTGTTTTAGGAAGCGCGTGCTTGCGTATAGCATTTTGTGATGCAGTGCTCGTGGGATTTCGTTTCTTTGTTTTTACCATTCAGTAGATCTAAACCTAGTTACCTGTCCACATAGGCAGGATTTAGTTCTGCGTCCATTTAATTCTGTAAATCCACAGGTCTGACCCGTCATAGGGAACGTTGAGGGTAAAAGGGTAAAATATACAGTTTCACGCCAGGTACCTTGGAACAATCAGAACATCTGCTTCTCAGATGAAAGACCTGGATACTCAGCGCAGTGTCAATAAGACTTGGATTTCCAAGGCTCAGTGGCTTCTGATGGAGTTCGTTTGTTTCTCCATGAGAGGAAGATAGCTATTTGGGAACGGTTGTCCACGGCTTCTGGCTCTGGATGGTTCCCTACTCCTAATCTGATTCGATTCGAGTGTTCGAATCTGCCACAGCACCTGTGGTAGAACTGCAGGCTGTGCCGACCGCCTGGCGACCTGGAGAAAACCTGGAGGATCACTCCTCCCACCCCACCGGCCGGCGGGTGCCCCTGGGCAGTCTCTTAACTGCCTATCTTTCAGTTTCCTCATTGGTGAAGTGGGAGGCGTCAATTTACCGTGAAGATGAAATCATCTTATGTGACAGTTCTCAGAACACAGGCATTCCACAGATGTCTCTTTAATTTTTAAAAACTTTCCATTGGTATCGGCAGTTTTGTCGTTAGTGTTTTGCCACCGCACCTGGGGTAAGAGAAAGGCAGGGAAGGTCATGTTACTAGCAGGGAACCGGGACCCAAAGAGGTTCAGCAGCTTCGTCCAGCTGCAGGGGTGGCTCATGGGGGAAGCTGCCCACAGAGGCTCTCTTTCCAACGTGCCCTCTGCACCCTCTTCCCAGGCATTCTCATGGGGTGGAGAGGATGCTGTCCTTCCATATGGTTTGCAGAGGGGACTTCACTTGTGGCAGGCATTCTCCTGCTCTCATCTGATGTTTATTGTACTCCTATTGGGAGGTATGTTCAAAGGCTTTTCTAGTTCATTGAAACCGTGCAGGCCATAAAGCAAACAAAATGTGTTCTTTATGACTGGCCCAGGGCAGACAGATGCATGCCCTTGATGGTTTTAAAGCTGACAATCAAGAATGGTCACTGGGCTGGCCCGAGAGAGTTCCCTGCTGAAAGAAGATAAAACAGATATCTATCTGCTTGGGCTGTCGAAGGTGCCAGATGTGCCAGAGAGGTAAGGAATTGCCCGTCCTTGGTGTTCAGAAGTCCCCAAATAGCTCTGTATAAGACTTCACGCACAGCAGTATTTCAGCACAATCCACAGGAGTCATTTTTTTTTTAAAATTATATTTATTTTTGGCTGTGTTGGGTCTTTGTTTCTGTGCGAGGGCTTTCTCTAGTTGTGGCGAGCGGGGGCCACTCTTCATGGCGGTGCGCGGGCCTCTCACCGTTGCGGTCTCTCCCGTTGTGGAGCACAGGCTCCAGACGCGCAGACTCAGTAGTTGTGGCTCACGGGCTTAGTTGCTCCGCGGCATGTGGGATCTTCCCAGACCAGGGCTCGAACCCGTGTCCCCTGCATTGGCAGCCAGATTCTTAACCACTGCGCCACCAGGGAAGCCCCAGAGGAGTCATTTTAAAAAAAAACTTTTATCATGCAGACAGTTAAAGTGCTCAAATCATCGCTATGTGTGAGGATTTGGGGGATGAATTTTTACATATGCATATGCGTCTATGCAACTGCGGTCCAGATAAAGCACCTGTAGAGTGTTTCCAGCACCCCAGGAGCCCCCTTGTGCCCCCTCCCCACCTCTGGTAACCCTTATTCTGATGTTTATTGCCAGAGGTCAGCTTTGCCTCTCTGAAGCTTCACATCAGTGGCATCGCACGGTTTGGGCTCCTTTGCCTCTGGCTTCTGTCACTCCACGTGGCGTCTGTGCGCTGCATGTGCCTTGTTTCCTATAGCCCTAGTTTGTCAAGACACATGTGTTTAAGCTAAAAAACAAGTTAAAAATTGCTAACCATTTCCAGAATGGAAGTCATGGGATGTGGACAGCTTCCTAAGATGAATTTTAATTAGGCTTTTGAAAGAAAAGATGGGAATTTGATCTCCGGGTGTACTGGGAAGAACCCACGAGGGCAGGAAGGTGGACGGGCAATGCAGGAGGCGTACTGGCCGAGCAGACATAGAGAAGGATTGGAAAGGAGAGCCAGAATGTTGGGGGCTGTGATGTCACAGCTGCGGAATGCCCAGCCTGCGTCCTTCCTTCTCCCCTGGAGTCTGCGTTGGTGAGCCCTTACTGGTAAATATCATGCTAAGTCCTGCTGTTACCCTTCCTTGGTTCTGGAAGTTGACTGGAGTTATACACTGTGTCCTGTAAACCACGCAGAGTCGTACGTGTTGGGTGCAGTGGCGGGGTTCCTAGAAGGCTGGCTGGAGACAGGTCCAGAAAGCTCCAGTGGGTGCTGACACCCTTGTTATTGGCCTAGGGGATGGAGATGCAGGACAGAGAATGTTCCTTCTGGTTTATCCCCACACCATCTCCAGAACTGTGTGCTGAGGCCATTAAGGGCCATCTTCTCCCCAGGAGTGGCAGTGAGGGACACAGATTACTATACAGCCTACAGTTTTTCCGTAGCAGCCCATCCTTGAAAACTTGTATTAAATATTTAAGATAAGCTTACTATTTAATGGGATCATATGGACCGTAAAGTAATCTTTTCTGTAGTTGATATAGTTAACACAACGGGAGTTTCATCTTTTTTACTTGTGTGTGCATGTACACGGAGGTGTTATACCTGTACCATGTAGTTATTCATGTAACATTTATTTCCGTGGGCTGCTCTGGAAGATTGCCACTCAGGTAGCTCCTGCCCAAACCCCTTATGACAACTCATTACCTAGTTATCATTGAAATAGAATCAAATCCTTTATAATGATGAATTGCTTTCATCTCGGGCTTCTAATTGGCATGCTGGTACCCCCTGCATCGCACACTTTTCTTCTCCAGGTATTGGTGTGGCTTGTTGTTAAAACTCATTCTGGTCTGTTCTCAAATGCCAGCTTCTCAGAGATGCCTCCTGACCGCTCCCCCACCCTGCCAAAGTAGCAGTACCCCATCACTCTATAATTTTACCTTGGTTTGCTTTCCTTTATTGCATTTGCCAATACTTGGAAATCACATATAGTTTCTTGTCTGTTTCCCTTATGACAATGGAAGTTCCCTGAAGCAAGGACTTTGGTTCATTCCGTATCCCAGGTCCATGGACCATGTACACAGTGGGTGTTCAATCCATATTTGTTGACTAAGTGGGTCATATTCACAGGCTTTGTGAGGTTGGAGGAGAGGAAGTTTTGTTTTAAAGACAAGGAAACTGGGGCCCAGGGAGGTTTGGTAACTTGCCCACAGCCATGTGGTCAGCAGCAGGGCAGCCCTGAGCTGGGGCTGGAACAGCATCTCCTGATACTCAGCTCACGGGGACCTGATGACACGCGGTACTTGTCTGATGGCCTGGACTTCTGCTCAAGACAGAGCAAGAAGGAATCAAACCCACTTTTAATCCTCCTCCGAGTGAATGATGTGAACTTCTCTGACCTGCATTTCCTCGCCTGCAAATTAAAATGAAATTTGCACAAGGGGATTGTGAATATTGTAAGACCAGCGGGTTAAAACCTACGGGGGGCGGGGGGGTGGAAAGGCCCTACTGTATATTCTAAAAGTCTAAATTATGCTAGTGAACTAAAAAGATCGCCTATAAAGGTATGTTTTCTAACTACTATTTATATTTTTTGTTCCTTTGCTGTCCACTTAAACTAAAGGCTACAACAGGCTTTCTTTAATTTGTTCTTCTGTTTGTACCCAGAGGCCCAGACACAGGGCTTATTATTATTATTATTATTTTAATTAATTAATTAATTTTTGCCTGTGTTGGGCCTTCGTTGCTGCGTGCCGGTTTTCTCTAGTTGCAGCGAGCTGGGGCTACTCTTTGTTGCAGTGCACGGGCTTCTCATTGCGGTGGCTTCTCTTGTTCTGGAGCATGGGCTCTAGGCACGCAGGCTTCAGTAGTTGTGGCACGCTGGCTCAGTAGTTGTGGCTCGCAGGCTCTAGAGCACAGGCTCAGTAGTTGTGGCACATGGGCTTAGTTGCTCCGCGGCATGTGGGATCTTCCCGGACCAGGGCTTGAACCCGTGTCCCCTGCATTGGCAGGCGGATTCTTAACCACTGTGCCACCAGGGAAGCCCTGGGCTTATTTTTTTTAATCAGGAGACAAATGCATTGATTTTGGAAAAAAAGTGGGAACGATGTCGCTAGTGATCCCCTTGGCCTGACACACCACCTAACCTCAGGAGGAGGCTTTCTGTAATCTCTTCAGTGACCTCAGGTGTGTGGAGATATTTCCATGAACTCGACACCATCCTAAGAAGCCCCCGCGTGCCCTGGGCCTGCGCAGCCGTCTACGAGGCTTCTGTGGTACACAGGAGATTCCAGAAGTACAGGGATGATACCTGACTAATACTCTAGTGATTGATGGCCGCGGCCGCTCCGTCTATTGTTTGCATTCGCTCTAACAAGCTGGTGTTGAAACTGGCTGGCAGAATGCCAGGGAAGCCAAGGTCAGCGTACTCTGAAACAGCGAAGTGAGTCACGGGAGCCAGGACTTGCACGTTGCACATGCCCACAGGAGCACCTGACTCGCCCACCTCCAGGGGAACATGTAGTGGCCAGCTGCCTGTGCCCGGCACTGTCCTAGGTGTGTGGTGAGTGACAAAAGGACGTGCAAGCCACAAGGAGTCCTCGTCTCGCTGGGGAGACAGACAGGAACAGAAAGAAAAATGGAAGCGAATAATCAGGCACGAAGTCCGTGCAAAGAGAAAGCGTCACGAGCTGGGGCGGGTGGGAGCGGAGGTGAGGGGCCCAGCCCAGGTGGAGCGAACGGTAGAAAGCAGAGCGGAAGGGAGCAAGGCAGCAGAGTGGTTTAGAACGCGGACCTGGGCAACAGGTTGGCCCAGCTGGAATCCTGATGTGCTGCTATCTTGCTCTGAGACTGTGGGGAGATTCCGTACCCTTCACAAGCCTCAATTTCAGAGCTGTAAAGTGGAGAGAGCGTTATTGTCAACTTTTTCCCATTCATCCAACAACTTGTTCTTGAATGTGTCAGGCGTTGATTCAGATGCTGGGGATACAGTGACCGATGGGTCCTCGCTCTTGGAGACCTTGCTTTCTGGTAGCAGAAGCAGACGGTAAACAAGAAAATAACAGAAAGTGGTAAGTGCCGCACACACAGAGAATGAAAACAGAGACATAGATGAGAACCCCTGGGGAGCTCCTTCAGATGTGTGCCTGGAAAGCTCTCTCTGAAGAGGGGACACATCCTGGGCCAGAATGATGACAGGAAGCCAGCTCTGCGTGGGGTGCGAGGGGAGAGGGAGGTGCAAAGACCCTGGGCCCCGAGAGGCCTTGGCAGGGTCAAGGGCAGCCAGGCGACCAGCGTGGCTGGTTGGGGGTGGGCGTGGGATGAGCATAGATGAGGTGAAGAAGAAGTAGATGGGGCCAGATTGCCAGAGTATAATTTTCACACAGTGAAATGATCTAATCTCCACCTCTGAGCAGTTTCAACAAATGCATATCAAGACCCAAACAGTTTCGTCACCCTTGAAAGTTCCCTACTGCTCCTTGACCTTCGTATCCCTCTCCTCCCAGAAGCAACCACTGATCTACTTTGTGTCACCGCAGGTTAGTTTTGATATTCTAGCATTTCTTATAAATGATACCACATAGTACACACTATTCTTTTTTCACTCCGCTTAGGATTTTGGGGATTCATCCATGGTGTTGCATGCATCAGTAGTTAATTTCTTTTTATTGCTGAGAAATACTACACGGTACGGATGTACCACAGTTTATCTGTCTACCTGTTGACGGACATCTGGGCTGTTTCCAGTAGATTCAGAGAAAACCTGCATTTTCAAGCATCTCCTTTGGCTGCTCTGAGAAGAATAAAGTGTTTAAGAGAAAGAGTGGAAAAAGAGGGCCAGTTGAAGTTATTGCAGTCTAGGTATAAGTGGATGGTGGCTTGGATGAGGGTGGTAGCAGTGGAGGGGTGAGAAGGAGACAGTTTGGGGCTGTGTTATGAGTTTAGAAGCAACAGGATTTGATTTATTGGCAGGGTGGGTGGGAGGCATGCGAAGAAAAGACAGAAGTGAATGTAATGTCTGGGTTGCTGGCCTGAGCAGCTGAAAGGATGGTAGTTCCATTTATTAAGATTTGTGACCACCTAGAGGGGTGGGATAGGGAGGGTGGGAGGGAGACGCAAGAGGGAGGGAATATGGGGATGTATGTATACGTATAGCTGATTCACTTTGCTATACAGCAGCAACTAACACAACATTGTAAAGCAATTATACTCCAATAAAGATGTTTAAAAAAAAAAAAAAGGGTGAGACCGTGGGAGAAGCATATTGGGGTGGGTGAGAGTCAAGAATTCTTTCACGGATGTGTTAACATATATCTCTTAGTCAAGTGTTGTTTTGATGATAAAGTGAGGTAGTCCATTTAGCAGTTGTGTATAATATCTGGAACATTCTTTTTTTAAATAAATTTATTTATTTAATTTATTTTTGGCTGCATTGCGTCTTCATTGCTGTGCCTGGGCTTTCTCTAGTTGCAGCGAGCGGGGGCTACTCTTCATTGTGGTGCGTGGGCTTCTCATCGTGGTGGCTTCTCTTGTTGCGGAGCACGGGCTCTAGACGCACGGGCTTCAGTAGTTGTAGCACGTGGCCTCAGTAGTTGTGGCGCACGGGCTAAGTTGCTCTGTGGCATGTGAGATCTTCCCAGATCAGGGCTTGAACCCATGTGCCCTGCATTGGCAGGCGGATTCTTAACCACTGCGCCACCAGGGAAGCCCAATATCTGGAACATTCTAAATGCTCAGCAGATGGTATCTACTATTATAGTGAAAAGCAATGCTAAGTAAACCTAAGTGTCCATCAACAGAGGAATGGATAAAGAAGATGTGGTACATTATACAATGGAATATTACTCAGCCATAAAAAAGAATGAAATAATGCCATTTGCAGCAACATGGATGGACCTAGAGATTGTCATACTAAGTGAAGTAAGTCAGACAAAGACAAATATCATATGATATCACTTATATGTGGAATCTAAAAAAATAGTACACGTGAACTTATTTACAAAACAAACTCACAGACATAGAAAACAAACTTATGGTTACCAAGGCAGGGGGAGGGATAAGCTGTGAGTATGGTTTCAACATATACACAATACTATATATAAAATAGATGAACAATAAGGACCTATTGTATAGCACAGGGAACTATATTCAATATCTTGTGATAACCTATAGTGGAAAAGAATAGAAAAAAAGACTATAGATATATACATATATATGTATAACTGAATTACTTTTCTGTACACATGAAACTAACACAGTATTGTAAGTCAACTGTACTTAAAAAAACAAACAAACAAAAAAGCAGTGCTAAGTAATAATTATTGATCTTAATAAAGCAACTAGCCCAACTGGGGAAAAAGGAAAAACGAGTAAATGGAAATCGTGGGAAATAGGATCCACTGGGTAAAGAAGAAAAGAGTTGATAGAAGGTCTTGAATTTCAAGTAGAAAAAGTCAAACTGAATCCACTTACTAATAGTGAGTCTTTGCACTTTAAGACAGAGGAGACGAGATATTTTAGAGCAAGGAGGTCTAGGTTTTGGTCTTTGCTCCTCTGCCAGCTGGGTGAATGCAAAGCCACACCCTTCTCTAAGGACTGAATCACTGGCCCTTCCTACGGGGCTATTGGGTGGGGAAAATAGGATGATGTAGGCGAAAATTGCCTTGGGAAGTATCAGACAGAAGTGTTTGACATTATTCAATGGCATTTTAGAGTAGAGCCATGTGTGCAGTAGGTGTTATATGGAAGGTGGGAGTGGGAAGAGATTGAAGGTGAGGAGGAGGCTGGTCCTTCTAACTGGCTAGTAAGGGCCTGACCTAGGGCCTTGGCAGTGAGAAAGGAGAAGGTATAAATCTGGCAAAGACTTTGAAAGGAGAATCAGGTGGCCTTGGGTGAGGGCCTTGAAAGCAGATGTATTGCCTTCAGGAGCTGGGAGAAAAGCCTAATGCCTGTGTAGGGAATAGCATCGTTGAAAAGGGGGTGTTGGAGTTGGGGGCAAGCCTTCAAGTAAAACCTGGGCCGAGATGCCAGGTGTGGGCAGTTGGGAACGTGGGCTGGACGCTCTGCTCTGCAGGTTGTGCTGGTTAAGGGGACTTGCGAGGCATCAGCCCAGATACTGGCTGACACTCTTAAGAGCGTGAGCCGGCCCAGGATGCAGCGTATATGGCGCTGTTTATTTTGCTCGTCCTGATTGATTTGGTGTCAAGACAGCAGGCTGAGGAGTGAGACATTCTGTCAGTCAGCTGGTTGCCCGGGCTGCTCAGTGCCAGCCAAGCAATTTGAGGAATCTTCCCACTGCGTTGGAGGCTGAGCTGACTGCTTTGGCAGGTTTCACCGGTGAAGTCCGAGATGGAGGGTGCGTGTATGAAAAGACTCCAGGAATTGTCTGGGCTTCAGGGTTCCGGGGCACGAGTTTCTTGGCCCTGGTACCACTCAGGACCTCTTGAGGCCCTTCCAAGGGTGATGCATGTTTCGGTTTGGCCCTGGAGAGATGACTCAGACATAAGGAAGGGTCTGGCCCACCCCTAGGCCGTTTGGTAGCACTGGAGTCATTCTAGCACCTTCTGAGACCATGCCTGAGGGTCCTGGGCCTTGGGTTCAGTCAAATCTGATTATTTAGCATAAAGAGTGCAGTTCCTTATTGAAGTCCAGCACAGACACAGGGATTTCTTCCAGACCCAGAGGTCTCCTCCTGAAGGTTTTCTGTTGATTGGACGTTGGTGCCTCGTGGAGGGCCTGCAAGGATGTTGTTTGAATAGGGTGTCCGTACCTGCTTGTCTTGTCCTGGGTCATTTCCTCAGGCTCGACCACTCTCTTCTCCTCTGTACCCTTGACCCCTCTCTTCAATATTTGTTCTTCTGGTTCCTTGTGGCTTTCCAGACCAAAATGGCACCCTTAATTAAGGTCTTCAGAGACGCTTCTGCTCTGAATTACCTCGCCGGTTATCTAGTCTCCCCTTCCGATTCTGTTTTCACTCTCAATTCCAGGCACATTTGATCTCCTGAGGGAAGACTCCCTCCCCCACTCCCACTTCATTCTTTTCACTTGTACTAAAAGTCACCAAATTTTAAGAATCCCGGTTTCCAGTCGTAACTTTACGGTGTCTGCTGGCTGTCCGTGGGCAGCTGTGTCAGCTGGAAGGATTATCACACAGTGAAGAGAGAAAAAGTGTTCACGTCCCAGAAAGGATTCCTTAGCCCGTTAAATTTAAACTGTATATGGAAAGCTCACGTTAATCCAGGGAGAGGAGAGAGGTGTTAACACCCACACGCCCGAGACCATCTTTTTCCTTTGCATCTTTGCTACTCCAAGTGTGGTCCTCACCTGGGAACTTTTTCGAAATGCAGCATCTTGGGCCCCGCCCTGGCCCTACTGATTCTGAATCTGCGTTTTAACAAGATCGCCTAGGTAATTCAGGAGTAAAGTTTGAGAAGCACTGCTGCAAATCCCACGAGCATTATTCAGACTACTTCCACAGCAGTTCACTTCTAAAGGGAACATTTATTGGAATCACAGCTCATACAGCAGACTCTGGGTGTTGCTGCTGTTTTAAAATAGGATTAAAAGAATTTTCTTCCGGAAGGAATGCATGCACACAGTTAAGAGCAAAATTCAGACTGCTCGCAATGGTGGCCAATGAAAATTTAGACACTCACCCCAGCCTTCCCCAGCCCCAGGCTCACTCCTCAGTCCCTTGGACTAATTTCCAGAAATTGTTGGTCTCCCCTCCGCCACCCTCCTGAGGCTGCATCTTACATTTTCTACTAGAATTCGAGGAGGGGAACTAGAGTCACTGTACAGAAATCCATTTTCGATTCTGATGAGGCTCGAATGAATTTGTAAACAGGCCAGAAAACTGCATGGCAGCAGGTCAAAGGTGTTGGGTGAGGGAGTCTGAAAGGAACGCCAGCAACACGGCTTTATTATTAGCAAGTTTTAATTGTTTCACACTCTCCACTAATTTTAAAAACAGGGCGGCCTACTTAATGACTTATTTCTGTCATTTGCTGTTTCTCTTTTGCTGGGACAGATTCTGCCAGCAGAGGTGTGGCCACCTAGATGCTCTGAGTTCTTTTGCTTTTTTCTATCTGAAAGGACAGAGGTGGAGACCCCCATGTGCTGGTCTTTTATTATGATGATGATTTTTAATGTAGCTTATTAAGCTTCTTTAATTTGTATTTGAGAAAATAAGCCTCAATTTTGGGACGCGCTTTGGGGAAACTCCGTAGAAGACTCATATTTGAAGTGATAATTTAATAGCAAGTTCTTGCCCTTTTAAAAGACAGTTTTATTGAGGTATCATTTGCATGCCATAAATTCCTCTGGTTTTAAGCATGCAATTCAGTGATTTTTAGGAAATTGAGTTGTACAGTCATCACCAAAATCCAGGTTTCCATTACCCCAAAAAAGATCCTTGTGTCCCTTTGCAGTCAACCCTGTTTGCACCCCCCAGCCCCAGACTACTAATTGACTTTCTATCTCTATACATTTGCCTTTTCTGGACATTTATATAAATGGAATTGTACAATACATGGTCTTTTGCGACTGGCTTCTTACACTTAGCATAATGTTTTTGAAGTTCATCCATGCAGTAGCTTGTATCAACACTTCATTCTTCTTTACTGCCAAGTAACATTCCAGTGTATGGATATGCCACATTTTGTGTATGAACCAGTTCACCAGTTGATGGACTTTTGGTTTCTTTCCACTTTTTGGCTAGTATGAATCACGTTACTGTGGATGTTTTCAAATCTGTTGGGTAGATACCCATGGGTGGGTTTGCTGGGTCAGGTGATAAATTTACGCTTAACTTTAAAAAGATTATTATTTTTTAAAGTTGTGGCAGAATACACATCACATGAAATTTATCATCGTAACCATTTTTAAGTGTACAGTTCAGCGGCACAGAGAAATTCACTACGTTGTGCAGCCATCACCACCGTCTCTGCTTAGAATTCATTTCATCCTGCAAAACTGAAACTCTGTACCCACTGAACAGTAACTCCCCATGGCTCTGTCCACTCATCTCCTGCCGACCTCCATTATTCTCTCTGTCTCTATGATTTGACTCCTTTTCAGTCTGTTGATTATGTTCTTTTGGTGCACAGAAGTTTAAAATTTTGATTAAGTCCTTTTTTTTTTTTTTTGCTGCATTGTGCGGTTTGCGGGATCTTATTTCCCCAACCAGGGATCGAACCCCGGGCCGCCTGCGGTGGAAGTGCCAAGTTCTAACCACTGGACCCCCAGAGAATTCCCAGTTAAATCCTATTTTTTGTTGTTGTTGCCTTTGCTTTTGGTGTCATATCCAAGAAGTCATTGCCAAATTGAATGTCATGCAGCTTTCCCCCGTATTTTCTCCTAAGAGTTTTATAGTTTTAGGTTTTATGTTTAGGTTTTTGATCCATTTGAAGTTAGTTTTTGTATATGGTGTAAGGTAAGGGTCCAACAATTTCATTCTTTTGCATGTGAATGTCCAGTTTTTCCAGCATCATTCGTCGAAAAGACTGTCCTTTTCCCATTGAATGGTCTTGGCACCCTTGTCGAGAATCATTTGACCATATATGTGAGGGTTTATTTTGGGGTTTTCTATTGGTTTAACTTTTTAAGAAACTGCCAAACGGCTTCCAAAGCAACTGCACCGTGTTACAATCCCCTCCAACAATGTGTGAGGATTCCCACTTTCTCATATCCTTGACAAAATTTATTACCTGCTCTTTTTTTTTTTTAAATTTTGTTGTGCTGGGTCTTAGTTGCAGCAGGCAGTCTCCTTACTTGTGGCTCAAGGACTCCTTAGTTGCAGCAGGCGGGCTCCTTAGTTGCGGCATGAGAACTCTAGTTCCCTGACCAGGGATTGAACCCAGGTCCCTTGCATTGGGAGAACAGAGTCTTAACCACTGTGCCACCAGGGAAGTCCCCTTACCTGCTCTTTTGATTAAAGCCGTCCTCGTAGGTGTGAAGTTGTATCTCATTATGGTTTTGATTCTTGACCTTTGAACATTCTGCCTTTGTCCAGCCTGAAACAGAGAGGTAGTAAAACGGAGTGAGGAAACCCTCCCTCCCTCCGCCCGACACACACACAACCACAGGACCAGTTATCTGCCTGAACACACTTAGTCCTTCTGCAGGGTAGACTGAATAAGCTCGGGCAAGTGTCTTAACATCTTAGCGCCTCAGCTTTCTCTTCTGAATAATGGGAATAATAAATCCCTTTCTCGAGACTTCTCTGGCAGTCCAGTGGTTAAGACTCCGAGCTTCCACTGCAGGGGGCGTGGGTTCGATCCCTGGTTGGGGAGCTAAGATCTCACCCGTGCCATGTGGCACGGCCAAAAAAAAAAATCGCTTTCTCACACAAGGTGAGGTACGAACAAGTATACAAGTGCCTTTTTTTTCTGGTGCTTAATAAATGTTGGATTCACAGTTTTACTGCCTACATTTCCCATCTGTGTGATTTTGCTGTGGGACAGCCCTGTCCCTGATTTAACTTTTCCAGCAAATATGACTTTCCAGCATTTTAAGCATAACAGAGCCCCGCTAGCAGCTTGGCCACCTCTCTCTGGTTCCAATGGATGCAACCCAAATATCTTCACGCTCTTGTCTCTCATCGACGCGGCGTGAACTGGGAATACCCTGCTCCCTTGTCTGCCTGTCCTCTGGGTCGTGATCACTTGTTTATCCGGTTTTGCTTCCTTCTCTTCATCCGTCCTGGCTTCTGTGTACCCTGACAAAATCTGGTGCATTCTCTTGACCTCTCCCCCCTGGATCCTGTTGGGGCAAAAACCATGTTTATCCTAGGCCTGTTTATTCCTAGCAATGAGGTGGCCTTTCCTTTCTCGGTGCCGCCACGTCTGCAGAGACTTGCCCCCGGGTTGGGGGGGGGGAGGGGAGATGCGCTCCCCCTGGCAGCCTCCCCGCCTGTGCCTGGGTTGCTAGCTGCGGTGGTAATTGGCTTGGCAGTGCACGCCCTAAAAGGTTGTGCTGCAGCTGATACTTTGTTGAAGCTGCAAGGCCAACCCCCTTGGGAGTTCCCTGAAACAGCAGCTGTCTTGTCTTATTAAGGAGAGACATGGGAAAGGTGTTTTGAAGGGAGACGTCTTATCTCAAAGCACAGTGGCTGGGCCTGAGCATCTGGAAGGGAGATAGGAAGGCCAAGGCAGAGGGCAGGGTGGCAGCAGCTTGGGACGCTTGGCAGAAAATGCTTCGCTGGCAGTTGAGGATAATGGTTGAATGTTTTCCAAGGACATAATATGTCCCCTTCAGTAAATTGGGTAATAAGTCCCATACATATTAAAAATGTTGTGCACTTAGGTTCTTAGTGTCCCATGATGCTTGTACACATGTTAGGAAGTATTTTTCATATCCTACCAACATGAAAAATTTAGAAACAAGTGAGCAAAATCGAGAGACTTCCAGATACCTCAATGGGGTATAACTTTCATCAATTAGAACCACTTAAGAAATATGGGGACTATTCTATGCCTAAGCTGTTAGGGTCCATAGTGAAGACTTGGGTTTGAGGGGGGTGAATTCCCTTTAAACTCTAGTACAGCAGTGTCACCAGAAGTAGAATGTGAGCCCACATCTGTAACTTGACATTTCCTAATAGCCACTTGAATTTTTTTTTTTAAATTTTCGTTGGAGTATAGTTGATTTATAATGTTGTTAGTTTCTGCTGTACGGCAAAGTGAATCAGTTATACATATAGATGTATCCACTCTTTTTTAGATTCTTTTCCCATATAGGTCATTACAGAGTATTGAGTAGAGTTCCCTGTGCTATAAAGTAGGTCCTTATTATCTATTTTATGCCACTTATATTAACTTCCTCGGGCTGCCATAACAAATGATCACAAACAAATGGTCAGAAAGTTCCTTTAATTCAGTTCTGGAGGCCAGAGGTCTGAAAGCAAGGTGTCAGCAGGGCCATGCTTCCTTTGAAGGGTCTGGAAAGAATCCTTCCTTGCCCTTTCTAGCATCTGGTGGTTCCTGGAAACGCTTGGCCTTTCTTGTTTTTGTTTTTGTTTTTCCCCGCGACTTTTGGGATCTTAGTTCCCCGACCAGGATTGAACCCACACCCACGGTAGTGAAAGCGCGGACTCCTAACCGCTGGACCGCCAAGGAATTCCCCTTCCTTGGTTTTATAGTTGTGTCTTTCCAGTCTCTGCCTCAGTCTTCACATGGCATCTTCCCTGAGTGTCATTGACTCGGTTTCCAAATCTCCCTCTCTCTTTTCTCTTATAAAAATACCAGTTATTGGTTTTAGGGCCCAGTCTAAACCAGGATAATTTCATCTCAAGATCCTTAAGTAGGACTTCCCTGGCGGTGCAGTGGTTAAGAATTTGCCTGTCAATGCAGGGGACATGGGTTTAAGCCCTGGTCCGGGAAGATCCCACATGCTGCGGAGCAAACTAAGCCCATGCATCAGAACTACTGAGCCTGCATGCTGCAACTACTAAAGCCCACGTGCCTAGAGCCCGTCCTCCGCAACAAGAGAAGCCACCGCAATGAGAAGCCTGCGCACTGCAGCAAAGAGTAACCCCCGCTCGCCGCAACTAGAGAAAGCCCGCGCACAGCAACAGAAACCCAGCACAGCCAAAAATAAATTAAAAAAAAAAAAAAAAAAGATCCTGAAGTAATCCTATTTCCAAATAAGTTCCCTTTGTGAGGTTCCAGGTGGTCCTAAACTTTGGGGGGACACTATTCGACCCACCACACCACATTAAAAAAAATGAGAGAAAACAATTCCATTTCATTTTTTATCTAATATTCCAAAATATCATTATAACATGTAATCAATATAACAGAATTCTTAACGAGATATTTTAACATTCTTTTTTCCCCCTTGGACGCTAAGTCTTTGAAATCCAGTGCATATCTTATAGTTACAATGCATCTCAACTTGGACTTTCTCTGAGGGCTGCGTAGCGGCTTGTGGCTGACTGCCATGTGCCGGCCAACACGCTGACAAAGCTTTTATGCTTCTCAGTGTTTTGCCCTGTACTTTCGCCCTCTCTCCTCTCTCCTCGCCCTCCCTTTACCCTCCTCTTAGTTTAAGAAATAAAAACCTACTTTGTAAAAGCTACTGGGTCCCCAAGACTCAGTGGAGGAGGCCGAGTTAGCCAGTTTTGAAAGAAAAGTCCTTTATTCAGTTACCTTTTTAAGCTTCGGGGTTCATTGTTGTACAGCTTATTAAGCACTTCTATCACAAGTGGCTAAAATAAATGTGGTTAATATTTGGGATGTAACATTTTTTACTGAGTAGGCTATTGGGAGGAATCTCCCTGCCATGAGATTTGTGACCCACCCCTTTAGCAGCCCCTCCATGAACGTGGCATTATTCTGTCCTGTTAAGACAAGAAGAGGCACAAACTTTCCTTTCTGGGCTGATTGCTCTGAGTCTTTTGCAATCACGAAGTTAAGATTAATATCTCTAAAAATCTGTATTGTCTTCTCCAAGAGTTGCAAGCGTGTTACTTTTTGGCTTGAACCTCAGTGAGGGGAGGGGCTAGTTTATAAGCAGCCCCACAGGGAGAAGAGTTTTGGATCCTTGAATTCTTAAATGTGGTCTGTGATAAGGAGGCGGTTTCCACCCTCCCTCACACAACTGATGCATACTGAGCCTCTGTTACTGTTGTTGGAATCTCTCCGGAATTATGTTTTCCCTTCAGAGGAATCAATGTTAAAGAAAATTAGCAAGCAACCCATGAATATGAATACCACAGAGAAGAATATAGAGTACAGTGGGAATGTCCCTTCCCCTCCCCAACTTTTGCGCCATCCCCCATAAGTATGTATCTGTCTAGGTCCTCTGTATACCCACCCACATTCATATATATATATATATATATATATATATATATATATATATATATATACACACACACACACACACATTTTTTTGGCTGTGTCGCCTGCCTTGCGGGATCTAGTTTCCCCACCAGGGATCGAACCTAGGCCCTTGGCAGTGGAAGTGCAGAGTCCTAACCACTGGACCACCATGGAATTCCCCACATTCGTATATATTTAAATTGCTTATTCATTTATTTTTAAAAAACATACATCAGATTATGGTATATATTGTTCCGTGGTTTGCCTTTTCTGCCATTTACCGGGACCTAGAGAGGTTCCACATCAGCACAAATATTTAGCCGCCTTCTTTTTTTTTTTTTAAACCATATTTAAAAAAATTGAAGTATAGTTAATTTACAATGTTGTGTTAGTTTCAGGTATACAGCAAAGTGATTCAGTTTATATTGTACATACATACATATATACTTTTTAAAATAAACTTATTTATTTTTGGCTGCGTTGGGTCTTCGTTGTGGTGTGCGGGCTTCTCATTGCGGTGGCTTCTCATTTCAGACCAGACCACGGGCTCTAGGAGCGGGCTCCAGTAGTGGTGGCTCATGGGCTCAGTAGTTGTGGCTCACGGGCTTAGTTGCTGCACAGCATGTGGAATCTTCCTGGACCAGGGATCAAACCTGTGTCCCCTGCATGGGCAGGAGGATTCTTAACCACTGCGCCCCCAGGGAAGTCCCTATATTCTTTTTCATATTCTTTTCCCTTATAGGTTATTACAAGATACTGAATATAGTTCCCTGTGCTGTACAGTAGGTCCTTGTTGTTTATCTGTTTTATATATAGTAGTGTGTATATGTTAATCCCAAACTCCTAATTTATCCCCCACTCCCCGCTATCCCCTCTGGTAACTTTGTTTGTTTTCTATATCTGTGAGTCTATTTCTGTTTTGTAAATAAGTTCATTTGTATCATTATTTAGATTGCACATATAAGTGATATCATATGATATTTGTCTTTGTCAGAGTTACTTCACTTAGTATGATAATCTCTAGGTCCACTCATGTTGCTGCAAATGGCATTATTTCATTCTTTCTTATGCCTGAGTAATATTCCATTGTGTATGTAATATATATACATACACAATGGGATATTACTTTATATATATATATAAATATATATATGTATCTCACATCTTTATCCATTCATCTGTCGATGGACACTTAGGTTTCTTCCATGTCTTGAGTAAGCCTTATTTTTTTTTTTTAATTTGGTCACACCACGTGGCACGTGGGATCTTAGTTCCCTGACTAGGGTTCGAACCTGCCGCTTCCGAATGCAGCCCCTGCATTGGAAGCGCAGAGTCTTAACCACTGGACCTCCAGGGAAGTCCCTAGCCTTATTTTTGATAAAGGTGGTACAATAGTCGGTAGTAACAAGCTACATAATTTAATAAATTCTTCTCTTGATCAAATTTTAGATGGCATATATATGATATATATAAGATGACATATATATATATTTTGCTTTAATAAACAGCATACAAATATCATTGAGCACATGTGAATATTTCTGTAGGTGCCCTTCCTCATTGTGCTGTCGGGCCAAAGGGCAGGAACATTCCAATTTGACTTCCAAAAGGCTGCACCAGTGTTTCCTCCCACACATGTGTACGACGTGCATGTTTCCCCCCCAAGATGTCAACCTTTTGTTTTTATTTTTTGGCAAACTAATTAGCGTGAGGAAATATATCACAGGGTTTTTGTCTTTTATTTATTTATTTTTCTTGTTTTTGCTTTTTAAAAATTTCATCACAGGGCTTTTAATTTTTTATTTCCCCATTAATAGTTACTTTGACCACTTTGTACAGTTTTGTTATTAGCATTCATTTTTCTTGGAATCACTTGGATTTGCCATTTTGTTTCTATCAGACTGCCTTTTCAAATTGTTTTGTAGATGATTTATATATGCTCTGGATCTTAATACTTTGATTATGGGTTTTAAGTGTATACTCTCTCAACTGATCCTGATTTACAAAATTTATAGATTAAGGAGAATTGATATCTTTACACTGTTAAGTCTTCCTATCAAGAACAATGCATATTTCTTCATTTATTCATCTTTAGTAGACAGTTGTAGTTTTTTGAATATAGGTCTTACTCATCTTGAAGTTTTGTCCCTAAGTATTTGATGGCTCTTGCTATTAGGATCTTTTTTTTCCTATTACATTTTCTGAGTGGCTATTGGTGATGGAAAAGCTTCTGAGTTTTATGTTGCTCTTATATCCAGCCAGTTTATTAATTTCTTTATTAGTTTTGATAATCTTTAAGAATTGCCTACCAATTTTCATAGTTTTTGTGTACTACTAGTACAGTGTTGAACTCTGGGCATATTCAGGGCTTTCTTGTTTTGATGACTTTAATAGGAATGATTTTTTTTTTTGGCTGCGCCACGCGGCATATGGGATCTTAATTCACTGACCAGGGATCGAACCTGTGCCCCCTGCATTGGAAGTGCGGAGTCTTAACCACTGGACCACCAGGGAAGTCCCAGTAGGAATGATTTTATGTCTATTTAGTACAATGTTTGCTTTCAAGTTAATATAATTTTCTTCTATACCAAATTTGCTGTTTTTTTAAAAATCAGAAATTAATGTTGAATGCTTTGAAAAGCTTTTTTGGGCATCAATCGTAATTATTTTCTCTTCCTTTAATTTGTTAATGTATCAATTGATTTGTTTCAAATGATCTGTCTTTGCATTCCTGTAATAAACTTTAGTTATTATGTACTAGTCAAGATGCATGTTGTTGGATTGTATAGTGTCAAATTTTTTAAAAATATTTATTTATTTATTTATTTTGGCTGTACCAGGTCTTAGTTGTGGCATGCAGGATCTTTGTTGCAGCATGCAGACTTCTTAGTTGCAGCATGAGGGCTTCTTCGTTGTGGCATGTAGGATCTAGTTCCCCTTACCCACTGGGCCACCAGGGAAGTCCCCCTGTATTGTTGAATTTGATTTACAAGTATTTCATTTTTGTTTTTGTGAGGTTGAACTGGTGACTTTTTCTGTTTTTTTGCTCTCTGTATTTTGATTTACTGTTAGGGTTATACTGAATTCATAGAATGGTATGTGTTTTTTAATCTTTTTCTAATGCTTTGGCACAGTTTGCATTACCAATGACCTGGTTTCCTGCTGTCCAATATGGTAGCCACTAGCCACAAATGACAATTGAGTACCTGAAACATGGCTTGTTTGAGTTGAGATGTGCCATGTCAGATATCCCTTGGGTTTTGAAGACTTAGCATAAAAAACTATGTAAAATATATTACTTATAATATTTTTATACCAATTCCATGTTAAAATGGTAACATTTTAGATGTTATGAAATAAATTTATTATTTAAATTAATCTCACCTACTTTTACTTTTTGAAATCTGGCTACTAGAAAATTTAAAATTTTGTCTGTGGTTCACATAATATTTATGTTGGATGACCCTTGAGAGTTAACTAGAATGTTCCTATAAAACTATCTGGACCTGGGTCCTTTTTTAGGAGTAGATTTTTGACACCCTTTTCACTTCTTCTAGGATTGTTAGAAACTTTACTACTTATTAAATCAGGTTTGATAATTTATATTTTCTGAGGGAAGTCAGGAAGTCACCTGTTTCATCTAGTTTTTCAAATTTATTGGTATAAAGTTCTACAGAGTACTTATTTAAGCTATAAAATAAATCTGTAGTTTTATGTCTTTTCTCACTTTTTTCTTTCCCCCTTGACTAATCAAGAGTTAGTCAAGAGTTTGTTTAACTTAATGGTCTTTTCAAAAACCAACCGTTTATTATACTGGGTAGGTATATGCTTTTGTTCATTACTGAGGTCCTTAAATATTTTTTGCATTAATTTCTTTTGTCTATTTTCCTTGAGTTTTTTAAAATTTTCCTTGAGTTTGTTACTTTTTTTCTAGATTATTGAGTGGAATGATTAGTTCATTTATTTTTAATCTTTCTGTTTTTTTCCCATAAATGCATTTAAGGGTCTTTATTTTCCTTTATGTGTTGCCTTAACCATATCCCGTAGGTTTTGATATATTGTGTTCTTACTGAGTGATTGTGTATATGTAACCTTGCCATTTCTTTCTCTTCACATCCACTCTGTTATAAAAATGTCCACCAAGGTCACCCCATGAGCCTTTTGAGTGACTTCCTATTGTTCTCACGTGTGGTGGGAAGGGAGCTGATTGACTCTGCAAGGAGCATCACTTTTTTTTTTTTTAATATTTATTGAAGTATAGTTGATTTACAATGTTGTCTTAGTTTCTGCTGTACAGTAAAGTGAATCAGTTATACATATACATATGTCCAGTCTTTTAAAATTTTCTTTACCCATATAGGTCATTACAGAGTATTGTGTAGAGTTCCTTGTGCTATACAGTAGGTCCTTATTAGTTATCTATTTTACATATAGTAGTGTGTATGTGTCAATCCCAATCTCCCAGTTTATCCCTCCCCCCCTTCCCCCTTGGTAACCATAAGTTTGTTTTCAACATCTGTGACTCTCTTTCTGTTTTGTAAGTAAGTTCATTTGTATCATTTCTTTTTAGATTCCACATATAAGCGATATCATATGATAGTTATCTTTCTCTGTCTGACTTACTTCACTTAGTATGATAGTCTCTAGGTCCATTCATGTTGCTGCAAATGGCATTATTTCATTCCTTTTTATGGCTGAGTAATATTCCATTGTGTGTGTGTGTGTGTGTGTGTGTGTGTGTGTGTATATACACCACATTTCCTTTATCCATTCATCTATCGATGGACATTTAGGTTGCTTCCATGTCTTGGCTATTGTGAATAGTGCTGCTGTGAACATAGGGGTGCATATATCTTTTCAAATTAAGAGTTTTGTCTGGATAATGCCCAGGAGTGGGGTTGCTGGATCATATGTATGAGGGGCATAACTTTTCATTTGTAAGCTGTCCAATCTTTTGTTCAGTAAGAGCTGTGATTCTCTAGTGATTGGGGCCAGTATCCTGAAGCTACTTTCATTGGCTGCATCCTCTTCAGGTCCTTGCTTTAAAGTATTAACTGTTGTAGTTCATCATGACTTACAGAGCTCTTGTTCCAGCTCATCCTTCACCTAACAGGGCACTCCTAGCATATTACCATCATCTTTATTACCACTTGTGTTCACTCTAGTGCCTACCCACATTCATTACTCAATGCCCCCACCAGTCTTGTGAGATAGGTATTTTATACTCATTTTATAGCTTGGGAAGGTTAGGGAGGTTAAGGGGTTTACCCCGGGTTCATACAGTTAGTAAATGTTGGAGCTAAGATTTGAAACCACATTTATATCACTGTGAGGCCCACCCTTCTGACCACGGCTTTGATACTGTGTACTGTCACCTGCAGCCTTTCTACCAGCTTCAACCAAAGATGAAACATTTTGCTGACCGTGAGTTTGCCTCCCTTCCTTCCCCTATTGTTGCTGTGGGTTTGTCGAGGGCAGGGTGCTGAAGGGCTGCGGAGGAAGGGGACAAGTCCTTGCAGGAGGGCTCAGAAAGGACCCCTTCCCCAGTCTCCTGCCAGCCTCTTGTGATGGAGGATTGCCTCAACCTTCCCGGCTCCCTTTTTCCTCTGCCCCTTTTCTCCATCCCTGCCCCCTTGGCTCCTCCAGAGTCTGAGGAAGCAGTATATCATGAAAGAACATCCTAGTCCTAGGGCTTTGCTGCAGGAACATCCAGTCTCATTCTCCCAGGTTATCTGGGAAAATTTCCAGGAATCTCGTTGCTAAGCAGAGCTTCAGGAGGAATAGGTATGCATTACCTCTCTGATTCAATCCCAAAGTCTTATCTATTTTAGGCCAATGGTTCAACCTTTTGTTTGTAATTTAGGTTGAATTTTTAAGGTAAGTATTATGACATAAAAAAAGCAAGGGCAGACTTCCCTGGTGGCGCAGTGGTTAAGAATCCGCCTGCCATTTTTTTTTTGAGGTAGTGTGCGGGATAGTGTGGTCTTTGTGAGCTTCCACCATGGTGTACCGGGGCCAGGGCCAGAAGGTGCAGAAGGTGATGGTGCAGCCCATCAATCTCATCTTCAGATACTTGCAAAATAGATCTCGGATTCAGGTGTGGCTTTACGAGCAAGTGAATATGTGGATAGAGGGCTGTATCATTGGTATTGATGAGTATATGAACCTCGTATTAGATGATGCAGAAGAGATTCATTCTAAAACACACTCAAGAAAACAACTGGGTCGGATCATGCTAACATTACTCTGCTCCAAAGTGTCTCCAACTAGAAATGATCAATGAAGTGAGAAGTTGTTGAGAAGGCAATACAGTTTTTTTAGGTGTCCTTTGTTAGAAGTGTAGTTCTAAAGCATTTATTCATATTGTTTTGCTCACCTTTATGTTATTACCAGATGACAATAAATGCTGTGGAATTGTTTTTATTAAAATATTTACATTGTTTCCTTCTAAAAAAAAAAAAAGAATCCGCCTGCCAATGCAGGAGACACGGGTTCGAGCCCTGGTCCAGGAAGATCCCACATGCTGTGGAGCAACTAAGCCCGTGAGCCACAACTACTGAGCCCATGTGCCACAACTGCTGAAGCCCGTGTGCCTAGAGCCCGTGCTCTGCAGGGATTTCTTGTGTCTCAGTATCCAGGCCTGTGAGTGTCGTGCAGTGGGCACTCAGGGTTTGAAGAATGGATAGATGGCGCAGGAAAGAAAGCAGGAAAGGCTCGTGTTTTATCTACTCTTTATTTATTTTATTTTATTTATTTATTTATTTTTGGCTGCGTTGGGTCTTTGTTGCTGCACGCGGGCTTTCTCTAGTTGTGGTGCGTGGGCTTCTCATTGCGGTGGTTTCTCTTGTTGCGGAGCACAGGCTCTAGGTGCACAGGCTTCTGTAGTTGCGGCTTGCGGGCTCAGTAGTTGTGGCTCATTGGCTCTAGAGCACAGGCTCAGCACTTGTGGCGCACGGGCTTAGTTGCTCCGCGGCCTGTGGGATCTTCTCGGACCAGGGCTCGAAGCCACGTCCCCTGTGCTGGCAGGCGGATTCTTAACCACTGCGCCACCAGAGAAGTCCCTTATCTACTCTTTTCCTTCTCCTCCCTGTGCATTCTTCCCACCACCCTGCAAATGCAGAGAGAACCCACCCCATTAGCAGTGTCTTCTGAGCTAATCCAGTCCGCACACTGTGTGAACAGCAGTGGGGAGGTCCCATCAGACCCAAGCACATACCGAGGGGTTTCTTACCTGTGGACTCAGACCTTTTTGTCCAGCCTGTTTTGTCCAAGCTGATGGCTCTTCTCGTAGATGTGGAGTGTATGGGATTGATTCAGAGCACGCTGGCTTCTCAGCTTCCTGTAACGAGGAACTTCATGCTTAACTAGGTCACCGTCTCTCTGAGAATCTGGAGTGACAGATGCTGGCTCTGGTGGGTTTAATTCTGGTCTATACAGAGTTCCTGCCAGCTTTACTTCCTGCCCCGAGCCAGCCTGCCAAAGAAGGAGACTTAGGCTGTGTTTGCTAACCTGCCAAGATGCAAAATCCATCATGTTTGTCAAAAGCCAAAGGGGTTGCTGAGGACAGACTCCCAAGTCACATGATTCCGCAGCGTTCTGAACTTTAGTCCTTATCCAACTGACCCCAAACCCTGACATAAATCCTCGGCCTTACTAAGTTAGGAAACCCTTGACTAGGCAACTCGGCACATTTATGACAATCCCGTGTTCCCTCGGTGGGTCTCGGTGAAGGTGTTGGCGTTCCTTTCTATCCAGATAGCACAGATTGATTAAGTTCTGGATTGTATTAGGAATTATGGTGTTTCTCCGTGTGACAGAATGAATGCATCATTGGTCCTGGACTGAAAGTTAACAGAAGAAGGAAATAGGATGATTTGCTTGTGTAATTTAGGGACAGGTAAATGGATGGATTTTTTTTTTTTTTTTTTTGCCTTAGTGATTGCCATTAAAGAAAAAGAAAAAAGCAAGTGGGGATGGTTGACCCTCATGACTAAAGGAAAAAGTGAAAGAGAAAGAAATGAGTTTGGAGACACCCTGCCTCATGTCTTTGCGCTCCACTCCTGTCCCTGCTTCAAGCCTGGAGGCTTCTGTTTGAGAGGAAAGGAAGAGATCAAGTAACCAGGCTAAAGTCTTTATCATCGCCCGGGAGGCCTTATAGGATTCCCCGCCACGTCCACCTTACCTCGCTGTCTGCGGCTCTTTCCTTTACTTGCTGTGCTCTAGCCGTGCTGGCCTTTGTGTTGAGCAGACCAGGCATGCTCGCCTTTGCGCCGGCTGTTTCCTCTGCCTGGGATGCTCTTCCGCCAGGTCCCTAATGGTCAAGCCTTTGGTTGAATGCCACCTTCTCTAAAAGGCCTGGTTAAAATTGCACATTCGATCTCACTGTTCCCCGAACCCCCCTGTATCCATCGCTCCATCTTTCTTTCCGAGCACCGTCACTCTCTGACATACTGTAAGATGTGCTTATTGGTGTTGCCTGAGGACAGGCGGGATCTTTCTTCGTTCCCTTCCATACCCAGCAAAAGTACCCAGCCCATAGTAGGCCCTCAGCACGTACTGTGGTAGTGAGTGACTCGGTATGCATAATAGTCTTTGTCTGGCTTAGAATGTAGTTCTCCGAACTCAGCGTTTCTGGCTATCACTGTTTTCTCTTCTTAGGTTTGTCCTGCTCTCCTTAATTAACTTGTTTTGTCATCACTTTTCTTTTTCCAACCAAAGGCCTTTTCGGAAAGGGCAGCAGGATCAGACCAAGCGCTCAGAGAAGCCGGGGGCTGTGGGAGCCCCTTCAAGTAGCTCTCCCACGATTAGAAGAGGAGGGGTCCCCGGGGGGGGTGGTCTCCCCCAGCCCTCCGGAGACTGTCGGGCTGCTTTCCGGAGAGCAGGTTCTCATGAGTGTCCCCCTCAAGAACACGGCCTCGGAGACCTTTCCAAGTCTCTAAGGAGGCGGATGGCTCACGGCAGAGAATTTCAGGGCCCGGCTCAGCTTAGTAGCAGAGCAATGGGGGTAACGGTAGGTCCTGCCTGGTACCTGGCCAAACAGAGGAGGGTGACGGGGGCTACTCGCGGGGGGCTGCTCTGTTGGGGTTACTGGTGTAAGGCCCTTCCTCGGGCCCATCCTTCCCCATCCGCGCTGTGATGAAATGTGAGGCGCCGTCGGGTTGGGCTTGCCAGGTTCACAGGGCCCCCTGGAGAGGACTTACCATCCAAAGCAGATTTTTCTTCTTCCACCTTGACCCTTCCTGCCTTGCCAATTATTTATTCTTTCTTTTCTTACTCTCCTATACACGCCTATACTTCAGAAACTGTTCCTCTCTTGGAGAGTTTTCTGTGTGAGGTCAAGGCAGCAGCCATTCTGGAATTTTCTACAAATCAGATTCCTGGTAACGTCAGCCATCTGGTACACGAGGGGATGGAGGGTGGGGTGGGGGGCGGGATCCAAAGCAGGGAGGAGAGACGTCTGAGGGAACAAAAAGATCTAACACGAAGCCCAAGCACAGAAATCTACTGCGATTTGTTTCAAGGCCAGTGCTGTCCAGTGGAAGTGTAATGTGAGCCACATGTGTAATTCTGAATGTTCTGGTGGCCACGTTAAGAAAAGTAAAAAGAAGCAGGTCAAATGAATTTTAATATCTCTTATTTAACTCCATGTATCTAAAATATTGACATCTCAACATGTAATGAATATGAAAATTACTGAGACTTTTTTTCCCTCGCGCCCGTCTTCTAACTCTGTGTTATTTTACGCCTCCAATGCATTTCAGCGTGCACAAGCCACATTTCACGTGCGCAATAGCCACACGTGGCTTGTGACTCCCGTATTGGACAGAGCACGTAGAAGGCCCAGAATGAATCAGCTCGTGTCTCATGTTGTTCTAACAATTCATTTTTTGGTTTCCCAGCCACAGCAGATTTGAAGCAGTAAATAAGAGAGGGATGAAATGGTGAAGGATACACCAGAAGTGGGCAGAATTCTAAGTGGCTTGAGTCATTCAGTGCAAGCCTTCCACATTGCCTTCCACAACTTACAACCCCTGAATACCCAGCATGGTAGCTTGGTAGAGTAATTGGGAATAATCGATATCTTTCCATCCTTGTCCTCTGCTTCACAACCCAAGTCATCACTGAAATGCTCAATCATGTTCGCTGTTCTCTAAGAAGGTGGGGAGGTGTGAAGTAAGTGGAAGAGGTTAAGGAAGATTTCTATCAAGCATTGCTAAAATGATAGTATTCTAGTACAGGCGGCCTGGGAAATACACAGAGGTAGAAATCCCAGACGACGTGGCGAGCCCTGTCCAATTCTACAGCTGGGACCCCCCAAAGGACCTGGAGGAACCTGCACGTGTGGCTTCAACTGCAGTATCCCTCCTCATGTCCCCAGGATTGCTGACTTCTTCAGTCCCGCGGGGCAGAGTTGCAGCTGGAGCCCCAGCTGTGTTGCAGGGACCTCAGGAGTCTGGCTCATCCCTTTGGGAAACTTCATGGATGGACTCCCTTGGAATTGACCCTCCATGGAGGCCCGTTTGGGGCGGTGTTACCCAAGTGGATGGGACGGTCCTTTTTCTGAGGCAGTACTTGGATTCCAGCCAGCAGAAAAGAAACCCAAACCAAAAACACAACAAAAAACCCAAAGGCCCAAGTCGCACACCTTCTTTGCTTTCTTTCTGTATTCGTTTCTTGTGAATATAGAGAATACTATTAAGTCTGGAGCGGGGAGGGTAGCTGTCACGTGACTAGAGTGTATTATTCGCGTGTAATACATTCAGTCCATTGCTGCCTGTTACATAACGTTGTTTCTCTATTCATTTTTTTTTTTTTCTAGGCTGAGGAATCTTGTAAATGTAATGGCTGGAAAAACCCCAACCCTTCTCCCACTCCCCCCAGAGCCGACCTGCAGCAAATAATTGTCAGTCTGACGGAATCCTGCCGGAGCTGTAGCCATGCCCTCGGTGAGTTCCTAAATCTTCAAGGAGACCAACGACGTCATTGTTGCCTGCAAGTTCTAAATTACTGAATTCGTGGGTTGAGCAGACTTGCACACCTCACCTCCATATGAGGCAACAAAAGAGACTCTTCAGCTTCGTGAATCTGCTGGGGAGGCTTCACGTGGGAGACAAATCCTGCACTGTTTGCGTGGATTCCTCATCTGTCTCTTCCCGGTTTTTCCTAAGAGCTGGTTGACTGGGACGGAGTTGGCGGGGGAGTGAGGGAGAAGGGGATTGCCAAATAAGATGAAACGTGGCAGCCAAGCTACTTAGATGAACACGTAACATGTCCTGATTCTGATTCTCATTTTTCTTATTATTTTCTGATTCCCTGAACTTTCTGGGAATGCTTCATTTTATCTTCATATTCTTTAGTTTCCTGTGTCTGCTGGCTCTTTTCTTCCTTGGGGTTGTGCTTGGTAAATATTTACTTGTGTTTTCCCTTTCAACTTTCTTATCTGTCCCTGCAAGATAATCATTGTCAGCCTGGCCAGATAGACTCTGCCAGAATCAGTCAACAGGCCTGTGCTAATATGTTTTCTGTGTCCTGATCCTAGTTTTAGGATACAGGTTTTCTTTTTAAATTGCATCTTGTTTGAGTGGGTAAGAGTTACTGAGGAATTCGTTTTCCCGAGATATTAAAATTCCAGTTCCCAAGGGATCTGGGACTCTTGTACTTATTTTACTTACTTTTCTGCCTTCAGCTATCCGGTCTCCCAAAGAACGTCTCTGTGTCCAGTTTACTGTCCAGTGTTGCAAGGACGCAGCGCCAAACATTCTCACTAATGTACTTTGGCCTTTTCCATCTGACCCTTTATAAGGGGGTGGCTCCATTTGTTCATTTATTTTTTTATTTAAACTTTATTTATTTATTTTTGGCTGTGTCGGGTCTTAGTTGCGGCACGCAGGATCTTCCATTGTGGCACGCGGGCTTCTCTCTAGGTGTGGTGCACGGGCTCCAGAGTGCCTGGGCTCTGTAGTTGCAGTGCTCTGGCTTAGTTGCCCCGTGGCATGTGGGCTCTTAGTTCCCCGACCAGGAATTGAACCTGCGTCCCCTGCATTAGAAGGTGGATTCTCAACTGCTGGACCACCAGGGAAGTCTCTATTTATTTAGACTTTTTATTTTATATTGGAGTACAGTTGATTAACAATGTCATGTTAGTTTCAGGTGTACAGCAAAGTGATTCAGTTATACATATATCTATTCTTTTTCAAATTCTTTTCCCATTTAGGTTGCTACATAATATTGAGCAGAGTTCCCTGTGCTATACAGTAGATCCTTGTTGGTTATCCATTTTAAATATAACGTGGGTACATGTCAATCCCAAACTCCCTAACTATCCCTCTCCCACACCCTTCCCCTCTGATAACCGTAAGTTCATTCTCTACATCTGTGAGTCTGTTTCGGTTTTGTAAATAAGTTCATTTGTATCATTTTTTTAAGATTCTGCCTATAAGCGATATCATATGATATTTGTCTTTGTCTGATTTACTTCACTCAGTATGACAATGTCTGGGTCCATCCATGTTGCTACAAATGGCATTATTTCATTCTTTTTTTATGGCTGAGTAATATTCCATTGTATACATGTGCCACATCTTCTTTATCCATTCATCTGTCAATGGACATTCAGGTTGTTTCCATGTCTTGGCTATTGTGAATAGTGCTGCTGTGAACACTGGGGTACATGCATCCTTTTGGATCATGTTTTTGTCTGGATATATGCCCAGGAGTGGGATTGCAGGGTCATATGGTATGGGTGGCTCCTTTTAGCCATCATCTTTCCCTCAAGCTTCCTGCTGATATCAGATGGTGGAGCATCAGCCTTCGTTAGCCTGGAGTTAGGTCTAGTCTGAAGTGTTATTTTGTCCTCAGCTGGAGAGGATTTCAGTCCCTATAGAGCAAAAAAGTAGATACTAGCGTGATCTCCTCAGGAAGTTACTGCACTGGAGTGACCTTCTGAGAAAAGGAAATAGAGAACATCAATCTCACAAGAGAAATAAAAGCATTGATAATCACATCTATGTGTTGATTTAACTGGTGTCTCAGATAATGTAAGTTCTGATTTTTGAAGCAACCAGTGCAAAGGACAGATGCCAGAAGTCACAGGAATATCTTTGCTTTTAACTCACCTTTTCCGCAAAATCGATCCCTGAGTAATGAATCCCTTTAGAATTGCCTCAGGAAATATGATGCAGTAGAGAACTCCTTAAACACTGGACTTGAACTGTATTTGGTATTGATTGGGAAATCCTATTATCCTACGCCAATTAACATTTAAAAACAGAGTCCTTTTTCTTTGTTAGCTGCACAGATTGTCTCCTTTCTGAGCAGGTCAACACACAGGAATGCCCAAAGGCAGAAACAGCCTTTCTCAAAGAAAAGCCAACTTTGTTCCCTTTTATATTTCTTAACAAGCTTTGAAAACAAGTACCCTTATTGACAATACATAATCGAGAATGGAAAAAAAGGGTACATATCCTTTGACCTGACAAATCCATGCCAGAAAGTTAACCTAAATATAAATTAAGATGTGCCTTCAGATTAAAAGGACAGCTATTATAGCCATATTCATGATATTAAAAAAACTAGGAACAATCTAAATATCCCAATGAAGGAGATCCTTGGTTGAATTATGAAAATATATATTATGAAATTCAATATGGCTATTAACAAAAGATGTGTTTTGCAGCATGGAAAGATATTCTTAATGTATTATTAATGAAAAAAGCAGGTCAGAAAGCAGCTAAATTGGAGGACTGAATGACAGGATCCACCAGCGCAAGTTCAAATCCTTGCTCAACAGCCAGTAGCTGTGAGTTGCGGCATATTATGTAATCAGCCTGGCCCTCCAGTTTTTCAGTTCTGAAATGGAGTTAATACTAGTATTTACCTCTTGGGAGCGTTGTGAGGATTAAGTGAATGAATGCCTATCAGAATTTTAGCACAATACCTGGAAGATAAATGTGTTCTTATTACTCTCATTAGGGTTCTTTACTAAAAACAACAGGTGGGAACTCTGTCCAGTTTGAATGAGAAAACCGTGTTCATAAGAAGAGTACTGGTCGCTTCCACAAGCTGGAAACAGAGGGAAACCCGGTATCAGTCAGGTCCTTGGATCCCAGCTGCAGGAATTCATGGGCCTTCTGTCCAGGACTCTGTATGATTCAGGTCCATTAACCTCTGTCCCTGGGAGTATTGGTTCAGGATTTAAAGCCTCAGAGGAGGGGCTGATTGGTTAGTGTGGTATCTGTCACTCGCCAAGCCCTGAGTGTCATCCTGTGAGAACTACCCGGAAGGTGGTCATTCCCAAATGCAGGGCTGCTGACTTGAGAACAGCACCATGAAGATAATCTCATTTCTTTAGGTTAGATAATATTTTAATACATATGAACAGGAGGTGATCTGGAAGGATATGTGTTGCATTGCTGACAATGATTTTCTCAGGGTATTGGGGTTGTAGGCGTTTTAAAAATATTTTCCCCCTGTCGGTTCCTTTCTCCTCTCTATTTGGTTTGCTTTCTTAGAATTGGGATGTCTGCATATTTTCAAGTGCTCTTGGAATTATTGCCCGAATGCCATAGATTATTTATTGGTCTTAGTGCCGGGGCTCAAGAAAACTTTTTCCTCTTCTAGAAGGAGGCTTATGCCTCCTCCCCACCCGCTTTTTTTTTAAAAGACCCTTTTTTTTTTGGGCGGGCCGCAAGGCTTGCGGGATCTTAGTTCCCTGACCAGAGATTCAACCCGGGCCCCCAGCAGTGGGAGCCTGGAGTCCTAACCACTGGACTGCCAGGGAATTCCCTTTAAAAACTTTTTATTGTGAAAACTTCCACATATGCATCAAGGTAGGAAGAATCATTTAATAAACAGCCTTGTCTCCATCAGCCAGTTTTAACAATGATTAGCATTTGACAATTTCCCTCCCCACTTTTTTTTTTTTTTTTTTTTTTTGGCCAGGCATCTTTTCTTATTCCTGCACATGACTTCTTAAATATTACCAACAAAGTAGAGGTCGGGGTCTAGGGAATTCTGTCCAGTGTCATGCAAGCTTGAATTCTCAACAACATTTCAATTTGTGTGCACTGTGCGATTTTCACAGTTACTATTCTGAGTATGATGAATTTAGATCCTACAGTATATGTAGTGTTCTTGGACTTGTCAAAACAAAACACTCAGGCGTATTGATTGAGATGGTGGTGTCTGGTCTGTTGATTTGCTGCTGGGTGTCCTTTGGCTCAGCCATACACGGTCTTTTGACAGTGAGCTCTGGTTTCATGCGGTCTCCTGATAGTGACTTGCATCCCAGGAGTCCTTGGCCTGCCTTAATTTGATACTCTTCTGTGTCTCCTGGGTGTCAAACGCAGGGCTACCGCAGGGCTGATGGGCTGATTAAATAGAAAGAACATTCCGTCAGGAGTTAGAAACTCACAGTTCTACGCCTGGCTTGGCAGTTTACCAGTCCCCTAACCGCTTTGCTGTTCAGTATCTTCATCCACAGAATGCAATTGTTAGTCTAGACCTACAGCTGTCTAATACTATAGCCACTTGCTACATTTGCCTAATGAGCCCTTGAATTGTAGCTGCTCTAGATTGAGATGAGCTCTAGGTGTGAAACACAGGCCAGATTTTGAAAGCTTAGTATGAAAAAAAAAGTGAGATATCTCATTAATTTTGATTACATGTTGAAATGATAATATTTTGGGTATTTTGGGTTAATAAAATGTATTATTCAAATTAATTTCACCTGTTTCTTTTTTCAGTGTTGCTGCTGGAAAACTTAAAATTACATGTGTGGCTTGCATTATATTTCTATGGTATAGTGCTGGTCTAGAACATTCTACTCCATTCTCTGAAATTATTTGATATTTGGGATTGGTATAAGTACATTCAGTTTTTAAAAATTTGGTGAAGGATACTAACAAAGTACTTCAGTTGGCCCAAACACATCTCCTTACTTTAGTATTAATCAAAATTTCTTATTTTGGGACTGCTTGTTTAAATAGCAACCTCCTTTTATGACCAGGACAGTAGGAAACACCATTGTGATCAAAACGCAATTGGAATTTTTGTTGTCATTTTGGAGTCCATTGTTCTGAACTGTGTCTGAACATACTGATTATTAAATTTGACTATTGATCATTTTTTGCAGTTTTATGAAGGTTTCTGATTTTTTTTTTCCTTTTTTTTTTAAATTTGATTTTTTTAAATTTTTGGCTGCATTGGGTCTTCGTTGCTGCGTGCAGGCTTTCTCTAGTTGCAGCGAGCAGTGGCTACTCTTCGTTGCGGTACGCGGGCTTCGCTTTGCAGTGGCTTCTCTTGTTGCGGAGCACGGGCTCTAGGCGCACGGGTTTCAGTAGTTGCAGCACGTGGGCTCAGTAGTTGTGGCTCGTGGGCTCTAGAGTGCAGGCTCAGTAGTTGTGGCTCATGGGCTTAGCTGCTCCGTGGCATGTGGGATCTTCCCGGACCAGGGTTCAAACCGGTGTCCCCTGCATTGCCAGGCAGATTCTTAACCACTGCGCCACCAGGGAAGTCCCGGTTTCTGACTGTTATTTAATGTCATCAGTTTTTTTCTGATACACACACATATATTTAAACATCACAGAAGTGGAAATTGGTATATATTCCTATGGTTACCTCTGCTTACCTGCTTATTTACGGTAGAAACTTTCCAAGGAAAGTAAAGACCAGCATTAACAATTACACCAGAGCTTATTTCTTGAACAGTATGAAGTATCTTACCAGTATTTTTCTCATGGACTATTGATCCAACACCTCTTCTCTGGCTTTGCCGCATTTGCAAACCCCTTCACCACTTAGTCACACCTGGTCCGCATTTACACATGTCCCGGGCAGATGCCAAGTGACAGAAGTACGGGGCCTGGCCAGCACACGGACAGAGCCGCCTGGGTCAGGTCTGCATATTCCTCTTGGCTGGGGGGTCCTCTGTTTTTCTACATGGGCTTCAGCGTTGTCAGGAGCTGTGAGTCTGGTACAGCCGCAGTTAGGGGATAAACCTGGTAGCATTTTTCGTGCTCACCTGATGTAGGTTATTACTTTTCCCCGTGCTCCTCGGGTCACGAAGTCCTGTGGATGTTGTCTGAGTGCACCTCCCGCCAGCTCTGCCTGGATTCAGGCCGCTTCTCTGCCTTCTGTGGTCGCATCTGCAGCAGCACCTGGAGGCCCCATCTCCATGCTTGCGCACCTGGCTTCCCAAGAAAGCACTAGCGACCTAATGTGGTCACATTCTCCTGCTTCAGCCCACTGGGCGGCCTCTCATTCTCGGGAGGAAGGCCCACTTCAGCTGAGCGTGCGAGGTGGGTCAGGCCTTTCCTCCTCCTGGGTTGCATTTTGGTCCCGGGGCTGCTCCACCTTCTCTGAAGGGTCTTCACACGTCCTCCCACCTCTGCCTTGGATGTGGAGGTGCACAGCACCTGCCATGCCCCTCCTGCTTTCTCTGCTGGGGGAACCCTACTCACCTCCAAGGCCTGACTACCCCAGCCCTTGGTACAGACAATAAAGGACTTCCTGGAGCTGCACTGCAGTGTGCCTGCTTGTATGACTGTAGTTCTCTATACCCTTGTTGGTTTTCTATACTGGACTGAGATGAAGGACTGACTGTTTCTCTAGTTCCTAATACATTTAGTTCCTTGGGCGTAATTGGATTGTTTCTTCATGAGTAGATATCCATTACATTCAGTAATACTAAAGAGACGGCTGGTTGCATTTATTTGCCGGGGGAGGTTTCACGGTTTATGGTCGGTACCTGTCCTGTGCAACATAGTAGCCACCTGTGGCTGCTCGAGTTGAAATGTGCTGCCCTTGGAAAATGCACACCAATTTTGAAGACTTAGTGTGAGAAAAGAATGTAAAATATTTTTAAGATTGAGTACATGTTGAAATAATTTAGTACATATTAGGTTAGATAAAATATATTAAAACGAATTTCACCTGTTTCTTTTTACCTTTTTTAAAGTGGTTACTAGGGACTTCCCTGGCTGTCCCGTGGTTGGGACTCCGTGCGTCCACTGCCGGGGGCCCGGGTTCAATCCCTAGTCGGGGAACAAAGGTCCCATAAGCGGCGTGGAGCGGCCAAAAGAAATTAAAAAAAATAAGTGTTTCTTGATCATCTATTATAAGAAAAAGTAAAGTGGTTACTAGAGTATTTAAAAGTATATATGTGGCTCACATCATATTTCTGTTGGACTGAACTCTCTTAAGGTTCTTACTCTTAAACTACCCTTTTTCTCCATTCCAGATCTGAGATGACTAAAGATGAAACCACTTTTATTTATTTAATTTTTTTAAAAAAATTCCTTTTAAAAAACTTATTTTTTATTGAAGTATAGATGATTTACAATGTCGACTCAGTTTCAGGTGTACAGCAAAGTGATTCAGTTTATCTATCTATCTATCTATTCTTTTCCAGATTCTTTTCCATTTTAGGAAACGACTGTTAAATTATAAGCCTTTTGCACATAGTCAATTCAGAAGCTTTCATGGAAAGACTTCATTTGACCTCTTCTAGCCTTGACCTCAAATCCCCATGAACAAAAACCGTATTGGAACAGCTCACAGACCCTACAGGTGCTGTGCCGTTTGCTTTCTTGCCGGTCCAGGGGAGCGGAGCTGTGGTAACAGCCTGCCCAGCAGCTGCCGGTTCCCGCCGCAGGGCGTGTGACGGCTGGCGGGCTGTCCGCAGGAGACGTGCAGGACAGATCTACGGGGCCAGAGCGGAGTGAGTGAAGGTCACGGCCTGCAGTGACAGTGCATCTCCTGTTCCCAGCAAGGCCACAGCTGCACTGTGATTCCTGGCAGCAGGTTTTGGCAGGTCGCTCCGGCACCCTGGGTGTCTGCAAGTCTGACTCAGCCCTGCGGGGTGGTAGGGTCCACCCTGCTGGGAGATGCAAGGTGGTGGAGCCTCCCAGTCCCTGACGCACCCCTCCCACCGCGTCCCCCGGCGCCCCCATGCCCTGGACGCTGTGGGCAACAGCGCTGAGCGGAAGGGAGCTTCTCCCACAAGTCAGGGGTTGGCCATTCTTGGGTAATTATATGGATGCTTTGTACCAGGCTCTTGGAAGACAATTTGAAATGAAAGTAGGGTCATTTTACATTTGATTATCAAATTCTAGATGGAAGAATGATTTTTTTAAAAAACTATTTATTTGGAAATAATTTCAAATTTACAGAAAAGTCATGAGAATAGTAACAAGGAGCATCCCATGTACCTTTTGCCCAACTTTACTTATTGGTAACATTTTGCCCTATTTGCTTTGTCATTTGCTCTCATATGTGTGTTTGCGTGTGCGTGCGTGTGCACACACACACAGATACACACACAGACTGATATATATACGAGTCTGTGTGTGTGTGTATTTGTGTGTATTATACTTTTTTCCTGGACCATATGAGAATAAGTTGCATTTACATCATGGTTTTTTCCTCTTAAATACGTAAGTATGTATTTTCTAAATTTAAGGATTTTTTTTTTTTTTTTTTAATTTTTAATTTTTTTGGCCACACCACACTGCGTGCAAGATCTTAGTTCCCCGGCCAGGGATCAAACCTGGACCACGGCAGTGAAAGTGCTGAGTCCCAACCACAGGACCGCCAGGGAATTCCCAGATATTCTTTTACATAACCTCAGTTTAGTTACCAACTTCAGTAAATATTAACATTAATGTAATACTTAATCTACTGCTTGTATTCCAGTTTTATAGTTGACCCCAAAATGTCTTTTAGAGCATATTTTCCTCTCCATTAAGCACCCAGTCTAGAATTACATATGTATTTAGTTGTCATGTGAACGGAAAACAGTGAGTCTTCTCACACCCAGCACTTCCGGAAGGCTTCTGACACCAGATGTGCAGGTTTTTCCACACCGAGCGGTTCTCCAGCTCTCCAGCAGACACTGCGACTTAACTGGATTCTGATACTATCTGCCTGTAGTTAGCACAGACCCCACAGGGGAAGGGCTCAGATGCCGATCCCAAGTTCAGGTCCTAACCCGTGCTTCTGACCTATTGGCTGTATATCAGAGGTTCCTACGGCCCCCTCCTCGAGTTGGATAATTTTCTAGAGTGGCTCCCAGTTCTCAGGAAAACAGTTTACTTACTAGATTTCTGGCTCTTTATAAAAAGGATGCAAGTCAGGAACAGCCAGATGGAAGAGATGCACAGAGCAGGGTTGGGTGGAAGGAGCCCAAAGGTCCTCTGCTCTGTCCAAGCAAGCTGCCCTCCCAGCACCTCCAGGCTTCAACTACTGGAACCTTCACATGCCCTTCAGTTAGGGGTTTTAACGGAGGTCTTGTTAACGTAGGCATAGTGATCGATTAGTGATTTGCTCAGCCTCCAGACCCCCTTCTCTCCTGGGGAGGTGGACGGGGCTGGCTGAGTTCCAACCTTCTTATCACTGGTTTGGTTCCCCTGGCAACCAGCCCCCATCAGTAGGGGCTTTCCAGAAGCCCATTCACAGAAGCTCAGGTGTGGTCAAAAGGGACACGTTAGGAATAACAACAGACAGTCCTTTCACCTTTACTTATGAAATTCCAAGAGTTTTGGAATTACTTATGAAATTCCAAGAGTTTTATTAGGAGCACTGTGCTAGGAAAGAGGACAAAGACCAAATATATGCTTCTTTATATAAATCACAACATCACATCCGGCCTCTTTAGTCTTCTCGGACATGGAACGGTTCCTCTGCCTTTTTTTTTTTCTTTTTTTTTTGGTCTTTTATGATATTGATGTTTCAGTGGAGGAATGTTTTAAATGTTAAGAACAAACCTGTGGAAGAGCTAGGAGAAAATACATTTTTGTCATCTTTTGGTTCTATGGGAGAGACCTTTGCAAGCAAGACCTTAAAGAAATGCCAGACATAGATGTGACTTTCTGAAAAATGTAAAATTCCTATATAACCAAACCACAACCTAACAAACAAAAACCCCAATGAAATCCAGGAGGATAGACAAGAAAGCTCTTTCAAGAAATTAGAAAAAGACCCACATCCTAAAAAAGCAGGCAGAGGGCATGAATAGGTAGTGCACAAAAGAGCAAATACAAATGGCCAGTAACATGAAAAACAAACAACTCCAAGGGCGTTCCAGCGAGTGCAAATCAAAACAGTGGGGGACCCTGATTAATTTTCAAAAGACTGATTAAATGACTGAGCATGATTCTTCACTGTTGGCAAGCGTGGGGAAAGGGGTATTCTAGCACACTGCTGATATGATGGACTTGGATGCAAACTTTATTGGGAAGATACATTAGGGAACATGTATCAAAGCTTTAAATAGCATTGACTCAGTGTTATGAGTTCTGTGGCCGATTAACTGCTATAGATCTGTACATTGTAGTTTACAGATTTTTATTTTTTTTAATATAGGCCTCCAGGCTTGTAAATAATAGAGGCCTATCTCTTCAAGAAAATATGCTTTTGGTTCATCGAAGGGAGCTTATTTGCATCAAAAAGGTTTCTTTGGAAAACATTAAGAGGTTTTTTTTTTTTTTCAATAATAAGTGGCTCTTTTTAGTTAAATACGAGTTCATAAGTAGTTTCGCTTTACCGTTAGAGTGAAGTGTATCTGGGTGTTGGCATGACGTGGTGTTGACTGTGGGGTCTATCTAATTCTGCTCAGCAGCCCCCAAGGGTCAGGAGACGTCTCTGGATTTGGTGGAGATGGGGTTGATGAGGACAGTGGGGCTTTAGGGAGACTCCCATGGCAGCAGAGCAGTCTGGGGGTTGTTTTGTGCCGTGGACTTGAGATCCCAGTGATCACAAAGGTAGGGGTGGGAAAGCTCAGCTGCGTCTGGTGGTGGCACTGGTTGGGGGATGAAGGACAGTGAAGGAGCGAGTGCCGGGCTCCTTGGCAAGAGGGAGTTGCTGTTTTGAGGATGGCCATGAGGATTTTAATCCTGGAGTCAAGTTTGCCAGGATGGTGGTGCACTGGTTGTTGGGATGGCGAGGTGGTGAGGTAGGGTGTGGGGATGGATGATTTGGGTTGGAGGAGACGTTAGCTGGTGATGTGGATTTGGTGAGAGGGAAAAGCTGAGTGCTAGATGCTCAGAGACTGAAAAGGAGTGTTGGTGAAAGGGGCCCATGCTTGGAGAGTCTGAGAACGGGGCAGGTGCAGGCAACTAAGCGTTGATGCAGTGGGGTCGTATCTGCCTGTGCCGGCTTTCTCATTATACGGAAGCTTCTGTTTCATGGCAAGTTGTCCAGAGCTGCTTTTTTCCTTCTCAAGTAGATGGTCCACTCCCTCTATTTTCATCTGATCTTCCCCCCGTCCCGCATCATCTCCATCATTCATTCTAGGAAGCTTAACCCTTTTCATGCACTGTCATCCTTCTGCCTCAGTATAGCTCCCTTCACCCCCGGCCCACCCTTCCTTTATTCTTGGAGGAAGATTCCCACCCTCTCGGCTGTGAGGGACACCCCCATTTCTCCAGCACAGCCTCTCCCTTCCCCCCTCTGGGAACCTGCAGCTTCGTTTCCATTTCCCCGTATCTCCAGGTCTAGTCCTCTGTACTTGGGGTCACACACAGAGCTTGGAGGAGAGATTATGGATTTCCTTATGCGCAGAATCAGAAGGAAATGGACCTCCTCAGGTCTCATGTCTTAAGCATTTTAAGTTTTATCTAGTCTACTCTTCAGAATATCGTGGTTTTCAAACCATGCAGCTTAGAGCCCCAGTAAGGGGAGGGGATGCTGGGCCCCCCCAACTCCCACCCCATTTTGAAAATTGGAGCTTCCAACCTCTGTTTCAACCTCTGTTTAGAAAGAGCAACTCTTTCTAAATTCTGATTAAGGATTTATCTGGGCAAAGTGTTCGTGGCTTAAAGAAAGTGAACCACTGGTTTCAAAAATGAATCATGGCATATACTTCTAGAGTTAAAGCCACTATATGTTAGCACCTTAATTAGACTGTTTCATATTTTGGAGAATCTGCAGGCATTTATATTATATTGGAGACTGATTGTTTTCCTAACTTATCACTGGAAAGAGATTAAAACATTACAAGACCAAAATAGTCTTAAATAAAATTGTTTCTGTAAATAAGTGACATAAAAATTTTGACCTACCTGTCAGAGTAAGGCCTGTCTCCCAAAGGCTTCGGACTAACCTCAAAGAAAATCTTGCATTCCTGAGAAAACAAGATGACCCAGCCAATGTTCTACCTAAAAGGGCATCTATTAGAAAGTGATGAAGCCACATATCGTAGAGCCAAGTAGAAAGTAATAGATTTGAATACTGACGTTCGTGTGTACATAATGTAGTAATATAGTGTTGGCGTTGTCAAGTTGAGGTGTATCTGTGGATGTATCTATGGTACCTAAGGCAGACCTCACCAAATCTCCTTCCTCCCCTCTTCCCTGTTAGAAACGCTGTCTAGAGGTGCACACCCGTGCACATGTAGGTGTGTGCACACCTACACTCATCACCAACGGCCCGTGACTTGGGCCCTTCCCTCTGCCTTTCCATTGCTTTTCCGCATTAGAAAGGAATGAGGGGCCTCTGCCCCTCTAGCTTGAACCCCTTTAATCTGGCTTCCTCATGGACGCGTGGAAGGCCCACCCTCTTGGTGTGTAATCCTCTTAACTCTCTGAAAATGCTTTTGACCGGATATCTTCGTCTGAGGTCCCACAGAAGCAGAGTCAAAGACAAGGATTTGAGTGCAAGTCCTAGTTTATTTGGGATGGAGGTAGGGGAGTGGGAAAGTGAGACCAGGAGGAAAAGGCGGCCGATATGGGTGCATTATTAAGCCAGTCCCCACTGTGGGCAACAGGTGGGTAATTCTGTGGGGAAGATGTGAGAGCTGGTCTGGAGCACTTAGCTCAGAGTTATTCCCCCCGAGCGGCGAGGCAACTGGGGTCTTTATACGCTAACTTGAAGGCTGCACTTGAGGGGCGTGTAGGTGGCAGAGCAGATTATGGTGACAGGAGGGAACAGAGCTGCTGGCAGTTGGAGGCCAGGAGATGTGCTCTGAGGCGGTAAGGGAAGGGGATCTGGGTGGGGTACCAGCTGCGTTCTCTATCCCAGACTTCGGACTGGGCTTCATGGTTTGGTCTCTGGAGTAGCCTGACCCATGCTTGACACCTGGATTGTTCCTCGAGAATCTTTAATTCCATCTCCCTTTAAAAAGGCAAGGAAAAGCCTACCCTTCTCCACGGTTTAATGTTTCTTTAGAAGTCATCTCAAGCACTTCTAGGTCCAAGCATTTTCAGTCAACATACCTGAAAGGATCGCTCTTGAAGGACAGTGCCTATTAGCACAGTGAGCATAGTAATAAGTTCTGGGGACACAGACCTGAGAGCCACGGTCCCGCCCAGAGGTGCACCTAGGCTCCTGGTTGGGTATTGGATGGCTTACCTAGAGAGAGCCCCTTTCAAGTGAAAGGGGCTTGAAGTGAATCACCTAATCATCCAAAAAATATGTGTGTGGGTGCTTCAGAATTTGGGTCAAACATCCTTTGCTTTCAGACCCCAGCTCTGCCTTGTTGGCCAATTGACATTGGAGGAAACAGCATTCAGTCTCTGTGAGCCTGTTTCCTCAACCGTAAAATGGGGCTACTCATTCCTACTTCATAGGATTATTTGAGGATAAAACACGTTCATCTTGGAAAATGGGCTGGATTTGGGAAGAAGAGAGGACAGGGGTGTGGGAGGGGAGGAGGGTGATGGATATGCCACTTAATGATGGTGAGACAACAGAATAAAGGTAGGAAAGGTGGGTTTGGAGCGTGACCGTGCAGGACGTTGAATCTCAAACTCAGACAGGCCTTGGGGCTTTGCTGCAGAGATAGTGAGGTTTCACTGCATCTCAGGAGGGCTGAGGAAAAGGGCCTTCATTCAGTTTTTACTGACACTCTTTTTTGGTCTTTCCTGACACGTGATATTCTTGGCCACCAGAACTGTTCACAGGACTTAGAGCTAAACCTTTAGGGAGCTTGGTTTTGGGGTCCTTCTGAACCCACAGTCCTCAAATCCTGGATCCAGCCTGTAGGACCACAGGACCCTCTTGGCACGATGAAAATCGGCTTATATGGAAACATATAAGAATTTAACACCGTCATCCCCAGACTTGGTGCCAACAAGTTCCAGATCTTAAAACCGTACATTAGCCTCTGGTCATTTTCAGTGTTGGAGGGGCAGTTCGTGCTTAACAAGGTGGTGGTCTCTTACAGTTATAAGTCGATTTTGTGTGATGATATCAGTCTTATAGGGGTTCAGAAAGTTCCTCTCTTGACAGTGCAGTCTGATGGGTTGACATTCCAGAAGGTTCCTGGGAGAGGATGTTCTATTTTATTTTATTTTATTATTATTATTTGAAAAATTTATTTATTTTTGGCTGCGTTGGCTCTTCGTTGCTGCACGCAGGCTTTCTCTCTAGTTGCGGCGATCAGGGGCAACTCTTTGTTGCAGTGCGCGGGCTTCTCAGTGCGGTGGCTTCTCTTGTTGTGGAGCACGGGCTCTAGGCGCGCGGGCTTCAGTAGTGTGGCTCGCAGGCCTCTAGAGAGCAGGCTCAGTAGTTGTGGCGCACGGGCTTAGTTGCTCCGCGGCATGTGGGATCTTCCCAGACCAGGGATCGAACCCGTGTCCCCTGCATTGGCAGGCGGATTCTTAACCACTTTGCCACCAGGGAAGCCCCATTTTTATTTTATTTTTATTTTTTGGCTGCTCCACTCGGCTTGTGGGATCTTAGTTCCCCAGCCAGGGATCAAACCCGGGCCCTGTGCAGTGAAAGCATGGAGTTCTAACCACTGAGCCGCCAGGGAATTCCCGAATGTTCCATTTTAAAATGGAGACTGTTCGTGGTTTCCATCTACTTCTCACCTGTGTTCCTTTGATCTTTATCTTAAGCCGCTCACGTTTCCCACCTGGAGAATGTGTCAGAGGAAGAAATGAACAGACTCCTGGGAATCGTGTTGGATGTGGAATATCTCTTTACCTGTGTCCACAAGGAAGAAGATGCAGATACCAAACAAGTTTATTTCTACCTATTCAAGGTGAGACTTCCACATTTTGAAGGGCTTTTCTTCTTTCTCTCACTGTTCAAATGTGCTCATTATCCATGGGCCAGGTCACGTGGGAAGGCTCTCAGCTTAGATACGTCTGGCCCTCGGGTTTGCAGAAGCATGTGTTTCTCCGTGAGGGACTCTCTAAAATGACCCACCCTACTTTGAGCACATCACTCTCCTCGAGAGCCTTCCTGCTTGTACACAGAGTTGAATATCTTTATGCGCTTATAGATTTCTTTCCATTGCCTATCCATCCATCCAACAAGGACTTACCACATACCTGCTCTATGCACGGCGCTCGTGTAGGCATGAGGGATAGATCAGTGGGCAAAACAAAGTCCTTGCCCTCATGGAGTTTACATTTCAGTAAGAGAGGCAGACAATCAACAAGTCAACAGTATGTTTGCAGGTGGTGATAAGTGCTGTGAAGAGAGACAAAGCAGGGTGGGTGGCATCAGAATGTCAGGGATGCTGGGGGCTGCGGGGGCGTGGTACTAAGGAAGAGCAGTTAGGAAAGGCCTGTCTGCGATGCCAGTTGAGCAGAAACCACAGCGGGGGCATGAGAGCCACCCCTGAAAAGGGCCGGGGAAGCGCCTTCCAGGCAGGGGCGTGTAGACCATGTACCGAGTGAGCTGGATGTGACGCCCAGCATGGTGGGGCCCAGGCGGCAGGGGGAGGCGGGAGCAGTGGCTGGAGGGAGGCTGCTAAGACTTAGACTCTTCAACGGGAGGAATCAGGAATTTCCAGATTTGCTTTGGCGTCTTACCGCTGTTCTCTGTGCCTGTTGACACCAGTCACCTAGCCTTGCTGCCACTCCCCGCCTCTGCCTCTTCATGGCTCCGCCTCAGCTCCACTGGGTCCCAGCCCCTCATTTCCCACTGATACGGGTCTCCCCACGCTGGTGATGGCGATCAGGAGTGACAGATGGGGGAGGGAAGCCGGGGGTGGGAGAATGGAGAGGTTGCCAAAAATAGATTCACAAGGGAGGCAGACAGAAGGAATCATTTAAAAAGCCCCAGAACCTGCTACCCAGGGCACTGTTGATTATGTTGTATTGTGTAACCCTTATAAGGATCTCGAAAAACAAACACAAAACCCAAAACACTCCCCTTCCCCTCGGGGCTTACAGCCAGGAAAAGTTTGCATCTCCTAATGAGGGCTGGGCTTCATTTTATGTGACGAGGAGAGATCCATTTTCCTTTGAGTTTCCTCTTTTGCTTTGGCTGCTAGGAATCTCAGGGCAAATTTTATGCCCAATTCTTAGAACTTTGGCGAGGGCGGAGGGGTCTGAATTTACTTGAAATATGTAATTTTCCCTTTTCCCCTTTAATTAACTTTTGTTTTTTATTGTACTACTGGGGTTTTTGGGGTCAATGGGGGACAGCAGTGGGAGAGGGAATTATATTTTCAACTTTTGGAGTCATGTGGGGCTATTAACACTGAAACGGTAAATGTTGGGGCGGGGTGTGGGGGGGGGGGAGGAAAAGGCAAGGGAGAGAGACCACAGCCATTAGCAGGCGCCAGGCTGCTCCAGGTGACAACTTGTTGACATGACCGTGAGGCCTGAGTCATCTGGACTGAACCCTGGCAGGTTCATACTGTTTAGAGCTTCTTTGGAAAAAGGCCTTAGTTGAAGGAAAACAACGTCTGCATGACTGCAGCTATTATTTGTCTTGGAACTCAGCTCCCTGGCGGGCGGTTCCTCACCGCCCTGCTGGAAGGGAAGGTTTCCATCCTGTTGGCCTCCTCTAGGTTCTGTTTATAACCAACCAACAGGCCAGAAAACACTGCTCCGCTTTGAAGTATGTTTTCTCTCTCCCTTTCTTACCTCTCTCATCTTTAGCCATGCAAATATATTTGCTCTTGAGAACAAAATCCAAAATATTCAGCATTCTTCCCTCTCCTCCCCCAAAGTCATTCTTCGGGCAAATAAGTTATAAATCATCCGTTTCTTAGTTTTGGAAAAGCAGTTCCTGTGTCTCTTATGTCTCCATAATTAAATTAAAATGTTATTGTGCATTTTAGTAGCATTTTGGGAGCTTCTGCCTTAGAGGTTGAAAATGAACTCGGTGAAAAGCTGCTTCCTGAAGCTCATTTTATCCTAGGGCTTGTCAGCGTGGTTCTGGAGCTCAGCTAGCTGGGTTCCAATCCTGGCTTCATCACTTAGTGAATGTGACCTCAGGCAAGTCTCGTTTCCTTATCTATAGACAATGATAGCACCTACTTTGAGAGGTTGTTAGGAGGATTAATGAGGTAATACAGATAAAGAACCACAGACAGTGCCTGGCAAAAGTCAGGAAGCAAATGCTTGCTGCTATTATTAAAGTCTTCGTATATACCTATTTATCCCAGCTTCATCCTTTTGTAGATGAAGAAGTGGAGATTCGACATCTCCCCAGTTCATCAGTCCACCTCCAAATTGAAACCGCCAGTGGGTCAAGTTCCCAAAAGGTCTTATTTTAACTGGACAAAAAAGTAGGCAGCCAGAATTATTTGTATCTAAATTTGGTAATCAGTCTTTTTATATCCTTAGAAACACATACAATAACTTATCATTATGGCATCTTTATTTTTGTAAAGATGGGCATGATACATTGATAAGATCAGCAAATACTACATATGAGTAATTTATATGGCACCTCTAGAAGGAAATGAGGCCCTTATAAGACCCGGCTCAGGGGGCACACAGGGTGTTCTTCAACCTTGAGGGTTCGTCTATTTCCACTAACTCCTGGGAGAAAGTTTGCCATGTTTTGTTTCCATTGAAAAGGCAATCAGTGGACAAAGGAGAGAAAGATGTAAATAAATGTGTAATAAATAAATAAATATGTAATGAATAAGTGAGTGAGTGAATGAATGAATGAATGCATGGTCGTATATCATAACTGGCCCATGTGTAAAGGTTACTGAAGGTTCAAGCAAAGGTTGAAGGTAAAGAATTTCAAGATCAAATTTATTTTCAAACTAGGTCTTAATGAGTAGTTCCGCGTTCTTTTTTCTCTGTGATATTTGCTCTTTGAGGGCTTTAAATTCCAATGGCAGGGATTAAGAGCAACGTTTTTGTTTTATGGGCGTTGAGATGCCAGAACACTTGGCCCACATTCTGTGGATGGAGAGGAAATGAAAAAAGACCTCAACAGTGAAAGTTGCCAATTGAGAGCCCTACAGAATTCCTTCCCGAAGAGCCTGGGCCCTGGATTATGTGTGCGACACGCAGCCGTCACACACAGCCCCTGCGTACGCAGTGGACCTCGGCCTTTCAGGGGTTTAAATCAGGCCATCCAGAGCGTGAGCACACCTGCAGTGGCCTGGATGGGCGTGTGCAGAGGCCGCAGTGTCCACCAGCCTCTGGGCCAGCAGAAGCCACGAACAGAGTGGGGAAGGGAGGGTGAGCAGGAAAGGTGTGTGGTGCGCCGCTGTGTGCTTCCGGCTGCCCAGAACACGAAAAGTGTTTAGCTCCTCACAGCTCTGGTCATGGGCGTGAAGGCAAATTGGGTTACCTGGTAGTCACCCATTTTGTTGATCTCAGGATTTACTAACGTGTAATTAAGATAAATAGAATATGGTAGCTTCCCTTCGAAGGCTGTGTGTGTGTGTGTGTGTGTGTGTGTGTGTGTGTGAGACACTGTGTACTTTAGAGAAAAGCCTAAGCTTAAAATGTCTCAAAATAAGATGTTAAAATGAATTCCCTGGTGGTCCAGTGGAATTCATTCCACTGCAGTGGGCGCGGTTTCAATCCCTGGTCAGGGAACTAAGATTCCGCATGCCACACGCACCACCAAAAAAAAAGCAAAAAGACAAAAACAAACAAACAAAAAAGAATACTAAATTTGTTACTCTTATTACTTTTTTTTTTTTTAAAGTATTTGTTTATTTATTTATTTATGGCTGTGTTGGGTCTTCGTTTCTGTGCGAGGGCTTTCTCTAGTTGTGGCAAGCGGGGGCCACTCTTCATCGCGGTGCGCGGGCCTCTCACTATCGCGGCCTCTCTTGTTGCGGAGCACAGGCTCCAGACGCGCAGGCTCAGTAGTTGTGGCTCACGGGCCCAGCTGCTCCGCGGCACGTGGGATCTTCCCAGACCAGGGCTCGAACCCGTGTCCCCTGCATTGGCAGGCAGATTCTCAACCTCTGCGCCACCAGGGAAGCCCTACTCTTATTACTTTTAATCCACATCTTGGTTGACTAAATATCTTAGGAAAAAAATAACATCAAAGTTTAAACGGGGCTTCTAACCTCCAACTGATGTAGCCTCAACTGTACTGAGCCCTTAACTTCCCTCCAAGGCTGACCTCCTACCTCACCTTCCTGCAAATGCTTTTCCGTCCTCTTGTTGTGTTTCATGTTTGTCCTCCCTTCCAGACTCAGTTTATACCCTTCCTCTTCTGTGACATCTTCCCTCGGTAAGGCAGACTTCTGAGCTCTCATCCTCTGGGCTTTATACTGCACTTACTGCCTTTGCAACTTATTTGGAATTTCTCTTCTTCCAAACTTTTTTTTTTTTTTTTCCTTTTGTATGTGGGAAGACAGCATGGTATGGCCTGGCCCAGCTCCATTATGTGGCCTCTTTTTTTTTTTCTAATGTTTTGTAATACTTTTATGATATTATTAGTATTAAACAAGACAACATTATTAATATTATTTAGAAATATCGTTAAGACCTAAATTCTGATAAACAAAAAGAGGAAGAGTTGACACATTAAGTAAATTAAAATTAAAAAAAATTATAAAGACCATAAATAAAGCTAAAAGGCAAACAACAGAATGGGAGAAAATGTTTGTAATCTTTTTTTTTTTTTTTAATTGGGGTATAGTTGTTTTACAATGTTGTGTTAGTTTCTACTGTACAGTGAAGTGAAGTAGAGTTCCCTGGGCTATATAGCAAGTTCTCATTAGTAATCTGTTTTATACATATTAGTGTATATATGTTAATCCCAATCTCCCAATTTATTCCATCCTCCTTTTCCCCCCTTGGTGTCCATAAGTTTGTTCTCTACATCTGTGTCTCTATTTCTGTCTTGCAAACCAGTTCATCTGTACAATTTTTCTAGATTAATGTGGCCTTTTTTTCCCAGCAAGACTGTAAGCTTGGAGACTCCATAGTGTCTGTGTGTGTGTGTGTGTGTGTGTGTGTATGTGACACTGACTGATTTTTTTTAAATGATTTCCTTACAGCTCTTGAGAAAGTCTATTTTACAAAGAGGAAAACCTGTGGTTGAAGGCTCTTTGGAGAAGAAACCCCCATTTGAGAAACCTAGCATTGAACAGGTAAAGAGATACAAGAGAAGCCCCTTTTTTATTGCTTTAAGGCTGAACAAACGTTTTCATTTTCATCCTCATTGCTGGCTTAGAGATGTTCAAAGTCTGTAGGAATTGTCTTGGGCCATTTGGATCAGAAGTGAATACTTAATGTAATAAATGATCTAGCTTGTGTCTCTTAGGGTTGCTGAATGCTCAGAATTCACTGTGTGTTTGGGAAAGAAAAAAATTAGGTAGAGCATGTAGTTCGTCAGAACACATGAAATGGGCTTTTTCTTGGTGTTGATGTTTTAAAATTAAGTCTTTGTCCCTCTGTTTGCACTGTTGAAAAGTCTACTGAGGCGAGGGAATTCAGGAGCAATGTGAAAAACATTGTAAGTCAAGTAAAAAGCACAGAAAAGAAATGAGATTTTGCTTCCAGAAATTGGCTTCCTGGTACATTATGATTCCTGCAAAGAAGCCGAGATTTACTTGGGGAATCTGTTGATATGTATAGACCTTTTCTATTAGGTGTTGTCAGTATCTCTCATCAGTATCAATTTTTTGGCCCATCATTGTTCGCCTAAGTAAATCTCAGATACTCTGGACTGCATTTCTTGATAAGAATAATTACAGAAGACATGATATCAGAAACAAATAAATGTATTTTATCAGTCAGTTTTTCATAGAAAAAACGTTGTCTTCAATCCCTACGAAATAAGAATTCATAGTTCCTTTATTTGAAATTAAATTAGATGGGAGTGTTCTGAAGGAAGATTAAGTTAATCCACAAATCCACAGATTATTTTAAAAGGCCATAATTCTGAATAAGAATTTTCTTTTGGTAGGTTTACTGAAACCGACAGAGTGATAGTAAAAGTTCAAATTCTAGTGGTTTAGTTCAGAAATTAAAATTTTACGAATGTAAAAACATTATATATTTATCCAAGAATCGCATTACATGTGAGCTACTGTGTTGACAGTACAGCAAGCGTTATGCTGCAAGATAGCCATATTTTATTGTTTATGGGGTTTTGACTTTTTCGGTCCGCGATTTTGAACTTTCCTTCAGCACGTCACGATTGCAGCAGGCATAGAATTGCAACTCACAGCCTCTGTGTCTTGTCACTTTTCATAGACTGTGATCTGAGGCATGATTCCTTCTGGGCGTGCCTGTTTTCTAACAGGGAAAAAGGAAGAGCTTTTTGTGAATAGAGAAATGTCTTTTCTTTTGCTAATGACCACCAACGGGGCTGACTGTGTGAGTGTTCAGGACTGCACAGCTGCATGAATAAATTGCCTTTCCTCCTTTTAAGGGTGTGAATAACTTTGTACAGTACAAATTTAGTCACCTGCCATCCAAAGAAAGGCAAACAATAGTTGAGTTGGCAAAAATGTTCCTGAACCGCATCAACTATTGGCATCTGGAGGCTCCATCTCAACGAAGACTGCGATCTCCCAACGATGATATTTCTGGATACAAGGAGAACTATACAAGGTAAGCAGATGGCCGGTTCTTCTTCTCTGGCCCATAAAGTACATTGCAGACATAACATTGCTACTTGCCTCTGCAAGCAGAGGGTTGCCCGGTTATCACGGGACTCCATCAGTTAGAGAGAACGTCTAATTTAACTCCCCAGATTCCTACTCTTCATTAATAGCATGATGTTTTGGAGGGTGAGGGATCCAAATCATCTAGACCTGAACTGAGCCCTTGAAGTGTGGCTGGCATGAATGGAGACTTCTAAGATTGTGCAAAAAAAAAAAAAAGAATGTCAAGTATTTCATTAATAGTTTAATAGTTTTTTATATTGATTACGTGTTGAAATGGTAATATTTTGGAAATACTGAATTAAATAAAATATGTTAAAGTTAATTTCACCTGTTTCTTTTTACTTTTTTAACGTGACTTACTGGGAAATTTAAATGCGTGGCTTACATTTACATGTGTGGCTTGCATGGTATTTCTATCGAGCACTGCTGATCTAGATAATTATACTATGACTCTGTAATTGTTATATAGAGACATCATTACAAAAAAAAAGCAATGACTGTGAATATAATAGTGTTAAAATTTTTTTTTTAAAGAAGGAAAGATCACCATAGTCCCAGCAGCATGGTATAAATAGTATCATTACACATATTGTCTTACAGCCATTGTCCCTTTAAATAGATATTTTCCATTTGTTAGAATGAAAGAAAATACAAAATTTGCATCCTTTTTGTCCCGCATTCAGACGTTTTACTGGTTGTATTACAGTCTGTTGAACTGATGTAATGTAATTTACCTAATCATGTCCCTGTTGGTGGACATCAAACATATTCTTGGATTACACATCCAAGAATTACACATTTTTCTAAAGTGGGAATTTATTTTTATTACTTATGACTTGCAGAATAATAGAATTGACTTAAGAGTCATAAACACGGGCCCTACAAAATAGAATGACTTACATTTATTTTTATTTAAGTAAGACAGGGACTTGTATTATCCATTCTGTTCACCTTTTTTATAGCTTTTCCCATTTATATTTTATAGGCACATCAAGCTTGCTTCAGGGTTTTTCCCCCGCCCCCAATTTAAAATAGGCAGTGTTTTTTGACAGCTCGTAAAGACCAATTGTACCCAGGTTATTTTCTGTAACAGCGGATGACAAAGAGGAATGGGTGTAGTTGAAGATAAGCTTTTCTCTCTGATCACTGACCTGATTTCATGAGTTAAAACCCCCTTTCCCTCTTTTTCTCCCCTTTTACAATATATATAATTTGAGTTATAAAAGTATTTTATCTTAATAATTGTAAAGATTTACAGATTTCTTCAAAATCAACTTTTTAAATTATGTCTTCATTTTCACACCTTCATTTCAGAGTTTTATATTAACAATAGTTCCTATAGTATTGTTACTCTTGTTTAAAATGAGTTGAGATAATAGAACTCTACGTGTCTTTTAACTCCATCTGTGAACGATTGACAAAGCTGAATATTTGTCAAAGCCAAATCCCTGAAAATATTTGCCTCTCTTTCTGTCGTTTTTTCTGTCTGTCTTTGTTTGTTTTTTCCTTTGGGCGTGCCAGCTTGTGGGATCTTAGTTCCCTGAACCAGGGATTGAACCCGTGACCCCTGCAGTGGCAGCACGGAGTCCTAACCACTGGACCGCCAGGGAATTCCCAATATTTGCCGCCCTTAAGAGAGGAAAAATTGTTTCATCAAGAAGGAGAATTAATTGTGAAGCAGCACGGGAGTTAATGCTGTATTTTAGAAAACAGAATAAAAATACTATGTAGCACTTTGGGAATTACCAAGAAATGGGCGGCACTTATGAATACTCAAGGAGTCGTAAAAAATAGAAGTCGAGTTCTGGAATGAGCGATGGGTTTGAACCATGGCTCCATCCCTCCCCAGTTCTGTGTGTGTGTTAGAGCTCTCACCTCGCCTCCTGGACCTTCCTGTTTCTTCCTCTGCCCGGTCCCATGGCTGTTGTGTGTCCCCTGAAGTGACCCGTGCATGGCGTCTGGCGCACAGCACAGGCGCTGGGAAGATGCTAGTCACGCTTTCCCCCCAACACACGCCCTCCAAAAGCTCAGTCACTGCCAGCGTGCGACTCTTCTGCTGGAGTGTGTGCAGTGGGATGAGAGGGTAGCGATTTGAGGGTCACTTTATTTTTTTTTTAATTTTTATTTATTTATTTATGGCTGTGTTGGGTCTTCGTTTCTGTGCGAGGGCTTTCTTCAGTTGTGGCAAGTGGGGGCCACTCTTCATCGCGGTGCGCGGGCCTCTCACTATCGCGGCCTCTCTTGTTGCGGAGCACAGGCTCCAGACGCGCAGGCTCAGTAGTTGTGGCTCACGGGCCCAGCGGCTCCGCGGCATGTGGGATCTTCCCAGACCAGGGCTCGAACCCTTGTGCCCTGCGTTGGCAGGCAGATTCTTAACCACTGCGCCACCAGGGAAGCCCTGAGGGTCACTTTAGAAAGGGCGCCGGGAGACAGCCTCAGGGTCCTGGCTGGCCCCGCCTCCTCGCCCCAGCCGAGGGCGGAAGGGTGGAGTCGGAAGGGTGGAGTCGGAAGGGTGGAGTCGGAAGGGTGGAGTCGGATGTAGGGAAGAGAAGCGGCGAGGTCCTCGAGTGAGCGCGTCCTGCAACCTGCCGATTTCTAGGCGGGCCGGAGATCAGGAGCCTGTCTGAATAATAAGGGAATGAAGGTAGATGTGCCTCCCAAACCGCCCCCCCCCACCCCCACCCCCGCCCCGGGCTTCCCCCCCACCGCCGTGTTGAGGAAGAAAGGGAAGCAGAGAGGAACAACCTGTGAACATTATCAGAAGCGAGACTTGTTTCGACCACGTGGGAATTTAAAAAACCACACGCCGCCGAGGCATGGTGTCTCCCTGATACCATCTTCTCCAAAATAGGTCCTGTTACAGCTGCAGGTACCAGGTGACGTGTCAGTGAACGTCAGGCGCTGGACTGCTGGTTCAGCATGTAATTTATAGCAGTTGTAGCCATTAGCACTGAGGGGCGGAAAACTCGTGGCGTGCACATCAGCATGAAGATGGGGAGAAACAGGATTCTCCGTGGAAGAGAATAGACTCAGAAAACGATTATATCCCTCACAAAGCTAACCTGTGAGGATCTAGCCAATAAAAAATTAAATGCAGACTGAACAGTAGAGCTGCTTAAATTACTTATCCTCTCTGTTCTGACTTAAGGAAAAACGTAAATATTTTATATGTTAAAAATATCTGGTATAGTAATGTTAAAATACTTAACCTTAATAATTTATATAAGTATAAATTAAGTATACCTTTATACGTCCCCCAGAAATCACTGTGGTGTTGGAAAAAAATCTGGACAAATATTTTGAAATTCCCTGAATTCCATGATGGTGTGCTAATATAATTTCACGAGGAAATAACTGGAAAATAAAGTGTCAAAGGAATACGACTTCTTAAAATACATCTGACCAACAGAATATGCTAAAGGAAAGTGGCAAATAATTAGCCTTAGATTCTCGGTTGTGCAGACCTTCTCAGAATTAGAGGTCATGCCTATATTGGGGAGATGCTTTGTAAGAATACTGAGCAAGTTAGATATAACTAAATTGATTTTGGTGAAACAGTTGTATATAACTACTGCTGTATGAGGTATAGCCTGTCACCATGCTTCCTGGGCATTCATAATTAGGTGTGTAAATCTAGGGCAGTATTTATCATGGAGCGTGGAAAGAACAGTGGATTGGCACTCGGGAGACCTAGCTTCTAGTCTGGTCTCTAAAAGTAACTAGCCTTTTAGTTTGGGAGAACTGGGAGAGGTCACTTAATTCCTGAAAACCTTAGGATTTTCAGTCCAGCAAGTAAGTAGGATGACATGGTCTTCTGCAGTCAAGTTCTCCAATTCTATTCACGTTTTAAAGAGAGCAAGGTGGTTGCAAATCACGATGCCGTTAAGAAGTCAGAGACAGTTGTTTGAACAGTCCGGCAGTTGCACGCCCATGCCGTCACCGTTAGGCGTACAAAGATCCCTGAGCTGTCCTTTCACTTCTTTGGAGAAGACCTGAAACCAGTCGTTTAGGTATAATCTCTTCCTCTAGGTTAGTCTTTGGGGGAGCGTGTGAGTAGTGACAAGGCACACATTCATTCTCGTTTCCTTCTTTCTGTCTCACCACACGCCTGGACTGTGTCAGTTACTAGAGCAGTCCCCGAAACACCACACGCTGACTCATCTCCTGTCTTTTCATACTGTGCCCTTACAGATTTATAAAATAAGATTAGTCTTGCAAGTAAAAACAAAACTAAACTACAAAGTGTAAACTGAGGTCTATAAAAATAATTCTCAGAGGAAATGAATGGCAACCTATTCTTTGAAAATTTTTACTAGATGATAATCTATGCTGCCTTCCTCTACTCTGGGGAGAGTGAATGACCTATTAAGCACTTTGGGACAACATTTTATGATTTTATGATAATATTTATAGCCTATCATTGCCATAGCAGAAAGAGCATCTGTCTTTAAGTAGGGTCTCTGACATCTGTGACCCCTATAGATGGAAATGCTCTTTTAGACACAAAATCAGCACTGCCAAATACAATATAATATGATCCACAAAAGTGAGCCGCATATGTGATTTAACATTTCCTAGTAGCTACAGTTAAAAAAATAAACACAGGACATTAATTTTAATAATGTTTTATTCACCCAATATATAAAAATATTATCGCTTCACCATGGAATCAATATGAACAATTACTAATGATGTATTTTACTTTTGTATTTTTGGTACTAAGTCTTCCAAATCCAGTGTGTGTTTTATACTTACAGCACATTTAAATTCATTCACTAAATTTTAAGTGGTTAAAGATAAATGGGGTTCTACCAAAACAGTAAAGTTTTGTTTAATGGAAAAATATTTCACAGCATTTCCATTTGAAAGTAAATTTTATTTATTTTATTTTTATTTTTTCCTTTATGTATTTTTTAATTTCAGTATAGTTGATTTACAATGGTGTGTTAGTTTCAGGTGTACAGCAGAGTGATTCAGATATATTGATATATATAAATCTATTCTTTTTCAGATTCTTTTCCTTATGGTTTATCATAGGCTAGTTCCCTGTGCTCTACAGTAGGCCCTTGTTGGTTGAAAGTTAATGTTAAATTGATTAAAATTAAGTAACATTAAAAATTAAGCTCTTTGGGACTTCTCTGGTGGTGCAGTGGCTAATAATCTGCCTGCCAATGCAGGGGACACGGGTTTGAGCCCTGGTCTGGGAAGACCCCACATGCTGCGGAGCAACTAATCCCGTGCGCCACAACTACTGAGCCTGCGCTCTAGAGCCCACGAGCCACAACTACTGAGCCCGTGCGCCACAACTACTGAAGCCCGCGTGCCTAGAGCCTGTGCTCCACAACAAGAGAAGCCACCACAATGAGAAGCCCGCGCACCGCAACGAAGAGTAGCTCCCTCTCGCAACTAGAGAAAGCCCGCACGTAGCAACGAAGAGCCAACACAGCCAAAAATTAAATAAATAAATAAATTTATTAAAAAAAAAATTAAGCTCTTCAAGAAAACAAACTTACGGTTACCAAAGGGGAAAGAGTGGGAGGGATAAATTAGGAGTTTGGGATTAACATATACACACTACAATATATAAAATAGATAAATAACAGAGTCCTACTGTATCGCACAGGGAACTATGTTCAATATTTTCTAATAACCTGTAAGGGAAAAGAATCTGAAAAAGACTTATATATTCACATGTATGTATATACACATATATGTGTATATATAAAACTGAATCACTTTGCTGTGCATCTGAAACTAATATAACATTGTAACCCAACTGTACTTCAGTAAAAAAAAAAAAAAAAAAAGAAAAAAGAAATTAAGCTCTTCATTTGTACAAGTGCTGAGTAGTTACACCTGGCTGGTGGCTATCAGCACAGGTATACAACAATCTTATCATCATAGAGGCTTTATTGGACAGTACTGGTCTAAATCCTTAAATCCTTATATATCTTCCATTGCAGCAGATTGGACATACTTTTAATATCATTAACATTTACAAACAATCTTATGATAGCCTAAGTCTCATGAAATTGAACTGATGATTATGGTTTGTGATTACATTTGTAGTTTCATCATTAGTTCCCTGGGAGCTGGCCTCCCTTCCACTCCAAATATTTTAACTTCATTTAGTGGCCACAGGCTAACTTCCAGCAAAGATTGGCTTCGAAGGTGATGAATTTCTATATGAAGTGCCTTATGAATTACAAAATCAATGCACCTCCTAGCTTTTTCTACTCCCAAGGTCACTGTTTCCGACTTGACAAGATACAGTGCAGCCCTTAAGATGCCCATCTGGGTATCGCGTCATAAAATGACATTTGGGTGTGAATTATTAGGACAGAAAAGTTGAGAGGAGAACAGAAATCGTTGCAGGGTTTTAAGGTTAATTTTGAATCTAGGTGGATGAACTAACACTGATGAAAGGTTTCTTCCCCAAAGATGAAACAGTCCCACCCCATACACAGGAGAACTAAGAAGTAACACAGAATAAGATAAAAAATAAGTCAAGAAGCGTGAGTAAGTGAATATTGTTCCACTCTTTATTGAGGGGCTGACAGTTCATTGGGGCGTCCTTCAGCAGTTTGGGCACAATGGAGCACGGCCCCCCATCTTCAACGAGATCAGGAAGGCACACAGGGAGGAGAGGGTTTTATTTGGGGAAAGCAGTCCTGTCCTGGAAGCGGATGTTTGGATCTGCTACCAAGGAGCGGGAGCTGGGCAATGAAACCTCGACCCTTGACCCTGGTCTCTGCTGCCCTCTGGGCCCCACTGTGTGCCCATGTTGCTGGGAATTTCAGGGCTTGCATCTCTGGGAGACCCTGGAGAAGGTGGGTCCATTGTGGATGGATGCTCATTTTCTAGCTTCTCTTGGCTGAACGAGCTTTCTCAATCATATGCTCTACGTAGCCCGTGTGCCCCAGAACTGTGACCAGGTTTCAGGAAAGCCCTGGTTTCCCTCTGGGTCCCGGGAACTCCTCCAGCCGTGTGCAACGCTGAAATGCATTTTTGACTTTGAGTCTGAGTCATTGAAAACGTACCTAAGCCACAGATGGTGGAAGCTCATTACTTCCTGCGTTTTGACTGAGTTTTGAACAGTCTTGAAGATCTTTATCTTCCCACCAAAGCTGTGGAGGTGTGTGAATGCTGCGTAGGCATTTTAAAGAAGCCTTAAATTTTACTTAGAGGATTAGATGGGGGAGTTCTTATTCTTCTACAAAAGGGACTTCCTCGGTTTCCCCTTTAATTCCTCCTCCTATTTAAAGGATGCTGCAGAATGGAATGATTCTAGTAGAATCGGACCCAAGTGGCTATGGCAGGGTGAGCTAACCTAATTCCCACGTTTTACTAGCTGGTGGTGATACTTCTGCTGGTCACTGCAGACCTGGTTTCTCCTGCTGAGGTTGAGGATACAGAGTAGCCATCCTTGGGTGTTCCACATGGTCTGGGGCTTAAGGGATACTGATGGCGTGCTCTCCTCTGGTTGCAGGTGGCTGTGTTACTGCAACGTGCCCCAGTTCTGTGACAGTCTGCCTCGGTACGAGACCGCCCAGGTGTTCGGGAGAACCTTGCTCCGCTCTGTCTTCACCGTGATGAGACGACAGCTCCTGGAACAGGCGAGGCAGGAGAAAGACAAACTGCCACTCGAGAAACGGACTCTAATCCTCACCCATTTCCCAAAGTAAGGGAGTGCTCTTGTGGGTCTTTGTTTGATGCAAGGGCTTGAGACTGATGGATGCACACAGCAAAGCCTGCCTCAGTGACACGATCAGGAGGGGTAGGAAAGCGGGACCCCATCCTTCTCAGCTCCCTCTGGGAGGCTCCGTGGGTACTTTCCAGCCCATCTGAGATGAGTTTGACTCTGTGCAACTGCTGCCTCAGCCTCGCCTCATCCCACCTGAGTCTCATGAGGCAGGGGGGTGGGGGGATGCTTTGTTTTGTATATTCGGCTGCCAGGATGCTAGTGGGGGCTGGGAAAGGTGGTGCAGAAGCAATTTCCATCTTCCCAGAAGTGGTGCAGGAGAAGTCACGTGGCTGTTTCTTCCGTCCCACGTCTCCAGCCATTTCCTTTTTTTAATTTTTTGGCCCACCATGCGGCACATGGGATGTTAGTTCCCCGACCAGGGATTGAACCCACGCCCCTTGCATTGGAAGCACGGAGTCTTAACCACTGGACCTCCAGGGAAGTCCCATCCAGCCCTTGCTAAGATTGGCGGATCAGTCCCGTCTCAGCTAGAGTGAACTAGACCCCAAGAGCGGGGCCGGCCGGGAACAGAGAGGCCTCCTGCAGAATGATCTTTGTGCCTCTGTACTCAGTTTCTTGTAGAATGTGCATGCTCTTGTGCACCTTGCTTCTCGCACCTGCCAGAACTCCAACATGTGAATAATCATTTAAATATTTTTCAAATACATGAAACGTGTCAAAGGGATAGGAAGTTGCAGTGCCACACCATTGGCCTTGGAAATGAATTTTCAGCGCGAAGGACCCAAAATTTAAGCTAAGAGGCTGGGTGCTGCTGAGAGCCTGGGGACGCAGGTGATGACTTGTCACGGAGCAGTGACAGGAAGGAGGGAGTTCATTCTGCCTGGAGTAGCACTGGTTTGCGGGGATGGAAGGTATCATTTGAAAAGGCATTCTAGGTCTGATAGGGTTCTGCCAGGGAGAACTGCGAGATAGCAGAGTTTCAGAGAGGAGCCATTATATTATAGTCTTTGAGCAAAGACTGATGAAATCCTGTTTTATCTGAGAAACTGGATTTTTATTATTGTTACTATTTCTGGTTTACCCAATTTGTATCTCAGGAAAGATGATTTAATTTTTAAAAATAAGTGAGGCCCAAAACAACAACAAAAATGGTTTTCTGATGAAAATGGACCGAACAAATTTTTTTTTTTTTTGCAGTTTAACACGAATCTCAAACGTTAGGTAGAGGATAATTCTAATGAGCTTTAGCTGAACGTCCAATATTTGCACATAAGTCCTAGCCACCTGATTTTCAGTATTTCCTGAAGGCAACCAGCACACGAGACTGAGGCAGGACATGGACCCTTTGGTATCCTCCAGGGAGGAAGGTTCAGAAGCACTTAAACTGCAGTTTGAATGTTGCCCCTCAATGGGTAATGAACTCTGGGCAAGTTCATGTATTTCAGTGGCTGCCTTTTAACTGTTCTAAGCTTCTTTCCATAGAGAGTAAAGCAGTTTTCTTATTTCTCTATTACATTTGCCACATAAGTAGCATTTCATGTGTTCAGATTATAGTTGTCATTCTGTCTCTAAGCCAAGGGACAAAGAGGACCCCTCTCCCCTCCCCCCCCACACCTTTTGTGGTGCTTAAAGAGAAATTTTAATTACCTTGCATAGTAGCAATTTTTTTTTTCCCATAGCAAACTCATTTTGCTTCTTACAGATATTTGCTAATTATAGTGTTTTGTTCGTTCAGCCCATAGTTCTGGCATGCTTATGCTGTTCAGCTGAAAAATCAATGTTGCTTTCTTTGTATCTCTGTTACTAATGGTAGGGTAAAACTACCACCCACTTCTCCTTTTAATCCCTTTTCATTGAATCTGACAACATTTGAGGCTGTTAGGGATTTATACGGGCAGATTTGGCGGCAGAATCTCATATTGAAGCCGGAGGTGCCATTTGGATCTTGGGCACCAGCTCAAGGCGAGGGCTGCAGACTGCTTCTCACACCTGGTGAGGTCGCCGTGATTCTCAGATGCATCTTCAGAGCTTACATCCTTATCTTCCTGCTCTTCATATGTTGCCCTTTCTTCTGCTTGGCTTTAACGTGTGCCTTTCCCCCACGCCACCCCCATCCACCTATTTACACGGTTGCTTTTAAAAACTTTAGTATGTACATTTCATTCTAAAAGTGATAAATGGACATGTTGATGAAAATTTGATTCACAGGGAACAAAGGAGCAAAAGACCACTATAACCCTACCACTGTGATATACTTTTTGTGCTTTTAGATATTTCAATATTTTCTCCATGTATAGAACCTATGATTCTATACTAAGAGAAAACACCTTTCTTCCCGTCCCCCCAAATAACTCAAAATACAAAAACAATCTTTTTAGTTTTCTGGAAATTAATTCAAAAAAGTTGAGAAGTATTTACTCATAAAAAGCTGATGAAATTTGGGCCAAAAACAGCAAAAATCTATGGCATTCTTGAATGGACATAACCCCTTCAAACACCCTAAAACCCAGAGCAGCAGGTGTGGTGGAGGTAGCAGGATTGGGAATGCCCATGAAAACCACGGTTTTAAGCTGAGGAAGCTGACTTGATTGGTAGCAACATGCTAAATACCAACACCCAGGGAAGATTTCAATAAAAAGAGCAAACTCTGTAAGAAATGAATGGGGAAATAGAGTTCTGCTAGCCTAAAGCTACAGTCCAGGAGAGAGAAATTCCTCAGATTAAGTCCAAGTAAATTATTCAAAAACAAAATCCCCAACAATACAACAAACTTCAGGGGAAAAAAAATCAGAATCCAAATTTGCTAAGATATATTTTGTAAAATGCACAGTTTTTAACAAAAGATTATATGATGTACAAAGAAAAAAGGACGTAATATCTATACTTGGAAATTGAAACAGTCTAAAGAAACTGTCTCCGAGTGGGACCCAGCTGTTAAATTTAGCAATGATTTTAAAGCAGATCCAATAAATGTAATCAGATTATATTGAAAGATGCTATATTCAAAGAACTAGATGAGAACATGACAAGGCCTCAACCAATAGTGGACTGTGATAAAGAATCAATTTATTGTGTTCTTTTATTCTACATACAATTTTGTATCCTCTGTATATAAAACAAGTGTTTTCTCATAGCATTAGATGAGCCTGTTCTTTATTTTATTGAAATAACTAAATATATGTATATATATATTATATAACACACACATGATTATTTTCCTAAATTATTAATGGCATTCTTCTTTGGTGAGTCTCTTTAGGGCTTTGTGAAGTGTTCCCATTATATAATTACTGATAAAGAAGGAGCCTGGAAAAGGAAAGGAAATTTACTTCTGTGATAAAGGGCAGTTGGGGAAATCTTGAGGGCTGTGTGAGGTGAAGGCAGGGTCTGCGTAGCAAAAGGGGGAAATGCATCAAGAACCTTCCCTCTTGTCAGCAAGGTCAGAATGTGATCTTAGTAAGGATTTTTACCTCCTGTTGCTGTCCGTCTTTCTGTGTTAGATAAGAAGCATACTAAAGTGTTTTAAAGCATAAGTTAATGGTGGCTTGCTTGGCAAAGGTAACTCATGTCATTTCTGTAAACCATGAATTACACAACTGAGTGCAGGTAGATGTTCACGCAAATGGTACCTTATTCTTAAATCTTCTGAGTATGAGTAGCACGTCAGAAGATCCTCAGGACCTTTCCCCACCTGTCTTCACTTCCAAAAACCCAACCTCTCCCACCCCGAGACCTTCAACAGTGTTGCCGGATTTGATTAATGAGAAGACTAGTGGCACTTTCAGTAATTGTGATGCTGATGATGATGTGAATGTATGTCCTTGATCAGTTATCCATACTTGGTATGTTTCTCAGTTCAAGTTTTAAGGTAACTTGACACCTTTATAAAGGTAACATAACACATGGACTATACATTATCATAGCTTTAGGGGCGGGGGCAAGTCCCCCGAAGCAAATCCATTTATAATTATAAAGACTATAAGTAGTCTTACGTATGTTTTGTTGCCAAATGGATTAGGGAAAATACTTTTTTTAAGGGCTTTTGGATTTCAAAATTTCAGAGACAGGATAGTAGACGTATACAGTAGCTAACCTTTATTACATCATTGCAGTGTAAACTTCTTGAGGGCAAGACGAGGTTGTGTTCCCTCTGTCCTCCAGCACCTGGCACAGCACCTGGCATGTGGTGGGCATTCAGTGTTTGTTGAGTGAATGAATGAGCGCTTCCTAAGGGGTCAGCACCATTTGAAGCATGGCATTAGTGTACTCCTCACTACCACCTTCTGCAGGAGTTACTGTTGATATTTCCATTTTATAAAAGTGGAACCAAGGAAGAGGAAAGTTAAGAACTTGTTCCAAGGTCACACAAATAATAAGTGGTGAGCTTGGTAATTGGATTTTAGAACCCAAGCTCTTAGCCATTATTCTATACCCCTCCATGAGAATTAATGTGCCTTAAAAAGAGGCTTTCAGGAAGACATTCCAGTACCAGAAGTATAGATTTGTGTTGGTATTTTAATCATAGTTCTTCTATTTTGGGGCACATAAGAACTGTCCAAGGTACTTATCAAAAATCAGTTGCCCAGACCATTCTCCCAGACTCCGATTCAGTAAGCGTAGGTGGGCTTTGGGTATCTATACTCCTACCAAGGTATTCGGGTGATTTCTGTGGGCCCCCAAAACTTGAGATCTGTTTGTTTATAACACGACAGGAAATAATAACATAGTAATTAATCACATGTTCTGATCTTGGCCCTGCAATTTACTGGTTGTGGGACTTTGTACCAGTTATTGAGCCTCTCTGTGCCCTAAGTTTTTCCATCTGTAAAATGGGTACAATAATGGATCCTATCTCATAGGGTTGTTAGGAAGATCAAACGAGTTAATATACACCAACTACTTAAAGCAGTGTCTATCCTATAGTAAGAGCTATGTATGTGTGTGATAAATAAAACTAAAATACGTAACTCATTGGGTTGATGTGAAGATTCAATAAGAAGTTCTTACCCAGAGAAAACCGTAATTCAAAAAGACACATGCGCCCCAATGTTCATAGCAGCACTGTTTACAATAGCCAGGACATGGAAGCAACCTAAATGTCCATCAACAGAGGAATGGATAAAGAAGATGTGGTACATATATCCAATGGAATATTACTCAGCCATAAAAAGGAACGAAATTGGGTCATTTGTAGAGTCATGGATGGACCAACAGAGTGTCATACTGAGTGAAGTAAGTCAGAAAGAGAAAAACAAATACTGTATATTAACGCATATATGTGGAATCTAGAAAAATGGTATAGATGATCTTATTTGCAAAGCAGAAATAGAGACACAGAAGTAGAGAACAAATGTATGGATACCAAGGGGGAAAAGGGGGGCTGCTGGGAGGAATTGGGAGATTGGGATTGACACGTATACACTATTGATACTATGTCTAAAATAGGTAACTAATGAGAACATACTATGTAGCACAGGGAACTCTACTTAATGCACTGTGGTGACCTAAATGGGAAGGAAATCCAAAAAAGAGGGGATATATGTATGTGTATAGTTGATTCATTTTGCTGTACAGTAGAAACTAACATAACATTGTAAAGCAACTATACTCCGATAAAGGTTAATTAAAAAAAAAAAAAGAAGTTCTTAGGACAATGCAGGCACATGGCAAGGATTCCATAAATACTATAGCGGCTTTTGTGATGGAAATGACAGTGACAGTGACCGATCCATGGAGGGCTGGAATCTGGTTCCGAGATTCCCTGAGGGAGGCTGGGTGGAATGCATTTCCACTCATGTAATGCTCTGTGTAGTCTAGCTCGTATCCATCTATGCAGAGCCCAAAGAGAATACATCTGTAGAAATGCATTCTGTTATTAGAATATACCAGGGCTGCCCAACTAAATCATCACTTGAGTCATAATTGACTAGCATATTTCTAAATTGAAGATAGGATGCTGGTGTTCATGTGATTGCCGTGGGTGGTTGGGGCTTTCGTCCCTCTAGTAATGCATTAGTTTTGATCTCATGCTTGCCTTTACTCTTGTGCCTAGGTTTCTGTCCATGTTAGAAGAAGAAGTTTATAGTCAAAACTCTCCCATCTGGGATCAGGATTTTCTCTCAGCTTCTTCCAGAACCAGCCAGCTAGGAATCCAAACAGGTAAAAAAAAAAATTTTTGTTTTGCATAAATCAGAAAACAACCAGGAAGTGTTCGTTGCAGTTCACTCTGCATTTATTTGTGTTTTTCATCAAGAATTGAAGACTAGCACCAGCCAAAAAAAAAGTAAAAGCTCTGGCAAATCTTGCGTCTACATCTCTGTTGGTGAGGAGAGCAGGTGCAAACCAAACAGTTAAAATAACAACAGCTGCTGCTTCTGCTATGGGAGTTTGCTCAGCCCGCGCCTCACAGCTGTACGGGAGGTTTAAACCCAGGCGGCTCAGGTCTGCAGTCAATGCTGGCTCTTTTTGAAGACACTTACAGTCTCGGTCAATGGCCACATATGCCCAGGAATCATGTCTCCGTCTGGTTTCTGAATCTGTGGGGTCTGGTTTGGGCATCAAGTTGCTCTCATGGATAATGGTAGGATGGTGAGTCTCAGGACGTGAAGTGGGGTCAGGGCGTCAGCCGGCATTGCCTCGGGTCAGCCAGTGGCCTCAGCGAGCATTTTGTGAGGAAGGAAGATGTGTAACTTCTGGAGTCACACTGACCCTAGAAAGAGGGTCTGAATTTCTGCCTTGGATGCTCGGAAAATTTGGAGAAGTTTGTCAAGAGATGCCAAGGCAGTAATTTGTTTGTGGCCTTGGGGAAAGATAGAATGCAGAATTTTGATGTCGAGTTTTTAGTAGATCTAGTTCAATGTGTAACATGGGGGCTCTTAAGTATTGCCTCCAGCAAAGGGTAATTTTATTCTCGCCATTCCCCCACCCCGCAATTTTTTAAATTGAATACGTACAATGAAAGGCAACCTTTTTAGTATGTGGTTCTGTGAATTTTGGCAAACACACATAGTTAGTTGTGTAACTACCACTGCCATCAGAATATAGAAAAAAAAAATATAGGACAACTGCATCACCCCAGAAAATTCCCTTGTACCCCTTTTGTAGTCCATTTGGTGCTGTAACCCCCAGCCTCGGCGACCACTGATTTGTTTTTTGTTCCTGTAGTTTTGCCTTTTCTAGAATGCCATATGAGTGGAATCATAGCTTTCTGACTCTGGCTTCTTTCACTCAGCATACTGCATTTGAGAAGGTGATTAAAACTTTTTTTTTTCATCTAGAGCCCAAGTTTGGATGCATATAATTAAATCCTTCCAAGCAGTGTACTTAGGGAATGAGGTATTTTGGTTTGGATCAAACCATCTTTGTTTGGCTTCTTGTTACCAGAAACATCTTCTGTGCTGTTTTTTCCTTAGGTCGTAGAATATAATTTCATGTTTCTCTGGTTCAAAGCCTGTAGCGCTCTGGGGCTCTTCTGTGCATGGACAGAACTCCAGACCAGAGTGTCAGCATTTCCTGGACGTGCTGTGTGTAGCACCTGGATGTGTGTTCTGTATTTCTCTCTCTGTCCCCATGTTGTTCACTTTGTCTCTGTCTTTATCTTACCTAACTTTCAAATGGCATCTCTCCCACAAACCCTTTCCTAATTCTCCCCACGCCTTCTAGTAAGGGCTGGATCTCCTTTATTCCAAACGTTCGTGGAACCTTGATAATATCCTATCGCCGGTTCTTTTTTTTTTTTTTTTTAAGGAAGCTTTTTTTTTTTTTTTAATGTTATCGATTAACTTTTTTTTTTTTTTAAGTTTAATTTTTATTTATTTATTTATTTATGGCTGTGTTGGGTCTTCGTTTCTGTGCGAGGGCTTTCTCTAGTTGTGGCAAGTGGGGGCCACTCTTCATCGCAGTGCACAGGCCTCCCATTATCGCGGCCTCTCCTGTTGCGGAGCACAGGCTCCAGACGCGCAGGCTCAGTAATTGTGGCTCACGGGCCTAGTTGCTCCGCGGCATGTGGGATCTTCCCAGACCAGGGCTCGAACCCGTGTCCCCTGCATTGGCAGGCAGATTCTCAACCATTGCGCCACCAGGGAAGCCCTATCGCCGGTTCTTTAACTTGGCTGCACCGTGGCATCACCCATGTGATTTAAAATACTACTGATTTCGAATAGTGTTATTTATTTGTGGTATGATTAATTATAGAACTTTATTAATTTGGGATGCTCTCAAGGAAGGAAAGAAAATTTACATTAAAAATCTAGAAAAAATTTTTAAAAAGTTTAGAAACCACCTAAATTTATAGCCTGGCTCTTAGTGACTCAGTAAAATATGCCATATAGAGGTTCTTATTTCAATAAATAGTTAAGAATTGCTTCTATCAGTTTTTGCCAGTAGATGCCTCTGTATGTTTGAAAGTAATTTCCTTCCTTCCCACATTTATCTCCTGATTTTCTATAGTATTTATGGCACTGGTTTAGATACTGAGAATAGCTATAAATAAAACAAAATGATTTATTTTAAGTAAAAAAAAAAAAAATACTACTGATTTCTGAGGCCCCTCCCAAGAGGGTGTGATGTAATTGGCCAAGGGCATGGCCTGGACGTGGCCAAGGACGTGTCCTGGACATCGAGACTTTAAAAGCTCCTCAGGTGACCTGATGTACAGCAGTGTGAGTCACACAGCACTCACCTCCTGCTACCCTCGCCCCCTTTTCTCTGTACGTCTCTGTCTCCTGTGAGCGTGACTCCCGCATGGTCAGAGACCCAGTTTTGCCGCGAGAATAGCTGATACTTCCAGTAAGTGCTTGCCCTGAGGTTTGCTTTCCTGTCTTTGAGCCTTAGCACAAACCATGAGAAGTTGGTGTGATTATCCCCTTTACGTGGATGAGAAATGAGAGCTCAGAGGGGACCAACCAGTTGCCCAAAAGCAGAGCTCGTGAGTGATGGGACTGAGCTTCACACTGGGTCTAATTCCTGTCTCTTGCACTGCGTTAAGAGCCAGAGCTCTAACCGCTGCTCTGCACGGCCCCAGTGTGCTTTGCAAATGTGCAGGCAAGCACGTGTGGAAGGAATGAGTGAAGAACATGGGCCGGGGACACCAGAGCTGTTCGGCAGGGTCAACTTAGTTCTTTTCTGGAGGGACTTCTGGAGAGGATTCCTCTCTGGGTGAAGACTTCCCTTGACCCTCACCTGCTCAAGACGCATCCCAGTCTGTCCCACTTCCGTTGTGTTGTCTGTCATCACACAAGGTGGAGAAGGCGGGTCGTCTCTGACCCTCTGGGAATTTCAGATTCATCTCTGTGTCTCAGGTTGTCACGCAGTTCAGCTGGACTGTCAGGATTACCTGCCGCCGTCGGAAGCAGGCTGTCTTCTCCTGTTCTGCAGTAATTGCAGTGTGTTCTCTGGGGGAAAAGACAAGTGTAATCACCTACTTAATTGGCATGTCTGCATATCTATGCAACTGTGATAAATGACATTCATAATGATGGCTCTGAACTTTTGCAAGGTACTCAGATGTCTTCTGAATCACCAGAGCTTCCTTCCCCTTTGTGTAGAATCGCTCCAGTGTACTTAGAAATTCGGAAGGCTTGTTTGCTGGGAGGAAAGCCATACAGCCTGGTGCTTTAGTATATTCTGCTCCCCCATTTTTTTCTTTTTTTTTCTGGGGGAGGTGTGGTTTCCTCACCTACGTTTTATTTAAAAAAATTTTTTATTGTAATGACCTATATGGGAAAAGGATCTAAAAAAGAGTGGGTATATGTAGACGTATAACTGATTCACTTTGCTGTACACCTGAAACTAACACACCGTTGTAAATCAGTGTATTCTGATTCTTTACATACCAGTTGCTGTTCAGTTAGGAGTGCTATGGGTCCATGTCTCTCCGTGGCTCGGTTTACTTACTCCATCACTCTCTTGGCTGCGGGGAAGGTCCCCCGTAGTAGACCACACTGTGGCTGCCTTGACACCAGGATGAACGTGCTCTCTGGGCATCTGTCTGCACTGGGAATGCCCGTGTCCCTCATCAGTCTCGCCTCATCAGCTACAGATCAGCAACACACTAGCGAACAACGTCCTGCTTCCTATGATGGCTTTCTTGAAAAAAGGCGAAACAAAAAGGTTTTGTTTGGAAGTACTCTCGAACTTACAGAAAAGTTACAAGACTAGGACAAAGCAGTCCTGTGTGCTGTATGTTCTTTGTTAAATTGTTAACATTTGCCATACTTGCTTCATCCTTTCTCCTGTTTCTCTGTCTCTGTCTCGCTCCATATATATGTGTGCATATGTGTATGTTTTTTGTCTTCTAAACTATTTGAAAGTTACAAACGTCATGCCCCTTTACTGACTTCAGTGGGTATCTCCTAAGAGCAAGGACGTTTTCTTATTTAACCGCAGTATAGTTATCAAAGTACGGGATTTTAACCTTGATGCAATATTATTATCTAATCTATGTGCTATTTTCCATTTTGCCCCTCATCTCAGTGATGTGGTTTATAGCAATTTTTGTGTCACATCGGGAGGCACGTAACGTTGGCCTCTCCCATTGTTGCTGGTGTGCAGTTTGATCACTGGCTTAGGGTGGGGTTGATGAGGTTTCTCCACTGCAGTGTTATCATTTCTCCTTTTGTAATAAAAAAAAAAAGTACTTTTGTGGGGAGATACTTTGAGACTACCCTGTCTTTATCAAAATTATATTCATTGGGACTTCCCTGGTGGTGCAGTGGTTAAGAATCCGCCTGCCAATGCAGGGGACATGGGTTCAAGCCCTGGTCTGGGAAGATCCCACGTGCCGCGGAGCAACTAAGCCCGTGTGCCACAACTACTGAGCCTGTGCTCTGGAGCCCATGAGCCACAACTTCTGAGCCTGCACGCCACAACTACTGAGCCTGCGCTCTAGAGTCCACAAGCCACAACTACTGAGCCCACGTGCCACAACTACTGAAGCCCGCGCACCTAGAGCCCGTGCTCCACAACAAGAGAAGCCACCGCAATGAGAAGCCCGCGCACCGCAACGAAGAGTAGCCTCCACTTGCCACAACTAGAGAAAGCCCGCGCACAGCAACGAGGACCCAGTGCGGCCAAAAATAAATAAAAATAAATACAAAAAAATATATATTCACAAGGTTTAGACTGTACAGATGATTCTTCCCTGAATCAATTATTATATACTGGCTGCTTCCCCTGGCCCCTGCCAACTTCCATCATTCCTTTCTTATTTGTTGGCATTCTCCTGTACGAAGAGTTTCACCTTCTCCCCACTTATTTATTTATGCATTTATTATCTTATCAATTTGGACTCGTTTATCTTTATTCTATCCAGCGGGTTATAATCCATCCCTATCTTTCTTACCATGCCCACATTGGCCCCATAGTTTTTATTTTAAAGATGACTTCTTCGGGGTGATGGGCAGGAATGGGATGGTGTCATGTGCACTTGGTTCCTTATTGCCTAAGAAAGAAGTCATTTAATACCTTCTTTTCCTTTTCCTGGGGGCAGTTATCAATCCACCTCCTGTGGCCGGGACAGTTACCTTCAATTCAAACTCAGCGTCCCTTGAGCAACAGAATGGAGGGAGCAACAGTCCTTCCTGTAAAGGCGCTTCTGGGCTTGAGGCAAACCCAGGTAAGCTCTTCGAGGGCATCATGGAGGACTGCAATTTGCCCTAGAAGCTCTATTTTCTGAGGCGTGCCAAAGGTAGACTTTAAACAGATTGTACATGTCCAGGATCTCAATGGTTGGAACTCACTTTGAGCTGTATTGGTTAGTTATTGCTATGTAACAAACCCACTCAAAGTGCAGAGTCTTAAAACTGTAATCTTTTATTATCATAGCTCACTCATCCTGTGTGTTGCCTGGGAGGTGGCTAATCCTGGCTGGTCTCCTTCAGGCGGGGCTTGCGTATTTCTCATCCTCCTTCTAGGACCATTGGGTTTCTTCTCCTTCCCTTGGGGCAGAATATGTCCTTATTATGGTGGCAGAAGCACCAGAAAGCAAGAAGAAATACGCTTACTTGAAGCCTAAACTCGGAACTGGTACCCCATCACACCTGCCTCATTTTGTCATCTAAAGCTAGTCACATGGTCAAACTCAGAGTAAAGGGGTGGGGAAATGTACCCTACTCCTTTTATAGGAAGAGCTGCAAAATCACATAGCAGAGCGTGGATACAAGAGGGGAAAGAATTTGGCCTTGAATGTAATCTGCCATGTGGGCAAAAACATCTCTTAATCCTAAAGGCATTTCACAGTTACAGAATGTTTTGAAGGTTGCATTTCTGTCTGCAGGCTTGACCTCAGACAAATCTTGGGCATGACCAAAGTTTGACATTAAAGAAATGACATAAAAGGGGGAGAGAAGAGGATTTTGTATGAAGTACTAAGCATTTAGCATTGGTGCCACCATTGTCTCTCCCACTTCCAAGGGAGACATCACTAATTAATCTGCAAACTCTTTGCGAGTGAGCTTGGATGCAGCCTAAGATGCTTTCTTATCACATCACTATTAGCAATCTATCAAGTTTGGGGCATATTGGGTATAAGCCTTAGCTCCAAAATAAATAGTTCACAATGCCAATCTTGGGAAATCTTGGAATTTGAAGGCTTCTTGGTCAAATGACTGAAAATATTCTCACTCACCTCCAGTCACAACAAGTAAAAAGTTATGAAAACAAGAACTCAACCAAAACTGTTTAGTAAGTAACATGTAATATTTGGAGAAGCATCTTGTATAGACGAGATACTTGCCATTGCTCTGCTCCTTTTTAGCTAAAGTTGATGGGAATGCTATATGCAACATGTTTAGTGGGATTCGCACCTGAGGAATAAATTAGATTTGAACATCTAAAAATTAAAAAAATTTTAATTGTAAAAATAAATGCATTATGACAGAAGGAAAAAAAAAAGAAAGAAAGAAAAACCAAACATGCTAGTAGAAGGGACAGAAAGCCACCATGTAATCTAAGGAGGAAGGTGGGAGAGAGTTCTCCTTGCCTTTGCCCGGCCTTTCCCAGCATGTGACATATTGAGAGTGTATCCACTTCAGAGACCAGTGGCCCTGCTCACTTTCTGAGGCACCATTTTAAGGCAAAAAAGCATCGTGAGAGATAGTGAGGGTCATTTGGTGATGAAAAAATTAAATTCACCAGGAAAATAAAACAGTTCATGAGTATATTTCAAACATATAGACATATGTACATGACATGCATACGACCACATATATCTAGACATACGTACATGCAAACATATATGAAAGAGGGAGAATTAACAGAACTGCAAGGAGAAATAATCACTTCAAACCAACCAACAGTTGAAGTCTGGAAGAAACATCTCTGATTCATTCATAGATCAAGCAGACAAAACTGTCAGGACAGAAGCCCTGCAAACACGATCAACAAGATTAATCTAGAGAGCACTCAAAATCGGAAAAATACACATTCTTTCCAAGAAGACGCTTAATTTGCAAATAATTGGTCAAGTCTTCGTCCATAAAGCAAGTTTCGAAAAATTTTGACCTTTGGTATCATATGGACCATGTTCTCTGACCACTAAGTGATAACTAGACTCACCCCTTAATACGCAAGTGAAGAGACACATGCCTTAATAACTCATATGTCAAGTTAAAAAATTATCATGGAAAATAGAAACTATTTAGAATAGATCAACGGTTGGCAGTTACTGTGAGACCTCCTCCCTTCTCTCTCCCGCCTTCCACTGCGCCCCTCCCCCGATACACGGAGGGTTGACGTCCACACCTGTCAGTGTTATTAGAAAATTAGTTGGATTAGTTGGCATGTGCTTTGTGGTTAAAATAACCCATCGTTTACCCTTTTATTTTGATCCTCAAGGAGAAAAGAGGAAAATGAATGACTCTCATGTTTTGGAGGAGGCCAAGAAACCCCGAGTGATGGGCGATATTCCACTGGAATTAATCCACGAGGTCATGTCCACCATCACGGACCCTGCAGCGATGCTCGGGCCAGAGGTCAGCAGGGTGAACCTAGGCAGCCAGCTGGTGGACCCCTTCTGCTCTCCGGGCCACTCCAGCTGCTGGGAATGGGGATGGTATTGCCGAGAGAGAGCATGTCATGCTACCCCGGTTTGCATTTTGCCTGGTGGTCAGGGTCGGAAAGGCAAGAAAAGCTGATGGAGAGCTGATTCCCCTTGATGACTGTCACATCACGGGGAAACATAATCTCATGCAGTTGAAGGCATTTCTCCTCCTTCAACTTTTTATCTTGAAAAATTTAAACCCTCATAAATGTTGCAAAAAACTCCATGATAAAGATCCAGAGACTCTTTATTTAGATTCACCAGTTGTTAACATGCCTCATTTACGTTCCCTCTGTCTCGCTCTCTCTCCTGTGAAGCATTAGGAACCATTTCAGAATTCAATACAGATGTCATAACACTTCACCCCTAACTATATTTGCATGTGTCTCCTAAGACTGAGACTGTTCATTCACATGACCTCGATGCACTTATCACCTCCAGCAAATTTAGCTAGGTTACAGTATAATCTAATGTCTGGGTTGGCAGTCTACAGCCTGCGGGCCAAATCCAGCCCACTTGCTGGTTTTGTAAATAAAGTTTAATTGAAGTGTATTGTCTGTGTCTGCCTTGCACTACAAGAGCAGATCTGAATTATTAAGATAGGGGAAGTCTGACTGCAAAGCCTAAGATAGTTGTCCCCTGGCCCTTTATAGAAAAGTTTGCTTAGACAAAGTTATATTAGACCCTTGGCCTAATATACAGCCCATATCCAAATTTCCCGTATATCCAAATCCTGTCCATTATAACATTTGCTGCTGTTGTTGGAGGATCAGTCAGGGAGCATAAACTGCATTTAGTTCTTATCTCTTCACCTCTTTTTTTTTTTTTTTTTTTTTTGGTCACGCTGTGTGGCTTCCGGGATCTTAGTTCCCTGACCAGGGATTGAACCTGTGCCGCCGGCAGTGGAAGCATGGAGTCCTAACCACTGGACCACCAGGGACTTCCCCTCTTCACCTCTTTAGTCTCCTTTTTTCTAGAACAGTTCCCCAGCCCTCTTTTGGTCTTTTGTGCCAGCACTGTTATTGCAGAGTCCCGGTCACTGGTTTTGCATAATGTCCCTCTACCTGGATTTGTCTGTTTACCCATGATTAGATTCAAGTAAAGCAATCCTGGTAAAAGTACTGCCGTCAGTCTCATTGTGTCCTATCCAGGGGCAAAGCAGTTTAAGACGTTTCTGACAGCTTCCAGAAAATGAAGGAATGGCTCGGAGATTATTTTGCAAAACATCTTTAAAATTTTTTTTAGTATGGCTCTGCTAGATCAAAGTACCCATTTTTAATTTGTCATGTTTCCTTAGAGGTTTATTTCATGGTAGTGAGGATAAGTCAGAGAACCAGAATGTTGTTAAGAGAGAGATCTTCTTATAAAATTGTTCTTTCCATTTCCTTCTAGGTATCCAGTCCTGGGGACTTATGACTATAGTACCTTTTGTGTACTTGTCTTTCGGGGATTTAGTAACTTCACGGATTAGTTTAGCTCAGTTTTTTTCAGCTATAAAGTGTGGATGTAGTCACACATTTCAGGATGTGTTGGGTGGATTTAGTAGTGTCCTGGAGTTGACTTGTACTGGTGTGTGCAAGGCAACTGTTACATTTTCAGGAATTTTGTGTGCTGGTTGTTAAATACGTTGGTAGCTTGAAATTGACCACAGTGGCATCCGGGCACCTGGGCACCGGCCATAGACCAGTGAAATGAGCACGTGCCGCCAGTGGGCTTTTCTCCCTTGGGGAGCTGTTGGTTGAACACTGACCTGCACCCCACTGAGTGCTGGCACAAGGTTGTGCTGCGAGCTGTGGTTGAGAGTGGTCAACGGCGACTCCTGTGCAAAGAAAACCATCTTCCAAGAAGAGGTGCTGACAGTATAAGACTGCCACTATTGGGCCTGTACTGGGATCTGTCATCCCGAGGGTGCTATAATGCTCAGCCAGATGGAGTTCCTAAAAACCAGGGACTGGCAAACTATAGCCCTCAGGCCAGATCCAGTCTGCCTTCCCCCCTTTTAAGCAAAGTTTTATTGGAATTCTGCTGCCCCAGTCATTTATGTGTTGTCTGCGGCAGCTTTCACCCTACAACAGTGTTGGCGAGTTGGCACAGAGACCTCATGACTTGCAGATCTAAAATATGAGCTCCCTGGCCCTTTACAGAAAGTCTGGTGGCTCCTGATCCACACCAAATCTCCGTGTACACGTAGAAAACTCTGGTCCCTCAAAATGCTCTACCTACCTATTTTGTTTTCATAACTTGTGTGTGTTGGTTGGGACCCTGAAAATCCACAAACGTGCGTCTTATTAGAACACAGAAGAGAGGCATTGGTATGTCCTATCCCTCCTGTCTTAAGAGAAGAGCTCTGTGTAATGTTTTCCTGTCTCCCGCGTCCCAGACCAATTTTCTGTCAGCACACTCAGCCAGGGACGAAGCGGCAAGGATGGAGGAGCGCAGGGGTGTGATTGAATTTCACGTAGTGGGCAATTCCCTGAACCAGAAGCCCAACAAGAAGATACTGATTTGGCTGGTGGGGCTGCAGAATGTGTTTTCCCATCAGCTGCCCCGGATGCCAAAGGAGTACATCACACGGCTTGTCTTTGACCCGTAAGTTGTGCTCTGCTGTTCCTTCTCCCTTTTTCCCCTCTTCTTTCTTTCTTTCTTTTTTTTTTTTTATTTTTTTGGCCGTGCCACGTGGCACATGCGATCTTCGTTCCCCGACCAGGGATTGAACCTGTGCCCCTTGCAGTGGAAGCCCTGAGTCTGAACCGCTGGATCACCAGGGATCACCTGTCCCCTTTTTTCCCTTTTAAATGAAAGAGGAGCTACTCAGACAGTGAAAGTCAGCCGTAGTCACCCACCGAGTCCTGCGGCCTCTCGTCACACTGTGGATGTAGAGTGGCATCACGATAATTGCCATGGCTAAAGGCATTAAGATTAATTTTTCAACAGTTCGTCAATTTTTTGTGAATGAGGCTTTATATTTTAAGTTGCGGGTGACCATCCTGTGCTTCGTTCCTTATAGCAGTGAAGGAATATATAAACGCTAAGCAGGCGTCCCACTTTTTCAATAGTCAAAATATTCTTGATTTTGGTATCTTAACTAGGTACCATTGTTGCCAGGGTCTGTAAGCCCTGAGAAGATTATTGGGGTATTAGGTTAACTTTGACAATCCATTACATTAAAAAAAAAAAAAAAAAAAAAAAAGCAAGAAACAAGAAAGTAAACTTCCCTACTTGAATGTATTTTAACACATGGAACCCAGTAGCCTACGTGCATTGTGATCCGTGCATGTGACTATTCAGAGTGACGTTTTAGACTGCAGGCCCGATAGGATTCTGGAATGCAGGTTTCAGCAAATTGTACCTGTGGATTTGGTTTTCTTTTCCATATTGTTTCCGTGCTATTTTTGAGTGAGACTAAACTCTTCAGAAACACATCCCATGTTTGTCCCTGCCTTTGTGCTCTCCCTCTGGACTCCCACTGTGGGTCCATGGGCATCAGGGGTGGCCCTGTTCCAGCACCAGTCAGCACCTCCCCACATGCTCTGTTCTTTATTTGTAACCTCAGAGCCTCCTTAGGTGGCCGGCCTTTGTCCTCACGGAAGCTCTGGTGCCATCTCAGGCAGGCAAGCTTGCTCTAAGAAGTCCACAGTAAAGAACGGTCTGGTGAGATGGTGGCCAGAGAGAGGAGGTTTCCATGGAAAAATCAAGAAGAAACAACCCCCTGCTTTTCCTGGCTGGTTCATGAGGGGGACACCCCAAACAGTATATTTGTATAACCAAGAGAAGTAAAACTTTGACCTAATCTTATTCTTGCAGGAAACACAAAACCCTTGCTTTAATTAAAGACGGCCGTGTTATTGGTGGTATCTGTTTCCGAATGTTCCCATCCCAAGGATTCACAGAGATTGTTTTCTGTGCTGTAACCTCAAATGAGCAAGTCAAGGTAAGAGTGACCCAAGGTCTTAGAAGAAATGCAGAATGTGGTGCTTCTCACGAAAGCCGCAGAGCTGGGCAGGGTCTCCAGGTCCAGAGAAGGTTCCAAGTGGAGCCCAGGACTTTCCGAGGAGCACCCTCTCACTGCGGGTGGATGAGTGTGTGTGTGTGTGTGTGTGTGTGTAGCGTACACGCTTCCTTGTATCCACAGTCAGGCTCTACCGGGCTTTGTTGGACCTGGGCGCAGGGTCTGGGGACACCACACAGCCCCTGGTACAACTCAGGCAAAGTTTACAGCCAGTGAAGAGATGTTTGAAAACACGTCTCAGTGTTACTGATCATTTCCACGTGCAGACATATCTACACACCCCTGGGGACACTGCACCACCAGAAGGGGTGTGGTGCGATGTGGATTAGGGAGATGATTTAGGTGGCTCACACCTCAGAAAGATTTCTTACGACCTTGTGCCTAATGGGGGACAAGGACTAAAGAAATTCTGTCGGGGAAGTCATGACATATTTGAATAAATTTATGACTGAGTTTCAGAAATATTCATGCACGTTTGGAATGTGAGTCTTTTTGGAGTGTGTGTGTGTGTATGTATGCGTGTGTGGCTGATTTGCCTTCCCGATTGTCCTTGGCATGGCTCCCTTCCTCCCCAGGAACCAGACTGTCTTATTGATAGCGTGGTTGGCGTTGCAGTCCGACTGGAATAAATCAGATTCTCAATTGTCAGAAAGATTTAGATTGTGCTGTGTCCTCCTCTGCTGCTTTTGTGAAAGTGGAACCAGAAATGTGTCTTCAGACTATAATTCATTTGGTACTTTGGGAGCCCTAAAATCATGCAAAAATATGGCAGTTGGTGGAAAGATAAGTAGCTCAGGATCTAACGGCTGCTGAGAAAAACTATTGGCAGGTCTAAAGCAACGTTGTCCAGTGATATATCATGCAACGTGCAAATGTGAGCCATGTATGTGATTTTGAATTTTCTAGTGCTACATTAAAAAAAAAAAAAAGAAAATAGGCAAAAATAATTCTAAAAAAATATACTTTATTTTACTCAGTATATCCAAAGTGTTGTCATTGTGACAGGTACTCAGCGTCCAAGAATTATTGAGACATTTTACATTCTTTGATCTGTACTAAGTCTCAGAAATCAAGAGTGTATTCCGCACTCACACCTGTGTCAGTTTGGACTAGCCACATTTCAGGTGCTCGCTGGGCTTGGACAGTGCGGGCCTAAGGACATTGTTGCCTTCTTCAGCTACAATGAAGCAATGCCAGTTACAGAAACCAAAAATGGATCTCTGGAAGGAGTCATGCGCTGCCTGCCGGCTGAAACCAGGGCCATGGGTGCTTTTGGCTTCATTAACGGCTCTCCTCTGTGTAATGGTCACGGTGCCAATTACAGCTGCTGTGGTTTCCTCTCACAAAGCACAAATGGGGCTTTTGTCTTTGACTCACAGCACTCAACACCCAAGGGCAGACAAAATTCATCAGTATCAAATTCATCATTCTGACTGGAGAAGGTGAGGGCCCTAAACATTTACCTGAAACCGATCTCTGGCTCTTTTTCAAGGACCTTTGACTATATGTCTTTAGATGGTACTGTTGCTGTGCTTATCACAGGTTTATTTCCCCCTAGCCAAAGTGAGAAACAATAAGTGTCCAGAATTTAGGAACTTACTTAAAAGAAAAATTTGGTTTGGCTTTTCATAGGGAGAGGAGCTGGAAAATATGTCCTTGGTTTATAATTTCAGAAGAAGATTGCCTAATTTTTGTTTGCAAAGAAAGCTACACCAAGCAGCTTGTTTGGAAAGGTTGGTTAAGGTTGCCTTGGACACTTTTAGGATACCAGAGGGAAACTAAAGCTGTTTAATATGAATTGGATGCTTTGTCTTACTACTTCCCAGAAGGGCAGTGTATATTTTTTCCCCAAACCATATAATTTTCTAAAGACTTGAAGGAAGGTGGCCAAACATCACAAACTGAGTAGGAAAAACTAAAAGAAAAGACACCTTTTGTAAGTGACTTAACTAGTTTTAGAAAATGAAGATTAATCTTTCAAAACTGGATAGAATGGATGCATCTGATGGAAGTCAATTCTGGTAGCACTTATTTGTGAAAACAGAAAGTTCATAAGTGGAGGTTTACAGTTTTGATTTGAGATATTAAAAATCTTGGCTAAATGATACTTTCATTTTGGAGACTTAAGCTTATATACAAATTCCTGTGAATGCTTTAAATAAGATTTGTATATGAATTTATCTTGCTCAAAACACATGCAAGATAACATTTGAGAATTTACTTAAAGCTCCTCACCTGGTTTTAGAATAGCTTATCTAAGAACTACTTGGGTTTGACATTATATGCAACTTTAAAGTTACATGGCTAATACTTATTTACCATAGTAAGTATTTAAATAAACACTGAAGTTACCAAGTGGATTTGGAAAGGAATCCTTTTGGTGATAGTTGAAAATAAAGGCATACAAAGGAGGGAAATAGTTCTGGGGTGAAAAATCTAAACATTTGCCTATAATAGCTTAACAGTGTTAGTGCCTCTTTAACCAAGGAAATACACAGAGAGGATTCACGTTAAAAGGCACAGTCCCTACTCACAAGCAGTTGGAATCTGGAAAATTTCTTTGGAGAAATGACAGATTAGTGGCTGTTGATGAAGAATATCTTATGCAGGTTTTGAGAAGCTATTTACAAAAGAACCATTATTCTTCTTCGTGAGTAAAATCCTTGGATTGTGGGTGAAGGGGAGAAAATGTATAGTTCTGTTAGCTCCTTACAAGATGGTGTATACAGTGAAAGCCTAACTCTCTTCCATCAACCACATCTAGGTTAAACTCACATCTAGGTTAGAGTGAGTTTCATCAGAAGACACGTTTCTTACTGATTCCTAGATATTACTATTCTTGTGCACATGCAGTAGGCAACCCTTCCCTTTTCTCCAGTTTTTCCCCCCCCACTTTTCTTTAAAAATAATATTTAATTACATAGGTCATGCACAGATACATTTTCAGAGAAAGCAAAAATCCCATCCCCCCTTCCCCCTGCCGTCCAGCCATTGTCAGCCTGGTGTGCATCCTTCTAGGTGCTTCTCTATATTATGTACATGAACATGTACCTGTGTGGTGTGTTGTTGTTTACATAACTAGAATTCATACTCTACATAATTGAAAAAAAGCCTTTCCATTCTATCTTAGGGATCTTTCAACTTTAGTACATAAACGTGGTTATTTAAATTTATATTTAGATCAATTAAAATTAAATAAAATTTAAAATTCAGTTCCTTAGTCACTCAAGTCCTTGGTAGCTGCATGTGACTAATGGCTACCATATTGGATAGCATAGATGAAGGTTATCTCCATCATTGCAGAAATCCCTATTGTACAGTGCTAATATGGAACTACTTTATTCTTTTTATATAGATTTGCCTAATGTAGACGGACCATAATTTATGTAACTGTTCCCTATGGAAGACATTCATGTTTATTTTCTATCACTAACAGTGCTCTGTTTGGAAATGATTTCTAGACGCTGAAAAGTGGCATTGCTGTAGGAATGACTATGGCCAGAGTCTCAATTTAAAAAATTATTTCCAGATCACCCTTCTCAGTGGGTTTACCAATTTACACTTTCACCAGTGGTGCTGCAGAGTACCATTTCCCTGGGTACTGTCAACCTTAAAGAAATTTGCATAGTGCTGAGTGAAATACTGCATCTCATGATGGAGTGCTCTGATTACTATTGGGATCAAACATCTTTTTTTTTTTAATTTCTTGGTTATATTTATTGCTTGTTCCTTTGATGAAGTTTTAACCTTTGAAGTAGTCTACTTAATAATCAGTCCTTTATGCTTTCGCATTTTATATTTTCTTTAAGAAGCCTTTCTGTATCCCTAGGTTATAAACCCACTTTCCTGTATCTTTTTATAATACTTTTGTATAGGTTTATTTTTCCTTGCATTTATTTTATTTTATTTTTAAAATTTATTTATTTATTTATTTTTGGCTGTGTTGGGTCTTTGTTTCTGTGCGAGGGCTTTCTCTAGTTGCAGCAAGCGGGGGCCACTCTTCACCGCGGTGTGCGGGCCTCTCACCATCGTGGCCTCACCTGCTGCGGAGCACAGGCTCCAGACGCACAGGCTCAGTAATTGTGGCTCACGGGCCCAGCTGCTCTGCGGCATGTGGGATCTTCCCAGACCAGGGCTCGAACCCGTGTCCCCTGCATTAGCAGACAGACTCTCAACCACTGCGCTACCAGGGAAGCCCTTTCCTTACATTTAGATTTCCAATCTGTCTTCTTACCACTTGACAAAACTTCTTTAAGGCTTAGCTTACACATCTTCTTTTCCTTCTCCCTCTTAAATATCTTATAGCCTCTTCCTCTGTTATAGGTACAAATACCTCACTCTGTACCAGTGCTGTGCAATAAAAATACATCTGTGAGCCTCAAATGCAAGCCACATGTGTAATTTAAAAATCTCCAATAGTCATATTAAAAAAAAAAGTAAAACCAAACAGGTGAAATTAATTTTGATATTTTCTATTTAACCTAATGTGTCCAAAATACTGCCATTTCAACATGCAATAAGTTTAAAAGTCATTACTGAGAGTTTTTTCCCCTGGGTGTATGTTACACCTGTATGTCTCATTTGGACTTGTCACATTTTGATCACTCAAAAGCTACACATGGCTAGTGCTTACCATATTGAACAGCCAGTTGTATATGTAATTATGAGTTCTATATGTCTGTCTTCCCCATTTTACTGTCTTCTCAAGAAGAGAGAGATTTCATTCGTCTTTTTATCCGAGTTTTATTCAAACTCACAATGTGTCAGTGTTGTGATATGTTTGGGAAAAGCTAACATGTCCATGGGTAATATCCATGGAAGAATAATTTCCAGAATAGGGGAGATGGTAATACTCTTCTCCTATGTACTGGACCGACTGTCCCCTGAATATTATTATGCTTGGTCTTGGGATCCATGCTTTAGAAGGGTATTGTCATACAGCTGCCGTCCCCAACCTCTTTGGCACCAGGGACCAGTTTCGTGGAAGACAGGTTTTCCACGGACCGTGGGAGGGGTGGGGGGAATGTTCAGGCGGTAATGCGAGCGGTGGGAAGCGATGGGGCAGCGGCAGATGAAGCTTCGCTTTCTCGCCCGCCGCTCACCTCCTGCTCTGCGGCCCAGTTCCTAACAGGCCCGGATCGGTGCCGGTCCACGGCCCAGGGGTTGGAGACCCCTCTTATACAGGAGAAAACCCTGAAAAGTGTGACTAGATTGAGAAAGGGTCTTCCGATCATGCCATATGAAGAACAACTGAAGCTTGGCTTGGGACCTGGGAGGTAGGAATTGGCATGGGTGAGGGAGGATAATTTTCAAGGGTTTGGAGAGTTGTTAAAAGCGGGGACCAGTCTTTGTTATTCTAGGAGTAGAACTAAGGTCAATAGGTAGAAGGAACGAGGGGTCAGATCTCAGGTGAACATAGGAAGAACTTCCCAACCATAACAGTGGCTGAAAATTAATTGGTCTAAGGACTGAGCAAGCACCCTAAACTGCAGGTGTTCTAGCAGCTCACCTGTCCAGGGTAGATGGCAGGAGACTTCTAGTGTCACATGGGATAGAATCAGACCAGATGACTTCCCAAGATCCTTCTCCCCTGTGGGCCTATAGTTCCATGATAACATACCTATGAGCATGTTTGAGTTCTTCAGAAAAGCGTGTCACCAAATTCTAAAATATTGATGTGAAGATATTTGTATCTGGATGCTTGGATTTACTTTCATCTTCTTTTTATGAGATTCTAAAACCATCCCTTTAAGTTTATAGATTTTTCTCTAAGCATTGTACATCACCAAAAAACCTGGTACTTACTTTTTTTTTCATATTTCAATCATTAATTTATTTAACATTGTTCACTATTTTTAGTTACTTCCTAATGTCTTCTGGCTGACTTAGAGGTTCGGGGCTTCTCAGACTTTGCTTGGAAAGGTCTGATAAGACCAGGTTGAAAATCCTATGTACGTGCTGATACAGTTCTTTGGAAGGACTGCTGATTTGTTGTATGCAGGAAACACCTGGATTAGTTAATATTCTAGTAGAGATTAGCCCTTCTCATTTACATTGCTCTTTTCATCTCAGGTTCTCAAATACTTTAAACATAAGCAGAAATTCATAATCAGTATTTATTCCAGAAACCTCTTTATTAATATTCAGCGTGTAATCTCTAGGACTGAATGAGCAGCTTGTAGCCTTGGTGTGTTCTTTTCGAAGAGCCAGAAACTTGTGTTTTCAAAAGATGATTGTATCTCCATTCAAGGATTTTGAATTTGTTTGGTTTTACAGCCCATTTTCAAAGTTCAGAAATGCAAGAAGGGTGTTGGTGCTACCTTGGCAATACATACTCCTAAATTTACCAGTATTTCCCGGTGAAAATATGGGACTTTTCTTTTCTCCAGAACCTAATATATTTGTCTGCATACTGACTTGCCCACAGGGCTATGGAACACACCTGATGAACCATTTGAAGGAATATCACATAAAACATGACATCCTGAACTTTCTCACCTATGCAGATGAATATGCAATTGGATATTTCAAGAAGCAGGTGGGTTTTTTCACGTGCAACCCTGTTCTGTCATTCCTTTTCTTAATACGCACTCAGGTAGCTTTCATGCAAATAAGTACCCACCCTCCGCCCCCCACTGTTTTCTGCTTATAAGAGGGGCGTCCATTTATTTTGCAAGCCTTAAGCCAGAGGTAAGCTTCACTCTGGACTAGAGGGTATGACCAACACATTGTAAGTACTGAATAAATGTTTGTTGAGTGAATGAATGAACGTCATCTGTAGGTGAAGTGTAATGTTACATCCGGACATTCTAAAATGTGCTATCCCCAGGCTAAGGAGAAATTCCCATTGCTGGGGGACTAGAGTTCTCCATGAATGAGACAAATAGATTCAGTCTCTGGAAGACCTTCCTTTATGACAGCAGAGAGGAAATTCTAATGTTTACAAAGGGCTCCCGACAATCCTGGTGCAACAGCACACAGGCGGCTGGGAGCTTGGTTGCATCTTAGTTCTTTCTGTCAGAAGTTTCCGTCTCGGCACTCTGAGGATTATACTTTGCTGCATATTTTTTAACAGTGCTTTGTAATTCTAAATTCCTAAACACTTTCCATTTACTTTTCTGATGACAAAAGTAACGTAGAGTTACTGTAGAAATTTTGGAAAATGAAGTGAAGCACAAAGAAAAAAAGAAAAATTGCTTGTAATTCTACCACTCAGAGAAATTTACTGTTAACGTTTTGACAGATACCCTTCTAATATTTTTTCTCTGTGTGTGTTTGTCTGTATATAAATACAAAAATTGGCTCATTATTGCATGTAATTTAATCACTTACGTTTTTAACTTAATATAGTCTGATTTTTCAAATGTGATTTTTGATGCTTCTCTGAAATTTTGTTGTATAAATGGAGAATAATTTATTAAACCAATACCACATTTGGGGGACATTTAGGTATTTTTTTTAACTAAGTGTCCATGTGTGAATGTGCGCTTCCAGAAGTATTTAAGGTTTTGTCATGCCCTGCCAAATAATTTCTCCTCTTGTCAGCAGTGTATAAGGGGGCTCAGGAAACAAGTTCATAATTGAAAAAAAAAAATTTTTTTTACCCCTTTCCTAGGTGACAAATTGTGCATGTTTGCATTTATTTGATTATTGTGAAGTTTGACTTGTTTTTCCTTGTTCATTGACCCTTTGTATTTCTTCTTTTTTTGAATTGCCAATTCATTGCATTTTGCCTCTTCTATTAAAATATTTATTTTTATATTGATCTATGAGAACTCATATATATAAAGATAGTAACCTTTTATTTTATGATTTTTCTCCCATTTGTCATTTGTTTTTCCACATTGCTTATGGATTTTTTTTTTAATGTACAGAATTTTAAAGATTTTATTACATAAAATCTATTAACCTCTTTTTAAAATACAAGTCCTTATATGACTAGAAAGCTTTCACTCCTCTGATGTCAGATAAGTAACCTCCTATTTATTTTCTCCTCATTCTTTAGGATGCCTTTGTGACTTTCATAATAAAACTCACTAGAGAGAACTCAGTGGGTTTGTTTTACTAGGGGCTTGAGTGTCAGCTTTCCTAGGCAGTAACGACATTGTAGAGCTGAAATCTCAGCCATGCTTCTTAAATAAATGACTTGTCTGTGGTCCTCTTTGAGGCTGATGTCAATAATTGCTTGGAAAATAAGTTTTTGCTGAAAGAGGAGGCAGGAAATTTAAAGTCCAAGTAATTTTCTGCAAAAATTTGAAGTAGGCACCATAAAGAAAGTCGTTATATGACTGTATGCCCTGTATAACTATATTATTACAGCTTAAAGTATGTAAATGAATATACTGCAAAGCATTAATACCACTGAAACAACCACTGTCGTGATGGTCTGGAAGTTTTTCTGTTTTTTAATAAATTTATTTATTTTATTTTATTTTTGGCTACGTTGGGTCTTCGTTGCTGCATGTGGGCCTTCTCTAGCTGTGGGGAGCAGGGGCTACTCTTCGTTGCGGTGCGCGGGCTTCTCACTGCGGTGGCTTTCCTTGTTGTGGAGCACGGGCTCTAGGCATGCGGGCTTAGTAATTGTGGCGCACGGGCTCTAGTCACGTGGGCTCAGTAGTTGTGGCTCGCGAGCTCTAGAGCGCAGGCTCAGTAGTTGTGGCTCACGGGCTTAGTTGCTCTGTGGCATGTGGGATCTTCCTGGACCAGGGCTCGAACCTGTGTCCCCTGCATTGGCAGGCAGGTTCTTAACCACTGCGCCACCAGGGAAGCCCGTCTGGAATTTTTTTGCCTGTCAAGTAGTTGTTTCATTTCCTCAACATCAAGGTTCTTATTCTTATATTTTTGGACAAATTTTGCTTTCAGAATTTAGATCAATGTTAGTTATTGATTTGTGGAGCATCCTAGAGGCCCCCCTCTCTACTTTGGGAGAAATTGTGCAGTTTAATGCAAAATTAAACCTTACTTTTACTTAATAGCCATTTTTGTTAAAGACTTTTTAATATTATTGGTGTTTTACTAGGTTTATTTTTTATGTTGAATTGCTTCCTGTTTGCACAGTTGATTTTTGATGTTTCTGAACTTCTTGGAAGGGTTTCCTGCTAATCCTCCCCAGGATAATAGGATGAGAGCTTGGACGTGTGCTGGGCACCAAGACAGGCCTAGCACATAGTTAGCACTCAGAGGATGTTTGATGCACAACCCTGTATAAATGAAGTTATTGACTTTGCAGGGTTTCTCCAAAGAAATTAAAATCCCTAAAACCAAATATGTTGGCTACATCAAGGATTATGAAGGAGCCACTTTAATGGGATGTGAGCTAAATCCACGGATCCCATACACGGAATTTTCTGTCATCATTAAGAAGCAGAAGGAGGTAAGTACATGACTGACTCGGGTTCCCTCTGTGCAGACCGGTCTCTTTTGGGGTGAAGTGTGCGTCCCTGGGCTCTGTGGGTGTGGGTCTGCTGGGTACCATAACCTCGGTTTGTTCTGTTTTGTCTAGATTTCTTCTTTGAAGGTATCCTTTATCTCCTCTCTAAATCACCACTTCTAAGGGGGTCAGTACCTGTTAAATTGGTGTAAAATACAAAACTTGTAAAATATGATAGTAAATCTTAATTTCACCTTCAAGGCCTCTTACATGCTGGCCTCATGCATCTTTCTCAAACCCACCTCTTTATTTCCCTTTCTAAACTAATCTCCAAAGGCTGTTACTGATGCTTTAACCCTCTTGCTTCGTATCTTCATCCTTTACCCACTTCCTCTCCCAATGCGTGTACACACACACACACACACACACACACACACACACACACAGATGGGACCACTTCCTCCTGTTTTCCGTTCCTCTTTGAACTTCTTGAGCACTAGTTTGATCCACTCATTTGAATTTCAGTTAGTCGTTACCTTCCATATTTGCCTTAGTTTGTATTCACGTCTCCTTCTGCATTGCAAGTTCTGAAGGCTTATACTTCCGGATAGTAAGTGATTTGTTATCTGGAGAGGACTCTTTTTTTTTTGGCCGTACTGCATGGCATGCGGGATCTTAGTTCCCCGACTAGGGATCGAACCCACGTACCCCCTGCAGTGGAAGCGTGGAGTCTTAACTACTGGACTGCCAAGGGAAGTACCAAGTGATTTGGTATCTGATGCTGGGGTGAAGTCTTTTATGCATATGAACTAAAAGAGAGGCAGTAAAAGGAAACGTTGATAGATTTGACTACATAGGAATTTTTACATTTCTCTAAGTCAGGGAAAAGAAACATTACAGAGATCATAATTAGGGGAGTGTAACAGAAGCCGTTTATTAAATGAAGGAACTCTATGTGTTGAGCCCAGGATCATCCCCTTGGTCCCCCTAGTTCTTGGAGTTCAAAAACTGGGAATTTGCACCTGGGTCACCCCACATCAGTCCCACTTTATACTTCTGTTACTCGTTCGAGTGTACTTTTCTCTAGCGAGTAACAAAAAAGACCTCTGCCTTAAACCTATCTTTGTTTTCTGGTTTCTGCTCATTTCCCTGATCCCAGTTCTTAGTTACTTGTCAGATGTCACTGACATAACAGATGTAAAGCTCTTTACGCAGTGTCTGGTGTATAGTAGGTGCTCACTAAGTATTTTCCTTTTACTTAAAGTAGCTCAGAGTTGTTCTTATGCTTCCCGTGGAAGTGAGCAAAAGGCTTTTATTAAATTAGAAAATAAAAACAACCTCTGTTGTTTCTTGGTCAGAGACGTCAGCCTAAGACAGAATTCCACATAGGGTGCTTGGAGAGTTAATAAAAGCACAGAAGGCTCCTTTCCCTGTTCTCCACTGGGCTTAAGGAGCAGGTCCGAATTCGCAGCCCCTTGTGCAGCAATCAGAGGCTGCCAGCCGAGGGCAGCCGTCCTCATGCTGTCCCCTGTCACCGTGCTCCTCCTTCTCCAGCTCATCTCCGCAGTAGAAGCCAAGAGCAGGATCCCCCCTGCGGGGTTTGCAAATTCAGAGTCCAGATCAGGGGGCCCTTCCTGCATGCAGGGGAAGCCCTCTGCGCAGAGCTATTTTAGATGGCAGCAAAGCCTCAGCTTTTGAGAAGACAGTGCCCCGTCCCCTTCCCCTTTCTCTCCCCTTGGATTCCTCCCCCGCCACCTCCCTCTCAGCCTCCAGCCTTCCCTAACAGGTGCACCACTGAATGCATGAGAGATCGGAGGTCGCCCTAAGAAGGTATTTGGATTCACATAATATCTTCTTCCACAGAATTCAAGTGATGTTTTACAAGTGTCATTCATTCCAACTCTGGAAACCCCCTTGGGGAAGGGAGGGATGAATAGTGGGAAGGAACAAACTGTAGGGAGGTGGACGGCCTTCCCCGCCGTGGAAGCGTACAGAGCAGTCAGTTGTGGTTGTGGTTGGCGGGGGTGGAGAGAGAACCAGTGCAGCTGCACAGGCGGAGCGGCGGGTGGGAGCTGAGTGCTGTGGGGAGTGAGGACTCCAAGGCAGGGTGGGATGCAGCGACCCTCGCATCGTCTCGCATCTTCGGAGGTGGCGTCATGGGACACGCGTCTAGAGCGGGGTGGCCTGGACGGGAATCAAGCATGAGCAGAGATTCAGAGTCCAACGTAAGTGGATTCACGGGGACCTGCACACCTGGGACCGTAGGTGTGTGGGTGATGAAGGCCACTATTTGAGAAAGTGTGAACAGGCCGTGAGCAGGCAGGACTGAGTGTGGGTGTGTCTGGGGGGCTGGGAAGCGGGGGTAATTCTTAATTCTCAGCTCACATGTGAGGCTACCTGAGACTGGGCTTGGAGGGGCCAAAGTAAGAGTGAGGAAAAGCAATGGGATCTTTGTAGGAAGACATCCTAAAACTTGGTGAAATATTAAAGATGGGGGCGTTCCCCCCAATTTTTTGTTTGGGAAGACTAGCACCAACAGCGGTGGAATGAGAGATGGGTTTGAGTAGAGAAAGATGACAACATGGTGATGAAGTGAAGACATTTTCTAGGGAGGTGAAGGTAAGAGACTGGAACGGAAGTGAAATGTCTTCTTTCTCCAAAGTGATCTCAGAGGCGCAGAGAGGTTGCGAAGCCCCCCGCGCCCCACCTCCATTACCAGTCACCTCAAGGTGCTACCTGAGGGTATGGAAGCCACCTGCTAGGCTGGCACATTTGAGGGCATCCTTGGTGAAGAGAAAAAACTTTCAAAATTATATTTGAAATTATATTTTCTGAAGGCCTTCAGATAAGAAATTGTCATTGGGATTCTTTCTTTAAAAAATTTTTTTTACTGAAGCGTAGTTGGTTTACAGTGTTGTGTTGGTTTCAAGTGTACAGCAAAGTGAGTTATACGCATCTATTCTTTTTTAGATTCTTTTTCATTATAGGTTATTGCAGAATATTAAGTATAGTTCCCTGTGCTCTGGAGTAGGACCTTGCTGTTTATCTATTTTATATATAGTAGTGTGTATATGTTAACCCCAAACTCCTAGTTTATTCCTCCCCCACTTCCCCTTTGATAACCATAAGTTTGTTTTCTGTGCCTGTGAGTCTGTTTTTGTTTTGCAAATAAGTTCCTTTGTATCATTTTTTTAGATTCCACATATAAGTGATATCATATGATATTTGTCTTTCTATGTCTGACTTACTTCACTTAGTATCATCATCTCTAGGTCCATCCATGTTGTTGCAAATGGCATTATTTTATGCTTTTTTATGGCTGAGTAGTATTCCATTGTATGTATGTACCACATTTTCTTTATCCATTCATCTGTCAGTGGACATTTAGGTTGTTTCCAGAGATTCTTTTTTAAAAAGACTTGGACTTACAAATAAATGCAGAGCATCCATTTAGATCTGCTCTGTCCCAGGTGGTAGCCACTGGCCATACGTGGCTATTGGGTGCTTGCCGCATGGCCAGTCAAAACTGAGACGTGCCGTAAGTGTAAAATACACTCTGATTTTGAAGACCTAGTGTGAATAAAAACATGTAAAATATCTTATAATTTTTTTCTCTTGAACATATGCTGCAATGATAATATTTTAGATATATTGGGTTAAATAAAAATATATTGTTAAAATTTCACCTGTTTCTTTTTACTTTTTTTTTCTTTTTTTTAAAGTAGTTAACTGGAAAATTTTAAATTACATGAGTGGTTTACATGATATTTCTATTGGACAGCCCTGAGTAGATTTACCAGGAATATATTTTGTCAGTCCCATTCATTTTATGGAGTCCTATGTTTAATTGTTAAGATTATGCATTCATGCTATGGCATTTACCAGCCTTATGTCTGAGATCAAGCAGTTAGGAACTAGAATTTTTTTGTTTTCCTTTGTGAATTCAATTAATGACTGCTACTGTTTTGTGTTTTCCAAAATTCAGTTATGATATGGTTAATCTCAAGATGGTGATTTTTGAGGGCTATTTTATTTTATTTTTTCCTTTCCTTTTTTAAAGGGAGAACTGCTCTGGAAATAGTTACCTCAGGGCATTAGGAATTATTTTATGAAACAAACGGATACCTCTCAAAATTCCCTAATCAGTTCTGGTGGCCCCCATCCTGGTTGTGTTGCCTTTGCTCTTTAGAGCTGCTTTTTGGATGCGGACAGCATAGGTTGGGGCTCAAGCCTTGAAAAATGTGAATAATAGGAAGGCCGTCCTCCCAGGCTTTGGGGACTTCGTGAGTTTGTCCTCCCCTCGAGTAGAAGGGAACAGCTCCTGGTCGTGGGATGTGAAGAGGTTCCGACGTTGCCTGGGCTGCTGCAGCCGAGGCTCCCAGGGGAGGGGGCAAAACATTTGGCGCTTATGCTAAAGAGGACAGTGGGCCCTTGGGACGGTGTGTTCTCTCAGTATTGGCTTCTTTTCAATGGCAGAGGACAAGTATTCAAAGACGGCTGGGTGAATGACATTAAAGGCATGGTATAATAGAACGCTTTCATGTCTTACTGTTTAATAGCATTCACCCTTTTGTTTCCTGAAGACTTAATTTTGTTAGGAAAATGACTCCTTAGACTGACTGACTTAAACTGTAGCCACAGACTTCTGTCACTAAACATATTTTCTTCTTGTACTTTACAGATCATTAAAAAGCTGATAGAAAGAAAACAAGCCCAGATCCGGAAAGTCTACCCGGGACTTTCCTGTTTTAAAGATGGAGTCCGGCAGATCCCGATAGAAAGCATTCCTGGAATTCGTATGTATAGATCTTCTTCTAAAAGCAAAACCTTTTGGTAATGCCATGAGGGTGTTGGAAACAGTTATGCCAGAATGCAGTGATTTGGAAAGCTTTTTCCCCCCGTCCGTCTCCATTTGTGTTACTGTAGTCTTTAAGAAGGGAGCAGATGCTTTCCTTTTACATCTTTTCTCTGTTTCCCAGTGCAAGCAAATCGAAGAGAACGTAGTCGACCTCTTGTTGTAGCCGTTAATGTCCATCGTTTATGAGAGCCTGTTACTTGTGGCACCGTGCTGGACACTCCCCGTATGTGACCTTGATGGCAGGGAATTCTACTCAGAGGGGAAGGTTGAGCCTCAGGATGGTTAAGCCCTTTAACCTTAAACAGCGCGTGGCCACTGACCGCCAGGAATAGTAGCAGCCCCATCCTGGCCTCTTCTAGACATCTTGCTGTTGGCACCCTGCCTCACTGCCCTCCTGGGTGCAACCTGCATAGAACTGTGCTTGGGCTGAATTAGTTTCTGCAAACCTCTAAACAAGATGATTGCAAAGCATGTACTTTGTTTCAAGTTCCCTATTTTAGAGTAGTTTTCCCAAGGGTTCTTCTCTGTGAGTATATTAGAGGTGAGTTGTATTGGGTTAAAACATATAAAATAGCTGTTTTTGTAGATCAAAAGCTATGAATATCGGTGCTTTCATTGGGTTCAAATCCAGGATCATCCAGTATATTGAAGATTTAATATAAACAAAACCAAAGCAAACAAACTAAAATTCTCCAGAGAAAATAAGACATTATATGGGCAAGATATATTTCTTCATTACAGAGTACACCCTACAGCAGATCTTACTTTCCTTGTCAGACCTGGAAATTTTGCTTCCATGTATTATCCTTATTAATAGCTACCCTGTCACTGAATGCCTACATGTGCCAGGCATTCTTCTGTTTGTTTGTTTGTTTGTTTTGTGTGTTTTTACATATATCAACTAATCTCAAAAGGAATCACATCAGCTCAGTTTTGGAGTTCTGTTTTATAGGTTGATAAACAGAGGCAAAGGTTGACTAACTTATCTCGGGTACATTAGCTTTTAAGGAGAGAACAAGAAATCAGTCCAGGTCGATTGGACTCCAGGCTGTGTCTTCTTTCTGCTACACTAAACCATCTTGCATTACAAGCAGGGTCTGCCCCAAATAAACTAGAGACCAGGACAGAGTTTGTTCCAACCTCAAACAACAGCTTAACTCTTTCACAGGGTGGTCAGCAACTTAGGGTTTTAAAAAAATGCACACCCACAGTATCAGACATATTTGTCTTTTATGCTTTCCTCCGAAAGGTTGAAGTTCCTGCTTTAAAAAGTACTAACCGACAGAGCAGTGTCAGTCTTGGAAATGTTTTGTATTGTTAGGTGTATGAGGAAGTAAAGAATTAACTGTAGTTAAGTTCAGTCTCTTTTCAGATACAGACATTTATTGAGTCGTGGCTATAATTTATTGTATTTTTGATAACTATTAAATATGTTATTCTCTTGACCAAAAGCAGTTCTCATTCAGTGTTTAATTTTGTTGATATATAGGAGAGACAGGCTGGAAACCGAGTGGAAAAGAGAAAAGGTAAGTATGATGGGCCAGAGGATATTAATGCAAGTGTTTTTTTTTTTTCCCCCTCCCAGAAACTTAGAGAAAACAGGCAAACTGACTGTAGTCACCGTCACAACACTTGTTAGCTTTCAATTTTCATGAAAAATTCTGGAATGGTTCTGATTTTAAGTTTATGTAAACATGAGCTGGAACCACTTGGCAAGAGAAGAGAAAACTAATCATTGTTCCTTCTTGTTTATTCTTTTCCTTTCAAGTAAAGAGCCCAGAGACCCCGACCAGCTTTACAGCACGCTCAAGAGCATTCTCCAGCAGGTGAAGGTGGGTGTTTTCTTTTCCTTCACCTCATGCAAATGTTTTGAAATGATTTCCCACATGGCATTTCCATATTAGATACCTTACTTTTTTCTTTACCCAAGAGCCATCAAAGCGCTTGGCCCTTCATGGAACCCGTGAAGAGAACAGAAGCTCCGGGATATTATGAAGTTATAAGGTTCCCCATGGGTAATGCCATTAACATTTTCTAAGTATAGATTTAAAACTCTCTGGATGGCGGTGTGGGGGACAGAAAGGGTGCCGAGGTTGATGTGCACTCTTCCGTTGTAGGGTGGAGGGCCGGTGGAATCAGAGCAGGAGGGTAAAGGGATGGGGATGGCCGTGTTCATTAGGCTCCTGCTGCTGCCCTGTGGCGCCCACACCATCAGTGCCAGCTGCAGACAGCACTAGGGATGAGAGTCAGCTGTGTGGACATAACCTTGCTTATATTCTGTTTGGTTGCAAATGGAAAAACATCAGCTTGTCCTCTTGATATGCTTGGAGAGTCTGAGAAATTTTGAAGGTAAACAGACGAAGTTAGATCAAGCCGCTTGGCTGCTGTACTCTTCGATGGAGAAGTCATCATTAATGCAGCTCTTGATTTTCCATGCTCCTGAAGGAGACTGAGTGTCACTAATTATACTCCTATTTTAAGCTTTGTCCCACATCCCAAAACAAAAAAATGCCTTTAGAAATGTAGAATTGTGGAATTTGCTGCTGTGTCTGCACCAGGCTAAAAGGAATGATTAATTGAGTCAATTGAGAATCCCCAAATTAAACTAATTTGGCATTGTGCAGATGACAGACCACTAGCTGAATTTTTTTTTTTTTTTCCAATCAGCTGTGTGGCCATTTTTCTGGAGAGAGCCTGTATCTTCTGTCCCTTTTCTACCTGGTGCTTAAGAAGGTATTAAGATGTGAAAGGAAGAGTGAAAGGGACCCATTAGCTCCCCGATAACAGAGTTATTTGTAGATGTTTTCTGTGGCATTATCACACGAATGTTTTACATAGTGGTGGTAATGATTTCAGTAGTCTCTGGTCCTTAAAGTGGACACACATCCATACGCTTTTCTTTCCCTTTTCTATGCCTCGCTTCTGTGTATTTCAGTACATGAAAATCAGAGTAAGGGTTGAAGGAGTGTAGAATTCTGACTGGAAGGGTGACTTGGGAATCACTATCTCCCAGGATGTGAAAAATATGCTAAAACCCTTCAAGTCCATTTCCAGACTTACCTGACCTTTACATCCTCGTCACCTGGGCTGCCTCAGGTTCTTTTGTGAAATGCTCACGGGAGGTTGCGTGAGCCTGGGGAGAACGGTCTTCGGCCCTGTCCACGTGCACTCTGAAGCCCTGCGGTGGCAGGTCCCGTGGGTCCTGTCTGTCATAGCCTACTCACAGCCTGCTCTCTGGAATTTTTTTGCTTGGTCCAGCCAGAGGAGGGTGGGAACCTCGCCAGTTGGACACCACTTGCGCGCACAGCTGAATGCTCGTGAGGGGACAATCGACCCCACTGAGCAAGGCCAGTGGTGGGCTGAGGTGTGTGTAAGCAGCGTTAATGAAAACAGGAAATGGTACTCTTTGCTTGGAGCAATGCTTTTTTTTTCTTGGGATGCCCTTGCCCCTAAGATGGTCATGTCTTTGAGGACAAGACTGACAATCAGTAAGTCCGCTTCTTCTGCCATTGCCTTCATGGCTTTTTCAAAAAAACATTTCTTCTCTTCCCCCCCATGCCCTAAAAAAAAAACCTCTTTTCTTCCATATGGATGAGATCCAACCTGTTTCATTAAGGAAATGGCATTCAGTACAGCGTCTGAGGAGCGGCCCAAGCTTCCCACACATGGATAGCTAGGCAGGGCTTTCCTATTTACCCAGAATTGCCAACTTTTGGGGATTTAATGAATAATTTCGTGGTGTCTCCATGTTTGTTTTCACTAGTGTTCAGTCACCTTCTTTTGTAACCCAGGCCATTTGGTCAACCAGAAGCTTCTAAGAAGGCCAGAGGAAGGAAGCCGTTATCTATAACTTCAGAATGGAAAGGAAATAGAGAAAGGAAACATGCAGAGTTGGTTGTAATTATTCAGAAAGCTCCAGACACTTTCATGATTTGTTTCTGCTGTATTTGAGGCTCTCCCCATCGCTCCTTTCCTCCTGCCTTCCAAAAAATAGTGGGGAAAGCTTTTGCATAAACTTCTTTGTGTCAGGTTTCATTCTTTTTTCCCCCTTTATTTTTTTTAATTTTTGTTTTTTCGGTCACACGTCTCTTCCTTCTAAACATGGTAAACATGGTATCAGGCAGCACATCCTAAGTGGTGGGCATTTAGGTGGGGGGAGGGTAAGCATACAGTTTTACCCAGAGAGGCCGGTGCCACTGCTCTTTCTTTATTCAATGAGAGCACCTCTTCAGCTGTTCAGTTACACTCAGGTGACACGTTTACTGGGCTGTTTGTCAAGCCTTTGTGTAGCTCAACACTTTTCAGTTTTTCTCTCCCTCCAAACTGTTTCAGTTAGAGAAGAAAGAAAATGGAAAGTTGAATTCACAGATGTGATGACATACTTCTAACCAAGATAGGCTTTATTAAAAAAAAAAAAAAAAAAAAAAAAAAAGGCTTTAGTCAAAGGAAATAGGCGAAAGCAGATATTTCCTATTTTTCCTTTGGAGTTTTGTGGTAGATTTAGGATTTTGATGCAAATGAATTTCTCCCCATTTTGGGATGTTGCACATAAGTTTATTTATCTTATTAAATGATAATCCCAGTGTATTTGGTTGTCAGTTTCTCTCCCTCTGGAAAATTTGATAATATAGTGGGAATTTGGGTTGTTGGTAGTCAGAAGTATTTCTTTAGTGATTTTGACTTATTTTTTCATGCATAGTTTATATAATTTTTTTCATATTCTTTTCTATTATGGTTTATTACAGGATATCGAATACAGTTCCCTGTGCTATACAATAGGACCTTGTTTATTTCATATATAGTAGTGTGTATCTGCTAATCCAATTTAATAGTTGATATAATTTTTAATGATAGAACCAGGCTTAGAGACAACTAGGGACCTATAAATAGACAAATGTTAGCATCTTCTAATCTTCATGGAATTCTTTAAAGTGGTTCTGAGAGTGAGGACGAAAGAAGCCCCATTATATTCTTATAAGTTTAGATGAAGCTCTGTTTTCCTTTGTAAAATAATTTAAAGCAAGTAGATATATTGGGAAAATATTCTTTTTTGACAATTGTCTCGCAAGGCTTACTTGCTTTAGAAAATAGATTATTAAGTAAAGTTTGTCATTCTTATTTCATTGATGGAGCATGAAACTAAATTCACCGGAACCATTTTACTTGCAAGGTCATTGGTGTATTTGCAGATGTATTTATGATCTGTTTCTCCATTTTAGTTCTACCTCTGCAGCACCAGAACAACTGTGAATTTAGAGAAACAAACTCAGTCTGATTGTTTTGATTTAAGTAATGAAATGATTCGATACTAATGTTCCACCTGCTCTGCTCCATGTATAGACAAAGCCTCTTCTGTATAATTCTGAATGAAGAGCTAACAGTACTTAGTTCATCGTACTTATTGCTGCTAATCTACTTAGCTTCCTCGTGCTGGAGAGGGGATTGGGCCAGATGACTAATAATGGTCCCTTCAATGTTAAAACACTGTGATTTTGCACAGGATACCCTCACAAAAGGAAGAACATAAGATTCAAGAACTGTTTTCCTTGATCATATGAACTTCTCTTAAAGAAAGGCATTGGGATGGTGCAAATGTGATCAAACTGATGACATAGATTTCTTTCCCGATCTCACTTTTGTCAGCTGGTGTTTAAAAGGAGTCAAAGATGGCTAATATTTTTTTTTCCTGTGCAGATCTGAAAACCATGAGCGAACGCCTCAAGAATAGGTACTACGTGTCTAAGAAATTATTCATGGCAGACTTACAGCGCGTCTTTACCAATTGCAAAGAGTACAACCCCCCTGAGAGTGAATACTACAAATGTGCCAATATCCTGGAGAAATTCTTCTTCAGTAAAATTAAGGAAGCTGGATTAATTGACAAGTGATATTTTTTTTCCTCTGCTTCTTAGAAACTCATCAAGCAGTGTGCCTAAAGCATGGTTTAGTTTTACAAAGAATTGGACATAATGTATTGAAGATACTTGTAATAATTAGCACTTTCAAAAAACAAAACAGAACACCTCCTCTTAGCTTTTTAGATATGTATTTAAATTGAAGTCATAGAACATTTTTGTTTTATGGAATAGATTTTAATCTATTCACTACAATTAATGTCAACTTTCTATGTCATGTCCATTAGCTGAATATTCAGTAATAGATGATCAGGGGTTTCCTCAAAACTTGTATATGAGGAAATTGCACATAGTACCAAGATTTGGGGGAATGCAGAAAATTTTCAGACCGTGAATGTTTCCCTTTTTTTCTAATGGAATGTGAGAGTTTATTTTTATTTTATTCTGAAGGACTTTAAAGGAAGGGATGCATGATAAAAAGCCCGTAAAAGGTGAAATATGTGATGTTTGAAGTCTCATGGTAGACTTTTTATATATATTTTTAAAAAACACTCATCTAGATGAGGTGCTTTGAACAGTTCTGAAAAAATGCAGTTCCAGAAAGCAACTGCTTTGATTCCTAAGGAAGAAATTCTAAATAATGCAAACTTTTTTATAAGCATCTGGGTTTTTGATAATTCTGTCTACCTACAACAAACTTGTGAGTGCATAACCACTATTTTAATAATTACTTTCTCTACACGAGTGTGTAGTACTATATTTGACTTTGCTTATGCAGGCCATAATTTCCAAAAGGCAATTTTCTGGGCCACAAAGGCATCCATTTGCAAACACTTGAGATTGAATTAACATACTTTAATAAAAAAAGATGTATAATCTATTTAATGTATCAAATTTATTGAATCCTTGTTCTACTAAATAAGGATTTTTTTCCCTTTCTACAATACACACAACTGATATGTACTTATGAACATTTTTCCTTTTGCATCTCCAGATTATATTCATTGTCGGAGATGAATTAAATTACCACCAAGATTTGCTGTCAGTATTTTAATACCTACATTGGTATATATACCCAGGGTAATACTATCCCACTAAAATCCATCATACAACCTCATTAACCCATCTTGGGATTCCAGCTTAGTGCTTGGATTTATTTCCTGATTAACACTACATTGAAAAGTGGGACATCCACCATCCCAACTCTGGGAGAACCAACTCATATAAAACAAACGAAGGCCACCTTGATGGTCTCGACACTAATTTTTATGATACAAATTTATAAACTGATTTTTGTAAAGGACTAGGTTTAAAGGTATATTTAACTTGATGTTTTCTATCAGCATAAAAGAATTGAAATGATTATTTGATAGACATTAAACACAGTTGCCAGAGATAATCTGCATGAAGGAAAAAACCCTGCAGATGGCTGTGAAGTTGGAAGGATTGTTTTTCATATGTAAGATATATTCAGAATGCTCACAACTGAGAAATGCCTCAACTTTTTAAAGTATAAGAAACCACCTTGAGTGGCATCTGGATTTCTAATGAAGAAGGATGATACAGTTTGGATTAAGTAACTTGGACTGGTTTTCAACAGTGCTTTGTACTGGATCTGCCGAAGCATCTGGCCAGCTTGGTATCCTGTGAAAGTTTGTTATTTTCTGGGTAGACCTCCTTATAGAGTATTGTCTTTAAAATCAGATTGTCTCTTCTATATTGAAAGCATTTTTATGTTTTCTAATTTAAAAATTAATATTTTCTTATAGATACTGTGCAATAAAGCTGAAGTAGGATGTGTGGTTTTTTGCAAATGCTTTAACAGCAGATAAAATTTTACATTTGTAAAATTAATATATTGTACTGGTACAAAATAGTTTTAAATTATATTTTAAAAAGCTCTTAATCTGGTGGTGTGTTTTCTTCTTCTGGCAGATTGAGTTTACAAGGCAAATGTACAATCTGGTTGATGACTGATTACATCCTTAGTTCTTAGGTCGTAAGCATGTTGAGGAAGGTGTTCAGAATTGTTGCACTTGTGTGAAGTTTCATAAAAATCCACAGCCCATCGGTGAGAGATTTTCGAGAGGAGAGACACTTATTGTGTCTCTGGAGTGATCCACTGCATCTTGCCCATTGTCACTCAGGAAAAAAAATCTAGCTAAAGAAGAGTGTTATGGTTTTAGAAACAGTCCCGCACTCGCCCCCAGTTTTTCTACTTTGCATCTGTGAGAAAGATGAATGAGGAGAGGGACAGACAAAAATACAGCTGATTTTTAGACATCTCCCATATGAGCTTCTACTGTTACTCAAAGTGCTGAGTGTAGGAAAGTAAACTTTATCCTGTTGGGGTGTGAGTACCCACCAAAGAGCACACCGCTTCCTTTCTGAATTCTGAACCGGCTAAGCAGTCAACAGACTAAGGCACATGATGGCCAAAACATCTTTATAAATAATAAAATGCATTTTGGAGGTTGTGACTTGTGTATCTATGGAAAATGGGCTTTCTGATATGGAACCCCAGGATGTGGTTGACTCGCCAGCTGCCAGCAGCTTTGCACCACTGCAGACGTCCCCCTACCAAGGCAGGGCCTTTTACCCTTAAGCTTAGTGCACGGCCCAGGACAATGATGCTGTCTGAAGGCAGGTCACCTCCAAAGAGGTACAGGTGGGGAAGGAGCAGAACTAGGCCACTTTCTTCCCCTAATTCATCAATGAGGCAGGTTCCTCCCGGGGGAGGGAGGCATGAAGGGCAGAGGGAAACCAGGGCTGAGGGACGTCCTTCTACGGAAAAGTAAACATCCGGAACGGAGACTAAGTTGCCCTCCCATCCCAGCCCATATATGCATGGTCAAGAATCTCAACTCTGGTTGTATTCATCAGAAGAAAAGAGTGAAAAGACGACTTTGTGGTTTTCACGTTACCTGGAAGTAAAATTTATAATTTTGGAACCTAAGGAGTAGAAACAGGATCAGACTGAGGTACTATGGACAGGTTAATAATGTGTCATCCCTTTAAGCTGATATTCTTCAGACCAGCCCCTTGGTGTTTATTTAAAAGCTTCTAGGAGCTGCGCAAGGAAGGGTTACTGGTGGCAGCCCTTGGCCTTTTCCCATTTGTTCTGAGCTGTTCTGCTCTGGCCCTTACCTTTACTTAGCAAAGTAGAAAACCCCAAGAGAAGAGGGCAACTACTCTGGAATATCAAAGGTCATATTGGCTGCATGTTCTTATTTAAGAGGCAGTAATTAAGATGACTTTTTTTTTTCTTAAATCGTCTTGAAACATATGTTTAGATTTATTGACTATTCAAACTTTTTTTTCTTGGCAGAAAAGAAGGTAGAGGTGGTGTCTGTGGGTGGGGACGGTGGCAGCAGGGAGAGAAATCGGTGCTTTTACTTGAGTCTTCAGGCTCTTGGACTTTCTCCTTTGGATGCATCGGTGCTATTAATATTAGTATTGGATGGAGATTGACAGGGGAAAATAGTGTCAGTAACGTCCCCGTTAGGTCAAGAGATGAACATGAAGTTAAAGAGAAAAACAAAAACAACTGGAAGAAGGTTTTCAGGTGCACTTTGGAGGAAGACTCTCGACAAAGTAAGCAGAGGACTTCAGAGGTGAGAGAACACCTGTAAGTATCAGGAAAAGTTTTCAGATGTAATTCATGTATATTTATGCCTTGGTTTCTGTGTGGGAGCATCTTTGCTTTTTTTGTGGAAAAAGGAAGCTAACAATGTCAAAGCTGGAGATTTTCTTTGGGTTTATTAAAAGCAATAATTTCAACAAAGCAGAGAAAAGCCAGGAAAGCACAAGTCAACCTTCCTGCCCCCTCTTGTTACTGGGAAGCCCAGTACCACCTTGGCAGAGTTAGCTTAAAAAATGTTATTTGCGTGTGTGTAATTTTCTGAGCTGAAACGAAGGTTTATCAGTTTTTGTTTATCTAGGTTTGAAGTTCTTTTAAAGAAATCCCTTGGAGAATTTGTTGCACCAAAGGACCTTCTCAAAATAATGCACATGTTCACAAACCTTCTGCATACTGGCTCACTTGGTTCTTGGACCCGTCCTGAAATTCACTGGTCTCTCTTCTTTGCTCTGTTAACTTCCCATTTTTGACAGTTATTAGGTGGATATCTAATTTATGCTAAAAATATCTAGGAACAGAGAATCTGCCTTTTTGTTCGATAGGGCAGTTCAACAACAAACACAGGCAAAGGTGATCAAGTCCTTAGGTTGGGTTGATGTTGGCTGTTTTAGAGTTGAGTAGAACACACACTTGGTTCATACTGAGTTTGTGGTCAAGCTCTGATTCGCATCTTTTCCCACAGAGTGCTATTAAGTAAGTCAGTGCATCAGCACCGCTTCTCCTCAACATACCCAAACACACTTGTATGGCTGTAGCTCTGTGCACAACTTAACATCCCATATATATATATAATATATGTATTTTATGTATATATTTTATATATATATTTTATTTTATTTTTATTTTTTATATATATATTTTAAATTGAAGTATAGTTGATTTACAATGTTTATTTCTGCTGTACAGCAAAGTGATTCAGTTATATCTATATATATAGATAGATAGATAATATGCTTTTATTTTTTTTTGCTGCATTAGGTCTTCGTTGCTGTGCACAGGCTTTCTCTAATTGCAGCGAGCTGGGGCTACTCATTGTTGCAGTGCGTGGGCATCTCATTGCGGCGGCTTCTCTTGCTGTGGAGCACGGGCTCTAGGCACGTGGGCTTCAGTAGTTGCAGCACACGGGCTCAGTAGTTGCAGTGCGCGGGCTCTAGGGTGCGGAGGCTTCAGTAGTTGTGGTACACGGGCTTAGTTGCTCCACGGCATGTGGGATCTTCCTGGACCAGGGATCAAACTCGTGTCCCCTGCATTGTCAGGCAGATTCTTAACCACTGTGCCACCAGGGAAGTCCCATATACATTTTTAATACTCTTTTCCATTATGATTATCACAGGATATTGAATGTAGTTCCCTGTGCTATAGAGTAGGACCTTGTTGTTTATCCATCCTGTATATAATAGTTTGCATCTGCTAACCCCAAACTACCACACCATCCCTCCCCCACACCCCCTTGCCCTTGGCAACCACAAATCTGTTCTCTATATCTGTGAGTCTGTTTCTGTTTCATAGATAAGTTCATTTGTGTCATATTTTAGATTCCCTATATGAGTGATATAATATATTTGTCCTCTCTTTTTGACTTACTTCACTTAGTATGATACTCTCTGGTTCCATCCATGTTGCTAAAAATGGCATTATTTCATTCTTTTTTTATGGCTGAGTAATATTTCATTGTATTGGGTTGGCCAAAAGGTTCATTCAGTTTTTTCTGTAAGATGGCTGTAGTAGCACTTAGTTGTCTTTTTAAAAAATTAATTAATTATTTAATTAATTTTTGGCTGAGTTGGGTCTTCGTTGCTGCGTGCGGGCTTTCTCTAGTTGCGGCGAGCGGGGGCTACTCTTTTTTTTTTTTTTTTTTTTTAATTTTTTTAAATTTATTTATGGCTGTGTTGGGTCTTCGTTTCTGTGCGAGGGCTTTCTCTAGTTGTGGCAAGCGGGGGCCACTCTTCATCGCGGTGCGCGGGCCTCTCACTATCGCGGCCTCTCTTGTTGCGGAGCACAGGCTCCAGACGCGCAGGCTCAGTAATTATGGCACACGGGCCCAGTCGCTCCGCGGCACGCGGGATCTTCCCAGACCAGGGCTCGAACCTGTGTCCCCTGCATTGGCAGGCAGATTCTCAACCACTGCGCCACCAGGGAAGCCCGGGGGCTACTCTTCATTGTGGTGTGCGGGCTTCTTATTGCGGTGGCTTCTCTTGTTGCAGAGCATGGGCTGTAGGCGCGCGGGCTTCAGTAGTTGTGGCTCACAGGCTCTAGAGCACAGGCTCAGTAGTTGTGGCGCACGGGCTTAGTTGCTCCGCGGCATGTGGGATCTTCCTGGACCAGGGCTCGAACCCGTGTCCCCTGCATTGGGAAGTGGATCCTTAACCACTGTGCCACCAGGGAAGCCCCACTTAGTTGTCTTTAACTTCATTTGAAACGGTTTTGTTAGATTGTATGTGACAGCTGTCATATCAGCGTGCATTTAAAAAAAGTCATCAGCTCTTCCCTGGTGGTGCAGTGGTTAAGAATCCGCCTGCCAATTCAGGGGACATGGGTTTGAGCCCTGGTACGGGAAGATCCCACATGCTGTGGAGCAACTAAGCCCGTGTGCCACAACTACTGAGCCTGCACTCTAGAGCCCACGAGCCACAACTACTGAAGCCCGCGTGCCGAGAACCCGTGCTCTGCAACAACAGAAGCCCCGCTTGCTGCAACTAGAGAAAAGCCCACACACAGCAACAAAGACCCAATGCAGCCAAATAAATAAATTTTAAAAATAAATAAAAAATTTTTTAAAAATAAAAAAGTCATCAAAATTGGTGAATTTTTGTGTAGCCATTTTAATATTGAAGATGAAAGAAAAGAAACATTTTTCACGTATTATGCTTTATTATTTCAAGAAAGGTAAAAACACAACTGAAACACAAAAAAAGATTTGTGCAGAAGGTGCTGTGACTGATCGAATGTGTCAAAAGTGGTTTGCAAAGTTTCGTGCTGGAGATTTCTCGCTGGACGATGCTCTACCATCAGGTAGATCAGTTGAAGTTGATAGCAATACGTTATACCATGTGGGAGATAGCCGACATACTCAAAATATCCAAATCAAGTGCTGAAAATCATTTGCACCGGCTTGGTTATATTCATCACTTTGATGTTTGGTTTCCACATAGGTTAAGCGAAAGAAACCTTTTTGACTGTATTTCCACATGCAATTCTCTAATTAAACGTAATGAAAATGTTCCATTTTTAAAACAAATTGTGACAGGCAATGAAAAGTGGATACTGTACAATAATGTGGAAAGGAAGAGATCGTGGGGCAAGAGAAATGAACCACCACCAACCACACCAAAGGCCGGTCTTCATCCAAAGAAGGTGATGTTGTGTATATGGTGGGATTGGAAGGGAGTCCTCTATGATGAGCTCCTTCTGAAAACCAAATGATTAATTCCAAGTACTGCTCCCAGTTAGACCAACTGAAAGCAGCACTTGATGAAAAGCGTCCAGAATTAGTCAACAGAAAATGCATAATCTTCCATCAGGATAACACAAGACTGCATGTTTCTTTGATGACCAGGCAAAAACTGTTACAGCCTGGCTGGGAAGTTCTGATTCATCTGCCGTATTCACTGGACATTGCACCTTTGGATTTCCATTTATTTAGGTCTTTATAAAATGGTCTTAATGAAAAAAATTTCAATTCCCTGGAAGACTGTAAAATGCACCTGGAACAGTTCTTTGCTCAAAATGGTAAAAAGTTTTGGAAAGATGGAATTATGAAGTTGCCTGAGAAATGGCAGAAGGTAGTGGAACAAAAGGGTGAATATGTTGTTCAATAAAGTTCTTGGCGAAAATGAAAAATGTGTCTTTTATTTTTACTTAAAAACAGAAGGCACTTTTTGGCCAACCCAGTATATAAACTACATCTTCTTTATCTGTTCATCTGTGGATGGACTTTTGTGTTGCTTCCATGTCTTGGCTATTGGAAATAGTGCTGCTATGAACATAGGGGTGCATGTATCTTTTTGAATTAATAGTTTTGTCTGGATATATGCACAGCAGTGGGATTGCAGGATCATATGGTAGTTCTATTTTTGGTTTTTTGAGGAACCTCCATGCTGTTTTCCGTAGTGGCTGCAGCAACCTGCCTTCCCACCAAGAGTGTAGGAGGGTTCCCTTTTCACCACACCCTCTCCAGCATTTGTTATTTGTCAACTTTTTAATGATGGCCATTCTGACTGATATGAAGTGGTACTTCATTGTTGTTTTGATTTGTGTTTCTCTAATAATTAGCAATGTTGAGCATCTTTTCATGTGCCTGTTGGCCATCTGTACGTCTTCTTTGGAGAAATGTCTCTTTAGGTTTTCGGCCCATTTTTTCGATTGGGTTGTGTTTTTTGTTGTTCTGTTGTATGAGCTCTTTGTATATTTTGGAAATCAAGCCTTTGTAGGCCACATTGTTTGCAAATATTTTCTCCTATTCCATAGGTTATCTTTTCGTTTTGTTTATGGTTTCCTTTGCTGTGCAAAAGCTTGATTAGGTCCCATTTGTTTATTTTTGCTATTATTTCTATCAACTTGGGAGACTGACCTAAGAAAACATTGGTATGATTTATGTCAGAGAATGTTTTGTCTATGTTCTCTTCTAGGAGTTTTATGGTGTCATGCCTTCCTTTTAAGTCTTTAAGCCATTTTGAGTTTATTTTTGTGTATGGTGTGAGGGTGTGTTCTAAGTTCATGGATTTACATGTGGCTGTTCAACTTTCCCAACACCACTTGCTGAAGACACTTTTTCCCATTGTATAGTCTTGCTTTCTTTTTTTTTTTTTAATGTCTGAAACATTTATATTAACATATTTCCATACATATTTCCATACAAATACAAATATAAGATTTTTAGAAATTTCATGTAATGTCTGAAACATTTATATTAACATATTTCCATACAAATAACCCAATGAAAGTTTAGTATTAGTTGTTTTGTTTGTTTTTTTATACTGCAGGTTCTTATTAGGCATCAATTTTATACACATCAGTGTATACATGTCAATCCCAATCGCCCAATTCAGCACACCACCATCCCTACCCCACCGCAGTTTTCCCCCCTTGGTGTCCATATGTCCATTCTCTACATCTGCGTCTCAACTTCTGCCCTGCAAACCAGCTCATCTGTACCATTTTTCTAGGTTCCACATACATGCATTAATATACGATATTTGTTTTTCTCTTTCTGACTTACTTCACTCTGTATGACAGTCTCTAGATCCATCCACTTCTCAACAAATGACTCAATTTCGTTCCTTTTTATGGCTGAGTAATATTCCATTGTATATATGTACCACAATTTCTTTATCCATTCGTCTGTTGATGGGCATTTAGGTTGCTTCCATGACCTGGCTATTGTAAATAGTGCTGCAATGAACATTCGGGTGCATGTGTATTTTTGAATTACGGTTTTCTCTGGGTATATGCCCAGTAGTGGGATTGCTGGGTCATATGGTAATTCTATTTTTAGTTTTTTAAGGAACCTCCATATTGTTCTCCATAGTGGCTGTATCAATTTACATTCCCACCAACAGTGCAAGAGGGTTCCCTTTTCTCCACACCCTCTCCAGCATTTGTTGTTTGTAGATTTTCTGATGATGCCCATTCTAACAGGAGTGAGGTGATACCTCATTGTAGTTTTGATTTGCATTTCTCTAATAATTAGTGATGTTGAGCATCTTTTCATGTGCTTCGTGGCCGTTTGTATGTCTTCTTTGGAGACATGTCTATTTAGGTCTTCTGCCCATTTTTGGATTGGGGTGTTTGTTTCTTTAATATTGAGCTGAATGAGCTGTTTATATATTTTGGAGATTAATCCTTTGTCTGTTGATACGTTTGCAAATATTTCCTCCCATTCTGAGGGTTGTCTTTTCGTCTTGTTTATGGTTTCCTTTGCTGTGCAAAAGCTTTGAAGTTTCATTAGGTCCCATTTGTTTATTTTTGTCTTTATTTCCATTACTCTAGGAGGTGGATCAAAAAAGATCTTGCTGTGATTTATGTCAAAGAGTGTTCTTCCTATGTTTTCCTCTAAGAGTTTTATAGTGTCCAGTCTTATATTTAGGTCTCTAATCCATTTTGAGTTTATTTTTGTGTATGGTGTTAGGGAGTATTCTAATTTCATTCTTTTACATATAGCTGTCCAGTTTTCCCAGCACCACTTGTTGAAGAGACTGTCTTTTCTCCATTGTATATCTTTGCCTCCTTTGTCATAGATTAGTTGACCATAGGTGCGTGGGTTAATCTCTGGGCTTTCTATCTTGTTCCATTGATCGATGTTTCTGTTTTTGTGCCAGTACCATATTGTCTTGATTACTGTAGCTTTGTAGTATAGTCTGAAGTCAGGGAGTCTGATTCCTCCAGCTCCATTTTTATCCCTCAAGACTGCTTTGGCTATTCGGGGTCTTTTGTGTCTCCATACAAACTTTAAGATGATTTGTTCTAGCTCCGTAAAAAATGCCATTGGTAATTTGATAGGGATTGCATTGAATCTGTAGATTGCTTTGGGTAGTATAGTCATTTTCACAATGTTGATTCTTCCAATCCAAGAACATGGTATATCTCTCCATCTGTTGGTATCATCTTTAATTTCTTTCATCAGTGTCTTATAGTTTTCTGCATACAGGTCTTTTGTCTCCCTAGGTAGGTTTATTCCTAGGTATTTTATCTTTTTGTTGCAATGGTAAATGGGAGTGTTTCCATAATTTCTCTTTCAGATTTTTCATCATTAGTGTATAGGAATGCAAGAGATTTCTGTGCATTAATTTTGTATCCTGCAACTTTACTATATTCATTAATTAGCTCTAGCAGTTTTCTGGTGGCAGTTTTAGGATTCTCTATGTATAGTATCATGTCATCCGCAAACAGTGACAGTTTTACTTCTTCTTTTCCAATTTGTATTCCGTTTATTTCTTTTTCTTCTCTGATTGCCGTGGCTAGGACTTCCAGAACTATGTTGAATAATAGTGATGAGAGTGGACATCCTTGTCTCGTTCCTGATCTTAGAGGAAATGCTTTCAGTTTTTCACCATTGAGAATGATGTTTGCTGTGGGTTTGTCACATATGGCCTTTATTATGTTGAGGTAGACTCCTTCTATGCCCACTTTCTGGAGAGTTTTTATCATAAATGGGTGCTGAATCTTGTCAAAAGCTTTTTCTGCATCTATTGAGATGATCATATGGTTTTTCTTCTTCAGTTTGTTAATATGGGGTATCACATTGATTGATTTGTGTATATTGAAGGATCCTTGCATCCCTGTGATAAATTCCACTTGATCGTGGTGTATGATCCTTTTAATGTGTTGTTGGATTCTGTTTGCTAATATTTTGTTGAGGATTTTTGCATCTATATTCATCAGTGATATTGGTCTGTAATTTTCTTTTTTTGTAGTGTCTTTGTCTGGTTTTGGTATCAGGGTGATGGTGGCCTCATAGAATGAGTTTGGGAGTGTTCCTTCCTCTGCAATTTTTTGGAAGAGTTTGAGAAGGATAGGTGTTAGCTCTTCTCTAAATGTTTGATAGAATTCACCTGTGAAGCCATCTGGTCCTGGACTTTTGTTTGTTGGAAGATTTTTAATCACAGTTTCAATTTCATTACTTGGGATTGGTCTGTTCATATTTTCTATTTCTTCCTGGTTCAGTCTTGGAAGGTTATACCTTTCTAAAAATTTGTCCATTTCTTCCAGGTTGTCCATTTTATTGGCATAGAGTTGCTTGTAGTAGTCTCTTAGGATGCTTTGTATTTCTGCGGTGTCTGTTGTAACTTCTCCTTTTTCATTTCTGATATTATTGATTTGAGTCCTCTCCCTCTTTCTCTTGATGAGTCTGGCTAATGGCTTATCAATTTTGTTTATCTTCTCAAAGAACCAACTTTTAGTTTTATTGATCTTTGCTATTGTTTTCTTTGTTTCTATTTCATTTATTTCTGCTCTGATCTTTATGATTTCTTTCCTTCTGCTAAATTTGGGTTTTGTTTGTTCTTCTTTCTCTAGTTTCTTTAGGTGTAAGGTTAGATTGTTTACTTGAGACTTTTCTTGTTTCTTTAGGTAGGCTTGTATAGCTATAAACTTCCCTCTTAGAACTGCTTTTGTTGTATCCCATAGGTTTTGGGTCGTTGTGTTTTCATTGTCATTTGTCTCTAGGTATTTTTTGATTTCCTCTTTGATTTCTTCAGTGATCTCTTGGTTATTTAGTAACGTATTGTTTAGCCTCCATGTGTTTGTCTTTTTTACGCTTTTTTCCCTGTAATTCATTTCTAATCTCATAGCGTTGTGGTTCGCAAAGATGCTTGATATGATTTCAATTTTCTTAAATTTACTGAAGCTTGATTTGTGACCCAAGATGTGATCTATCCTGGAGAATGTTCCGTGCGCACTTGAGAAGAACGTGTAATCTGCTGTTTTTGGATGGAATGTCCTATATATATCAATTAAATCTATCTGGTCTATTGTGTCATTTAAAGCTTCTGTTTCCTTATTTATTTTCATTTTGGATGATCTGTCCATTGGTGTAAGTGAGATGTTAAAGTCCCCCACTATTATTGTGTTACAGTCGATTTCCTCTTTTATAGCTGTCAGCAGTTGCCTTATGTATTGAGGTGCTCCTATGTTGGGTGCATATATATTTATAATTGTTATATCTTCTTCTTGGATTGATCCCTTGATCATTATGTAGTGTCCTTCCTTGTGTCTTGTAACATTCTTTATTTTAAAGTCTATTTTATCTGATATGAGTATAGCTACTCCAGCTTTCTTTTGATTTCCATTTGCATGGAATATCTTTTTCCATCCCCTCACTTTCAGTCTGTATGTGTCCCTAGGTCTAAAGTGGGTCTCTTGTAGACAGCATATATATGGGTCTTGTTTTTGTATCCATTCAGCCAGTCTATGTCTTTTGGTTGGGGCATTTAATCCATTCACGTTTAAGGTAATTATCGATATGTATGTTCCTATGACCATTTTCTTAATTGTTTTGGGTTTGTTTTTGTAGGTCCTTTTCTTCTCTTGTGTTTCCCACTAAGAGAAGTTCCTTTAGCATTTGTTGTAGAGCTGGTTTGGTGGTGCTGAATTCTCTTAGCTTTTGCTTATCTGTAAAGCTTTTGATTTCTCCATCAAATCTAAATGAGATCCTTGCCGGGTAGAGTAATCTTGGTTGTAGGTTCTTCCCTTTCATCACTTTAAGTATATCATGCCACTCCCTTCTGGCTTGTAGAGTTTCTGCTGAGAAATCAGCTGTTAACCTTATGGGAGTTCCCTTGTATGTTATTTGTCATTTTTCCCTTGCTGCTTTCAATAATTTTTCTTTGTCTTTAATTTTTGCCACTTTGATTATTATGTGTCTTGGCATGTTTCTCCTTGGGTTTATCCTGTATGGGACTCTCTGCGCTTCCTGGACTTGGGTGGCTATTTCCTGTCCCATGTTAGGGAAGTTTTTGACTATAATCTCTTCAAATATTTTCTCTGGTCCTTTCTCTCTCTCTTCTCCTTCTGGGACCCCTATAATGCGAATGTTGTTGTGTTTAATGTTGTCCCAGAGGTCTCTTAGGCTGTCTTCATTTCTTTTCATTCTTTTTTCTTTAGTCTGTTCCGCAGCAGTGAATTCCACCATTCTGTCTTCCAGGTCACTTATCCGTTCTTCTGCCTCAGTTATTCTGCTATTGATTCCTTCTAGTGTAGTTTTCATTTCAGTTATTGTATTGGTCATCTCTGTTTGTTTGTTCTTTAATTCTTCTAGGTCTTTGTTAATCATTTCTTGCATCTTCTCAATCTTTGCCTCCATTCTTATTCCGAGGTCCTGGATCATCTTCACTATCATTATTCTGAATTCTTTTTCTGGAAGGTTGCCTATCTCCACTTCATTTAGTTGTTTTTCTGGGGTTTTTTCTTGTTCCTTCATCTGGTACATAGCCCTCTGCCTTCTCATCTTGTCTATCTTTCTGTAACTGTGGTTTTTGGTCCACAGGCTGCAGGATTGTAGTTTTTCTTGCTTCTGCTGTCTGCCCTCTGGTGTTTGAGGCTATCTAAGAGGCTTGATGGGAGGCTCTGGTGGTGGGTAGAGCTGACTGTTGCTGTGGCGGTCAGAGCTCAGTAAAACTTTAATCCACTTGACTGTTGATGGGTGGGGCTGGGTTCCCTCCCTGTTGGTTGTTTTACCTGAGGCAACCCAACACTGGAGCCTACCTGGGCTCTTTGGTGGGGTTAATGGCAGACTGTGGGAGGGCTCACGCCAAGGAGCACTTCCCAGAACCTCCGCTGCCAGTGTCCTTGTCCTCACGGTGAAACAGAGCCAGCCCCTGCCTCTGCAGGAGACCCCCCAACACCAGCAGGTAGGTCTGGTTCAGTCTCCCCCAGGGTCACTGCTCCTTCCCCTGGGTCCCGATGCGCACACTAATTTGTGTGTGCCTTCCAAGAGTGGGGTGTCTGTTTCCCCCAGTCCTGTCAAAGTCCTGCAATCAATTCCCACTAGGCTTCAACGTCTGATTCTCTAGGAATTCCTCCTCCCGTTGCCGGACCCCCAGGTTGGGAAGCCTGACATGGGGCTCAGAACCTTCACTCCAGTGGGTGGACTTCTGTGGTATAAGTGTTTGCCAGTCTGTGAGTCACCCACCCAGCAGTTATGGGATTTGATTTTACTCTGATTGCGCCCCTCCTACCGTCTCACTGTGGCTTCTCCTCTGTCCTTGGATGTGGGGTATCCTCCTTGGTGAAGTCCAGTGTCTTCCTGTCAATGATTGTCCAGCAGCCAGTTGTGATTCTGGTGCTCTCGCAAGAGGGAGTGAGAGCACGTCCTTCTACTCCGCCATCTTGGTTAATCCTCTATTCTTGCTTTCTTTGTCAAAGATTAATTGACCATAGGTGTGTGGGTTTATTTCTGGGCTCTCTATTCTGTTCCATTGATCCATATGTCTGTTTTTGTGCCAATACCATGCTGTTTGATTACTGTAGATTTGTAGTATTGTCCGAAGTCTGAGATGGTTATGCCTCCTGCTTTGTTCTTTTCCCTCAGGATTGCTTTGGCAACTCTGGGTCTTTTATAGTTCCATATAAATTTTAGGATTATTTGTTCCAGTTCTGTGAAAAATGTCATGGGTAATTTGATAGGGATCGCATTAAATCTGTAGATTGCTTTGGGTAGTATGGCTGTTTTAACAATAACAATTCCTCCAATCCGAGAGCATGGGATATCTTTCCATTTCTTTGAATCATTTTAAATTTCCTTTATTAATGTTTTATAGTTCTCAGTATATGTCTTTCACCTCCTTGGTCAGGTTTATTCCTTAGTATTTTATTTTTTGGGGTACAATTTTAAAAGGTATTTTTCCCTTACATTCCCTTTCTGATATTTCATTGTTAATGTAAAGAAATACAACTGATTTCTGTATGTTAATCTTGTACCCTGCTACCTTGCTTAATTTGTTTATCAGTTCTAGTAGTGTTTGTGTGGAGTTTATAGGGTTGTCTGTATATAGTATCATGTTATCTGCATATAATGACAGTTTTACCTCTTCCCTTCCAATTTGGATAAATTTTATATCTTTTTCTTGCCTGATTGCTGGGGCTAGGACTTCCAACACTATGTTGAACAGAAGTGGTGAGAGTGGGCATTCTTGTCTTGTTCCAGATTTTAGTGGGAAGGCTTTCAGCTTTTCACTCTTGAGTATTATATTGGCTGTGGGTTTGTCATAAATAGCTTTTATTATGTTGAGATATGTTCCCTCTATACACCCTTTGGTAAGAGTTTTTGTCATGAATCGATGTTGAATTTTATCAAATGCTTTTTCTGCATCTGTTGAGATGATCATTTGGTTTTTGTTTTTTCTTTTGTTAATGTGGTGTATCACATTGATTTTGCATATGTTGAACCATCCTTGTGAACTTGGGATGAATCCAACTTGGTCGTAGTGTATGGTCTTTTTTATGTGTTTGTTGGATTCGGTTTGCTAATATTTTGTTTAGAAATTTACATCTATGTTCATCAAAGATATTGGACTGTAATTTTCTTTTTTGGTGGTATCTTTGTCTGGTTTTGTATCAGGGTGGTGGTGGCTTCATAGTATGTCTTTGGGAGTGTTCCCTCCTCTTCAGTCTTTTGGAAGAGTTTGAGAAGGATCGGTATAAGTTCTTCTTTTTATGTTTGGAAGAATTTGCCTGTGAGGCCATCTTGTCCTGGACTTTTGTTTGTAGGGAGCTTTTTTAAATTACAGATTCTATTTCACTTCTAGTGAGTGGTCTGTTCAAATTATTTTTTCTTGATTCAATTTTGGTGGGCTGTATGTTTCTAGAAACTTGTCCATTTCTTCTAGGTTAGTAAATTTGTTGGCATATAACTGTTCATAGTATTCTTTTATGGTTTTTTGTATTTCTGGAGTATTGGTTGTTATTTCACCTTTTTCATTTCTTATTTTGTTTATTTGGGTTCTCTCTCTTTTCTTCTTGGTGAGCCTGGCCAGATGTTTGTCAATATTGTTTACCCTTTCAAAAAATCACCTCTTGACTTTAATTTCTATTTATTTCCTCTCTAATCTTTATTATTTCCTTCCTTCTGCTGACTTTAGGTTTTTCTTGTTCTTCTTTTTCTAATTCTTTTAGGTGGTAGGTTAGGTTGTTTATTTGAGATTTTTCTTGTTTTCTGAGGAAGGCCTGTGTCACTATGAACTTCCCTCTAATAACTGCTTTTGCTGCATCCCATAGATTTTGTATGGTTGTCTTTTCATTGTCATTTGTCTCAAGGTATTTTTTAATTGATAATTTCCTCTTGATTTCAACACTGACCCATTGGTTTTTTTATTAGCATGTTGTTTTTGTCTCATTTCATTTTCTGTGGTTGATTTCTAGTTTCATGCTGTTGTGGTCAGAAAAGATGCTTGAAATAATTTCTATACTCTTAAATTTGTTGAGGCTTGTTTTGTGCCCTAGTATGTGATCATAGTGAGTGTGTTCCATGTGCATTTGAAAAGAGTGTGTATTCTGGTTTTTTGGGGTGTAACATCCTAAAAATATCAATTAAGTCTAACCGTTCTGTCGTATCCTTTAGGATCTCTGTTGCCTTATTGATTTTCTGTCTCGAGGATCTGTCCATTGGTGTGAGTGGGGTGTTAAAATCTCCTACCATTATTGTATACCCATCAATTTCTCCCTTTATGTCTGTAGTATTTGTTTTATGTATTTGGGTGTTTCTATATTAGGTGCATATATATTGACGAGTGTAATATCCTCTTCTTGTATTGATCCTTTTATCATTATATACTGTCCTTCTTTGTCTTTCTTTTTTTAAAAATTATTTGCTTTATTTATTTATTTTTAAAAATTATTTATTTATTTATTTATTTATTTATTTATTTATTTATTTATGGCTGTGTTGAGTCTTAGTTTCTGTGCGAGGGCTTTCTCTAGTTGCGGCATGCGGGGGCCACTCTTCATTGCGGTGCGCGGGCCTCTCACTATCATGGCCTCTCTTGTTGCGGAGCACAGGCTCCAGACGTGCAGGCTCAGCAATTGTGGCTCATGGGCCTAGTCGCTCCACGGCATGTGGGATCTTCCCAGACCAGGGGTCGAACCCGTGTCCCCTGCATTGGCAGGCGGATTCTCAACCACTGCGCCACCAGGGAAGCCCCTCTTTTTCTTTCTTTATGGCCTTTGTTTTAAGTCTATTTTGTCTCATATGAGTATTATGACCCCCTCTTTCTTGTCATTTCTGTTTTGCATGAAATATCTTTTTCCATCCCCTCAGTTTCAATTTATGTGTGTCCTTTGCCCTAAAGTGGGTCTCTTGTAGGCAGCATATTGTAGGTTCTTATTTTTTTAATCCAACCTGCCACTCTGTGTCTTTTGATTGGAGCATTTAGTCCATTGACATTTAAAAATATATATTCTTTTTAATTTTTATTTTACTTTTTATTTTTTGGCTGCGTTGGGTCTTTGTTGCTGTGCATGGGCTTTCTCTAGTTGCGGTGGGTGGGGGCTACTCTTCGTTGTGGTGCACGGGCTTCTCATTGCAGTGGCTTCTCTTTTGTGGAGCATGGGCTCTAGGCACGCAGGATTCAGTAGTTGTAGCACACAGGCTCAGTAGTTGTGGCTTGCGGGCTCTAGAGTGCAGGCTCAGTAGTTGTGGCACAAGGGCTTAGTTGCTCTGCGGCATGTGGGATCTTCCCAGACCAGGGATTGACCCTGTGTCCCCTGCATTGACAGGCAGATTCTTAACCACTGTGCCACCAGGGAAGTCCCTAGTCCACTGAAATTTAAGGTAATTAGTGATAGATATATATTTATTGCCATTTTAAACCTTGTTTTCCAGTTGATTTTGTGTTTCTTTTCTTTTTTGCCTTTTGTGGTTTGATTTCCTATTATTTTATGCTTTTGTTCTCTTCCTTTTGGTTTTGTGAATCTGTTGTATGTTTCTGATTTGTGGTTACCCTGTTTTTCAAGCATGTTAACCCCTTCCTATATCTACTTGCTTTAGACTGATGGTCATATAGGCTCAAATACATTCTAAAAAAAAAAAAAAAAATCTACATTTTCTTACTCTCCTCCCCTACATTTTATGGTTTTTATGTCCTCTTTTACATCTTCATGTTCATCCTTTTGCTGTTCATTGTGGTTATCACTTTTACAAAATTAAAAAAAAATTTTTTTTCCTTTTTAATCTGTATACTGGCTTATTTAAGTGATTTGCTTTTCAGTTGTGATTTTTCTCTTTCCTATATCTTCTTGCTTCTTTTCTATTTAGAGAAGACCTTTCAATATTTCTTTTAGGATAGGTTTAGTATTGCTGTATTCTTTTAGTTTTTGCTTGTCTGAGAAATTATTTATCTCTCCTTTTATTCTAAATGATAGTCTTGCTGGGTAGAGTATCCAAGGTTGCAGATTTTTCCCCTTTCAGAATTTTGAATATATCTTGTCACTCCCTTCTGGCCTGCAACGTTTCTGTAGAGAAATCAGCTGATAGCCTTGTGGGGGTTCCCTTATAATTAATTCTTTGCTTTTCTCTTGCTGCCTTTAGAATCCTCTCTTTAACTTTTGCCATTTTAATATGTTTTAGTGTAGGTCTGTTTGGGTTCATCTTGTTTGGGAACTTCTGTGCTTCCTGTACCTGGATATCTGTTTCCTTCTTTAGGTTTGGGAAGTTTTTAGCCATAATTTCTTTCAATACATTTTTTTTTCAATACATTTTTGATCACCTTTTCTTTTTCTTCTCCTTCTGGAATCCCTGTTATGTGTAGGTTGGCATGCTTTATATTATCCCATAGGTCTCTTGTATTGCTTTCATTTTGCTTTTTTTTGCTATTCATTGCCTTTAGCTCAGCTTTTGTCTTGGCGAATGAGTTTTCTAATTTTTCTTGGCTCCTCTTTATAGTTTCTAGTTCCTTTTTACAACAATCTGCATTTCTGTCAATAGCCTTTCTTAATCCCATCATTTTTATTATCTCCTTTTGAACTCTGTGTCTATTAGACTGAAGAGGTCTGTTTCACTGTTGTTCTTTCAGGGGAATTCTCTTGGTCTTTTAACTGGGAGTGTTCCTCTGCTCCTCAGTTTTACTTTATTTTGTTTTTATATTTTTCTCCCATTCTGAGGGTTGTATTTTCATTTTGTTTATGGTTTCCTTTCCTGTGCAAAAGCTGTTTTCTTTTTTCCTAATATATATTCTGCTGTGTTGGGTCTTAGTTGCGACACGTGGGATCTCTGTTGCAGCATGCGGGATCTTTCATTGCAGTGCACGGGCTTTTCTCTAGTTGTGGTGTGTGGGCTCTAGAGCATGCAGGCTCAGTAGTTGCAGTGTGTGGGCTCTCTAGTTGTGGTGCGTGGGCTCCAGAGCACATGGGCTCAGTAGTGGCGGCACACAAGCTCTCTAGTTGTGGTGCACGGGCTATAGAGCACACAGGCTTAGTTGCCCCATGGCATGTGGGATCTTACTTTTGCAACCAGGGATCAAACTCATGTCCCCTTCATTGGAAGATGAATTCTTAACCACTGGACCACCAGGGAAGTCCCTCTCAATTTTACTTATATTTCCCTTATTCTGTGAGTGTTGGAGAAAAAATTACCTACTGTGGTCTTGGAGGGCTATTTTTATGCGGCAGTGTCCCTGTGTAGCTTGTGTGGGTTTAATATTTTTGGTGTGAGGACTGTTTAGTGGATGCCTTCCACTGTTACCTCAGCCTGTGCTGGCCGTTATCCCCTTGATGGGGATGTGCAGAGGTGTCTCCTGGAGCCCACAGCAGTGGTGGTGGCAGCAGTTGGTGTCTGCTCTTGGAGCCCATGGTGGTGGTGGCGGCTGGCATCAGCTCCTGGAGTCCAAGGAGGCAACAGCTGGTGGGCACTCCTGGAGCTCGTGGAGGTGGTGCCCTGTTGGCTGCATGTGTGTGGAGAAAGAGGCTGCTGTGGTGGGCCCCGGCCCTCCCTCTGTGCACCCAACAATGGAGCCTTGCCTCTGTGGTGGGTCCCAGCTCCCTCTGTGTACCCTCCTGTTTGCGGTGGCATCACACTCCAGCCCCTTCAGGCTGTCTCTGCACAGCCAACCCCAGTCCTCTCCCCAGGTCTGTCCTTTGAAGCCTGAGCTTCAGCACCCAGACCCCGCCCATCCCTGCAGATGTGCGTCTCAGGCTGGGGAGTGGCAGGCAGCAGCACAGACCCTCTGTGCGGGTCTCTCTCCATTCTGCCTGCCATAAACTGGTTGCTGCACTCTCCTCTGAGGCTCTGAAACTCCCCCTCTGTCCCGGCTGATCTCCCTGCCAGTGAGGGGGCTTCCCAGGGTACACAAACTTTTAGTCTTTCATAACTCCCTCCCAGGGACGCAGGTACTCTCCTGATTCCTCTCTCTCTCTCTTGTTTTTTTCTTTTTTCCTACCCAGTTATGTGGAGATCTTTCTTGCCTTTCAGAATTCTGAAGTCCTCTGCCAGCGTTCAGTAGGTATTCTATGAGAATTGTTCCACATGTAGATGTGTTTTTGATGATGTATTTGTGGAAGGAGGTGAGCTCCACATCCTTCTACTCTGCCATCTCGATCGTCCCTCCTCCTATATCTTTTTAACATTAAAAAAAATCAAAGCATAATTAACAATACAATATTATACACAGATTTTAGGTGTTCAGTTTGATGACTTTTAACAGTTGTATACACTACTGTAATCACTACCCTAAAGAAGACATTTCAATTCACCGAAGGAAAGTTTCCTTGTGCCCCTTTCCAGTCAATTCTCAACCCCATCTCCAGTTACCATAGGTCAGTTTCATCTGTTCTTTGAATCACATAAATGGATTTTCAGCACACTTCCTATATGCAGCACAATGTATAGCTCTGGGGAAGCCAATTCACCTTCCTGTGTCTATTGCCTTATTAGACACACACCTTTTTGTTCAAAGCTGTAGTGAGGATGTGTTTAAATAATGTATGTGAAGATGTTTTGAAATAAATGTGAAACATTATATAATGTTTAAACTAATAGTACAAATTTACAAATTAGAAAGACCTTTTACCTAAAACAGTTTTAGAATATTGTTAACATAATGCGAATTTTTAAAAAATCTGCATTGGTACAAAGTAGGTTTGAACTAGCAGATTGTCAATCTGTGAATACTACTTGGCTTCATATAATCAAGTAATTTCCTCACTATGTACCACTTATGAAGCACTGACTAGGTGTCAGGCACTCTTCTTAGCATTTTACTTAAGCATATTAAGTCACTGAATCCTGGCAACAATTTAATAAAAACAGATACAGAGAAGCAATTTTGCTAAGAAGTAACATGCTGGGATTCTTGATCCAGAGTCAGTATTCTTAAACTCTGTGCAACACCAACCACACGTACAGCTAAAGAGTAATTATCCTAGTTTGTTGCATGAAGTATCTAGATATTATGTATCTAGATAGTAACTGTAGTTCCAATTCCTTTTATACTATGAATTCTTACCATATTCCACATTTATTAAACATCATCTCTTGTGTATAAAATGACAAGGATACAAAGGTGAGTTGCCAGCTTTTTAAGACTAAAATCTATTACTGGACATGAAATGTAAGCCATGTGACAGGGTATAACATCTGTGAATTCAGAGGTGAGATTAATGTGAGGTTGGGGTGAAGGCTGATAACGTGTTGTGGGGGTCAGGTTGGATGGGTCATGAGACACCTTGCTAAGGAGGCTGGACTTTAATAGTAGGACCATGAGAGCTGCTGAAATAGTAGGCCCACGAGAGTGTGTGTACATACCAAATGATCAAAGTTGCAACTACATTTTCACAGGGAGGTCAGACATTGGAAGAGAAATTATAAGTGTCAGGAGAGCTACAATGGGAGGTGGAGCTTGCAGAGGTGGCACAAAGGGTGGCTTCAATCAACATACAAGTTAACAGAGAAAGACGGATATCATATGATATTGCTTATATGCGGAATGTAAAAAAAACATGCAAATGAACTTATTTACAAAGCAAAAAGAAACTCACAGACACAGAAAACAAACTTATGGTTACCAAAGGGGAAAGGGGGGGTAGGGATAAATTAGGAGTTTGGGATTAGCAGATACAAACTACTATATATAAAATAGATAAACAAAGATGGTAGAGTAGGACGTGCTCTCAGTCCCTCTTGCGAGAGCACCGGAATCACAACTAACTGCTGAACAGTCATCGACAGGAAGACACTGGAACTCACCAAAAAAGATACCCCACACCCAAAGACAAAGGAGAAGCCACAATGAGATGGTAGGAGGGGCGCAATCACAACAAAATCAAATCCCATAACTACTGGGTGGGTGACTCACAAACTGGAGAACACTTATACCACAGAAGTCCACCCACTGGAGTGAAGGTTCTGAGCCCCACGTCAGGCTTCCCAAACTGGGGGTCTGGCAACAGGAGGAGGAATTCCTAGAGAATCAGACTTTGAAGGCTAGCGAGATTTGATGGCAGGACTTCAACAGGACTGGGGGAAACAGAGACTCCACTCTTGGAGGGCACACACAAAGTAGTGTGCACATCGGGACCCAGGGGAAGGAGCAGTGACTCAATAAGAGAGTGAACTGGACCTACCTGCTAGTGTTGGAGGGTCTCCTGTGGAGGCGGGGGGTGGCTGTGTCTCACAGTGAGGACAAGGACACTGGCAGCAGAAGCTCTGGGAAGTACTCCTTGGCGTGAGCCCTCCCAGAGTCTGCTATTAGCCCCACCAAAGAGCCCTGGTAGACTCCAGTGTTGGGTTGCCTCAGGTCAAACAACCAACAGGGAGGGAACCCAGCCCCATCCATCAGCAGACAAGCAGATTAAAGTTTTACTGAGCTCTGTCCACCAGAGCAACAGTCAGCTCTACCCACCACCAGTCCCTCCCATCAGGAAGCTTACACAAGCCTCTTAGATAGCCTCATCCACCAAAGGGCAGACAGCAGAAGCAAGAAAAACTACAACCCTGCAGCCTGTGGAACAAAAACCACATTCACAGAAAGATAGACAAGATGAAAAAGCAGAGGGCTACGTACCAGATGAAGTAACAAGATAAAACCCCAGAAAAACAACTAAATGAAGTGGAGATAGGCAACCTTCCAGAAAAAGAATTTAGAATAATGATAGTGAAGATGTTCCAGGACCTCGGAAAAAGAATGGAGGAAAAGATCAAGAAGATGCAAGAAATGATTAATAAAGACCTAGATGACTTAAAGAACAAACAAACAGAGATAAGCAATACAATAACTGAAATGAAAAATACACTAGAAGGAATCAATAGCAGAATAACTGAGGCAGAAGAATGGATAAGTGACCTGGAAGACAGAATGGTGGAATTCACTGCTGTGGAACAGAAGAAAGAAAAAAGAATGAAAAGAAATGAAGACAGCCTAAGAGACCTCCGGGACAACATTAAACACAACATTCGCATTTTAGGGGTCCCAGAAGGAGAAGAGAGAGAGAAAGGACCCGAGAAAATATCTGAAGAAATTACAGTCGAATACTTCCCTAACATGGGACAGGAAATAGCCACCGAAGTCTAGGAAGCGCAGAGTCCCATACAGGATAAACCCAAGGAGAAACATGCCGAGACACAGAGTATTCAAATTGGCAAAAAAAAAGACAAAGAAAAAGTATTGAGAACAGCAAGGGAAAAACGACAAATAACATACAAGGAAACTCCCGTAAGGTTAACAGCTGATATCTCAGCAGAAACTCTACAAGCCACAAGGGAGTGGCATGATAAAGTGATGAAAGGGAAGAACCTACAACCAAGATTCCTCTACCTGGCAATGATCTCATTCAGATTCGATGGAGAAATCAAAAGCTTTACAGACAAGCAAAAGCTAAGAGATTTCAGCACCACCAAACCAGCTCTACAACAAATGCTAAAGGAACTTCTCTAAGTGGGAAACACTAGAGAAGAAAAGGATCTGCAAAAACAAACCCAAAACAATTAAGAAAATGGTCATAGGAACATACATATTGATAATTACGTTAAACGTGAATGGATTAAATGCTCCCAACAAAAGACACAGGCTTGCTGAATGGATACAAAAACAAGACCCATATATATGCTGTCTACAAGAGACCCACATCAGACCTAGGGACACATACAGACTAAAAGTGAGGGGATGGAAAAAGATATTCCATGCAAATGGAAATCAAAAGAAAGCTGGAGTAGCAATACTCATATCAGATAAAATAGACTTTAAAATAAAGAATGTTACAAGACACAAGGAAGGACACTACATAATGATCAAGGGATCAATCCAAGAAGAAGATATAACAATTGTAAATATTTATGCACCCAACATAGGAGCACCTCGATACATAAAGCAACTGCTAACAGCTATAAAAGAGGAAATCGACAGTAACACAATAATAGTGGGGGACTTTAACACCACACTTACACCAATGGACAGATCATCCAAACAGAGAATTAATAAGGAAACACAAGCTTTAAATAACACAACAGACCAGAGAGATTTAATTGATATTTATAGGACACTCCATCCAAAAACAGCATATTACACTTTCTTCTCAAGTGTGCAAGGAACATTCCCCAGGATAGATCACATCTTGGGTCACAAATCAAGCCTCAGTAAATTAAAGAAAATTGAAATCATATCAAGCATCTTTTCTGACCACAATGCTATGAGATTAGAAATCAATTACAGGGAAAAAAACGTAAAAAACACAAACACATGGAGGCTAAACAATATGTTACTAAATAACCAAGAGATCACTGAGGAAATCAACGAGGAAATCAAAAAACACCTAGAGACAAATGACAATGAAAACACGATGGTACAAAACCTATGGGATGCAGCAAAAGCAGTTCTAAGAGGAAAGTTTATAGCTATACAAGCTTACCTCAGGAAACAACAAACATCTCAAATAAACAATCTAACCTTACACCTAAAGGAACTAGAGAAAGATGAACAAACAAAACCCAAAGTTAGTAGAAGGAAAGAAATCATAAAGGTCAGAGCAGAAATAAATAGAAACAAAGAAAACAATTGCAAAGATCAATAAAACTAAAAGCTGGTTCTTAGAGAAGGTAAACAAAATTGATAAACCATTAGCCAGACTCATCAAGAAAAAGAGGGAGAGGACTGAAATCAATAAAATTAGAAATGAAAAAGGAGAAGTTAAAACAGACACTGCAGGGCTTCCCTGGCGGCACAGTGGTTGAGAGTCCGCCTGCCAATGCAGGGGACACGGGTTCGAGCCCTGGTCTGGGAAGATCCCACATGCCGTGGAGCAACTAGGCCCGTGAGCCACAACTACTGAGCCTGCGCGTCTGGAACCTGTGCTCCGCAACAAGAGAGGCCGCGATAGTGAGAGGTCCGCGCATCGCGATGAAGAGTGGTCCCCACTTGCTGCAACTAGAGAAAGCCCTCGCACAGAAACGAAGACCCAACACAGCCATAAATAAATTAAAAAACAAAAACAAAAAATAAACAGACACTGCAGAAATACAAAGCATCCTAAGAGACTACTACAAGCAACTCTATGCCAATAAAATGGACAACCTGGAAGAAAGAGAAATTCTTAGAAAGGTATAACCTTCCAAGACTGAACCAGGAAGAAATAGAAAATATGAACAGACCAATCATAAGTAATGAAATTGAAACTGTGATTAAAAATCTTCCAACAAACAAAAGTCCAGGACCAGATGGCTTCACAGGTGAATTCTATCAAACATTTCGGGAAGAGCTAACACTCATCCTTCTCAAACTCTTCCAAAAAATTGCAGAGGAAGGAACAGTCCCAAACTCATTCTATGAGGCCACCATCACCCTGATACCAAAACCAGACAAAGATACTAAAAAAAAAGAAAATTACAGACCAATATCACTGATGAATATAGATGCAAAAATCCTCAACAAAATATTAGCAAACAGAATCCAACAACACATTAAAAGGATCATACACCACGATCAAGTGGGATTTATCACAGGGATGCAAGGATCCTTCAATATACACAAATCAATCAATGTGATACCCCATATTAACAAACTGAAGAAGAAAAACCATATGATCATCTCAATAGATGCAGAAAAAGCTTTTGACAAAATTCAACACCCATTTATGATAAAAACTCTTCCGAAAGTGGGCAGAGAGGGAAACTACCTCAATATAATAAAGGCCATATACGACAACCCCAGAGAAAACATCATTCTCAATGGTGAAAAACTGAAAGCACTTCCTCTAAGATCAGGAACAAGACAAGATGTCCACTCTCACCACTATTATTCAACATAGTTTTGGAAGTGCTAGCCACAGTAATCAGAGAAGAAAAAGAAATAAACGGAATACAAATTGGAAAAGAAGAAGTAAAACTGTCACTGTTTGCGGATGACATGATACTATACATAGAGAATCTTAAAGATGCCATCAGAAAACTACTAGAGCTAATCAATGAATTTGGTAAAGTTGCAGGATACAGAATTAATGCACAGAAATCTCTTGCATTCCTATACACTAATGCTGAAAAATCTGAAAGAGAAATTAAGGAAACACTCCCATTTACCACTGCAACAAAAAGAATAAAATACCTAGCAATAAACCTACCTAGGGAGACAAAAGACCTATATGGAGAAAACTATAACACACTGATGAAAGAAATTAAAGATGATACAAACAGATGGAGAGATATACCATGTTCTTGGATTGGAAGAATCAACATTGTGAAAATGACTATACTACCCAAACCAATCTACAGATTCAGTGCAATCCCTATTAAATTACCAATGGCATTTTTTACAGAACTAGAACAAAAAGTCTTAAAATTTGTATGGAGACACAAAAGACCCCAAATAGCCAAATTGGTCTTGAGGGAAAAAAAAAGGAGCTGGAGGAATCAGACTCCTTGCCTTCCGACTATACTACAAAGCTACAGTAATCAAGACAATATGGTACTGGTACAAAAACAGAAATATAGATCAATGAAACAGGATAGAAAGCCCAGAGATAAACGCACCTATGGTCAACTAATCTATGACAAAGGAGGCAAGGATATACAATGGAGAAAAGACAGTCTCTTCAATAGGTGGTGCTGAGAAAACTGGACAACTACATGTAAAAGAATGAAATTAGAACACTCCCTAAAACTATACACAAAAATAAACTCAAAATGGATTAGAGACCTAAATGTAAGACCAGACACTATAAACCTTTTAGATGAAAACATAGGAAGAACACTCTTTGACATAAATCACAGCAAGATCTTTTTTGATCCACCTCCTAGAGTAATGGAAATAAAAACAAAAATAAACAAATGGGACCTAATGAAACAAAAGTTTTTGCACAGCAAAAGAAACTACAAAGAAGACAAAAAGACAACCCTCAGAATGGAAGAAAATATTTGCAATACAAATCAACGGAGAAAGGATTAATCTCCAAAATATATAAACAGCTCATGCAGCTCAATATTAAAAAAGCAAACAACCCAACCCCAAAATAGGCAGAAGACCTAAATAGACATTTCCCCAAAGAAGACATACAGATGGCTAAGAAGCACATGAAAAGCTGCTCAACATTACTAATTATTAGAGAAATGCAAATCAAAACTACAATGAGGGGGCTTCCCTGGTGGCGCAGTGGTTGAGAATCTGCCTGCCAATGCAGGGGACATGGGTTCGAGCCCTGGTCTGGGAAGATCCCACATGCCGCGGAGCAACTGGGCCCGTAAGCCACAAGTACTGAGCCTGCACATCTGGAGGCTGTGCTCCCCAACGAGAGAGGCTGTGACAGTGAGAGGCCCGCGCACTGCGATGAAGAGTGGCCCCCGCTCACCGCAACTAGAGAAAGCCCTCGCACAGAAATAAAGACCCAACACAGCCAAATAAATAAATAAATAAAATTTAAAAACAAAAACAAAAAAACAAAAAAACTACAATGAGGTATCACCTCACACCAGTTAGAATGGGCATCATCAGAAAATCTACAAACAACAAATGCTGGAGAGGATGTGGAGAAAAGGGAACCCTCTTGCATTGCTGGTGGGAATGTAAATTGATACAGCCACTGTGGAGAACAGTATGGAGGTTCCTTAAAAAACTAAAAATAGAATTACCATATGACCCAGCAATCCCACTCCTGGACATATACCCAGAGAAAACCATAATTCAAAAAGACACATGCACCCCAATGTTCATTGCAGCACTATTTACAATAGCCAGGACATAGAAGCAACCTAAATGTCCATCGACAGACGAATGGATAAAGAAGATGTGGTACATATGTACAATGCAATATTACTCAGCCATAAAAAAGGAACGAAATTGGGTCATGTGTAGAGACGTGGATGGATCTAGAGGCTGTCACAGAGTGAAGTAAGTCAGAAAGAGAAAAACAAATATCGTATATTAACGCATATATGTGGAACTTAAGAAATGGTACAGATGAACCAGTTTACAAGGCAGAAATTGAGACACAGATGTAGAGAACAAATGTATGGACACCAAGGGGGGAACGTCATGGAGGGTGGTTGTGTGATGAATTGGGAGATTGGGATTTTCATATATACACTAATATGTATAAAAGGGATAACTAATAAGAACCTACTTTATAAAAAAATAACTAAAATAAAATTCAAAAATTCAAAAATAATAGATAAAGAACAAGGACCTACTGTATAGCACAGGGAACTATATTCAGTACTTTGATAAACCTTAATGGAAAAGAATCTGAAAAAGAATCTATACATATTCATAAAATGGAATCACTTTGCTGTACACCTAAAACTAACACAACAATAAAAAATATATATACAAGTTAAAAAGATACCTGTAAAGCAAATGTGACTTCACCCCCAACCTCACAAAACCATCACCTCTGGGCCCCATCTACAGAGAAATTCTGGAGCTTCCACTAGTATAGTGCTATGAGGCTATGGAAAGGAAGGCACAGTCTGCTAAGAGGGAATTAAGGGAGAGCTTCCCAGAGGATGTGTCTTTTAAGTTGTGTGCTGAAGTGAATGGGGAGTGACTGAGGCACAATCTGGAGGAAGGCAGGTGGAAACAATACAGGGTGAGAAATCCTCGAGGGAGTCAAAAATCAACTGAGAAAATCCAACAGGACAGGAATATGAGGAGCAAAGAGGTGTGGTGTGGGATGGTATAGGACCATGATAGGCCATGGGAAGAAGATGGGATTTAATTTCACAGGAAATAGGAAATGGCTGTTAAAATAATCAAATTTTGTGATTAAAAAAAAATCTTCACATTGGATCAGAGACTTCTGATTGCAAGAGAGCAAAGAATAACTTAAAACCCTTGCTCTTACACAGACAAGATGGTTGAGTAGAAGGACCTTGAGCTCACCTCCTCACACAAGAAACACCCAACTTACATCTGACTGCTGAACAACCATCAAAAGAAAGACTGGAACCTACCAAAAAAGGTATTCTACATCCAAGACATAAACAAGAAACCTATGAGACTGTAGTAGGGGCACACTCATGATATAATCAAATCCCATAATCCCCCTCCCCACACCAGATGGGCAACCCACAAACTGGAGAACAATTATATCACAGAAGTTCTCGCACAGGAGTGAGAGTTCTGAGCCCCATGTCAGGCTCCCAAGCCTAGGGGTCCAGCATCAGGAGGAGGAGCCCTAGAGCATTCAGCTTTGAAGGCCAGCAGGGATTGAGTGCAGGAACTCCACAGGACTGGGGGAAACAGAAACACCACTTTTGGAGGGCACACAGAAGGTCTCATGTGCACCAGGACCCAAGGCAAAAGCAGTGATTTCATAGAAGCCTGGGCCAGACTTACTTGCTGGTATTGGAGGGTCTCCTGGGGAGGCAGGGGTAGCTGTGATGACCTGTGGGGACAAGGAAATTAGTGGCAGAAGTAATTGGCAATATTCATCAGTGTGAGATCTCCTGGATGCCACCATTTTGGCACCAAGGCCTGGCCCCATCAAATAGCCTGTAGGCTCAAGTGCTGGCATGCCTCAGACCAAACAAGGAACAGGGTGGGAACACAGCCCAATCCATCAGCAGACAGGCTGCCTAAAGACTTCCTGAGCCCACAGCCAATTCTAGGCATGGCCCTGGCCACCACAGGGCCAAGAACCAGCTACGCCAGTGGACAGGCACCAAGCCCTCCCACCTGTAAACCTTGCACAAGCCTGTAGCCCAGCATCACCCACCAGGGGCCAGACACCAGAAGCAAGAAAACTACATTCCAGTTGCCTGCAGAACTGAGTCTGCAACACAGATCAGAACCTACTGTGAGACCAGTTGGGACAGACATGTGGAGGCTAAATGATATTTTACTAAACAACCAATGGATCACTGAAGAAATCAATCAAAGAAGAAAAGGAAATAAAAGGAATCCAAATTGGAAAAGAAGAAGTAAAACTGTCACTGTTTGCAAATGTCAAGATACTGTACATAGAAAATTCTAAAGACGTGACCAGAAAACTATTAGAGCTCTTCAATGAACTTGGTAGAGTCACAGGATAAAAAATATACAGAAATCTATTGCATTTCTGTAAACTAACAATGAGCTATCAGAAAGAGAAATTAAGGAAACAATTCCATTTACCATCACATAAAAAAGAATAAAACACCTAGGAATAAACCTACCTAAGGAGGCAAAAATTGGTATTCTGAAAACTATAAGATGCGGATGAAAGAAATCAAAGATGACACAAACAGATGGAAAGATATACCTTGTTCTTGGATTGGAAGAATCAATATTGTCAAAATGACTATAATACCCAAGGCAATCTACAAATTCAATGCAATCCCTATCAAATTACCAATGGCATTCTTTACAAAACTAGAACAATTTTTAAAAAAAATTTGTATGGAAACACAAAAGACCCTGAATAACGAAAGCAATCTTGTGAAAGAAAAACAGAGCTTGAGGAATCAGGCTCCCTGCCTTCAGACTATACTACAAAGCTACAGTAATCAAAACAGTATGGTACTGGCGCAACAACAGAAATATAGATCAATGGAACAGGATAGAAAGCCCAGAAATAAACCCATTCACTTATGGTCAATTAATCGACAGTAAAGTAGGTAAGAATATACAATAGAGAAAAGACAGTCTCTTCCATAAGTGGTGCTGGGAAAACTGGACCACTACACGTAAAAGAATGAAATTAGAACATTCTCTAACACCACACAAAAAAATAAACTCAAAATGGATTAAAGACCAAAATGTAAGACCAGATACTATAAAATTCCTAGAGGAAAACATAGGCAGAACACACTTTGACATAAACCACAGCAGTATCTTTTAAGATCTGTCTCCTAGAGTAATGGAAATAAAAACAAAGATAAACAAATGGGACCCAATTAAACTTAAAAGCTTTTGCACAGCAAAGAAAACCATAAACAAAATGAAAAGACAACCCACAGAATTGGAGAAAATATTTTCAAATGATGTGACCAACAAGGGATTAATTTCCAAAATATACAAACAGCTCATACAGCTCAATATCAAAAAACAAAAAACAAAAAACCAAACTCAAACAACCCAATCAAAAAATGGGAGAAGACCTAAATAGACATTTCTCAAAGAAGACATACAGATGGCCAACAGACACATGAGAAATGTTCAAATGGCTAATTGTTAGAAAAATGGAAATCAAAACTACAAGGAGATACCACCTCACACTGGTCAGAATGGCCATCATTAAAAAGTCTATAAATAATAAATGCTGGAGAGGGTGTGGAGAAAAGGGAATCCTCCCATGCCATTGGTGGGAATGTAAATTGGTGTAGCCACTATGGTGAACAGTATGGAGTTTCCTTAAAAAACTAAAAATAGAGCTACAATATGATCCAGCAAACACACTCCTGGGCATATATCTGGAGAAAACTCTAACTCAAAAAGACACATGTACCCCAATGTTCATATCAGTATATTTACAATAGCCAAGACATGGAAGCAGCCTAAATGTCCATTGACAGATGAATGGATAAAGAAGATGTAGTATATATGTACAATGGAATATGACAAATCCATTAAAAAGAATGAAATAATGCCATTTGCAGTAACATGGATGGACCTAGAGATGATCATACAAAGTGAAGTAAGGTAGACAGATAAGGAGAAATATGATATCACTTATATGTGGAATCCCACCCCTCCAAAATTAATGATACACATGAACTTATATACAAAACGGAAACAGACCCACAGACATAGAAAACAAACTTATGGTTACCAAAGTGGAAAGTGAGGGGTATAAATTAGGAGTTTGGGATTAACGTATACACACTACTATGTATAAAATAAGTAATCAACAAGGACCTATTGTATAGCACAGGGAACTCTACTCAATATTCTGTAATAACCTATATGGGGAAAGAGTCTATAAATAAATGACTACATGTATATGTATAACTGAATCACTTTGCTGTACACCTGAAACTAACACAACACTGTAAATCAACTATACTTCAAAAACGAAAGCCCTTGCCCCCTAAAAATACCTGGAAATGCTGGATAAAAATGAAATAAATTTAAGGACATAGCTGAGTTTACAAGGAGGAAAAGGCAATCATGAAGTGACATAACTAATAGGAAATTAAAAACAGGGGCATCAACACTGGTACTAATTCTTTGGTCACTCTGGGAAAATTGATATCTCTGTAATTAAGGGTCTTAGGTTTTAATATGTCTGTGAACTGATCAAAACAAGCTATTACCACCACCACCACCCCAGACACATAAAGACAGAATCTATAAAGGTCTGCACATACTAGTGAAAGCATGGGCTAAAAAGTTTCCTAAGGATTTGAAGCCCTAAGACTGTACCTCAACCAGGCTTGGGCTTCAAGTTTACTTTTCCTACCTGATCTAGGAATCCCTAAAAAATCCCCAAGCATAACATAAAGTAAAAATTAGTTCTTGGGCAGATGATATCTCTAAGGGCTCCTGGTAAAACACAAACTCAATCTACAGGGATGTTTCCACAACCTAGTCCACAGATTTTCCTCAGAACGAAAAAATAAGTCCCTTGAAAGATGAGCTCACAAAAAATTGGGAAACATGTGCAAACAAATCATAATCAAAAGTCAGAAGATCAAACAAATACCAGGTTTAGACACCTAAAGTGAGAAAACACACCAATGCGCTGAAAGAAAATAAGTGTTTATAATTGTTAAAACGAGAAGAAAACATTAAGGGACTGGTTAAATAGACTATGTTGCAGCCAAGAATACAGTGAGTGAATTAGAATGCAGAGCTGATAAAATATTACAGAAAGAACACAGCTAAAGTGATGAAAATAGGAAAAAGGAGTTAAGGGGCAGGATAGGCTGTAAACAATGTGAATTCCATTAGAGCAGAGTATGTGCTTTGCTCACTGAAGTATCCTGAATGCCTAGAACAGTGTCTGGCACAGTTGGTGCTGAATATTAGTTAAATCAAAGTCTAGTAATTATAAGAGGTAAGGAGAGAATGGGGAAAAGGCAATATTTAATGAACTAAGAATTTTTTTTACAATCAATAAAAGGCATGAATATTTATAATCAGTTGAATCCATTATATCATTATGAAGACATAATGACTATAGGACTTCTTTACCCACTATAAATGAGAAAATTGGGCTTAGTATATTAATCAATTGTTTTTATAAATTGGGCAATAGGTATTACAGGATTATGATCCTAGAGAGACGGAAAATAAGGAGGGCAAGCCCTATGAATTTCTTCCCAAAGCAATTTCCCAAATTGTAGCAAAGGAGGGGGAGTCCAAATAGTCCAGTAGTATCGCTGGGTTGAGGAGATAGAGACTGAAGTTTCAAGGAAGCTAGAATTTGCTAGCAAAGTACTGGAGAGGAAGGAGCCATGCAGAGAAAGAGCTCCAGAGTTCTACTCAGGGGTCTTTGAGTCTTAGTTGAATACTAGTCTGCATATGTGTAGGATGAAACTTCATGAAGCTAGAGAAAGAACAGCTGTGGAGTAAAGAACAATTACATAAGCTGAATCACTCTAAGAGTTCACACAGGCCTGGGAGTCATTCATGCATTCAGCAGACAGAGGGGACAGATCTTGTTGGATACATGGCACATTCAGTGGAGACCTCAGATGCTTCAAAGCTTAGTACTGGGGCTAAAGGAACCCTAGAGTAAAAGCTACCCTAGACCTGCCCCCCAAAGCCTAAAACCAAGCCTACAAAGATCAGGCTGATCTTCGAGTAACTTAATTGCTCAACAAAACAAAGTTCAAAACTCTTTAAAGGTCTATAATAAAATACAGCTTATAAGGATGTTTAATTCCCAATGTACAGTATCCAATAAAAAAAATTACAAGATAGAAGCAGGAAACTGTGATACATAACTAAAAGAGAAATTGACCAATAAAAACTGATCCAGTAATGACAGAGATAATTGAATTAGCAGAGAAGGATGTTAAAACAGCTTTTATAAACATTATAAATATGCTCAAGGATATAAAGACATGAATATAATGAGGAGGAAAATAGAATATATATATAAAGACCCATATGGAGTTTCTAGAGGTGAAAAAATATGGTGTCAAACATAAAAAATTTATTGGGTGGGATCAATGGAAGATTTGACAAAGCAGAAAAAACAGGTAAACTTGAAGATGCAGCAATAGAAGGTATACAAAATGAAGCATAGAGGGAAAAATGACTAAAAGTCATAAACAAAATTAGAAAATATCTTGAACTAAATGAAAGTGAAAACACAACATATCAACTTTGTGGGATGCAGCTAATATAGTGCTTAAAAGAAAAATCACAGAATTAAAATACTCACTAAAATAAGAGAGGTCTTAATTCTGCCTACTTTAAGGTAGGAAAAAAGCAAATTAAACCCAAAGAAGAAGGAAGAATAATGAAAGAGTAGAAGTCAATGAAACAGGAAATGAATGAACAAAAAAGAGATTAATCAATGAAATTAATAACTAGTTCTTTGAAAAACTGATAAACTTCTCATTAGACTGATGATGAAAAAAGAGCACAAATTACCAATATCAGGAATGAAAGAGGATATTACTAGGGTCTTTCATGCAAGATGTTAAAAGGATAAGGAAATACTGTCAACAACATCATGCCAGTCTATTTGATAACTTAGATGAAGCGAACAAATACCTTGTGTGACACAAATTAGCAAAACTGATTAAAGAAGAAATTAAAACCTAAAAATCCCTATATCAATTAAAGAAACTGAATTCATAATGAAAAACTTTTCTTCAAAGATAACTTAAGGCACAGATGACTTCACTAGTCTGCCAAACAGTTAAGGAAAAAGTAATATCAATCCTACACAAAAGCTTTCAGAAAACAGAGGTGGAAAGACTTCTGAACTTATTTTATGAAGCCAGTATTATTACCCTGGTACAAAAGCCAGAAAAAAAGAAATTATAAGAAAACAATACAGCAATAACCATCACAAACATAGGTGAGAAGATCTTTTAACAAATATTAGCAAATGGAACTCAGCAATATACAAAAAGGATAATAGACTGTGAGCAAGTGGGGTTCATCACATTAAATGAAGGTTGGTTTACCAGTGGAAATCCATTAATGTAATTAACTATATGAATGAATTAAGGAGAAATAAACATATTCATCTCAATAGATGCAGATTAATTAATTAAATAAGCATCGACAAAATTCAATCCATTCATGATTTAGAAGAAAGAAGAAAAAAACTCTCCTGGTAAACAACGAATAAAAGGAAACTTCCTCAATATGATAAAGATTATGAATAAAAACTTACAGCCAGCGTCATAGTAATGCTGAAGGACCAAATGTTTCCATGGTGGAGATCAAGACAAAGATGTCCACTCTCATCACTTCTATTCAACATTATAGCAGAGGGTCTAGTCAACACAATAAGGCAAGAAAAGGCATAAACTTAAAAATACAGAAATGAACTATATTTGTAGACTATAAAATCAGGTACATAAAAACAACTACAAGGAATCTACAAAAAAAGGTACTAGAACAAGTGAGTAAATTTAGCAAGTTCTATAAATAAAAATCAATTGCATTTCTACAAACTAGCAGCAAACAAGTGAAAGCAAACTTTAAAAATACTTTTATAATAAGTCAAGAACATGAAACACTTAGGATAAATTGACAAAATCTAAGCAAAGATAAGACTGACAAAAACTTCTCAACCAGAAAATTAAGACCATAAGAAAATTAAATACTGGGGGAGGTAATGGTCAACCTACACTCAACAATCAAGACTGAGGGCAAAGGACTGAGGCCAAGATGGCAGAGTAAAAAGACCCTGAACTCACCTCTCACAAGCACACCAAAATCACAACTCTCAGCAGAACAACGATTGAAGAAAAAGACTGGAACCTACCAAAAAAGGTATTCTACATCCAAGACATAAACAAGAAACCTGAGACTGTAGGAGGGGCACACTCAGGATATAATCAAATCCCATACCCCCTGCCCCCACCCCCAGATGGGCAACCCACAAACTGGAGAACAATTATATCACAGAAGTTCTAGCATAGGAGTGAGAGTTCTGAGCCCCATGTCAGGCTCCCAAGCCTGGGGGTCCAGCAACAGGAGGAGGAGCCCTAGAGCATTTAGCTTTGAAGGCCAGAGGGGACTTAGTGCAGGAGCTCCACAGGACTGGGGGAAACAGAAACTGGGGTCCCAGAAAGAGAAGAGAGAAAGGGTCGAGAAAATATTTGAAGAGAAAAAAGCTGAAAACTTCCCTAACATGGGAAAGGAAACAGTGAACCACATCTAGGAAGTGCAGAGTCCCATACAGGATCAAACTAAAGAGGAACACACCAAGACACATTGTAATAAAAATGATAAGAATTAAAGATAAAGGTAGAATACTAAAAGCAGCAAGGGAAAAGCAACAAATAACATACAAAGGAATCCCCAGAAGACTATCAGCTGATTTTTCAGGTGAAACCCAGCAGGCCAGAAGGGAATGGCACAATATATTTGATGAAAGGAAAAACCTACAACCAAGAATACTCTATCCATAAGGCTCTCATTGAGATTTGACAGAGAAATCAAAAGCTTTATAGAAAAACAAAGGCTGAAAGAATTCAGCACCATCAAAGCAGCTTTATAACGAATGTTAAAGGAACTTCTCTAGGCAAAAAAGAAAAGGCCACGACTAGAAACAAGAAAATCATGGAATGAAAAAGCTCACTGGTAAAGCAAACATACAGTAAAAGTAGGAAATCATCCACAAAGAAAGCTAGTATGGAGGTTAAAAGATAAAAGCAGTAAAATCATCTGTATCCACAATAAGCAGTTAAGGGATACAGAAAACAATTAGATGTAAAATATGATATAGAAAACAATAATTGTGAGTGGAGGAGAGTACAAATGCAAGGTATTTAAATGCATTTGAAATAAAGGGATCAGCAATTTAAAACAAAAACGTATATATACAGAGAGAGACTTCTATACAAAAACCTCAAGGTAAACAAAAACCAAATATCTAAAATAGATATACACACAAAAAAGAAAAAGGAATCCAAACACAACACTAAAGAGAGTCATCAAATCGCGAGAAGAGACCAAAGTAAGAAAGGCAAAAAAAGACCTACAAAAACAAATTCAAAACAATTAACAAACTGAAAATAAGAACACAAATATGGATAATTACCTTAAATGTAAATGGATTAAATGGTCCAAACAAAAGACACAGACTGGGTGAATGGATATAAAAACTAGATCTGTGTATATGCTGCCTACAAGAGACTCATTTTAGATTTAGAGACACAAACAGACCAAAAGTGAGGGGATGGAAAAGGTATTCCATGCTAATCGAAATCAAAAGAAAATTGGAGTAGCAATACTTATTATATCAGACAAAATAGACTTTAAAATAAAGACTGTTACAAGAGACAAAGAAAGACCCTATATACTGGTGAAGAAAAAGCAGGACACTACATAATGATAAATTAAGAAGATATAATAATTGTAAACACAGACGCACATCAATATATAAGGCAAATGTTAACAGACATAAAAAAAGAAATTGACAATAACACGATAATAGTGAGGGCTTTAAAACCCTACTCACATCAATGGCCAGATCATCCAGACAGAAAATCAATACAGAAACAAAGGCCTTAAATAACACATCAGAACAAATGGACTTAACTGATATTTATAGAGAATTCCACTTGAAAGCAGCAGAATACACATTCTTCTCAAGTGCACATGGAACATTCTCCGGGATAGATCACATGCTAGACCAGAAAACAAGCCTCAGGAAATTTAGGAAACCTGAAATCATATCAAGCATCTTTTCTGATGAAAACACTATGAGATTAGAAATCAACTACAAAAAAACCCTGCAAAAACCATAAACACAAGTAGGCTAAAAAACATGCTAATAAACCACCAATGGGTCACAGGAGAAATCAAAAAGAGAATAAAAAAAAATACCTAGAGACAAATGAAAACGAAAACACGATGATCCAAAACCTATGGGATGCAGCAAAAGCAGTTTCCAGGGGGAAGTATTTAGAGATACAAGCTTACTCCAAGCAACAAGAGAAACCTCAAATAAACAACCTAAACTTACACCTAAAGCAACTACAGAAAGAAGAACAAACAAAACTCAAAGTTAGTAGAAGGAAATATATAAAAACAGAGGAGAAATAAATGAAAGAGAGATGAAGAAAACAATAAAAAGGATCAATGAAACTAAAAGCTGGAGCCTTCTAAAGATAAACAAAATTGATAAACCTTTAGCTAGATTCATCAAGAAAAAAAGGGACGTGGGCCCAAATCAATAAAAGGAGAAATGAAAAGGAGGAGTTACAACCAACACCACAGAAATACAAAGAATCTTAAGAGACTACCTAGAGCGACCACATGCCAATTAAATGGACAACCTAGAAGAAACGGACAAATTCTTAGAAAGGTACAATCTTCAAGACTGAACCATAAAGAAATAGAAAATATGAACAGACAAATTACCAGTACTGTTATTGAGTAAATAATTTTAAAACTCCCAATAAACAAAAGTCCAGAACCAGGGAGTTACTTGGTGGTCTAGTGGTCAGGATTTGGTGCTTTCACTGCCATGGCCCGGGTTCAATCCCTGGTCTGGGAACTGAGATCCTGCAAGCTGCGCAGTGCAGCCAAAAATAAAACCAAAACAAACAAACAAAAAAAACCCAAAAAACTCCAGGACCAGATGGCTTCACAAGTGAATTCTATGAAACATTTAGAGAAGAGTTAACACTTATCCTTCTGAAACTATTCCAATAAATTAGAGGAAGGAACACTTCTGAACTCATTTTATGAGGCTACCATCATGCTGATACCAAAACCAAACAAAGATACTACAAAAAAAGAAAATTATAGGCCAATATGTTCAATGATGAACATAGATGCAAAAATCCTCAACAAAATACTAGCAAACTGACTCCAACAATACATTAAAAGGATCATATACCATGACCAACTGGGATTTATCCCAGGGATGCAAGGGTTTTTCATATCCACAAATCAATGAATGGGATACACCACATTAACAAATTGAAAAATAAAAACCATATGATCATCTCAATAGATGTAGAAAAGCTTTTGATAAAATTCAACATCCATTTATGATAAAAACTCTCCACAACATGAGCACAGAGGGAACAATCCCAACATAATAAAGGCCATATATGACAAACCCACAGCTAACATCATACTCAGTGGTGAAAAGCTGAAAGAATTTTCTCTAAGATTAGGAAAAAGACAAGGATGTGCACTCTCACCACTTTTATTCAATATAGTTTTGGAAGTACTAGCCACAGCAACCAGAGAGGAAAAGGAAATAAAAGGAATCCAAATGGGAAAGAAGTAAAACTGTCATTGTTTACAAATGACAAAATATTATATATACATAGAAAATTCTAGACATGCCACCAGAAAAGTGCAATAAATCTGGTAACTTTGCAAGATACAAAATTATACAGAAACCTGTTGCATTTCTATGCACTAACAACAAAATACAGAAAGAGAAATTTAAAAAAAACAATCCCATTTATGATTGCATCAAAAAGAATAAAATACCTAGGAATAAACCTACCTAAGGAGGCAAAAGAGCTGTACTCTGAAAACTATAAAATGCTGATGAAAGAAACTAAAGACAACCCAAACAGATGGAAAGATATACCATGTTCTTGCATGGGAAGAATAAATACTGTTAAAATGACCATACTCCCAAGGCAACCTACAGATTCATTACAATTCCTAACAAATTAGAAATGGCATTTTTCACAAAACTGGAACAAAAATTTAAAAAAGCTGTATAGAAACACAAAAGACCACAAACAGGCAAAACAATCTTGAGAACAAAGAATGGAGAAGGAGATATCATGCTCCCTGACTATACTACAAAGCTACAGTCATCAAAACAGTATGGTACTGGCATAAAAACAGACGTACAGATCAATGGAACAGGATAGAAAGCCCAGAAATAAACCCATGAACTTATGATCAATTAATCAACAGTAAAGGAAGTAAGAGTATACAAAAGAGAAAAGACAGTCTCTTCAATAAATGGTGCTGGGAAAACTGGACAGTGACATGTAAAAAAAATGAAATTAGAATATTCTCTAATAGCATATACAAAAATAAACTCAAAATGAATTAAAGATCTAAATGTAAGACCAGATATTGTAAAACTCCTAGAGGGAAATACAGGCAGAACATATATTTATATAAACTGCAGCAATATTTTCTTGGATCTGTCTCCTAGAGTAATGGAAAGAAAATCAAAACTAAACAAATAGGACCCAGTTAAATTTAAGTTTTTTCACAGCAAAGAGAACCATAAACAAAACAAAAAGACAACCTACAGAATTGGAGAAAATATTTGCAAATGATGTGAGAACAAGGGATTAATTTCCAAAATATACAAACAGCTCATACAGCTCAATAGAAAAAACAAACAAACAAACAAAAAACTGAACAACCCAATCAAAAAATGGGAGAAGACCTAAATAGACATTTCTCCAAAGAAGACAGATGGCCAAAAGGCACAGGAGAAGATTCTCAAAATTGTTAATTGTTAGAGAAATGGAAAGCAAAACTACAAGGAGGTATCACCTCACACCGGTCAGAATGTCCAGAGTGGGTGTGGAGAAAAGGAAACCCTCCTACACTGTTGGTGGGAATGTAAATTGGTGAAGCCACTATGGAGAATACTCACCACAACTACTGAAGCCCGTGTGCCTAGAGCCTGTGCTCTGCAACAAGAGAAGCCACCGCAATTAGAACCTTGCACACCGTAATGAAGAGTAGCCCCTGCTCTCTGCAACTAGAGAAAGCCCACACAGCAATGAAGACACAATGCAGGCCAAAAAAATACCCCAAAAAACAAAAACTAGTTCTAGTAAGGAAGGCTAGACATTATCAATGGGCTAGGTTATAAGTTATAAAAACAACAATGTAGGCACAAAGAATGTGAACAAAGAAAACTAACAATGGCAGAAAGTAATAAAGTAGGAAATTAAGAAAAAACTGAGGATCAACAAAAGCTAGTCCTTTGAAAAGATTAAGAAAACAGAAAAGATTAAGAATGATTAACAACAATGAAAAAAATGGATCAAATACAAGAGAAAGCAGGCACAGGCAATTTTTAAAAGTGACATAATTACAGAGAGTATAGAGATTAGAAAATATTTAAGTACAATAAATAACTTATACCATTAAATAGAACAGATGGAATACATAATTCCTGATAAAATTAATTTAATTAAAATAAAAAAAGAATTAGAGAAACTGTAAGACTTATAATTTTAAAAATGAGGCAAAAATTTTCTCACAAAAGCTACAGGACAAAATAATTTTAGTGGTAGGTTTTACCAAATCTTCAATAAGTCCCATTTGTTCCATAAAGCAAAAAGAAAGAAAAGATTCTCAACTAATTTTATGAGGCTAGTAGTCTTGCTACCAGAAATACAAGATATATATGGGAAAGGATATGGGCAACTTTTACTTATGATCATACATACAAAAAATTCTAAACAAAATACTAGCAAACCAACTCCATCTATGTATTTTTTTAAAAATGTGACTTACGAGAAAACATAGGTGAAAAGCTTCATGATATTGGATTTGGCAATGATTTCTTGGGTATGACAAGCAAAAGCACAGGTGACAAAAGGAAAAATAGATAAATTTCAGTTAATTAAAATTAAAAACTTTTGTGCATCAAAGGAAAACAGAGTAAAAAGGCAACCCATATAGTGGGGGAAACATTTGTAAATCATACATCTGATAAGGGATTAATATCCAAAATATATAAGGAACTCCTAAGACTTAAGAACAAAAATAAACAACCTAATTCAAAAATGGGCATAGGGCTTGAATAGACATTTCTCCAAAGAAGGTATACAAATAGACAATGAGCACAGGAAAAGATGCTCAACATCATTAATCACTAGGGAAATGCAAGTCAACCACAATGAGACACCACTTCACACACATTAGAATAATTATTATTAAAAAAACAGAAAACAACAAGTATTAGGAAGAATGTGGAGAAAATGGAACACTTGTGCATTGCTGGTGGAAATATAAAATGGTACAGCTGCTCTGAAAAACAGTATGGTGGTTCATCAAATATTAAACAGAATTAACATATGATATAGCAATTGTACTTCGAGGTATATATCCAAAAGAATTGAAGGCAGGGACTCAGATATTTGTACATCCATGTTCATTGCAACATTATTTCCAATAGCAAAAATGGGGAAACAACCCAAATACCCATTGATGGATGAATGAATAAACAAAATGTGATATATACATACAATGAAATATTATTCAGCCTTAAAAAGTAACGAATTTGTGATACATTCTATGACATGGATGAACCTTGAAGATGCCGTGTTAAGTAAAATAAGCCAGACACAAAAGGACAAACATTGTCTAATTCCATTTATGTGAGGCATCTGGAATAAATAGTCAAATGCATAGAAACAGAAAGTAGCATAGTGGTTACCAGGGAATGGGGAAAGGAGAGAGGGGTGAATGGGGAGTTACTGTTTAATGGGTACAGAGTTTCAGTTTGGGATGATGAAAAAGTTTTAGAGATGGGTAATGATGATTACACAACAATGTGAGTGTACTTAATGTCATTGAACTGTACACTTAAACAGGATCCAAATAATAAAATAGATTTTAAGTTAGTTATCTATGACTGCCAAAAAAAAAAAAAAATTGTCACCATACAGTACCCAACCCAAAGGTAAACAAACCAATGGAAAGAAACTTGGTATATGACAAAGGTGGCAATATTCTTGAGTGGGGAAAGGATAGATTAGTCAATGGATAGGGCTGGGACAACTGGCTATTCCCATGTGTGGAAAAAAAACTAGATCCTTACTCCTCAAAACGCCATGTGGTTTAAAGACCCAAGTGAAAAGCAAAACAATACAAATTTTAGACAAAAACCTTAATGAAAAAGGTGATAGAGGATATTAATATTTAAAATTCCTGGGACTTCCCTGGTGGCGCAGTGGTTAAGAATCTGCCTGCCAATGCAGGGGACATGGGTTCTATCCCTGGTCTGGGAAGATCCCACATGCTGCAGAGCAACTAAGCCCACTCGCTACAACTACTGAAGCCTGCATGCCCTAGAGCCCGCGTGCTGAAAATACTGAAGCCCGTGTGCCTAGAGCCTTTGCTCTGCAACAAGAGAAGCCACCACAATAAGAAGCCCGAGCGCTGCAATGAAGAGTAGCCCCCACTCACTGCAACTAGTGAAAGCCCACATGCAGCAACGAAGACCCAACACAGCCAAAAACAAATTAAATAAATAAAACTCCTGAACATCAAAAGACATTATAAACAAGGTTAAAAAAAAAAAAAGGTAAAAACTGAGGAAAGACAGTTATAACTCATGTAAACAAAGACAAGGAACAGTACCTAGAATATATAAAGAAAGCATACAATTTATTAAGAAAAATACATTCTAGTAGAATAGTAGGCAAGAGTTATAATAAGCAATTCATAGAAGGAATGAGAATGACCATTGACACTTGAGTTGTCACAACTAACTCAATGAGATAAAAATCTCATAAGTAATTAATGAGAAATCATTTCACACTCACTGGCTTGGCTAATTTTATTGTTCAATAATACCAAGTGATCGTGCCTGGGGGAAACTGGAACTTATAAATTGCTATTAGGGACGGTGGCCAAGATGGTGGAGTAAAGACCCTGATCTCATCTCCTCTCACAAGCACGCCAAAATCACAAGTATCAGAAGAACAACCATCGATGAAAAAGACTGGAACCTACAAGAAAACATCTTCTACAGCTGAAGACATAAACAAGGAACCACAACAAGACAGGTAGGAGGGGCACACTCACGATACAATCAAATCCAATACCCCCTGGGTGGGTGACCCACAAACTAGAGAACAATTATATCACAAGTTTTCCCACAGGACTGAGAGTTCTGAGCCCCATGTCAGGCTCCCCAGCCTCGGGGTCTGGCACCAGGAAGACAAGCCCCCAGAACATTTGGTTTTGAAGGCCAGCAGGACGTGATAGCAGGAACTCCAAAAGACTGGGAAAAACAGAGACTCCATTCTTGGAGGGTGCACACAAGATCTCACGCACACCAGGACCCAGGGCAAAAGCAGTGACTTAATAAGAGCCTGGGACAGATCTACCTGCTGGTCTTGGGAGAGTCTCCTGGCAAGGCAGGGGCTGCCACGACTCACCCTGGGGACATAGACACTGGTGGCAGATACATTTAGGAACGTTCAACCACATGAACTCTCCTGGTGGCTGACGTCTTGGCTCATTAGTGCCAAGACCTGGCCCCACCCAAGTAGGTGCCAGTGCTGGGATACCTCAGGCCAAATTACTAACATAGACGCACCCATAAGCAGAAAGGCTGCATAAAGACTTCCTAAGCACACAGCCTCCTCTAGAAGCGCCCCTAGACATGGCCTGGCCCACCAGAGGGCCAGGACTCAGCTCCACCCACCAATGGGCAGGCACTGGCTCTTCCTGCCAGGAAGCCTACTCAAGCCTCTATTTCAACCTCAACCGTGAGGGGGTAGAACCAGCAGAAAGAAAAGTATGATCCTGCAGCCTGTGCAGCCAGTCTGCCAATTCAGGCCAGACCCTTCCCTGGGAACAGCTGGGCCGTGGCTCTGCCCACTAGCAGGTCAAAGCAACCTTCAGGATACCCCGGACTTCATACCCAAGTGTCAGGAGCTGTTCCCTCCCCCAACGATCTGAAATGAGTTTCGGGACCCCAGGGCCCTGCAGCCAGACTCCAGGAACTAGCCTTGACTGCCAGTGGTCCGGCACTAACCCCAGGGTGTGGCTTCAACTGCCAGTGTGTGGGCAAAAGTCCCAGAGTCTTTGGGACCCTAACTCTGCCCACCAGTGGACCAGTACTAGGCCTGGGGCGCCCTAGTGTTCCACAACCAGCCTCCCTGTAACCAGGCCCCTAAACAGCAGCCAGCAGCATCCTCACAAGGCAGGGCCTGGCAACCAGAGTGGGGGCCAACCAAGCCTACCAGACCACCCACATAGTCAGCCCGCCGCAACATAAGGACCCAGGCAGCCCTCTTAGAGGGACCCCTAGAGCTTATCGCTTGGGGGATGAGAGGGGAGTGCCCTGCTGGGACGCACAGGATGCCTCCTATAGAGGGCCACTGCTCCAAGGTTGAGAACGATAATCAACCTACCGCATACATAAAAATAGAAAGAGCAACTTAAACAAAATGAGGCGGGTGAGGAATATGTTCCAGATAAAGGAGCGAGATAAAACTCCAGAAGAACTAAGCAAGGTGGAGATGGGCAATTGACTGGAGAAAGAGTTCAGAGTAATGATCATAAAGATGATTAAAGAACTCAGGAGGAGGATGGATGCACAGAGTGAGAAGTTAGAAGTTTTTTTTTTTTTTTTTTAATTTATTTATTTATTTATTTATGGCTGTGTTGGGTCTTTGTTTCTGCGCGAGGGCTCTCTCTAGTTGCGGCAAGCGGGGGCCACTCTTCATCGCGGTGCGCGGGCCTCTCACTGTCGCGGCCTCTCCCGTTGCGGAGCACAGGCTCCAGACGCGCAGGCTCAGTAGTTGTGGCTCACGGGCCTAGCCGCTCCGCGGCATGTGGGATCTTCCCAGACCAGGGCTCGAACCCGTATCCCCTGCATTGGCAGGCAGATTCTCAACCACTGCGCCACCAGGGAAGCCCTAGAAGTTTTTAACAAAGAGTTAGAAATCATAAAGAACAACCAGAGATGAAGAATAAAATCACTGCAATGAAACATACACTAGAAGGAATCAATAGTAGACTAAATGACACAGAAGAACAGATCAGTGAGTTGGAAGACAGAATAGTGGAACTCAATGCTGCTGTACATAAAAAAGAGAAAAGAATGAAAATAAATGAGGACAGTTTGAGAGACTCCTGGCACAACATCAAGCACACTAATATTCACATTATAGGGGTCCCAGAAAGAGAAGAGAGAAAGGGTTGAGAAGATATTTGAAGAGAGAAAGCTGAAAACTTCCCTAACCAGGGAAAGGAAGGTCAGCCAAGTCCAGGAAGCACAGAGAGTCCCATACTGGATTAACCCAAAGAGGAGCACACCAAGACAAATGGTAATCAAAATGACAAAAATTAAAGATAAAGGGAGAATAGTAAAAGCAACAAGGAAAAAGCAACAAATAACACACAAGGGAATCCTCATAAGGCTATCAGCTGATTTTTCAGCAGAAACTCTGCAGGCCAGAAGTGGGTGGCATGATATATTTACAGTGATGAAGGAGAAAAACCTATAAACAAGAATACTCTACTCAGCAAGGCTCTCATTCAGATTTGATAGAGAAATCAAAAGCTTTACAGACAAGCAAAAGCTGAAAGAATTCAGCACCACCAAACCAGCTTTATAAAAATGTTAAAGGAACTTCTCTAGGAAAAAAGAAAAGGCCACAAATAGAAACAGGAAAATTACCCAACGAAAACGCTCATTGGTAAAGGCAAACATAAAGGTAGGAAATCATCCACATACAAAGCTAGTAGGGAGGTTAAAAGACAAAAGCAGTAAAATCATCTGTATCCACAATAAGCAGTTAAGGGATACAGAAAACAATTAGATGTAAAATATGATATCAAAAACAGTAATCGTGAGGGGAGGTGAGTACAAATGCAGGATTTTAAAATGCATTTGAAATTAAGAGAACAGCAACTTAAAACAAAAACCTCACAGTACAGACAAAACATAAATCTATAATAGATATACACAGAAAAAACAGAAAGGAATCCAAAGGTAAAGACAGTCATCAAATCGCAAGAGAATAAAAGGGTGAAAAAAAGCCTACAAAAAGAAATCTAAAACAATTAAAAAATGGCAATAAGAACATATATATCAATAATTACCTTAAATGTAAATGGACTAAATGTTCCAACCAAAAGACATAGACTACCAGAACGGATACAAAAATAAGACCCATATATATGCTGCTTACAAGAGACTCACTTCAGATCTAGAGACACATACAGACTGAAAGCTGAGGGGATGGAAAAAGCTATTAGATGCAAATGGAAATCAAAAGAAAGTATATAAAAGTACTTACATCAGACAAAATAGACTTCAAAATAAAGACTGTTACAAGAGACAAAGAAGGACATTACATAATGACCAAGAGATCAATTCAAGAAGATATAACAACTGTAAATATATATGCACCCAAAATAGGAGCACCTTAATATATAAGGTAGATATTAACGGACATAAAAGGAGAAATCAACAGTAACATAATAATAGTAGGGGACTTTAACACCCCACTTACATCAATGGACAGAACTTCCAGACAGAAAGTCAATAAGGAAACACAGGCCTTTACTGACATATTAGATCAAATGTATTTAATTGCTATTTATAGGGCACTCCACCTGAAAGCAGCAGAATATGCATTCTTTTCAAGTGCACATGGAACACTCTCCAGGACAGATCACAGGCTAGGCCACAAAACAGTCTTTGGTAAATTTAGGAAAATTTAAAGCATATCAAGCATCTTTTCCGACTGCAACACTAGGAGACTAGAAATCAACTACAAGAAAAAAAAACTGCAGAAAACACAAACACATATAGGCTAAACAATATGCTACTAAACAACCAATGTATCACTGAAGAAATTAAAAAGGAAATCAAAAAATACCTAGAGACAAATGAAAATGAAAACACGACAATACAAAACCTATGGGATAGAGCAAAAGCAGTTCTAAGAGGGAAATTTACAGAGATACAATCTCAAACAACCTAACCTTACACCCAAAGCAACTACAGAAAGAACAAACAAAACCCAAAGTTAGTAGAAGGAACAACATCACAAAGATATCAGAGCAGAAATAAACGAAATAGAGACTAAAAAAACAATTACAAAAATCAATGAAACTAAAAGTTGGTTCTTTGAAAAGATAAACAAAATTGATAAGCCTTTAGCCAGAATCATCAAGAAAAAAAGGGATAGGGCCCAAATCAGTAAAATCATAAATGAAAATGTAGGAGTTACAACCAACACCAGAGAAATACAAAGGACCATAAGAGAGTACTACAAGCAACTATATGCCAATAAAATGGACAACCTAGAAAAAATGGACAAATTCTTAGAAAGGTACAATCTCCCAAGACTACACTGGGAAGAAATAAAAAATCTGAACAGACAATTTACCAGTACTGAAATTGAGTCAGTAATTTAAAAACTCCCAAGAAAGAAAAGTCCAGGACTAGAAGGCTTCACAGGTGACTCCTACCAAACATTTAGAGTTAACGCCTATCCTTCTGAAACTATTCCAAAAAGTTGCAGAGGAAGGAACATTTCCAAACTCATTCTATGAGGCTACCAAAACCAGACAAAGATATCACAAGAAAAGAAAATTACAGGCCAATATCACTCATGAACACAGATGCAAAAATCCTCAACAAAATACTAGCAAACAGAATCCAACAATACATTAAAAGAATCATACACCATAGTCAAGTGGGATTTATCCCAGGAATGCAAGGATTTTTCAATATCCGGAAATCAATCAATGCAATACACCACATTAAGAAAAGCCATACGATCATCTCAATAGATGCAGAAAGAGCTTTTGATGAAATTCAACATCCACTTATGATAAAAACTCTCCAGAAAGTGGGCACAAAGGGAAACAACCTGCACATAACAAAGGCCAGATAAGACAAAGCCACACCTAACAACATACTCAAATGGTGAAGAATTGAAAGCATTCCCTCTAAGATCAGAAACAAGGCAAGGATGCCCACTCTTACCACCTTTTTTTTTTTTTTTTTTTTGGCTGCACCACGTGACATGCGAAACTTCCCTGACCAGGGATCGAACTCGTGCCCCCTACAGTGGAAGCATGGAGTCTTAACCACTGGACCACCACGGAAGTCCCTCTTGCCACTTTTATTCAACATAATTTTGGAAGCCCTAGCCACACCAATCAGATAAAAAAAGAAAAAGAATCCAACTGGGAAAGGAGGAGGTAAAATTGTCACTGTTTGCAGATGACATGACACTATACATAGAAAATCCTAACATGCCACCAGAATACTACTAGAGCTCATCAATGAACTTGGTAAAGTTGCAGGATACAAAAATTAATATACAGAAATCTGTTGCATTTCTATAAACTAAGAAGGAACTATCAGAAAGAGAAATTAAGGAAACAATCCCATTTAGAATTGCATCAAAAAGAATAAAGTACCTAGGAATAAACTTACTTAAGGAGGCAAAAGACCCACACTTTGAAAACTCTAAGACGCTGATGAAAGCAACTGAAGATGACACAAACAGGTGGAATGATATACCGTGTTCTTGGATTGGAAACATCAATATTGTTAAAATGACATACTGCCTAAGGCAATATACAGATTCAATGCAATCTCTATCAAATTACCAATGGCATTTTTCACAGAACTAGAACAAAAAATTTAAAAGTTTTTGTGGAAACAAAAAAGACTCCAAATAGCCAAAACAATCTTGAGACAGAAAAATGAAGCTGGAGGAATCAGGCTCCCTATCTTCAGAGCAAACTACAAAGCTACAGTAATCAAAACCGTATGGTACTGGCACAGAAACATATACATAGATCAATGAAACAGGATAGAAAGCCCACATATAAACCCATGCACTTATGGTCAATTAATCTATGACAAAGGAAGCAATAATATACAATGGAGAAAAGACAGGCTCTTCAATAAGTGGTGCAGGGAAAACTGGACAGTTACATGTACAAGAATGAAATTAGAACATTCTCTAACACCACACACAAAAATAAACACAAAGTGGATTAAAGACCTAAATGTAAGACTGGAAACTATAAAACTCCTAGAGGAAAACATAGGCAGAACACTCTCTGATATAAACTGCAGCAATTTTTTTTTGGATCAGTCTCCTAGAGCAGTGGTCCCCAACCTTTTTGGCACCAGGGACCAGTTTCATGGAAGACAGTTTTTCCACAGACTGGGGCAGGGTGCGTGGAGATAGTTCAGGTGGTAGTGTGAGCAATGGGGAGTGGCAGATGAAGCTCTGCTCGCTCACCGCTCACCTCCTGTTGTGCGGCCCGGGGGTTGGGGACCCCTGTCCTAGAGTAATGGAAACAAAAGCAAAAATAAACAAATGGGCCCTAATTAAACTTAAAAACCTTTTGTACAGCACAGGAGACCATAAACAAAATGAAAAGACGACCTATGGAATGGGAGAAAATATTTGCAAAGGATGCCTCAGACAAGGTCTTAATTTCCATAATATAGAAACAGCTCATGCAGCTAAATATCAAAAAGAACAAACAACCCAATAAAAAAATGGGAAGACGACCTAAATAGACATTTCTCCAAAGAAGACATACAGATGGCCAAAAGGCACATGAAAAGATGCTCAACATTGCTAAGTACAAGAGAAATATAAATCAAAACTACAATGGGGTATCACCTCGCACCAGTCAGAATGGCCATCATCAAAAAGTCTACAAATAATAAATGCTCGGGAGGCTATGGAGAAAAAGGAACCCTCTTGCACTGTTGGTGGGAATGTAAATTGGTGCAGCCACTATAGAGAACAGTATGGAGATTCCTTAAAAAACTAAAAATAGAATTACCATATGATCTAGCAATTCCACTCTTGGGCATATATCCAGACAAAAGTCTAACTCAAAAAGACATGCACCCCAACGTTCATAGCAGCACTATTTTGTAACAGCCAAGACATGGAAGCAATGTAAATGTCCATTGACAGATGAATGGATAAAGAAGATGTGGTATATATACACAATGGAGTATTACTCAGCCATAAAAAAGAACGAAATAATGCCATTTGCAGCAACATGGATGGACCTAGAGATTATCATACTGAGTGAAATCAGACAGAGAAACACAAATACCATATGATATCACTTACGTGTGGAATCTAAAAAGTGATACAAATGAACTTATTTACAAAATAGAAATAGACTCACGGTCAAAGAAAACAAACTTATAGTTACCAAAAGGGAAAGGTAGGGGAGGAAGGGTTAAATTAGGAGCTTGGGATTAACAGATACACACTATATATAAAACAAACAAGAAGGACCTACTGTATAGCACAGGGAACTATATTCAATATCTTGTAATAACCTATAAGCAGAATCTCCATTATAGGTTATATATATAACTGAATCACTTTGCTGTACACCTGAAACTAACACAACATTGTAAATCAAGTATACTGCAAAAAAAAAAGTAAATACATATTTAAATTAAAAAAATTTGCTGTTTGGAAAATGATATACTCCTTGTGTCTGGAGAATTGGTACAACCATTTAGAAAGCAACCTTACTTCTAGGTACTAACTCCACGGAAACTTATTTACACACATACAAGAATGTAGAATATTCAGTGCAGCACTAATTTATAATAATGAAAAAGTGGAAGCAAAATGTTTATCAAAACAAGAATAAGTCTGGTTTATTTATATAATAAAATTCTGTACACTGATGAAAATAATCTATATCTGCCAATGTGGACAAATCTAAAAACACAATGTTGAGCTAAAAGTAGTTGCAAAAAGATATATACCATATAACATTCATGTAAAATGTTAAAACACAAAACAATCTTAAGTCTATGGATAAACGCTACAATGAGAATAAAGAAATATTAAAATACGAAAACTCTAAAAGTATAAAACCACCAAATTTAGAAAAATAATTGATTTTGGAGATGAAGGGAAGGTGAGGATCAGATAGATGAAAAAACACCAGAAGAGAAAGATCTATAAAGTAATAGGAAAGGCAGTCAAAGGTGTAGAGCAGGAGTTGGCAAGCTTTTGGGGTAAAGGCCTCAAGAGTAAATATTTTAAGATTTTGCAAGCCTTTGCAAGAGGCAAAATGAAGGATATTATGTAAGTACTAATAGGGGTTCAAAGTTAGTGTTTTCTATCATCAGAATCGATAGCAAGTTTTTGATTTAAAAACATAAAAAACATTTTCAGACCATATGAAAGCAGGCAGAGGGCTGAATTCGGTCCGTAGTCTGCAGTTTGCACACTGCTGGCCTAGAGCAACATCATGCAATAGAACTTTCTGGGGTGACGGGAATGTGGTACATCTGCATTGTCCCCAGTATGGTAACCACTAGAGCCACATGTGACTACTGAGCACTTGAAATGCAGCAACTGTGACTGAGAAATTAAACTTTACATTGTATTCAATCTTAATTAAGATAGCCATTCTAGAGTTCCTATGAATTCAAAGAACAGGTGTAAGGGCAGTGGCTGAACAAACAAACTAGAAAAATAAGAGACTGTGATGGGAGAGTAGGGCATACGAACCAGTGATTCCTTCAGGGACAGGAAAACTTGGGCTGATGGAAAGGATTTTGGGTGTGACTGGCATGGAATGCAGGAAGATGTGGAGACGCAGTCAAGAAAACTTGAGGTCAGGGTTAGAAGAGTCACCCAGTAAAACAGAAATTGTTGATCATGGACAGGGCAGTTCCACAACGAGAAGCTGAAAGAGAAGTGACGTGTGAGGATGGGAGACCTATGGGGGCGAGGAAAACAGAGAAAACCAAGGTTTGGGAGAGAAATGTCCAACAAGGGCGAGAGTGGTGAAGGCTGGAGAGAAAGACGACCAGGGAGATATGCTACCTCTGATATTTAAAGAACGGAAGAAAAACACAAGCACTATCTTATACAAACTTTATTGCTCTTTAAAAATGAATAACTTTAAATTTTACAGAGGTATATACAAATGTAGGCTTCAAACTCTCAGAACTGAACTAATTCCCTCTCACTGAATTAATTTTTTTTTAAACTAATTAAAATTTTACTCTTTAATTAGGAACCTTGGGGAAAAGAAGTCGCATCATGATTTAAAGGCAAAGGCAGAGACCCAAAACCAGCTGGCTTTTCCTTGTTAGGCTGCAGCAGAGTTTAAGCCAGGCCTGACCCACTCCAGCTCTGGCCACAGTCTGCTCTCTACAGCCTGGTCCCAGGTTTGTTTGGTTGCAAACTGGCTTCACTTCGTCTGAAGACCTAGCTTGAGTGAATTCATGGCTTCCGCAAGTTCAAGCATCCCTCACTTCTGTCACTTGGCGGTGCCACCGGCCATGGCCTTAGGAACTGATCAAAAATACAAAAAAGCCCTTGGCATTCACACATTTAACATTTGACATTTTTGACTAAACAAGTAACTATACTGAAAGGCCATGACACAATAATTTGTGATTTTGCTGAGGTATCCCTTTGAACAATGTACACCTGGAGCTGGGGGTTCAGAGCTAGTCACTTATCTGGTCCCTGAGCCTAAGCAACCATCAATTCTCTAACCATGATCTAATACACATTTTACCTGAAAAACCAAATACAACAATAGTATAAGGGATCCACAAATAGCTTAGGGTACACCCTACTGTGAATGACAAGGATTTATTTTGTTCAAATATTGTACAAAGAGTTTCAAAAGATCCTCAGCCTGTCTTCAAAAATCATTCATTCAAAATCATTCATTCAATCATAGTATTACCTACTTAAGGGAAAAATAAAGATGCCTTATAATTAAAACATCTTAATTTGAAGAAACATTAATTTCCAAATGTTGGTATAAGATACATTTTGACTAAAATTAGGCAGTATAAAAAAATCTAAACTATTATAGTGCTTAAGTCCAATTATTTATACCTAAAAGAAAAAATAAACCAAATGTATCAAAGGTTTAAGAAAAACCATCACATTTGAAGCATAGTTTTGAAGAAATGTTCACGATCTAGAGTACTGTCAAGAGAATATTCTATGGCAGTAGTTCAACCCACTTGAACACTATCTTACAGATTCTCTCGGCACCACAGAAGAGGGTGTAGGATGAATTTAAACAACATCCAACAAACACTTCATTGTACTTGCTTCATGCTTTTTTTTTTTTAGAACTGCGTCTGGAATCCTTTTTCTGCTTAAAAATAGGCGAATTCAAGAAACACAAATCTGTAAAAGGGTCCCCTCTTCTCAGTTTCCTGTAAGAGTAAAGAGAACTCGTAGGCATAATTATAAGCATCCCAATGCTAACTTACTCTTCAGTATAAATTTACTGCAGAGTATGCCATTGTTAATATTCCTGGTTCAGATTTTCATCAAAATGGTGTATTTCAAATAAGGCTCCATAACCTTAATTCCCCCCATGTGTATCATTAAAAGTTAGTTCCCACAAGCCAAATACTTACGAAGCGAGCGTGGGTTCCTTATAGTTCACACTGGCTGTGCACCTACGTTTACGCAAAGACACTGGTGGGCTTTCTACATTCTTTTTTGGAGAAAGAGAAAGTTTTCTGGTTTTCACTACAGGATACAAGGGGACATTTGTGATATCCTTCAGGCAAAAATGAGGTGACTGGTGAGTTTCAGGTAGTGCACCTACAGAAAACAAGTTTTATTGAATATGGTTCCAAAAAACAAACAAGCAAACACAGGAACTAAAACTGTATGCAATTACACATATTAAAAGTATACAAAATCCAGCATTTTACAACACAGATTTTTAAAAACTTGTTCACCATTTTTTCCTCCCAGATAACACTGAAATATTAATTATTGTAGCTGTGAAGAACTGACTAAAACAATAGTTTACTAAAACTTAAAATTCTTAAAACTTAAAGAAAAAATTAAAATTCTTCTAGGATAGCTTGGGCACAATGAGTTAGTTTAAAACTATGCAATTTCATTTAGTCACACCTTGCTCTTTAGAATCATCCAGGCCTCAATCTCTTTCAATTCTAAGTTTATCAACAAGTGACTTCTTATTGTCTTATAAAGCCACTCAAACTCATTCTATTAAATAAGTGAGAATTCTAAATCGTACTCTCTGGGTAAACCAGGAGAAAAGGTGTTCCCTCTAGTAAAGTTAGTCAGTTAAAAAGTTACCCAATGTTTTTCCTGTCATAAACATCCAAGTTATTCTACCTGGAGCTACATCTATATTGGGAGACAGCTACCCAGCACACAGGTTAAGAACACTATAAGAAAAACAAGCTCTTAAAATAGTTTTAAAAAGCAAATCATTTCCCAAGAAAAACTAAATTGTAACTGTAAAGTGACGTTATACTTATTAACCATTGTCCAGGGTTATTTGGGATTCAAATATTCTGTCTTTCTTGTCCCTACATAAGCATCTTGTACTATACTAATTATTCCAACTTTTGGTTTGGAAAATATGGTTAAACAACAACATCAGATCATTTGCTATATTCTGGAATAAAGCTTCTAAAACTTCAAAGCATATACAGATCTTCTGGGGATTTTGTTAGAGAGATACAGATTCTGATTCAAGGATGTGGGGTATGGCCTGAGATTCTGCTTTTCTAAGAAGTTTCCAGGTAATGCTGATACTGATGGTCTGGGGACAAAATTCTGAGTAACAGTATTTTAGAGTGTATTTTTTTCCTTTTAAAAACTTATTATGAAATATTTCAAGTATACACAAAGACGGGGACAACAGTATAATAAGCCCCCAGTTACCCAGCTTCAATAATTATCAACATTTTGCCAATCTTGTTTGATTTACTCTAAAAGCATTACAGCATATTTTTTTAAAAAGATGTTTGCATGCTGCCACCACCTAACTGGTTGACCTTGGAAAGTCATTTAGCTTTTTTAGGCTTTAGTTTCCTTATAAACAAAACAAGCACGATCACACCTACATGTCAAAGTTGTTCTGAGGATCAAATGAACTAGCATGACAATATTTTGAGACTAAAACTTGCCTGTTTATGTTAGTTTCCCCAGACTAAAATTCCCAGATGAGAATCTCTGTGGGCAGGTGCAGGCTGTATCATCAACATTTGAACCATGCCTACTTTTTGATCTAACCAATAAAAGCAAGATTTTTCTAAGCCACAGTTTTTAGATGTTTTACAAATGTCTTACAAAAGAATACTAAGCCCATCAACTGAGGAAAAGGTTTTCTTGGTCTAATTAGGCCACCTTCCCTAAATAGAAAATTATTTTAAATTGTGGTTCCTGTCAAGTTGACTATATAAAGCAAAGCCATTAAAATTACAGGTCACTGGATTCAAGTTTGATTTCATTTTCAACGGGATGTTTCAGGGGAGTGTGTAATAGGCATTTTAATTCAACTTAACTCCACAAAAGTTTTTTCCTCGCCTTGGAAGATTTCATTTACTGGAAGTAAAATTGCTTTCTCCATAACAAGTAGTATTTGTTCTTAAAGAGGATTTAAATTAGCTTAAAGCATGTCGAAGCAACACAACTGTGATTTCCACCCCACAGCCCCCCCACTATTTAATCTGACTGTAACTTTCCCCAAAGAGAGAGATGGTAAGTCTGTAACCTCCTCCAGAGAAACAGATAGTAAGTATAGTATATAAGCACCAGGAGTGATCATTTAACATAAACATTAAAAATGCAGGCAAACAAGTAAATCACTTACTAGGAGGAGTTTTTGTTGGCTCAGAACCCTCTGTCTCCTTTTCACCCCTATGTTTCAGTGCTCTTTTAGATCGAGGCCTGGTGACTGGACTCCTATCTGATTCACTGGTGAGATCTTGACTGTACTTGCATGTGGGCAGATAGAGGTCATCAGAGTCATCTCCTGAACCACTTGATTCACAGATGCTCACTTCAGATTCATTGTTGTTTTCTTCTCTTTTAGGATCATTGCTCACTTTTTGTCGGAAAGGAGTGAGATGAACACCCTCTTCCAAATTAAAATTGTAAGCATCACTGGAGGTGACAGATTTATCCAACTTTTTTTGGGAAACAGTTTTTTTATATTCACTTTTGCTCCCTTTATATTTTGAGACAGATTTTGATTTTTTCCTTTTGTTAGCTTTTCTTTTCTCTTCTCTTTTTCTTCCTTGGGCAGCTCTGTGCTTACTTTTAGTTTGGTCTAATTTATACTCTAAAATGTCTTCTTTTGTTTTAGTAGATTGTCCTGGGTGAATTAGCCTTGTTGATAAGTAAATTTGATCCTTGTTCCATTGATAAAAATTTTGTTCTACATTTTCAGGTATGTGCGTGTTTACTGGTGAGTCTACAAATCTAATTCTTTCCAATTCCAAAGACTGCTCTGACAAATGACTGATTCCAAAATCATCCAAGGCATTGAACTGACACGGATTGTTGACATGTTTCTTTAAACTGCGACGGAGAGATACAGTTCTAGGTAAGACATTATCAGTTGACTTATCTTCACCTGAATCCAAATCGAATCCCAGTCTGTCTTGAGAAATAGTAGGTGTTGGCTCTGAGAATTTAAAAAAATAAATGAGAAAGATAGTTTTACTTTATGGAAATTTAAATTTCAGGAATCTTAGAATTCAAAGTTAAAAATGGAACTAATGAAAATTCATCCTGTAGTTTCCCCACATTTACTATAAATAAATAAAAATCTGGGGAGCATAATATTTACTTCCTTCCGACTGTCTGTACCTATATATTCCAAGGTTGTTATGAGGGTTAACTACGGTAACATATGTTAAATGCCTAACACAGAGTGTAACACATAGTAGGCTCAGTAAACTGCAGCCAGTTATAGCCAAGGTTTCTGACTACAGATTTGGAAAAATAAATGGATGTATTTTAAAACTCTTGTTATTCTGTGTAAAATAAACAGATATTTGCTTTCAGCCGAGTACCAGACGAGAAGATTTAAAAAGGTAAACAAATAAAAATTAGAGAAATTTAATTATGTTACTTGTTCCCAGAGATCTCCTCTTGCCTTTAGAAGTATTTTTATATTTTCATTTGTATTACCTTCTATTTGGAACAATTCTTCTTGTCCTGGAAAGTCAGCGTCCTGAAGAGGAACTTGCCTTAGAAAGTACCAATAAAAAACAAAAATTTATTTAACAATTATGTAATAAGAACAAATTTTAAGATTTTCTACAACGTAAGTTTTTTTCTTTAGTATCATTTCATAATTCCACTCTAAATCAGTACATCTGTTCTATATCAAAGGAAACCAAAAGACACTTATGCTGATTATGTGGAGGCTGATTTGTTACGACTGGCATTCAACTGCCACTGGAGGAACTAACATATCAAATTGGACAGTTCCTCCCGAAAACATTCCATAACTCACCATTTCATTTAACTGGAGAAACAGCCAATCAGATCGACTTATAAAATATATTAAAGAAACTCAGTTAGATCCTTCTTTAGGAGACTGCGTTATCACTAGCCGAGCTGTGATTTGTGGACAGTGCACACTTCTACGGTGCTTACCTACTGACTCCTCTGAAGTTAATACTGTTCATTTTCTTTAAAAATTTTGTCCCCCTTTGGTTCATGGAACAAGAAATTTCCATTCTTGGGGCTTCCCTGGTGGCGCAGTGGTTGAGAATCTGCAGGGGACACGGGTTCGAGCCCTGGTTTGGGAAGATCCCACATGCCACGGAGCAACTAGGCCCGTGAGCCACAACTACTGAGCCTGCGCGTCTGGAGCCTGTGCTCTGCAACAAGAGAGGCCGCGACAGTGAGAGGCCTGTGCACGGGCGATGAAGAGTGGCCCCTGCTCGCCACAACTAGAGAAAGCCCTTGCACAGAAACGAAGACCCAACACAGCCAGCAATCAATCAATCAACCAATCAATACAAAAAAAAAAAAAGTAAAAAAAAAGAACGCGTGCTTGAGCTACGAACCGACCTAGTCACAAAAAAAAAAAAAAAGAAAGAAATTTCCATTCTTTATGCTTTAATATGGCCGTTTCATTCTAATTATAATTTTATTCTCTATTTTCTGTAGAGAATTTCCCCCTCTGGACATCAAAACTTAAGTACAAGTTTAGGTAACAGAGTTATGGCAACCAACTAATAACAATTTTCGAAACCTTATAAAAACTCAATTACCTCATCCTGCTTTTTGATCATCACATAAATATTTCGTCACATCTTAACATTCAACAGTTTAAAAACTATTCATGATTAAAATTAATATGGGGATAGGAATCATATTAGTGATTACTTCTGCAAGGAGGGGGCACAGACTCGAAAGGGACATGAGGGAATGGCTTATGGCAGTAGCTCTCACCTGGGGACAGTTAACCTCCCCCTCCCCCCAACGCCCCCGGGATATCTGGCAATGTTGAGAGACATTTTGATTCTTGTAACTGTTCGAGGGGGGCTGCTATTGGCCTCTAGCGGGTGGAGGTCAGGGATGCTGCTAAACATCCCACCATGTTTGGGGCAGCCCCACAAGCAAGGATGATGTAGCCCAAAATGTCAGAGGCGCTTAGACTGAGAAACCCCGGGCCAGAGTGACAGCAACGCTCCGCATCTTAACTCAGGTTTTGGTTCACGGGGGTATACATTAGTCCAATTCACTGAACTGTGTAATTAAGATCTGTGCATTTTACTGTATCTAATTATAGCTCAGTAATTCATAAGCAAACAAATAAAGTACCCTTAATCCAAGAGAAGAAGAAGGTATATGAGGTCTGATGGTATTTAAGAATGAATTGGATTAGCAAGACAGTGTGAAAGCTGTGTTAAATATGATATTTTATTAGATTTCTTTTCTAAGCCAGACTATTTGTAGTACTGGCAAAATACCATCATTTGAATAACCAATCCTTAGAATAAAAACACGATACAAGAAAAATATAACTGAAGGGAATAGTTTAAAAATTCAGGAGAAGCTTTTTATTCCTAGACATCAAAAAAGTAACTAAATAGAAGAAAGCTTTGGCTTGGCTATATAGCACAGAATTTCAACATATAAAATTTCTTAAATACATTCTTAGAGAGAACATCAGACCCAAATACAAGAGTCAATATAATGTTAATTTCCTTTCATAAATGGATCACAGAATTAACTACTTCTCGGCATTAATAATCATAATAATGAATTTGACACTAACGGTAAATCCTCCACGAGTAAATTCCTGGAGTTGCTGTCGCTACTGGAGTCCATTCCAGGGGGACATACTTCCCGGTCCTGTCAATGTATTAAAACAAAGAAAACACTGGTACAATGGAAATATTCATAACAAAGCATTCATTTATTCAACAGTACTTATTGACAGTCTGCCATGGTGCCAGGGACTGTTCTAGGAACTGAATCTATAGCTACAAAATAGATTAAGTACTACTCTCTTAAAGCTTACATGCTAGTGTAGGGAGATGAAGTGTAAAAAAGCTGACGGTGATAAATGCAACTCAGGTTGAAATGACAGAGAGTAACTGATGTTGGAGGTCTCCTTTAGATGGGATGACTTTCATCTGAAACCTGAAGAACGCAAAGAGCCAGCCACTGAAGGAGGAAGAAGTGGAAACAGCAGATACAAAAGTCATGATGTAGGAAAACCTTGCTGTGCTCAGAAAAGAAAGGCCACTGGGGCTGGAACATAGTCACTGAGAAGACCAGTGAGAGGTGGGCACACAGAGGCCAGATAAGGTAGGACCTTGAGAACCATGAGTTTGGATTTTAGTCTATGTGTGATGGGAAGTCATTTGAATATTAAGCAGGGAAGTAAAATGATCTGAGTTTTAAAGAGATCAGTCTGGCCACTGTGTGAAACATGGATTGAAAAGGGCCAAGGGCACAGGCTGTAAGGAAGTCATCGTAGTAAATTAAGCAAGACATATCAGCTTGGACAGGAATCCTGTGGCTGTGGAGGTGAAGCCCAGGGGAAGGCTTTGCGATAACAGTGCACTCACATTGAATAGGGGTGGAGGTAGGGACACAGAGTGAGAAGGAAGCTTCTTATGCTTCTGACTTGAGCAAACGGGTGGGTTGCCTTACTGAGCTGAGTAAGACTTACAGAGGGAGGCAGAAGTCCAATGTCTTGGGAGGGGGGAAATAAAGAGTTGTGCTTTGTACAAAATATATTTGAGATCCTTTATAAATATTTAAGTGAATATATCAAGTAGTAACTGTGTGTGTGTTTGTGTAGGTCTTGAGCTACAAATTTGGAAGCCACCAGCAGGCAGACAATATTTAAAGCTATAGGAGCGGATGAGTTGGGCCTAGGACAACTGATGCTTAAAAGTAAAGAAGCCAGCAGAAGAGATGGACAAAGAACAGTCAGAAAGATAAACAAGGAGAGTATGATGGTAAGAAAGCTAAGAGATCAAAGTGTTTCCAGCAAAGAGTCATCCCTGTACTATGTATTACTTCAAGGCCAACAAAAAAGAGACGTGACCCCTGAATTTGGTAACACGGAGGTTTTGGTAACCTTGACACACAGTGACAACAAAACGGTGGGGATGAAAGCCTGATAAGAGTGAGTTCGAATGTGAGGGGACGCTGAGCAAGGGAAGACAGTAAGTGCTCTGTTCTCTCTGGAAAAGTTCTGCTGTGAATGGAAACAGAGAGATGAGGAGATGGAGGAATGAGATCAGGAGAGGTTCCATTTATTTTCTTTTCCTCTTAAGATGAGAGATACTGAAGCACATTTGTATGTAGCTAGAACGATTCAGTAGAGGGAGATAAATGTTGGAGGAGGGTGCAAACTTTCAGGAGCAAAGTCCTAGAGGAGATGAAAAGAAGGGAATCTGATGCACAAGGGGAGGGACTGGCCTTGGATAAGAGCAGAGACACTTCTGCCAGTGGCACAGGAAGGAAGAAGGAGAACACACTGTAGATACAGGAAGGTGCGTAGATCTCTGTTAGGAAGACGAGTGGCCCAGTCTGATTCCTTAAAAGTCACTCCAATTCAGTGCAGTTGTTTTATGAAATTTGATGTACATATAACATGAAGACATTATAATGAACAGGTTAAAACTGTTCATCAGAAACAACTAGAAATTTAATCCTGTTAAAAGTTTTAAATTTATTATCAATATAGCTAATGTTCTAAAGCTAGTATTATTACTGAAGATAAGTAAAGGAGGATATTTAACTACAGAGTGATATAAAAATTATTTAAAAGATCCATGATAAAACTTAGGGAACAAAATGCTATTAGAAATTACTTTCTGATTAATACTTACAAGGTAAGTTAATTATTGGTAGGCAAGAAAAACATTCTTATTAAAGCATTTTAAGTTCTCCAGCACTGCAAAATTGACTTGATAAACAAGGATGCACACGTATACAACGATGGTTGAGAATGAGTGATACATACCGCGAGTACGTGGCAGAAAACAAACTCTGATGTTTTAAATGCTAGGAATACTTTCACCCAGCAACTAACAATATCTTTTAATAAATATTCAAAAATCACTGATAAATGTCAAAAGGCCTACAATAACAGAATTTTTTCACCACTGTTTTTGTGATTATCTCATTGAGTACTCACTTGACACTACTCTGTGTGATTTCAGCAAAAATCTGGACAGGGAAAAGGAAGATTCAAATGTCTTTGGAGAAATTTTTTTCCTCACTAGTTGACCAAACAAGGAAAAGAAAAAAATTAGGAAAGATTACATTCTGAAGGAAAAATATTTTAAATAACCCTCACAGGAAGGTGAAAAAACAAAAATCGTATCTAATCTTTATAGACAATTTTCTACTATATTATGTATGTATATGTTGCTATATGTGTACATATGTATGTGTATACACACACAGGTTCTATATATATCATACACAGAAAAAATATGGAATCACCTTCGTTGCAGGGAAGCAAGAACTCTTTCACTGACTCTTCCTCTCAACGGAGAGGTGACTTAATTCCTTTCTCGAGTCCAGACCCCTACCCTAGTCACTAGGCTCTGGCTTCTTCTCCTGCCCTACGTGCCAACACAACTGTCTTCACTGGCGCGGCAAACAGATGGACACCCAAGTGTTAACACCTGACACTCACCACTGCTCTTTTCTTTCTCTGCCCCATGCAGTTTCCCTGGCAGTGGCCTCTGGGAAAAGGAGAGGTGAAACTGGCTCGTCCTCTCTCTTCTAGGGATTAATGTGTGACGAGACCCAGATAAGATCCTAAATCAAAATTTCTCCACATCTGTTAAGTTTCGGCTGGCCTTTCTATACATTCCTGGACACAAACAGAATCAGACTGAAAAGCAGACAGCAAAATGTTCACGATATTTCTTGTTTGGGAGTTAATATATAGTTGTCCTTATTTAGCCAACTAGTAGGTAAAAATGATTCTCCATAAAGCACTTAAATACTTCCCATCTCCCCAGTCAAGGTAGTCCTTTCAGAACCCCACTGGTGTAGCAAAACTACATAGAAAAGCTAAGATTAATAGCACTGATTAAAACTTTTGGACTAGTCTGCTTCCACAACCACTTTTAGACCTTTGGCTTGGTTGCCCGTACCTTTGACTCACATCGCTGCCATTCAAAGGGTCTGGCCGTGCAAGAGGCTAAACTATTTCTTTTATACGTTGTCTTGCTACCTGCTTTCAGAAGCAAGTTATATGAGTATAAGCCTCAATCAGCTACAGGTATATGCTTGAAGCTTTCTTAACTGGCCCACACACAACTGGGCTGCAGCACTGAAGAAAGATGTTCTCATCACTTCACTAATAACAGAGCTATCAGTAATTAATTTAAAAAACATAACTGATCTAAACTACTAATTCATGGCTTTAACATTTTTCCCAAGAAACGAGCCTTTGTGATCAAAATACCTGAGCAGGTTCTTCTGTCTGTTGTGAAGTAAGTTTTTCTTTCAGTGTGTACAGCTGACACATGAGGTAGTAACATTCTTTCCTCAGCTGTAAGATGATATCCTGGGCTTCTCTCACTTTGGACTTTTCATTTTCCAAAGCTAAGACTAACATTCTGTTGTTGTCTTGGTAGTTTTTTAGCAGTGTAGAAGTGTTGGCTAAAAGAGAATAAAAAGTTTTTTTTATCAGTTATTAAATCTAATCTTAAACAGTGATGTAAAGGACAACATGAAAATCTCTTACTGATTATTTGGCATGGCGCAGCTATCAAAGACTTTCGTTTGCCAATCTCTGCCAAGTTTTTACTCCTTTTCTCTTTCATTCGTTTCTTTATGTCTTCAAGACTATCTTGAAAGGACTTTTTGAGGCATCGTTCCTTGGCCATCTTCTGCTAGGACTTTAAAACAATAGAAAATATTTAATTTTTCAAGGGGTGATATCAAATATAAAACAAAACTGAAAACACAGGCTATTCATAAAAAACGGATTAAATAGAGACTTTGTAACTGTAGAATTAGCCCAAAGTAGATAGTCAATCTGGTAATAACCTACATTTCCAGCTTTTAAATTACATTAATATTTGTGGCATAATTTTATCCTCCTCGGGTACTTTATAGGGAAGGCTTAATAAATATGGATTTCCAACACAAAGGCTCTATAATATGCCACTTATTTATTCTTTAACAAATACTCATTGGGGGCTTACTATACATTGGGTTGGCCAAAAGGTTCATTCAGTTTTTCCATAAGATGGCTCTAGTAGCACTTAGTTGTCTTTAACTTCATTGGAAACAATTTTGTTAGATCGTATGTGACAACCGTCATATCAGCATGCATTTAAAAAAATACATCAAAATTGGTGAATTTTTATGTAGCTATCTTAATACTGAAGATGGAAGAAAAAAAGCAACATTTTCAGCATATTATGCTTTATTATGTCAAGAAAGGTAAAAATGCAACCAAAACTCAAAAAAAGATTTGTGCAGTGTATTGAGAAGGTGCTGTGACTGATCGAACGTGTCAAAAGTGGTTTGCAAAGTTTCCTGCTGGAGATTTCTCGCTGGACGATGCTTCACGGTCGGTAGACCAGTTGAAGTTGATAACGATTAAATCGAAACGATAGTTGAGAACAATCAACGTTATACCACACAGGAGATAGCTGACATACTCAAAATATCCAAAACAAACGTTGAAAATCATTTGCACCGGCCTGGTTATGTGAATCACTTTGATTTTTGGGTTCCACATAAGTTAAGTGAAAAAAACCGTCTTGACCGTATTTCCACATGTGATTCTTTACTTAAACGTCATGAAAACGTTCCATTTTTAAAACAAATTGTGACGGGCGATGAAAACTGGATACTGTACAACAATGTGGAAAGGAAGGGATCATGGGGCAAGTGAAATGAACCACCACCAACCATACCAAAGGCCAGTCTTCATCCAAAGAAGGTGATGTTGTGTATATGGTGGGATTGGAAGGGAGTCCTCTATTATGAGCTCCTTCCGGAAAACCATGATTAATTCCAACAAGTACTGCTCCCAATTAGACCAACTGAAAGCAGCATGCGACGAAATGTGTCCAGAATTAGTGAACAGAAAATGCATAATCTTCCATCAGAATAATGTAAGATCTCATGTTTCTTTGGTGACCAGGCAAAAACTGTTACAGCTTGGCTGGGAAGTTCTGATTCATCCGCTAAATTCACCGGACATTGCACCTTCGGATTTCCATTTATTTCAGTCTTTACAAAATTCTCTTAATGGAAAAAATTTCAATTCCCTGTAAGACTGTAAAAGGCACTTGGAACAGTTCTTTGCTCAAAAAGATAAAAAGTTTTGGGAAGATGGAATTATGAAGTTACCTGAAAAATGGCAGAAGGTAGTGGAACAAAAGGGTGAATACATTGTTCAATAAAGTTCTTGGTGAAAATGAAAAACGTGTCTTTTATTTTTACTTAAAAAATCGAAGGCACTTTTTGGCCAACCCAATACGAGGCATTAAGGGAAATGCTTAATATATTTTGATGTTATGATTATTTATGTTTCCTATGACAATATTTATGACCAACTTTTAATGTTTATTAGGCTTACAGCATTAGTTCAGAGGCAAACACGTATCTGGGCTTTGCTTTCCAGTTACTTAAGATATGCACACATGCTCAAGAAAGTCAGGTGATCTTGAGAGGTTTAGTCATACTATGTAACACTATATACAATTTCACTAGGCTGTTATAACAATCACAGAGCTAGAAAAAGCAGGAACTGGGGTGGAGGAACATGCCAATTTTCTCAGTTATTTTTAAAACTCAGATCATGCACACAGCAGACATTATATAATTATTGTTCTACATACAGTTGAAAGTAGCAAAACATGCACTGCCAGGAGACCATGCCATTGAGTGTATTAGTACATAAGTATATGTAAATCTTTCAATGCTGCAAATCAGATGGCTTTAGTATTTTGCTACTAAGCATGTCAAACTACTTTTCATGAACCTCTTTTGCCCTAGACTGTACTCTGCAGCTCTTAAAATTGCAAAAAATGATTCTTGTTTCCTACCACAATCTACGTATACAATTTTCACTACAAAAGGACACCTTCATCTCCTCTTAGTCAAATATTTTCCTGAATCTTACATTTTCTTGAGCGTTTTCTCCAGGCCTTCCTTATTTTCCTCTGGGGTCTTAAATATAGATATTGTAGATTTCATTAAATATTTTCTTTCTGCCAATACAGATACGATATATACTGTGATGTTTCCAGTAGAGCAAGCACAACTATTATTTTTAAACACTAACGTTAAGTGGGTTGTATAAAATACCCTACCACAATGGAGTTTTTGGAGTTCAAACCTGGAGATGTTTGAGAGCCAGGCAGATTAGGTAACTGAGCAAGTTGGTTTGGTTACTTGAAAAGCAGAGTTTATGTAAAAAACTTTCGTTCTTACATTTAATCAACTTAAAATTACAAAAGAAATATGCCCTAGCAGGAGTTTCATTCCCGTCTAGGCTGATGGTCTTAAAAGGGGGTGTGGTGGAGAGAAGGAATGAAAACAGTCACAGCGCGGACGGCAGTCTCAATCTGTACAGTACTCGGGCAAGGGGCCTGGGTTCAAGAGAACCTAGAATATTTGATCTCCATCATAATTCTTTCATCACTCTTGCTGTAGGACACTGGCCAATGCCGGCTTTTCCAGGGTAAGAGAAGCAGCAAAAGAAAAGGACGTCAAAGGCATCGCGCCACACAAAAAATATCTGCCAGTTTGTGTGCCCTCACGTTGAGCCTCGCTTTAAACTACTGTAAACGCTTTACTTTCACATCACTTAAGTCACACAGTTCCGCGAGGCGCGAGGTTACGGGCCCACTGAACAGAAGAGGAAATAAGAGCATCGCAAAGCGCAGGTCGGGGGGTTGAGGAGAGAGAGGCACCCGGTCAGGCAGACGCCACAGCCTGAGCTTTTGGCCACCGAACTCAGAACAGAGAGACCCAGAGAGAAGGGGGACAGGGGTCAAGATGCCCCTGTGTCACACCCGAAAAACCTGCAGCCTCCTCTTGAGAAAGCGGGACGGGGGTGGGGGCTCCCGGAAGAGGCCCGGAGACCCGCCTCCCGCAGGGACGTCCACCACGGTACCTTGGCAACGGCTTCTGCCACAGCTGTCGCCCTCCTCCTCACATTCCAAGGCTCCGCGAGGTTGTCCGGCCGTGCGCGTCCCGAGCTCCGAGACCCCTTAGTCTCAGGGACCCTCTCTCAACGCCGCTGACCGCTTCAACCACATTCGAAATTCTCCGCCGCGCTCACCCATTGGCTGGCTGGACGCGGTCACGTGATGCTGCGCCGCAGCCCACGGCGCAGGCAGAGCCCCGCCCCGCCGGGCGGCCTCATGTGACGCAATCCCGCCGAGAATCCGCATCCGGGCATCCGTCGCCCCCTCCCGCGGGGGCGGAGCCAGTTGCCCGGCGCTTTTCGGCTAGGAGTTGTTGGTTTTTAGGGGTGGAACCTCTCCGACACCTTTCAGGGCGGGTATTTTAGGGAGTTCAAAAGCTTCCTGTTTGTCTAGTCTTACAGCTGCCCGTCTTCGAGGTTATGCGCAAGGGCTCCCTCTTGTGAGACGAATCTTCTCGGTTGTTTGCCCGCCCAAGCAGTCAACCTGCCGCACGGAGGCGGTTAAAGGGATATTCAAACCAAAATAGGGAGCAGCTTTTGGATTAACGGGATTTTGTTAGGGAGGTTGCACATATCTGAAATATTCAGATCCAGGTTCTTTCTCTTTGCCCGACTACCTCTGGCTCTTTTCCCCTCAGGCAGTGACACCAGCATCCATCCAGTTACCTGCCCAGAAGACTGGGGAATCTTCCGGATTTTTTATTCTCCCATAGCTTCTCCACGTCCAGTCAGTTACCCAGTCCAGTCACTTCTACTTTCTAAGTATGATTCAGGTCCAGATTCCACTAATTTCCATCTTCTAATCCAGGCACCTACCTAATCCCTTTCTACGAAGTGCGTTAGTACCTGCTCTGACTGCAGAGTCCATCCCGTTATGTTGTCAGAGTGATTTACCCAAAATGCTGGCTCTGACCTTAAAGAAAATTTAAGCTTTCTTCATGTTAGTGTGACCTTACCACTAACATGTTAATGTTAGTGACTGGTTTGTAGCCCATCAGCTACAAACTAGTAAGTTTAATAATTCTACTACTCTAAAAAATGGAAGTTTTTAGTAACTAATCACATTTTAAAAAGTTAAATCCTTGGGACTTCCCTGGTGGCGCAGTGGTTAAGAATCCGCCTGCCAATGCAGGGGATATGGGTTCAAGCCCTGGTCTGGGAAGATCCCACATGCCACGGAGCAGCTAAGCCTGTGCGCCACAACTACTGAGCCTGCACTCTAGAGCCCGTGAGCCACAGCTACTCAGCCCGTGAGCCACAACTACTGAGCCCGCGTGCCACAACTACTGAAGCCTGCGAGCCTAGAGCCCGTGCTCTACAACTAGAGAAGCCACGGCAATGAGAAGCCCGCGCACCGCAACAAAGAGTAGCCCCCGCTCGCCCCAACTAGAGAAAGCCCGTGCACAGCAATGAAGACTCAACGCACCCAAAAATAAAGAAATAAATAAATTAAAAAAAAAGTTAACTCCTTCATTCATGCTTTATGAACTGAGCTGTAACTGCTGAAAGCTGAGCTTCTAACCACTTCTAGTTTGAAGTCTCTTGACTCGCAGTTTGATTCGCCTAATAAAATGTTCACATCAAGTAATGCTCTCTGAATTTACTTTTGAGAATGTTCTGTGGGTCCACTGGAGTTCTGTGAGCAGGTTCCATATCAGTACCTCTATAACTGGGGACACAGGGGTGCTGACAGCGCTGAGAGGCCTTTCTGGTTCCTTTTGAGCCAGAACTTGCTTTGGACCTAGAATGGCAATGGTGTTCTATGAAATATGAATAACTGAGGAACGTTATTATTTTCTAACTGTACTTTCTAACCACTCACTCTAAAAAGGATGACATAGAAGGAAAATGAATGATAGGACAATTCATAATTTCTTTTCAGTCCATCTCATTAGTAAGCTGAAGGTAAAGTGTTGGTAGAATGTGTACATATAAAGAAATATAAACAGTACAGTTAGTCTTGTGCAGCATTTCTACTGTTCTGGTAAGAATGAAATACATATGCATGTAAGAGCTACGAAATATGAATTATGTGATTTTGGTGATTCTGCACATGCAAGTTAAATGCTCTTATATTTGCATTTAAAACTAGCATTGACCAATATAAAGATGAATGGTAAAATTCATGCTAATGCTTGAAATTTTAAATTTTCCTTCACTTAGAATGACATTAAATGTCAAATGAAAATACACATTGACAAGTTGAGACGGATACTGTGGAAGAAAGGCAAAATCTATAATTTTCTTTTTGCAAATTATGTATGTATGTATATATAATGCTACAATGATCCTAGGGGTTCATATATCTTTTTTAATTAGTGTTTTTTCCTCAAAAAATTACCCAGAAGTGGAATTGCTGGATCATACGGTAGTTATATTTTTAATTTTTTGAGGAATCTCCATGCTGTTTTCCACAGTGGCTGCACCAATTTGCATTCCCACCAGCAGTGTACTAAGGTTCCCTTTTTTCCACATCCTCACTAACACTTGTTATTTGTTGTCTTTTTGATGATAGCCATTCTGACAGGTATAAGGTGCTATCACATTGCAGTTTTGATTTGCATTTCCCTGATGATTAGTGGTGTTGATCATCTTTTCATGTGTCTGTTGACCATCTGTATGTCTTCTTTGATAAAATGTCTATTCAGGTCTTCTGCCCATTTTTACAATTGGGTTGTTTGTTTTTTTGATATTGAGTTGTCTGAGTTCTTTGTATGTTTTGGATATTTATTCCTTATGAGATATATTGTTTGCAAATATCTTCTCCCATTCAGTAGGCTGCCTTTTCATTTTGTTTAGTTTCCTTTGTTATGCAAAAGCTTTTTAGTTTGATGTAGTCCCATTTGTTTATTTTTGCTTTTGTTTTCCTTGCCTGAGGGGACATATTAAAAAAATATTGCTAAGACTGATGTCAAAGAGTGTACTGCCTATGTTTTCTTCTAGGAGTTTTATGGTTTCAGTTCTTACATTTAAGTTTTTAAACCATTTTGAGTTTATTTTTGTATATGGTGTGAAAAAGTCCTCTTTGTCTTTTGTTACAGTTTTTGCTTAAAGTTTATTTTGTCTGATATAAGTATAGCTATCCTGACTCTCTTTTGGCTTTCATTTGCATGGAATATCTTTTTCCATCCCTTTACTTTGTCATGTATTCAAATTTCACCCTCTTAAAATATGTTTAATTGGAATTATGTTTGGCTAGATTTAACTAGAACTTCCTGATTCTTTTCAGTAATGCTGATATACTTTTTTTTTTTTTAGGTTTTTAACATGTCTATGTATTGCTAATTTTTTAAAAATTTTAATTGAAGTATAGTTGATTTATAATGTTCTGTTAATTTCTTCCGTACAGCAAAATAACTCAGTTATACATATATATACATATATTCTTTTTCATATTCTTTTCCATTATGGTTTGTCACAGGATACTGAATATAGTTCCCTGTGCTATGCAGTAGGACCTTGTTGTTTATCCATTCTGTATATAATAGTTTGCATCTGCTAATACCAAACTCCCAATCCATCCCTCCCCTACCCCCCGCCCTCTTGGCAGCCACAAGTCTGTTCTCTATGTCTGTGAATCTGGTTTTTTTTTTCCTAGATATGTTGATTTGTATCATATTTTAGATTCCACATGTAAATGATATCATATGATATTTGTCTTTGTCTGACTTACTTCACTGAGTATGATAATCTCTAGGTCCATCCATGTTGCTGCAAAAGGCATTATCTCATTCTTTTTTTTTTTAAACCATATTTTAATTGAAGTATAGTTGATTTACAATGTTGTGTTAGTTTCAGGTGTACAGCAAAGTGATTCAGTTATACATCTATATTATATATAATCTATTCTTCTGCAGATTCTTTTCCATTATAGGGTATTACAAGATATTGAATATAGTTTCCTGAGCTATACAGGAGGTCCTTGTTTCCCATCATTTTTATTTTTTTAATTAATTTTTATTGGAGTATTGTTGATTTACAATGTTGTGTTAGTTTCTGCTGTACAGCAAAGTGAATCAGTTATACATATACATATACCCACTCTTTTTTAGATTCTTTTCCCATATAGGTCATTACAGGGTATTGAGTAGAGTTCCCTGTGCTATACAGTAGGTTCTTATTAGTTATCTAATTTATATATAGTGGTGTGTATATGTCAATCCCAATCTCCCAATTTATCCCTTCCCCCCTTGGTAACCATAAGTTTGTTTTCTACATCTGTGACTCTATTTCTGTTTTGTAAATAAGTTCATTTGTACCATTTTTTTTAGATTCCACATATAAGCAATATCATATGATATTTGTCTTTCTCTGTCTGACTTACTTCACTCAGTATGACAATCTCTAGGTCCATCCATGTTGCTGCAAATGGTATGATTTCATTATTTTTTATGGCTGAGTAATGTTCCATTGTATATATACACCACATTTTCTTTATGCATTCATCTCTCAATGGACATTTATGTTGCTTCCATGTCTTGGCTATTGTAAATAGTGCTGCTATGAACATGGGGGTGCATATATCTTTTCAAATTAGAGTTTTGTCTAGGTATATACCCAGGAGTGGGATTTCTGGATCATATGGCAATTCTATTTTTAGTTTTTTGAGGAACCTCCATACTGTTCTCCATAGTGACTGCACCAATTTACATTCCCAGCAACAGTGTAAGAGCATTCCCTGTTCTCCACACCCTCTCCAATGCTGATATACTTTAAAAAATCCACAGTAGGAGCACCCTTAAAACAAATCGAGTCATGCAGTAATTAATCATCATACTAGAAAGTGGTTATTACCCTTATCTCTTTTCTAAAGTATATTATTCCTTCACATATCGGGAATTACTTATTGCTATGGTGTTCCCCCCAAATTCATAGTTGAAATCCCAATGCCCAATGTGATGGTATTAGGAGGTGGGGGTCTTTGGGAGGTGCTTAGGTCAAGAAGACGGAGCCCTTATGAGATTAATGAGCTTCCAAAAGAGACCCCACAGAGATCCCTAGCCCTTTCCACCATGTGAGGACACAGCGAGAAGTCTCTGTCTATGAACCAGGAAGCTCTCACTAAACACTGAATCTGCCATGATCCTGGGCTTCCCAGCCTCCAGAACTATGAAAAATAAATTTCTGTTGTTTATAAGCCCCCAAGAACATGATATTTTGTTATAGCAGCTTGATTGGACTAACACACTTATTAAGTGAAATAATTTATGGTACACTGATAGTATTCTATAAATAAAAAGGAAAAGGTGTATATAGGATTTAATCTAGTTGGGAAAAAGATACAGAATCCTGTGGAAAATTAGGTAACAGTTATTTCATAACTAAGAAAGCTAATGAACTTATAAGATGATAAGGAACTGAATATTGCCAGGTGAGAATTAGAAAATGAATGTTATTAGTTGAGGAAATGGAAGCAATGTAATGACTCTAATTGATTTCATTCATTTCCAGAACAAATGTAATTTTAAACACAAAGGCAGAGAGTGCTCTTGCCTACCTGATATTCTTTCTTGTCTTCTCTCTTAATGGTAGACCCTCAGCATCGTTGAAGCAGCAACGCGACCAGCTATAAAGAGCATTTCAAAGTTCCCTGTCACAGAAATACCTAGTGTGAATGGAAGTCCTTATATGGGAAACTATGTAAATTCTGTGACCTATTTATTTTCTTAAGCTTCTGTCTTAAGAAGAGTCTAAATCCTAAACCAGGTAGAGCAAAAAAGGTTTCATCTCTCATGCCACATGTCATCATGCTGTAATTACTTGTTTCAGTGTCTGTCCTAAAATGTGTAAGCTCTCTGAGGCCAGGGGCTGTGTACAGTGGACCTCAGAAGAGGCACAGAATAAATATTTGTTGCATGAATAAATGAATGAATGTGAATGAATGAATGAAGCAATGGCTATCTGAACTTTGTGTTGGGAAGGATTCTGAGTTATTATTTTACTCAGGGGAAATAATGCCATTGCCAATTTGTTATGACTGTCATAGGCATGCCATAGGGGAGGTGACACACATATATTGGAGAAGTGTCATTTTCATTTCAGCTTTATGTTATAAACACAAATCACTAACTTTATACTCTTTTATTGTGAAGTTTGATTTTGTGTTATGTGTTGATGTAATAAGCATTAAAGGAATAATCAGAACATTAAAGTGGGAATGAAACCATTTTGTTTAGTTCAATCTCCTTCAAGTTATAGATTTTGCAAGTTGAGTGCTTTATGGAAAGTCTCACAGTTTCTTGAAGTGATTTCTTGTATTTTTTCCCCCACATGTTCCTGCCTCACCTTATTAACCACTTCATCTCCCCTAATTTAACCACCCATTACAGAGTGGTATGGCAATTATTCTAGCACAAGGAGAAGCGGAAAAAACAGTGTCAGAGATTATTTTGAAATTTCATGAAAAGTCCTGAAACACTGAAACTCTGAAATTTTTGTTGCTCTCCTCTTTCCAATACCCTCTCACTCCAATTTTTGTAAAGTGAAATTAATAGTTAAGTGCACAACGATGGAAACTGATACAGTTTTTCTTTTTAGTTTTTTAAAACTTTCTGAATCACACACCCTTAATTCTGTCCACTTTTGATGAGAAACATGTTTATTCAACATTCATTGCTGTTATACAAAATATTATAAAGTATCTACATTGTGGTTTATCCTTAGAAATCTTAATTCCATTTAATGTTATTTTATAATTTCTTTTGGAAGACCTTTCTTCCAGTAAACAGAATCTTTCTTTGCCTTACAAACTGCTGAAAGACTAGAAAGGAAATGTGGGTTGAGAGAAGCTCATGTTTTTTTTTTCTTTCTTTTCTTTTTTTTTAATGGAAGTATAGTCGATTGATAATGTTGTGTTAGTTTCAGGTGTACAGCAAAGTGATTCAGTTATACATATATCTATTCCTTTTCAGATTCTTTTCCCATTTAGGTTATTGCAGAATATTGAGTAGAGTTCCCTGTGCTATACAATAGGTCCTTGTTGTTTATCTATTTTATATATAGTAGTGTGTATGTTAATGCCAATCTCCTAACTTAATCCCCCCCCCCCCGCAAGAAAAGGTCAGTTTTACCTAAGATGGCACCATGTGTCAATGAGGGAGGGGCTGACAATGAGAAAGAGGCAAACGGCAAAGGAGGCATGGCAACCAGAATATGGTTTCTAGGATAGGCAAGAGACGCCCACACACTTGCAAAACCCCACACTATTTCTTAGATTACCTATGGCACTGCTATTATATGAGCATGGCTAGCTACACTTGAAATGTCTCAGCTTCATGTGCAATGTGAAACAACAGGAAAAAGTGCTAACACTATTTTCCAGCATTTTTGTGTTTTAGATATTATTTTGTTCAAATAGAAATGCAGTGTTTATTCATAGCCTCAGACTTTGGTCATGACTTACTATAGAGTTATAATAAAAATAAAATATGGTTGACTTGAGACACTTGTGGATTATCCTATTAAATTGCCTCAGTGGCAGGACATTCAATAGTGGATTATTCCTTTTAACAGTGGTTAGTGAACTCTGTCAGACTGGGACAATGCACTGAGGGAAGGTAAGTTTTGCCTTATCTAAGAGACAGACTGGGACAGTCAAGTATTGAAACTCTTTCACTGGGGAACTTGGTAAAAACACGGAGGCATGGGCCTTATTCTACCTTCATGACTCTGGGCCTTTCTCTTCTTTATGAGTTCTCCAGATATATATTCATCAGATTTTTGTGTGCACATAAATCACTAGGGGATCTTGTTAAAATGCAGCTTCTGATTCAGTAGACTTGAGGTTGGGCCTGAGAGTCTGTATTTCTAACAAGTTCCCAGGTGTTGCTGATGCTGCCAGTCTATGGAGCACATTTTGAGGAGCAAAACTAAGACAGTGGGCTTCCCTGGTGGCGCAGTGGTTGAGAATCTGCCTGCTAATGCAGGGGACACGGGTTCGAGTCCTGGTCTGGGAAGATCCCACATGCTGCGGAGCAATTAGGCCCGTGAGCCACAACTGCTGAGCCTGCGCGTCTGGAGCCTGTGCTGCGCAACAAGAGAGACCGTGATAGTGAGAGGCCCGCGCACCGCGATGAAGAGTGGCCCCCGCTTGCCGCAACTAGAGAAAGGCCTAGCACAGAAACGAAGACCCAACATAGCAATCAATCAATAAATAAATCTTTAAAAAATAAAACAAAAAAACTAAGAGCGTGATTCTCAAACACCGCACTGGAATCACCTGGGGATAGTAAAAATTACCATCTAGTGCCCACCCCCAGATATCTTGATTTGGTGACTAGAGAGATGGAGAGATGCTAAGGCACTAAGGGTTCTTAAAAGCTTCCAGAGGATTCAGCCAAATCTGAGAACCACTGTGGTAAGCGACAAACTCTAGGGCACCTGGTGTCTTTGGCTACCCACCCTCTTGACACTTAGGTTCTAAACCCCTTTTTGGAGAGTGATCTATGTTCCTGTCTCCACCTGGAAACAGATGTATTCCATTTGAAAGCAAGTTGGAGACACGGTTCCGCCATTATGAAAAACCTTATTATGATCCCACTCCTGGGCATATACCCAGACAAAACTATAATTCAAAGAGATACATGCACCCCTGTGTTCATAGCAGCACTATTCACAATAGCCAGGACATGGAAACAACCTAAATGTCCATTGATAGATGAATGGATAAAGAAGATGTGGTACATATATGCAATGGAATACTACTCAGCCATAAAAAAGGACAAAATAATGCCATTTGCAGCAACATGGATGGACCTAGAGATTAACATACTAAGTGAAGTAAGTCAGAAAGAGAAAGACAAATACCATATGATATCGCTTATATGTGGAATCTAAAATACAACACAAATGAACATATCTATGAAACAGAAACAGACTCACAGACACAGACTTGTTGCCATGGGGAAGGGGGTGGTGGAGGAGGGAAGGATTGGGAGTTTGGGATTAGCAGATGCAAACTATTATATACAGAATGGATAAACAACATGGTCCTACTGTATAGCACAGGGAACTATATTCAGTATCCTGTGATCAACCGTAATGGAAAAGAATGTGAAGAAGAATATATATATGTATAACTGTCACTTTGCTGTACAGTAGAAATTAACAACATTGTAAATGTTGCAATGCAACAACATTGTAAATCAACTATACTTTAATAAAATTTAAAAAAAAACCTTATCATGCTAGGAAAAAAAGACATTCCTAGGAAAAAAAGACATTCTCTTACACAGCCTCCTAGGAAAAAAAGACATTCTCCTAGGAAAAAAAGACATTCTCTTACACAGCCTCAGCACAATGATCAAAATCAGAAAATTTTACATTGATACAATGCTATTACTTCATCTACAATTTATATTCAAATTTTGATTCGTACAATAATGTTTTTTATAGCTATATTTTTTCTCAGGTTCATAATCAATCTAGAATTACTCTGTTAGTTTGTTCCTCAGGATTCAGTTTGATTCTAATCCTTTGCTACTATAATGCTAGGGCAGGATGGCTGAGTTCACTTCCCAAAGTTGCAAAAGACAAAGTTAACTTTTTTTTTTTTTTTTTTGCCTTTTAAAATATAGCTTTATCTGTGTTATTCTGTCCACTTGCTATCAAGGCCTTCACACATTACAGAGGGCACAAATAAATTTTCTTTAACTTCTATTGCAGCCCACATTTCCTCCTGTAATGACTGTTTTGGGTTGCAGACATGACTCTTCAGCCAGTGCTGAAATAGACGGGTCTCACTTATTTGCTTCTCAAATAGCCCGTCTTAAAAAATGTAATCCACTGGATGCCAAAAGCACGATCCATAAAAGGAAATATTGATAAAGTGTACCTCATCGAAATAAAAAACTTTTGCCCTGTGAAAGATCCTGTTAAAAAGATTAAAAGACAAGCTACTGCCTGGGAGAAAAATGTTTGCAAACCACTCGTAATAGGGTGAATAACGGCTGCTTAAAACTATCAAGTCCTGATCCCTGGGACTTGTAAATGTTATTTTTATTTGGAAAAAGGGTTTTTGTAGATGTAATTAAGCTAAGGATTTTGAGATAAGATTATTTGAGGTTATCCAAGTGGGCCTTAAATGCTATCACAAGTGTCCTTGTAAGGAAAAGGCAGAGGGAAATTGGACAAGTACACAGAGAAGAGAAGTCAGTGCGATGGAGGCAGAGACTGGAGTGATGCAGTTACCAGGCAAACAGACAGAGGAGAAGGTGATGTGAAGACAGAGCAGAGAGAGGGCAGTGGCCACAAGCCCAGGAATGCTGACAGCCACTAGAAGCTGCAAGAGGCAAAGGACGGCTTTTCTTCCAGAGGCAGTGCAACCCTGCTGATACCTTTATTTTGAACTTCTAGTCTCTAGAATGGTGAGAGAATAAATTTCCATTGTTTTGAGACACACAGTTTGCGGTAATTTGTTCCAGCAGCGCTGGGAAACTAATACAACACCTATCCAAAAAGGACTAGCATTTTAAACAAATAAAGAACATCACAAACTCAACAGTAAAACACCATACAGTTAGAAAATGAGCAAAAAGTAGGCACAGACATTTCACTGAAGAGGATAAACAGATGGCAGAGAAGCACAGAAAAAAAAAACGTTTAACAGGACTAGCCATCAAGGAAATGCAAATTAAAACCACAATGAGATCTCACTACACACCTATCAGAATGACTAACACAATAAATACTAACACCAAATTCTGATGAGGATGTGGAAAAACTGGGTCACTCATACATAGCTGGTGGGAATGTAAAATGATACAGCTACTCTGGAAAACAGGCAGTTTCTTAAAAAACTGTATACCAGATTACCATATAATCCAGCTATTGCCCTATTGGGCATTCCCCCACCAACACCCCGCCCCACTCCACGGAGAAATAAAAACTTATTTTGACGCAAAAACTTGTACATGAATGTTCCTAGAAGCTATATTTCTAACAGCCCCAAACAGGAACCATCCCAGATGTCTTTCAACAGGTGAATGGTTAAACAAGTTATGGTGCATCCAAACCAAGGGTAACAAATAGAAAGAAACAAACTATTGATACATGCAACAATTTGGATGAATCTCCAAGAAATTCTGTTGAACAAAAAAGGTCAATCCCAAAAGGTTACACTGTGTATGATTTCATTTATGTAACATTTTCTAAATAAAAAACTGTTAGAAATAGAGGGCAGATTAATAATTGCCCCTGAATAGAAATGAGGATAGGAAGGGGTGGGAAAAGGTGGGTATGGTTATAAAAGCACAACATGAAGGGCCCTCATGATTTGCCTTTTTTCTAACATTAAAAAAATAAATAATAACTTTATTGAGTTATAATTCATATACCATACAATTCACCCATTTGAAGTGAATACAAATCAATGGTTTTTAGTATATTCACAAATATTTGCAACCATCCTCACCATCAGTTTTAGAGCATTTTCATCACTCTAAAAAGAACCCCCATAACTACTAGAAGTCATTCCCTACTTCTCTCCAACTCCCCCCAACAGCCCTAGGCAAACACTAATCGATTTTCTGTCTCTATAGATTTGCTAATTTTGTATATTTCATATAAGCGAAATCATGCAATATGTGATTTTTTGTGACTAGCTTCTTCCACTTAGCACAGTAATTTCAAGGTTCATCTATGATGTAGCATATGTATACATAACATTTCTTTTTACTGCCAAATAATATGTCATTGTACGGATATGCCACATTTTATTTATCCATCCATATGTTGGTAGACATTTAGATTCTTTCTGATTTTTGGCCATTATGAATAATTCTGCTATAAATATTTGTATAAATTTTTTTGTGTGTGAGCATATGTTTTCATTTCTCTTGGATATATCCCTAAGAGTAGAATTGCTAAGTCATATGGTAACTCCACATATAACCCTTTGAGAACTGCCAGAGTGCTTTTCAAAGCAGCTGCATGATTTTACATTCCTATTAGCAGAATGTGAGGGTTCAAATGGCTCTACATTTTCATCAACACTTACTATCCTTCTTTTTTTTTTTTTAATTAATTAATTTATTTATTTATTTATGGCTGTGTTGGGTCTTCGCCTCTGTGCGAGGGCCCTCTCCAGTTGCGGCAAGCGGGGGCCACTCTTCATCGTGGTGTGTGCGCCATGCCTCTCACTATCGCGGCCTCTCTTGTTGCGGAGCACAGGCCCAGATGCGCAGGCTCAGTAATTGTGGCTCACGGGCCCAGTTGCTCCACGGCATGTGGGATCTTCCCAGACTAGGGCTCGAGCCCGTGTTCCCTGCACCGGCAGGCAGACTCCCAACCACTGCGCCACCAGGGAAGCCCTATCCTTCTTTTTGATTCTAGCCATCCTATGGGTGTAAAGTGGTGTCTCACTCTAGTTTTGATATGCATTTCTCTGATGTGCTAATGATACTGAGCAATTTTTCAGGTTTTTGGGCCATTTGTATCTCTTCCTTGGAAAAATGTCTATTGAGATAATTTGCCCATTTAAAAAAATTGGGTTTTTTTTCTCTATTATTTAGTTATAAGAGTTCTTTAAGGTCTTTATATATTTTAGACAAAAAATTCTTATCACTGTTGGTGGGAATGTAAATTGATACAGCCACTATGGAGAACAGTATGGAGGTTCCTTAAAAAACTAAAAATAGAACTACCATGTGACCCAGCAAACCCACTACTGGACATATACCCTGAGAAAATCATACTTCAAAAAGAGTCATGTACCACAATGTTCATTGCAGCACTATTTACAATAGCCAGGACATGGAAGCAACCTAAGTGTCCATCGACAGATGAATGGATAAAGAAGATGTGGCACATATATACAATGGAATATTACTCAGCCATAAAAAGAAATGAAATTGAGTTATTTGTAGTGAGGTGGATGGACCTAGAGTCTGTCATACAGAGTGAAGTTAAGTCAGAAAGATAAAAACAAATACTGAAAAAAAAAAAAAAAACAAATACCATATGCTAACACATATATGTGGAATCTAAAAAAAAAAAAAAAAGTTTGAAGAACCTAGGAGCAGAACAGGAATAAAGACACAGACGTCGAAAATGGACTTGAGGACACAGAGAGGGGGAAGGGTAAGCTGGGATGAAGTGAGAGAGTGGCATGGACATATATACACTACCAAATGTAAAATAGATAGCCAGTGGGAAGCAGCCGCATAGCACAGGGAGATCAACTCCGTGCTTTGTGACCACCTAGAGGGGTGGGATAGGGAGGGTGGGAGGGAGATGCAAGAGGGAGGGGATATGGGGATATATGTATACGTATAGCTGACTCACTTTGTTATACAGCAGAAACTAACACACCATTGCAAAGCAATGGTAAATAACTAAATAAAAAACTCTTATCAGATATATGATTTGTAAAAATGTTCTCCCATTCAGTAAGTTGTCTTTTCACTTTCTTAATGGTGTACACTGAAGCACAAAAGTTTTTAATTTTGTTAAAGTCTTATTTATTTCTTTATTGCTATTGCCTGCGCTTTTGGTGTCATATCTAAGAAACCATTGCTTAGTCCAAGGTCACAAAGATTTACACCTTTGTTTTCTTCTAAGAGTTCTATAGTTTTAGCTTTTATGATTTATCTTGAATGTGGTGGTGGATATGTAAACCTACACAGGTAATAATATAGAACTTCATACATACACACACTCAACAGATGAGTAGTACAAGAAAAATGAGGAAATCTTATTAAGTTTGGTGGATTGTATCAATGTCAATATTCTGGATGTGATATTATACTACAGTTTTGCAAAATGTTATCATTGGGGTAAACTGTCCAAAGTGTACAAGGTATCTCCGTATAATTTCTTATGACTACATGTGAATCTAAAATTACCTCAATAAAATTTCAATTAAAAATAATAATCCATAGAAGTTGCTACTTTTTCATTTCTTGCCCAGTTAATGGTAGTCAACTTTTAATTTTCTTTTCTTTTTGCATCTAAAAGAAGGGCAACATAATAGCAATTATTGCCAGGTGAATTAACAGCATTTATGTGGGTATAGTTAATTCTTGTCTTTAAAAATAAGCAGTAGGCATGTAAGAGTTTTAGTGTAATTTTACATACATTCCTTATTTCAACATGTAGTATTGATTTTGATTTACACCGAATGCTTAATCATAAGGGCATAGGTAAGTGAAAATTCGGTGAGTAGGAATAATTTTAGGGGGGCAATACTTTTAAAAATGTGTCTATCTACACTTTGGAATATAGTCTACTTAACACATAATAAGTAAATAAAAGCACAGGTTATCTAACCACTTTTTGAAATTTTAAAATCAGATCTTGTCTAAACAATTTTATTTTTGCTAAGCTTTAATCTCTTTTTCTTTTAAAAGGACAACTGTTGTTCATAGGCAATTAGCTGCTTTCTTGAATATAATGAGAAAACCATCACAAACCATATTAATGCAAATTACTATAATAAGTACAAGGCAAAAGGGCATAGTAATCCTTTGTGGCTTTATTCTTCTTTGGAAGAGGTCAGGAGAATATTGGCTTGAATTCTGTCATCCTACCTACTTACTTTACTGTGTTCTTAAAAACACTGTTCATAAAACTTCTTAGGTGACAAGTTAAGTTGAGCATTCAGTGGAATGTTAATGGCAAATTGTTTGCAAATGTCTAGCTTAAGGTTTTTTTAAATGAATTAGAATTTACCATGGAATATAAGGCTTCTTTGTTTTTCAAGAGTTTTCTCTTAGTTTTCTTTAATACTAGTCTCTGACATTATAAAACATTGCTTTTGTTTTTTGCGTTTTGACAATTTCTAAATACAGATTGAGTTAAAAGATTGTTCCAAAATCTGCTGCTTCATCAAAAGGCATTAAAACATTTCTTATGGCAGGAAAAGAGCCTATTAGTCTTTTAGTTGCTTGTGTCTGATATTAACAGGTAAGAAGAAACCAGGTAGGAAATGACTAACATACTGGAAATATTTGCACATACCAAAATACCACGACTTCATTTTCTTTGTATCTGAGCGGTCCTGGGAGGATCCTTGTGCTTCTCAGCAGGTGTGTGGTGTGCTCTATAGATTGGCATCAGTGTTCTGGCCATTATACTCTGCCATCTTCTTCTTGAGGAGGTAGGGGATTATGCTGTCTATGGAAACATTGCCAATGAGATCAGTAAAAACAAGTTCTTTGGTTATGTTAGAGCTCATCAGCCTGAGGGCCAGCAGGCAGTTGAGAATCTGGACCAATCAGTAGGTGTCTTCTGAGTAGGTTTTCTGAAAATAATCCTGTAACTCCATCTGTGCCTTTCTTGGAATTTTAAAATCTGACTTGTGCTGGCCAAACCTGGATGATGGGGGGTAAAGAAAACTATAGCTTTAAGGTATGCAGACTCATAGATGTCTTCTATACCCAGCTTTGCCACACTTTTACACAACTCCTGAAGCTTCCAGATGTGTTCCATGACTTGCTTTATCTGCTTGCCAGAAAGTTTATCTTCCTGGATATCTTCTGCAGCTGATTGACTATGGCCACAAGGTAATGGAAAGACTCATGATCTGGGCCAGTCCAAGGGTGAAGAGCTCATTTCAGCAGGCTTGCAACAGGCTGGTTTTGCAGTCCTGCCCAAGTGCCTGAAGGGCTGGGATTGACCTGGCCCATTGCATGGAGAGGAAAAGCAGGCAGAACGTAGACTTGCAGAGGTAGTACAGGTTGAGGTACTCTAGAATTGGGCTGGTCATGTGATGTGAGTGTTTAAAAGGAGGAGGGATTGGACCTGAACGATGAGTGTGGACTGGTCTCTACTGATGACATAGATGTTCCCTCCTCCACTGGTGTCTATCCCACCTACCAGGCTTGGAGGCGCGGAGCTGTCTGTCGTATTAGGTGCTTTAGCGAAGGTATCACATGCCCGAGTAATCTCACTTGCAGATTGGTCCTCCTGCTGTATTTCTGAAGCATCACCACTGTTAAGAGATTCACTTAGGTTGACAAAGGAGGTTACTCCATTTGCCAGTGTGCCCAGAGCTGCTTGTTTCAGCCTCGGAATCCGTGGTCAGGAGAAGGGTACCATCCTCATGTATGAAAGGCTGCATCCAGTTCACAAGCATCCCGGATCAAGACCTATTTGTCTTGATCTACTTTATCTGCCACAAATGTGGGAGTGGCCATCAGAGGATTTCTGGATCCTTCTGGATAAAGATTTTTCTCAGTTGAAGCAGCACAATTGCTTGGTTTTTCCCTTTGCACATCAACGGGCTTCTGTTCACTAATCCCAAACTCCTAATTTATCCCTCCCCCCACCCTTCCCCTTTTAGTAAGTTTGTTTTCTATGTCTGTGAGTCTGGGAACTTTGATCTTGTACATCTGTGGAGGAGTGTACACACCTGTACGTGGGCAGACTGCTGAAGTGTGATTTCTTGCACATGGCTCTCTTCTTTGTCAAATTCCACGTGTAGAACAGAGTACCCAGTAATGTTGTGTACACAGTAGATTTGTGACAGAGTTTTTGGGGCACTTGGGCTGTTGGTAGGTACCTTCATTAAACGGCTCTTAGTGTTTGAGGGCTGTTGCTCTGGGGAGACATGCCACAATGTTATTCAAGAACCTTATTTCAGAAGTACACAAACCCTCACTATAACTTGTATTACACACTAATGAAATACAAATACTCAAATAAGACATAATCTATGTTGATATGCATTTTGTGGTCTGTTTGTGTAATTAAAGCGATTGTGCATTAATCCCTCACATGCTATTCTGAAGTCAGTGCACAGTCCCCAACCCTCTGAATTTTGGGATGGCAGGCTTTCCTTTTCATGAGTCAGCCGGTCAAGAAAGGTCAGAAGAGCTGAAGTAAGGAGACAGCGAGGGATTATTCTATGACGCTAATAACTCGAATGTATCTTTTTTTTAAATTTATTTTTTAAGTTATTAATTTTTGGCTGCATTGGGTCTTTGTTGCTGTGTGCGGGCTTTCTCTAGTTGTGGCAAGCAGGGGCTACTCTTCGTTGCGGTGCACGGGCTTCTCATTGCGGTGGCTTCCCTTGTTGCAGAGCACGAGCTCTAGGTGAGCAGGCTTCAGTAGTTGTGGCTCGCGGGCTCAGTAGTTGTGGCGCACGGGCTTAGCTGCTCTGTGGCATGTGGGATCTTCCCGGACCAGGGCTTGAACCGGTGTCCCCTGCATTGGCAGGCGGATTCTTAACCACTGCGCCACCAGGGAAGCCCTCGACTGTATCATTTTACCATTCTTTGGGGATCCGAAAAAGGAGGGGGTAGAGGGGAAGGTCTCAGGAAGAACAACTTTTTGCAGTTAAAACTATTGCCACTTCCTCCTACATGATATTCCAAATCCTGACTACTCTGAGGATGTCACCCTATTTTGAAACTAACAGGGAAGAGAGAACCAGAAATGTGGAAAAGGATTAGAACATGACTTTAAGTGTCTTATAGGAAATCATTTCTATTTTATTTCTTGGGAAAATATAAACATTATCTTAAATAAAATAATTTAAACCTTTCAAACAGTTGGAAATAGATGTTAAATGTATTTGTTAAATTGTTTATGATTCATTAATTCTCAAATATTAAATGTTAACCCATAAAAAGTTACTTTTAAATGACTAAATCTAATGTTTTAAGAGAGGGGTTGGTTTTATGATCTGGAAATTTCATTTAATTTTTTATGAATGAAAAGTTCACTGAAGGTTTTCCTCTGGAACAGTTTCATAAAGAAGAGGACAGGACAAATATCTATAACTATTAACGGTCTCATACTGAAAAAGTTATTAGTATTTTAATAAAATCGATACATTGTTTTGTGCTAATAATAACTATAATATTTTAAAACTAGTTAAAGTTATTAGTAATTTAATAAAATCAATACATTGTATTGTACTAATAATAACTGGAAACTTTAAAACTAGTTTCTATTTTTTGTGTCATCTTTTCAAAGGATTTTTTGTTTGGTTTGGTTTGTATTAAATTTTTAACCTTTCTTGCTTTGAAACAATTTCAGATTTACAGAAAAGTTGCAAAAGTAGTGCAAAGATCTATAGAGTTCTGTATATCCTTCAGCCAGATTTTCAAAGTGTTGATATTGTTCATATTTGTGTTCTTTTACTCTCTGTCTCTCTACACACACACATACACACACACACATACACACACACACACGAATACATACACATACATTGACTGTGGGTTTTATTTTTTCCTGAACTACTTGAAAATAAGTTGCATACATAATGCCCTGTAACCCTTAATATTTAGAGTGTATTTACAATGCAAAAATCAAAACTATGAAATTGACATTCATCTAACATGACCATATAATCCACAGATCCCACTCAAAGTTTGCCTATTTTCTCCAAAATTTCCTTTATGAGTTCAAGATCCAACCCTGGATCACGCATTGCATTTAGTTGTCACTCCAACTTGGAACAGTTTCTAAATCTTTGTCTTTCATGACTATGACATTTAAAAAAAAATTTTTAATTTTCTATTTTGTTATTATAAAAAGTACTTTTTCCCATATTGTTTGTCCAAAATATAATTGTTTTCATATCTTTATTGGAGTATAAATGCGTTACAATGTTGTGTTAGTTTCTGCTGTACAACAAAGTGAATCAGCTATACATATACATATATCCCCATATCCCCTCCCTCTTGTGTCTCCCTCCCACCCTCCCTATCCCACCCCTCTAAGTGGTCACAAAGCACCTAGCTGATCTCCCTGTGCTATGCAGCAGCTTCCCACTAGCCATCCATTTTACATTTTGTAGTGTATATACGTCAATGCTACTCTCTTACTTCATCCCAGCTTTCCCTTCCCCCCCACCCCCGTGCCCTCAAGTCTGTTCTCTACATCTGTGTCTTTATTCCTGCCCTGCCACTAGGTTCAACAGTACTGCTTTTTTAAATTCCATACATATGCATTAGCATATGGTATTTGTTTTTCTCTTTCTGACTTACTTCACTCTGTATGACAGACTCTAGGTCCATCAAACTCACTACAAATAACTCAATTTTGTTCCTTTTTATGGCTGAGTAATATTCCATTGCATATACGTGGCACATCTTCTTTATCCAATCATCTGTTGATGGACATTTAGGTTGCTTCCATGTCCTGGCTATTGTAAATAGTGCTGCAATGAACACTGTGGTACACGTCTCTTTTTGAATTAGGGTTTTCTCAGGGTATATGCCCAGTAGTGAGATTGTTGCATCATATGGTAATTCTATTTTTACTTTTTTAAGGAACCTCCATACTGTTCTCCATAGTGGCTGTATCAATTTACATTCCCACCAACAGTGCAGGAGGGTTCCTTTTTCTCCACACCTTCTCCTGCATTTATTGTTTGTAGATTTTTTGATGATAGCCATTCTGACCGGTGTGAGGCGATACCTTATTGTGGTTTTGATTTGCATTTCTCTGATGATTTGTGATGTTGAGCATCTTTTCACGCATTTGTTGGCCATCTGTGTGTCTTCTTTGGAGAAACGTCTATTTAGGTCTTCTGCCCATTTTTGGATTGGGTTGTTTGTTTTTGTGATATTGAGCTGCATGAACTGCTTGTATATTTTAGAGATTAATCCTCTGTCAGTTGCTTCATTTGCAAATATTTTTTTCTATTCTGAGGGTTGTCTTTTTGTCTTGTTTATGGTTTCCTTTGCTGTGCAAAAAGCTTTTAAGTTTCATTAGGTCCCATTTGTTTATTTTTGTTTTTATTTCCCTTACTCTAGGAGGTGGGTCAAAAAGGATCTTGCTGTGATTTACGTCGTAGAGTGTTCTGCCTACGTTTTCCTCTAAGAATTTTATAGGGTCTGGCCTTACATTTAGGTCTTTAATCTATTTTGAGTTTATTTTTGTGTATGGTGTTAGGAAGTGTTCTAATTTCATTCTTTTACATGTAGCTGGACCATGACATTTTTGAAGAGTAAATACCAGTTACATTAGAGACTCTTTCTTCATTTCGAGTTGCTTGATGTTTCTTCATAATTTATGCATTTTGGACAAGAATTGTCTTATCTGTTTAAATTTCTATTTTTGTATATGTTACATAAGATAGATAATTTGTCAGTAGTGTAGAACATGTGTATAATTTATGAACAAATAAAAGGAGCTACATGCTTAAACATTTTTTTACTGATGGTGATACATGGAGATAAAGGCTTGGAGGCTGCTATACTAAGTGTTAAGGTGGATAACCAGACACAGTCTAGGAGCTGGAGCCTAGAAAGAAGAGAATGGGCATTTCAACTGGGGAACTGTGGGAGCCCAGGAGCTTTGAGCTGCTGAATTATCCTGGTTCTGAATAAGTATGCAATTTAAGCCTCGCATCATTGCATGATCAGATACTTTAATTAAAAAACCTGGTTTAACATTTTGTGATGTAGAAATTCAAAAGCCTATGTTTTCAATTTATTTAGATACTTGATTTTATTGGCTGTCATGGTTGAAAAAGTTCTTCCAACAATATGTTAATCCAAATGGAAAAAGCATATCTTTGACTACGCTTTCCAAATTGTAATTGTCATTGTTTAAAGCTAATTCAAAATTACTTAAATATTATTGTTAAAAAATAACTAGGAAATTTTTATCTAGTGAAGGTTTATAATTTTAAAAGTTTTAACATCTAGGTCTTTTTTTCTTTTTTTTAAAAATTGAAATGTAGTTGCTGTACAATATTATATGTTATAAGTGTACAATATAGTGATTCACAATTTTTAAAGGTTATACTCTATTTACAGTTATTATAAAATATTGGCTATATGCTTTGTGTTGTACAATATGTCCTTGTAGCTTATTTTATACTTAATAGTTTGCATCTATTAATCTCCTACCCTTATATTGCCCCTCCCCCTTCCCTCTCCCCACTGATAACCACTGGTTTGGTCTCTATATCTGTGAGTCTGCTTCTTTTCTGTTATATTTACTAGTTTGTTGTATTTTTTAGATTCCACATATATGTGATATCATACAATATTTGTCTTTCTCTGTCTGACTTATTTCACTTAGCATAATGCCCTCCAAGTCCATCCATGTTGCTGCAAATGGCAAAAATTCATTCTTTTTTAATGGCTGAGTAGTATTCCACGATATATATATATATATATATATATATATATATATATATCACATTATCTTTATCCATTCATCTGTTGATGGACATTTAGGTTGCTTCCATACCTTGTCAACTGTAAATAATGCTGCTCTGAACACTGAGGTGCATGTATCTTTTTGAAATAGTTTAACATCTAGGTTTAACATGCACTGAAACTATTGAAGCTTTTGCACAAGTTGAAACAATTTTCCAGGTTTCTTAAGTGTGCATGCATTAGAGTTTTTTAGGCTACATAATTTTTGGAAACAACATGTAAAAAAAAATGGTTCAGATGAACCTAGGGGCAGGACAGGAATAAAGACACAGATGTAGAGAATGGACTTGAGGACACGGGGAGGGGGAAGGGTATGCTGGGATGAAGTGAGAGAGTAGCATGGACATATATACACTACGAAATGTAAAACTGATAGCTAGTGGGAAGCAGCTGCACAGCATAGAGAGATCAGCTCGGTGCTTTGTGGCCACCTAGAGGGGTGGGATAGGGAGGGTGGGAGGGAGATACAAGAGGGAGGGGATATGGGGATATATGTATACGTATAGCTGATTCACTTTGTTATACAGCAGAAACTAACACACCATTGTAAAGCAATTATACTCCAATAAAGATGTTAAAAAAAAAAGTAGTTATGTTTTTGTCTATTGTTAGACTGAATTTTTTGTGGTGTGTCACATCCTTGTGTCTTCTAGTTGTCACTATAGCCAAGGTCAGCACATTTGGATCACTTGATTTCTTTGTAAGAGGCAAATGAAGAACTCGTCTTTCAGTTGGCCAGTTCTTTCAGGCACTTTGCCACAGTCTCTCCTTCAATCCTCTGCGTGGTGGCTTTGGTGGACGCTGTAGGGCACTTCTCCCAGCCCTTCAAGTCATGTTGGTGGCTGGCAGGTCATCCTCTAGGTACAGCTCTCAGTGGAAGAAAGACACCTCACCCAAGGTCACATCCCCTCCCAGGGGCAGCTCTCATTCAATAACTGGTCGGGTCTGGATTAAGGGCTGGGCCAGCTTGCGGCGAGATGGGACCACATTGAGGGGCCATCCCAGCTCCAGAGCTACGCAGGGGATGGGTTGAGGACCTTGTGGGAACTGCATCTCAGTTCAATTTCTCCTTCTGCCTAATCCTGCCTCCTTCACTTCCCCACAGTTGGTCCCAAGGGCATTCTCCAATAAAATTTCTATGTGATACTCTTTCTCAGAATCTGCTTCCCAGGGAACCTGATCTAAGAAAGTTACCCTCTCTACAAGAATGCAAAGAGTCCCCTACATTTTAAAATGTCTTGTTTTTATAAGTCTAACCTCACCCACGACATCCTGTAGCACTTTGCTGTCTTATGGCTTCACCATCTTTGCTGCCAATAGCTAGCCTTTGAATGATAGAGGGAATGCAGTTCATGTGGGGTACTTTATCTGTACCTTTGCTTGGGAATTTCTAAAATTCCAATTCAAGTAGTTTCCTGCTCTTTTCCATGTATTGTAATCTTTCTAAAAGAAGTTATTTATAACTGAGGGAAAATATTATTTCATCCTCTATTGTCATGGCTCACAAAAAATAGTTCTTCATGTATTTTGTTATTGGAAACAGAATCCAGAAAATACCATAAGCTGAAATGTGTTAGAAACATCAATGCTTCATCCAAATATATAGCAAACCTTCAACACTATGTAATTTGTTCCAACATTTGTTTCTTTACTCTTCTGTAATGCTTTCCATGTATCATCCAACAATATTTGGCTGACAAAGACATACATTTTGGGTTTCACCATATGCTTTTTTTGGTATTATTTCAGCCTTTAACTGTGACAGAACAAGTGTTTCCCCAATGAATGTGGCTTTGATTTGTAAAATACCTTTGCTTTAAAATGAGAAACCTCAAAAGAAACTTCTAAATATTTATTACCACATTTCATGACACTTTGTAAAATTCCATATGTAGTGTTGCATGATTTTATAAATCCCTGAAAAATCGTAATGGTTTTTCTTCAGGTTTGAGATGCTTCATTTTAACATAGCCTATTAATGTTTATGGCATCATGCTACCACTTGCTATGTCTATTTCTGGCAATACGGCAAACTAGATTACCCAGAAAGCTTCCTGCTAGAAAACACTTGCACATGTTAGAGGAAATATAAAAAGATATCATTTTAAAATGTGTAACCGAGCCAGAAAGCATGTAAGGACATTTTCAATGGGCTAAAAATGAAGTATAAACTGAAATCCAGAGCCAAACCACACTGCAAGCCTGGGAATGGGATCAGGAGAGGGTAACATGGAATCCTTGTTTCAGTCACATAGAGGTTCATCTCAGGACCTACACAAGCATAGGTGATAATGACTTGGGATTCTATGAGTTTAAAGGTTGCATTTGAGACCCCCACAGAAAGCTGGGGCCTTTGAAGATGCACACTAGAAAACTTATCCAGTGGTGCAGAATGGTGTCTGAAGGACATTTGTACGTCTTCATTTAGATTTTAGATAGAAAAAGTCTTTCCTGAAAATTCACAACTATATCCCTATCCTCACCCAGAGTTGGGATCAAAATCTTTCTAGCTGTATGGTTCTGGAAACCTCAAGTCAATAAATTAATGTGAAAAACGTAGGCTTTTGGCAAAGTAAATGTAAAGCCTCTCAGGAGGAGTACCCTCAATCCAGATAGCACGAGATACCCACCAAGACAGTCCCAAAGAGTGCTGAAGGGCTCACAATACAAAATTACAAAGCACATAAGGAAACCCTGTACCACCATTGTGAGTCAGCGTGCTCAATAAGCAGCAGTATACTCTCAAGAGCTTTAGGTAAGAGAACTACTGAAGAGTAAGGATTAAATAAGGATGCCTAAAATAGTGAGCTTCAAGGATGGCTCCTAGAGCTTTAGGAAGGATGGAGCTGAGACTTACTGAGATGGGAAAGACTTAAGGAGGAAAGGAGATTTTTTTGGTAGGGGTGGGGGTAGAAATCAGGAGTTTGGATTTTTACATCATAGTTTTGAGATATCTATTAGCTATTCAAGAAATGAGACCTTTACAGGCAGCTAGATCTATCTATCTATCTATCTATCATCTATCTATCTATCTCTTTACCTATCTATCCATCCATCCATTTACCTATCAGCTATCTCTAACTCTTTCTATATCTATCTATGTATATATATCCAGACTTCCTAGTATGGAAATTTGGCATATAATTGGCATCTGTTGACTCCTCCCATTACATTTCCTTCCAATTCCCCACAGGCATCGGGCCCTCTTTTGGCCCTTCAAATGTCAGGGACTCTCAATTGTTGCATATAAAACTACCTGGGGGAGATTTAAAAAATCCTGATGCCTGGGTTGTGTCCTATTATATTTATCAGCATGTCTGGGGAGTGGAGCCAGGCATCAATACTTTAAAAAACTTTTTTTTTTCCAGTTTTATTGAGAAATAATTGACACATATCATTGCATAAGTTTAAGGTGTACAGCATGATGGCTTGATTTACATATGTTGTAAAATGATTATTGCAATACGTTCATCTAACATCCATCATCTCATATAGATACACTATAAAGAAAAGAAAGAAGAAAAGAAAAAGGGAAAGAAAATTCTTGTGGTGAGAATTCCTAGGATTTACTCTCAACAAATATCATGTATATCATACAGCAGTGTTAACCAGAGTCATCATCTGGTACATTGCCTCCTAGTACTTATTTATCTTATAACTGGAAATTTGTACATTTTGACCACCTTCCTCCAATCCTTCCCCCTCCTCCCTCTGCCTCAGGTAACCACATGTCTGATTTTTTTCTATGAGTTTTTTGTTGTTGTTGTTTGTTTTGCTCTGTTTTTCTTTCTTTTGTTTTTAGATTCCACATATAAATGAGATCATACAGTATTTGTCTTTCTCTGACTTACTTCACCTACAATAACAACTTCAAGTTTCATACATGTTGTCACAAACGATAGGATTTCCTCATTTTTTTTATGGCTGAATAACATTCCATTATATATATACCACAACTTCTTTATCCATTCATCCATTGATGGACACTTAGGTTGCTTCCTAAGTATTTTAGCTATTGTAAATAATGCTGCTATGAATATGGGGGTGCATATATCTTTTTGATTTAGTGTTTTCATTTCCTTTGGATATATTCCCAGAAGTGAAACTGCCAGATCATATGGTAGTCCAATTTTTAATTTTTTGAGGAAACGCTATACTGTTTTCCACAGTGGCTGCACCAATTTACATTCCCACCAACAGTGCACAAGGGTTCCCTTTTCTCCACATCCACACCAGCATTTGTTATTTCTTGTCTTTTTGATGATATCTCATTGTGGTTTTAAGCTCGTTGCATTTCCCAAATGACTAGTGATGTTAAACATCTTTTTATGTACCTGTTAGCCTTTTATATACCTTTGGAAAAATGTCTGTTTAGGTTCTTTGCCCATTTTTAATTGGGTTATTTTTTTTTAACTATTGAGTTGTATGAGTTCTTTATATATTTTGGATATTAACCCCTTATCAGATATATATCTTTTCCTTCTTTTCCTAATTGTGAAACCAGTACACAAAGAAGCATAATTGGAGGAAGGTGGTCAAAAGGTACAGACTTCCAGTTATAAGATAAATAAGCACTAGGATGTCATGTACAGTGTGATGACTATGGTTAACACTGCTATATAATATACAGTTGACCCTTGAACAATGCAGGGGTTAGGGGCGCCTACCTCCCACACACAGTGGAAAATCTAACTGTAACTTTTGACTCCTTAAAAACTTAACTACAGGACTTTGCTGGTGGTGCAGTGGTTAAGAATCCGCCTGCCAATGCAGGGGACACAGGTTCGATCCCTGGTCTGGGAAGATCCCACATGCTGTGGAGCAACTAAGCTCGTGCACCACAGCTGCAGAGCCTGTGCTCTAGAGCCTGCACACCACAACTACTGAGCCTGCAAGCCACAACTACTGAAGCCCGTACACTTAGAGCCTGTGCTCCACAACAAGAGAAGCCACTGCAATGAGAAGCCTGCGCACCACAATGAAGAGTAGCTCCCGCTCACCACAGCTAGAGAAAGCCCATGAGCAGTAACGAAGACCCAACACAGCCAAAAATAAATAAATAAATAAATACATAAATTAAAAAAAAAAAACTTAACTACTAATAGCCTACTATTCACCTGAAGCTTAACCAATCACATAAGCAGTTGATTAACACATATTTTGTATGTTATATGTATTATCCTGTATTCTTATAATAAGGTAAGCTAGAGAAAAGAAAATGTTATTAAGAAAATCATAAGGTAGACAAAATACATTTACAGTACTGCACTGTGTTTATCGATACTGTTAGATTTGTGTCTGTCTACAAGATAGATCATCTGTCTGTCAGTACCTACAGCAATATTGTCTTATGTGATGCAATACACTGTAGATGTTATGCTTATGACTAACACTAAACTTCAAAGTGAAAAGATAATGTGAAAGAGAAATTTATGTTTATTTACAGGTATATCAATTCATGCATTGATATTGAAGCAGTAGCAACATGATTGCTTTATGGTAGCCTAGTGTAATCAGTTGTTTCACAGTAGCCTCGCTTGTACACTAATGAATGAATCGTTATAAAATTTTTATGGTGTACAGTATTATAGTCATATTCATAATATAGTAATGGAAACATTGTTACATTAAAAAAACCCACTTACCTGTGATGATAGGCTGATAATGCAATATCTCCAATTACAAGAGAGAGACATACTGTACGGTAATGTAATTCTTTGAAAACAAAGTTATAAAACAGTAAGAAAACTAACACATTATTCATTTTATATTAAATATCACTCACCTCATATTTATCACTTACATAAATATGCCTATGTAAGACAGGCTATTCACTTCAAGTCTTGTGCATGATATTCTACATGTTTATTTTTGTATATTTATTGAAAAATATCTGCTTATAAGTGGACCATACAGTTCAAACCCATGTCGTTCACGGGTCAACTGTACAGGGAAGTTAAATGAGTAGATCCGAAGAGTTCTCATCACAAGGAAAAAATCTTTCTTGTCTTTTTTTGCTTTCCCTTAAAAATTTTTTTTTTTTATTAGAGTATAGCTGGTTTACAATGTTCTGTTAGTTTCTGCTGTACAGCACAGTGAATCAGTTATACATGTAGATGTATCCACTCTTATTTAGATTCTTTTCCCATATAGGTCATTACAGAGTATTGAGTAGAGTGCCCTGTGCTATACAGTAGGTCTTTATTAGTTATCTATTTTATATACAGCAGTGTGTATATGTCAATCCCACTGGGCATATTCCGGAGAAAACCATAATTCAAAAAGATACATGCACCCCAATGGTCATAGCAGCATTATTTACAGTAGCCAGGACATGGAAGCAACCTAAATGTCTGTTGACAGAGGAATGGATAAAGAAGATGTGGTACATATATACCGTGGAATACTACTCAGCCATAAAAAAGAATGAAATAATGCCATTTGCAGCAACATGGATGAACCTAGAGATTATCACACTAAGTGAAGTAAGTCAAACAGAGAAAGACAAATATCATATTATATTGCTTATATGTGGAATCTAAAAAAACAGTACAAATGAATTTATTTGCTTTCCCTTTTTATGGTATCAGTATGAGATGATGCATGCTAACTAAACTTGTTGTGGTAATTATTTTACAATATGTGTAAGTCAAACCTTTATGCTGTACACCTTAAACTTATACAGTGATGTATATCAACGATATTTCAGTATAGCTGGAAAGCAAAGTATGTAGAAAGTATGAAGTATTTGTCATCCTGTCACTCAAAAAAAAAACATCAACCTTTTTGGCTTACACTTTTCTAGTGTTTATATGGAGATAATAATACTACACAGTGTCTTATAAAACTCCCAGGATCTGCCCTCCCCATCCATTTCTGACATGTTTTCTGCTCTTGGTTCTTCCAGCATGAGCGCCCCCTGGCCCCATTGCTGTCACTTATGCACTCCAGGCACACTGTATCTTCAGGCCCTTGTCCTGGCTCTTTCGCAAGTAGGACTGATTTCCGAGAGACACCAGTGAGTAGCAGCTGGAAGCGAGACCTTAGTTCCCTGACCCGGGATTGAACCCTGGTCGTGGCAGCGAGGGTGCCAAATCCTAACCACTGGACCACGAGGGCCAGTGGCTAGAGTCTGGGCTCCTGCCCTTGTCTGCCTTGAAAAAAAGAATTCTGACAAGGAGACGGAAGGTAGAGAGGAACGAAAGGTGTTTATTACAAAAGCAGAGTACCTGCCGACAGATGCACAGGTGAGCTCGGAGAAAAGTCGTGCCTTTGGGAAGTTTAAATCATTTATAGAGGGGTTGTCTTCCCGGTCTTTGTTTCCATCTGGCTAATTGTCTTGCTTTGTTCTTTGACTCAGGGCCCCCCCTTTTGACCCCGAGGAGCCTTTCTGTGCATGTGCAGTCAAGGCCTCCGTGGCCCCGAGAATGAGAAATACGTGACCTCTTGATCTTTTACCCAAGCAGGGTTTAGCTCCTCTCTGCCCCTGCCATGACTGTTATTTTAAAGTGTCCACTGGAGACAAAGTCCAGCTATTTACCTTGTTTCTGTTGTTATTTCTATCTGGAAGTGTAAACAGGGGGCTGGTTGTAAATGTCTAGCCTGGAGCCCAACTATCTCCTGCCTCAGGACCATCTCCTTAAATACCCCTCACCTTCTAGTCTTTGCTCAGATCTCACATTCTCAAAAGAGCCCAGCATGACAACCCTATTTAAATCCAAAACCCACTCCACACTTCCTTAAACCCACCACTTCTGGGCCTCCTTAGTCTGCTCCACTCTGCTTTCCTTCACAGAATTCAGGATTTTCTAACATACTGGAGAACATACTTATTTAATTCCATCTATTGTTTATTGCCAGGCTTACTTCCCCCAGACCCCCTTCTAGAATGTAACTCTTCAAGGCCAAAGGATCTTTGTGAGTATAACAGTGATTGGCAGCTGGTAGATGGTCAATTCACATTTGTTGAAGGGATGAATGAATAGATAACTGTAACTAAAAGTCACACACTGTGACATGCTGTTTTGTAGCCTTAGTGATAAACTGTTGTTTTAAACTTAGCCATATACTGTGTCCATCTCGTCCCATAAATCAGTATTCTTTGACATGGCTATATCCCTGAAAGGTTTCATGATTTATTTCAAACTGTTTCTGTTTGCTTTGTTAAGCACAAACATCAGTAAAGATTTGAAGCAAGACTGGGGAAGAGCTGACCACACCCCATTCATTACATGTATTCATATTTATTTGTTGAATAAATGAATATATACTTTATTGTATAAATATGAAATATTTTAATAAATATTATACTTTATATGCTTCAAATCATAGGACATACCTATTCATTATTATATATGTTGGTATATATATATCTTATGAAAAACTGGTAGTGGAGAAGCTGAGGGAATAAAGAATTGAATTATATATTGAAATAATATTCTTGCAGGTAGGAGACATATGGGACTTAACTTTTTTCTCACCAGTCATTGGCTATAGCAGAAGCTCTCTCCAGCTCTGATTGGGGTCATCCCTTTCTCACTGAAGTGGAGGTGTCTGTGACAGCAGCTGCCCCTCTCCCGTAGGAGAGCAAACACAGCAGCTTCCCTTCCCCCTGCCTCTGCCCCCGTGTCCATGGGTGGCCGGTCCTCTGGTGGAAGACAAAATGACTCCAGACTAAAATGCACATTTTATTCTTAGATATCATTTTCAGATTTGGGGGGGAATGGTGTGTCATGGGGAAGAAAGAAGCAAAGACTCTTGTGATTAATGGAAGGAATTCCATTTTGCCTCTGGTCCCTTCCTGTGTTCCTTGGTTAGGCTTATTCTCCCCTCTCCATTGTTCTGCTGACTGTTGTGATTGTGTGACCTCCTATGGCTTTTTCATCTATTTGCCAGTGTGGTCCACACATTCCAAACAACAGCAGGAGCATAAGGAACTGTACCTCAGACTGGGAAAATGGCCAGCCTTTCTTATTGTTCTTCTTTGGCATTTGTGTTGTTTTTAATGACTCTTTCTTGCTACTTATCCTGGTGACATTCGTTGGAAGCTACAAAAACTTGCCATGGGGCCCCAAACCCCTCTCAAACTTCTGCTGCTTCTTTTTTTTTTTTTTTTGCCTGCACCGTGTAGTTTGTGGGATCTTAGTTCCCTGACCAGGGATCAAACCCGTGCCCCCTTCAGTGGAAGCACAGAGTCCTAACCACTGGACAATCAGGGAAGTCCCTCAACCTTCTCATTGACAGTGATAGTATGCTCTCAAAGGGAGAGCAGGCAGGCTCAAGTGAGTAGCTGTGCTGAGTTTCTTTGGCAAGCTGGTTATGTGGGGGGCAGAAATGAAGGGACAGAACATTCATTGGGAAGGGAGGAGTTTGGGGGTTGTATTCCCTGATTTTCATGTCAGCTCCACCTTCCCGAGGGGAGGAGGGATTTGTGTCCTTATTTAGCCTTGATGGGAAGTGTCATAGCAGTGGTGCACGATGGGAACTTCTTATCTGCAAGGCTTATTTTATTGTATTGAGGGCATAGTAAGCAAAAGGTTACATTCAGATGCTGGAGATTCCTGTCTTTTCCAACCTTCCTTTGCCTCCAGGACACTTATCACCCCCAAATGTGTGGTTTCCTGTCAGTCTGGAGGTTCCTGCTTTCCTTTGTCTGCCCAAGGACCCCTGTTGTTTACAAGATATGTAGTTTCCTGACACCTGGCCCATTCCCCCCTTTCTCTGCTTGTATCTAGCTACCTGCCTGCTGTAACATTCCACCCCCAAGGAGTCTGGACCCTTAAAATCTTTTAAGGGTCAAGGGTCAATAGTCCCTCTTCTGTAACTGCTTCCAGCTGAGCATGGGCATTTTCCTTACCTGAGGGTCCAGATCTCTTTGCTTTTCTGTCAGAGAGAGGGGTCTCGGGGTTGTTTATAGTGGCGGAGATGGTTAGTGGGGAGTAGAAGGAAGCAGCAACCTTGCCCAGTGGGTGTTGATGGTCCCCATCTTCAGGTGGGATGTGTTGAAATCCTGACGCATCGTCATTTAAAGTTGGAGATTTTTGAAGCCGTGGTGTTTTTTTTTTTTCTCCCTTGGCACCTCAAGTTTTGATACAGCAGCTGTAACAGGGAGAAATTGGAGTACATCTGAATATAGTTATTAGTTATATTAAACATTAGTTTGGAATATTGTCTACTCCCTGTGTTGGCTTTCTCTTGTGTATTGTTAACCATTATCATGTTTTTATTGTGAGCTTTAGTTTTGTTTATTCCAGTCACTAGGTTCTTCCACCAGATAGTGACATCCCCCACATGTTGGATATTGGCAGTCTAGTTGGTGTCTGTCACCCACCTGTGATTACTAAAAATTAGAGTGTGATTGTAGTATGTTTCATTAAGCCATCTTAATTTTTGTCTCTGGATGCTAATACCAGAAAAACAGAGGCTAGCTTTGCCTGAAAGCTGAAATACCCTTTCTTCTGATTTGGAGGCGGGTGTCTGTTCCAGAGAATTTGGCCCCCAGTTGGTTCCTGCCCCAGTCCTTCCTTCCTTACTGGGTGGTAAATGAGAACCCAGCATATTTTGCTGTTAGTCCATCAGGTCGCCCAAGGAGGCGGGGAGTCCTAAAAGATATAAGTCCTCTGGGGAGGTGTGGTTGCCGGGGCAGATCCAACAGTCAGATGACTTAGTAACTTTAGCAATGGCATTCATGGAGTTGGACAGAGCAGCGGTCCCCAACCTTTTTGCCACCAGGGACCGGTTTCATGGAAGATAATTTTTTCATGGACTGGGGAGTGGGGGAATGATTTGGGGATGATTCAAGCACATTACATTTATTGTGCACTTTATTTCTATTATTATTACATTGTAATATATAATGTAATAATTATACAACTCACCATAATGCTGACAGGAGGCGGAGCTCAGGCGGTACTGCGAGCGATGGGGAGAGGCTGTAAATACAGATGAAGCTTCACTCGTTCGTCCGCCGCTCACTTTCTGCTCTTGGGGACCCCTGGCATAGTGGATGCTTGTCAACTGGAGCTGTGCTGATGTGAACAACAAGGAGGACCCTTAGGATGGGTGTGGTTAAAGGAGACGTGACTTCACGAGAAGCAAAAGAGCAGAGAAATAGAGAGTTTACTGGAAATAGAGGGTATTGATGCCTGGAAGGGAGGTTATTAGCCTCCTTTAAGTGATTTTTATAGGAGTGACAAACTTTGTTTTCCTGGGATTCCCTGATCCCAGACCTGTGGATCTATAAGTTTTTTAAATTTCTGGGGGAATATTTTGTGTCCTGTATAATACATAGAGCAGAAAAAAATATTCCTTGGTTTTGGTTTTCAGGGGGAGTAAGAGTTGCCCCCCAAGGCTGGGAGAAAATCCCTTTCCAATAATGGGCTGGGGCATTAGGCACGACAAGAAACTCGTGAGTTATAAGGGTCTTTCCCCAGGTGCAGGTTAGAGGGGTGGTGAAATGTTTTAGCTTTCGTTTTCCTTCTACCCCAACAATAGAGGTTTCAGGGGCAAGGGGTCCAGCATGAGAAGTCAGGACAGAGTAAGTGGCTCCCATGTCCACTAGAAACTGGACAAGTTTACCTGCCATGTCAATGGTCACCCGTGGTTCCTCCTGTGTGATGATGACTGTCTTCTTGGGAGCCTTGGGACGTCTCAGGTCCCCCAGTCAACCATTGCCATGACTGGCGTCGGGGAGCTTCCTCACTCCCTTCAGAGCTGGGGGCATTCCCTCCTTCAGTGGCCCATATTCTTGCAGAGTGGGCATGGCGTCTTGGGTGTAGGCTTGTTGCAGGAAGAGGGACCCTTCCAGGGCCCGAGAGTGGGCTCTTGTCTAACACTCGGAAATGAATTGTCTGAGGAGACACATGTGCTGACAAAGCAGGAAATGTTATTGGGAAGGGGCACCCAAGCAGAGAGCAGGAGGGTAAGGGAACGCAGGAGAACTGCTCTGCCACGTGGCTCACAGTCTCGGGTTTTATGGTGATGGGGTTAGTTTCTGGGTTGTCTCTGGCCTATCATTCAGACTCAGGGTCCTTCCTGGTGGCGTGCGCATTGCTCAGCCAAGATGGATTCCAGCAAGGAGGATTCTGGGAGGTTGCTAGGACATATTGACTTATGGACTGGTGTCGTCTCTCTCCTTTTGACCTTTGCCGAATTCTTCTGGTTGGTGGTGGCTTGTTAGTTCCGTGTTCCTCACCAGGATTTCCTGTCGTAAAATAACTCATGCAGATGGTTACTGTGGTGCCTGGCCAGGGTGGGCGGTTTCAGTCAGTGGTTTCCCTAACAGGCTGGGACCTGCTTCCTGAGCATTCCTTGCTCCAGTGTTTGGGGCTCTCACAGCTAAAACAGCCTCTCTTTCCTGGCAGGAGTCTTCAGGGAGTACTTTTGGGGTGACAAGGAGGTGTTTGGATTTTTTAAAAACATCTTTATTGGAGTATAATTGCTTTACAATGGTGTGTTAGTTTCTGCTTTATAACAAAGTGAATCAGTTATACATATACATATATCCCCATATCTCTTCCCTCTTGCGTCTCCCTCCCTATCCCACCCTTCTAGGTGGTCACAAAGCACCGAGCTGATCTCCCTGTGCTAAGTGGCTGCTTCCCACTAGCTATATATTTTACATTTGGAAGTGTATATATGTCCATGCCACTCTCTCACTTTGTCCCAGGTTACCCTTCCCCCTCCCCGTATCCTCAAGTCCATTCTCTAGTAGGTCTGTGTCTTTATTCCCATCTTGCCCCAGGTTCTTCATGACCATTTTTTTCTTTTTTTTAGATTCCATATATAAGTGTTAGCATACAATATTTGTTTTTCTCTTTCTGACTTACTTCACTCTGTATGACAGACTCTAGGTCCACCCACCTCACTACAAATAACTCAATTTCGTTTCCTTTTATGGCTGAATAATATTCCATTGTATATATATGCCACATCTTCTTTATCCATTCATCTGTCGATGGACACTTAGGTTAATTCCATGTCCTGGCTATTGTAAATAGTGCTGCAATGAACATTGTGGTACATGACTCTTTTTGAATTATGGGTTTCTCAGGTTATATGCCCAGTAGTGGGATTGCTGGGTCACATGGTAGTTCTATTTTTAGTTTTTTAAGGAACCTTCATACTGTTCTCCATAGTGGCTGTATCAATTTACATTCCCACCAACAGTGCAAGAGGGTTCCCTTTTTTCCACACCCTCTCCAGCATTTAGTGTTTGTAGATTTTTTGATGATGGCCATTCTGAGCAGTGTGAGATGATATCTCATTGTAGTTTTGATTTGCATTTCTCTAATGATTAAGGATGTTCAGCATTCTTTCATGTGTTTGTTGGCAATCTGTATATCTTCTTTGGAGAAATGTCTATTTAGGTCTTCTGCCCATTTTTGGATTGGGTTGTTTGTTTTTTTGATATTGAGTTGCATGAGTTGCTTGTAAATTTTGGAGATTAAACCTTTGTCAGTTGCTTCATTTGCAAATATTTTCTCCCATTCTAAGGGTTGTCTTTTTGTCTTACTTATGGTTTCCTTTGTTGTGCAAAAGCTTTTAAGTTTCATTAGGTCCCATTTGTTTATTTTTGTTTTTATTTCCATTTCTCTAGGAGCTGGGTCAAAAAGGATCTTGCTGTGATTTATGTCATAGAGTGTTCTGCCTATGTTTTCCTCTAAGAGTTTGATGGTGCCTGGCCTTACATTTAGGTCTTTAATCCATTTTGAGTTTATTTTTGTGTATGGTATTAGGGATTGTTCTAATTTCATTCTTTTACATGTAGCTGTCCAGTTTTCCCAGCACCACTTATTGAAGAGGCTGTCTTTTCTCCACTGTATATCCTTGCCTCCTTTATCAAAGATAAGGTGACTATATGTTTGTGGGTTTATCTCTGGGCTTTCTATCCTGTTCCATTGATCTATATTTCTGTTTTTGTGCCAGTACCATACTGTCTTGATTACTGTAGCTTTGTAGTATAGTCTGAAGTCCGGGAGCCTGATTCCTCCAGCTCCGTTTTATTTTCTCAAGATTGCTTTGGCTATTCGGAGTCTTTTGTGTTTCCATACAAATTGTGAAATATTTTGTTCTAGTTCTGTGAAAAATGCCAGTGGTAGTTTGATAGGGATTGCATTGAATCTGTAGATTGCTTTGGGTAGTAGAGTCATTTTTACAATGTTGATTCTTCCAATCCAAGAACACGGTATATCTCTCCATCTATTTGTATCATCTTTAATTTCTTTCATCAGTGTCTTATAATTTTCTGCATACAGGTCTTTGTCTCCTTAGGTAGGTTTATTCCTAGATATTTTATTCTTTTTGTTGCAATGGTAAATGGGAGTGTTTTCTTAATTTCACTTTCAGATTTTTCATCATTAGTGTATAGGAATGCAAGAGATTTCTGTGCATTAAGTTTGTATCCTGCTAGTTTACCAAATTCATTGATTAGCTCTAGTAGTTTTCTGGTAGCATCTTTAGGATTCTCTGTGTATAGTATCATGTCATCTGTTAACAGTGACAGCTTTACTTCTTCTTTTCCAATTTGGATTCCTTTTAATTATTTTTCTTCTCTGATTGCTGTGGCTAAAACTTCCAAAACTATGTTGAATAATAGTGGTGAGAGTGGACAACCTTGTCTTGTTCATGATCTTAGTGTAAATGGTTTCAGTTTTTCAACATTGAGGATGATGTTGGCTGTGGGTTTGTCATATATGGCCTTTATTATGTTGAGGTAAGTTCCCTCTATGCCTGCTTTCTGGAGGGTTTTTATCATAAATGGGTGTTGAATTTTGTTGAAAGCTTTCTCTGCATCTATTGAGATGATCATATGGTTTTTCTCCTTCAGTTTGTTAATATGGTGTATCACATTGATATATTTGCATATATTGAAGAATCCTTGCATTCCTGGGATAAACCCCACTTGATCATGGTGTATGATCCTTTTAATGTGCTGTTGTATTTTGTTTGCTAGTATTTGGTTGAGGATTTTTGCGTCTATGTTCATCAGTGATATTGGCTTGTAGTTTTCTTTCTTTGTGACATCCTTGTCTGGTTTTGGTATCAGGGTGATGGTGACCTCGTACAATGAGTTTGGGAGTGTTCCTCCCTCTGTTATATTTTGGAAGAGTGTGAGAAGGATAGGTGTTAGCTCTTCTCTAAATGTTTGATAGAATTTGCCTGTGAAGCCATCAGGTCCTTGGCTTTTGTTTGTTGGAAGATTTTTAATCACAATTTCAATTTCAGTGCTTCTGATTGGTCTGTTCATATTTTCTATTTCTTCCTGGTTCAGTCTTGGAAGATTGTGCATTTCTACAAATCTGTCCATTTCTTCCAGGTTGTCCATTTTATTGGCATATAGTGGCTTGTAGTAATCTCTCATGATCCTTTGTATTTCTGCCGTGTCAGGTGATATTTCTCCTTTTTCATTTCTAATTCTATTGATTTGAGTCTTCTCCCTGTTTTTCTTGGTAAGTCTGGCTAATGGTGTATCAATTTTGTTTATCTTCTGAAAGAACCAGGTTTTAGTTTCATTGATCTCTGCTATCATTTCCTTCATTTTTTTTCCATTTATTTCTGATCTGATCTTTATGATTTCTTTCCTTCTGCTAACTTTGGGGTTTTTTTGTTCTTCTTTCTCTAACTGCTTTAGGTGTAAGGTTAGGTTGTTTATTTGAGATGTTTCTTGTTTCTTAAGGTAGGATTGTATTGCTATAAACTTCCCTCTTAGAACTGCTTTTGCTGCATCCCATAGGTTTTGGGTCATCGTGATTTCATTGTCATTTGTTTCTTGGTATTTTTTGATTTCTTCTTTGATTTCTTCAGTGATCTCTTGGTTATTAAGCAGTGTATTGTTTAGCTTCCATGTGTTTGTATTTTTTACAGATTTTTTCCTGTAATTGATATCTAGTCCATAGTGCTGTGGTTGGAAAAGATACTTGATATGATTTCAATTTTCTTAAATTTACCAAGGCTTGATTTGTGACCCAAGATATGATCTATCCTGGAGATTGTTCCATGAGCACTTGAGAAGAAAGTGTATTCTGTTGTTTTTGGATGGAATGTCCTATAAATATCAATTAAGTCCATCTTGTTTAATGTATCATTTAAAACTTGTGTTTCCTTATTTATTTTCATTTTGGATGATCTGTCCATTCGTGAAAGTGGGGTGTTAAAATCCCCTACTATGATTGTGTTACTGTCGATTTCCCCTTTTATGGCTCTTAGTATTTGCCTTATGTATTGAGGTGCTCCTATGTTGGGTGCATAAGTATTTACAATTGTTATATCTTCTTCTTGGATTGATCCCTTGATCATTATTTAGTGACCTTCTTTGTCTCTCGTAATAGTCTTTGTTTTAAAGTCTATTTTGTCTGATATGAGAATTGCTACTCCAGCTTTCCTTTGATTTCCATTTGCATGGAATATCTTTTTCCATTCCCTCACTTTCAGTCTGCATGTGTCCCTAGGTCTGAGGTGGGTGTCTTGTAGACAGCATATATACAGGTCTTGTTTTTGTATCTATTCAGCCAGTCTACGTTTTTTGGTTGGAGCAATTAATCCATTTACATTTAAGGTGATTATCGATATGTATGTTCTTATTACCATTTTCTTAATTGTTTTGGGTTTGTTATTGTAGGTCTTTTCCTTCTCTTGTGTTTCCTGCCTAGAGAAGTTCCCTTATCATTTGTTGTAAAGCTGGTTTGGTGGTGCTGAATTCTCTTAGCTTTTGCTTGTCTGTAAAGGTTTTACTTTCTCCATCAAATCTGAATGAGATCCTTGCTGGGTAGAGTAATCTTGGTTGTAGGTTTTTCTCCTTCATCACTTTAAATGTGTCCTGGCACTCCCTTGTGGCTTGCAGAGTTTCTGCTGAAAGATCAGCTGTTAACCTAATGGGGATTCCCTTGTATGTTATTTGTTGTTTTTCCCTTGCTGCTTTTAATATTTTTTCTTTGTAATTAACTTTTGATAACTTGATTAATATGTGTCTTGGCATGTTTCTCCTTGGATTTATCCTGTATGGGACTCTCTGTGCTTCCTGGACTTGATTAACTATTTCCTTTCCCATATTAGGGAAGTTCTCAACTATAATCTCTTCAAATATTTTCTCAGTCCCTTTCTTTTTCTCTTCTTCTTCTGGGATCCCTATAATTCGAATGTTGGTGTGTTTAATGTCGTCCCAGAGGTCTCTGACACTGTCCTCATTTCTTTCATTCTTTTTTCTTTATTCTGCTCTGCAGTAGTCATTTCCACTATTTTATCTTCCAGGTCAATTTTTCATTCTTCTGCCTCAGTTATTCTGCTATTGATCCCTTCTAGAGAATTTTTAATTTCATTTATTGTGTGTTCATCACTGTTTATGTTTTCTTTAGTTCTTCTGGGTCCTTGTTACACGTTTCTTGTATTTTCTACGTTTTATTTCCAAGATTTTGGTTCATCTGTACTATCATTATTCTGAATTCTTTTTCAGGTAGACTGCCTATTTCCTCCTCATTTGTTAGGTCTGGTGGGTTTTTATCTTGCTCCTTCATCTGCTGTGTGTTTCTCTGTCTTCTCATTTGGCTTATCTTGCTGTGTTTGGGGTCTCCTTTCCTCAGGCTGCAGGTTTGTAGGCCCCGTCATTTTTGCTGTCTGCCCCCAGTGGCTACATTTGGTTCAGTGGGTTGTGTAGGCTTCCTAGTGGAGGGGACTAGTGCCTGTGTTCTGGTGAATGAGGCTGGATGTTGTCTTTCTAGTGGGCAGGTCCACGTCTGGTGGTGCGTTTTCGGGTGTCAGTTGCCTTATTATGATTTTAGGCAGCCTCTCTGCTAATGGGTGGGGTTCTGTTCCTGCCTTGCTAGTTGCTTGGCATAGGGTGTCCAGCACTGCAGCTTGCTGTTCGTTGAGTGGAGCTGGGTCTTGGCATTGAGATGGAGATCTCTGGGAGATTTTCGCCATTTGGTATTACATGGAGCTGGGAGGTCTCTTGTGGACCAGTGTCCTGAAGTTGGCTCTCTCACCACAGAGGCACAGCCCTGATGCCTGGCTGGAGCACCAAGAGCCTGTCATCCACACAGCTCAGAATAAAAGGGAGAAAAAAAAGAAAGAAAGAAAGAAGAAGATAAAATAAAGTAAAATTAAATTAAAAAGTTATTAAAATAAAAAATAATTATTAAACATTTTTTAAAGTAATAAAAAAAAGAAAGAAAGAAGTGAGCAACCAAACCCAATAAGAAATCCACCAATGACAACAAGCACTAAAAACTATACTAAGAAAAAACAAAAAACAAACAAAAAAAACGGACAGACAGAACCCTAGGCCAAATGGTAAAAGCAAAGCTATACAGACAAAATTACACACAGAAGCATACACATACACATTCACAGAAAGAGCAAAAGGGAAAAAAATATATATATATCTTTGCTCCCAAAGTCCACTGCCTCAATTTTGGGATGACTCGTTGTCTATTCAGTTATTCCACAGATGCAGGGCACATCAAGTTGATTGTGGAAATTTAGTCCGCTGCTCCTGAGGCTGCTGGGAGAGATTTCCCTTTCTCTTCTTTGTTCGCACAGCTCCTGGGGTTCAGCTTTGGATTTGGCCCCGCCTCTGCATGTAGGTCGCCTGAGGGTGTTTGTTCTTTGCTCAGACAGGACGTGGTTAAAGGAGCAGCTGCTTTGGGGGCTCTGGCTCACTCAGGCCGCGGGAAGGGAAGGGTACGGATGCGGGGCAAGCCTGCGGCGGCCGGTGTGACGTTGCAACAGCCTGAGGCGCGCCTTGCGTTCTCCTGTGGAAGTTGTCCTTGGATCACGGGACCCTGACAGTGCGGCCCAGGCTCCCAGGAGGGGAGGTGTGTATAGTGACCTGTGATTGCACACAGGCTTCTTGGTGGCGGCAGCAGCAGCCTTAGCGTCTCATGCCTGTCTCTGGGGTCCGCGCTGATCGCCGTGGATTGCCCCCGTCTCTGGAGCTCCTTTAAGCAGTGCTCTTAATTCCCTCTCCTCGTGCACCAGGAAACAGAGAGGCAAGAAAAAGTCTTTTGCCTGTTCGGCAGCTCCAGACTTTTTCCCGGACTCCCTCCTGGCTAGCTGTGGTGGACTAGCCCCTTCAGGCTGTGTTCACGCCGCCAACCCCAGTCCTCTCCCTGGGATCTGCCCTCCGAAGCCCAAGCCTCAGCTCCCAGCCCCTGCCTGCCCCAGCGGGTGAGCAGACAAGCCTCTCGGGCTGGTGAGTGCTGGTTGGCACCGATCCTCTGTGCGGGACTCTCTCCGCTTTGCCCTCCGCACCCTTGTTGCTGCGCTCTCCTCCTTGGCTCCGAAGCTCCCCCCTCTGCCACCAGCAGTCTCCGCCCGTGAAGGGGCTTCCTAATGCGTGGAAACCTTTCCTCCTTCACAGCTCCCTCCCACTGGTGCAGGTCCCATCCCTATTCTTTTGTCACTGGTTTTTCTTTTTTCTTTTGCCCTACTCAGGTACGTGGGGAGTTTCTTACCTTTTGGGAGGTCTGAGGTCTTCTGCCAGCGTTCAGTAGGTGTTCTGTAGGAGTTGTTCCACATAGATGTATTTGTAGATGTAGATGTATTTCCGATGTATTTGTGGGGAGGAAGGTGATCTCCGCGTCTTACTCTTCAGCCTCTTGAAGCTCCTCCCAGGAGGTGTTTTAGGTCTTGTCATGATGGCTGCCAGAAGCCTGGCTTTCCATCTTTGCTTTCTTAAGTCACGCTGTTCCTTCCTTTCCTCTTCAGCCTAGTCTCTATTTTTAAAGACCGTATCAGTAAGAAGGTTGAGGGGGTCTTGGGGTCCCATGACAAGCTTTTGAAGCTTCCAGTGATGTCAGGGGCAGACTGGTTAATGAAGTGAGTTACAAATACAGTGTGTCCCTCTAAAATGTTTAGGTCTACATTCCTATACTTTCTGAGGGCATTTGGGCCTGAATAGGGCTGGATTTTCATTTTGGCCTTGGGTGATCTCTTTAACCTTATGATAGTTAACAGGTTTAATTATGCATCATTTCATCCCTTCAATGAGGCAAAGGATCATGTGATCCCTACCAGTGATACCAGGTTGGCCTGGCCGTTAGTCCCAGCTGGGATCCATTAGAGGCACTGGGGTAAGGCACACAGGGTATTGATGAGGTTGGGCAACGTGTAATCCATCAGCATGTGTTTGAGCCAAATAAGCGTCTTTTCCTCAGTGGTGCAGCAGTGGAAAAGAAGAATATTTAGGTCCTTCCAGGTAAGGTCAAAGGAGAGAGTCAGTCCCTGGAATTCTTCGGCGAACCGGCTAGGGTCCTCTGAGAAACTGTCTAAGCAAGTGCAGCAGTGGTTGAGGTCAGACAAAGAACAAGGGGTGTGGACTTTGGCCTGAGGCCCACCTACTACTTCCTGAAGGGGGCAAAGAAGCTCTGGCTGCCCTTCTGGTACGGAAGGGGGAGAGGCTGAAGATGGGGCTTGGGTTCCTCCAGGGATATCACTAGAGAGGGCATTTGTGGAGCCTGAATGAGTCCCAGCCAGCAAGGTTTCCCTAACATAGGACTTGCATAGTTCTGGGTTCTTTCTTAGTGCCGTAAGAGCCTGAACATAAGGAACTTCTGTCCATTTTCCCTGCCTTTTGCAAAAGAGGATGGTATTTTATAACTGTAGGATGGTATTTTCGTTTTTCTTTTTTTTGTGACCTTGCTGCGCAGCATGTGGGATCTTAGTCCTCTGACCAGAGATCCAACCCACTCCAGCCCCCTGCAGTGGAAGCGCAGAGTCTTAACCACTGGACCGCCAGGGAAGTCCCTGTAGGATGGTGTTATAGTTGAGGCAGACGCAGGGCAGGTCACCGCCTGGGCATGTATCCCCAGAGAGTGGCCATGTGCGCCCCGCTCCCTGCGGTGAGTTGCCCCGCCCTGCAGGGCGAGGCGGGGGTGGAGATGGGGGCAGGGACAGATTCCCGTTGCCTGGCGGTCCATGGACTGCGGCCCAGCGCTGGGGGATGAAGAGTGGCACCCTCACGGTCCCACCACCATGGGTCCCAACTGTGCAGCAGGGGACCGTCCCCTTTCCCAACGCCTGGGGGTACACGCACAGACTGCCCGCGGCGCCAGGGAGCTCCTGAAGGGACTGAAGAGGCAGCAACCACGGGACAAACTCTAAGTAAGGTTGCATTTTATATTCCCACACAATTGGACCTGATGACAGTTAATTAACTGGTGGATAAGGCAAACCCAGAGGGCAAAGCTCCTATGGTTCAGGTCCCTAGCTGCCTGTGAAGATGTCTGGAAACTTTTCCTGACGTGCCCTGTACAGTGAGAAGTGCAAAACCTAGGGCGAGGTTGGAAAATGCCTGGCAGATTTCTTTTCTCCCGTTTCCAGCACAGTAAGGCACGAAAGTAAGAGTGAGGTAGGGGTGCAGCGAGGAGAGAAGGATAGTCAGGCATAGGTAGACCAATAATAAGCCTATAAGGGTAGCCCTGGGGAGGAGGCGGTGTTATGCTTTTAACTGTGTGCCTAAAACGTCGCGTGGAACTCGCCTTGAGGTGGGCAGACAGACTTATCCTCTCTCTAGTCCCTTCCACGACCCCACTCCTCTGGTGGGAGATTTCCTGGGACAAGCGCCCTAGGGGATTTTATGGCTCCACCTGTGGCCACGTAGTTGCAGTAGGTCCCAAAATGCGACAGAGAATCGGGGGGGGCGGGGTGGGGGGGGGGAGAGAGAGACAAGTGGGAAGTCAGGCAGTGCCTCAAGCACAAGGGAGGCGAGAGGCTGAGGCTCATGGAGTTCTCCTGGCTGCCTCTGCCAAGATGTTCCTGGTGAAAAGTTCCTGTCTCATTGCAGAAAGTATCTGGAGATGAGACAGGAGGAGTCAAGAAAGCAAAGTGAGGGTTTATTTAAGCCATAATACGCTTTCAAGGGGAGAGTGGGCAGGCTCAGGTGAGTAGTTGGCCAGAGTGTCTTTGGCAAGCCGGTTATGTGGAGCACAGAAAGGAAGAGGCAGAATAGTCACTGGGGAGGGAGGGGTGTGGGGGGTCGTATTCCCTGAGTTTCAGCCCAGCTCCACCTTCCCGAGGGGAGGAGGGATTTGTGTCCTTATTTAGCCTTGAAGGGAAGTGTCATTGCCGTGGTGCATGATGGGAACTTCTTATCTGCAAGGCTAATTTTATTGTAATGAAGTCATAATGAGCAAAAAGTTACATTCGAATGCCAGAGATTCCTGCCTTTTCTCCCCTTTCTTTGTCTGCCTGCAGGACAGCTATCACCCCAAAATATGTGGTTTCCTGTCAGTCTGGAGGTTCCCGCTTTTCTTTGTTTGCCCAAGGACCCCCGCTGTTTACAAGATGCGTGGTTTCCAGCCATTTGGCCTGTGTCCCCACCCCCTTCTCTGCTCCTGCCTAGCTAACTGCCTGCTTAACACTGGGAGACAGCGGATTAAGGGCCTTCCATCTGATTACATATGAAGTCAGAGAAGGCTGGCATCTCTTTTCAGAAGTGAATTGAAAAAAAAAAAATGAACCCTCCTAAAGTGTACATTACTCTTTTTACTAGAATGAGGAAAAGTTTCTAGAAGGCACGCCTGCTGAATGCCTTAAAGAAGAACTTCAACTGAGATGCCAGATGAAAGTGTAACAAGAATTTCTTATAGATTAAATAACTGAAGAATAAGAGGCATCTATTGTCACTATCATGTCCATTTTTCTCTTTATCTTTTCTACATTGTGTATTTGTCGTAGTTCTTTTGAAAACTGTATTACGTCTTACAGCCCCAAAAAGATTTCTGAGAAGTCCTGTTTGTGACGGAAAGGTGGAGTTACCTAATAAAATGTAAAGATATTTTGTATCTATATATATAAAGATATATAACGATAACTTGAGCATAAAGTAGACTACAAGGTTATTTTTTCTAGAGTTGGAAGATGAATTTGGTAAGTCTGACATGTATGCATAAAAATTATCTAACACATTTGTGTGAAATGAGAGTAGATATCAGTATTCTTTCTGAGTAGTCCAGATAATGAGAAAAGAAGTAAAGGGAGTAAAACCCACTAGAAGTAAGAAGATTTAATTTCATATGTAATCAGAAGAGCTATGCCAAGTAATTCATCACTAATTCAAACAGTCAAGAAAAATCTAGGAAAAGCCCTAGGAAACATAATTAGCTCTGCAGAGGTTGAAACATTTGCAAAATGTCACAGTTATAAATTATCATTTTTCCCCCACCCCATGAGACCTGAGCAATGCTTAGCTCTCATCAACAAATCCCAAAAGAATTTTCAGTAAGTCTCAAGAGGAAATACTTGCACTTGATGCAGGACTTTTCACCTAGAGAGAGGCGAGTCTGACTTTGGAAGTTTCGCTTCTTATTTTTTGAAAACCTTTCTGGAAGTCCGCCACTTATACTTTCTGGGCTTCATTTCCTCTTCATGAAAAATGGGGAAACTGTGACTGTTACCCATTTGTCTCCCAAGGGCGCTGTAGAGCGTCTGCAGGAAGTCCATTTACCCACTGTCCTGTGCTGTGAAGGACAGGCCAGTGGGCCTCTCTGGCCCAATAATGTGTTCTTGGTTTCTTCTGCATCAGCAAAGGGAATACCTTATTATCCCCTAATCTCCTATTGATAATATTTATATGCTACAGTTCAGATAGCTCTTGATTGAATACAGAACCCAAAAACTTATCTTAGACAGGAATCTTGACCTGACGACTCATCTCCAGGCCTAGTTGCCAGAAGTCCTCTTCACAGAGCAAGCTGGTGTAACAGAAAGTGGGGTCCTGCTGCTCGCTGCTCAAAAGCCAATAAAGAGGCAAGGTTGGTGGAAAGGAAAGTTTGCTTTATTTCAGAGGCCACAACTTGGGGGTGAGGGTGGCGGACTCCTGTCCAAAGGCTCACTCCCCCCGCTGACAATCAGGGGCAAGAGCTTTTATAGGCAGAGGGAGGGGGCTATGTGCAGAAACAGCACAGGCCGCTCTGACGGTCATCTTGAAATTGGTCATCAGTGGTCTGATTAGCGTCATCTTGAGTGTTTTAAGTACAGTTAGTCTTCAGTTCCAGGGTCAGTTTGTTCCCATTTTTTGAGGCCAGCTGTCGGAATTGTGGCAGCTTATGTCGTGGCTACAGTCTGGTCATCATGTAGTTAACTTCTTCCACCTGATGAGGGTTTTAGTATCTACAAGACAGCTCACAGGATACGGCTTAGAATATTATCTATAGCCCTTGAAGAGAACTAAAGGTCCTTGACTTTGCTTAATGACTGAACTATTATTATTTGGTCTGGCTTGCCTGTTTTCCTTTGTTTCTGCATTTTCTCATTTCTCTGATTAAACTTATTGTTTGGGTAGTTTTTCCACAGACAAAAGGCGGGCTGAGGACATGGGGAGGAAGGACCATAGGGTCCTGCTCCATTTCACTGGGACTGGACCAAAAGTTCTGATCCTGGAGGCATCCAGGTGTGCTTGGGACTCTTCCTGGCTGCCACTGGTTACGGTGAGACTGTCTAGCTGGAGATTTTGTTGGGGTAAGAGGGTGCGGAGGTCTAGGATTGGGGGATGCTTTTTTATTTCCTAATTTTTCTTCCTGATGCTTATGGAACCACTGGAATCTCCCCTGCTGTGGCTTTGGATAGCAGGTGGGGACAATTTACCTTCCCACTCCTAGGTGTACATCAAGAGGAAACTAGCACTATGGTGTCTGGGGTAGAAGTTGGCCCTGGTTTTCCTTGAGGAACAATACTGTCAATGATGGTTGGGTTCTTTGGGCCTATTAGTAACGATATAATTCATCTATGGTATGAGTTAAGTGGACTTCTGAGGGCTGTTCTACCCTGCCTGTAACATTGTTTTTATGAGAATAATATATCCTGAGTTCCAAAAAAAAATGGACTTAAAAATGTTTGGAAGGCAGACCATTTCTCACTGGGGGACTGATGTGAGACAGCCATAATGGAGCGTTGAGGAAATGTGGTCCCAGTTGGCACTCACTTTGCTTGCAAATTTCAGTCTTGTAGCTCTAAGTGTCTTGATAACTCCCCATTTCTCTGCTTGCTTTAGGAGTTTGAATGTATGCAATTCTCTATTCAGGTGAAAAAGTTTATTTTCCATTTATCCCCTGTCTGTGGTTGCCCTAAAACTTTCTTTTTGAATGCAATGATATTTTATTTTTGTAGTTTGGTGAAAGGTTTTTTTTTGATTTAAATGATTAAATAATGAATAAATGCTGCATTTTCTTAGTTGCACAGGTCAAACTTTTGGAATTCCCCTTGACTCTTCTTTCTCTTAGACCCCATAACCAATCTGTCAGCAAAGAATGTTGTCTCTACATTCAAAATATATTCAGAATTCACTGACTTCTCAGTGTTCTCATCCTGGTTTAAGCCACTGTCATCTCTTGCCAGGATTATTGCTGTAGCATCTTCACTAGTCACCCTGGTTCATCCTTCCCACCTACAATCTATTCTGATACGGTTGTTTGAGTGATCCTGGTCATCTGAGTGATCCAGTTAAAGTATAATAACATCTTGTCACTTTTTTTTTTTTTTTTTTTTGCTTCAACTCTTTCAGTGGCATCCTATCTCTGTGGCAGTAAAAGCCAAAGTCCTTACAAAGCTCTATGCAATCTGATCTCATTTCCTACTCTCTGATGTATGCTCTATCAACTCCTTCAAATGTCCCTCCACTCTGCCCAGACACGAAGTTCTTCAGATCCTTCAGGCACCCTCCTCTCCAGAGCCATTGCCCTGGCTGGGCCTTCTGTCAGAATTCTCAGACCCCCACATATCTCTGGGGCATAGTCTCTCACCTCCTTCAGGTTTTCTCAGATGTAACCTTTTCAGTGAGGCTTTACCTGACAATCTTACATAAAATTTCAAGATCCTGCCCCTTTTGGGCATCCTACAATCCTCTCCCTTGCTTAATTTTTCTCCATCTGCTGTATCTCATTGTATTTTCATTGAAATACAAATTTCATGGAGGCAGGGATTTTTTTCCAGCCGCTGGAATAGTGCCTGGTACATAGTAAGCACTAATAAATACTTAAGTGAATGAATGAATGAAATACTTTTTATGATTCTATTGAGATAATCATATGTCCTTTCCTCCTTCAATGTCAATATAGTGAATTGTATTCATAGGTTTTCTAATGTGAAACCAACCTTATTTCTTGGGAGGAAACACAGCATAGTCATGTTGTGTTATCTTTTAAATTAGTTACTTGCGGGATTCAGGTTGCTAATGTTTTATTTAGGATATTTTTATTTATGTTCACTAGTGATATTACCTTTTCTGCTATACTATCTTTGGTATCAAAGTTGTACTAGCCTCTGGGCTTCCCTGGTGACGCAGTGGTTGAGAATCTGCCTGCCAATGCAGGGGACACGGGTTCGAGCCCTGGTCTGGGAAGATCCCACATGCCATGGAGCAACTAGGCCCGTGAGCCACAACTACTGAGCCTGCGCGTCTGGAGCCTGTGCTCCGCAACAAGAGAAGCCGCGATAGTGAGAGGCCCACGCACCGTGATGAAGAGTGGCCCCCGCTTGCTGCAACCAGAGAAAGCCCTCGCACAGAAACGAAGACCCAACACAGCCATAAATAAATAAATAAATAAATAAATTAAAAAAAAACCAAAGAAATGTTTCTTAAAAAAAAAAATGTTGTACTAGCCTCATAAAATGAGAGTATACCTTGTTTTTCTAGTCTCTGTAAGAATTTATGTGAGATTGGACCAGGAAATTCTTAAATTTTTGGTTAAAACTCACCTGTTAAAATGTATAGGCCTGTGTGTGTTTGTGTGTGTGTGTGCGCACGTGTGTGTGTGTAAATATTTTGGATTATTGACTCCATTTCTTTAATTAACTAGTTTGATTAATTAGTTAAAAAAAATTCCTCCTTGACTCAGTTTGGGTAAAATGTGTGATTGTGTGTGTGTGTGTGTGTGTGTGTGTGTGTATGTGTATATATGCATATATAAATATATATGTATGTATGGAATTTGTTCACTTCACCTAAGTGTTTACATTTATTGGAATAAAATTATTCATAATAGTCTCTTTTTAATCTCTATAATGATGCATCTGTAATAATTTCCACTTTTTTATTTTTAACATTTTTAGAGAAGGGTTATCTATTTTATTCTTGATCAGTCTTGCTAGAAGTTTGTCAATTTTATCAGCATTTTCCAAGAGCCAACTTTTAGTTCACTGATCCTCTTTCTCAGATTTTTTTAACCTATTAAATTAACTTCTGTTTATTTTCTTTCTATCTTTTTAACCATTTTATTTTGTTCTTTTTCTAGCATCTTAAGTTAAAGCTCAATGAATTAATTTTAAGCTTTTCTTCTTTTCTAACAAGCTAAATAATAGCATTTTAATAGATATTATTTTACTTAAAATTCAATTCTATGTATTCTCTAATTTTCATGTTGATGCTTTCTTTTAGTCTGAATTATTTAGAAAATTTCTTAATTTCCAAATGCATTAAAAAAATTCTTTGTAATGTCATTTTAAAATTGCATTATGAAAAATAAAAGGTCATGAAAAACCTAGTGGCAAGACGGGAATAAAGACACAGACCTACTAGAGAATGGACTTGAGGATATGGGGAGGGGGAAGGGTAAGATGTGACAAAGTGAGAGAGTGGCATGGACATATATCCACTACCAAACGTAAAATAGATAGCTAGCGGGAAGCAACCGCATAGCACAGGGAGATCAGGTCGGTGCTCTGTGACCACCTAGAGGGGTAGGATAGGGAGGGTGGGAGGGAGGGAGATGCAAGAGGGAAGAGATATGGGAACATATGTATATGTATAACTGATTCACTTTGTTATAAAGCAGAAACTAATACACCACTGTAAAGCAATTATACTCCAATAAAGATGTTAAAAAAAAAGAAAAAAAATTGCATTATGATTCACATGGAAACAATTATTAAAAATTATTGAATTTTTCTTTATTAATAACAAATGGTCAATTTTATATACATTATTATGTTCTCAGAAAGGCTAGGTATTCTTTCATTTTTGGGTTTAGTATTCTTTATATGTCTTTTAAACATGCTTATTAATTAAGTTGTTAAAATTTTCTATATTCTTACTGTTTTTTGGTAAGTATATAAGAATCTAATATAGCAATAGCTAAAAGTGTGTAAAACTTCCATATATAACATACATTTTATATAATGTAAAATTCCTAATATAAAAACTCTTTATATAATGTCAACAAATTTTAGTTCTGGCAATTTTTGCTTTTATTTTAAAACTATGCTTTAGGTGTGTACACGTTTAAAATCTTTATATCATTTTGGTGAAATGACCCCTCTACTCATGAAGTAGTAATTCTTTTTTTCTAATAATGCTTTTTGCTTTAAAGATTATTTTTGATATTAATATAACTATACTCTGCAAAGTTGTATATTTACAGCTGTCTGTTATAGGGAAAAATTGGCAGCAACAAAAATGTTTAATGAGACATTGATATACAAAGGTTAATATTTTTCATATTTGGAAGACTGTGCATTTATATAAAATAATGTTATACATTATAACCTCCATAAAGAAAAAAGAAAACTAGAAAATTACTTGTACTATATTGATACTATTTTTGTACCCCTCAGATACATATGTGAATGTATGTATAACAAATAGCCTGATATTATCTACCAAGAATGTAATATTGGCTGCTTTTGGCTGGAGGAATTATAAATAGTTTCTAATTTTTTTTCTCTTTTAAAAATATGTTTCCATGTCAGGAGTTAATTACTTCTTTTGAATAATGAACATATTACTTTTTATTAATAGAAATACAATATAGCTTTTTATTTGACAAAAAAGGCCTCTCCCATTATTCTGTAGTTTTTGAGCTAGAGAAACAGGAATTTTGAGCTAGAGAAACCCTTGCTTTTCAAAAATTATATTTTAAAAGTGTCCATGATGCTTTCCTCCATGGGGATAGTTTTTTTAAGAATAAGGTGACTAATTTGTGTTATATAAACTTTAATTTCTAAAACACAAATATCTGGGGGAAATAAGAAACTTGCATTCATTTTTTTTCCTCAACAAAAGTAATGATAAACTCAGAATGGAAAGTGAAATAATGAATTTTAGAAATCCTGTTATTATATGATTTTGTATTTCAAGCTGATATATTGATATTTTAGAAAGGCAGAGTGAAGGATAGAATTTCAGAAGTTCAAATGCAAGATTTTTTTCAAACCATGAATGAATAGAGAAAAATACCCTCAAGTTTGATCAGCTGGATGAGTATATTTTATGTAGAAAGTATTATTTTGTTAGCATCCTCTTCAGAGGTTATCAAATGAGCAGGAACACAGCAACAAGATGAAACCGTCACTTGGTGGAGCTAGAATACTATGAAATTCCAATATGCTCTTTCAGCCGATTTCTTGGGAAAAATGGCTTAATGGCAAAATTTAAGACTAATGCCCCCAGTTGCCAAATATTGGGATACATAGCCTTTGGGGAAGCCTGTTTTTATGATTCTTTATTATTGTGCCAGAGTTTAAGTAAACGTCAACTTTATTGGGCACAAAAGTCTTTTGCTTGTTGCAGTCAATACATTAGTCTTTTTTTTTTTAATAACCATTAAAAGAAAATGAACATATAGTTAGTTTACAATGTTGTGTTAGCTTCAGGTGTACAGCAAAGTGGTTCAGTTATATTGGGTTGGCCAAAAGGTTTGTTTGGTTTTTTTCCATAAGATGGCTCTAGTAGCGCTTAGTTGTCTTTAACTTCATTGGAAACAATTTTGTTAGATTGTATGTGACAGCTGTCATATCAGCATCCATTTAAAAAAAGACATATCAAAATTGGTGAATTTTTGTGTAACCATTTTAATATTGAAGATAGAAGAGTAAAAGCAACATTTTTGGCATATTATGCTTTATTATTTCAAGAAAGGTGAAAATGCAACTGAAATGCAAAAAAAGATTTGTGCAGTGTATGGAGAAGGCGCTGTGACTGACGGAACATGTCAAAAGTACTTTGTGAAGTTTCGTGCTGGAGATTTCTCTCTGGACCATGCTCCACAGCCAGGTAGACCCGTTGAAGTTGGTAGCGATCAAATCGAAACAATAACTGAGAACAATCAACGTTATACCACGCAGGAGATAGCCGACATACTCAAAATACCCAAATCGAGTGCTGAAAATCATTTGCACCAGCTTGGTTATGTGAATCGCTTTGACATTTGAGTTCCACATAAGTTAAGAGAAAAAAACCTTCTTGACTGTATTTCCACATGCAATTCTCTACTCAAACGTAATGAAAACGTTCCATTTTTAAAACAAATTGTGGACAAAGTTTTAGAGTGGCATGGACATATATACACTACCAAATGTAAAATAGATAGCTAGTGGGAAGCAGCTGCATAGCACAGGGATATCAGCTCGGTGCTTTGTGATCACCTAGAGGGGTGGGATAGGGAGGGTGGGAGGGAGGGAGATGCAAAAGGGAAGAGATATGAAAACATATGTATATGTATAACTGACTCACTTTGTTATAAAGCACAAACTAACACACCATTGTAAAGCAATTATACTCCAATAAAGATGTTAAAAAACAACAACAAAAAAAACCCCCAAAAAACCAAATTGTGACGGGCGATGAAAAGTGGATACTGTACAATAATGTGGAACAGAAGAGATCTTGGAGCAAGGGAAATGAACCACCACCAACCACACCAAAGGCCGGTCTTCATCCAAAGAAGGTGATGTTGTGTATATGGTGGGATTGGAAAGGAGTCCTCTATTATGAGCTCCTTCTGGAAAATGAAACAATTGCAACAAGTGCTGCTCCCAGTTAGACCAACTGAAGGCAGCACTCGACGAAAAGTGTCCAGAATTAGTGAACAGAAAATGCATAGTCTTCCATCAGGATACCGCAAGACCTCATGTTTTTTGATGACCAGACAAAAACTGTTACAGCTTGGCTGGGAAGTTCTGATTCACCCACCCTATTCATCAGACATTGCACCTTTGGATTTCCATTTGTTTAGGTCTTTACAAAATTCTCTTAATGGAAAAAATTTCAATTCCCTGGAAGACTGTAAAATGCACCTGGAACAGTTCTTTGCTCAAAAAGATAAAAAGTTTTGGAAAGATGGAATTATGAAGTTGCCTGAGAAATGGCAGAAGGTAGTGGAACAAAAGTGTGAATGCGTTGTTCAGTAAAGTTCTTGGTGAAAATGAAAGATGTGTCTTTTATTTTTACTTAAAAACTGAAGACACTTTTTGGCTAACCCAATACATACATGCATACATACATATATATATTCTTTTTCAGATAAATAAACAACAAAGACCTACTGTATAGCACAGGGAACTATATTCACTATAGTCTTTTTATCAAGCTGAATTCAACACTGTAATTCCTCCCACCCCAGGAGTCTGATAAATGGGTATAATATCTACTGATTGGATGATATCTTAGCACATTTCGTATGGCACCTAAAAGTCCATGCTTATTTCACTTGCCATGTCAGTTATTGTAAGATCAAGATGGGCTTTTAGGTAGCTTATGATGCTAAGAACAAAATGCCTGGTAGATGTTACACAAGTGTTTGTTGATAGATACCAGCCTTGGGGATTCTCTGAGCAGGTTGGAGATTTTAGGGCTACTTCAAATATTGACCAACACCTTTAAGATAACATTTTCAGGTGGCCACTAAATAAAGACTACTGTAGACTTGGGAGCTCCTTGCCAGGAACGAACTGAACTCTTTTGGAAAATTCTGGATCACAGTCTTTCTTACTTTGATCTTCCTTAAATTGAAAAATCAAAGACAGATTTTTATATTTATATTACTGTGTGGGTAGGTCAGTTTTGTGCCTTTATCAAGGTTACATTTTGCCAACCTTTCCTCTCAGGTAGTGGATACATTCCAAAAATTGGTTCTAAAATAACATCAGTATCTTTCATACTTAAGATGTCTTAGCCAAGATAAAATCATTGTATACTTTGTATGAATGGAATAATGAAATTAATGTAGATGTGGATGATTATAATGACATGTGAAAAAGAATAATTGAGGGTTTTTGAAGATTTCTTAATTTGCCTTGGTTCTGCTACTCTCATACCTGTATTTTTTCTTTTCTTTTTTTTAATAGAAGACTTGTTTTCCTTTTTTTTTTTTTTTTTTTTTTTGCCGTGAGAAATATTTCATTTGACCCTGTAGGTGACCCTCTCTGGGAGAAGTGTGGAAATAGGATAATTAGCCTTCTATTATTCTCAGGGTAGGTCCAGGTTTTGTGGGATTTGACCTTGAAGCCCTATACAGTTTAGAGCTCTTTTTTATGAAAGGACACACAATTATAAATGCTAAATTGGGCATGGAAGTCCACATTTATTTAAAATTCGGAAAAAATAACAAATTGAAAATGTAGAAAAGCTGAAAAAAACCCCTAAAACATCACAAGACCTAGAGAAATAATATTTTTGCTAATTAACTGCCAGTACATCCGTATAATAATTTTCCACAGACTATCTTCTGGCTCCATATATTTAAAATCTCGCTTTTTCTCTGCTGTGCAGTCCTGGATACCATACCCATGTTCATATCACTATATGACTTCTGTCTCTCACCTTAGCAAAATGATGCTGGATAATTCACTACAGTGGGCCGTAGGAGTATTTTGGAATCAATTTGTACATCAGGAACGCCAATTATAACTGTGCAGGGAGGTGACTGCAAACCACATAAATAATTCCCACTAAACTCAAACTAAATGTATCTCCAACTCAACACCCCAGAGGTTCTGTAAGGGCCCCAGACAAACAGGGAGCCTGTAATGTAAACTTCATTAGCTCCACAGTAATTCTACCTTTAAAATATCATCCTATCATAATGCACCTCACATGGTTAAAATTGTCATTGTCTTTAGGGTTATTAAAAATCTGGAAACCACTATTGCTAACAACACTCACAAATCAAGGGATAGTAAGTTTGGGTAAAAATATTCTTAAAAATATTGTATAAATGAGAACATACACATAAGGGTGTTAATTTCAAGACACTGTTGTCTAAGAATTGTTTGTTGGCTTTAATAAAGAGTGCTGAAGTAAATAAAGGCAGTAGGACTTTAATTCTTACTTATTTTTGTGATTCACTGTCATTATTTCGATATACCATTAGAAAATTTCATTTAAAAAATTTGGCTTACATAAAGAGAAACGAAATTAAGGTATTTGTAGTGAGGTGGATGGACCTAGAGTCTATCATACAGAGTGAAGTAAGTCAGAAAGAGAAAAACAAATACCATATGCTAACACATATATATGGAATCTAACAACAACAAAAAAAAGGTTATGAAGAACCTAGGGGCAGGACAGGAATAAAGACGCAGACATAGAGAATGGACTTGAGGACATGGGGAGGGGGAAGGATAAGCTGAGATGAAGTGAGAGAGTGGCATGGACATATATATACTACCAAATGTAAAATAGATAGTTAGTGGGAAGCAGCTGCACAACACAGGGAGATCAGCTAGGTGCTTTGTGACCACCTAGAGGGGTGGGATAGGGAGGGTGGGAGGGAGATGCAAGAGGGAGGAGATATGGGGATATTTGTATATGTATAGCTGATTCACTTTTTTTTTTTTTTTTTTTAAAGAATTGTTTTAATAGATTTTTTAAAATTTTTTATTTATTTATTTTTAGCTGTGTTGGGTCTTCGTTTCTGTGCGAGGGCTTTCTCTAGTTGCGGAGAGCGGGGGCCACTCTTCATTGCGATGCGCAGGCCTCTCACTATCCCGGCCTCTCTTGTTGCGGAGCACAGGCTCCAGACGCGCAGGCTCAGTAGTTGTGGCTCACGGGCCCAGTTGCTCCGCGGCATGTGGGATCTTCCCAGACCAGGGCTCGAACCCGTGTCCCCTTCACTGGCAGGCAGATTCTCAACCACTGCGCCACCAGGGAAGCCCCTGATTCACTTTTTTATACAGCAGAAACTAACACAACATTGTAAAGCAATTATACTCCAATAAAGATGTTAAAAAAATAAATAAAAATGGAAAAAAAAATTGGCTTCAAAGGCACAGATACTTTCCTATTGCTTAATTTGTATTCTTTACCTATCAGAAAGATCTGCAACTCCAACAGGAAGATCATAGGTTATTTCACGGAGCTTATCCACGTTATTGAAAGACCCTCCCTTTTAGTGATCAAATAAAAAAAAACCCAAACCAAAACCAACACAGCTTTGTATCAAATATGAAATTGTGTTTGGTTTGATGATGTAGGAAAATCTCTAACCTCCTTAACAGAGGACCCTATGCATGACTGCCCTTTGTTGAACATAAAGCCATGGTAATCATAATAGTCAATGTTTATCAAGTGCTTGCTATCAGCCGGGCACTTAGTGAAGTGCTTTACATGCATTCCATGTTTAATCCTCCAGACAGTTCTATGAAGTAGCTACTGCTTTACAGATGAGGAGACTGAGGCTTAGAGAGTTTAAAAGACATGCTTAGATCCATGAAATGTAAGTGGCAGGCTTGGTGTCTGAATATAGACTTAAAAAATCTACCTTGCAATATTGTCCCAGAAGCAGGGAAGGAGTAGCAGGGGCGTTCGAAACTTGTAGATAGCACGTGAATGACCACAACTTTGAAAAGGGAGAAGCCCTAAATTTAAGAGAGAGAATAGCAAGGAAAAGCCAGTAGAAGTTGAGCACTAGAGTCAAACTGTGTGGGTTTGTACCTTGGCCCCATCATTTACTGGCTGGTTGACTCTTGGCACATTACTTAACCTTTCTGGGCCTTAGTTTCCCCTTCTGTTAAAAGAGGATAATATGAATAAGGTGTGAGGAGTTACTGAGGCGATGCAAAGATTTTAAACCAGTGTCTGGTATGGTAAACCTTAAAAAATCTGTATAAGTCATTATTGTCCATTAATATTTAAGCTTATTTGTCTTTTGAAATAGAGTATGTAGCATGAACAATGCTAAGCAAATAGTATAAAATGATTTCTTTATCTTTCTTACTTTTATAATATGTATATTATTTGGTAAAGGACCCTGCAGGTATATTGGAGAGTGCATTTATATAATATTTATAGCAATATTATAATATCGGTATAAGAATGTATTCTAGTTTTAAAAAAGAAAACACTTCCCAGGAAAATAAAATTTTAAAAGTTTGTACCTTATTTATATTTTACTTTGATTTAAAGGATATTGCCACTGGCTGAAAGAGTTTCCAGTCCAGATATGTTCCAGTAGATGTTATGACTTTTCAAAGCTTAATCTACTATTTATGTTATAAAATTATTAATATTTTGTATCTCAGCAGAAACAATAATACAACATAATGAGAAAAGTTGCATCTCCGCTCCTGATACTTTTAATAAACACATTATTCATTTTTTATTCAATTTAACTGCAAATAGCTATATTGAAAACATTGCCACAGGGTACATTTCTATTTTAGGGTGACAGGAAAATAACTCCTGAAGAGTCTCAGAAGTGAGAAACAAAATATAAATTGTATAGTAGATAGAAAAGCATGAAAGATTCTGATACCTATGGATAACTGTATTTCCCAGAAGAGTAAACGTTAATGACTTTAATTAGGTTATAATTGCTCATGAGAGCAAGCTCTTGCATGAGATAAAAATACCTGACAATGCATTACGACTGAGCTTTCCTATCAGCAACATAGGATGGATTAATGCACATGCCATTTAAAGGGGGGGCATTCCCTAAATGTAAACTAAGCCCTTAATCAGCGCCAACATGATGAAAAGCCACTCTTGTAATTAGGTCAAATTCGATTCCATCCTGACTGTTTTGCATCACATTGAGGTTTAAGACAGGATTGTTTTTATGGAAGACTCCAGAAGGTTATCTCTTATGAATATTTCTTATTTCACAAATGCTATAAAAATAAACAAATAAGAATATTTTTCTTTTTTGGAAATTTCTTTTTAGTATATTGTACTTCTCATTTGGGGAGACTCCCTGGACATAATCTGGTTTGCAATGAAATTTAGAGATTTTTAAAAAAATTTCTTGGGCACAGCATTGGGCTCTGTATTTACTCCATCAGTCACCCTTGGTCCAGGGGACTCTGTTAAGAATAGATGCATTTTGCAGTTTCCTTAGGTATTAAAATGGCTCAGTCGTAGGCTAAAAAGTTTAGTCAAGGATTTTCAGGTCTTGCTGGAAAAACAGGGGATATTTATTGACATGCTAAGTAACTAAGTTCTCTATGATTTCTTAATTTATCTTGTGTTTGACACTTTTAAAGAGGAAAAGCATCTTGGGTTGGGCAAATCTGGTCCTCACAGGACTTTCATGGATTATGATGTTTTTAGAACCATCTCGTAGTGTGGGCCCTGGCTAAACATTTTGCATAATGGATTTTATTGTGATATTGTAATGAGTCCATCTGTCATCAGACTCACCATATTTCACTGTGTTGAGTCAAATTTCCTGTGATACCTTTCAGAGCCCATTAAGTTCTTCCAAAGCCATACATTTCATCTTCGACACAAATCAGTCAAGTAATATAAATCAGTGAAGCAGGTGAGGGAGATGGTGGTAAACTGGAGGTACAGCCTCTGTCCAGTGGGGACAACAGATTAGCCATGTGGGGTGTGGTGCCCACTGTAACCAGACCTGATGATTGAAGTGATGCTACAAATCTGTTTGTTTGTTGATTGGTTGGTTTTTTGACGGTGCCTTCAATTTCTTTTTTTTTTTAATTTTTATTGAAATATAGTTGACTTAAAAGTTGTTTTAGTTTCAGGTGCACAGCAAAGTGATTCAGTTTTTTATATATATATATATATATACATATACAGTATACTATATATATATATATATATATATATATATATATATATTCTTTTTAGAATATGTATATTCTTTTTAGATTGTTTTCCAAATCTGTCTTTTTATGTAAACTCTGGTAGTTAAATGTAAGCAACGAATTAAAAGAAAAACATAGGAAACCAATTACACCAATGCCTGCTAGCCTCTTATGACATCTGTGTAAGGAATTTGAAAAAAAAAAAATCTGTCAATCTCTACACTACAGACTAGCTAGCCAAACCAATATCTTGTTCCAGCCTCATATTCTGCTATGCATTTCACTTCTAGGTATTTTCTAAAATTAATGCAGTTGTATTTTAGCTGCATATGTTTTTATATGACTAACAGTACAGTACAGCAGTGATAATGTGCCATGTTCATAGAGGAAAGATAAGTGAGAAATTTACCCCATTGATGACGATCTGCCTCTCCTGTTTATTTAGACCTTTGAGCATCTGTGCTACTGGGTGGATTAAGGAACAGATGGAGGAGTTGTGATTTAATAGCACAGAGTTTCAGTGCCAGGTCTGCCTCTAACTCCAGGTGCCCCTTGTCAAAAAAAATCATCCTGTGCTATAGTGTTTGGTTTTGAAAAGCCACTCAAAACAATTAAGATACTCTGCAAATATAAAATGGTACCTCAAAGTTTTAAAATTGTAGATGATGTAGTTCTGGATGAAACAATTTTTTGTTTCATAAAAAGAATTTTATATACAGCTAATACTGATGTGTTATAGAGAAAGGCAGACACATAGTCATAGTACGTGTGAAAATCTATCTCTATTTGGAATGAAATTCTGCATTACTGCACCATGAATGCCTGATGCAGACTTAAGAGTGCAAAAAAAGAGGAATATAGAGGTCACGGTGAAGCACAAACTGAAAATGAATCAGCAAGCAAAAGAATTAAATGAAGAATAAATTGACAGGATAAAAGTGGAAGATACTGGCCAATTGTTAGTAAGATACATTCTAGTTATTTCTAGCGTTAAGGGATAAATTGTTTATCAAAAGCAATGATCTCTTTTTAAATCAATAATACTGATACTGATACTGATAGATAATACTGATACTGATACTGATAGATAAATATTAATTTTGCAACATGTGACCTTGGAATAAAGTTTTTTTCTCACCTCCTGTGAGATCAAATACAAATTAAACACAAGACCCAACTTAATTAGCTTGGCAGTAGATAAGCATGGCCTTTAAATGTTTGCCTGACAGCTCTGGGCATGAATCTCAGTTCTGCTTCATACAAGGTATGCTGGGAAAACACTTCACTTTTCCAACCCTCAGTTTCCTTATCCGCACCTGGAGACAATAATGTTATTTACATCATGGGGTCATTGCAATGTTTATAGAAAAGAGTCTATGTTTCCATGTATACAACAGCACCGGACACACAGCAAATGCTCAGTAAGTGGTGACTGCAATTACTGTTACAAAATGAGTGACCCTGACAGTCCAGGTCTGTTCTAAGAAGTACAATGGGAGGAATCTGATCTTAACCGATTCCCTCCATAAGCACTCAATAAACAACAATAGAAGCAAGGTAAAGAACGGACGTGCTATTGAAAAACACTCTCAGTGGGGTATGTATTATTTAGCAAGGAAAAGAAAGCCTGATATGTGTCCTAGTATTTTAAATGATATCGAAGAGGATTTGAAGAATCACTAAAAGGACACTTCTATTTATTTGCAGTGATTGAAAAGAAAAAATTGACATGCACTTAGATTGCATTAGGAAGTATCTGGAATGAAATTGGAACCTGATGTGACACACTGAAATGAAATTATGTGATAATTTTGAGAATCTCTTTCTCTGGAGATTTTGTAGTTTATATCTCTTAGGTAGGTTGTAGACCCTGAGGGTTGGAACTGTTAACATCAAGTTAATAATTCCACCAATATTTTATTTTTGTCTAATGGTGAAAATGTAATGTTTTCAATGTAAAATCTGAATGAGAATAGAGATGCTATTAAAAAATAACTTGCAGATTGAAATGAACAATTAGCAGTGGCACTTTTCACTTCAAATAATGTGAACAGTTCTGGCCTACAAACTTTTAAACTTTAGTCTTTATGGGAACATAAAAAGGAAACAAAGGCCACTTGGTAGTAGTGAGGTTATAAATTCACAGCATGTGGTTTGTATAACTAAATGCTTTCAACCTGGGGTTTGAAAAAGTAGTCTCTGGGACAAAGATTAGAAGTTTCTATAAGTGGATCTGACTAACAATTTACTATAGAAATATGTAGTAACAGAACACAGAATCTGGAATATAACTTGGAAACAAATTCCAGGTACAAAGCAATTTGAAATTCACAGCTGAACATTTGTGAAATCACTAAAGAGCCTACTTTATGAAAGAATCAAGGGATATAACTGTATTGCATGTGTTTTTATTTTACTGTGAGTAAACTTCTTATCTAGAACTTCAGTGGGTCCAGAGGGCAAGACCACATCCAACGTGGTTGGCATGCTTTGTGCAATGGTGTATATATTACTATTCAGAATAGCTATGGGAGAAACGGGGGACATTGGATACTAAGGACATCTTAAACACACAAAAGATATGTTAGATATGGCAACACAGTTGAACTCAAGAGCATTTTGGCAAACTGAAAGTGGCAGACAAATTATAGGCCCAGCAACGTCTGTAAAAATCTATGAAACAAAATGGGTAGAGTTCAATCATGCAACCAGTTGCAGAAAACTTGAAAAAACAACATCAGGTCGTCAACATTTAATGAGTACCCTTTACTAGGTGTTGAGGGGAAGGAAAACAAAAGAGTTGGCATGAGGTGGAATAAAGAGGTCAGTATAATCCATGGGTGGGAGTGAAATCACCACGCACGGGCATTTGAGGGGCCGTCAGTTGGAATAAAGCTGAAGTTGCCAAACTAATTGTAAAGAATGACTGTGAACCAGGTGAGGTACACATTCAGACTGGAGACACTGTTCTTACTGTCATGGAAATGTTAAAAAATATTGAAACTATAGAAGTGAATCTGTATGTGTTTAAAAATGAACACTTTTTTTTTTTTTGGCCCTTTTTGGTCCCTGTTATACGTGGTCCAAGGACCACCTCCATGTACCACACAATATTTATACAATAAATCTTTTCAAAATTGACTCACTTTTTCACTAAAGAAAGCTTATGTCATTTTCATAAATGGAAAGCTAGTGTCACTAGTCCTAAATACGTGCTAACTTTACTTAAAAGTAAAAACAATGGAAGCAAAAGAAATGTCCTTAAAGTCTAGCTAACTTCGGTGACTTGTTGAAAGCTCTCATTCTCAGGCATATTCTCTGTTAATATAAGTGTAAAAAAATGCTGTATCCCTTTGCCCAGCAAATATATGTACTTCTGTGAGTCTATATTAGAGATCTGTTTATGCTGAGCCCATGACTTATGTTCCAGGTTATTTACTGAAGCATTGTTTGACCTAGCAAAAGATTAGAATAAAATAAATGCTCATTGATAGTGATTAATGAAAAGTTATGGTGTATCCTACAGTAGAATATAATGCAGCTATTAAAATGCTGTGAAAGATTTCTGTGTAAAGTAGATTATGATGTGAAAAAAGATTCATTGGTAATTTACACCCATGCACATCGGTTCTAATATATATATATATACATACACATATATATATATATATTTTTTTATAACCACAATATTTTACACTCATTCCATGCCGTCTTCATTTATTTGTTTCTGCTTCTCCTTGCTCCCCTACCCAAACTTGGAATGCATGTTTAAATGTTACAACTTTTTCACAGTTGATTTTTGTGTGTGTGTGTGTGTGGCTGCGCTGGGTTTTCGTTGCTGCGCACGGGCTCTCTCTAGTTGCGGTGAGCAGGGGCTACTCTTCATTGCGGTGCACAGGCTTCTCATTGCGGTGGCTTCTCTTGTTGTGGAGCATGGCCTCTAGAAGTGCCGGGTCCAGTAGTTGCAGCACGTGGGCTCAGTAGTTGTGGCTCGCGGGCTTCATTGCTCTGCGACATATGGGATCTTCCCGGACCAGGGATCGAACCCATGTCCCCTGCATTGACAGGCAAATTCTTAACTGCTGCACCATCAGGGAAGTCCCGTTCTTATATATTTGTTTATGACATGTATAGAAATCTCTGGAAGGGTTTACAAAAAAATAATGACAGCAGTTGTATCTTGTGGTTGGGGGGGAGATGGCTGGAGCAGAACAGAAGGGAGACTTACTTTTCACTGTGTGTCCTTTTGGAGCCTTTCAATCATGGAATAGCAGTTAGGAGCACAGGTTAGCTTGTCTGGGTTCTAATTCTTGCTGTGCCACTTACCAGCTGTGTGATCTTGAGCAAGTTAATTTCTTTCTGTCTTAGTTTTCTAACCTGTAGAATGGAGATATGAATTGTATTTACCTCATAGAATTGTAATGCAGGTGAAATAAAGCATGTGAAAAGTATTTAGAACTGTGCCTGGCACATAGATAAGCTATATAAATATTTGCAATTATTTTCATCATTGTTCCACGTGTTTATTTGATCAATTGAAAAAACAAATACTTTTTTAAAATTTTTATTTTTTTATTGAAGTATAGTTGATATACAATGTTTCAAGTGTACAGCAAAGTGATTCAGTTATATATATATAGTCTTTTCCATATTCTTTTCTACTATGGTTTATTATAGGATATTGAATATAGTTCCCTGTGCTATATAGTAGGTCCTTATTGTTTATCTATTTTATATATAGTAGTCTGTATCTGTTAATCCCAAATTCCAAATTTATCCTCCTCCTCCTTTCCCCTAAACAAATACTTTTTAAAAAGAGCTTTCCCTGGCAAGAATTGACAACTGTAGCTTTCTATACGTGATAATCGGAAGGAATGAAATACAGTCAGTCCCGCACAGGATACCAAACCCTCGGAAATCAAGAGCTGGCTGTATTCATTGTAGGACTGTGCTCATTGTATGACTGTATTCATTGTAGGACTGTATTCATCGTAGGACTGTGTTGATTGTACTCTGCCATTTTATATAAGGGACTTGAGCATCCGCGGATTTCGGTATCCGCAGCGGGGCTCCTGGAACCAAGCCCCTGGCAGACAGCAGAGGAGGACTGGAGAACAAAAAGGAGAATTGCTGCCTCACTTTAATATTCAATGTTATGTAATGTTAGGTCTGTATAGGACCTAAAATCATCTGTGCTTTTTTTTTTTTTAATCCCTACTTCTAGAAGCTCTGCATAGAAGAGTCAATACTGAATAATACTCCATTCTGCATAGCTTTGTCCTTTGCTCCATTTCTGAACACCTGACTCTGAGCGGTTTTGTTGCTGGCTTGCTTTTTTTTTTGTCAGCTAGCAACCTCCATATTTTCTGGTCCAGTGTTTTTTACCCTTAGGATGAAAACCCATTGGAAGCTCATGAAATCAATTTAGTGGGTTAAAAAACAAAGAAGCAGAACAGAATAGAAGAGACTAGAATAGAAAATATCAGAATATTTACCACAGTAAAGCTAAGTATTGTTTCATGAAACTTTGCCTCTTCCTACCCCACCAAAAAAAAAAAAAAAAAAAAAAGTCTGAAAACTGTCACCTATTTCTGAAAAACCAGTAGAAATTCCCCAACCTTCAGGGAATGATGGTGCAGGCCTCTAGTGTATGTTTGAGGACAAAGTCACACTGAACTAGGTATTCTCTGGAGCAAGTTGGACTCTCCAGTAATCCTGGAACTGACACAGCCATCTAAGGCCCAGAATAATCTCTAGACCATGTGCCCCAGCAGCCTCAGGAAATAATGGAGGAACCAGAAGGGGAATCAGAATTTATCAACCAGAGGTTTGGGTCTATGACTGGGAAATAGGAAACTGAAGACTTAGAGACGATACACAATTGATTGGTTTCCTTCTGAAATGAGGATGTGCCAGATAGCCCAGCACATTCTCTTATTTTAATATATTCTCAGGTTTAATATGGCAGGTCTATTTTATTGTCTTTTGTGGAATATCAGAATATCAGTCAGCATCAGAATTTCTTATATATTTTGAATACTTAAAAATCTAGATGTATTTAAGCATTTCTTACATTCCTCTGTATATTAGATTTAGTTTCCTCTGTGTAAAAACTTGCATTTCTCTCCTAATTATAAGAAAAATTATAGAAACTTTAGAGAACAGAGAAAAATACAAAGGAAATAAAAAATTATATAATAGATGCTACCAGAGAGATTAGGAAATTTAAAGAACTAAAAGAAAAGTAAAATTTACCCATAATATCACCACTGAGCAATAAATACTGTTCATTTTTCATGTATTTCCTTCTAGTTCCATTCTTTTTGCTATTATTAACAACAATTTGACAGGTATGTAAATCTTCACCAATATATTTGACAAAAGGAAATGACCATTCTACAGCCTCATTTATTACATTGCCAAATCTCTTTCCAGGAAGCTTGCATAATTTACATGGTCATCAATGGTGCCAATAGTGGAGTCTATTCCAAAAGATTCTTGTCAGTACTGATTATTACTACCTGTTTGAATATTTGCTAATATAACGTCAAAAAACTTATGTCATTAATCTTTTACTTTTTGGCCACTAGAAAGGTTGAATTTCAAAGTGTATTCATTAGCCAGTCTTATTTCTCTTGGGATTGTTGGTTCATGTTCTTTGCCCTGGTTCCTGTTAGAGTATTAATGATTTCTTATTACTTTTTCTATCCTGATTAAATCAATGAAGAAAGGCCTTAACCTCTTATCTCTTATATTTGTGGAAAATAACTTTCCTGATGTTCTTTTAACCTTTCAATTATTTTGGAGTTTTCAGACAGAATTTCCAAAATTTTCTCCAAAGTTTTTTTTTAATAGTTCTTTATAGTTTGGTCCATGGTTTTTATGTTTAGAAGTTCCTCTTCTATTCTGTGATCAGAGAAGTATTTACTTATATTCTTGTTTGGTTTTGGAAGAAAATGGTTTATTTTATTTAAAAAAAAATTTTCTTTAGAGTTGTTTGTTTATTTATTTATTTATTGGCTGTGCCACACAACATGTGGGATCTTAGTTCCCTGACCAGGGATTGAATTAGGGCCCTTGGCAGTGAAAGGGCCCTCAGAGTCTTAACCACTGGACTGCCAGGGAATTCCCCAAAATGGTTTATTTTAAATATTTAATTGTATACTCCAGTTAGAATTTATTTTGCTTTATTGCTTTAGATAAGAATCTAAACTTGTTTTCTCATCACCCACATAATTAACTTACTGATTAACTCCATTTGGTGAATAATTCTTCTTCAGTGATTGTGATACCAAATTCATCTCTTTCATTCTGTTTAATTTCTTCATCTACTACTAGTGTTTTGTCCCTACTGTTTGGATGATTGTAGCTTTACTATATGTTTTTTAAAAAAATAAATTTATTTTATTTTATTTATTTATTTTTGGCAGCATTGGATCTTCATTGTTGCATGCAGGCTTTCTCTAGTTGTGGCGAGCAGGTGCTACTCTTCATTGTGGTGCGTGGGCTTCTCATTGTGGTGGCTTCTCTTGTTGCAGAGTATGAGCTCTAGGCACATGGGCTTCAGTAGCTGTGGCTCACGGGCTCTAGAGTGCAGGCTCAGTAGTTGTGGCACACGGGCTTAGTTGCTCTGCAGCATGTAGGACCTTCCTGGCCCAGGGCTCAAACCCATGTCCCCTGCATTGGCAGGAGGATTCTTAACCACTGTGCCACCAGGGAAGTCCCTTTACTGTATGTTTGATATCTGTTTGGAAAATTCCCTACTCTTTATTTTAATTATTTATTTATACTTTTTATTTTGAAATAAGTTTAGATTTACAGAAGATTTACAAAGAAAATACAGAGAGTTCCCTGATGTTCTTCACTCAAGTTCCCTCAATATTAACATCTTTCATAACCATAGGACAATTATTGGAACTAAGAAATTAACACTGGTACATTATTAACTGAACTTCAGACTTTATTTAAATTTCCTCAGTTCTTCCACTGATCCTCTCTTGTCTTGCTTGTCACAGCTTTTTGGTAAACTTGAGAATGGTGTTAACACTTTGTAGAAAATGTCCTACTGAGATATTGGATGGAATTTTATTAAGCATGTAGATTAATCTGTTAAGACTGGCATCTCTATGATACTTAGGTTTCTAATCCAGGACCACAGTATCTAGTTCTGTAACTAAAGGCTTCAGAAGCCATCTCCAACCTTTCTGTAAGCTATTCACTTCCTATTTAAGCTTCTGCAATTATGTCTTCTGATTTTGCCATCTTTCATATTTCTCACTAGCAGTTTGTGGTTCTCTTCACTTAGGAACTACATGTTTTGTGTTAAAGTTATTTCTGGGTAATTAAAATTTTAGGTAGATAATCCTCTATTTGTTATAATAATTTTGTTTTCTGCATTTAGGTGTTTTTACCTCTTATTTCTTTATTACATTTTATTGTCTTGCCTAGAAGTTTTGAGATAATAGAAAATAACGGAAATAATAAATAATAGAAAATAGTGATCTTATAATGCACTTATTGAACTATCCTTGCACTCCTGGGATATAAGAGGAGAACCAAAAAATATGATTTTTTTTTTTAGGTCAAGTGAAGGAATAGTTTCTAGAAGAAAGGAGGGATAGACAGTCTGCAATGCTGCTTATAGTTCAAATAAGAAGATAAGGGCAAATTAGTCTTTGGATTTATCAATGTGGAGGTCAAAAATAAATTTTGGTGGCATGATTGAAATGATGGCCTGATAGGAGTGCTCTAAAAGAAAATGAGAGAACCGGGGGACACCAAGTATGGACAAGCATTTTCAGGAATTTTGCTTAAAGGGACAAGAGAAATAGGGTTGTAGCTGGAGAAGAATATGAGGACAAATAGATTATATTTTTAGGGTGGGAGAAAAATATGAAAATGGGAGTTATCATAGCAAGTATGTATGCTGATAGAAATAACCAAGTAGAGAGAAAAGTAGATGCAGGAAAGAGGGGGAAGGATTGCTGGAGAAGTATCATTTTAGGGGGAGTGAATGTAGTATACAAGCGTAGGGGTTGGCCACTGATAGAATTTGGACAATTCATCTGGGAAACGCAGGGTTTATGAATGCAGATGCCGACAGGTGGATAAATGTGGTGGAAGCAGTTCATGGAAGTTCTCTTCTGATTCCTTCTATTTTTTCATTCAGCTAAGAATGAGGATGGGGCAGGAGGTGGTACAAATTGAAGAGAGAACAGAAGGCATGAAGTAGTTGGCTGGGAAAGTAGAGGAGTGGATGAACTATGGACATGAGTCATTATTAGTGGACTTCATTAAGGGCACTAGTGGAAGGAATTTAAGTTGGGCCTGGTCAGTCTGGTTGAGTGATTTTCTCCATCAACTTTCAGTTGCATAAGGCAGTAGCAACATCTGTGTATTTAATCAAGATTGGGAATATGGCAGGCAGTAAAATAAAAGGACAAGGGAGTGGTTATAGCGATTGACAATGTAATTTAAGGTAAGTAAGGGGAGATGTAAGTATTGAGAGTGAAAAGGAATGATGAAGATTCTCAGTTGATCAACTGATCAGATAATCAACTACATCTTTGATTTTTGTTCTATTTGCAATATATGTTGAAATATGAGGGGAAACACAGTTCTCAGGCCACTGCTTAGAGAAAATATCAGTCACACAGTAAAGGACCTCTGTCCAGTTCTCTGTTTGATCAGGACTTGGATCCATAAACCAGGCTCAGGCAAGGTAGTCCTCAGTTTTAACATCCCAACCTGTAGAATTAATAACTCATAAAAGAAATAAATCTAGACGTTCATCCTTCAATGATAAACTCTTAAAAAGGTTTCAGGATAATTTATTAAGAAACAGTTTTCAGACTTGATAACAAATTGTGCAGACATTTCAGCTGTCCAAGATAAAAGTGAGATTTTGAATGCAGAGAGTCAGAAACAGAAAGAAATGTAGAAAATTAGAGAGAAAAGAAAGATCAGACTGTGCAAAATAAGAAACAGAGGTAAGAATATCACATATATTTGTATTTGGATCTTTATCTCCTTGTCTTATGTAAAAGGAGATTGACCAAGGGTATGTGCTGGGGAGGTAAAAGGATCAGCCAAGGCAAACAGAGTGGGCAGAAAATGCATCTTACAGGGAAACTTAAGAAATTGGGAAGGCTACCTTGTTACTGAACTAGATTTACCCCTGGCAGGAATGGAGGTAACAAAGTGAAAAAGGGTGACAAGTTTCAGCAGGGTGTTACCCAGTATATTGTGTGTATCTCTCATTGTCTCTCAAAAAGAGAGTTGGCATTTGGAAGCTAGCCTGCGGATGGAATTTTATCTTTTTTCTTTAGCTTCCTAGCTTTGCCAGGTTTCCTGGAATTTTAATTTAGATCCAGACATCCCAGGCATAATTTTTAGACAGCTTCTGTTAAAAATATCAATCTATATGTTTAGCTCAGTGTAATCAGCCCTTTCTTTTAAAGTAATGCCTGTTTATTCCAAGCGTTTATGTTTTGTAAAACACACACAGACATGATCAATAATTATTGTAAAATACTTAAATTTTGAATATCACTGGTTCCACTGAATAATAGAAAAGTTATCTAACTGTAATTACTTCCAAGGAGTACCCACCAACCCCTGTTTTCCTTAGTATTTGTATTCTGTTGAACTTTCTAGAACACATGCAAAACATGCTGCTAGTTATTTCTGTCTTTAAATCTTGACCTGTGAATTTTTTGGTATTGTATATGGAACCTAACTAGCACACTGTAGGCTATTTTATGGCTTTTATATTGAACTTTTTTTGCTTAATGTAGTTTTTTTGTGTAATTTTAAGTGGAAAATTATTTTTAAAAACCCTCAATTATCTATACATGCTTAAACATTTTAAGGGGAAAATTGATGTATAAAACAAAATGGATGGCATATATTTCCAGGGAAAGTTGTACATCTTCCATGTTTTAGATTCTGAAAAGTACATCAGGCTAAAATAATAAAAAATTACACTTGAATAATGAAAAATTACACTTAAAATATAGATGCATTTTTCTAGGTGTGATTGCAATTTTAGGTAAAGGCCAAATGTTATTAAAAAAAAAAAGTCCCCTCCCTGAAGGGTTTTATAATATGCTTACTTGAAGTCTTCTTCAACTGTCTTCAACACAAGAAGAAAAATATAACTCAAGTGTATGACACTGCAGTAACAACAAATACACTTCTAGAAACATGACAATAGATAAATTATTGTCACACAGTTCCAGGAGAAACATGTGAGCAGGGAAGTTTTGGGAAGAATTAAAAAATGCAGTAGATGTTCCTGGGCAATCACATTGCCCAGTACTGCTGAGTCAAATACATTTCCTTGTATACTTTTTAAAAAAATTAATTAATTAATTATTTTTATTTGGGGCTGTGTTGGATCTTCGTTGCTGTGCATGGGCTTTCTCTAGTTGCAGCGAGTGGGGGCTACTCTTCACTGTGGTGCATGGGCTTCTCATTGTCGTGCCTTCTCTTGTTGTGGAGCACGTGCTCTAGGCACATGGGCTTCAGTAGTTGTAGCACTCGGGCTCAGTAGTTGTGGCTCGTGGGCTCTAGAGTGCAGGCTCAGTAGTTGTGGTGCACGGGCTTAGTTGCTCCACGGCACGTGGGATCTTCCCGGGCCAGGGATCGAACCCGTGTCCCCTTCATTGGCAGGCAGATTCTTAACCACTGTGCCACCAGGGAAGCCCTCCTAGTATACTTTTATTTCTGTTTATTCCCTTCTCTTCAATTCATAAAATCATTAGAATGAGGCATAATTGCTATAACAATGCCTTTTAAACTAGATATTGTTATAATATTGTCTAAAATAAATGGAAATTGAATTCCCTCATTTTCTATGTTGAATGATGCTAAATTTGACTAGGGCAAAACCTGGGAATTTTGGGCTTCCTCAACCTGGGTGTAATGGTTTATGATTGTTCAAATGTTGCCACGACTTATATGGCTCTGATTTCAGTGGAAAATTTCCAAAATGTAGGCTCATCTAGGCTGATTTTGTTTAAATAATCTCTCAAATATTTATTAAGTCAGTCATCATTATACATCCCAAAGAAATTCCAGAGTTTTACACCAAAAAGTCATTTTCAGGATAAATTACCTTGGAAGTTTTTATGTTCATGTTCGTGTTGTTCAAATTATTTTTAGATTTGCATGTATGCATACATGTGTGTAATTATGTTTTGAGAAGATTCAGTGTAGATTCAGGCAAATATGTATTCTGAGGGTAGAATTTTTTTTTTTTTTTAGTATAACTTTTCCTCTGATTATAAAAGTAGTAAAAGTTTATCAGAAAAATGTTGAAAAGTGATAACCTTTTATATAGTGGGAAAGAATCTTTGGAATCACGTTGTAATTAAAATGTCAAAAGTTAAAGATAAGAAGAGAATATTAAAAGCAAGAGAAAAGCAACTTGTTACATACAAGGGAATCCTCATAAGAGGTTTCAGTAGGTTTTTCAGCAGAATCTCCACAGTCCAGATAAGAGTGCACGTTATATTCAGAGTACTGAAAGAAAAAACAACCAGTGGGTGGAGCATCATGAATTCCAGGAAAAGAGAACTTTTCCATTGTGATGGAGAAATCACGGGTGTCAAGTGCATCAATGAGGTCCAGCAAGATAAGAATAGAAAACTACCATGTTCATCAACACAACAGTTCTATTACTTTTGTGAGACTAGGGTCAGTAGGGAAGTGTTGGGCAGGGAAATTGGGCAAGATGAATGGCGGAGGGGGGACTGAGTGGGAGATGCACACGTGGAAACCAGGGGTGGAAAAACCTCTCTCAAAAGGCTTGGCTTTGAAAGGAAGGGAAAAGGAAAGAAATTCCAGAGAAGGTCAACATAGAGTTTTCCTTTTGACTGAGAGCTACTTCAGCCTGTTTAAACAGGAAGGAATCTATAGACTGGGAACAGATGAGGACATCGGAAAGAGGGATGAAGACAATTGATGAATGGAGATATCTGAGAAAGCCAGGAGTGGTATCAGATTTATCTCAGAGACAGGGAAAGGTACCTCTCCTGCTTTGAGAGGGGGAAAGAAGCCAAGTTGGCTGGATATTTTGAATTGAGGAAGGAGATAACATTTGAGTGTGTTTTCAAGTGATGACTCCTCTTTTTTCTGTGATGTAGGAGATGATCTCATGACACTTGGGTTAGGGTTAGGCTTAGGGTTAGGGTTAATCTTGATTAAGGAGGGAGGTGGAGGGCGAGGAGCTTGCAGTGAGTGGAGTGTTTTGAAAGAGACATACTGGGGAATACGGGAGAGAATTGTCTAGGAACACACAGGATTTTTGGATAGAGCTGAAAACCCATTTCTCCTGGGAACTGTGAATTTGTAGTGACACCAAACTATGAAAAATGAGCCAACTAAGCAAGCTGTGAGGGCTGGAACCTCGACTGTCTTGTTCACCACTATACCTCCCAAATCTACCAGAGAATCTGGCACATAGTAGGTACTCTAAAATATTTTGTAATTTTCTCTGAAGATACTCAACAACCTGATACAGGAGATGAGATAGCAGGATATTAGCATGATCTAGAGGGTTTTTTCCACCCTAAAGTCTGAGTACTTTATATTACTGGATGCAATAGAATGTATTTCTTAAGGTGGTTATAGAAACCAATGTATTTGGAATCTCTGTTTGATCCCTCTACATAAAAAGAGAAAAGAACTACCTGTCTGAATCAGACTTTGGACAGTGACAGTATACATGGGGAGAGGGCAGGCAAGGATGAAGTAAAGAGACCTTTAGCAGAATCTAAAGGTTTGAACATGAAATTATGGCTTAGGTCAGTCATTCTAGGGAGTGGTCTCATGAAAAATGGACCCAAAGTTACATTCCAAATTGCAAGATTGAACTTTGGAAGAGGAATCTTGAAAAACATGAAAAGGATTCTGTAAAATCTAAACAGAATTCCAGGATGAGTGCTATCAATTCAGGGCAGGATAGAAATTCTCTGAGCTTCAAGTAATAGGGGTGGTCCACATGGTACCTCAGGACAGTCACACACCAGATATCAGAAACTCAGATGTGGGCAAAATCCAGTTTCTGAGGGATTGGGGCATAAAGCAAGGACACTAGATAAGTGTGGGGCATTTAGGAATTTGGATTCTTTTTTATTCATCCATTTGTGTGACAAATATTTATTGAAAAATGTGTAAGACACTCTGTAGGGAAAAGGAGGAAGATAGGCAATTGGGAGTAAGACCACAACACAGTGACAGACGAATTGGAGTGTGAAGTTTATAGAAGTTGTTCAGCAGCAAAAATGATCTCGAATTTATCCACTGTCTGGGGTGGAATGACCCTACAGGTAGGATTTACGTTCGTCAGCTCAGTTGCTGAAGTTATAGAGTGCTAAGCAAGGCAGTAGAGAGTCATTTCTTTTCAACTGCTTCGGAGGATGGTGGTTTAAGGTGATCATGTATATTGAGTAGATCAAGGAAACAACTTTCTCAAAGAGGCTTGGTTCTGTGGACCCAAAGATAAAGTACTTTCTGGTTAAATCTCACAGACAAACAGATTTCTAACCTGGTAAGAGGGGAATTGTTGTTATTATTATTTTAACTTTTTTATTGAATGAAAGATTCTTTAAATTTTATGATGCTTTACAATTTTCAAAAGTTTCACACACATGATTTCATATAATCCCATAATAACCCTTTTAAAAAAAATCTCCTACCCCTATGTTGCCCCTCCCCCTTCTCTCACCCCTCTGGTAACCACTAGTTTGCTCTCTAAATCTATGAGTCTGCTTCCTTTTTGTTTTATTCACTAGTTTGTTGTATTTTTTAGTTTCCACATGTAAGTGATATCATACAGTATTTGTCTTTCTCTGTCTGGCTTATTTCACTTAGCACAGTGCCCTCCAAGTCCATCTATGTTGCTGCAAATGGCATTATTTCATTCTTTTTTTATGGCTGAGTAGTATCCCATTGTACGGTATATATGTACCACATCTTCTTTATCCCATTCATCTGTTGATGGATACCTAGGTTGCTTCCATACTTTGGCCATATTAAATAATGCTGCTGTGAACATTGGGGTGCATGTATCTTTTCAAATTATTGGTTTTGTTTTTTTGGATATATGCCCAGGAGTGGGATTGCTGGTTCATATGATAGTTCTATTTTTAGTTTTTTGAGGAACTTCCATACTGTTTTCCATAGTGACTGTACCAATTTACATACCCATCAACAGTGTAGGAAGGTTACAGAAGGAAATTATTTTTAGAAAAGACTTAAGTCACTCTAAGGGGCCAGAACAGACTTCCACATAGATGACTGCCAAAACCCTGTCATTTCATGGGAAGAGGAAGATCTTCCTCAACCTAGTCTGCCAAATATTATTTACAAATTTCTTTATGATGGGTGTAAATGCTCAAAATTCCACCATGACTCCTCTTTAGTCAAGCTGGGAACATATGGAACTCAGGTATGAATCAGTTCATTAAGATCTTTATTATTTTGATCAGTAAGGAGAGGGTAGGGAAGGTGCTTTAAAAGACTGAATCTCTGAGAGAGGGAGGGGAAATTTTACTAACGGACAACTAAGATAACAAAAGGGGAAGAGTACAGAATGCTCCCGAACCATCTTTGATTATTTTAAAAACTCTACCTTCCAAGGAGGACAGAATCAAAATTCTTGAGTTCATCCCTGTCATCTTATGCTCTTTGAGATGCTAACTGTATTTTTGCATTATGTTAATCGTGTTCTTGCTCATAGATTCCAAATTCCCTGGATAACCTGCTGAAAAGTTATTGTGTTGCACATACAGTCCAATAAAGTTATTGATTTCTACAATGTTTGTAAGGTGAAGTTCAATTCAGTGAATAAATTAATAAAATGAATAAATAATAAATGAATTGAAACATATAAATTAATAAAACCTCAATATAGTATGCCTTTTAATATGTTCAGGAGGGAGTGTTTTACCTGTTAAATGGATTGCAGTTAAATGAATTAAAAAACAAAATAAATTTTAAAATGCTCCGTTATTCATTAAAGTACTTTAGGGCCTCATTAATCTATTTTAGATCACTCAGGCCCATATGTGCCCATTGTCAAAAGTTGATAAAATGTGAGGAATTGCTCTTCATACCCCCAAGTCAACTGAAGGCAGTAATGCTCTTAGAGTGTTAAGGTCAAGTGTATAGGGCATAAAGTAAGTGCTTTTGCAGCTTGAAAACTTTCAGAAAGTTTTGGAGGAGTTATTTTCATATTTTGAAATAGTCAGTCTTTAAAATTTGTTATTCTTTAAAAAAAATTAAATATGACATGGAAGAAGCTTCTTAATTTTAAACAATTCAGTTTAAAGTGAGATACATCAATGGGCCAGCCTGGAAGATTTTCCTGAGTTAAAACTCAGTTGCTGGCGCAGTGGTTGAGAATCTGCCTGCCGATGCAGGGGACACGGGTTCGAGCCCTGGTCTGGGAAGATCCCACATGCCGCGGAGCAACTAGGCCCGTGAGCCACAACTACTGAGCCTGCGCATCTGGAGCCTGTGCTCCGCAACAAGAGAGGCCACGACAGTGAGAGGCCCGCGCACCGCGATGAAGAGTGGCCCCCAATTGCCGCAACTAGAGAAAGCCCTCACACAGAAATGAAGACTCAACACAGCCAAAAATAAATAAATAAATAAATAAAAATTAAAAAAAAAAAAAAAACTCAGTTGCTAAAAATATAATTAACATGTGATCCAGCAATCCCACTCCTGGGCATATATCTGGAGAAAACTCTAATTCAAAGAGATACATGCACTCCAATGTTCATTGCAGCATTATTTGCAATATCCAAGACATGGAAGCAACCTAAGTGTCCATGAACAGATGAATGGATAAAGAAGTTTTAGTACATATATACAAAGGAATGTTACTCAGCCATAAAAAGGAATGAAATAATGCCATTTGCAGCAACATGGATGGACATAGAGATTTTCATACTAAGTGAAGTAAGTCAGATGGAGAAAGACAAATATCATATGATATACGTGGAATCTAAAAAATGATACAAATGTACTTATTTACAAAACAGAAATAGACTCATAAACATAGAAAACAAACTTATGGTTACCAAAGGGGAAAGGGGGAGGGAGCGATAAATGAGGAGTTTGGGATTAACAGATACACACTATTATATATAAAATAGATAACCAACAAGGACCTACTGTGTGGCACAAGGAACTATGCTCAGTATCTTATAATAACCTATATGGGAAAAGAATCTGAAAAAGAATAGATTTATATACATATAAAATATGTATATATTTTTATATATATGTAAATAACTGAATCACTTTGCTATACACCTGAAACAACACAACATTGTAAATCAACTATGCTTCAATAAAAATTTTAAAAAAACTCAGTGGCAACTTTCCTTTTCTTGAGCAATGTTGTCATCTCTGAGAGATAAGTTATGTGTCCTTGAAATTATGGGAAATTTAAGACAAGTGTTTTAAATGATTTTACAGGCAGATCTACACTTTTCAGTGTACAAACATGTATGGCGGAGAGAATGCTGGATGTTACTTCTGTTCTTTGTGACCTTGGTTAAGTCTCAGTCCCTCTGAATTTGGTTTACACTATGAGGTGAATAGTAGTGGGGATGGCAGACTAAATGACAGTGGCATTTTCTTCTAGACCTAATGATCTCTTGTTCTTTTATAAGAAATGTAGAATAAGCAAAATCATAGAAGATAAGCTTTTAACACCCAGGGCACTAAGATTGTCATGAGAAAACAAAACAAAACTAAGAGAATGTTATTAGAATATTTTTGGATGAATTGATTGGAGATATTTAAAGCTGTTAACTCTTTTTTTTTGACACCCATAATCAATTCAGAACATCTGCTTTTACTGTGGGATGCTAGGGATATCCTGAACATTCTTCAGAGCACAAGCCATTTTACTGAGGCCCAGATCTCACTTAACAAGAGTGTGAAATCTAAACAGTGGGAAAATCCAGACCATCTGGGGTCACAGTGTCACCTAAGATGGTGCAGTGGAAATCCTAATCCTCTTTCAGATACTTCCCCTGGTCCCCCATTCCATCACAATCTAAGGCTTTTGCTAGACGTATCAGGAAAGATATCCTCTAGTCCTTGGGATAAAAACTGTTAGGACCAAGTAATCTTTGAACTACTAGTGAATGGTCAGTTTACCTGCCACTTGGAGATAGCCTGCCAGAAAAAAAAATACGGCTAAACTAGAGGAGATGGGCAGAGTCTTAAAGACATTAGTCAATTCCTGGATCAAGCCATGCCTGAACTCCTAAATTTTCAGTTATGTGGCAAATAAATTTCCTCTCAGCATTAGCTAGATTGAATTGTTTTCTGGCATTTGCTCCCCAAAGAGCTATTATTAAAAAAGAAAGTAACATGGAATATCAGCCATTTATTTATCAACATTAATTACTATGTTTCTTCCATTCTAAGACACCAATGATTGTAATACATATCATTTATTTAATAATAATTAAGGGGGAGAAAAAATGCGACTGTATTAAACCTATGGATCTATTTTTAGATAAATCCATATTTCAAAAATATTAAATGTAATAACTATACCGCAGAATGAGGAAATATGGAAATTTAAACACAATTTTTTTCTTAATTATAATAGTTAAAATTATTCTTTTGATTAAGTGAGAGATTTGAAGGGAGATTTGGAGAACAGGAAGAAAAAGCAGAGAAGAAATTTGAAACAGGAGCTCTTTTGGATGAAATAAGATCTTGTGGAAGGAGACTGGAGTGAAGGACTTTGTGTATGTGTGTGTGTGTGTGTGTGTGAGTTTTTAAAATTAATTTTATTGGAGTATAGTTGATTTACAATGTTGTGTTAGCTTCAGGTGTACAGCAAAGTGATTCAGTTATACATACACATATATCCACTCTTTTTCGGATTCTTTTCCCATATAGGTTATTACAGAATATTGAGTGAAGGACTTTGGACAATTATAAAGCATAGGGATGACACTGGGGAATAATACTTGGATGCAAGAGGCAAGCTAAAAGTAAGATAATAATAATGCTGCACACTGTGCAGGACACAGAAGACCCAATGGTCACCATGGCATTTGTGGTTCCTGCCCTCATGGGGCTCTCAGTCCAGGGGGCCAGCCTAGAAGCTTCTGGTGCCTTTCTGCTGAGTCTTCTCCGCTTGAGAGCCCTACTGACAAGACCCAAGTCATCCCATGCTGGCTCTCTTGAGAGATATCTCTTCACCAGTCTCTGCAAAATCTATCTAGCTTCTTTTTATAGCCTTGATCTTCCTTAGGGATCTATGGATTATCAAAAAGGCTTTCTTAGTTCTCTCATAAAGTCTGTGTATGAGGGTGAGTTTGTCTCATTCATCTTGGTATCCTACAAAACCGAGACCGAAAGAGTCTCATTCTAGCTTTATTTACTGAATGTATCACACCTACAATTTATAAGACATTTACTAAAAATCTCCCTTTTGTAACTACGTGTAGTGATAGAAGTTAACTAGACTTATTGTGGTGATCATTTCACAATATATACAAATATTGAACCATTATGTCATACACCTGAAAGTAATATAATGTTATATGTCCAAAAAGACTTCCCCAAATATACTTAACAAATCTATAATTAAATACATTTAAAATGACATTGCTTAGTGATGTCTATAATAAGGCTATTACTTTTTTGCATTTTTTTATTGAAGTAGAGTTGATTTACAGTGTTGTTTTATTTTCTGCTGTGCAGCAAATTGATTCAGTTATACATATATATACATTCTTTTTTAATATTCTTTTCAATTATGGTTTATCATAGGATATTGAATATAGTTCTCTGTGGTATACAGTAAGACCTTGTTGTTTATTTATTCTATATATAATAGCTTACATTTGCTAACATCAACCTCCCACTCCATCCTTCCCTCAACCCCTTCCCCCTTGGGAACCACCAGTCTGTTCTCTATGTCCATGATTCTGTTTCTGTTTCATAGATAGTTTCACTTGTGCCATATTTTAGATTCCACGTGTAAGTGATATCATATGGTATTTGTAATAAGACTATTATTAACTCAAATATGTTTCTATATGATAAACCCTTGTTATAATTCAGAATGACTAAAGTTTTCTTAAAACCTTTTATAATGGTCTGCTTTCTTTTATTAGAGAGCACTAATTTTAAAACCACTTGAGTGTTTTCTTTCTATTTTTCCTTTTCTTATCTTGGATGTAAGAATTTCAGAGCTAAGTTTTGTGATCTTCTGCCGTATCTTCTTTTTCACTGATTTTATTTTTCTAGATTTAACCTTTTTGCTCTCTTACCTTCCTTGATTCTTATCTTTTACTCTTCTTCAGAAATTCTCTTAAATGTGTCTCTTTAAGCTGCTTCAAATTCTTTCTACAAACAGGCTTGTTGTAATGGGTACAGCGATTTTTACACATCAGATTGTAATTTAGAATACAGCTTGGAAATTATAATAATGTACTGTGCAATTTCAGAAAATATGTTCAATTCTAATTTGTCTATTTTACCATTCATTCATGCATTCATCCATTCATTCATACTTCTTACTGCCTCACAGATATAAAGTGGCTTTCAGGAAATATACATAATGAAGAACCATAGTGTTTTCCAAGTCATATTCTGAGATATTAATAGACATCATGACAAAACTGCTCTATGTTTAAATTTGTTTGGAATTTTGGTTAAATGAACTTCAATGGGTTTCCTTAAAATTCAGTACCAAGTGACTCTTGGGGATGGCACAGGACTACAGTTATGATGCAACATTTCCCAAACACATTTTAAAAGCAATCTGTTTTTTCCTAATAAAACATCTATTAATATATATAAGAATGAATGTTCTAGGAAACCCAGTTGGAGAGATGCTTAATTAGTTAAATATAAATAAAATCAACAGCAGGAAAAGCCAAAATAGAGTAAATTATACCAGAAAGGAAAAAAAAACAAACCCACTATACAGTCTCATGTGATTAAGCTGTGAATCTACTTCTGACCTCCCTGGAGGTCAAAACAAAAGAGAAAGATGGTTTGCTACATAATTCCCACTGTACCGGAAGAAAAAGGAATATATAATTTCCCTGGGGGCAGACACACTGCGACTGGATTATAACAAATGTATTTCAGTTGGATCACATGAGGTCTCTGGGGCTCTTTTTGTAGCTTTGCTAATGTCAACCTTTGAATAGCTGATAGGAGAAAAAGCTGGGTAGGTTTTGCCAGAACCAGTGGTCCTGTAGTCAGGAAGTTTCATCAGTTATCAGAGGTGAGGTGTAGTGAAGCCAGCTTAAGTGTGGAGAAGCAGACAGGACAGAGGCAGAGTCTGAACGTCGGAAAGATACAGAGAAGTTGCTGGACAATTTCATATAACCACACACCACCTCCCCTACTTAGGGTTCAGTTTGAAAATAAACTCATCTGAATCAGAAACAAATATTATCTACCTAAATATTATCATCCATCCATCCATCCATCCATCCATCCATCCATCCATCCATTCATCCATCTTCTATTTATCTATTTATTCATCTATTTAAGGGGGTATTGTATATATCTTTTAAGGCATCATTTAAATTTTTGATAGTTAGGGTGGGTTATTTTTTCACATGCAGTTTCTACATTATCTGTGTTTCATCCATAAAATAATCCTGAAATGAAACTGTTCACCCAATCACTAAGTTGATACAATTTTTCAGTTGTCTAGGATCTGGAGGTTAGACCACTTTCTCATGGAAAAGGAAGTTTAAAAAAAATGCTTGCTTTATGAAACTTGACCAGGTTGACCGACCTTAATTTTTTTGAACAGACATAGGACATGATCACTAGTTCAGTAGTTTATTTATGGTATTGTGGAAGGATAATTATATGCTATATTTCTTTATGCCATGAAAATAAATAATTCCTCATTTATCATTCTTTATGAATTATAGCATAGAGGCTCAAATGAAAGCCTTAGAAGTTAGAGTACATTTTCAAGATTAAGAAATATTCGATTTTGATGGATCTGACCCCAGCTACACCATCTACTTTTTTTTTTTTCCATCTTACATTTTTTTTAACATCTTTAATGGAGTATAATTGTTTACAATGTTGTGTTAGTTTCTGCTGTACAACAAAATGAATCAGATATATGTATACATATATCACCATATCCCCTCCCTCTTGTGTCTCGCTCCCACCCTCCCTATCCCACCACTCTAGGTGGTCACAAAGCACCGAGCTGATCTCCCTGTGTTATGCAGCTGTTTTGGCTAGCTATCTATTTTATATTTGGTAGCGTATATATGTCAAAGTTACTCTCTCACTTCATCCCAGCTTACCCTTCCCTCTCCCCGTGTTCTCAAGTCCATTCTCTACGTCTGCATCTTTATTCTTGTCCTGCCCCTAGGTTCATTAGAACCTTTTTTTTTTATATTCCATATATATGTGTTAGCATACTGTATTTGTTTTTCTCTTTCTGACTTACTTCACTCTGTATGACAGACTCTAACTCCATCCACCTCACTACAAATACCTCCATTTCGTTTCTTTTTATGGCTGAGTAATATTCCATTGTATATATGTGCCACATCTTCTTTATCCATTCATCCAATGATGGACGCTTAGGTTGCTTCCATGTCCTGGCTATTGTAAATAGAGCTGAAAATGGACATTGTGGTACATGACTCTTTTTGAATTATGGGTTTCTCAGGGTGTATGCCCAGCAGTGGGATAACTGGGTCATATGGTAATTCTGTTTTTAGTTTTTTAAGGAACCTCCATACTGTTTTCCATAGTGGCTGTATCAATTTACATTCCCACCAACAGTGCAAGAGGGTTCCCTTTTCTCCACACCTTCTCCAGCATTTACAGTTTGTAGATTTTTTGATGATGGCCATTTTGACTGGTGTGAGGTGATACCTCATTGTGGGTTTGATTTTCATTTCTCTAATGATTAGTGATGTTGAGCATCCTTTCATGTGTTTCTTGGCCATCTGTATATCTTCTTTGGAGAAATGTCTATTTAGGTCTTCTACCCATTTTTGGATTGGGCTGTTTGTTCTTTTGATATTGAGCTTCATGAGCTGCTTGTAAATCTTGGAGATTAATCCTTTGTCAGTTGCTTCATTTGTAAAGCTTTTCTCCCATTCTGAGGGTTGTCTTATTTATGTTTTCCTTTGCTATGCAAAAGCTTTTAAGTTTCATTAGTTCCCATTTGTTTATTTTTGTTTTTATTTCCATTTCTCTAGGAGATGAGTCAAAAAGGATCTTGCTGTGATTTATGTCATAGAGTGTTCTACCTATGTTTTCCTCTAAGAGTTTGATAATGTCTGACCTTACATTTAGGTCTTTAATCCATTTTGAGTTTATTTTTGTGTATGGGGTTAGGGATTGTTCTAATTTCATTCTTTTACATGTAGCTGTCCAGTTTTCCCAGCACCACTTATTGAAGAGGCTGTCTTTTCTCCACTGTATATTCTTACCTCCTTTATCAAAGATAAGGGGACCATATGTGCATGCGTTTATCTCTGGGCTTTCTATCCTGTTCTATTGATCTATATTTCTGTTTTTGTGCCAGTAACATACTGTCTTAATTACTGTAGCTTTGCAGTATAGTCTGAAGTCCGGGAGACTGATTCCTCCAGCTCTGTTTTTCTCTCTCAGGATTGCTTTGGCTATTTGGGGTGTTTTGTGTTTCCATACAAATTGTGAGTTTTTTTCTTCTAGTTCTGTGAAAAATGCCAGTGGTAGTTTGATAGAGATTGCATTGAATCTGTAAATTGCTTTGGGTAGTATAGCCATTTTCACAATGTTGATTCTTCCAATCCAAGAGCATGGTATATTTCACCATCTATTTGTATCATCTTTAATTTCTTTCATCATTGTCTTATAGTTTTCTGCATACAGGTCTTTTGTCTCCTTAGGTGGGTTTATTCCTAGGAATTTTATTTTTTCTTGCAATGGTAAATGGGAGTGTTTCCTTAAGTTCTCTTTCAGATTTTTCATCATTAGTGTATAAGAATGCAAGAGATTTCTGTGCACTAATTTTGTATCCTGCGACTTTACCAAATTCATTGATTAGCTCTAGCAGTTTTCTGGTAGCATCTTTATGACTCTCTATGTATAGTATCATGTCATCTGCAAGCAGTGACAGTTTTACTTCTTTTCCAATTTGGATTCCTTTTATTTATTTTTCTTCTCTGATAGCTGTGGCTAAAATGCCAAGAAAACTGTGTTGAATAATAGCATACCATCTACTTTTAATAGTTGTGTGAACTTAGGCAATTGCGTGAATCTCTCAGAACGTGTTTCCTTATTTGTATAATGGGAAAATATTAAGTACACACCTTATGAAGTTTTGGTGAGGAATACATAAGACTAACAAACAAATGATTGGAGACTGGTACATCAAAATCACTCAGTAATTTTTCAGGATTATTATGATTATGATCAGGTATTTTATAGTGCAACATAGGCTCATTGACTACTGTAGCACTGTTTTCAAAATTGTATAAACAGCAGTCCATTCATATGTAACCAAATGAGGAAAGATAAGATCAAATCCCCTCTAGGAATAAACCTACCTAAGGAGACAAAAGACCTGTATGCAGAAAATTATAAGACACTGATGAAAGAAATTAAACATGATACAAATAGATGGAGAGATATACCATGTTCTTGGATTGGAAGAATCAACATTGTGAAAATGACTCTACTACCCAAAGCAATCTACAGATTCAATGCAATCCCTATCAAACTACCACTGGCATTTTTCACAGAACTAGAACAAAAAATTTCACAATTTGTATGGAAACACAAAAGACACCGAATAGCCAAAGCAATCTTGAGAACGAAAAATGGAGCTGGGGGAATCAGGCTCCCTGACTTCAGACTATTTTACAAAGCTACAGTAATCAAGACAGTTTGGTACTGGCACAAAAACAGAAACATAGATCAATGGAACAGATAGAAAGCCCAGAGATAAACACACACACATATGGTCCCCTTATCTTTGATAAAGGAGGCAAGAATATACAGTGGAGAAAAGACAGCCTCTTCAATAAGTGGTGCTGGGAAAACTGGACAGCTACATGTAAAAGTATGAAATTAGAACACTCCCTAACACCATACACAAAAATAAACTCAAAATGGATTAAAGACCTAAATGTAAGGTCAGACATTATCAAACTCTTAGAGGAAAACATAGGCAGAACATTCTATGACATAAATCACAACAAGATCCTTTTTGACCCATCTCCTAGAGAAATGGAAATAAAAACAATAATAAACAAATGGGAACTAATGAAACTTAAAAGCTTTTGCACAGCAAAGGAAACCATAAACAAGACCAAAAGACAACCCTCAGAATGGGAGAAAAGCTTTACAAATGAAGCAACTGACAAAGGATTAATCTCCAAGATTTACAAGCAGCTCATGCAGCTCAATAACAAAAAAAAAACAAACAACCCAATCCAAAAATGGGCAGAAGACCTAAATAGACATTTCTCCAAAGAAGATATACAGATGGCCAACAGACACATGAAAGAATGCTCAACATCATTAATCATTAGAGAAATGCAAACCAGAACTACAATGAGATATCATCTCACACTGGTCAGAATGGCCATCATCAAAAAATTTAGAAACAATAAATGCTGGAGAGGGTGTGGAGAAAAGGGAACACTCGTGCACTGTTGGTGGGAATGTAAATTGATACAGCCACTATGGAGAACAGTATGGAGGTTCCTTAAAAAACTAAAAATAGAACTACCATACGACCCAGCTATCCCACTACTGGCATATACCCTGAGAAACCCATAATTCAAAAAGAGTCATGTACCACAATGTCCATTTTCAGCTCTATTTACAATAGCCAGGACATGGAAGCAACCTAAGTGTCCATCATTGGATGAATGGATGAAGAAGATGTGGCACATATATACAATGGAATATTACTCAGCCATAAAAAGAAACGAAATGGAGGAATTTGTAGTGAGGTGGATGGAGTTAGAGTCTGTCATACAGAGTGAAGTAAGTCAGAAAGAGAAAAACAAATACAGTATGCTAACACATATATATGGAATCTAAGGAAAAAAAAAAAAAGGTCATGAAGAACCTAGTGGCAAGATGGGAATAAAGACACAGACCTACTAGAGAATGGACTTGAGGATATGGGGAGGGGGACGGGTAAGATGTGACAGGGTGAGAGAGTGTCATGGACATATGTACACTACCAAATGTAAAATAGATAGCTAGTGGGAAGCAGCTGCATAGCACAGGGAGATCAGCTCGGTGCTTTGTGACCACCTAGAGGAGTGGGATAGGGAGGGTGGGAGGGAGGGAGATGCAAGAGGGAAGAGATATGGGAACATATGTATATGTATAACTGATTCAGTTTGTTATAAAGCAGAAACTAACACACCATTGTAAAGCAATTATACTCCAATAAAGATGTTAAAAAAAAATCAAATCCCCTCTTCTTTTTATTATTATTTTATTTTATTTTTTTGAACAGTTCATTATTGTGAAATGACAGAGATTGACCTGTATTAAAACAGGTTATTTTCAAAGGACTCTCTTTCCTCAAACTTGACAGCCCCAGAGGATATTGGCATTCAGCACTAACATTCTGAAGTTCAAACTGTGTTTGCACTATTTATTTAATGAAAATTTGGAGTTTTTCAGAAGTTATAATTTTGTTGTTCCTGTGTCAACTTCGATTAAGAATGTCATGTTCTCCTAATCTTTACAGCTGCTTTTAGAATTCAACATCATTTTAGGATTTATTAATTGGATTCAAGGATGGGTGGCAGTTTTAATGTAGTAGGTGAGAAATGTTAGAAATAGAGGGAACAATGAAAAAGGGAGGAAACATTGTCTGTATGGCACCAATGCATTTTTCTGTGAACATTTATCAAGAACACAGTTGTCACTTAAAATAACCTTGCTATAATATGTGGAATCTAAAAAAGAAAAAAGGGGTACAAATGAACTTATTTACAAAATAGAGGTAGAGTCACGGATGTAGAAAACAATGTTATGGTTACCAGGGCATGGTGTGGGGTGCAGATAAACTGGGAGATTGGGACTGATATATACACACTACTATATATAAAATAGGTAACTAATAAGAACCTGCTGTACAGCACAGGGAACTCTACTCAATACCCTGTAATGGGCTATATGGGAAAAGAATCTAAAAAAAGTAAAAAATGATAACTGATTCACTTTGCTGTACACATGAAACTAACACAACATTGTAAATCAACTATACTCCAATAAAAAATTAAAAAAAACTTTGCTGTACTTATGTGTTTTATTATAGATAAAGAGAGTCATTCATGATTCAATAAAGCCCTCAAGAAGATATCAAATTGAATAATTTATTAGAGCAATTATTTTCACTTGTTGATAGCTTGTAAATGGGGGAAAAAATCCCAATGAGTTCATTTTATCTTCGGAAAAGCTTCCAAAGCAAAATGGTCATGGTCATATAATGCTTGAAGATTGTTTATCCAGACCCTGACCTGCTCTAGGTTAGTACTGTTTCTGGAGTTCAGAGAGTATAAATTCCATAGAGCACAATGATTGACAAAAGACATTGTGGCATATTGCACATGTGAGTGTTTTTGCACCAATGTCAGCCCCATCTATGCCAAGTGACACTTCAGCATCCCAGAAAGAGATACTATGCTACAGTTTCTAGTTACTTCAAAGTTTTTTGAAATATCCCACAAAATAATTATAACTCTCATGAATTGATATTGCTACTTACTTATAATTTCTAAATTAAAAGCCTAGTAAAAATAAAAAAAAAATTCAACAAAGTGAAAACCCCCCACCAATTCTATATAAAACCATGGCAGTATTTATACTGATTATGAGTAAACATTGTGCATATGTGTTCACAATAGGGCATTTTACAGCTACTTATTTGTTCTGTAGCATTTTATTAAAAGTAATAATTAATCAACCCTTATTTAGTGTTAGCATTTCATTAAGAGCAGGGATGGTTAGTGCTATTGTTTCAAATAGACCCCGATGTATCATTTGGTGAAAGCCTAATTTACCTGACTTCATTGATCTTTTCCTTTCTTTTCAAATTTTCAAATGGAATCTCAAGTGAATAAATTAGTAAATTTATCATTTTCTCTATAATACTGTCATAAGGACAGTTTGATAAAATAGCTCATTATAGTCAATGATGTGAAATATGAGTTCCATCAGCATATTTTCTTCAAATGCAGCTACGGAAATTAGTTTGCTATTATCAAGGGCTGTGGAATGCAAAAATAAAATTAAGCATGTTATTATATTGGTTAAATTTTGGGATGGCCCAAGTGAATTAAAAAAACAACTTGTAGTGACAAAAGAAAATCAAAGAAATCACCCAAAATTAACTGACAAGTGATAATGCTAGTCATGTTATGACTGTGTTTGAAATAAGTTGTCATCCCCTTCAAAGGTAGCATTCAGATCTGCTTTTTTTTTTTTTTTTTTTAATGCAGCCACAGTGCTAAAATATGATTTTTAAGTCTTCTTTTGGTAAAGAAAATCAAATCCTATATATAATAAGGACCACTTGTTATTTATAATGATTGTTTATGTAAATTAAATAATTGGCTTAATTGTGTCTGTACTTACTGTATCTGTATTTTGAACCCTCATTTTGCTTAAAATTGTACATTTAAGAAGTAATGGAGAAATCTCAATTGTGACTGGTATATGACTGGTTTATGGTGAATATACATACATCCATTATGACTAAGTGCTGATATTAGAACATTTCACTCCTATGAACATATATATTAGTTAGCTATTGTTACAAAAGTAGCACAGAGCCAATGACCACAAAATGTTGTGGCATACGACAATGAGCATTTATTTAGCTCATGTGCCTTGGGGTAGATGGGATTGGATGTTCTTGGCTGGGGTAGCTGGCTGGGTGAGTCAGCTTCATGAATTTTTCATCCTCCTCCTGGAATCAGCAGGGTTTTCCAGGCATATTCCTCTTTCAGCAATGGTAGGAACACAAGAGAACAAGTGAAAACATATGAGGCCTCTTAAAGTCTCAGCTCAGAACTGGCACATTGGTCAAAGTCATATGACCAAAGTCAAAAGGTGGGGCAGTATACTTCAATATTTGGATGAGACAAACTGCAAAATCACACAGCAAAGACCATGGTTACAAGGTGGGGTGAAGAATTGGGGCTGGGGATGAGATTTACCATAACATCAATTCCATTAAGATAATATTATAGTTAATCTTAAACACAATGAATCAAGCCATGATGAAGATAAAAGCAAATAAAAAGTTGCTATGGCTGTCAACTCTTTTCACAAACTTGCAGCAGGGTCGGGGGTGGTATCCAACTAAACCACTATATTTAAAAAAAAATTTTATTAGAGTATAGTTGATTTACAACATTGTGTTACTTTCAGGTGTACAACAAAGTGATTCAGGTATACATATACATGTATTCAGTCTTTTTCAGATTCTTTTCTCATATAGGTTGTCACAGAATATTGAGTAGAGTTCCCTGTGCTATACAGTGGGTCCTTGTTGGTTATCTATCTTATATATAGTAGTGTGTGTATGTTCAACCAAAACTCCTGATTTATCCCTCCCCACCACATTTCCCCTTAGGTAACCATAAGTTTATTTTCGGTATCTGTAAGTCTGTTTCTATTTTGTAAATAAGTTCACTTGTATCATTTTTAAAAATTAGATTCCTCATATGAGTGATATCGTATGATATTTGTCTTTCTCTGTCTGACTTACTTCACTTAGTATGATAATCTCTAGGTCCATCCGTTTTGCTGCAAATGGCATTATTTCGTTCTTTTTTAAGGCTGAGTAATATTCTATTGTATATATGTATCACATCTTCTTTATCCATTCCACTGTTGATGGACATTTAGGTTGCTTCCATGTCTTGGTTATTATAAATAGTGCTGCAATGAACATTGGAGTGCATATATCTTTTCTAATTATGTAAACCACTGTAATTTAAATTCCTAGTGTGTCATAACTTCAAATGAATCAAAGGTAGATACTAAAAGAATAAAATGCTTCCTGATATTTAGTGGAAAGTTAGGATATTTAGGTAGGCCCACAAATAAAAATATATGTATGTTCTTTTGATTATACCAGAAGGAAACTCACAGACTATGATTTGATATAATGTTCCAATTTAAAGGTTTCAGCAAAAGTGTTTTGTTCCCTTGGACACCATCTTCTTTCTTGACTTTGTAATGGAATAGTAGAAGTCAAAATACATAAATTATCATAGCACTTTTAACCCAGACCAAATGTATACTGTGACAGATGAATTCAAGCAAATTCTGTTTTGAAATAGGTAGCGAATAAGTTATAAATAAAAGTGCAAAAGTTATAAATAAAAGTGCAAATGAAAATTTTATAGAAATACATTGTTATATAGTGAGTAGAAAATCTGAAATCTCAAGCATCTGGAATCATGTCATATCTGAAAATTAAAAAAATGCTCTATTTATTCTATATTAAAGTTGAAAAAATAGTGGTAAGAGAACTGAAAAATAACTCAGCAGAAGAGGACAGAGGGTGACAGGTACAGAGTAAATATTGGGAGAGTCCTGAGAGTTTCAAACAGAGATTCAGGGATTATGTGCTGAAGTTTTCTGATAGCAGAGAAAGGGACATTTCTGACATGTTAAAATGTCAGAATTTGGTAATGGTAACCTGTCATTTTAAAACCACTTCAACTATGGGACAGCTCAGTAGACAGGAACAGGGGGTATTTTATAAAAAGATAAGCTAAGCATCATTGGATACCATTGTTTTTAGGTGAGGTTATTCTGAAGACACATAAGCTTATATAGTTGGACTCTGAGGCTTTTTGTTTGAAGTAGAGTGACAAAGTAAGTCACAATAAAATAGAGTGACAGGGAGACCTTCAAGATGGCAGAGTAGTAAGACGTGGAGATCACCTTCCTCCCCACAAATACATCAAAAATACCTCTACATGTGGAAAACTCCTACAGAAGACCTACTGAATGCTGGCAGAAGACCTCAGACTTCCCAAAAGGCAAGAAACTCCCCACATACCTGGGTAGGGCAAAAGAAAAAAGAAAAAACAGAGGCAAATGAATACAATGGGACCTGCACCTCTGGGAGGGAGCTGTGAAGGAGGAAAAGTTTCCACACACTAAGGAGCCCCTTCACTGGTGGGGATGGGGGGTGGAAAAGGGGAAGCTTCAGAGCCACAGAGGAAAGTGCAGCAACAGGGGGGCAGAGGGCAAAATGGAGAGATTCTCGCACAGAGGATCAGTGCCGACCAGCACCCACCAACCTGAGACTCTTGTCTGCTCACCCACCAGGGTAGGTGGGGGCTGGGAGCTGAGGCTTGGGCTTTGGAGATGAGATCCCAGGGAGAGGACTGAGGTTGGCTTTGTGAACGCAGCCTGGAGGGAGCTAGTGCACCACAGCTAGCTAGTAGGGAGTCTGGGAAAACATCTGGACCTGCCTAAGAGGCAAGAGACCATTGCTTTGGGGTGCGTGAGGAGTGGGGATTTCTGCTCCATGTGCCCACGGAAGGCAGAGCACTGCCTAAGCGAGCTCCAGAGGTGGGTGCAAGCCACAGCTATCGGCTCGGATCCCAGAGATGAGCATGAAATGCTAACGCTGCTGCTGCAGCCGCCAAGAAGCCTGTATGCCAGCACAGGTCACTATCCACACCCACCCCCAGAGCCTGTACAGCTCACCACTGCCAGGGTCCTGAGGTCCAGGGACAGCTTCCCTTGGAGAACACACTGTGTGCCTCAGGCTGTTTCAATGTCATGCCAGCATCTGCCGCCGCAGCCTTGCTCTGCATCCCAATTATGACTACCATACCCCTCCCTCCCCCCAGCCTGAGTGAGCAAGAGAGCCCTAATCAGCCGCTGCTTTAACCCCATCCTGTCTGGGCAAAGAAGAGACTCCTGAGGGCAGTCTACATGCAGAGGTGGAGCCAAAACCAAAGGTGAACCCCAGGACCTGTGCAAACAAAGAAGAGAAAGGGAAATCTCTCCATGCAGCCTCAGGAGCAGTGGATTAAATACCCACAATTGACTTGACGACCCCTGCATCTGTGGAATACCTGAACAGACAACAAATGTTCCCAAAATTGAGACAGTGGAATTTGGGAGCAACTGGAGACTTGGGGTTTGCTTTTTGCATCTGATTTTTTTCTGGTTTTTATGTTTATCTGAGTTCAGTTTTTAGTGCTTGTTATCATTGGTGGATTTGTTTATTGGTTTCGTTGCTCTCTTCTTTTTTTTATTTTTTATTTTTTATTATTTTTAAAATTTAAAATATTTTTTCTCTTTTTGTGAGTGTGTATGTGTATGTTTCTTTGTGTGATTTTGTCTGTTTAGGTTGCTTTTATCATTTGTCCTAGGGTTCTGACTGTTCGTTTTTTTTTTTTTTTTTTTTTTTTGGTTGTTGATGTTTTTGTTTCTTTTCTTTTTATGAGTGTATGTTTCTTTGTGTGATTTTTGTCTGTTTAGTTTTGCTTTTACCATTTGGCTTGGGGTTCTATCTGTTCCTTTTCCCCATCCTTTTCTTTCTTTCTTTTCTTCTGAGCCATGTGGCTGGCAGGGTCTTGGTGCTCTGGCCAGGTGTCAGGCCTGAGACTCCGAGGTGGGAGAGCCGAATTCAGGATTGGACACTAGAGACCTCCCAGCCCCACGTAATATCAATTGGTGAGAGCTCTCCCAGAGATCTCTGTCTCAACACTAAGACCGAGCACCACCCAACAGCCAGCAAGAACCAGTGCTGGACGCCCCATGCCAAACAACTAGCAAGACAGGAACACAACCCCACCCATTAGCAGAGAGGCTGCCTAAAGTCATATTAAGTTCACAGACACCCCAAAACACACCACCAGATGTGGCCCTGCCCACGAGAAGGACATGATCCAGCCCCATCCAGTAGAACACAGGCACCAGTTCCCTCTACCAGGAAGCCTACACAAGCCACTGAAACAATCTCAAACACTGGGGCAGACACAAAAACAACAGGAACTATGAAATTGCAGTCTGTGAAAAGGAGACCCCAAACACAGTAAGTTAAACAAAGTGATAAGACAGAGAAATATGCAGCAGATGAAGGAGCAAGGTAAAAACCCACCAGACCTAACAAATGAAGAGGAAATCAGCAGTCTACCTGAAAAAGAATTCAGAGTAGTGATAGTAAAGATGATCCAAAATCTTGGAAATAGAATGGAGAAAATACAAGAAACGTTTAACAAGGACCTAGAAGAACTCAAGAGCAATCAAACAATGCTGAACAACAGAATAAATGAAATTAATAATTCTCTAGAAGGAACCAATAGCAGAATAACTGAGGCAGAAGAACGGATAAGTGACATGGAAGATGAAATAGTGGATATAACTGCCACAGAGCAGAATAAAGAGAAAATAATGAAAAGAATTGAGGACAGTCTCAGAGACCTCTGGGAAAACATTAAACACACCAACATTCAAATTATAGGGGTCCCAGAAGAAGAAGAAGAGAAAAAGAAAGGATCTGAGAAATATTTGAAGAGATTATAGTGGAAAACTTCCCTAATATGGGAAAGGAAATAGTTAATCAAGTCCAGGAAGTGCAGAGAGTCCCATACAGGATAAATCCAAGGAGAAACACACCAAGACACATGTTAATCAAACTATCAAAAGTTAAGTGCAAAGAAAAATTATTAAAAACAGCAAGGGAAAAGCAACAAATAACATACAAGGGAATCCCCATAAGGTTAACAGCTGATCTTTCAGCAGAAACTATGCAAGCCAGAAGGGAGTGGCAGGACACATTTAAAGTGATGAAAGGGAAAAACCTACAACCAAGATTACTCTACCCAGCAAGGATCTCATTCAGATTCAATGGAGAAATTAAAACTTTACAGACACACAAAAGTTAAGAGAATTCCGCACCACAAAACCAGCCTTACAAGAAATGCTAAAGGAATTCTCTAGGCAGGAAACACAAGAGAAGGAAAAGTCCTACAGTAACAAACACAAAACAATTAAGAAAATGGTAATAGGAACATACATATTGATCATTACCTTAAATGTAAATGGATTAAATGCTCCAACCAAAAGACAAGGACTGGCTGAATGGATACAAACGCAAGACCCGTATGTATGCTGTCTACAAGAGACCCAATTCAGACCTAGGAACACATAGAGACTGAAAGTGAGGGGATGGAAAGAGCTATTCCATGCAAATGGAAATCAAAAGAGAGCTGGAGTAGCAATGCTCATATCAGTCAAAATAGACTTTAAAATAAAGACTATTACAAGAGACAAAGAAGGTCACTACATAATGATCAAGGAATCAATCCAAGAAGAAGATATAACAATTGTAAATACTTATGCACCCAACATAGGAGCACCTAAATACATAAGGCAAATGCTAACAGCCATAAAAGGGGAAATTGGCAGTAACACGATAATAGTAGGGGACTTTAACACCCCACTTTCACCAATGGACATATCATCCAAAATGAAAATAAATAAGGAAACACAAACTTTACATGACACATTAGACCAGATGGACTTAACTGATATTCATAGGACATTCCACCCAAAAACCACAGAGTACACTTTCTTCTCAAGTGCTCATGGAACATTCTCCAGGATAGATCATATCTTGCGTCACAGAGCAAGTCTCAGGAATTTAAGAAAATTGAAATCGTATCAAGTATATTTTCTGACCACAACCCTATGAGACTGGACATCAATTACAGGAAAAAATCTGTGAAAAATACTAACTCATAGAGGCTAAACGATACGCTACTAAATAACCAAGAGATCACTGAAGAAATCAAAGGGGAAATCAAAAAATACCCAGAAAAAAATGACAATGGAAACATGACGACCCAAAACCTATGGGATGCAGCAAAAGCACTTCTAACAGGAAAATTTATAGCCATACAATCCTACCTCAAGAAACAAGAAAAATCTCTTATAACAAACCTAACCTAACACCTAAAGCAATTAGAAAAAGAACAACAACAACAAAATAAAAAAACCCCAAAACCAACTAAAACCTGGTTCTTTCAGAGGATAAACAAAATTGATAAACCATTAGAAAGACTCATCAAGAAAAAAATGGAGAACTCAAAACAGAAATGAAAAAAGAGAAGTAACAACTGACACTGCAGAAACACAAAGGATCATGACAGATTACTACAAGCAACTGTATGCCAATAAAATGAACAACCTGGAAGAAATGGACAAATTCGTAGAAAACCACAACCTTCCAAGACTGAACAAGGAAGAAATAGAAAATATAAACAGACCAATCACAAGCACTGAGATTGAAACTGTGATTAAAATCTTCCAACTGCACTTCCCTGGTGGTGCGGTGGTTGAGAATCCACCTACCAATGCAGGGAACACAGGTTTGAGCCCTGGTCCGGGAAGATCCCACATGCCAAGGAGAAACTAAGCTCATGTGCCACAACTACTGAACCTGTGCTGTAGAGCACACGAGCCACAGCTACTGAGCCCGTATGCCACAACTACTGAAGTCCACGTGCCTAGAGACTGTGCTCCGCAACAAGAGAAGCCACTGCAGTGAGGAACCCGCACACCACAATGAAGAGTAGCCCCTGCTTGCCGCAACTAGAGAAAGCCTGCGTGCTGCAACGAAGACCCACCACAGCCAAAAATGAGTGAATAAAAAAAAATCTTTCAACATACAAAACCCAGGACCAGTGGCTTCACAGGCGAATTCTATCAAACATTTAGAGAAGAGCTAACACCTATCCTTCTCAAACTCTTCCAAAATATAACAGGGGAGGAACACTCCCAAACTCATTCTATGAGACCACCATCACCGTGATACCAAAACCAGACAAAGATGTCACAAAAAAAGAAAACTACAGGCCAATATCACTGATGAACATAGATGCAAAAATCCTCAACAAAATACTAGCAAACAGAATACAACAGCACATTAAAAGGATCATACACCATGATCAAATGGTGTTTATCCCAGGAATGCAAGGATTCTTCAATATACGCAAATCAGTCGATGTGATACACCATATTAACAAATTGAAGGAGAAAAACCATATGATCATCTCAATAGATGCAGAGAAAGCTTTTGACAAAATTCAACATCCATTTATGATAAAAGCCCTCCAGAAAGCAGGCATAGAGGGAATTTTCCTCAACATAATAAAGGCCATATATGACAAACCCACAGCCAACATCGTCCTCAATGGTGAAAAACTGAAACCATTTCCACTGAGATCAGGAGCAAGACAAGGTTACCCACTCTCACCACTATTATTAAACATAGTTTTGGAAGTTTTAGCCACAGCAATCTAAGAAGAAAAAGAAATAAAAGGAATCCAAGTAGGAAAAGAAGTAAAACTGTCACTGTTTGCAGATGACTTGATACTATACATTGAGAATCCTAAAAGTGCTAACGGAAAACTACCAGAGCTAATCAATGAATTTGGTAAAGTAGCAGGATACAAAATTAATGCACAGAAATCTCTTGCATTCCTATACACTAATGGTGAAAAATCTGAAAGTGAAATTAAGAAAACACTCCCATTTACCATAGCAAAAAAAAGAATAAAATACCTAGGAATAAACCTACCTAAGGAGACAAAAGACCTGTATGAAGAAAACTATAAGACACTGATTCAAGAAATCAAAGGTGATACAAACAGATGGAGAGATATACCATGTTCTTGGATTGGAAGAATCAACATTGTGAAAATGGCTCTACTACCCAAAGCAATCTACAGATGCAACGCAATCCCTATCAAACTACCAGTGACATTTGTCACAGAAGTAGAACAAAAAATTTTGCAATTTGTATGGAAACCCAAAAGACCCCAAATAACAAAAGCAATCTTGGGAAAGAAAAATGGAGCTGGAATAATCAGGCTCCCTGCCTTCAGACTATACTACAAAGCTACAGTAATCAAGACAGTATGGTACTGGCACAAAAACAGAAATATAGATCAATGGAACAGGATAGAAAGCCCAGAGATAAACCCACACACATATGGTCACCTTATCTTTGATAAAGAAAGGAAGAATATACAATAGAGAAAAGACAGCCTCTTCAATAAATGGTGCTGGGAAAACTGGACAGCTACATGTAAAGGAATGAAATTAGAACACTTCCTAACACCACACACAAAAACAAACTCAAAATGGATTAAAGACCTAAATGTAAGGCCAGACACTATAAAATTCTTAGAGGAAAACATAGGCAGAAGACTCTATAACATAAATCACAGCAAGATCCTTTTTGACCCAGCTCCTAGAGAAATGGAAATAAAAACAAAAATAAACAAATGGGACCTAATGATACCTAAAAGGTTTTGCACCACAAAGGAAACCATAAGTAAAATGAAAAGACCACCATAAACAAGATGAAAAGAAAACCCTCAGAATGGGAGAAAATATTTGCAAATGAAGCAACTGACAAAGGATTAATCTCCACAATTTACAAGTAGCTCATGCAGCTCAATATGAAAAAACAGAAAACTCAATCCAAAAATGGACAGAAGACCTAAATAGACATTTCTCCAAAGAAGATATACAGATTGCCAACAAACAGATGAAAGAATGCTCAATGTCATTAATCATTAGAGAAATGCAAATCAAAACTACAATGAGATATCACCTGACACCAGTCAGAATAGCCATAATCAAAAAATCTACAAAGAATAAATGCTGGAGAGGGTGTGGAGAAATGGGAACCCTCTTATGTTGGTGGGAATGTAAATTGATACAGCCACTATGGAGAACAGTATGGAGGTTCCTTAGAAAACTAAAAATAGAACTACCGTACGATGCAGCAATCCCACTACTAGGCCTATACCCTGAGAAAACCATAATTCAAAGAGTCATGTACCACAATGTTCATTGCAGCACTATTTACAATAGCCAGGACATGGAAGCAACCTAAGTGCCCATCGACAGATGAATGGATAAAGTAGATATGGCACATATATACAATGGAATATTACTCAGCCATAAAAAGAAACGAAATTGAGTTATTTGTAGTGAGGTGGATGGACCTAGAGTCTGCCCTACAGAGTGAAGTAAGTCAGAAAGAGAAAAACAAATACCATATGCTAACACATATATATGGAATCTTAAAAAAAAAAGGTTTTGATGAACCTAAGGACAGGACAGGAATAAAGACACAGAGGTAGAGAATGGATTTGAGGACACAGGGATGACAAAGGGTAAGCTGGGACGAATTGAGAGAGTAGCATTGACATATATACACTACCAAATGTAAAATAGCTATTGGGAAGAAGCTGCATAGCACAGGGAAATCAGCTCTGTGTTTTGTGACCACCTAGAGGGGTGGGATAGGGAGGGTGAGAGGGAGACGCAAGAGGGAGGGAATATAGTAATATATGTATACATATAGCTGAGTCACTTTGTTATACAGCAGAAACGAATACAAAATTGTAAAGCAATTATACTCCATTAAAGATGTTAAAAAAAAAAAAAAAGACAATGCACTCCAATGTTCATTGCAGCACTGTTTACAATAGTCAAGTCATGGACGCAACCTAAATGCCCATCGACAGATGAATGTATAAAGAAGATGTGGTACATATATACAATGGAATATCACTCAGCCATAAAAAGGAACAATTTTGGGTCATTCGTAGTGATGTGGATGGACCTGGAGACTGTCATACAGAGTGAAGTAAGTCAGAAAGAGAAAAACAAATATTGTATATTAATGCATGTATGTGGAATCTACAAAATGGTATAGATGAACCTTTTTGCTAGGCAGAAATAGAGACACAGACACAGAGAACAAAAGTATGGACACCAAGGGGGGAAATGGGGGGTGGGATGAATTGGGAGATTGGGATTGACATGTATACACTAATATGTATAAAACAGATAACTAATTAGAACCTGCTGTATAGCACGGGGAACTCTACTCAGTGCTCTGTGGTGACCTAAATGGGAAAGAAATGCAAAAAAAAAGGGATATATGTATACTTATAGTTGATTCACTTCACTGTACAGCAGAAGCTAACACAGCTTTGTAAAACAACTATACCGCAATTAAAAAAAAAAATAGAGTGCAAAGTAAGTCACAACAAAATAAGTTGTAGTCTACATAATAGTATAAAGTTGAATATATACAAGCAACAGAGTGATCATAAATTTCAACTTATACATTCAGTTTCTATCAAACTATTTCAATTTCAATGATATCTTTATCACAAGATATCATCTATCTTCCTGGAAACACAAAAAGCAGAAGTATAAGAATGATGCACTAACCTTAACAGATAAAATGTAGAGCTGAATGTGACTTGAAAACTGAAAATAAAGGGAAGGGAAACATTGGCAGATCTATAAAATATTGACTAACTTGTATTATATGATTAAAAGCCTCAGAAAGAGTAGCTATACAGATTGTTTGTGAAATCCAAGGCAACTAAAGCAGTATACTATAGTGGATAGTAAGAGCATGAACTTTGGACCCAAATAGAACTGGCTTTGAGTAGTGGTCTCCTATTTCCTATCTAGCATGGGTGACATTGGAACAGTCATTCAAATGCTCTTTGTCTCTGTTCCTTCATCTCTATAATGGGTATAATTATAACTACCTCATAATCTTGTGAAAATAAAATGAGTATCTAATCGAAGCATGTAGCCATCGAAAGATGTATGGAGTGAGATCACAACAAAGGTGAGTTATTGTTATTACTATGACCAAGAATTCAGCTACTACAAAAAACCTAGGTTAAAAATGTGCATTTCTCCTTCTGAGGGAAAAGATCAAAGCATCTGGCTTATTGTTAATTAAAATGCTATCTTTTATTTTTTGAACAAGAAAATGCTCATCGATCTGCTGTATGCTTTTTCTTTATTCTAATTTTTATAATTTATTTATTTATTTTCTTAATTTTTATTGGAGTATAGTTGATTTATAATATTGCATTAGTTTCAGGTGTACAGCAAAGTGAATCAGTTATACATATACATATATTCACTCTCCCCTTTTTTTTTCTTTAGATTCTTTTCCCATACAGGCCATTACAGAGTATTGAGTAGAGTCCCTTGTGCTATACAGCAGTTTCTTATTAGTTATCTATTTTATGTATAGTCGTATTTATATGTTAATCCCAAAAGACTAGCTTTGGGTCCTAATGTCAGAAGTCCCCTGAGAAGGCTACATACAAGTAGTGTTAGGAGTCAGTATACAAGGAAACCATGAAAAAGCTCTATGGCTTTTTTTGGGTTCTCACCCCAGAGAACAACTTAGTCCTTGAATGTTAATCCATTCTCAGTTGTGCTCATTCTTTTTCTCTTTTTAGTCTATCCTAATTTTTTTGAGCTACTATTTTTATAATTAATTTTGAGTTATTACTAGCCTAACAGTGACACAAAACACTCAAATAATGTTCATCATAAATACCAATTTAAAGTTACCTTTTCAGGGCTTCCCTGGCAGCACAGTGGTTAAGAATCCGCCTGCCATTGCAGGGGACATGGGTTCGAGCCCTGGTTCGGGAAGATCCCACATGCTGCGGAGCAACTAAGCCTGTGCACTACAACTACTAAGCCGGTGCTCTAGAGCCCATGAGCCACAACTACTGAGCCCGCAAGCCACAACTACTGAGCCCACATGCCACAACTACTGAGACCCATGTGCCTAGAGCCTGTGCTCCACAACAAGAGAAGCCACCGCAATGAGAAGCCCGCACACTGCAATGAAAAGTAGCCCCCGCTCGCCACAACTAGAGAAAGTCTGCACGCAGCAATGAAGACCCAATGCCGCCCAAAATAAATAAATAAATAAAATAAAATAAAATAAAATAAAATTACCTTTTCAAGGCAATTGCACAACATGTTCTTAGTTGCGAAAAATTGGGGAGGCCTGCATCTTAAATATATAGGAATTAGAATTAGAAATGGAAAGAATGTCTGATAGAAAAGGAACTTTCAGTCAGTAAATCAACATAAACTGATAAGGACACTTTGTAATTATTTGGGTGATATGATGAAGGTAGATAGCCAAATTGGATAGTTCAAGAAAAAAATCCATACTGGGATGAATAGTATCAAAGATGAAATATCAGGTTAGAAGGATTAAATATATCTTTCCTAAGGCTGCTATTCATGATTCCTTTTTCACATGCTCTTTTCAGATACAGGAACAGGAATAAAGTCATTTGAAAAGCCCACATGGTGCTATCAACTGAGCTAGAATGAGCCCTTATCATTGGTATTGTTCAGTCTGCTTAGCTATTCTCCTTTCTCTAGAGTTCATTGTCTGCAGATTTCATGAGGCAGTCGTTTGATTTTAATGGATTGCCCACCACTGGACTAAAATATCCCACCCAGAAAATTTAGCTTTTGTGTGTGTAATTAGCTATGTTCCAGAACTGTTCTTGCTCTAGAAAATGAGTTATCATTTCTTTTATTTTCAAGGTTATATTTTCAAAGGGTATGATGCTGAGGTCCAGAAGTCCTGCTTCTCTTCCTGTATTCTCTCTGTGAGTGACACCATATGCTGTCCTGCTCTCTAGGGGAGAAACTCAGGCATCCTCCTAGATGTCTCCACCTCTTCTTCTGTTTATTCAACTTATCATCAAATGCTGTTTATTTGACCTTCCAAATGTCTTTTACTACATCCACTTTATTTGCTATTTTAAAAATCTTTGCTGCAAACACCCTGGTCCAAGTTTTCATCATCATCTTTCATCTGATCAATTGCAACAGGCTCCTAACATAGTCTCCCTATATATCTCCTGTGATCTACCTATAATCTATTTCCTCCATTCTCCATTCAGCAATAAATCACATTGATGGCTTCCCCTTGGCTTTAGACCAGGCGTGGATTGGGACGGTCATCTCTCAAAACTCTCTCACTTTGTTTTCAGCCACACCAGACTTCTTGAGTACTGCAGACATGCCTGGCTCTTTCCAGAAATAGAGGCTTCCCAAATGCTGTTCATTTACCTGAAATGTCACATCTCTTTGCTTATAAATCCCTAGGTGATTACAGAAGTCTTGAAGAGGAGATGATATCTGAGCAGGAAAATTAAGGATGTGTGATGGACAATCACCTGAATGTGGGAGTAGTGTAGCCACCATATAACCAGGTAGGGCTTGGTCATGGATGATTTTTTATGTTATGCCAAATATCTTGGATTTTTATCCTGAAGGTTATGGAGGAACCATTCTAGCCACAGGTTATAGCATATATGAAAGTTCAGGAGACTAAATCAGCATGTGTTAAAAACATTTTTTAAAAGGTAAATTCATATGTTGAAAGGATCATATGCCATAATCAAGTGGAATTTATTCCAGGGATGCGAGAATGGTTCAACACCTGTAAATCAATCAATGTGATATACCACATTAACAAAATGAAGGACAAAAATTTTATGGCCATCTCAATAGATGCAGAAAAAGCACTTGACAAAATTCAGCATCAATTCATGATAAAAACTCAACAAACTGGGTATAGGGGGAACATACCTCAACATAATAATGACCATATATGGCAAGCCCATAGCAAACATTATACTCAACAGTGAAAAGTTGAAAGCTTTTCCTCTAAGATCAAGAACAAGACAAGAATGCCCTCTCTCACTACTTTTATTTAACACAGTACTAGAAATTCTAGCTAGAGCAGTTAGGCCAGAAAAAGAAATAAAAGACATCCAAATTGAAAAGGAAGAAGTAAAACTGTATCTATCTGCAGATGACATCATAAACACCAACTCAAAATTACCTTTTCAGGGCAATATATAGAATACCCTAAAGATTCCACTTAAAAACTGCTAGAACTAATCGAAGAATTCAGTAAAATTGCAAGATAAAAACTCAATATACAAAAATTAGTTGTGTTTCTATACACTAATAATGAACTATCAGAAAGAGAATTAAGAAAATAATCCCATTTAGATCAAAAAGAATAAAATATTTAGGAATAAATTTAACCAAGGAGATGAAAGTTCTGTGTACTGAAAACTGTAAGACATTGATGAAAGACATTGAGAAACATAAATAAATGGAAAGATATTTTGTGCTCATGGATTGGGAGTATAAAGTATCGATACATTGTTAAAATGTCTGTACTACCCAAAGAAATACACAGAATTGATGCAATCCCTATCAAAATTCCAATGGCATTTTCTACAGAAATAGAACAAATAATCCTAAAATTTGTATGGATCCACAAAAGACCCTGAATAGCCAAAGTAACCTTGAGAAAGAAGAACAAAGTTGGAGGCATCATGCTCCCTGATTTAAAATTATATTACAAAGCTATAGTAATCAAAAGAGTACAGCATTGGCATAAAAACAGACACATAGATCCATGGAACAGAATAGAGAGCCCAGAAATAAACCCATACACATATGGTCAATTAATTTATGACAAAAGAGCCAAGAATATACAGTGGGGAAAGGATAGTCTTCAATAAATGGTGTTGGGAAATTTGGACAGCTACATGCAAAATAGTGAAATTGAACCTCTATCTTATACCATACACAAAAATTAACTCCAAATGGATTAAAGACTTGAACATAAGACCGGAAACAATAAAACTCCTAGAAGAAAACATAGACAGTAAACTCCTTGATATTAATCTTGAGAAGGATTTTTCTGGGTTTGGTGCCAAAAAGGAAAGGCAACAAAAGCAAATATAAAAAAGTGGGACTACAAACCGAAAAGCTCTGTGCAGCTAAGGAAATCATCTACAAAGTGAACTGGCAACTTATGAAATGGGAGAAAATATTTGCAAGTCATATATCTGATAAGGGGTTAATAGCTAAAATATTGGATGGGCCAAAAAGTGCCTTCGTTTTTTAAAATAAAAATAAAAGACACATTTTTCATTTTCACCAAGAACTTTATTGAACAACGTATTCACACTTTTGTCCCACTACCTTCTGCCATTTTTCAGGCAACTTCATAATTCCATCTTCCCAAAACCTTTTATCTTTTCGAGCAAAGAACTCTTCCAGGTGCCTTTTACAGTCTTCCAGGTAATTGAAATTTTTTCCATTAAGAGAATTTTGTAAAGGCTGAAATAAATGGAAATCCGAAGGTGCAATGTCTGGTGAATACGGCGGATGAATCAGGCCTTCCCAGCCAAGCTGTAACAGTTTTTGCCTGGTCATAAAAGAAACATGCGGTGTTGCATTATCCTGATGGAAGATCATTCATTTTCTGTTGACTAATTCTGACGCTTTTCATAGAGTGCTGCTTTCAGCTGGTCTAATTGGGAGCAGTACTTGTTGGAATTAATTTTTTGGTTTTTCCGGAAGGAACTCCTCATAGAGGACTCCCTTCCAATCCCACCATATACACAGCATCACTTTCTTGGGATGAAGACCGGCCTTTAGTGTGGTTGGTGGTGGTTCATTTCACTTGCCCCACGATCTCTTCCATTCCACATTATTGTACAGTATCCACTTTTCATCTCTCGTCACAATTTGTTTTAAAAACGGAACGTTTTCATTATGTTTCAGTAGAGAATCACAGGCGGAAATACAGTCAAGAAGGTTTTTTTCACTTAACTTATGTGGAACCCAAGCATCAAAGCGATTCACGTAACCAAGTGGGTGCAAATGATTTTCAGTGCTTGATTTGGATATTTTGAGTATGTCGGCTATCTCCCACATGGTATAACGTTGATTGTCCTCAATTATTTTTTTCGATTTGATTGCTATCAACTTCAACTGGTGTACCTGACCGTGGAGCATCATCTGGCAAGAAATCTCCAGCAGGAAGCTTTGCAAACCACTTTTGACATGTTCGATCAGTCACAGCACTTTCTCCATACACTGCGCAAATCTTTTTTTTTTTTTTTTTTTTTTGCGTTTCGGTTGTGTTTTTACCTTTCTTGAAATAATAAAGCATAATATGCCAAAAACGTTGCTTTTTTTCTTCCATCTTCAATATTAAAATGGCTACACAAAAATTCACCCATTTTGATAAGTCTTTTTTTGAATGCACGCTGATATGACAGCTGTCACATACAATCTAACGAAATGGTTTTGAATGAAGTTAAAGACAACTAAGTGCTACTAGAGTCATCTTATGGAAAAAAACACATGAATCTTGGCCCACCCAATATATAAAGAGCTCACAACTCAGTAGAAAAAAACCAAACAATCTGATCAAAAACAGGGGCAGAAGGGTGGAGAGAGTGCTTTTAGTGAGCTGCCAAGTTGTGGGGAAGCCGGCACCCAGGCTGAAAGCCTGGCGATACCTTTCCTGAGAACTCTCTGAGCTGGCGCTTCCTACTGGAACCGGAACCAGAGGTGGAAGTGGAGAGGGAGGGTGGACACCAGACCCAGTGCCTTCCCCTGGGATGACCTTGCCCCAGCGTCAGCCACAGAGCCTCTGACACGCAGCTTGCAAAGGGGCTTCTGTAAGGAGAGAGGAGGGGGGTGTGGGGACGCAGGGTCAGGCCTGAGGCTCCCCCAGCCTCCTGAGGGGCCCCAAGATAAGGCTACCCTTTGCAGGCATTTCCCCGCTTCTCCCCATGCAGTTCTTTCACTTTGAAAGGAAACAGTGTTTCCTAGGAGGGAGGTGGAGGGGACAGTAAGCCAGCCTCTTTAGTACAACCCGCCCTCCAACCTCCCCTCTACCCCGGCAGCCTTCAGAGATACAGGCCAGCCAGTGTTTGGAAGCTCACATTTGCTCATGAAGAAGGGAGGGGTACACGGCCGCATATGAAGTCAAGGCAGAGCTCAGTTTGCACGACATGGGGAACTCGGGGTCAGAAGAAAATATTTTAGACCTGAGGTGTAGACAGAGGGTCAGGGATAGATACACAAAGACCAAGAGACCTCAGGCAGTGACACCTGTGTGGAGGCAGCCCCTTAGCAAAGGGCAAATCCTCAAGTTATGGGTATGCTTCTTGGTTTTCAGCGTTATTTGTGGACAGCAGTGTGTGTGTGTGTGTGTGTGTGTGTGTGTGTGTAGATGATGCTTGCGACTAAAGGAGAAAGCTAGAATTCACTATACTGTGCGCTAACACGAAGTGATGCTTCTATTTACCAGATGTGTCCTGGTGAATATGATTTTTGTAGTTTTGTTGTAAATTATTTAAAGTGCTGTAACAATATTTTTGGAAAATAGAGTTCGATTTTGTAGGGCATTCCTAACTTCGGTTTTCTGTGGTCTCTGTACAAACCTTAGCTTAGCAAACACTTGGTTCTTAACATCGCAGCCAGGTTTAAAGTGAGTCTGAAACGGATACTTTTGGGGTGATTGCTGGTGAAAATGTCCGGCTGTGCCTGCAGTTCAAGCCTGAGGAAGGCCGCTGTTGATGACTTCCCTGAGAATCACTAAAATGCCCCCAAGGTCTCTGTTGTTAAGCTTCTGGATGGCGGTTCTCATATAAAGGACCCCTGGTCCCAAGAGGCCAGTGTTCATCTGAACACTGCAGTCACAGCTTTCGACATGTTTAAAACAGCAATAAGTATTTATTATCTCACTCTATCTGTGGGTCCGGAATTCAGGAGTAACTTAGCTTGGCTGTTTTGGCTTGGTCTCTCGTGAGGCTGTAGTTAAACGTTGGCTGGGGCTGTATGATACAGTTCCAAGGTGGCTTACTCATGAGGCCGGCAAGTTGATTGCTGGTGGGAGGCCTCAGTTTCTCCCCGTGTGGGCTTTTCCACAAAGCTGCTTGAGTGTCCTTATTATGTAGTTGCTGACTTCCCCCAGAGGGAGTAATCCAAGACAGAAAGAGACCCAGGAAGAAGCCACCCTTTTCATGACTTAACCACAGAATTAACATGGCATTATTTCCACAACATTCTTTTTTTTTTTTTTTTTTTTTTGGCCACACCGCGCGGCATGCGGGATCTTTTTTCCCGGACCAGGGATCGAACCTGTGACCCCTGCAGTGGAAGTGTGGAGTCTCAACCACTGGACCACCAGGGAAGTCCCTACAACATTCTATTTATTCAAAGCAAGTCACTACATACAAGTGGTGGAGAATTAGGCTCTAAATTTTCAAGGGAGGAGTTTCAATGAAATTACTAACATGTTTTAAATCCACCACATGTATGATTAACCTTCACTCATCCTTACCAGTTATTTTATTAACATAGTTGTATCAAAACTGTGCTCATGTACCTTTTTAAATTAATTCCTATTTGAGCAAAGAATACAGGTTGCTATTTTAAATTACGACCCACTGCATGACCATTACGGGTTGACACAGTTATAGGTTCGATTTGTATTCTTGTCCCCATAGAAAGCAATGTCCACATTGTGCTTTTACATATCAGTGCATGGGAGCAGGCGGCCCTCTTTACAGAAGTGACAAGTTTATTTACATTACATTTAAATTTAGAGTGCACTGGCGGTTTTCAGCTACACTCACCCTCCTTTTTACACTAAAATCCCAGAAAATCTATTCGGACCCAGTGATTTATCTTTTTAATTTCATATTGAAACTACTGCTGCCATATAACTTGTAAAACTTGTAGCATAGGTTTCTGTAACATAATAAATGAACATGCTTGGATTTAGATATTTATTTCTGGATTTTGCCTAAGTAGCTTCCACTTTGCTTAAATGTTGACGTTTGCAGGTTAACAAGCTCCTGCTGACCCTTGTGTACAGAACTTGTGCAGTTTCACTTTTGACGTCTTCATGTTAACTCACAGGCGAAGTCCCTTTTTGGAGAGAAGTTGCATTTGTTTAACATGCAGAGCTGCTGCAAGCAGCGGGCAGAAACGTTACCCTCTACTTGTTCTTGGGGGAATGTAGCTAGCCAGTATTACCCATGGTTTCACCTCCTGTGTTGAGCCCTGCTGACAGGTCCCTATGAGTTGCTGACAGCAGTTTCCTGCTAAGAAACAGCCCCCTATACCATATGTTTATTGCTGACTGAGAACATTCCTCAAGCAGTAAGTTCTAACCCTCTGGGGCGCCTCTGCAGGTAGATGGCAAAATTCTCAATCTAGTCCCTAAAACAAAAATCTACCTTAATTCATCTTATTAAAATATGCAGAGCCAATAATTAATTTCAGAGAAAGAGGTTGTAGAAAAAGTGGTTGTTTAGAAATTGAAGGCAGAATAGCTAGTCAACTCCTAAAGTTGGGAATCCAGGCCTGGGAGGGAAAAGGACAGGTAGACTCTGAAAGTGTTTAGATTCCCAGGTCTTGGCTGCCTTGGTTTCTGATCTGCCTGGTTTTTTTTTTTTTTTGCACTTTTCCAGAAGATGCTAACCTATCCTGTCTTAAATTAACCGGGAAATGAAGAGCAGTTCTATATTTCCACTGTTAATATCAGAGCAAGAAGCTTTGTTTAATAGGTTTATTTAATGTTGGTATATGGATTAGATATAATGTTGATTGATTGAATTCTGCAGTGGAGATAACACTGGAATGTCCTTGAACTGCCATGGCTGGAAAATGGGCAATTGCACGATGGAAATCAAGTTGAACTTGCCTTTGCATTCACAAGCAAGCATGCTTGTTGAGATATAATATTAAATGCATCTTACAGTTTTATAAATAGGTATTGATGTAGGGATTTGAGTTTTTAAAATATATGTATTACTGTGTTATATATATTAAAACTTACCCTCCACCATATTTATGAACTCATTTAGTCATGAATATAAGCAGATATGGCCCTGCTGATTGATTTTGTATCTTTCTGATGGCATTGTTGATGGTATTTAGAGAGAAGATAATTCCAAAGAATATGGCGAATGGAAACATTATTTATTTAATAAATTTATTTATTTATTTATTTTTGGCTGCATTGGGTCTTCATTGCTGCACGCGAGCTTTCTCTAGTTGTGTAGAGAGGGGACTACTCTTTTTTGTGGTGCGCGGGCTTCTCATTGCAGTGTCTTCTCTTGCTGCAGAGCATGGGCTCTAGGCGCACAGGCTTCAGTAGTTGTGGCACGTGGCCTCAATAGTTGTGGCTCAAGGGCTCTAGAGCGCAGGCTCAGTAGTTGTGGCACACTGGTTTAGTTGCTCCGCAGCATGTGGGATCTTCCCAGACTTGGGCTCGAACCCGTGTCCCCTGCATTGGTAGGCAGATACTTAACCACTGCGCCACCGGGGAAGTTCCAAAAACGTGTATTTATTAACCATGTTTTTTTCTGGGAACCTTGTGTATTAATGTGTCTGATGCTATCTTTTCTTTTTGAGAGGTCCTGAGAACTCCCATCTTCACAATAAAATATGTTTCCCTTAATGCTCTCTGAAATCCCCCCAAATAACTTCTCCTTTAAGGGTCTTTTATTTTGTCACTGATTAAGTTGTTTAGACATCCAGGTAATGCCCAAGTGTTTTCAGTTCATCTGAGTAATCCAGGATTACCCAGGGATTTAAGGAAACAGGATTTGAGACATCAACTTTCAGTGTAAAAGAAGAGGTTATAAAGCAACATCATACAAAATATCTTTAAATGTAGAGTGCTGGAGGACCTTAGACTGTCCATATATCAGAGTTCCAGAACTACTCTTTCATTCAGAGAATGAAATGTTGGTGGATACTATGTTGAGTAGAGTGGGAATTGCTTTGGGGGCAGGTAGCTCTACCTAGAATCTTTGCATTTCAGTCTTTGCATGGAAGCTCATGAATGGTGCTATTCTGGGTGGTCAAACCCTATTGATCAGGTAGGCATAGAAAGAAGATATACCAGTTTTTTTTAATCCATTCACCAGTTGATGATTTTTTCCCCAGTTTTAGGCTCTTATCAATAATGCTATTATGGACATTTGCATACAAATTTTTCTTGCCTTTTGTTTTCATTGTGAACTTTTTATCATGGCAAATTTCAACCACATAAAAAGTAGACAAAACAGCATAATGAATCATTATGTGTCTACCTTCCAGGTTTAACAATTATTTACTTATGGCCAATCTTGGTTCTCCTCTACCCCAATCACTTTCCCCATGACTGTATTATGTTAAAGCATATCTCTGAAGTCATATCCCTCCATCCATCAATATTTCAGTAAATATCTCTAAAAGATATTTAGAGATATCTTTTAAAAAATGTAACCAAAATGCCATTAGCATACTATAGAAATAGCATTGATTCCTTAAGTTCCTATATGTAAATTCAAATGAGATGTCCTCAGTTTTCACCTTTACAATTTTTGGGTAAATATCATACATTTTAAAGTTTGTTTGAATTAGTATCCAAATAAGGCCCACATACTGTACTTGATTAGAGTAAATATTCTGTCTTTTTTAAACTATAGGTTCCAGATCCATCTGTGTCTCGATCTCTCAGAATTCATTTGTTGAAGGAACTGGGTCATTTCTCCTGTGGACTTTCCTATAGGCCAACTTTTGCTGACTGCATCCACATGGTGCAGTTTAACATGTTTCTATGTTCCCTGTTTTTGCTATAAACTGGTAGTTGGATGCAGAGGCTTGGTCAGAGTCGAATTTCATTTCTTTATGTTTTTGACAGAAATATTTCATAAGGGGTGTTGTGTTTCCTTCTAAAGGTGCACAATGCATGGTTTTCTCTCATTTTTTGGACACCAGCTACCTTTGAACCTCATTATCCTGAATTCATTAGGAGTTGCAACATGACGACATTCCAATGCTCCATAGTTTCTTCTACTTCAGTTGAGAGAGACCCCCCCACCCCATGTAGTATTTGGCTACCCAGTGGTACAGTTCACAAAAGAAAGCAGGGATGGATGCTTCATTCTTTCCCTTTAGTTGCCAGTTTTCAGGATAGTGAACCGGTTCCCTAGCGTCCTCCAAAGGTGATCATCCCTTTTTTTCATATTTTTGTAAACATAGCATTACAGATTAAAATTTAGTCACATTTGATACAGTTCCATTTTTTTTTTTTTTTTTAACCTTGTGGCTTATGGGATCTTAGTTCCCCGACCAGGGACAGAACCCATGCCCTCGGCAGTGAAAGCATGGAGTCCTAACCACCGGACCGGCCAGGGAATTCCCACAGTTCCATTTTAATACTAGATACATATATACTAATTTATATTATGACCCCATATCTAGTTCAATGTTCTCTGAGTAGCTGAGCTTGCCTATCACAACTCAGATGGGCCCCCATACACTCCATGGCCCCTTTCCCCTCTCCCATCATGCTCTCAGGAGCCTCTTTTTACAGGACAGAGAAAGAATCATGCAACACACTGAGGATGGGGTAGAGGAAGTTGTTAAGCAGAATATCCTGATTTATTGGCAAATCAGAGCTGCTTTCAAAGGCGCACAAGACAACATTTTAGGGGGATGGAACTGTTCTAGACCTTGATTGTGGTGGTGGCTGCATTTGTACATTTAAAAAGATGAATTTTCCATATATGAATTATACCTGAAGAAAATCATAGTGCTAACTTACTTTTAAAAATGCATCCCCAGTAATCTACATGTTCCAATTATTTGTGGTTGCTTAATAAAAAAAATTATTATTAAAATACTTGAATTTAGGAAAAACTCTAACGTGATTATGGTAACTTTATGACTTAGGTCAATTTCTGTCTTTTTATTTATTTATATTTTTGGCCATGCCATGCGGCTTGTGGGATCTCAGTTCCCCGATCAGGGATTGAGCCCAGGCCATGGCAGTGAAAGCCCAGGATCCTAACCACTCGGCTAGCAGGGAACTCCCAACTTCTGTCTCTTTACAGTGTGCAAATTTCAGTTAGGGAAGGCCCAGTGGTTCCCAGACTTTGTTGCCCATTAGAATCACCTGGGAACTTTTAAAACTGTGACGCCCAGAACGTCTGGGGGTGGGAGCCAAGCACCAGTACTTTAAAAAATTTCCCAAGTGAATCCAGTGTTCAGGCAAGTTTGAGAAGCAGTGACATAGGGTCTTCATTGGGTCTCAGCCTTGGCTGCAAGTGGAATCACTTGGGGGGTCTTTAACAGAGACTGCTGTCTGGGCTGCCAGTCCTCTAATTAGGAGTTAAGTGGTCTGGGTTATGGCCTGAGCATTAGGAGTATTAAAAGTTCCCCAGATGATTCTATCATGACATCAAAGCTGAGAAACCCTGGTCTATATTGTACATCCTCAAAAGCTGTGTAGGGCTTGCTACTCCCCTGCCATTTCTCTAGGACTGTTGTTCTCAAAGTGTGGTCCCCAGACCAACAGCATCAGTACTACCTGGAAATGTGTTCTCAAAACCTACCCCAGACTTACTGAATGTGAAACTCAGAGGGTAGGATTCAGCCATCTGTATGTTTCAAGCCCTTCAGATGACGGTGATACATAATACGGTTTGTTAAGCACTGCTCAGGGAGTTTCGGTGGCCATTCCTCAGTTACTGATGGTGGAGCTGGACTCTCTCACTGCTAAAACCTGCAGGAAGCTTCTGTAGGTTTGGACATTCCAGCATCTGGACCTCAGGGCAGAGAGACCTGATTTTGATAGGTTTGACTGCTGCTATGTCCAAGTGGCATTATGAATGGTCTGTGGCTCTAAGAACGACCACCCCATTCACACAGAGTTATTTTAATCAACTATGGGAAATATGAACAATACTATATTTTGGATGCACCCAGTTACCCTGCTCTGCTGTTAATGTGGCTTAGTTTTCTGTGATTCTGTTTTAGAATCTGCAGGTCTTCCTTTGTTGGACCTGTTTTGATTTAAAAAAAAAAAAAAAAAAGGCAAAGCTCATCTTGAAAGAGAACCACATTTATAATAGAAAGTGCAGAGACTTCAGTGATTCTTCATCACAATGTACTACTCTATTTTAACATTGCTTCAGTTTTAGATTTTATTGTAACAAGATTTCATAAAAAGTTTAAAAAGACCATTTGCCCCAACTGCATTTTCTCCTCACTTAGAAAGACCTAAACATGCGTATGTTAGAAAACAGTACTATATGAAGGAGTTTTATTCTATCAATATGTGTGGGCAGGATGGGTCATGAATCCAATCATTTAAAGTCTAAGGTCTGGGGTGGTGGTGGAAACCAATGACCTTAATGTGGACCTATCTTATGGTTTGTTAAAAATAAGCATAAAAAGTAAGACTGATTGAAGATTCTTAATAAATGAAACTCTAATTGAAGATCAAAAATTTAATTATCTTCAAAGCTGTATGACTCTTCACCCCTTCCTCTGACAAAGGAAGATTTGCAGATTCTAAAAAAGAGTCACACTTCACCTCTTTCTCTTCACCCAAATATTTTTATATTTAAAATATATAATTAATAGGATGGAACAGTAAAGCATTTCTTAGATACAGCCCTAGCCACCTTGCTAAGTATGCATGCCACTTATACATTGAGAGTTGATGTGTGAATTGACATAACACAATTTCTTTTTTTCTTTCTTTTTTTTGCATTTCATCTCAATCCTATCCAGTTGTTTGTGGATTAGTAACAATAACTTGGGAATAAAGGATTTGAATAAGAGACTTCAGTGAATGAGCTGGTGAATAAAAGGAGATTAAGATTTTGAACTGTTACAATGAAACATTAAAAAAAATAAAGATCCTGACAGGTTAGAATATGAAATTTAAATTCCCATGTTGCAAATAGTTGAATCTGAATATTACCTTTATGTAAATAACAGAAACTAATTAGCAATTAGATTACTTTGTTAAAATAATTCTTGGTTTTGGATGGAAGCTGAGATTAAGAAATGGAGATGAATATTTGAAAAACTCTTCGATTAGTGGTAGAATTGAATCTAGGGATGATGCTTATGAGTCGGAATGAAAGCCTTTGGTGGTGAAAGTTTTTATTCTATTTCTTTTTTTTTGTACCGAAAGGAAGCTTTCACAAAGAAACTGTGGGCTGTAATTTTCTTAGAAATAATCAGTACTTTGTAGCAACTTCAGAATACCTTCTCTGGGAGTGAGGCTTTAAGGATTTGCTGTGCCAGCTGCAACTTTTGGAACGTCTGTAAGAATGGTCCCTCCGGTGGCCCAGGGCTCTGGCACAGTAATGGGAATGCCATCGTGTAAATAGCAGGTACAGGATTAGCTAACCCTCCTGGGATGTGCAGAACTAAGCAGCCTAGTTCTGTAAATGTGGAAACCAGTTTAAAAGGAACCAAAGGGATGTAAATTCTTTTATTGGAGCTAAAAGAAGGTCTACTTATCATCTTTGCATTTGGGGATGCAGGTTTTTGCTTAAATTTAACTTTAGGCTTACTTTTCCTTCAGCATGCTGACTGTGACCAAAGGATTTAGATTTTTCACCCTTCCTTTGTTGAGTTATGGAAATTTATAGTTATTGTAAGGAAGAAAGAAGTGTGTTTGTGGGGAAGTGTGTGGTCGTGTGTATGTGGAATCTGCAGGGTAGAGGGTTTGAAAGGAAAGTGTGGACAAGAAGAGAATAAGAGAGGAATTTGAGAATTATGACTAATTGCTTAGAATTTAATATAAATTAAATTTAGCTGAGAAGATACATTTTTATGGAAAATTGTGTTAATTTATTTCACACGATTCCACCCCAGTCCTTAGGTTCTTTAATATCAACTTTTAATATCTGCCTTTCATAAGGGTAAACTCTGTGCCTCGCTTAATTTTTGTACCCATACGTTAGTCGGATAATATGGCATACAAAATGACTCAGCAGCCAGATACACAGAGCTAGGCCTGCAGGAAGGAGGCAGGTGACCTCTTTTATATCCATACTTCAAGAGTCTACAGTGCATTCTATTGAACTCCCTAAAGCCAAGAACTGCATTTCTGCCCTCTTTGCTGGTGAGATAACAAATTACATTTACAAGGTTAGGGCTAGTGCTTTTGAAACACTTCTAACATTTTTTTAGTCCTGGTTTTTCATGATCAGTGTGCCCACCTTTTATTATACCAATACTTTTATGTCAGAAACACATAAGCCAAAAAGTGAAAAACAAAACAAAACAACAACAGCAAAACTACATGCAAAATAAACCCTTGAAGTGTGTTGGAAAACAAAAGAGACACGTCTTTGCATCATCTTTGAGCCTCTGAAAACACTTGATTTTCTGTTTTTGGCTATTCAAGTTGCTTGTTACATATGTATTAGTTATTTATTGCTGCATAAGAAATTATCCTGGGGCTTCCCTGGTGGCGCAGTGGTTGAGAATCTGCCTGCCGATGCAGGGGACACGGGTTCGAGCCCTGGTCTGGGAAGATCCCACATGCCGCGGAGCAACTGGGCCCGTGAGCCACAACTACTGAGCCTGCGTGTCTGGAGCCTGTGCTCCGCAGCAAGAGAGGCCACGATAGTGAGAGGCCCGCGCACCGCGATGAAGAGTGGCCCCCGCTTGCCACAACTAGAGAAAGCCCTCGCACAGAAACGAAGACCCAACACAGCCATAAATAAATAAATAAATAAATTAAAATGTTGATCCATGTGAATATTGCCCATACAACAATCTAAATTAAAAAAAAAAAAAAAAAAGAAATTATCCTGAAAGTTAGCAGCTTAAAATGATAGGCATTTCTTATCCTACATGGGGAGTGGCTTAGCTGGGTGGTTCTGACTCAGGGTCTCTCATGAGGTTGCAGTCATATGGAGAACATTTTGGAGGTTCTTTGAAAAACTAAAAACAGAGCTACCATATGATCCTGAAATCCCACTCCTGGGCATATATCTGGAGAAAACCATAATTTGAAAAGATACATGCACCCTCTATTCATAGCAGCACTGTTTACAATAGTCAAGACCTGAAAGCAGCCTAAACGTCCATTGACAGATGAATGAATAAAGAGGATGTGTTATATTTATACAATGGAATATTACTCAGCCACAAAAAAGAATGATATAATGCCATTTGCAGCAACATGGATGGACCTGGAGATTATCATGTTAAGTAAAGTAAGCCAGACAGAGAAAGACAAATATTATATGATATCCCTTATATGTGGAATCTGAAAAAAAAGATACAAATGAACTTATTTACAAAACAGAAATAGACTCACAGACATGGAAAACAAACATATGGTTACCAAAGAGGAAAGGGTGGGGAGGGATAAATTAGGAGTTTGGGATTAACAGATACACACTACTATATATAAAATAGATAAACAACAAGGACCTACTGTATAGCGCAGGGAACTCTACTCAGTAATTTGTAATAACCCATAAGGGAAAAGAATCTGAAAAATCTGCCCCAACTTTTTCTATTTCTCTCTTCTTTGTCTCTTGCCATAGTGTAGCAATGTGATTTATGTTGGGGACTTAGGACCATGGTATCAGCTTGACCTTCAGAGGGGCTTGAGACTAAAGGTCATCCACGTAAGCAGTCAACCATGTCTAGATGACAGCACCCTGATAAAAACCTCTGGGCACCAATGCTCAGGTGAGTTTCCCTCATTGCTAATATTCCATGTGTGTTGTCACACATGATTGCCAAGAGAATTTAGTGCTGTGCATGGCACTAAAGCAAAAGGATAACTGGAAAGTCCATGAGTGGGACTCTCCTGGCTTCTTCCCCAGGCCTGTGGTCCCCCAGCTGATTGTAATATGTATCCATTCACTGTAATCAACTGTAACCTGAGTATTGTTATACTTTCAGTGAGTTTGCTGGGTCCTTCTAGTGAATTATTGAACCTGATGGTGGTCTCGGGGAACCCTGAACTTGCAGTTGGTGTCATAAGTGAACGCAATCTTGGGGACTTCTCTAACTCCAGCAGCTGGTGACCCAATTGCACTTGGAACAAAACTTGAGCATCTTATAATGGCCTTGGGGGGTCTTCCCTGTCCAACGTTATTTTGTACCACCCCCTGCTTCACTTGTTACGTACAACCACATTGTTCCTTTATTTGTTTTTCAAATATGATCACAACATCTTTGCATGCACTGTTTCTTCTATTGTATCACTCTGGCTCCAAATACTCCCAGAGTTGATTATTTTATTAGGATCTCCATTAAATATGTTATCTCTTCCAAGAGGCCTTCCCCGATCACCCACACTAAAGTAGTCCCATTTACCCACTGCCCCAGGCAATCATCACTTTTTGATATGATCTTATTCATTTATTTGACTACTTGTTTATTATCTGTCTTGCCCCATAGGAGACCAAGACCTTGTCTATTTTGTCATTGCTGTGTCCAAGTGTCTAGGACAGCAACTGGTGTATATTGGGCGTTCATTTAATACTTAATAAATAAAGTCATGAAATTTATTTTCTTTTTAAAAAATAGAATAAGTAAGCTGGCTGATCAGGAAACTATTATAAGCCATAGTATATTTTATATTGAAAGATATTTAACAAATCATCTCTCATTATCCTTGTATCCAAGCATAGCCAGTAGACAGTTGATGAATAACTCTATTTTCACTTGGTAGTGTACATTAAGATTTTCTTTAGCATTTTAATCAATGAAATGACAGAAGATATGATTTTCAGATAAGACAAAACTTGGGATTCAATTAAAATTTGAAAATATCAGAACAGGTAGGAAAATTGAGCCGAGACTGTTAAACATGAGATTGAATTAGGATAAATTTAAATTATTGCACTCAGTTGAAAAAATAAGGTTGAGGAAAGATCTTATAAACACCTATTCTGTAAGAAACAGCTAAGGAAACTGGAGATGTTAAACTTGAAGAAGAGAAGATTTAGGGAGATGTAATAATTTATCTTTCAGTATTTAAAGGCTATCTTGGGCAGCAGAGATTCGATTTATTTTGTATAATCCTATAGCTACAAATGAAACTAGGACTTGGAACTTTTGAGTAAAGGTAGGTTTGGGTGAGGAAGAATACTCTAGCAGAGTTCACAATGAAAATGGGCAGCTTGAGAAGTACTGACCTACCTTGTTGCTATGTAAAGCATTTAAACCTATCTAGTACAAACTACTATGTATAAAATAGATAAGCAACAAAGATATACTGTATAGCACAGGAAATTATAGTCATTATCTTGTAATAACTTGGAGTATAATCTGCAAAGATACTGAATCACTATGCTGTACACCTGAAATCAGTCTAATATTGTAAATCAACTATACTTAAATTTAAAAAATAAGCCTGATCTAGGTGACCATCTGCTAGATAGATTGATGGAAAGGTGAACTGAGTGCTTTTTTAAAGACCTTTACAGGTCTCAGAGCTCTCATAGTTTAGAAAACCTAGGGACCAGTTTCTAGTTGCTTAGAAAATCCAAGGACCGTGTCCTTAGGACAAGATCATACAGCAAGGTCAATGATGGCAGATTCGGCAAAGGATAGACATTCTAGCTACACATTCTTTGACATGTCTGTCATCAAAACAGAGGCAGCCTTAGTGACTCACTTCTAATGGGTGGAATGCAGTGGTAGTCACTGTGTGTGATTTGTGAGGCCAGGTTAGAAAAGATGATACAGTCTCCACCCAACGTTCTCTTGGGATGCTTGCCCTGTGAACCCAGTCTGTACTGAAGTCCAGAATTATACTTACTGAGTGACTTGCCTAAGGCGTCGAACTTTCTCAGGTTTAGCAGTCACATGACAAGGCCACGTTTAGGTGTTCCAGCCACATCTCAGCCGAAAGCCAGCACCAAGTGCCAGATCTGTGAGTAAGCAAGCCTCCGGGTGGTATTATCACCAAGGCTTTGAGCACCCCCCACCCCGCCGCGGTGCTACATGGAGCTAAGCTGAGATGTCCCCATTGAACTCTGCCAAAATTGCAGGATTGTTGAGTTATTTTAACCATAAGCCCCAGGGTCCAGCACAAAACGGAAGGGGGTGGGGGTGGGGGAGTGTGGGAAAGTGCCTTTATTGTGGTTTCAGTGGGAAGGAAAGGGCAAGGCAGGACAAGCCGGCTTAGGATTGGCTGATTTGAACAATATAAGCAGGTTCTGGTGCGTAAGGGCTGTCCCTGCTTGTCTGGTGCCTGGCCCTGCGACCGTTATGGTGGGTTTATGGTGGCCTGGAGTGTGAGAGCCAGATAAGGGAGGTGCTTGGAGGCGTGAACTCCATCAGCTGTTCCAGAAGGGGAACTGACCAGCCTCCAGCCAGGACCTCAAAACTGGGTCAAGGCAGCATGATAAAACTATGTTACTCTGAGCAAAATAAATTTGACATTGTTTTAAGCCACTAAGTTTTGAGTAGTTTATTATATTGTAAAAGATATTTGGCCTCCTTTGACTATTGGTAACTGCAGGAGCCTACAAGATGGAGGGTCTGTGGAGTTCATTGGATTCAGGGAGAGTGTAACATCTTCTCTTGGCTTCTAGCGCCCTTTATAGGACCCAGAAGGGTCTCTCTGATCTAGAGTTCTGATTTTCTGATTTACTGGGTCAGAACCTGTGTCATCAAATCTGGCCCCAAGCTATTTGTGTAGCTGTCTTTTATTTTTTGAATTTAAAAAATATTTTTATTAATATAAATGTATTTGATAACTTCAAATTTAGAACACTTAGAATCAGCATGAACAAGGTCAACTACTCTTCAATGATAAAGATTTGAAATGGGGGAATAGATACTGTAACTGATTCACCTGAGGGTGTGCTTTTCCTACAGGTCTTCCCAAAGCAGCAGTGAGAGAGAGAATTTCTGGGTGTCAGGAGGAAAGACGGTTATCTTGGTTTACTCTGGGGATGAAGGTATCTGTCTCAGTTTGGGTTCCTCTCAATGTCAAGCTTAAGAAGAGAATTTGGGTGCTTTATTTGGTAATGATCCCAGGAACTGGGCATGAAGGAGTGGGGGAGTTAGAGAGGAAGAAAACTCAATATTGGGGGGTGTTATCAAGGGCACTGTAGGAAACAAGGACTTAATTTTTCTGAGACCTTCTGAGAAACATACTTCTCAGAAGTATCCTCTCCTAGGATAGGAGTCAGAGAGATTATCCAACCCATTTCATTTCCCCTTGGGTTCAGGGCTGTCCATGAGGGCAACCTCTGCACTGTGCTTGCACATGGGCTGAGCAGGCTTCCAGGGCATCAGAAAAGGCCTTTGGCAGATATAGGACACTGTCATCCTAACGATGGTCCCACCTCACATGGATTTCAGCTGAGACTGGAATTCAGCATGTCCAGGATGGTGTGCTATGGGACACCAGAGGTATTACCATGAAATCAGAATAGGAAAGGATATTGCAGTTGGGGTCAAAGGCCACAATTCCAGTTCGTAATTATAGCACTCACTGTGTAACCTTGGCAAGGGCATTAACCTCTCAGGTTTTGTTTTCTCACATGTGAAATGAGGATAGTATTATCAGGCGACATTTGTGTGGAAGATACAGAGTCAAGGGTTGTGTGTCACTAGGAGAAGTGAACTGGCTGTCTGCCTGGGGGCCTTTAGAGGAAGTCTCCATAATCCACGGGGACTAGGGTTTCCCCTGTCCCGACAGTGGTCTCTTTTTCTAAGGCACACGTTTTTAACCATATTCATGAAGACTGATGTATAACCATCATGGACATTTATTAATTCAGAATGAGAAAGATTGGGGTTCCTGGGAATGGACAGTGGTATTCTTTGGCTAGGACATAACTGTCTGTGTAGGCAAGCTATTTTGGAAGTTCAATCAAAGTCAGAATGTCTTCAGGTGGGGATAGGATTCAAATAAAGGTAGCTGGTTGCATGGTTTGCATTTTGGAGCCCCAGGGTAAGGGTAGCCTGATGTATCCTTTTCTGCAACAGGGATATCACCTTCTCTGACTTGTACAGTGACCTTCTTTATGAATGATGCGGTCATTGGCAAATATCTTTTTTTCAAACTCGCCTTACGCATGTCTGGGATTCAATCGACCTTCATAAATCAACTTTGCATACATATCTCTATCACTATGCATTGTATTGATTTTGCAGTGCAACTCTCGGAGGGCAACTTTTTTTTTTAACCACACTCTTCAGGTAGCAATTCATCCTTTACTCTGCCTGACAGGGTTACTGCAGAGTTTAAATGACATTGTTAAACTGATAAACATTGTGTGTATTACCCTTCACATTATTAAATCATGGAATCCAGTAAGCAGTAATGGGCTCTCACAAGTAGAGGAAAGAGTTTGATAATCAATTAAATAGAAGAGTACTTTTTAAAATTCCTATTTTGTTGAGGAGTTAAAGGACTTTTGAAATCATGAAAGAAAGGCTTATGTGATTTTAATTTTTCATTAGCCAAATTCTGTGCTTGAAGCTAGATTACTGTTGATCAAATTATAAATTGATCTTAAAAACATTGTGAAGGATTTTATTAGGAATTGTCAGGTCTAGTAAAGCGGGAACAAAACATTTATAAACTTGGGCTTGTTGACCATAAAATATATGTTTTTAAAAGCTACATTTAAAAAAAACAGCACTAATCTGGAAATCAGGAGACTTGTGTGACTTTGGCCAATTCCCTCTCTGGGATTCAAGTTTCCTCAACTGTAAAAAGAGGACTAGATTAGTTAATTCTGTTTTTTATTTCAGCTCTAAAACTTTTTTTGATACAAGTAAGTAGGGATTCTTGGGGGTAGAGCAGTAGGAATCAGATAACTTTTAAAAGGGTGAATATCTTGGAGAGAAATGAGATGAGAAGAGCTTCATTTTTGTAGAAGGGAAATCACTAATCTGTACTCAGGAAGTTATAGTCTAACATTTTCAATTTTCTGACACTAAAATGGAAGGAAAATACTGGAGGAAAAGTCCACAGGAAGTCCTTAATAATGGTGAACCATCACCCCAATTTGTCTGGAACTGTTTCCCAGAAAGCAGGGCTTTCACTATTAAACAGAGGAAAGTCCTGGGCAAAACGAGATGGGTTGGTCTCCTTACTCCTAATATGCAGTATTAGTATTTGTCTTCGTCTGTTCTGCTATAACAAAAATACTGTAGACTGAGTGCATTAAACAGTGGACATTTATTTCTCACAGTTCTGGAGGCTGGGAAGTCCAAGATTAAGGTGCCTGCAGATTCGGAGTCTGGTGAGGACCTGCTTTCTAGCTCACAGGTGGCTGTCTTCTCACTGTGTCCTCACATGGTGGAAGGGGCAAGGGAGTCTTCTGAGGTTTCTTTACAAGGGCACTCGTCCTATTCATGAGGGCTGCACCCTCATGACCTAATCACCTCCCAAAGGCCTCACCTCCTAATAAATACCCTCATATTGGGGAATAGATGTCAACATATGAATGCTGTGGAGGCAAAAACATTGCCCACAGCAGTATTATTTCAGCCAAGGCTCCAAGCTGCCCCCTGTAGTTAACAGCAGCAAAGTGATGGGAAGAGTTGCCACTAATACACTTCAAATGAAGCCCCCTATGGATAGTGCTTCTGAAAGGCACCATCTCAGTGATGAATACAGCTTTAAAGTCACGGGCAGGGTATCGTGCAGGAAGTGAGGTAGACTAAGATATAGACAAGTTTCTTCCCAGTATTATGTATCCAGTCATTTGTTCATTCATGTCTTTGGTGTTATTGAGAACCTCCTCTGTGTGAAGCACGGTGCTAGTTGCTGGGAACAAAAACAAATAATAGAACAGGAACATTTCCCTCATGAAATTTATTTTAATCCACCTTGTTGTTATTAAACTGGTCTTCCCACTTCTCCAGAGTGCTGTCCTAAAAGCACCTTATATATCTTGGTACTGAGCCCAGGGCCTAGGACTAGGTAGGCACTCGATAAATATTTGGTGAATTGAATTTCTATTATCCCCTTTGCGCTTTCTGCCCTTTTTTTAAAAAAAAACAACAAAAAAAACACTTTCCTCTTCTTTGTCTCAAAGGATTCCACTAATATTTTTTCTCTAGGACTCAAAGCACTTGGCAAACATTTTCCAAGATCTTTACAGCCTGTCTCTGAAATAGATAAGAAGTACCCTGATAGCAATTGTATCCATCACTGGCTATGGTCTCTCTCGGTTCTCTTCTTTCCTATTACTGACGGTTCATTTGAGCTTCCACAACAGGTCAAGACACAGTTTAATAGTTCTCATGGCTCATTTTGGGTATCTGCAGGGCAACAGTCTCAAGAAATATGTGAACTTCAAAGGTACTTACTGGAGGCAAATTCAGATCAAAGCAAACAGCACAGTAAATACACCAAGTTTATGCCTCTTGTTCCACAGCACAGGGCCAGAAAGGTCTCCCGAGGACACAAGCCAGAAAGAGCCACCTGGAGTTGTAATTTTCCAGTCCTTCTGGAGATTAAGGTGAGGTCATTGCTATTGATTCCATCTGAGAGTTTGGCAGCAAGGAGAGATCTTGGGATTTAACTCAGTCCGAATGTCATTACATTGAAAAGAGAACAAAATAATAAGACATTTATGACAAGGCTATTTGCTTTTTGCATAATGTCTGGAACTGAAGACCTAAAAATATTACTCAATTTAAAAAATCCTTAATTAATTCCTATCACATTTCAGTGAGATAGATGAGCATGCTCATTTTTTTTTTTTAAGTAGGAAGAACAACTGAATCTCTTAGTAATTATTGAGGGTCATACATCAAATTAACAACAGCAATATAATCCCACAGACAGCTACTACAACACCATAAGACATTTCTTGGTCTTAGCAGGTAGTGTACATTTGAAACTATTTAAACTGTTTGGACTTTGCTTTGATTCTAGGATTACAAACCATATAGTAGGTGCACTGTTTTATCTAATTTACTTATCATTGATCAGTGTGACCTGATATTTGCATCGTTAATGACTCTTAAGTTTAGATCTGTCTAAATGATTGCCCCAATTTAGGCAGGCAGTTTGTGGATAGATGCACATTCCTGCAATTGGGCAAACTCCATGGCAGGACATGGGCAGGAAATGTCTTTAAACTTAGAAATAGCAATTAGAAAATTAATTGTCTTGATAATAAAGCAATAAAACCAGCCAGTCCTTCTTTACACATGTATGTGTGTGTGTGTGTGTGTGTGTGTGTGTGTGTATGTGCACCCATGGGAGTGTATGTGTGTCTTTTTGTGTGTTATCTACCAGATTTTATTACAGGTCATCAGCAACTCAAGAAAAAAAAGTGAAACTTCACAATTTTTCAGGGTCTTGATGAGAAAGAAAGATGGAGTAGGAAGCAATTAACCTTTCTAGCTATTACTTGGGAGATATGCATTCTTAGAAAAAATTCTCTCTCTCTATCTTAGAGTTAATACATTCACATGGTTAAAAAAAAAAATCACAAAACGTAAAAAAGTTCATGTTACAATTCTCCCTCCTACTCCTTGTCTCCCCTCCCCTCATCTGCCAAGACCCCTCAGCCATAGGTAATTAGTCTTCTTAATTTCTTACATATCCAGATTTTCAGAGTTTTAAAAAATTTATATGAAAGCCAGTTAAAATATGATTTCTTTCCTCCTCCCTTTAACACAATAGGTAACATGTTACAGACACTCTTCTGCAGCTTGTTTCCATCACCTAACAGAGGATCTTGGTGATCTTGCTTTAGCGGGGTATAGAGAGCGCCCTCCTATTTTCCCCAACAGTGTGGTACTCCATGGCTGAGATCAGTATTTTTCAAATTTTTATATTCATCACAATATAAAACTACAGATGAACACATTAACTCTACCCCCAAATCTCTGATTCAAGAGGTCTGGGGTGGGGCCTGAGAATTTGCATTTCTGATAAGTTTCCAGTTGATACCGATGCTGTTGTCTGGGGACCACACTTTAAGAACCACTGTTCTAGATGTACCATAATATGTTTAGCCTGTGGACAGACAAAAGGGATTCTTTTAACCTCTTGCTATTACAAACTATACAGCAATGGATATTCTTGTTCATATGCCATTTCATATAGGTATAGGTATTTTTTTAAGACGGATTTCTAAGAGTAGATTTTCTGGGTTGAACATCATATAAATATGTAATTTTGATATACAGTGACAAATTGGTGGTGGTTCCAACTTATACTTCTACTAGTAATATATGAAAATGCCTTTCACACCATGCCAGAAGAGTCTATTATAATACCTTTTTTTGACAGTCTGATAGGTGAAAAATAGTTTAATTTACATTTATCTTTTCATATAATCAAGGGCCATTTGTATTTCTTTTCTGAAATTTATTTTTTGAGTAAGTTACCTAATCATTCTAGGTCTCAATTTATGTGTAAAATTGGAATATTAATAATTCTTAGGAATTAGGCAGCCCAAATTGCTATCACCCCAAACTTTATCTTTGATTCTAAATAATCAATTAAATTTCACTTCCTTCCATCACAAAGTTTCATTCATTTGTTCATTTATTTATTCATGAAATAATTATTCAGCACCTACTATAATAAGTGCTGGGAATGAAGAGGTGAAAACCTTATCTTCAAGGAATTCACTGTATACTATGGAAGACCAACTTGCAAAGGGTTATGTTACAATCGCTACAAGGATGGCTATAATAAAGGTCCCTACAAAGCCAAAGAGGCACATCAGGACAGGAAACCCTAACTCTCCCTGGGGGAGTCAGGGAAATCTTCATTCAGAAGGTGGCTTTGAACTGATACTTGGTGAAGAGGAGTTTGCCAGATGGATAAGTAGGGGAGGGTGTTCCAGATAGAAGAACAGCTTATACAAAACCAAAGAGGCATGAAGAAATATGGGTATTAGCAAACTAGACAGTAGTGTTAATGCTTAAAGAGTAGGAATGGAAGAAGGACCACTCTGATTTTCTAGTTCACCTTTGGGGTGGGAGAACCTCAATAACTTCAGATTGGCTCATTCCAAACCCCAGACTGTGATATATATGTTTCCCTTATATTTCTGGGAGCCAATTTTCTCTTTATTATTTCTCTCATCTTGTCCTCTGTTGATCATGGCATTTGTAGTTTGGATTTATCTTTGTCTCAAATGAAGATTTATTTGGGTCTTTGCTGTATGAGCTTGCCAATTTAATGTTCCATCTACTACCACATAATTCTCAATGAGAGAGTCAGAGGTTAACAGAAAAATTATGTAGAGGAAATATGTCTTAATGCTATAACTTTAAGAGTGTATATTCTAAAGGACTATTTGTGGAAACAGGGAGATGCTCAGAAAATATTATTAAGAGAGAGGAGATGCAGAATGTCCAAAGATATAACAAGTGTTCTTTCTGTTATTTTTCATACATATCTATCTTATCTATCTACTATCTATCATCTATCTATCCTCTATCACCTATCCATCTTGTTTATTTGGCTATGCAATTTTATGTTTTTTTTTAAAGCTAATGTATTATGATGTATTTTTACATCATTAGAACCAATTTTAGGCTCTCTTGGCTACCATTTATGGCACCATTGGTGGTGGATAAACCCGTTGGTTTTTATTATCTAATTATTAGACATTTGGGTTTGTATATTTTTATCCATGTAAGTGCAGTGATAAAAGAAATAAACTAAATTACTAATAGAGTTTATCTTGAATAGTGGGAAATGGGCAAAGATGATCTTTATATTTAAAAAAAAAAGGAAAAAAAAAAAAAAGAAAACCCAAGCCAGGTGTAAGAAAGATATTTTGGCTACTGTAGCAAAAATAATAATAACAACAGTAATAGTTCACATCTATTCAGCATTATTGTACCTAGCATGAGTCTGGTATGCCTTCTGTTTTGGGCTGCTTAGTTCTCCAAAGGCCACACTATGAAGTCTATACTGTTATCAACCCTCTTTGACACGTAGAGAGAGATTTTGTGTTTCAATAGAAAACTATAGCAAACCCTTGTGGGTTATCAGATTCTAACTGTTCCTTGTCTTTGAGCTATTTTGAACTTAGTGGTAAATTGCAGGTAACTGATGGATGCAAGCTCTGACTTGACTGGCAGAGATTTAATTAACTTCTTCTCTCACTGTTACCTGCCTGTAAATTGGACTGTGTCTCATCACCTTGCATAAATTTTCAACACTTACTTAATTTTCAGTTCTTCTAGTTTACATCAATATCTGGCTTCAACCTTTCAAACGAATATTTCTGGAACAGAGCAGAACCCTGTGGGACTCCCCCAAGTACAAATGCCCCTCTATGTCCCCTGTCTCTTGTTTGTAGAAAAGCTGAAGTCTCCCAGGCCTCCCAGAGTCACAAAGGAGCGGGCTTGAGCAGTTAATGATTAGGACAGTAGAGTCACAGACTCAGTGTTTGATGCAAGAATGGGATTAACACTATTGCTCATAATAATCTATATCTTTGTGGGCATCAATATAGTTGTAGCTTGCTCTGCCCACATGTTAGCGAGGAACTAAAATTGTCAGCAAAGAGATGCTACAGACGCATGTTGACATCTTCTACTCTAAGAATATGGCACCCTAAGTCAGCATGAAGAAGTTACAGAAGATGGACCTTCACCCCTAATCCCATAGAAATGGAATGATGTCAACAAGTGGGGATTTGTAAAAAGCTCTTTTGCCCCTTTCCTGTTTTGTCTGTCTCTGTTCCCCTTAAACCTTAATCATAAAAATGAGATCACTAGGCAACATTTAGCCTAACTCCTGATTTTCACTTTACTGAATGTACACAATGCCTTGCCTAACCTATTGATTCCTTTCCTGGATTAAAAGGAGTAAAAATAAAGAATTAAGTAGTTAAAGAATGACACTCTCAACGTGGGCAAGATAGCATCCAAAGGAAGATCAAGAGAAGTCAGCAATCTGCATGCAATGGAAAAACGTTGAAAAATCTGACCTTTTACCTTAATGATTAACTGAGATTGTTTCCCTTTAAAAATTGTCATGTCTCAGCAGAATCTTCAGAGTTGGTCTCTGGATACAAGTCCACCTTCTCCCCAGATTGTCGGCTTTTCGGAATACAGCATCTTTCCTTTCTACTAACACTTGCCTCTCGATTATTGGCTTTTGAGTGGCCAGCAGCCAAACTTGAGTTTGGTAACATTTCCAGTTTTTTCTCTCCCCCTTCTGACCTGGTATCATCAAGACCTAAAACCTGACCACTCAGATTCTCATCAGCCATGTAGCTGGCCTTTCCCAGGATCTGAAGAATCTCTGTGAGCTAAAGTCTGATGACTTGATATATATCTTGAAGGACTTCTCACTGCAGTGAACCATGCATGGTTTTGATTTCTCCATGGACAAGCCATGGTCTGGGCCACTAAGGAACTCTGGACAAATGAACGCCCTTATATGTGAAATAACCCAGACTGTGTCACCATTATCAAGAGCATTGAAATTGTAGCTTCAAGAAACTCAGTGAGCAGCTCTGGAAAATTGAAATATTTCTATCCATCAACATCTTAGAATCCACTGGGCTAGATACCCTCAGGGTTCAACTCCTTACTACAACACAGAATTTTATACTAGTATTTATTTTTCTTTCTAGGCATCTCTCTTAAGATCTTACTCTATAGAACCCTATAACAGCTGATCTTTGTCACCACTCCTCAATAGATGGTTGAACTGTTTTTGCAGGAACAATGTGAGCAAGAGTCCTCAGGAAGCTGTTGCTTAGATCCTGATCAACTCCTTATCCCCTCTGTGTTGTTCAGTGATGAATGATATTCATTTGTCTTGAATAAAAGGACAGATTAACAATGTTGAACTTAACCTGAGCCCTGTGCCCCTAGAAAATAACGAGGCTAAGAAATCCCTTTATTCTTTTGTGTTATGGGAAATGGCTTACCCTTCCCCGTATGGCTTAGATGAGACTCAAAGATGAACTCCTTGTTTACCTAGACACAGACCCTTCTAATTCTCATCTTTTATCTTGTAAATAAATTAGTTGAAAAATTTGTCCTCACTGACCAAACCGAAAAAATATCCATTAACTTGACTTGACCAAACTTTAGTCAGGGTTCTTTCCTTCCTCCAGGCTCCTGAACTTTGGCCCATCCTTGAGCGTTGGAACATGGAGCAAACTCTCAACTGTCCAATCAGGGTACCCACTCATCCCACTTTCCCACAGTCGGTTCTTTCTGGCGTTATTTACTCCCCCCCCCCCCATAAAAGAGAAGCCCTGTTTCTGCCAACCTTTGAGATGCTGCAGATATTGCGGTCAAAGCACTCTCCGAATTAAAATAGTTACCCTTTCCTTATTCAATAGTCCCGTCTCCCCTTATTGCAATAGTCTTTTGAGTGAAGTCTTTCCTGACTTAAGTCTGGATTTTTTATTTTTATTTTTAATAGACTTTATTTCTGGGGAGAGCATTAGGTTCACCACAAACTTGGGCAGAAGATACAGAGATATCCCATATGCCCCCTCCCCCCCACATGCATAGCCTTCCCCATTATTGACATCACCCACAAGAGGGTAATTTGTTTCAGTTGATGAACCTACATCGATACTCTTGGTGATTTTCATTCTGTGGGTTTGGACAAATGCATAACGGCATGTATCCTTCATTATAGCATCATAGAGAGTAGTTTCACTCTCCTAATAATCCTATGCTCTGCTTAATCATCACTCTGTTCTTCCTAACCCCTGTCAACCACTGGTCTTTTTACTGTCTCCATAGTGTTGTTTTTTCCAGAATGTCACATAGTTGAAATCATACAGTATAGGATTGGCCTTTTCAGATTAGCTTCTTTCACTTAGTAGTGTACATTTAAATTTCCTCCATGACTTTTCATGGCTTGATAACTTATTTATTTTTAGTGCTGGGTAATATTCCATTGTCTGATGTACCACAACTTACTCAGCAATTCACCTACTGAAGGACATCTTGGTTGCTTCCAAGTTTTGGCAATTATGAATAAAGCTGTTATAAACAACTGTGTGTAGGCTTTTGTGTGAACATAAGCTTTCAACTTTTTTTGGTAGATACCAAGGAGAGTGATTGCTGGATTATATGGTGAGAGAATGTTTAGTTTTATAAGGAAAAAAACCCCAAAAAACAAAAAGTGCCAAACTCTTTTCCAACGTGGCTATACCATTTTCATTCCCACCTGCAATGAATGAGAGTTCCTGCTGTTCCACATCTTTGCCAGCATTTGGTGTTGTCAGTGCTTTGGATTTGGGGTATTTTAATAGGTGTGTAGTGGTATCTTGTTGTTGTTTTAATTTGCATTTCCCTGATGACATATGATATAGAACATCTCTTCATATGTGTAATTGCCATCTATGTATCTTTTTTTCATTTTATTTTATTTTTTTCACATCTTTATTGACATATAAATGCTTTACAATGTTGTGTTAATCTTTGCTGTACAACAAAGTGAATCAGCTATGTGTAGTGTATACATATATCCCCATATCCTCTCCCTCTTAAGCCTCCCTCCCACTCTTCAGAAAGTGGGCATAGAGGGAACCTACCTCAACATAATAAAAAGACATATATATCTTCTTTAGTGAGGTATCTGCTGAGGTGTTTTTAATCAGGTTGTTTATTTTTTGTTGTTGAGTATCAAGAGTTCTTTGTATATTTTGCATACCAGTACTTTGTTAGATATGTCTCTTGCAAATATTTTTTCCCAGTCTATGGCTTATCTTTTCATTCTCTTGATGGATTTTTAACTTGACAGACATATTCAGAAAAAAAAGTGTGAAAGACTTTAAAACGGTCAAACCCCCACCTCTGCCCATGCCCCCAAACAAGATTACTGAATGCCCTGTTAGTACACTCTTCCGAGTAATCTATGTCTTTCACTGTCTTTGAGTGAATTTACAACTTTGTAAGCTTCAGAAAACTGATAATAATTATGATTCTTCTCCTTAGAAATGCAAATAAACTGTGTCCAAAATAAAACTTGTTATTGTGTTGAGGATAGATCTCTTTGCCTCTAAATTCGGTTCAGCATTTCTTATTGCTTTGAATTATCTTTTGAGCTGGTTGTAACATCTTACTGGTTTCCTCAATTGATGCATTAAATAAAATCTTTGACACACATTCATTTTGTCTTCATTTGTATGAGAGTCATGATTATGCTTTTTTTTTTTTTAAATTACCCTTTAACAGATAGTTGGTATAACTTAGGTTACACAGCTGGTGGAGACGTCTCTCACACGCAAGATTCAGACCACAAAGCATATGCTCTTACTCACCATGTTATACTTGGAAGCAAAAAGATAAAATGGAGAAACAAAAGTATGTTGCCTATGGAGACCAATGTGCTAATGGTTAAAGCCATGGATTCCCATGGGGAACTCAAATTGAAAAGAACAGATAAGCAAGTTCATTTACAAAGAGTTTGGAAACTTACATTTTGTCCAGAATAGATTCTTCCAAAAAGCCCCTCCTAGCATTTGGGAATTGGAGCAATTAGCAGAGAAATCAGACTGTTCTGTTGGGCTTAAGGACATTTTCTAACAAAGCCCAGTGTAAATATGGAATTCTTTTTTTTTTTTTGAGTTCTTAATTAACATTACAGGAGGGTGGTCACATGGGGAAGTGTGCTGTAGGAGTTGCCTTGTTTGAGTGAAGTCCCCTAGTGTTAACAGTTGAATATCTGCAGACTGAGCAGACAATACTTGGGCAGACAATCGAAAAAGTCATTTTTTGAAGCTTTCCCCAGCTGCTGCTGACAGATTCGCTGGGATGTTACCCAGGTTCCTTCACTGTAGCTAATAAAACTTTATGAAAGGAACACATGAATTTCTACATTATTGTTGATTTAGCTGGGGAAAGAATCTGGAAACACAGTTGTACTTCTTTTATGGGTTGTGGATCAGCTAGTCTAGGCTTTGCTTGCTGGACATTGCTTCTGTTGGGAGGAAATATATTACTATAGATAGAAGATTAATTAAAGGAAAACCATACAAAATGATTATTCTAGTTGTCTCTCTGGCATCCATTCTACCTCATTCCATTTTGTTGGCCACCATGATCCACATCTCCTTCATTGGGCTGTGAATAGGAAAAGTTGCTCAGGGTTATCTGATTTCCCTTGCCACAGAGATTGGTCAAGGTGGGAATTCCTTATCTGGGCAGAAGCCAATGTATAGATGATATTCCTTTGGCCACAGAGGTTGTTCAGGGATGGTCCAATCAAAATAAAGTTTAGGGGTTTTGTTCTATTGTTATGGGAAACTATAAAACCTGAATATGTTTGAGAAAGAGCTCCACTCTTGCTTAGCAGTGCTCTTATGTCCATGAGAAAAGCCACCTTGAAGATCAAGTGGGTACCCAGAGGAGTGCCTAAAAATCACAGAGAAGTGAAACCAAAGCCTTAATGAAGTTGCACTTAAAGCCCATTTGACCTCTGGACTTTTCAGTGACTGGAACCTGTAATTCCCTTTATTTTTTGAGTCAGTTTCATTTGGGTTTCCTGTCACTCGCAATGAAGTTTTCCTACCACCAAAGACAGGGTCTTTCTATGGTCCCTATTGTTTCCTCCTTTTCACATTTATACTGTATTAAGTGTGCAGAGGAGATTTCAGAACTTGCTTTGGCTTGAATCTTGTCCTTGGTGGAAGAGCTGGAATTATGCTCATTAATAGCCTCTGGGAACTCTTAGAATCTGTTTAATCTTGGAAGCTCTTCACCTTTCTCAGCCCTAACAGTTAGAGGCATAATTCTTTTATTTATTTATTTAGAATTTTATTTTATTTATTTTATATACAGCAGCTTCTGGTTAGTTATCTATTTTATACATATTAGTGTATATATGTCAATCCCAATCTCCCAATTCATCCCCCCTCTGACCCCCCCACCCACTTTCTCCCCTTGGTGTCCATAAGTTTGTTCTCTACATCTGTGTCTCTATTTCTGCCCTGCAAACCAGTTCATCTGTATGATTTTTCTAGGTTCCACATATATGCGTTAATATGCGATATTTGTTTTTCTCTTTCTGACTTACTTCACTCTGTATGACAGTCTCTAGATCCATCCACGTCTCTACAAATGACCCAATTTCGTTCATTTTTATGGCTGAGTAATATTCCATTGTATATATATACTACATCTTCTTTATCCATTCGTCTGTCAACGGGCATTTAGGTTGCTTCCATGACCTGGCTATTGTAAATAGTGCTGCAATGAACATAGGGGTGCATGTGTCTTTTTGAATTATGGTTTTCTCTGAGTTTATGCCCAGTAGTGGGATTGCTGAGTCATATGGTAATTCTAGTTTTAGTTTTTTAAGGAACCTCCATACTGTTCTCCATAGTGGCTGTATCAATTTACATTCCCACCAACAGTGCAAGAGGGTTCCCTTTTCTCCACACCCTCTCCAGCATTTGTTGTTTGTAGATTTTCTGATGATGCCCATTCTAACTGGTATGAGGTGATACCTCATTGTAGTTTTGATTTGCATTTCTCTAATAATTAGTGATGTTGAGCAGCTTTTCATGTACTTCTTGGCCATCTGTATATCTTCTTTGGAGAAATGTCTATTTAGGTCTTCTTAGAGGCATAACTCGACTGGATTTCTGAACAGAGAATGGAAATTCTGAGCAAAGAATGGAATTAGTCCCAATAAGGGAAAGCTGGAGAACTCTGGACAGAAAGAGTTTCATGGAATTTTCTCTGGGAAACACGATTCTACAGATTTGTAGAAGATTATACTTATATTTGGGTGTCTTTAGACTAGGGGAGTCTCAAAGCCTGTAAGCTCTAAAGAGCAGGAGTCATGTTTGTTTTATTCACTGCTGTATCTCCGGTGCCTAACATGGTGGCTGGCCCCTAGGAAGCATTCAATAATTACCTTTTTTAAAAAATTTTTTAATTTTAAGTCTCTCTCTTTTTTTTTAAATTGAATAACTTAGAAGTTAACCAATTAGTTAATTCAACAACAGTTTATTAAACAGCAAATTTTAGCAAATGGAGCAAGCATTAGGTGGGGTGTTGGCAATGCAAAGGTGGGAAGCATTCAATAATTATCTATTAAATTAGAAAAACGAGCAGAAGAACAGAAGTCAAGTGGTGCAGAATTTTTGGTTTCTATTGATACTCTACCAGCAAGGGGTTTTCATTTCAGAACTCATGATTATAGTTGCTGGTTCCAGGGTTTTTCTTTTTTAAAATTGAAATATGTTTAACATACAATATTATGTTAGTTACAGGTGTACTACATAATGATTTGACATTTGCATACATTATGAAATGATCGTGACCATAATTCTAGTAACCATTGGTACCTATACAAAGATATTGCATTATTATTGACCATATTCCTTATGCTGTATGTTCCATCACTGTGACATATTTATTATATAACTGGCAGTTTGTACCTCTTAATCTCCTGCACCTATTTTACCCCCCACTCCGCCCCTTCTGACAACTATACATTTGTTTTCTGTGTCTATGAGTCTGTTTTCATTAGTTTTGTTTGTTTAGATTCCACATATAAATGAGATCATGCAGTATTTGTCTTTCACTGTTTGACTTATTTCACTTAGCATAATATCCTCTAGATTCATCTATGTTGTTGCAAATGACAAGACCTCATTCTTTTTTTATGGCTGAGCAATATTCCATTATCTATGTATCTATGTATCTATCTATGTATCTATGTATCTATCTATTTATCTATCTATCTCTATCTATCTATATCTATCTCTCTGTCTCTCTGTATATATCACATTTTCTTTATGCTTTTGCTTATTGATGGACAGTTAGGTTGCTTCTATATATTGGCTATTGTAAATAAGGCTGCAATGAACATAGGGGTGCATATATCTTTTTGAATTAGTGTTTTTGTTTTCCTTGGATAAATATCCAGGAATGGAATTGCTGGATGGTATGGTAGTTCTACTTTTAATATTTTGAGGAAACTCCATACTGTTTCCATAGTGGCTGCACCAATTTACATTCCCACCAACAGTGTACTAGTGTTCCCCTTTCTCCACATCCTCACCAACACTTGTTATTTCTTGTCTATTTGATGATAGCCGTTCTGACAGGTTTGAGGTGATACTTCATTGTGGTTTTGGTTTGCATTTTCCTAATGATCAGTGATGTTGAGCACCTTTCATGTGTCTGTTAGCTATCTGTATGTCTTCTTTGGAAAATGTCTATTCAGGGCCCCTGCCCATTTTTAACCAGGTTGCTTGTTTTCTTGATGTTGAGTTGTATGAGTTCTTTGTATATTTTTGGATATTAACCCCTTGTCAGATGTATTATTTGCAAATATCTTCTCCCATTCAGTGGGCAGTCTTTTTGTTTTGTTGATAGTTTTTTGTTTTTTGGTTTTTTTGCTGTGCAAAAGCTTTATAGTTTGATGTAGTCCCATTTGTTTATTTTTGCTTTTGTTTTCTTTGCCTGAAGAGATATATCTAAAAAAAATATTGCTAAGATTGATGTCAAAAAGCACACTTCCTATGTTTTCTTCTAGGAGTTTTATGGTTTCATCCCTTACATTTAAGTCTTTAATCCATTTTGAATGTACTTTTCTATATAGTGTGAGAAAGTAGTCCAGTTTGATTTTTTTTGCACGTTGCTGTCTGGTTTTCCCAACACCATTTATTGCAGAGGCTGTCTTTTCATCATGTATATTCTTGCCTCCTTTGTTGTAGATTAATTGACTTCATAAATGTGGATTCATTTCTGAGTTCTCTACTCTGTTCATTGATCTATGTGTGAGTTTTTGTGCCAGTACCATACTGTTTTGATTACTGTAGCTTTGTTGTATAATTTGAAAACAAGGAGCATGATACCTCCAGCTTTGCTTTTCTTTCTCAAGATTGTTTTGTTCCCATACACATTTTAGAGTCATTTATTCTAGTTCTGTGATGAAATACCATTGGCATTTTGATAGGGACTGCATTAAATCTAGAGATTGCCTTGAGTAGTGTGGTCACTGAAACAACATTAATTCTTCTAATCCATGAGCACAGATTATCTTTCCATTTGTTTGTGCTGCTTTCAGTTTCTTTCATCAGTGTGGTATAGTTTTAGGAGTACAGGTCTTTCACCTCTTTAGTTAGATTTATTTCTAGGCATTTTATTCTTTTTGATTCAATTGTAAATGGGATTGTTTTCTTAATTTTTCATTCTGATAGTTTGTTGTTAGTGTATAGAAATGCAACAGATTTTTTTATATTGATTTTGTATCCTGCAACTTTACTGAATTCATTGATGAGTTCTAATAGTTTTTTGGTGGTATCTTTAGGATTTTCTGTATACAGTATCCAGACATCTGCAAACAGTCACAGTTTTACCTCTTCTTTTCAAATTTGGATTCCATTAATTAATTAATTATCTGATTACTGTGGCTAGGACTTCCAATACTATGTTGCATAAAAGTAGCAAGAGTGGGCATCCTTGTCTTTTGCTAATATTAGGTAAATGCTTTGAGCTTTTCACCATTGAGTATGATGTTAGCTGTGGGCTTGTCATCTATGGTCTTTATTATGTTGAGGTATGTTCCCTCTATACCCACTTTACTGAATTTTTATCCTAATGGATGCTTAATTTTGTCAAAAGCCTTTTCTGCATCTATTGAGATGATCATGTGATTTTTATTCTTCAATTTGTTAATGTGGTGTATCACATTGTTTGATTTGTGAATATTGAGCCATCCTTTCATCCCTGGGATAAATCCCACTTGATCATGGTATATGATTCTTTGAATATATTGTTGAATTCCATGTGCTAACTTTTTGTTGAGAATTTTTACATATCTGTTCATCAGGGATTTGATCTGTAATTTGTTTTTGGGGTACCTTTGTCTGGTTTTGGTATGGTTGCCTCATAGAATGAGTTTGGAAGCATTTCTTCTGCTGCAATTTTTTATAATAGTTTGAGAAGGATGGGTGTTAACTCTTCTTTAAATGTTTGGTGGAATTTACCTGTGAAGTTGTCTGGTTCTGGATTTTCTTTATTGGAAGTTTTTTGATTACTGATTCAAGTTCATTACTAGTGATTTGTCTGTTTATATTTTCTATTTATTCCTGGTTCAGTCTTGGGAGATTGCATATTTCTAGGAATTTGCCCATTTCTGCTAGGTTGTCCATTTTATTGACACACAATTTTTGTATTAACTTGTTATGATTCTTTGTATTTCTGTAGTGTTGGTTATAACTTCTCTTTCATTTCTGATTTTATCTATGTGGGTCCTCTGTCTTTTTTCCTTGATGAGTCTGGCTTATCAATTTTGTTTATTTTTTCAAAGACCTAGATCTTAGTTTCATTGATCTTTTAAATATTTTTTTTAGTCTCTATTTCAGTTATTTCTGCTCTGATCTTTATTTTCTACTAACTGGGTTTTGTTTGTTCTTCTTTTATTAGTTTCTTTAGATGTATGGTTAGATTGCTTATTTGAGATTTTTCTTGTTTCCTGAGTTAGCCTTATATCACTATAAACTTCTTAGAACTGCTTTTGCTACATCCCATAGATTTTGGATTGTTGTTTTGCTGTTTTCATTTGTCTCTAGGGTTTTAAAAAATTTCCTCTTTGACTTCTTCAGTGACCCATTTGTTGTTTAGTAGTGTATTGTTCAGACTTTACATATTTGCATTTTTTGCATTTTTTTCTTGTAATGATTTCTAGTCTCATAGTGTTGTGATCAGAAAAGATGCTTGATATAATTTCAGTCTTCTTAAATTTACTGAGAATTGTTTTGTGGCCAAACATGTGATTTGCTGTGGAGACTGTTTCATGTGCCCTTGAAAAGAGTGTATAATCTGCTGCTTTTCAATGGAATGCTCTATATTTATCTATTAAGTCTATCTGTGTCATTTGAGGCCAATACTCCTTATTGATTTTCTGTCTGGATGATCTGTCCATTGATGTAAGCGGGGCGTTCAAGTTCCCTACTATCATTGTGTTACTATCCATTTCTCCCTTTATGTCTGTTAATATATGCTTTATGTATTTAGGTGCTCCTATGTTGGGTGCATATATATTTACAATGTTACAGCTCCTTGTTGGATTCATACCTTTATCATCATGTAATGTTCTTCTTCACCTCTTGTTACAGTTTTTGTTTTAAAGTCTTATTTGTCTGAGGCATTGCTGGGGCATTGCTACCCCAGCTTTCTTTTCATTTCAATTTGCATGAAATACCTTTTCCAGCCTCTCAATTTCAGTCTTTGTATATCTTTAGATCTGAAGTGAATCTCTTGTAGGCAGCATATATGTGAGTCTTGTTTTTTAATCCATTCAACCAATCTTTGTCTTTTGATTGGAGTATTTAGTTCATTTACATTTAAAGTGATTATTTATAGGTATGTACTTATTGCCATTTTGTTAATGGTGTCCTGTTTTTTTTGTTGTTATTGTTGTTCTTTCTTGTTCTTGCTTCCTCTTTTGCTCTCTTCCCTTGTGATTTGATGACTGTCTTTAGTGTTATGTTTGGATCCCTTTCTCTTTTTTATGTGTGTATCTATAGGTTTTTGGTTTGTGGTTAGGGTGTGGCTTCATATACAACAACCTATATATGTATATCCATAATTATTTTAAGTTGATGATCTCTTAAGGTCGAATGCATTCTAAAAACCCTGCATTTTTATTCCTTCCCTCACATTTAATGTTTTTGACATAATATTTTACATCTTTGTATATGTGTTATCCCTTAACTAGTTATTGTGTTTATATATGATTTTGCTACCTTTGTCTTTTAATCATTCTATTAGTTTTATAAGTGGTTGGTATACTACCTTGCTGTATTTTTGCCTTTGAGAGTTTTCTTTTTGTAATTTTCCTATTTCTGGTTGTGGTCTTTTTTTTTTTTTTTTTTTTTTTGCTGCTTAGAGAAGTCCCTTTAACATTTCTTACAAAGCCAGTTTTGTGGTGCTAAGCTCTTCTGGCTTTTGCTTGTCTGTAAAACTCTTTATCTGTCCTTCAAATATGAATGATAGTATTGCTGGTACAGCATTCTTGGTGTAGGTTTTTTCATTTTGTCATTTTGAATATATTGTGACACCCCCTTATGTCCTGCAATGTTTCTGCTGAAAAGTCAGCTGATTGTCTTATAGGAGTTCCCTTGTATGTAACTAGCTGCTTTTCTTTTGGTGCTTTGATTCTCTCTTTTTACTTATTTTTTGTCATTTTAATTATAATGTGTCTTGGTGTCACCCTATTTGGATTCATTTTGTTTGGGACTCTCTGTGCTTCCTGGACCTGGATGTCTGTTTCCTTTTCCAGATTAAGGAAGTTTTCAACTATTATGTCTTCAAATAAGTTCTCTGTCTCTTTCTTTCTCTTCTCTTTATGTGACCCCTATAATGCAAATATTAGTAGGTTTGACGTTGCCCCAGAGGTCTCTTAAACTGTCCTCATTTTTATGTATGTATGTATGTATGTATGTATGTATGTATGTATAGTTGATTTACAGTGTTGTGTTAAACTGTCTTAATTTTTAAAAAAATTCTTCTTGCTCTTTTCTCTTTAGTTTGGGTGATTTCCACTACTCTATCTTCCAGTTCACTGCTCTGTTCCTCTGTATCATCTAATCTACTATTGATTTCTTCTAGTGTATTTTTAATTTCAATTATTGTATTTTTTAGCTCTGTTTAGGTCTTCTTTATAGTTTCTAACTCTTTGTTGAAATTCTCACAGTGTTCATCCATTCTTCTCCCAAGTTCACTGAGCATCTTTATGACAATTACCTTGAACTTTTTATTGGGAAGATTGCTTATCTCCACTTTGTTTAGTTCTTTTTCTGAGGTTTTGGTCTTGTTCCTTTGTTTGGAATATATTCCTGTCTCCTCGTTTTGCCTGATTCTCTGTGTTTATTTCTATGCATTAGGTAGGTCAGTTACATTTTCCAATCTTGGAGAAGTGGCCTTTTGCCTTTTGTAGGAGACATCCTCTGGGGCCCGCCAGCATACTCCCTTATAGTAACCTGAAGCTATATGCTCTAGGGGTGCCCCATGTAGGTTGCATGAACCCTCTTGTTTTGGTGGGGCCAACTAACTGTGAGTGTAGGTAGGCAGGGCTGGCCTATTGTCCAATTGGCTGCCAGGTCCTGCCTCATGCAATGGCTGCTGGCCTGCTTGTGATTGGGGCCAGGTCCTGGAGCAGTTGGCTATGGGTCCCATGCCTGGTGCCAGCCTGGTGCTGAGCTGGGCTAGGTTTTAGAGTAGCTGGCAGTGAGACTTGTTGGTGGGGGGAGGCTGAGCTTGGTGCTGTCCTACTGGTGGAAAAGGCTAAGTCCGGGTGCAGGTGGCTATGGGCCCTGGGGGAGGGCAAGGCTGGTGCCAGCCCTCTGGTGAGTGGGGTTGGGTCCTCACAATGCTGGCTTTATGGCCCAGGGTGTCCCAGGACTGGTGTCAGCCTGCTGGTGAGTGGGTAAGCCTCCAGCATTAGTAAGCCAGAAGGAGGACTCCAGAATGGTGCTTGTCAGCACCAGTGTCCCTATGGTAGGATGAGCTCCCCAACATAGCTGCCACCTGTGTTGATGTGTTAATGTCCCCAGGGTGAGCTCCAGTTGCCTCCTGCATCTCTGGGAGGGTCTCCAATTTCAGCAAATTGGTCTGACTCAGCCTTCTTTCAAATTATTACCTCTGTGCTGGGACGTGGAATGTGTGAGATTTTGCACGTACCCTTTAAGAGTGGAGTCTGTTTCCTACAGCCCTCTGGCTCTCCCATACACAAAGCCTGCTGGCCTTCAAAGCAAGATATTCTGGGGGCTCATCTTCCCAGTGCAATATCCTGGGCTGGGGAGCCCAATGTGGGGCTCTGACCCCTCGCTCCTTGGGGAGAACCTGTGAAGTTGTGAATATCCTCCTGTTTGTGGGTCGCCTACCCTGGGGTGTGGGTTTTGACTATACCATGTCTCCACCCCTCCTACGCATCTTGTTGTGGTTCCTTCTTTATATCTTCAAGTGTGGAAAATCTTTTCTGCTAGTCTTCAGGTCATTCCAGTACACAATTGCTCTGTAAATAATTGTAATTTTGGTGTGTCCATAGGAGGACGTGAGCTCTGGATCTTCCTACTCTGCCATCTTTGCCAAAACTCCAGAGTTTTTCTAAATTAAGCTCACTGGAAATTTTATGCCTCACCCAATTCTTTATTTAACACTTTCTTTCCTCTAAGTTTAAGTGAAACCCATCATCTGATTCTCTCTAAGAAGAAAGTTGTTTCATTGGTAACTGTTGAACACACGTTGGGTTGATGAAATCTCTGGGTGCCATGGGTAAAGAAATGAGTAGTATATAAATACCCAAGGAACTATGTCACATTGATTTTTTAAAATAATTAAATAACTTGCGGAGTCAAGGTTCATGGTTTTGAGCAGGCTACATGATTTTGATACTACTGGTTCAGTTGCAAATAGCTAAACATGGTAAAGAGAGGAGAAAATAAAAATGTCACTGTTAGTTCCTTTTCTTTGCTATGAGGTATTAGTTGAAATATTAACTTTCTTTTTACAACTAAAGGGACAGAAACCATGAATTTAATTCCACTAACTTCCAAGGAAGACTAGATAAGAACCGTTCAATTACACATTGCTTATTTATCTAACTCTCTTGGCAGAATTTGCTTTGGTGAAACAAATCACCTGTTGAAGGGGAAAAAAGCCATTTAAGTGATTAAAATCTACTTTAGCTAATTTCCTCTTTAACCTATTTGTAAGCTAGTTGTAATGAATAGTTCTCATGGGAAGCTTTAGTTGACATTTGGATCTCATTAGACTTTGAAAAACTTCTACCATCTCCTTCTTTTTGAGGTCTTTCACTGGGATACAGTTTTCAAGGTAAGCTGCAGTGAATGGAGTTTAATGCATGAACTTTGAAGCTTCAGAGTTTGGAATCCAGCACTGCCCTCACCAGCTGTGTGAGCCAGGACAATTCTTAATTTTTTTTCAAAACTCAGCTTTTGCAGTTGTAAAATGATTGTTGCTATGAATTGTTTTGATAATTAAATGAGCTAATATAAAGTGCTAAGATTACAGGTGTAAAGTGCTTACTGGTGTTCAGCAAATGGTGAGCACACATTAACAAGTATGGCTCATTACTAATAGAAGCTCTGAAATGGAAAAGCTGACTGGATGAAGGGGGGGTGCTAGAACAACTTCCTCTTTATAATTAATTTATCAATTGCTAGAAAATTTGGCAAATGAGTAATAGAGACCTGCTCTATTATCAAGAAAATACTAGAAACAGACATCTTATCTTTTCATGTTCTGGCACCAAATTACTTCTGTGTTATATGTACTATCCATTCAGAATTCTTCTTTTAAAGGCCGTCTTATCTTAGGGGTCAGAGTGTAGAGTACTTCTTGAATGACAGCACTTTAGTCCCAGTGAAGAATTAAAATTAGTTGCTATGAATGTCAACTCAAACCTTCCTCTTGGTGTTTTAAAGTATGTATCATTTAAAGGTGAAGAAAGTATAAAATGGAAAAAGAAATGACTGCAGGACCTGGTGAATGTAGATGATGTAAGAAATACATGAAAATGGGAAAGAAGGAGAGAGATAATGATTTGTAGCTTCTTGATATGGAGTACATAAATATGGTGTGAAATCATATATATCATTGCTATTTTGTAGGCATGTCATTAACCTCAATTTTTACCCTTTTTTGAAGCTGGAGAATATGAATAATATTCTTAGACAAATAAGTCAACTTTTGATTTTCTGTGCAGAGGAAGTAGTGGAGTTTGGAAAAAACTGACTTATGTATGTATTTGAAATTTTTGTAGCATGTATGTGAGGGGAACAATTTGGTTTACAATCTCAAAATATTTTGTTCAGGCTAACCTTAAAATTAATTTGCTTTTTGAACATATATCAATTGTTTTTGCCACTAAGTAGACTATTTAAAGCCAATCTAGATGGATTTAAAAGTATGCAAGTATACATACTGTGAATAATCTGTATGTAAAGAGAAATAATAGTGAATTCTCATCTTTATTTATTCAATACTGTGCTCTGAGTTTAGATTTAATCTCTTGTTTACAGTGGAAAGCTAAGGAATTTTTTCCTAGTCTAGAAGTGGTTTAGCCTAGAGATAAAAATGGCCACATGAAAGAACAGAGTTTGGTACCTCTGCTCTCACTTTAAAAATGTTCCTTAATTTCCTAACAATGTGCTGATTAGACATAACAGAAGACTGTCTCAGATAATGAGGAAACATCCAGATCAGAAATAAAACTCCCAGCAGTCAAGTCAATAGTTGGTGCCTCAGAAGTTTACCCTTTTGTATTTCTCCTGCTGTATAATTTCTCTTTATATCACCAACATGTACTTTTAGCTGACGTTTCTGTCTTGATGACTAAGCTTGTATTTATTAATCTCTCTTTATCCTAGTTCTCTCAGGACTAGTTTCAAAAATGGCTTCCTGAAAGGCAAAACTTTGGGGATAGTAAAAAATCAGTGGTTGCCAGGGGTTGAGGGGAGGGAGGGAGGGGTGAATAGACAGAGCATGGAGGATTTTTAAGGCAGTGAAACTACTCTCTATGATACTGTAATGGTGGATACATGACATTATACATTTGTCCAAACCCACAGAATGGACAACACCAAGAGTGAACCCTGATGTAAACCATGAATTCTGAGTGATTATGACTTACCGACTTAGGTTCATCACTTGTAACGAATGTCCCGTCTGGTGGAGATGTTGATAGTGAGAGAGGTTGTGCATTTGTGGGGAGCAAGGGGTATATAGGAAACCTATGTACTGTCCCCCTCAATTCTGCTGTGAACCTAAAACTGCTCTTTAAAAGTTTTTTATAAGTGCTTATATATATATATATAAATGTCTTGCTGAACATCCTCTGGTTGAAGAGGGATGGAACAAGAACAGGAGAAAACACAAAGCCTTTCATTCTTGATTTGCTAAACTAGAATTAAAAGTCTTAAAAAAGCCTCTGAGAAGCCATTTACTCTCATGATCCAAATTCCTGGGTCTCCAAACTACTCAGATAGATGTATTTCCATTTGGGGAAGAGCCCATTATACCATCTTCCTTCTGGGAAAGAAAACAATTTAGTTCCTGCTGAATCTATTATATTGTCAAGGAGTTTGCAAAGTGTAGGTATATACTGGAGGTTATTTTTGCTTTTTGTGCTTGTGTTAAGTGTATTCTACTGGAAGGTATTATGAGGGTTGGGGAGAGGGAGCATGAAAGAGAGAGAGAAAGGGATTAGTTCGTGTCTGCAGTTTTCATAAACAGCTGCGTCTATGAGCAGAAACTCTTTAAATTTCACATCCAAAAGTAGCATCTGGCACAGTGGGAACAATAGAGCTCCAGGGACCCCGCAAGAGGCAAAGTAGGAGAGCTTGTTAGGTTTCTTGCTGTTTTAACTCCAGACCTTAAGAGCAGAATTAACCAACAAAGAATAATGAGATTTGCTGTAGCATCTCAGGAAACACAGTCAATGGGATTTCAGTCTGAGTGAAAAGCATGCAGACTGTGATTGAAGAAGCAGGAGCTGGAGATTGACATAAATTAGCTTGAAAGTAGTGGTTCTCAAAGTTTGGTCCCTGGACCATCAATATCGGCATTACTTACAAATGTGTTAGAAATGCAGATTCTTGGTCCCCAACACAGACAGACTGAATCAGAGTAGAACCCAGGAATCTATGGTTCAACAAATCCTCTAGGTTTTCTTTCTTTTCTTTTTTTTTAACTGTAAAAATTTTTACTCCATTTCTTTACCTCAGTTTCCCACCCACTATCTGAACATTCCCCTCACCTCCCAAAAAGCCTATAAAATATTTCTTCACTACTTACAGGACAAGATTTTTCAATCTACTTTCATCTTTTTTTTTTTTAATTGAAGTGTAGTTGATTTACAAATGTGTTAATTTCTGCTGTACAGCAAAGTGATTCAATTATACATATATATACATTCTTTTTCATATTCTTTCTCACTATGGTTTATCACAGGATATTGGATATAGATCCCTGTGCTCTACAGTAGGACCTTGTTGTGTATCTATTCTATATATAATAGTTTGCATCTGCTAACCTCAAACTCCCAATCCATCCCTCTCTCACCCCCTTCCCCCCTTGGCAACAACCAGTCTGTTCTCTGTCTGTGAGTCTGTTTCTGTTTCGTAGATAAGTTCATTTGAGTCATATTTTAGATTCCACATATAAATGATATCATATGGTGTTTGTTTTTCTCTTTCTGACTTACTTCACTTAGTATGATAATCTCTAAGTCCATCCATGTTGCTGCAAACCTCCAGGTGTTTCTGATGCATGTTAAAATTTAATAACCACTATTTTAGGTCATTGGGGCCACTTTTCTTTATCGAGCTGCCTTAATGAGGAGGTAGCCTTCCTCTGCCTGCCCCAAAACTGACTGCTCCTGGTGTGCGAACAACTGAATGCATGGATAGCAGATTCAAAAAGCGATGATAGAACCCAGAAGGGCTTTGCTCTTCCATTTCATTATCCTCAGACCTGAAGTGACCCCGATCTTAGGTGCTCCTCTTTCTTCTCAAATCTTAGCTACCTCAGGCTCCATGAACCTTGGCAGATGCCATACATTGTTATTTCACAGTGGAACCGAGCTGCCCCAAATGGTAGCCACTACCCACATATAGCTATTTAAATTAAAATTAAATAAAGTAAAAAATTTAGTTCCTCCATCACACCAGGCATATTTCTACTGTTCAGTAGCCACGTGCAGCTAGCAGCTACTCTATTTGACAATACAGATATACAACACTTTCATCTCCCTGATACTAACTTGTAAACCTACAAGCAGCTTGCCAATTTCTGTGGTATAAATGTTCCCACCACAATCAATTTCAAACTACCAACACATATCACTAAACACAGATACAAAAAGAGATACACACTGGTGGTCCGGTGGTTAAGAATCCGCCTGCCAATGCAGGGGACACGGGTTCGAGCCCCGGTCTGAGAAAATTCCACATGCCGTGGAGCAACTGAGCGCGTGCGCCACAACTACTGAAGCCCGTGTGCCTAGAGCCTGTGCTCTGCAACAAGAGAAGTCACCGCAATGAGAAGCCAGCACACCACAACAAAGAGTGACCCCACGCTCACTGCAACTAGAGAAAACCCGCGCGCAGCAGCGAAGACCCAGCACAGCCAAAAAACCAAAAAAACAGATGCACACAATCACCTCATGAGAACCAATATGAATTGGTTTGGTTTCAGGTCACCACTGGTTTTATGGGAGGAATTCTGCCTTGATGGCAGGAAGTGATGATTCTGTCCTTCACGTTCGAATTTCATTTTACAACAAGACTGGATTTCCAAGAACACAAAGTTAATAGCATAGTAAGAGTGTCCAATAACTTGATCACCTTAACTCTATTTTAAGTAGAAGGTGAGAGTATCTAATATGCAATTTAACTTAAAGACTCTTTTTCATATCAATGGGAAAACTGCTCAAAGTGTCTTGGGACCAGTCTTATGCACCCAGAGCTAAACCGTACAAGATGTTAAGATGCCTGTGTTCCAGTCTGAATTTTATATCGAGTCAACAGTGGTGCTCCGTTGATTATTTCTATTAAGTGGAGGTGTTTATAATCATTTCTGGTTGTGGATAGTAAGCTGCTAGGAATGACTTGCTCACTAAATGAAAATGGAAGTGTTGTCTTTGATCTTTGAGGTCATGAAAGCCTTGCAAAGATTCTGTCAAAGGTAAGCAATGTACTTAACTTTAAAAATTTTTGCCATTTTTAAAGTGCTTAAAAATCCTTTTTGAGAGATGGAAAATTATTCTTTAACTGCAAGCTAAACAAACCCAACTGATATGCTAGTTTTAAAGTATATAGAAGTAGATTTTAGACTATGGATTTCACTCCTCAAAAAATTGAAAATGAGAAAACTAAATGGTTTTTGTGCTATTTCATCTCTTGAAAAGTAAAATCCGTACTCTGAATGCCTTTGTTACTAAAACTGTTTATTGTGATAATCGTAATTGGATGAGAATTATCAGTTAAACTGATAACCTTGTTGAGTCCATTTATTTCTGCAGAAAGATTATACACATTTGCGTCAAATTGGGTCATTTTCAGGCACTTGGGAGACTGCCATTCCAATGCTGGTCCAGCTAAATCTGGGTGTCCTTGAATAACAGCTGCTAAAAATTCAATCAATAAGTGGTGTCCAAATGTCAGAGAGTCGTGGAAAGCGGGGCAGGTTGAGACAGGGTGCGGGGTTTGATTTTGGGTAGTCAGAGTTTAAATTGGACTTAGAAAAGAAATAAGTCAGCATCTTTAGTCTGCAAACATTATACACCATCTAGTCAGTAGACTTAACAAAGGTCAAGCAATCAATATATTTGGCATTAGCAGAGATAGGTTATGGGAGTCAGTTTTATTCCTTGAAATTGTTTTTTACATTCCAACATACAAACAGGTATAGGCAGACTGTTAGCTGGAGTGAAAAAGAACTTGTATGGCAGTGAAATGAGCAGATCTTTGGTCAAGGGGCTAAATTAAGAGATTCAGTGGACTTGGGAAGTAATGGGGGGATCTCACATTGCTTCCACATTTGTCTCTGTTTAGGTTTAATATTTTGAATGTGCGCTTATCCTTCTGGGGAAAATTGGGCTACCAGGTATATCATGAACCCAGCAAGATGGAAATACCAGGAGAAGCACATTATGGTTCATCATGTTGTTACTCTAATCTTGACGAACTAGGAGAAAAAATAAAAAAGAAACAAGAATACATTTTGCACTCGTTCTTTGCAAATTTACTGGGACTACAGCAGGAGAAAGATAATTAGTAAAATATTAGATCCACCCATTAAATGCTGTTTATAAATTTGCAAACTGAGGGAAGAAGGGTCTTGTATTTTCCATCTACATGTTATTTCTAGTGAGGCAGCAGAACAGTTATGGGAAAAGAAAGAGGAATGAAAGACTGAGAAGGAAGGAAATAATGACTTGGGTAAAACCAAGTCATTTGAGAACAAAATAGTCACTATATGAACATATTCAAGTAAGAAATTTCAGCATGGTCATTCAAAAGCCAAAAGCAAAGGAAAAAAAAAAGTTCCTTTAGTTCCTTCTCACAAGTAAAATAGTTTCCAGATAGTACGTGTGGGCTAAAATTGTTTTAGCCCAATTTCCCCCAGAAAGACTCCAACTGCAATTGCAAGAAATTAATCTGTGATACCCTCACTTTTAAAATCTTATTTTGTCACACATTTCTAAAAATTAAAACAAAATATAAATGAATGTATATTTTTTGACCAAAGATTGTGAAATAGTAGGAGACAAAATTAGGGACATTTTCCTCCTTTTTCTTAAACTCCAGACTGTTCTCTAATGAAGTTTGGACCAGGTAGTAATGAGGAATTGATAGCAGTAAGTGGCCATTCATATCAGATCCAAAGGCTCTGGGATGATCTTTCCAGTGATCTGGGGTGCTCCAGATCTCACAGGGAGAAAAGTGGTCCTTAAGCTTTAAGCATTTCATCATATTGAATCTCACCAGGAGAATCTAGAGAGCACTATTTGTGGATCATCCACTGAGAGAAGTGAAGAGCGTATACGTGGGAAAGTGGAGAGTCACTCGGCAGATTTTATTGATTTTCTGAGCCTGTAGTAGATTCCAGCCATGGCCCCGATTCTCTAACCCATCCTTGTACCCACGCCCTTTGCCTTGAGACTACCTTTCCTCTCGAAGAAAAGACAGTCTCGTTCCCTGGAATCTGGACTTGTTTCATGAATTGTTTTGACCCATAGCATGCAGCAAAAGTGACAGTGCCGTTTCTGAGTCTGGGTCTAAGAAGACATTGTGTTTTCCATTTGTTCACGTGCTGAGAACTCTGCACCGGGAACATCTCTGGCCTGGCCTGCTGGGCAATGAGAGGCATGGTCTCAGACGCGTGAGACAAGTGTGAGCCCAGGCAGTACCAACAGAGCCATCCAGTTGACCCCAGACATGAGAGCAGTGAATGCTTTTGTTTGAAAAAACCAATATTTTAATTATTTTATTTTTATTTATTGTTTGGCCACGTGGTGCGGCTTGTGAGATTTTCAGTTCCCAGACCAGGGACCAGGGATTGGACCCGGGCTCTTGGCAGTGAGAACGTGGAGTCCTAACCACTGGACTGCCAGGGAATTCCTGAGAGCAGTGAATGCTTAATGATACATGCCACTGTTGGGTTTTTTTCCTTTTCTTTTTATTTTTTTCAAATTGAAGTATAGTTGATTTAAAATTGTTGTGTTAGTTTCGGGTGTACAGCAAAGTGAGTCAGTTATACATACATATATATCTATTCTTTTTCAGATTCTTTTCCATTATAAGTTGTTACAAGATATTGAATAGAGTTCCCTGTTCTATACAGTAGGTCCTTATTGGTTATCTATTTGACATATAGTAGTGTGTATCTGTTAATCCCAAACTCCTAATTTATTCCTTTTCCCCTTTGGTAACCATAAGTTTGTTTTCTATGTCTGTGAGTCTATTTCTGTTTGGCACTGATGTTTCATGATGGCTACTCAGCAATGTTGTGTCAATAGATGACTGATGTAGGACAGTAGTTTCCTACAGGTATGGAGTTCTGATTAATTCTTCATGGACATATATATACTACCAAATGTAAAACTGATAGCTAGTGGGAAGCAGCCGTATAGCACAGGGAGATCAGCTCGGTGCTTTGTGACCACCTAGAGGGGTGGGATAGGGAGGGTGGGAGGGAGACGTGGGAGGGAAGAGATATGGGGATATATGTATATGTATAACTGATTCGCTTGTTATAAAGCAGAAACTAACACACCATTGTAAAGCAATTATACTCCAATAAACATGTTAAAAAAAATTCTTCATGGAGCCCTTGATGCTTTATGGAAATAAGCAAGAAGCCCTTGAGGTGACAGGCTTGCTTAGCCCAAGCACCGCCCCATGAGACATTTATCTATTGAGTTGATCTGAGCTGGGAGCAAAGGTTTCAGCCCCATGCTTGGTAGCAGCAGTATGCAAATGTATTTATGTCTTTCCAAACCTGACAGATAGACAGGTGTCCAGAAGTTATTAAATGAAGTTTATTTAAATGAAGTTTAATTAAATGAAGTTATTAAACCAAGTTAATACACACACAGGACATCCTTGCCTCAGGATCCTCAAAATTCCAGCAAAGAGCTTGCTCGCCTTAAAGATTAGAAGTGGCTTAATAATGGCCACTGTCTTGTTTGAGTCTGCCATAAAGGCAGAATGAGCATATTTCCCTATAGAATATATTTTGAGAATTTAAACACAGACTTAAATCTTTTTTTTTTTTTTGCCAGGCCCATTTCTGGTATATATGAACGAATCAGTGTGCCGTCCTGTTAAGACTGCCTTTCCATTGTTTTCTGGCTTTATTTTCCTTCTACTTTCCCTTACTAGAGAAAACAGTGGAATTTTGTGGAAGCCTCAGGGGTTTTGAATCTGAGAAGGACAGTCTTTTATCTCTGAAGAGAAGGGGAATTTGATTGAAAACAGAGGCTACTTCTAATTCTTTCAGAGGAATTTTTCCTCTCCATCATCTTATTTGCCTAGTGATTGGATCCTATTCGGCTCTTCAGAGCCCACAGTGAGATGACTTGCTTCAGCTGCACAGATCTTTTTCAAATATTGTCCAAGGACAAACACACTCCCTCAGCGGCAGTGATTGTCTTGTCTGTAGACTGTATTCTGATTAATTTAACTGTAGCTTCCTTACGGCTTCAGTGGATTCCAAATTTGTCATGGTTAAAAAAAAAAAATCTCCTAAGAAGTTTCATAGAAGTTGGTGAGAACAGGACTTAGGATTGATTCTGCTGCAACCTTTAGAACGTGGCAGAGAGCTGAGAGGCAAGGAGAAGAATGGAAGGAATGCCAGCTTCTTACTGATGCATGCTCATGGATCAGGCATAATTTCAGGAACTTCGCAGCAATTTCGGTGATCACTGCTCTGCACAGAGGTGCCCCCTCTATGCATGTCAAAAGTATGCAATAAGCGCGTGCAGCCAGCAGGGGGCGGGAGCGCCACGGCCATAAACTACAGTCTCTTTATTGCAGTTGCTTGGACCAGCCCATGCACGCTGTTCTCCAAGCCAGCTGGTTCTGAACTCGCCGCAAGCCTTTCTTTTTTTAATGTTTTATTTATTTTATTTTATTTTATTTTAACATCTTTATTGGAGTATAATTGCTTTACAATAGTGTGTTAGTTTCTGCTTTATAACAAAGTGAATCTGTTATACATATGTTTCCATATCTCTTCCCTCTTGCATCTCCCTCCCTCCCGTCCTCCCTCCCACCCCTCTAGGTGGTCACAAAGCATCGAACTGATCTCCCTGTGCTATGCGGTTGCTTCTGTCTGTCTGCTGACAGTATATGCGGTCGAGTCGAGTCGGTCTGCCTGGATTTGAATCCTGGCTGCCCCACTGGCTAGCTTTGTCATCTCTTTGTGTCTCAATCTCTCTGATCTGAGAACTGGGAAAAGAACAATTATGAGGATGTTGTGAGGATGATTGAGTTAACTTATGTAATGCATTTAGAACAGTGCCTGGCACATAGTAAGTACTTGATAAATACTAGCTACTATAGGTTAGCCGTTCCCTTTGCCCTTCACCTTCCATCCTCCCAAGTCTTGAATGCAAAGATAAATTAATCTGGCCATAGGTTCTGCAAGCTGGCTTCTCCTCATTCTTTAAAACTCACCTCAAAAACACAATCTCACCTCTGGCATTTCTTCCAAAAATTCTTACGCTAAATCTAATAATGAGAAAGCATCAGACAAAACCAACTTGAGCAACATTCTACTAAGTAACTAGACTATGCAATTCAAAAATGACAACGTCAGGAAAGACAAAGAAACCAGTTTAGACTGCAGGAAACTAAACACATACCACAACTGAGTGCAGCACATGAGCTGGGACGTTCTTTTGCTATAAAGTACATGTTGGGACAATTGGTGAAATTTGAGTAAGGCTTGATATAAGATAGTAGCATTAGATCAGTATTAATTTTATATTTTGCTAATTGTAGGCTACGGAAGAGAATGTCTTTGCATTTAGGAAACACACACTCGAGTATTTAAGGTGACATACTCTCTGCAGGTTACACTCAAATGGTTTAAAAGATGTGTATCTGTCTATAAATATATGTATCATATATATATGAGAGAGAGCATACTTTAATGTAACATTTAGTACCTTTGGATGAAGGATATATGAGAATTCTTTGTATTATTCATACAACATTTTTGTTAAGGCTGGCATTATATCAAAATACAAAGTTAAAAAAATAAAAAGCATAGATAAAAAATAAAGTCCTTCATCTCAGATCTTCTTTCTCCAAGAAATTTTCCCTGCTGTTCCCCTGCCCGCACTCTTAGGTGGGGGAGGGGCTCCTGCCCTGTGTGCCCTTGGCCTGCAGCCTGTGTCTCTGTCATAGCTCCCTTTACACTGTGCTGTGACCACCTGTTTATGTCATTAAACTGTGAGCTCAGGCATTGACTCTGTCTAGGCATTTCATTCAAGGGAATATACGCTCAATGCTAAGTGTTTAGTGTTAAAAGAAACAAATACTTGTTACAACAAAGCCTCTGAATGCAAACCATGAATTCATCTAGTGTGAAACTGAGGAAACAACGATTTGATCTGAAGTTCGAGGCAGAACTGACTGTAAGAGCATTAGTAAGAGATTTGTGTGTGTGTGTGTGTGTGTGTGTGTGTATTTCCTACTTGTTTCCTTTTTTATGGTATTGTTGGGATTTTGTTAAGCTCAGGTTTGTCTGTATGCAATGAGCTGATGTTGGAATATAATATCATAAAGATGCAGCTCACTCCTTTGTTTGTTCTCTCCATGTTAATTTACTCTCATTGGAGGGTGTACACTGTGGTCACTACTTCACACTATTTTTATCTAATACGAACTTCTGAGCTAGATATCTTGCCATTTGACTAAGATAACAAAGCAACAGGAAATCAATATAACTTTTATCTTTACTAGAAGCCATACAAGACTATCTAGAAAAAGTTCAAGTGTGTGCACACAACTCTAGGGAAGGAACTCAGCTACAGACGGTAAGAAGCATCAAACCAAGCCAGGCTTCCTACTGAGGTCCTTTACTTATAACCTGGTGCATTGGAGCCATAGCATGAATCTCTGTGAAGAAGAAAAATTGGATGTAGAGGCTCTGGTCAGTATGAATAGAGGAGGAAAAAGTGTAACTCCCTACACCTCAACAATAACTCTCTCACACATCCTATAAATCAAAGATACCTTCAGAATAATAGGTTCTTCTGAAAGCGGCTAGGAGGGTTAAGCCTCCTACCACCTGTACTTTAGAGCGGATTGATGTAATCAAGCATTTGATGGCCTTTCCTCTAACACCTAGCTGAGAAGATGGAATAGTTAGTGGTCTTGTTTGGAGGGAATTGGAGAAGGAGCAGAAAAGGGTCATTTTAGAGCACGAGGTATTTTGGAAAAGGTGCTGACCAGGAGGAAAGTGCTGAAGTGGGATGCTCGGAACAGCTGCCTATGGCGCCCTGGTTCTTGGGGGACAGAGGTAGGGAGAGGAGCAGAAGTGGTCAAGGCTCCAGAGAGAGAAGGATGAAGTAGCCAAAACAGACGCAGTGGTGGCAAGAATCCTGCTTGCATCCCGCCAGATGACACACAAGTCATGGGACTTCCCTGGCGGTCCAGTGGTTAAAACTTCGCCTTCGAGTGCAGGGGGCGTGGGTTCGACCTCTGGTTGGGTAGCTAAGATCCTGCATACCTTGCAGCCAAAAAACCAAAACATATAACAGAAGCAGTATTGTAACACATCCAATAAAGACTTTAAAAATGGTCCACATCAAAAAAAAAAAAATAATCTTAAAAGAAAAATACACAGGTCATGGTTCTGCAGTTGTCTGCCTTGAAGAATTACTTGGCTCATTTCCTCCTGAAGACTGAACTGTCTTCTACCTCAATGATTTTCTTAGAATGGAGTATCCCTATGTTAGTGTTCAGTAAACGCTTAGCTAATTAAACCTATAAGTGCTCTTGACACCTTTGCCGTACCTACTCTTACTTGTCCAGGACCTTACTACCTGGAACTTAATTTCCAACAAAGTTTGCAAAGTCCTTGGCCAAAACTAACTTCGACGGAACTTTAAAACGAACACATTCCAGAGCAACCAGCCGAATAATTCTGCTATGTGAACCATCACTCTAAACGGATCATTTATCTAAATGGCATTCAATCTCACGTGGGCATTCAAGAATTTTAAAACAGACCACGGCGATTTCTCCAAACCCTAAAAATCCCAGAAGACAGGGGCAGCAGGCAGAAAGCTTTCATTCTTGTCAAAAATCAGTCTTGACTTTTGTGTATCACCATGGCTGTGTGTCAATGTCAATTCTTGTTCACTCAGGCAGATGTGTCTGGACCACTGGCCCATCATTCTGGATATAAAACCAAGGTCACAACAGGGCACACATTTTTGCAGATTTCCTAGCTATTTGTCATCTGCTCCCAGATTTTCCCTCACAAACTCTCAGGATAACTTCTTAGAGGAAATATGCTCTCTTGGGGGGTGGGGAATAAAAGTTTAAATCAGGCGGATGAATACATTAATGGGCTAGTCCGATCTACCTTTGCTGCCACTGCCTGTATTCAGGTTCATATCATCTCTCTTGGGCACAATTACAATCATCCTGTAACTGCTGATGTTACCTGCATTGCTCTGCATTTGTTACCTCACCCCAAGCCTTCAAAGTCATCCCTTACTACAAGGAAAAATTTCCAAACTGCAAATATTATTTGACAGCCCTGATTAAAAGCTTTCTGTGACTTTCTAATTTCTGTGGAATAAACCTCAAAGTTTGTAGCATGAAGAACCTTCGTATTCTATTCCTCCAACCTTCTCTCTCATGACTTCCCTTTATTAGTTCTAGCTTCACGCAGAGTTTGTATAATTTCTATCTCCAGTTTTTATATGTGCTTGACAAACTGCTACTCCACCACATGCAGAGGCAAAATCAAGTGTTTTCTCATCTTTGGAAGCCCCCTCCTCATATCCCCACTTCCTAACTCCAAAAGGTCAAATCGAGTATATTCACTGATGTTGCCACTTTATCTAATAATACACATCTATCTACAATTTTTTTACAACATATTGTAGTTGTGTATGCACTTATCTCCCCTACAAGATTTTGACCTTCATTAAGATTGGTACCTAATTTATTTATTTTTGTAGATCTAGGATATGGCACATAATAAGTGCTTAACAATCGTCTGTTGGATGAATGAAGTTTTCATGCTTAAATCCCCGTATTTAATTAGCAGCTCAATAAATAAGACTGAGGACTGTTTACTAGGAGTCAGCCTAGCACTGGGCTAGGTTTCCTGTCAGGGTGGAAAGTTGAGGAAGACACTGGTTGGAGAGAAGGCTTTGGACCAGTGCAGATGTGGGTTCATTTTGTAGGGGAAAGTAAATGTAGAAAGACAAACAACAGCTGGTGGGAGGGGAGTGATTACTGGATAGGGGAGATATACATGATATTATGGGAAAACATTGTTGAGTTAAGCGATATGAATGCAAAATGTACCATATTAGATGTGCACGTGTTTTGGGATAGAAATGAAATGTACTGAAATAGTAGAATTGGATGAACATGAATCGGTCAGCGAGAGAATTCATGTTGTGGTCAGTAGGGTATAGAAGCTGTAGGTATGATGATGGCAAGAGGTTCAATGGCTCTGATATTCTGTCAACTATATCGAGAGGGAGGCAAGGGGTGGCATCTGGGGGAAGTTTGTGCAGAGAACAAAGGCTGCAATCCTATTTTTCACCACGCCAGGACCCTCCTCCCGCAATATGAAAAATCTTCCCACTCCATGAAGCAATGCCTCAGCGATGATGAGCCATAAAGGTTCATGAATTTTCTATTTATTGCTGCTGTAGCAGCTGCTACAGTCAGAGGCTCACAGCTTGGTACCTCAGCTGTATGCAACTTTCTGACCCAGCATGTGGCTCTTTTAAAAAATATTTCATGATGAAAATTTCCAAACACACAAAATAGAGATATTTTACCCACGTACCTATTGACCTAGTTTTAACAAAATCAATGTTTTGGGGTCCTTTTTATTGACATATTTTAGAGCAAATTCTAGACTCATACTGCTTCACACATCAGTACATCAGTATGCATCTCTAACGGATAAGGATATTAAAAATAATATAACCACCAAGCTATAATCACACCCAGGGTTGATTTTAATGTGCTCAGGGGACCAGCTCCCTCCCTTCCACCTCATCCCAATCCTCTATCGGGGGTACATACTATTATTCCCAGTTATGCCTGAAGCCGTTGTCTTTCTGGGAGAAGTACCAGCCATTTTTACCCATTCTTTCTGTGCAAGAGAGTCTTCCATTTGCAAAATACCATCTACAAAAATGAAGTTCCCTGGCCCTTGCCTTCATCCAGCCCACACCTGATATTTTAAATAGGAGAGAGGTGTATTCAATCTGAAACCAATCTAGCACTATTTGAAGTCTCACTCCGCCCTGCTATGTTAAAAGTGTTCATTTAAAAAAAACCTGAGCTTGAGAGTTCTTACAGACATTCAAGCAGTGTAAATGCACCAAGTGTTTATAGATACCCATGGAACTGCCCGTTCTGCCTTTCATTTTGGGGGGAATAAAAGACGCTCATTCACATAGACACACTACTATATATAAAATAGGTAACTAATAAGGACCTACTGCATAGCACAGGGACTCTACTCAATATTCCGTAATGGCCTTTACGGGAAAAGAATCTAAAAAACAGTGGATATATGTATATGTGTAACTGAATCACTTTGCTGTACACCTGAAATTAATACAACATTGTAAGCCAACTATACTCTAATAAAAATGAAAAAAAAACTTTATTGCTGAAAAATGCTAACCATCCTCTTAAAAAAAAAAAGAAGAAGAAAAAAAAAAAGAAGCTCATTCACCTAGTGACTTTCCAAGGTAATTTGAGATGGTAGCATTCATGGCAACCAGCTACCTGGTTGCTCTCTTTGTCCTTCTTTGCTGCCAGAGGAGGTCAAAACCACCTGTATGGAGTAGGATTAATCAACAGAGTGGATACAAGGACTTCTGGTCCTCAAGTACTATTTTTTTCTTTTTTACTTGCACCGTGAGGCATGTGAGATCTTAGTTCTCTGACCAGGGATCGAACATGTGCCCCCTACAGTGGAAGCAAGTAATCTTTTCATTGTCATTTGTTTCTAGGTACTTTCTGATTTCCTCTATGATTTTTTCAGTGACCTCTTGGTTACTTAGTAGTGTATTGTATAGCCTCCATGTGTTTGCATTTTTTACAGTTTTTTTTTCCTGTAATTGATATCTAGTCTCATAGCGTTGTGGTTGGAAAAGATACTCGATACAATTTCAATTTTCTTAAAATTACCAAGGCTTTACTTGTGACCCAAGATGTGGTCTATCCTGGAGAATGTTCCATGAGCACTTGAGAAGAAAGTGTATTCTGTTGTTTTTGGATGGAATGTCCTATAAATATCAATTAAGTCCACCTTGTTTAATGTGTCATTTAAAGCTTGTGTTTCCTCATTTAGTTTCATTTTGGATGATCTGTCCATTGGTGAAAGTAGGGTGTTAATGTCCCCTACTATTATTGTGTTACTGTCAATTTCCCCTTTTATGGCTGTTAGCATTTGCCTTTTGTATTGAGGTGCTCCTATGTTGGGTGCATAAATATTTACAACTGTTATATCTTCTACCTGGATTGATTCCTTGATCATTATGTAGTGTCCTTCTTTGTCTCTTGTAATAGTCTTTATTTTTTTATTTTTTTTATTTTTTTAACATCTTTATTGGAGTATAATTGCTTTACAATGGTGTGTTAGTTTCTGCTTTATAACAAAGTGAATCAGTTATACATATACATATGTCCCCATATCTCCTCCCTCTTGCATCTCCCTCCCTCCCACCCTCCCTATCCCACCCCTCTAGGTGGTCACAAAGCACCGAGCTGATCTCCCCGTGTTATGCGGCTGCTTGCCACTAGCTATCTAATTTACATTTGGTAGTGTATATATGTCCATGCCACTATCTCACTTTGTCCCAGCTTACCCTTCCCCCTCCCTGTATCCTCAAGTCCATTCTCTAGTAAGTCTGCATCTTTATTCCCATCTTGCCTCTAGGTTCTTCATGAACATTTTTTAAGATTCCATACATATGTGTTAGCGTACGGTATTTGTTTTTCCCTTTCTGACTTACTTCACTCTGTATGACAGACTCTAGGTCCATCCACCTCACTACAAATAACTCAGTTTCGTTCCATTTTATGGCTGAGTAATATTCCATTGTATATATGTGCCACACCTTCTTTATCCATTCATCTGTTGATGGACATTTAGATTGCTTCCATGTCCTGGCTATTGTATTGAGCTGCAATGAACATTTTGGTACATGACTCTTTTTGAATTATGGTTTTCTCAGGGTATATGCCCAGTAGTGGGATTGCTGGGTCATATGGTAGTTTTATTTTTAGTTTTTTAAGGAACATCCATACTGTTCTCCATAGTGGCTGTATCAATTTACATTACCACCAACAGTGCAAGACAGTTCCCTTTTCTCCACACCCTCTCCAGCATTTATTGTTTGTAGATTTTTTGATGATGGCCATTCTGACTGGTGTGAGGTGATACCTCATTGTACTTTTGATTTGCATTTCTCTAATAATTAATGATGTTGAGCATTCTTTCATGTGTCTGTTGGCAATCTGTATAACTTCTCTGGAGAAATGTCTGTTTAGGTCTTCTGCTCATTTTTGGATTGCGCTGTTTGTTTTTTTAATGTTGAGCTGCATGAGTTGCTTATAAATTTTGAAGGTTAATCCTTTGTCAGTTGTTTCATTTGCAAATATTTTCTCCGATTCTGAGGGTTGTCTTTTCGTCTTGTTTATGGTTTCCTTTGCAGTGCAAAAGCTTTTAAGTTTCCTTAGGTCCCATTTGTTCATTTTTGTTTTTATTTCCATTTCTCTAGGAGGTGGGTCAAAAAGGATCTTGCTGTGATTTATGTCATAGAGTGTTCTGCCTATATTTTGCTCTAAGAGTTTGATGGTGTCTGGCCTTACATTTAGGTCTTTAATCCATTTTGAGTTTATTTTTGTGTATGGTGTTAGGGAGTGTTCTAATTTCATTCTTTTCCATGTAGCTGTCCAGTTTTCCCAGCACCACTTATTGAAGAGGCTGTCTTTTCTCCATTCTATATTCTTGCCTCCTTTATCAAAGATAATGAGACCATATATGTGCAGGTTTCTCTCTGGGCTTTCTATCCTGTTCCATTGATCTATACTTCTGTTTTTGTGCCAGTACCATACTGTCTTGATCACTGTAGCTTTGTAGTATAGTCTGAAGTCAGGGAGCCTGATTCCTCCAGCTCTGTTTTTCTTTCTCAAGATTGCTTTGGCTATTCGGGATCTTTTGTATTTCAATACAAATTGTGAAATTTTTTGCTCTAGTTCTGTGAAAAATGCCAGTGGTAGTTTGATAGGGATTGCATTGGATCTGTAGATTGCTTTGGGTAATAGAGTCATTTTCACAATGTTGATTCTTCCAATCCAAGAACATGGTATATCTCTCCATCTATTTGTATCATCTTTAATTTCTCTCATCAGTGTCTTATAATTTTCTGTATACAGGTCTTTTTTTCCTTAGGTAGGTTTATTCCTACATATTTTATTCTTTTTGTTGCAATGATAAATGGGAGTGTTTTCTTTATTTCTCTTTCAGATTTTTCATCATTAGTGTATAGGAATGCAAGAGATTTCTGTGCATTAATTTTGTTTCCTGCTACTTTACCAAATTCATTGATTAGCTCTAGTAGTTTTCTGTTAGCATCTTTGGGATTCTCTATGCATAGTATCATGTCATCTGCAAACAGTGACAGCTTTATTTCTTCTTTTCCGATTTGGATTCCTTTTATTTCTTTTTCTTCTCTGATTGCTGTGGCTAACACTTCCAAAACTATCTTGAATAATAGTGGTGAGAGTGGGCAACCTTGTCTTGTTCTTGATCTTAGTGGAAATGGTTTCAGTTTTTCACCGTTGAGGACAATGTTGGCTGTGGGTTTGTCATATATGGCCTTTATTATGTTGAGGAACGTTCCCTCTATGCCTACTTTCTGCAGGGTTTTTATCATAAATGGGTGTTGAATTTTGTCGAAAGCTTTCTCTGCATCTATTGAGATGATCATATGGTTTTTCTCCTTCAATTTGTTAATATGGTGTATCACATTGATTGATTTGCATATATTGAAGAATCTTTGCATTCCTGGGATAAACCCCACTTGATCATGGTGTATGATCCTTTTAATGTGCTGTTGGATTCTGTTTGGTAGCATTTTGTTGCGGATTTTTGCGTCTATGTTCATCAGTGATATTGGCCTGTAGTTTTCTTTCTTTGTGACATCTTTGTCTGGTTTTGGTATCAGAGTGATGGTGACCTCTTAGAATGAGTTTGGGAGCGTTCCTCCCTCTGCAATATTTTGGAAGAGTTTGAGAAGGATAGGTGTTAGCTCTTCTCTAAATGTTTGATAGAATTCGCTTATGAAGCCATCTGGTCCTGGGCTTTTGTTTCTTGGAAGATTTTTAATCACAGTTTCAATTTCAGTGTTTGTGATTGGTCTGTTCATATTTTCTATTTCTTCCTGGTTCAGTCTCAGAAGGTTGAGCATTTCTAAGAATTTGTCCATTTCTTCCAGGTTGTCCATTTTATTGGCATAGAGTTGCTTGTAGTAATCTCTCATGATCCTTTGTATTTCTGCAGTGTCAGTTGTTACTTCTCCTTTTTCATTACTAATTCTATTGATTTGAGTCTTCAATCCCTTTTCTTCCTGATAAGTCTGGCTAATAGTTTATCAATTTTGTTTTTCTTCTCAAAGAACCAGCTTTTAGTGCTATTGATGTTTGCTATCGTTTCCTTCATTTCTTTTTCATTTATTTCTGACCTGATCTTTATGATTTCTTTCCTTCTGCTAACTTTGGGGTTTTTTTTGTTTTTTTTTTTCTCTAATTGCTTTAGGTGTAACATTAGGTTGTTTATTTGAGGTGTTTCTTGTTTCTTAAGGTAGGATTGTATTGCTATAAACTTCCTCTTAGAAGTGCTTTTGCTGCATCCCATAGGTTTTGGGTCATCGTGTTTTCATTGTCATTTGTTTCTAGGTATTTTTTGATTTACCCTTTGATTTCTTCAGTGATCTCTTGGTTATTGAGTAGTGTGTTGTTTAGCCTCCATGTGTTTGTGTTTGTTACAGATTTTTTTCCTGTAATTGATATCTAGTCTCATAGCATTGTGGTTGGAAAAGATACTTGATGCGATATCTATTTTCTTAAATTTACCAAGGCTTGATTTGTGACCCAAGATATGATCTATCCTGGAGAATGTTCCATGAGCACTTGAGAAGAATGTGTATTCTCTTGTTTTTGGATGGAATGTCCTATAAATATCAATTAAGTCCATCTTGTTTAATGTATCATTTAAAGCTTGTGTTTCCTTATGTATTTTCATTTTGGATGATCTGTCCATTGGTGAAAGTGGGTTGTTAAAGTCGCCTACTATGATTGTGTTACTGTCGATTTCCCCTTTTATGGCTGTTCGTATTTGCCTTATGTATTGAGGTGCTCCTATGTTGGGTGCATAAATGTTTACAATTGTTATATCTTCTTATTGGATTGATCCTTTGATCATTTTGTAGTGTCCTTCTTTGTCTCTTGTAATCATCTTTATTTTAAAGTCTAATTTTGTCTGATATGAGAATTGCTACTCCAGCTTTCTTTTGATTTTCATTTGCATGGAATATCATTTTCCATCCCCTCACTTTCAGTCTGTAGGAAGTGCGTAATCTTAACCACTGGACCACCAGGGAAGTCCTTGAAGTATTTATGATCTACTTGGGAAGGTAAATTACCCACATACGTAAAGCTCTAGCTATCCATAGAGCATTGATTGGAGTTAAGCATCCAAAGTTAGGGGTGTTCATGCTGTAGGCATTAAGAAGAGTGGGAGGCTCTTTTAACTGGAAGGAGTCCTAAGCTTTTTGGAGGAGGTGACATTCCAGCTGGACTTTGGCTGTTGGTCACAATTGTAGGTAGAGAGGAAGGAGAGGGTGTGTGTGAGTGCAATGGTGATGGAAGGAAAACAGGATGAGTTAAGTGTGAGCAGGTGAAAGAACAGGCCAGGTGCTGGGAAACATGTGCAACCCAGTGTAACAGTAATTTGTGATGACCTGCACCACATGTCACCACCCTCCCACCTGGTGTCAGGTCAAGGGGGCTAGACAGTTCCACACAGCAACAGGGTCTCATCCCAAGTGTCTACAAGGATGTGTCTCTGCTTTTTTGGCCTCAGGATTTCTTTGATGCCTAGAAAGCCTGCTCAGTACAGCAAAGATGGTCCACAAGTGTTAAGGAGTCAATGTCTGTGGAGGCATCCCACAGCTAAGGGAAGCTGAGAGTCAGCGGGAATATCCCAGAATTGTCACAGGGACAATTCTGAGATGCATTCTATGTGGTTTCTCAGAGATCCCCCCAACGGGACTAAGCCTCTGTGGCCCAGCGTGGTAACCAGCTCAGCCATGCATCTCTGCATTGGTGTTCCCTTCTTATACCACCCCCTTCTCCTGCTCCCTGAGAATTGCTCCACTACAAACTCCCTGCACCCAAATTCTTGTTGAAGACTCTGCTTCTGGAGGATCCCAAACTCAGACAACCAGATTCCTAGAAACGAGGCACTATCCCAGGGAAATAGTGAGAAATAAATCCAGAATGGTAGGTGGATGAAGGCTTGTTATAATTTCTTACTAATTAAAAAGAATTATCGCTCCTTCCCTATTTGCTTTCCACTTGCTTTGCCCTCACTGTTCTTTCAAAAAAGTGAAACCATAAATCATATGTTTAGATTACAATTTACATGGAACTAGGCATGGCTATAGTCATCAAGGGTCTGAGTTTGAGGATTCTGTCCCAATGTCTCTCCTTATTTCAGTGAATGACAATCCATTCTTCCTACTGCTCTGGCTACAGGTGTTCAGGGCATCTCAGACTTTCCTCTTTTTTTTTTTTTTCTCACAACCCACATCTATCTGTCAGAAAATCTGTTGGCTCCACCTTCTCGATATATGCAGAAGCTGGCCATTCTTAGCACCTTCACTATTACTGCTCTGGGTTAAGCCGTGAGCTCTCTCTCACTCGGATTGTTCCAAGATCATCCTGGTCTCACTGCTCTGCCCTTACCTCTCTAAAATCTATTCTCAGCAAGACAGCCAGAGTGATTCTGTTAAGATATAGGTGAGATGATGTCTTTCCAATCCTCAGGACCCTTTCATGGTTTCTCATCCTAATTTGAGTAAAAGCCATTGTTCTTACAGTGACTGAGTAAAGCCAGTTTTTACATGATCTTTCATCTTCTTGCTTCTCTGACCTTTTTTCTTGCTATTCACCCACTTGCTTATTTGATTCCAACTCGCTGGCCTCATTGCTGCCACTCAGACAGGCCAGCGTGCTTCCCACTCAGAGTCTTTGCACTTATGTGACCTCTAATGGAGAGCTTTCCCCCTGGAAACCTGCATGGCTCACTCCCCACCTCCTCAGTTGTCTGCTCCCCTGTCATTTTCTCAGCCGTCTTTCCCTATCTGAAATTATACCCCCCACCTCACACTTCCTTTCCTCTTCCCCTGCTTTATTTTTCCCTTTGTACTTTTCACTATTTAATAAGTATTGATTTTACTCATTTAAGAATTTCTAACCTCTTTTTCCATTCTAGGAGGTAAGCCCCATGAGGGCAAGTGTTTTTTCTTGGGTTTTGCGAGGAGGGTCTCTTTTGTTCATTGTTCTTTCCAGCCAGAAAAGTACATATACACACACACACACACACACAAACACACACACACACTGACGGATAGTCGATGAACAACAAATTTACTGGACGTCTGATAAATATGTGGATAGTCAATAAATGTGCCCCCAAGTATTTAGTGAATGCCAAACAAATATGTGCAAATATGGACGTCTAACAAATGAGTAAACAAAAATGAAAGAAGAGGTATGTGACTTGATTTAACCTCTCTCAGGCTCTATTTTTTTCATCTGAAAAGGGGGATCCGATACCTAACTCATGGGAGCAAATCTTAAGAGAGGAAAGAACCTAAGTAGATGGTGGAAATTACTATTTTTCAGAACTTGTGTCCTGATTTTTAGTTCAGGGTCTTGAGCTCAACGTCTCGAGATTTATATCTTAAGCCATGAGAGGACCCTTTTAGGAGTTTTATGTGATGTTTAAGGTAATGAAATTCACTTCTTTTGCAATTAATTTTTCTGCAGAAAGCAGGTGGGAATGAATCCCTCAGCACTTTTGACTTGTTGAAAGTGTAGTATGGAGTTTCTAGACTAGACCACAGGCTCCATTAGAGGAGATATCGAATTATCTTGCCCACCGCAACATTTCCAGTGACAGCACCTGGTATAGAGTAAGCTCTCAGTGAGTCTATGCTGAGTGAACAAATGAAGGTAATATGAAATTTTCCCTTCATTTCAGATGTCCCATTCCATCAGATGCAAATTATTATGTAGAGAATGGATAAATAGCAAAGTCCTATTGTAAAGCACAGGGAGGTGTATTCAATATCCTGTCATTAACCATAATGGAAAAGAATATGAAAAAGAATATGTATATGTATAACTGAACCCCTTTGCTGTACACCAGAAGCTAACACAACATTGCAAATCAACTATACTTCAATTAAAAAAAAAAGATGTCCCATTAGTGTGGCTGAGATCTAGCAAGATCTATGATCTGCTTCTTTGCCCCCAGCAAGAAGCCCCAGATGTCGACTTCATCTGTTATTCCTGATCCACCCCCTCCCTGGTCTTTGGGTTGGTTTGGGTCTCTCCTTTAGCAGCATCTCTGCTAAGCTGCTCCCATTCATCTGCAGCACATGACTGACCCAGCATCTGTTCTTTTCTTACTGAATACAGCACTGGGAGAGAAAGGCAGGAACTGTACTATTTCCACTACCCCACAGGCTTACCTTTAGGTACTGATTGTGTGGGTAGCAGGAGGGAGAACGAGAGTGAATTGAACAGGGGTATTTAGGTTGTCTGTGGAAGAGCTGGAGCAGTGATTGGGGGAGGGGAGGGAGGGTGATATGTCACAGTGTCCTCCCGAGTTCTTAAGGTCAGAGGGCACCATCTACTATAATATCAAAAAATAAAGTGCTCCTCCCATGGGGACTTTTCTACTTTTTAGAGAAAAATTGTTCTCATTTGTGGCTAACATGGACAGTAGAAATGAAGAATTAGTTCAATTCTTAGTTTCAACTCTTAGTTCATTAGTTCAATTACTTTATCTCTTAGTTTCAGTGATTGCATCTAGCTTAGTTTCTCTTCCTTTCCTAGCTGTTGTTAGTAAAATCAGCACAAAGATATCTAAGCAGATTGGCATCTGCCGGCTCAGATCATTTAACTTTCTTTTCTGGACATGTGAAGAGAGGCATTGAAGAGTAGCTGGGTGCGAGAGACTTTTAACCTATTAACTGTGAATTTTGGAGACGTGTCATAACTTTGTTGTTTTACTCCATTTACACAAATTTCCAAATAAAATGTGGTTTCAGGTAAGCAGGTGAAAAAAAAAAAAAAAAGAAAAAAGAAAAAAGGAAAATGTGACTTACAGCCTTAGTGATATACCATTTTTTAGGACCTTAAACTTTACTAATTGTAGTTACTGGTTTAATGACAACATAAGTCAATTAACTAGGGTATGCTGATTGCCATGAGCAATAGACCTCAAATATATATACTTCAAACAGGAGCTTATTTCCAGTTCATTGAATGGTCATGGGATGGTGAACAAGTCAGCAGATCATGCTCCTCCACTGTCACTCAGAGAACTCAGGTTCACAGAGGCTCTGTCTTATACAAGCTTCCAAGTGGCCCTGGCTTTTCTTCTGATTTTTCCTTTCTAGTTAGTCGGTAGGGAAAGAGAGCAAATTTTTATGTGCCAAGTTTAGAAGTGAGTATACATGGTTTCTTCATATATTCCAGTGGCTAAGTGGCTAGAATTCAGTTACGTGGTCATATCTAACTTCAAAGGGGTCTGGATAGTGTAGTTATTTAATTTAGGTTCCTAGAAAATAGAATCTGAGCCGAGGACTAAGTTCTATTTTATTTGAGAGATAAAAGTCCAGGGCAGCTGGGGTGAGAGCAAGGGAATGAGGCAATGTGAGGTCACACGCTGTCTATTACTTCACAAGGAACTGAAAGAGATGGCAGATCAGTGAGCAGGTCAACCCATTTGGGCAGGCTGCATGGTGAAATCATGATCCAGAACATATCATGCGAGTGAGGAAGGAAAGAGAATTATCTGTCTACCTCTCTCCCATCTCTTGCCTCTACTGGCCAGAGTTGGTCCCACTGCTTTGCCCCTCAGCACAACTGGTTTGCACCATCCAACGCCTTCAGTGGCTTCTCAGTTGCCAAAATAAATGCTCTTTGGTGTGGCATTTCATCTGAAGCTGAGTCAGAAAGAGACAGAAGACAGAGACTTGTGTGTGGTTAGTTGGCCTCAGGTAGCAAAATTCATGGGTCTGCGCTGAGTAGGTTGGTTGTGGTGACAGCTGTCTGGAGGATCAGTGAAGCCAACCCAGTCTGAAAAGTTGTAAAAAGATGTCTTACAGTCTGCCTCTTGCACCACTGAGATTCATTTACACCCTCTATTTATATCTGGTTCACAAACTAAACCATGGGAACAACATGGTCTTGTTAGAATAAGAAGACATCACATATCCTGGAAAGTGGAGGTACAAGTCCAATTACTCACAGAGTCATCTTCAAGGTACATTTTCCTAGAAGAAGTAAGAGGTAAGGCAAGAGGGTCAGTGAAAAGCACCTACAGTCCCTGTTTCTGCTGCTGGTCCTGAGGCTCTAGTTGATGTTTATCATCTCTCCTCCACCATCCATTATAGATTTCCCCCAACCTCTGCAAATACTTCCACTGGTAGGCTTGCCTAGTGGGGTGACCTGGACCTTCATTCTGAGGATCCTATGCCCTTTGTTGCCTTAATGTTATTGGATCGTTGTTGTTTCAACTGGCCAATGACTGTTATTACTGGGTATGGAAATGCTAAGAGATGCCTTAATGAATATCCTGTATTCGTAGACATCGTGTAGAAGCAACCCTAACTTCTCATGGTCCTCGAGGTTGATTATCTCACCAGTAACCGATTTCTTTGACTTCCACTGTCATGAAGAGTTCAAATAGCTTCTAGTTCAGTGGAACCACCATTGTGTCTCCTGGCAAAAGTGTTCCTCCTTTGGGAATTGGAACCTGCAACCCAGAAGAGCCTAGGATTGTGTAACTGGAAGCACAAACCCCACAAGTGGGTTATTGAGTATGGTGATGAGAGGGGACACTTCTATTTCTACCTCTTTGTTTTTGGACTTTTCGAGTTATTGGAGGCATAGAAGCATATGTCAAGTATTGGTGTAGCACATACACTGCCTTCTGGGGGTCAGAGCCTCAAATCCTCACTGTGTTGTTCCTGAGCTGACACCATGGCTGAGCCTTTACTAGATCATTCTACTGTTCTTCTGGTTGGCTGCTTCTGAGTGATGAACTCATTCGTTAGGAAGGCATGGATGATCTTAAAAATATAGTTCTTTAATCAACAACAAAATGAAAACACAAAACATGGTGTGTCAATAATTTCATAAGCCTTAAACTGTATGTGAAGAATCCGAATCCTGTAGTCTTAGCAGAAAAAAAATAATAGTTTATTATTGGATAGAAACTTAAGGGATCAACTAATTCAACACCTCCATTTTACAAAAGAAAAATGGAAGCCCAGAAGAAAGAATGAATTCTTAGGGGTAACAACTAGTTAATGGGTGAATCTTTGCCACATCCAGGTTTTCTGATTTCTAGGTTCCTGAAAATTCCATTGTATCAAGTCATCTCTTGAACAAAAACCACGGATTTATCTTTGGAAAATTCAGAGTGGATTTTGATATGCAAGCCAGATAAGTTTCAAGGTTGCAATTGGCTTCGTTCATCCTTTGCCACGATATATAGTAGAATTGTGGGCTTTTTTTCCTGGAATTAATGCAATTTTTCATAGAAAATCAGGGGAACATTCATCTTTGGGTAATAATTACTTTCCAGTCCTTCCGGACCTTGTTCAAGTCTCGTCTTCTCCAGCAAGCCTTCCATAAATTCTTTAGTTTATGGCAAGCTTGTCTCCTCTTAACTCCCACAGAAACTATTGACCATCTTTTTATTATTATTATTATTTTCACTGCAAAACAATTTTTACAAGATCACAATAAAATAAATAAGAAGGAAAAATCTTGTAAAATCCTGTCATTTCAACAAATTAAACCATTGTGATTTTTAAAAATTACATTCAGTCTTTGCATGCTCATATAATTTGTATATCATTGGATATTTTTGTCATCTTGGTGCAGATAAATATTTGTAGTCATTTCCCCACTTGACCTCAATGCATGATCACTTTTGCAAGTTGCTACATGATTTTCACAATTTTATTTTGAGTAGTGTTACTCACTACCTCTTGGATATTTCATAAGAATTTTACAATTAACATGTCTAAGTGTGGACTTAGCTTTTCCATTCACTACCATGCAATTTTAGATAGAAAAAGTTGTCAACCTCTCACTTATTTACTATCCCCTACTTCCATTCAGTTTACAAGTTGAGTCCTTCTACTGCCTAAATATTTCTTATTTATAAACTCTTTTTTCCAGCTTCATTACTGGATTAGGCTTCTTGAGGCTCACTAGTCCAACTTCATGCAGTTGGCTAGTACTGGCTACTACTTGTAGGTGGCTAGTAGTAGTTCTTTACAGTTAATCCTCCCTATGGATGCACATGTAGTCTTTCTAAAATGAAAATCTGATGCTATTACTTCTCTGCTTAAAAACATTCAGTGATTCTCCTTTGTCTGTGAGGAGGTTGTCATTCCTTACAACTAAGGTTATTTTACACAAAAATGTAGATTTTGGTTTCTCTTGGGGAATTGAAGATCTGGCCACAATGGGTCTGCATTCCAGCCTAGCACCAGAAAGCTGAAGCTGAATAGAGCCTCTTTCTATAGACAAGGCAAGTGCTTTCCAATCTGACACCGAGGTCCCCTACATCTGTTTTATTGATCTTAGCTCCCTGGATCCTATACTTTTGAGTTTGAGACTGTACAGGCTAAAGCCTAAACTCTGTTGAATGACACTCAAGTTTATTCTTGCTGAGTTCTTTAGCCTTATTCTTCCATTTATCAAGAAATAGAGATGTGCCTTGAAATGTTCGCCTTTCCATGCCTCATCACTCTCATGTCTGGGGGAAGCTCTTTTTCCTTCTTTCCAGACTCTGCTGCATGGTCACCTGTATGAAGACCTTCCTGGTTTCTTGAGCTTGCCTGGTGGCAGAATGATCTGGAAAGGAATTTAACTTCAACTAGCGTTTCCCTGCTCGGGCTGGGAAAACAGGGCAAGAAGCTTCCTTCTGCTGCTTCTCAGTGTTCCTTCTTTCTTTCTCCTTCTCCTGCCCCTTTGTATCTGGTTCTCTTATCTGCCTTTCATCGTCCTAATTCTTCCTTGTCAATTTAGTTCAGTGAACATTTAAAGAGGGGCTGTTGATGGCGCTGGATGCTTGAGAGGATTTAGTGGTGAGTGAGGGGTTCTTGCATACATGGCAGGGTTTACATCACCGTGGGACAAATGAATGTGTGGTGATGACAGCATGACCAGGTGCTTTAAGTCGGGTCCAGGTAATGCGCTGGGAAAGGGTTAGAGGAAGACGTGTTTGCCAGTCTGCTTTGGCAAAAAGGGAATGAAAGGTGATTGCTTATATTTTAAAAGATTTCTTAAGAGGATACTGGAACGATGTGTTTCTCATAACTTTATCTTACATTTTCTTCTCATCTTTACATATCCTTCTTAGCCAAACTAACATTTCATTTTAGAACGTGGACGTCAAGTTGTCTGGTTTTGAATTTAACCCCATTACTTTATCTCTGTGGCATGAGACAGGCTCCTTAAATTCTTCATGGCCCAGTTTCTTCATCTTCAAAATGAGAGAAATAATAGTACCTACTTCATAGAACTGTTGAAATTAAATGAGATAACCGTATAAAACGTTTAACATATTGCCTTACAGAGAATAAGCACTCAGTAAAAGTTAGCGATTATTAGTATCATTATTTAGTAGCCCACATGCTCTCACATCATGTTCTGGTGACTTCCAAACCTATAATTGTAGTAATCTTAGCTAATGTCATTAAGAGAACATTCAGGGCAGTGGCTGAATAAGCAGACTCTGGGTCCAGACTCCTTGGGTTCAGACCTTTCACATCCTGCTTTATAAACATTACAAGCTACGTACCTTCTCTGCATTTGTTCCTTCATGTTTTAAATGGAGATAATAATAGTATCTAGGATGTAGGGATGGTGTAAGGATTAAATGAGTAAGTGTAAGTCAGGTGCTCAGAGTAGTGTCTGGTACGTAGGAAGTGCTGAATGTATATTTTTTGAATTACTTATTTTTATTGAGCTAAGAGCTTCATATATGTTATCTCTGGTATCGTGAGATAGCTTCACAATGTAGGAATATAATAGTAATTCTTATTGTATAGATGAAGAGACTGAGGCCTGGAGAGTTTCACTAGCTTGCCCAAGTTACACACCTATTAAGAGGGAAGGCTAGGTCTTGAAGCCAGGTATTTCTCCTTTTTAAATTTTTAAAATTTTTTATTGGAGTATAGTTGATTTACAATGTTGTGTTAGTTTCTGCTGTACAGCAAAGTGACTCAGTTGTACATATAGATATATCCACGCTTTTATGGATTCTTTTCCCATATAGGCCATTACAGGGTATTGAGTAGAGTTCTTTGTGCTATACAGTAGGTCTTTATTAGTTATCTTTTTTTATATGTAGTAGTGTGTATATGTCCATACCAATCTCTCAATTTATCCCTCCTCCCCCTTACACCCTGGTAACCATAAGTTTGTTTTCTGCATCTGTAACTCTATTTCTATTTGTAGATAAGTTCATTTGTACCCTTTTTTTCCCACTTTTTATTTTATATTGGAGTATAACCAATTAACAATGTTGTGATAGTTTCAGGTGCACAGCAAAGTGACTCAGCCATACATATACATGTATCCATTCTCCCAGAAACTCTCTCCCCAACCAGGCTGCCACAAAACATTGAGCAGAATTCCCTGTGCTATACAGTAGGTCCTTGTTGGTTATTCATTTTAAATATAGCAGTGTCATTTGTACCCCTTTTTTTTAGATTACACATATAAGTGATATCATATGATATTTGTCTTTCTCTGACTTACTTCAGTCAGTATGATAATCTCTAGGTCCATCCATGTTGCTGCAAATGGCATTATTTTGTTCTTTTTTATGGCTGAGTAGTATTCCATTGTATATAGATACCACATCTTCTTTATCCAATCTGCTGTTGATGGACATTTAGGTTGCTTCCATGTCCTGAAGCCAGGTATTTCTGAATCCAAAGCCTGTATCCTTAGTCACTATCACTCTCCTGAGAGCCTAATTCACATATCCAGCTGTCTAGGAGGCATCTCCCAGAGGTTGTTCATGGCCATTTCATATTCAACATTTTCAAAGCCAATCTCATCATATTCCTTTCTGAACCTGCTCCCTCCTAAGGCTCACTATCTTTATAAGTGGGGCCACCAACTCTCCAGCTGCCCAACCCAGAGAACTAGGGGTTGTACTTGATTTTTCCTCTTTATCTTCCCCTACTCAGTCAACCACCAATACCTGTGGCCTCTGACTCCTAAGGCTCTCTTGTATTTGTCCATTTTCTTCTGCTTTTGCTGCCACCACTCTTGTCCAAGTTGCCATCATTTTCTTTTTGAGTAAATGCAGTTACCTTCTAATTGAGCTATATAATTGCTTAATGAGGCACAAAATATTATTTTCACCTAGATTCCTTTCAAACATGTTCTATCTTTATTGGAAGAATGATTGGGATAAAGGACCCCTCCCCCACTCCAACATACTCCCCACACTTGTATCATATACAGTTAAGGTTATTAAGTGATCCCAAAATGTTATGGCAAGGGAAAGTTATTTTTCCTAAAAGCATAAGGGAAAGAATTCTGTGGTCAAATACCCAGAGGAGAGGAGGAGAGAAGCTAGAAAGAGGAAAGAGGAGGGAGGATGGGTAAGGGTGAAGAACCAGAAGATGGTAAGAAGATGGGATCCAGTGAAAATTCATGGGATGTAGAGCCAACAAATATTTTATGCTGTAGCTTGATTGTGACTGTCATTTGCTTTGCTGTGAAGTTAATCCTTCCTTTTTCCTCATAAAAATTTTCAAAATATTTTGAGAACAAGTGAAAGTGTACTTCTTTTGGGACAACTGAACCTAGTTTTATGACTAAGTTAATGTTGTATGTCACAGAGAAACCATGAGCCCAGAAGGCATAGGAGGCCATGAGAAATAGGACCATGGGAATTTGCAGAAACTTTGGAGAAGAACTTTGGTCTTCTATTAGGGAATGGAATTATTGAGAACTCAAGACCTAGATCTTATTCCTAGATCGCCAAAGATAAAAAAGGTCCCCAGCTGACATCCGATTTACATTTGCATATACACAATATCAGTACTTCCTGCATGACAAAATGATATTGTAAGAGGAGCATGTAAGTCTAGATTTTCTTTTCTTCTTTGTGAAGATACAGCCAAATAATTAATTGTTTTAATTTCAGAATTGAATAAATGAGAACTGATTTGGAAAATGCTTTCTAATGAGCTGGACTTTATTCATGGTTCTGCCTCTTAACTAGGTTCCAAAGGACTTGCCAATGGGAAGTGGTTTAACTTCTCTGTGACCTCATGTTTCTTATGAATAAAATGAAGGATTAAGGCCAATCACTGTTTCCTGAACTTTGATCCATATAACAGTAGTTGTGGGAATTTCCACACTTCTATCCACTTCCTAATGACATCATAAGTAGGATGACTACATGTCCAGATTTACCCTGTATCATTCCAGTTTGTGCCTATTTCCTGATATAATTATTAATAGTGCTCCATTTCACTCTCAAAAATTGTTCAGATTTGGACAATAATATTTATAATTATGTTATTAATAGGTGTTCCTTGAATGTAAAATTTTAAGTTAAATAATTTTAAACAGGTTTCTTAACTACAACACTTTGCTGATCCTTTAATAAGCTAATGTACCTTGTGATTTTCAAAACAGAGAGTATAGTTTCCAGGATTTTGCCTTTGGAATCCTTCTTTTGCTTCTTATTGGAATAGGTAAATGAAACTTCTTTTGGGAAAGTATGAAATCATCTTAATTCAACAAATACTTATCAACTGCTAAGTGCTAAGCCCTGGAAGAGACAATGGAGAAATAGTGATGGATAGAACCTAATTCTGCCCCAAAGTAGTTTATAATCTGATTTATAAATAAGGTGAATGGCAGTGGGAATTAAGACAGCACACAAAGTACTGTGTAGGGGAGCAAAGTTTTCAATACCACAATGTGTCTCTTTGGCATGCAGATTATTTTAGCTGAAAATAATCAAGGACCAAAAGACTCAGGGAGAACCTTTGATCTTCTCCCTAACTGCATAAAGAATGTAGACAGAGGACCTGCTCCAGAAAGGGAGCTATCACCACAGGTAACTACAGTATGAACCAGATGTGTAGACAGGGGGGAACCTAGCAAAGTCTGTTAAAATTCTGCTCTGTGTCTCATTGCCTCTGCATGGCCCAGCAAACATTTGTTTACCAAACATTTGCTTTTCCACCTTTGTGTGAATTTCCTTCTTTCCTTGTGAAGTCCCCATCCCCAATCCCCAACATTCTCTTTTGTCTTTAGCTGAGGGTGATATTTAAGGTGAGAGCTTTGGCCATTTTAGCAAGTTCCTCATTTTTCTGGGTCTCTCCCATGTATACATACTATTAACTTTTGTTTCATTTTCTCTTGTTAATCTGTCTCGTGTCAATTTAATTCTTAGAACAGCCAGAAGGGTAGAGGAAAACTAATTCCTCCTTGACAAGTGCAATTTAAGGTCACATTCTAGCTTTAATATTCTACTATGGTATCATGTAATTAGAGACCAAGATAAAACAGAGTAAGTCCAAATCCTAAGTGAGTGGTATAATCCGTAAGCTCTATGTCAAGTGCAGTTTTCTTAGACTTAATACTGAATGAATATGTTTGCTAAATCTCTCAGAATATCCATATAATAGTCCAGAGAACCAGTATTTTCATGACCATAGAGACCATCTGAAGAGTCATACTCTTAACAGTATCCAGGAGGAGGTGACTGTTAGGTTATTTCTAAAAAGATACAGAAATATTACTTGTATGGAAAGACCTTGTGAGTGTGAAACATGAGGGAAGGGGGCAGGACACAACAATTAAATGAATGAGATAGCCTGAGGACAAGACATAAACTGATTAGAACCAACTAGGCCCAATATGGCGGATGAGACAACTTCCACTAGACTTTGAGCCTCCGTATACACTCCTTGTAACACATCAGCACAGTTAAATAACACACCCACAGGCATGCTGACAGTTCCAAGGCTGATCACAAGATGTCAAAAAGACCAGAGGGCAGACAGCAGAAGCAAGAAGAACTACAGTTCTGCAGCCTGTGGAAGGAAAACCACATTCACAGAAGATAGACAAAAGGAAAGGCAGAGGACTTTGTACCAGAAGAAGGAACAAGATAAAACCCCAGAAAAACAACTAAATGAAGTGGAGATAGGCAACCTTCCAGAAAAAAAATTCAGAAGAATGATAGTGAAGATGATTCAGGACCTCGGAAAAAGAATGGAGGCAAAGATCAAGAAGATGCAAGAAATGCTTAACAAAGACCTAAAAGAATTAAAGAACAAACACCTAGAAGAATTAAAGAACAAAGAAACAAAGATGAACAAAAAAATAACTGAAATGAAAAATACACTAGAAGGAATCAATAGCAGAATAACTGAGGCAGAAGAATGGACAAGTGACCTGGAAGACAGAATGGTGGAATTCACTGCCGCTGAACAGAACAGAGAAAAATGAAATGAAGACAGCCTAAGAGACCTCTGGGACAACATTAAATGCAACAACATTCACATTATAGGGTCCCAGAAGGAGAAGAGAGAGAGAAAGGGCCCAAGAAAATATTTGAAGAGATTACAGTTGAAAACTTCCATAACATGGGAAAGAAAATAGCCACCCAAGTCCAGGAAGTGCAGAGAGTCCCAGGCAGGATAAACCCAAGGAGAAACACGCCGAGACACATAGTAATCAAACTGACAAAAATTAAAGACAAAGAAAAATTATTGAAAGCAATAAGGGAAAAATGACAAATAACATACAATGGAACTCCCATAAGGTTAACAGCTGATTTCTCAGCAGAAACTCTACAAGCCACAAGGGAGTGGCATGATATATTTAAAGTGATGAAAGGGAAGAACCTACAACCAAGATTACTCTACCTGGCAAGGATCTCATTCAGATTCGATGGAGAAATCAAAAGATTTACAGACAAGCAAAAGCTAAGAGAATTTGGCACCACACAACCAACCCTACAACAAATGCTAAAGGAACTTCTCTAAGTGGGAAACACAAGAGAAGAAAAGGACCTACAAAAACAAACCTAAAACAGTTAAGAAAATAGTCATAGGAACATACATATCAATAATTACCTTAAACATGAATGGATTAAATGCTCCAGCCAAAAGACACAGGCTTGCTCAATAGATACAAAAACAAGACCCATATATATGCTGTCTACAAGAGACCCACTTCAGACCTAGGGACACATACAGACTGAAAGTGAGGGGATGGAAAAAGATATTCCATGCCAATGGAAATCAAAAGAAAGCTGGAGTAGCAATACTCATATCAGATAAAATAGACTTTAAAATAAAGAATGTTACAAGACACAAGGAAGGACACTACATAATGATCAAGGGATCAATCCAAGAAGAAGACATAACAATTATAAATACATATGCACCCAACATAGGAGCACCTCAATACATAAGGCAACTGCTAACTGATATAAAGGAGGAAATTGACAGTGACACAATCATAGTGGGGAACTTTAACACCTCACTTACACCAATGGACAGATCATCCAAACAGAAAATTAATAAGGAAACACAAGCTTTAAATGACACAGTAGACCAGATAGATTTAATTGATATTTATAGGACATTCCATCCAAAAACAGCATATTACACTTTCTTCTCAAGTGCACATGGAACATTCTCCAGGATAGATCACATCTTGGGTCACAAATCAAGCCTCGGTAAATTTAAGAAAATTGAAATCATATCAAGCATCTTTTCCAACCACAACGCTATTAGATTAGAAATCAATTACAGTGAAAAAAAGTAAAACACACAAACACATGGAGTCTAAACAGTACGTTACTAAATAACCAAGAGATCACTGAACAAATCACAGGGAAATAAAAAAAAACCTAGAGAAAAATTACAATGAAGTCACTATGATCCAAAACCTATGGGATGCAGCAAAAGCAGTTCTAAGAGGGAGGTTTATAGCTATACAAGTCTACCTCAAGAAACAAGTAAAATCTCAAATAAACAATTTAACCTTACACCTAAAGGAACCAGAGAAAGAAGAAGAAACAAAACCCAAGTTACTAGAAGGAAAGAAATCATAAAGATCAGAGCAGAAATAAATGAAATAGAAACAAAGAAAACAATAGCAAAGATCAATAAAACTAAAAGCTGGTTGTTTGAGAAAATAAACAAAATTGATAAACCATTAGCCAGACTCATCAAGAAAAAAAAGGGAGAGGACTCAAATCAATAAAATTAGAAATGAAAAAGGAGAAGTTACAATGGACACTGCAGAAATACAAAGCAGCATAAGAGACTACTAAAAGCAACTCTATGCCAATAAAATGGACCACCTGGAATAAATGGACAAATTCTTAGAAAGGTATAACCTTCCAAGACTGAACCAGGAAGAAATAGAAAATATGAACAGACCAATCACAAGTAATGAAATTGAAACTGTGATTTAAAATATTCCAACAAACAAAAGTCCAGGACCGGATGGCTTCACAGATTAATTCTAGCAAACATTTAAAGAAGAGCTAATACTCATCCTTCTCAAACTCTTCCAAAAAACTGCAGGTGGAGGAACACTCCCAAACTGATTCCATGAAACTACCATCACCCTGATACCAAAATCAGACAAAGATACTACAAAAAAAGAAAATTCAGACCAATATCAGGGATGAATATAGATGCAAAAATCCTCAACAGAATACTAGCAAAGGGAATCCAACAACAAATTAAAAGGATCATACACCAAGATCAAGTGGGATTTTTCCCAGGGATGCAAGGATTCTTCAATATACGCAAATCAATCAATGTGATACACCATATTAACAAATTGAAGAATAAAAGCCATATGAGCATCTCAATAGATGCAGAAAAAGCTTTTGAGAAAATTCAACACCCATTTATGATAAAAACTCTCCAGAAAGTGGGCATAGAGGGAATCTACCTCAACAAAATAAAGGCCATATATGACAAACCCACAGCAAACATCATTCTCAATGGTGAAAAACTGAAACCATATCCTCTAAGATCAGGAACAAGACAAGGATGTCCACTCTCACCATTACTATTCAACATAGTTTTGGAAGTCCTAACCACGGCAATCAGAGAAGAAAAATAAATAAAAGGAATACAAATTGGAAAAGAAGTAGTAAAACTGTCACTGTTTGCAGATGACATGATACTATACATAGAGAATCCTAAAACTGCCACCAGAAAACTACTAGAGCTAATCAATGAATTTGGTAAAGTTGCAGGATACAAAATTAATGCACAGAAATCTCTTGCATTCCTATACTCTAATGATGAAAAATCTGAAAGGGAAATTGAGGAAACACTCCCATTTACCATTGCAACAAAAAGAATAAAATACCTAGGAATAAACCTACCTAAGGAGGTAAAAAACCTGTACTTAGAAAACTATAAGACACTGATGAAAGAAGGCAAAGATGACACAAACAGATGGAGAGATTTACCATGTTCTTGGATTGGAAGAATGAACATTGTGAAAATGACTATAGTACCCAAAGCAATCTACAGATTCAAAGGAATCCCTATCATATTACCAGTGGCATTTTTTACAGAACTAGAACAAAAAAATCTTAAAATTTGTATGGAGACACAAAAGACCCAGAATAGCCAAAGCAGTCTTGAGGGAAAAAAACGGAGCTGGAGGAATCAGACTCCATGACTTCATACTATAATATAAAGGTACAGTAATCAAGACAATATGGTACTGGCACAAAACCAGAAATATAGATCAATGGAACAGGATAGAAAGCACAGAGATAAACCCACACACATATGGTCACCTTATCTATGACAAAGGAGGCAAGGATATACAAAGGAGAAATACAGTCTCTTCAACAGTGGTGCTGGGAAAACTGGACAGCTACATGTAAAAGAATGAAATTAGAACACTTCATAACACCATACACAAAAATAAACTCAAAAAGACCTAAATGTAAGACTGGACACTATAAAACTCTTAGAGGAAAACCTAGGAAGAACACTCTTTGACATAAATCACAGGAAGATCTTTTTTGATCCACCTCCTGGAGTAATGGAAATAAAAACAAAAACAAAGAAATGGGACCTAATGAGACTTAAAAGCTTTTGCAAAGCAAAGGAAACTACAAACAAGATGAAAAGACAACGCTCAGAATGGGAGAAAATATTTGCAAATAAATCAATGGACAAAGGATTAATCTCCAAAATATATAAACAGCCCATGCAGCTCAATAGTAAAAAAACAAACAACCCAATCAAAAAATGGGCAGAAAACTTAAATAGACATTTCTCCAAATGAGTGTATTTACACCATGAAAATCAGTAAATGCTATAAATCTGAGTTCCTCTCATGCTGCAGAGCTCATTTTTAAACCTTTGCCAGCAGGTAAATGGTTATAGACACATTTGGAAAGCTCCCTGAGTTTTGCAGGTATTCTCTTGGGGAATTGTTAGTACTCTTTATATGTTGCCTTGGCATTTTCCTCAGATGCAGATCCATTTTAGCCTAAATTGGAAGAGGATATACAAAATGAGAATTCTCATGATAATTAAACTATTGGAATTGGGAGTCCTTTCAGAAAATTGAGTCTTTTCAATATTTCATTTCAAGAAACTTTGGGAAGGAGTTACTGTGCAATCACAATGCTGCTTATACTTCTTCTGAATTTCTGAAACCCATTATTAGCATATTTCTCATGGCAATTAGGCCTTGAATTCATATTCTAGTTATTTATATATGCATGTTTTCTCCCTATTAGACTAAGATCCAGGCTAGAACCCATGTTGGATCAGCACTACACACTCAGCATAGCACAGTGTTTTTCGAAAAGGACTGAGTTAAACATTGGTTAAATAAGTAGCTTTTCTCCCCTGTTTCAAACACAACTTGATGGTTTAGATAGAATGTTAAAGGAAACAATCTAAGCCATCACTTTATATAATTTTGTTACCAAACACAAGTTCGTGTGCCTGATGCACAGTGAGGCCAAACAAACCGAAACATCAGAGTTTGGAGCAGAGAAAGGTTTATTGTAGGGCCAAACAAGGAGAACGGGTGGCTTGTACTCAAAAACCTCAAGCTCCCTGGGAGTATTCAGGGAGAAGTTTTTATAGGCAAAATTTTGGGTGAAGGCTGCAGGGTGTGTGACTTTCTTCTGATTGGCTGGTGGTGAGGTAACAGGGTGGCTCTCCAGGATCCTGTGCTCAGCCTGAAATTACCATCCTCCACCTGGGTGGAGGCTTTAGTTCCTGCAGAAGAACTCAAAGATACTGTTAGGTATATTCTTTGAGGAGGAACCAGGATCCTGCTTTAATTGCTGCACTATAGTTTCTTGATTGTTCCTCCTTTGTTTCTGCATTCCTTTACTTCCTGGATTAGCAACAGTTTGAATTTCCTCTTTGGTATTCAGGAAGGTCTAGGAGGCTGAAGCATTTTTCTTACAAGTAAGAAACAGGGGACACAGAAAGCCTTTGTACCCAGGAGTGCCCCACAGGGTCCTGCTCAGTTTCAATTTTGAATCATAAAGGTTTTCTCAAAACAAGCAATCCTGTCTATTAATTTATTAAAATTGTAGGGGCAGAAAAGTTTGCCCTTCTTCCTTTCTAGGTTCTTTGGCTGGTCTACTAGTTAAATTAATATAAGACACGTTAGCAGGAGAAAAACAAAGTTTAATAACATATATACATGGAAGAGACCAAAGAAAACTGAGTAACTTGCCCAACTGGTGAAATCTCTTACCTTAAATGCCATCTTCAGCTAAAGACAAAAGAGAATGTTGGGGCTGGGAAATCAGTTCTGGGAGGTGACCAGAAAAAGCAGAGTAAACAAGGGTAAAGTTGTTATACGTGCAGATATAAGTCATTACCGTCTCCTTTGATAAGAGTTTCTAGAGATTTAGAGTCATTACCCTCTTCCCTGGAGAGAGAGAGAGAGAGAGAGAGAGAGAGAGAGAGAGGGAGAGATACCCTTACAAATGGAAATTTCCCTTTTAAATGTAAATGTCTCTTACAAAAACAGTAACTTGTATCTTGTTTTCAGAGTTTTCCCTGTGTTTGCACTTTCTTAAAAAAATAATCAGCTTAAGATAATCCTTATGCCAAACAGACATATTTGGGGATGGCAAATTCTGCTCTCCTATAAAATCATGAACGCTTTTATGATGTTTACTATTCTATACTTGAAGATGTAACTAATTTATTACATATATATGTATATACATACATGTATATATGGCCTAAAAGACTGATTTTTTTGAGGGGGAAGAGGGTGGTTTCAGGACCTGTACTAGTAGCTATTGGTTTATATTTGTACATCTAGCTTAAAACTATTTTTTTTTAACTCTTTCCTCTGTTGAATAGAAAGAATTTACTACCCTTCATAGGTTCTTTTGATTATTCTAATAATCAAGTCAAAATGAGACAGACTAACAGGGGAAAAACAAATTTTATTTCATACATGCAGGAGCCCTACATACATGAGAGGTCCAAAGACAGAAGGGTAAAATGAGGTATACACGCCACCCTGAGCTAAGGGATGGGAAAGAGGGCCTGGGGTCTCAGAGGGGAAGAGTGCAATTTACAGGACAATAAGAAGACGAGCAAAGGTTGGGTGATTAGCTGTTTGCCCTGCCGTACAGATAAAATTTATCTCTGGTAATAATTCTCATTGGGGAAAGACCCTCAATTTAAAATCTTCTAGGTAGTTAAGGGAAGGGCAATAGTTTCTTTTGAGTTCAAACGGTCTTGATTGTCTTCAGCTCAAAATAATCCACGTGTAAAGTTATATATCTTGAGGAAGCTCATTCTGAACCCCTTTACTTCCTGTTAACTCTGATCTCTTTAGTATTTTGCAAACTATTTTTTTTTCCAGGTAAGTAGCCCTGTTAGTTTTAGATTACAGATTTTATTTTGAGAGTTTTTTTTTTTTTTCTTTCTTGATGGTTTAAGTTTATTCAAAACTTTTTTGGACTTAAAAAACAATGATGTTTTATTCTACTTAAAATTTTTTTCTTTGATAATTAAGTCTTTTTGGAATACTGTTTACAATAAATATTCTTTAGAACTGCTGAACAGGCAGATTTGACTTTTCCCCCTTGCCAATTATCAACCTGCTTGCTACTCAGTTATGGACCAGCAACGTCAGTGTAACCTGGGAGTTTGATAGAAATGCAATGTCTTGGGCCCCATCCCAGACCTATTGAATCAGAATCTGCATTTTAACAGCATCCCCAGGAGATTTATAAGCACATTAATGTTTGAGAACAGCCAATCAATTGAGTCTTTTTTCTGAAATTCACCCTGCTGCAAAAGCAGCTCACTATAATGTATTCTTCAATGCAGACAACAGTTTGGAATTCTGATTTATTTGATGGCTTAATGTTTATTGACTGCACTTGGTGTGCTAGATGCCGCAAAGAAAATTCAAACCACTCAGCCATTGTTCTACACTTATTTTACTCTAAAATAAGAAGATACAAACAATATACGATTTTTTTCTTTTATTTGTGCTTTAAAAAGATATACACATAGATTAAAAGAAGAAAAAGAGTGTGTGGAGGAGACAATCAGATTAGAATCCCACTCCAGGAGATGTTGTTCATTGTTAAAATAAGAGTAGATGAGGATGTTCATATACACAAATAGAAATGAAAGGAATTCCATCAATCATCTAGATGTTTGGCCTGGGGAAAGCAAACAGCAGGATGGCTGAATTTTGTGTAGACAAGGTATCTGAGCAATTGCTTTCATTTTCCACTTCTCCTCCAGATGTTTTAGCATTGTGTTGATGTAGCCCAAGCCTATTGCTCTCTGATATTTTATGAATTTTTAGTAGAAAAAGTTCTGAAAGCATTGATTTCATGTCTACATTCCATTCTTCATGAAAATTATAGTCTTTAAAACCTAATATTTGGTCAAGTTTTCTCTTCTTGTGTTAAATTACCATTTTATATAGTGGATGTAGAAGACATCCTTAATCACTGTCAGTAAGATATGATAAAATGAAGTGAAGAATTTTGAAGGGGTCCAGAATATGTTACCCCCAAATATTCCACTTTGGCAAAAGAATGATTTTGAGTTGAAGGCAACTGAGAATTAACAGATACAGGGAGAATTGCCTGGCAGTCCAGTGGTTAAGACTCTGTGCTTCCAATGCAGGGGGTGCAGGTTCAGTCCCTGGCCAGGGAACTAAGATCCCACATGCTGCATGGTGCAGCCAGAAAAAACAAAACAAAAAACAAACAAAAAAATGGATACAGGAAGAGTTTTTTACTCTCCCCTAATCTGCCTAAAAGCAGGGCATGTTTTGACTGCTTGTGGCTCAAAAGCCAACACTTGAGAGACAAGTGTTGATTGGAAAGGAAAGGCTGCTTTGTTCAGGAGGCTGGCAACCTGGGGAGAATGTGGACTCATGTCCAAAAACCAATTCCTAATATTCTGCTTGACCATGACAATTTTTAAAGGGAGAGTCATTGGGGGAGGGGATCAGAGTCTTTGTTATCTTCTGCTGTGTGCAGAATCTCCTCTGATTGGTTGGTGGTCAGGTAAGAGAGTGGTGTTCCAGGAATCTTGTGCTCAGCCTGAAGTTACTTTCCTGCATCTGGGTGGGGGCCTTAGTTCCTGCACAAGAACTCAAAGGTATTGTTATTTATATTCTTTAAGGAGAAACCAGGACGCTGCACTGTTGTTTCTTGACTGCTCCTCCCTGTCTCTGCATCCCCTCCCTTCCCTGATTAGCAACTGTTTGAATCTGCCCTTTGGAACTCAAAGAAGGTCAAGGAGGCTGAATGAAGCCTATTTCCAACAAACAAGAATTGGGGGACACAAAAAGGATATGTATACAGTAGGACCCCACAGGGTCCTGTTCAGTCTCAGGCATAACTTTTTCTCTGTGAAGGTTGTTACTGCAGTCTGCACTGAGATGCATCTGCATAAACAAACATTACTAAAATAACCCTTCTCTTTCATGAGTTTTCCCCATTTGTTTCCTAGTAACTTTTCTACCGTTTATTGTTCCTCAAAGAATAATTCCATTTCCTTTGTTAAAATGGTACATAAACCCCTGAGTCTAACTGCTTCAGTTTCACTTCTTTTCTTTGAAATCCTGTGCATGCAAAATATTAATATATTTGTACTCTTTTTCTTATGTTAATATGTCTTTCATCCGTTAAATTTGCATGCCCCCAGTCACTGAATCTAAGAGGGTGGAGAAAAAGTTTTTCCTCCCTAACAATTTTAACTCTACTAAAACTTTTTTTTTAAATTTCATAAATCATTTTAAAAGAGGAAAGGAAGAAATGAAGAGGGAAGGATAAGAAGATAAAATATGAAGTGTGTGGAAAATCTGAAACATCAATAGAAATGGAATGAGAGTTTTTAGGAATTAGCTATTTAATCATCTCTTTCATCTAATCATTACTGAAACCATCAGTGACTGCAGGCACACTATATGGAGAGATTATTATTGTCACACCCTAAGCCTGCAGTGAGGTCAACTGTTGGATCAATAACAACTCTGCTCCATCAGATAACGAATCTAAATGAGAATTGCCACTGTTAATCAGGTATCTTGAAATCCCTGAACAGGGCACTGTGATAAAGGATTGCTGACTATTCTCCTTTTAACCTTAGTGGACTTTGCTCACCCATATTTTTAATTAACTAATTTAGATCAGAACATTTAAAATGCTCAAATCCTTTCAAAATTCTCCCCAGGGAGGTTATTCCTGGAGTAGACATCAGGAAGAATGTCATTCCTTTCTTTGTGGTGATATATTTGGCACATTTTAGTTTTTTCTCAGGGGAAAACGTTTCACATTTCACTTAGCACTAAGTCCTTTACCTTACAGAATGGTAGCATTTTAAAATTCAGCAAAAATGTACAACGTTCTTTATGGGGTATTAAACAAAAGTCAAAGCTATGGAAAATTATAACCCTTGGTGCAAAAGGAGATATTGTCTGCTTTTTTGAGGGCTAATTAGTAATGAAAAATCTTTCAGAAAAAAATTGGTTAAACTGAAGTTATGAAGAAATCTTAACAATTAAAATATATTTTGTACATTAAAAAAGACTAAGATTTTGGACTTCCCTGGTGGCACAGTGGTTAAGAACCTGCCTGCCAATGCAGGGGACATGGGTTTGATCCCTGGTTCAGGAAGATCCCACATGCCATGGAACAACTAAACCCATGTGCCACAACTACTGAGCCTGCACTCTAGAGCCTGTGAGCCACAACTACTGAGCCCTCGTGACACAACTACTGAACCCTGTGTGCCTAGAGCCTGTGCTCTGCAACAAGAGAAGCCACTGCAATGAGAAGCCCATGCACCACAACAAAGAGAAGCCCCCACTCGACACAACTAGAGAAAGCCCACGTGCAGCAATGAAGACCCAACACAGCCAAAATAAATAAATAAATTTATATTTAAAAAAAGACTAAGATTTTGGCTGTTGTGAATATTATTTAGTTTTACCTTTCTGTGGTCTTTGTTTTTTAACATGTATTAAGATCTGAAATTTTAAAACTTAGAGTTTGCATCTTCTCTACAACACTGAGAAAAGCCCATTATATCTGTTAAATAATTTTGTAACATTATGGTTGATATATTTTTAAAAATTTTCATTGAAGTATAGTTGATTTACAACTTTGTGTTTAATTTCTGCTGTACAGCAAAGTTAGTTATACATATATATATTCTTTTTCATATTCTTTTCCATTATAGTTTATCACAGGATATTGAATATATTTCCCTGTGCTATACAGTAGGCTCTTGTTGTTTATTCACCCTATATATAATAGTTTGCATCTGCTAATCCCAAACTCCCTTTCCTCCCCTTGTTTCAGGAAAGAGAGTGGGGTATGAGAAGATAGTCACGTCCCAGGTCACGTCTGAGTCCCTGGGACAGCCGTCATGTGTGTGTTCTTGGCTTTGTGCAGGAAAGAATTCAAGAGTGAGTCATAGTAAAGTGAAAGAAGCTTTATTCAGGGAGATACACACTCCATAGATAGAGCGTGGGCCATCTCAGAAGGTGAGAGAGACCCCAGGGTACAGGGTTGTCAGTTTTTATAGGGATGGGTAATTTCATAGGCTAATGAATGGGAGGAGTATTCCAGCTATTTGGGGGAAGAGGTGGGGATTTCCAGGAATTGAGCCACTGTACTTTTTGACATTTTGTGATCAGCCTTGGAACTGTCATGGTGCCTGTGGGTGTGTCATTTAGCTGTGCTGATGTGTTACAATGAGCATATACAGAGGCTCAAGGTCTAGTGGAAGTTGGCTCATCTGCCATCTTGGACCTAGTTGGTTCTAATCAGTTTATGTCGCGTCCTTGGGCTATGTCATTCTTTTAAAGGTCATGCCCTGCCCTCTTCCTGTCTCACCCCCACCTCCCCCTTGGCAACTAGGGTTGATATTATAGTTAGCAGAGTAAGTCCAGTGACCTGCAGTTTTACTTTCCAGTTTATCTCTCTCATATCTAGAGACTGATGAAGACAGGACAATCAACAACTGATGATTTTTTTTGGTCTTTCTGACTTGACTTGTAAGTTAGCAAATGTAGTTAAAACACTATGTGTGCATCTTAAGATATGTGGGGAAAGAATGAGTTGTCATAGCATCTCATTGAAAACTTTTCTGGATATTTAGTCCAACTTTCTTTCTCCACAAACCTTCCTGTCTGTTTAGATGAGCTCTATACAGCATGAAAAACATATTCATCTCCTGTAGTTATCTAAATTTTAGATTTTTTTTGCCCTTATTTCATTTTATTTTTATTTTATTTTTTTGGCTGCTCTGCATGGCTTGTGGGATCTTAGTTCCCCAACCAGGGATTGAATCTGGGCTTCGGCAGTGAAAGTGCTGAGTCCTAACCACCGAACCACCAGGGAATTCCCCTAAATGTTAGACATTTTAATTGTTACCATTTATGAACCACCATTTCCAGTCACTTATTGCTGCAAAATAAAACACCCCAAAAAGTAGGGTAAAATAACAATTGGGGGTCAGGAATTCAGAAGGATACCACAGGGGTGGTTTGTCTCTGGTGCACCAAGTCTGGGGACTCAGCCAGGAAGTCTCAAATGGCTGAGCAGTGGCTCAGATGAATGGGAGCTGGAATTATTTGCAAACTTCTTCACTCAGATGTCTGATATATGGACGAGGATGATGAAAAGGCTGTGCTCAGTTGGAGTTGTTGACAGGTACACATACACATGGCCTCTCTATGTGCATTATGCTTCTCATGGCTGGTTCTGAATGGGAGCATCCCAAACGGAAGCATCAGGAGAGAGAATTCTAAGAGATCCAGGAGGAATTGCATGGGCTTTCGTGACTTAACCTCAGAAATCACAGAATGTCACTTCTGTTCTCTTCTATTGATCAAAGCAGTCACATCCCTGCCCATATTCAAGGGGAGGGGATATAGATCTGACCCCTTCATGAGAGTGGTATTGAAGAATTTGTGATGTTTTTAAAAACCACTGCAGTATCAATTCATAGTAATTTTTATTCTCTAAGAGACTTTTCCTTAATAATTATTTTTAAAAGCAGCAGAAGATATTTGTCACTTTATGGGGAAAAACCAGAGGTGAGTCCCGTGTTCCATGATAAAGACAAGTGCAGAAATCTTAACAATGAATTCCTTTCCCTTTCCCAATATTACTCAGTTTATCAGTCTGTACACAGTGGGTTCCAGAAAAATGTTAGGGGTAAAAACTAATTGCTAAGAGAATTTTTTGTGAATTGTGTTTCTTCCAAGGTGCATTGCAGTCAAGCAAGCTGTTGCTTTAGCATTCTGTCTGATGTAGCTGTCATTAACTATAGCTCAATTAGTTGATCATTTGCAGCATAAAATAAACTCAAATACAGAGGATTGCTTTTGAACTGAGCCATTGTTTCATGAATATTAGAACACAAATCAACGCATATTGACTGGGTTGGTGTAGGTAAACATAATAGCATTGCCCTATTAGAATCATAGAAACAAACTATGGTTCATTTCTTCAAAAAGATTTATAAGGCTAAAACAAAAATAAGAAAGCACTCAAGTTTTTCAAGATATTGAATTTTAGGTACTCAGCTATTAAGTTCATTTCATCAAATGTTTGAAGCTGTATGAACAGATACTACACTTTCTGAAGTACGTGCTTCTGTGTGGAGGATGGTGGGCAAGAGGCCAGGGAAGGAATAATATCTATAGGTAACACTGTCATGATACTTGAAAGGGTGTATATCACCTCTGTTGACACTCAAAACAAACTTGTGAGGCAAGTATTATCTCAAATTTACAAATGAGCAAATTGATATCAGCGATTTTCTGCAGTATGCCTAATGACATTCCCTTGCAGTGGTGAAAAGATTGAACTCTTCAGACATGATTCCCTTTGGAAAGTCACAACTGGTCATCCTCAGCCAAATTAAAGTACTCCTCCTCTGTGCTCTTTCAGTACTTTGAAATCTATCCATATCCACCACTTTGCATTGTAATTATTTTCTGAAGTTGTTTTTCCTCACTTGACTTGAAGGGAAGGATCTTGTCTCATTTATCTGCACCCACTAAGGATTTGACCCAAAGTCAAATGCGAATGCTTGTAGAATGAATGAGTGATTGAAGGTCCTTTAACATTAAAATTTTCTCTACCAATCCGTGGGGCACTTCAAGGAAGAAGTGTTCTATTAGAATACAGTACAGAAAAGCTGGTATTTGTGGATAGAACACAAGGAAGCCATGGACGTAAGGACCTGTTAATCATCTGTGGAATTGTTTTAGCTCATTCTTTGGGATATACTAGGAACAGCAAGGAGGCCTCTGTGCCTCAGCAGAGTAAGGGGAAAATATTAGGAATATTAGGAATTTAGGCCAAAGAGTTAATGAGGTGGGGATCAGATCTTAAAGAGCTTTGTTGGACAAATATGGATTCTGTCCCTATCAGAGCCATCTGTTAAGGGATCCTTTTTTTTTTTTTACCCTTTTATAAAATTTAATAGTTTTTCTTTTTTTAAAATTAATTTTTATTGGAGTATAGTTGATTTACAATGTGTTAATTTCTGCTGTACATCAAAATGAATCAGTTATGTGTATATATAAAAAATTGTGGAGCTATATATATCTCCACACTTTTTTAGATTCTATTCACATATAGGTCATTACAGAGCATTGAGTAAAGTTCCCTGTGCTGCACAGTAGGTTCTTATTAGTTATTTATTTTATATATTGTAGTGTGTTTGTGTCATTCCCTATCTCCCAATTTATCTCTCCCCGTCCCTTTCCCCCTGGACCTAGAGGTTGTCATACTGAGTGAAGTAAGTCAGACACGGAAAGGCAAATATCATGTGGTATTGTTTATATGTGGAATTTTTAAAAAATGGTACAAATGAACCTATTTATCAATATAAAACAGAAATAGAGTCACAGATGTAGAAAGTGATCCTTTTAAAACCTGATGAGAATAGATAGGGGCTGGGCAAAAGTGGAAGCAGGGAGAGCTATCATGACTGATTTACTGCAGTGATCAAGAGACTATGGTTGCTTGGAGAAAAGTGAGAAGTAGTTGGATTTTAGATGTATTATGAAAGTAAAGACAACAAGACTGACTAGATATAGGGTGAGAGAAAGAAAGAAAGAGTAAAAGATGAAATCAAGATTTTGGGCCTGAACACTTGAAAGGATGGAATTACCATCAGTTAAGATGGGAAAATATATGGACGAAGCAGGTTTTGGGAGGGGAGATCAGGAGTTCAGTATTGGACATCCAAGGGGATCATATTACAATATGATTGGAGTTTATGATGAAGTTGGAGATATGATTCTTGGAGAGAGGTGTCAACATAAGAGACGTAGTGTAGAGATGGTAATAAAAGCCAGGAGACAGAATGATATCGTCAAAGAAATGAGGGCATATATGGAGAAGAGGTCCAAAGATTGAGCCTTGAAATACTCCAGTTAACAGGTCCAGGAGAGATAAGGAGTCTGCAAAAGAGACTAAGAATGAACTTCCAGTGAGAGAGGAGTATGATGTTTGAGCCCAAGTGAAGAAAAGGTAACAAGGCGGAGGTGTGGTCAGGCGTCAATGCTCCTGATCTGTCAGGATGCTGTGGACTAAGAAGTAATCACTGGTTTTAGCAACTTGGAGGACATCGGTGACTTTGGTTAAGAATGGATTTGGTGGCATGTTTTGGGTGAAAGTCTGACCAGAAATAGTTCAAAGGAGGATTAGAGGAGAGGAATTGAAGCCAGCAACTACATGATACTTTCAAGAAGTTTTGCTACAAATAGTGAACAAGCTGGAAGGCAGTGTCTAGAAATTTTAAAAAAATTTTAAGAATATATAGGCTTGATTTTAATTAGCAAAAACAATTTAAATGCTTGATTGGATTTAAACTAAATACTTTTGTCAGTAATACTTCATGGGTGATGTGCATTCCATATTGCATTTCATTAAGAGGCATGAATACCAGGTTGTCTTAGTGATTCTAAATTTCTATATTTCTATATTATTTGGTTATGATTGTGTCCAAAAGATATTTCTATTAAAAGGTACAGTTACCCTTTGGCAATTAGCAAACAATCTGTGTAGTGATACTTTGGCTCTGTGTGGATATTCTATTTCTCTCTATAATTCATTTAGTGCCTCAATCAGTTATTTAATTGGAAGAATTTCAATGATGATTTTCAGATTTTAACATTTTTTCCCTACCTTTTTATCTGGCTTTCTGTTTTGTTTTGCTTTTTTGGTAAAGGACAGCTTTTATTCATCAACTGGGGATCAATTATACTTTCTCCTAAAAGCTTAATTCTTCCCCTTTAATGAACAATTATCAGAATAAGAAGTTATTTCAAGTTATGGAAAATGATTTTTTTGTAAGAGAAGGTTTGTGTGTGTGTGTTGCTGTTGTTTTTCTTTTTTTAATACATTTTTGTACAATGATATATGTTTTGTATCATTTTAAAAATTAATTAATTAATTAATTTTATTTTGGGCTGCATTGGGTCTTCATTGCTGTGCACGGGCTTTCTCTAGTTGCGGCGAGTGGGGGCTACTCTTCGTTGCAGTGTGCAGGCTTCTGATTGTTGTGGCTTGTCTTTGTTGTGGAGCACGGGCTCTAGGTGCACGGGCTTCAGTAGCTGTGGCACGTGGACTCAGTAGTTGTGGCTCATGGGCTTTAGAGCACAGGCTCAGTAACTGTGGTACATGGGCTTAGGTGCTCCATGGTATGTGGGATCTTCCCGGACCAGGGCTCGAACATGTGTCCCCTGCATTGGCAGGTGGATTCTCAACCACTGTGCCACCAGGGAAGTCCCTATTGGGTTTTATTTTTAATTTTAAGTTTTTGGCTGTGTTGAGTGGCTTGTGGGATCTTAGTGCCCTCACCAGGGATTCAACCCGGGCACTTGGTAGTGACAGCATAAAGTCCTAACCACTGGACCATGAGGGAATTCCTAGGGTCTACATATTTGATATAGAGGGAGGACACATTTGTAGGGAGTGAAATTCAGGCATGAAAAGCTGAAGAACAATAGAGTAAGCAATATGATTAATGTTTCTCTCTCTTTAAGTGTATCAAATATACCTGATAAAAATTCTTGATTCTGTTAAAATATTTTTGTATTTGTAATAAATATTCAGGCAAGTTCTATAAGAAGTGAAGGTTTAGTCTTAGGGGGCCTCAAATGTCTAATTATTCTGAAAAAATTGCCCACAATGTACACACACACACACACACACACACACACACACACACACATATAGATATATGGGGTTTCGTTTAGTCATTCATTCAGCAGTTATTTATTGAGCTTCTGTTTTTGTTCTGTGCTAAATACTGGGGAGGGAAAGATGTATAAGACACTACCTGACTTTAAGTTTCTTGTATGTAGCAAGATGTAACTGGAGTGGTAATTTTCATATAAAAGAAAAGAAGAGGGTATGAATTATGAAGTGAGTTTCAGACTGTCTTTGGAGAATCAGGACTGACATAGATGTGAGAAAATGCTTAGAAGTCCTCTGTTTTATTAAGAAATTCAATTCTGACTGACTTTTTGCCTTCGAGGGCACAAGTAATTTGCTTTCCAGGAGCATGAACAGATCTACCTTCCACTCTCCTGATTTTTTCTTCCCCCAGGCAGCTGCAATCACTTTAAAGTTATGACTGATACATAAGTGGTGCCCTCATATCCCAGGTGCCATCGGACATCATGCCTTTCCTGTGAGGGAGGCTAGGCCAGTAGTGGTTTTATTTCCAAGTTAGACTGACACCCAAACAGAGTAAGCCACTTGTTCAAGGTCACATAGCTACTAAATGTTGGAGCGAGGACTCAGTTGACTTCTGTGCCCAAAGCTCACTAGTCATATATATATATATATATATATATATATATATATATATATATATATATATATATAAACATCTTTATTGGAGTATAATTGCTTTACAATGGTGTGTTAGTTTCTGCTGCATAACAATGTGAATCAGCTATACATATACATATATGCCCATATCCCCTTCCTCTTGCATCTCCCTCCCTCCCACCCTCCCTATCCCACTCCTCTAGGTGGTCACAAAGCACCGAGCTGATCTCCCTGTGCTATGTGGTAGTGTATATATGTCCATGCCACTCTCTCACTTCGTCCCAGCTTACACTTCCCCCTCCTCGTGTCCTCAAGTCCATTCTCTACATCTGTGTCTTTATTCCTGTCCTGCCCCTAGGTTCATCAGAACCCTTTTTTTCCCCCCATATATATGTGTTAGCATATGGTATTTGTTTTTCTCTTTCTGACTTACTTCACTCTGTATGACAGTCTCTAGGTCCATCCACCGCACTACAAAAAACTCAATTTCATTTCTTTTTATGGCTGAGTAATATTCCATTGTATGTATGTGCCATATCTTCTTTATCCATTCATCTGTCAATGGACACTTAGGATGCTTCCATGTACTGGCTATTGTAAATAGAGCTGCAATGAACATTGTGGTACATGACTCTTTTTGAATTAAGTTTTTCTCAGGGTATATGCCCAGTAGTGGGATTGCTAGGTTGTATGGTAGGTCTATTTTTAGTTTTTTTAGGAACCTCCATACTGTTCTCCATAGTGGCTGTATCAGTTTACATTCCCACCAACAGTGCAAGAGGGTTCCATTTTCTCCACACACTCTCCAGCATTTGTTGTTTTGTAGATTTTTTGATGATGGCCATTCAGACTGGTGTGAAGTTATACCTCATTGTAGTTTTGATTTGCATTTTCCTAATGATTGGTAATGTTGAGCATCCTTTCATGTGTTTGTTGGCAATCTGTATATCTTCTTTGGAGAAATGTCTATTTAGGTCTTCTGCCGATTTTTGGATTGGGTTGTTTGTTTTTTTGATATTGAGCTGTATGAGCTGCGTGTATATTTTGGAGATTAATCTTTGTCAGTTGCTTCATTTGCAAATATTTTCTTCCATTCTGCAGCTTGTCTTTTCGTCTTGTTTATGGTTCCCTTTGCTGTGTGAAAGCTTTTACGTTTCTTTAAGTCCCATTTGTTTATTATTTTTTTAAATTTCCATTTCTCTAGGAGGTGGGTCAAAAAGGATCTTGTTGTGATTTATGTCATGGAGTGTTCTGCCTATGTTTTCCTCTAAGAATTTTATAGTGACTGGCCTTATGTTTAAGTCTTTAATCCATTTTGAGTTTATTTTTGTGTATGATGTTAGGGAGTGTTCTAATTTCATTCTTTTACATGTAAGCTGTCGAGTTTTCCCAGCACCACTTATGGAAGAGGCTGTCTTCTCTCCATTCTATATTCTTGCTTCCTTTATCAAAAATAAGTTGACCAATGTGCATGGGTTTCTCTCTGGGCTTTTTATCTGTTCCATTGATCTATATTTCTGTTTCTGTGCCAGTACCATACTGTCATGATTACTGTAGCTTTGTAGTATAGTCTGAAGTCAGGGAGCCTGATTCCTCCAGTTCCGTTTCTTTCTCAAGATTGCTTTGGCTATTCTGAGTTTTTTGAGTTTCCATACAAATTGTGAAATTTTTTGTTCTAGTTCTGTGAAAATTGCCATTGGTAGTTTGATAGGGATTGCATTGAGTCTGTAGATTGCTTTGGGTAGTACAGTCATTTTCACAATGTTAATTCTTCCAATCCAAGAACATGGTGTATCTCTCCATCTGTTTGTATCATCTGTAATTTCTTTCAACTGTGTCTTAAAATTTTCTGCATCCAGGTTTTTTTGTCTCCTTAGGTAGGTTTATTCATAGGTATTTTATTCGTTTTGTTGCAATGGTAAATGGGAGTGTTTCCTTAATTTCTCTTTCAGATTTTTCATCATTAGTGTATCGGAATGCAAGAGATTTCTGTGCATTAATTTTGTATGCTGCTACTTTACCAAATTCATTGATTAGCTCTAGTAGTTTTCTGGTAGCATCTTTAGGATTCTCTATGTATAGTATCATGTCATCTGCAAACAGTGACAGTTTTACATCTTGTTTTCCGATTTTGATTCCTTTTATATCTTTTTCATCTCTGATTGCGGTGGCTAAAACTTCTGAAACTATGTTGAATAATAGTGGTGAGAGTGGGCAACCTTGTCTTGTTCCTGATCTTAGAGGAAATGTTTTCAGTTTTTCACCATTGAGAACGATGTTGGCTGTGGGTTTGTCATATATGGCCTTTATTAGGTTGAGGTAAGTTCCCTCTATGCCTGCTTTCTCGAGGCTTTTTAACATAAATGGGTGTTGAATTTTGTCAAAAGCTTTCTCTGCATCTTTTGAGATGATCATATGGTTTTTCTCCTTCAGTTTGTTAATATGGTGTATCACATTGATTGATTTGCATATATTGAAGAATCCTTGCATTCCTGGTATATACCCCACTTGATCATGGTGTATGATCCCTTTAATGTGCTGTTGGATTTGGCTTGCTAGTGTTCTGTTGAGGATTTTTGTATCTGTGTTCATCATTGATATTGGCCTGTAGTTTTCTTTTCTTGTGGCATCTTTTTCTAGTTTTGGTATCAAGGTGGTGGTGGCCTTGGAGAATGAGTTTGGGAGTGTTCTTCCCTTTGCTATATTTTGGAAGAGTTTGAGAAGGATAGGTGTTAGCTCTTCTCTCAATGTTTGATAGAATTTGCCTGTGAATCCATCTAGTCCTGGGCTTTTGTTTGTTGGAAGTTTTTTTTTTTTTTTTTAAGAACTAGAAAGGTTTTTTTTTTTTAGAGAGAGAGCTGAGAATTATCCCTTTATTTCATTTTTTTAAAAATGTTTTTGAAATTCTATAGTGGTACTATTTTAAATTTATTTATTTTTATTTATTTTTGGCTGTGTTGGGTCTTCGCTTCTGTGCGAGGGCTTTCTCTAGTTGCGGCAAGTGGGGGCCACTCTTCATGACGGTGCACGGGCCTCTCACTGTCGCAGCCTCTCTTGTTGCAGAGCACAGGCTCCAGATGCGCAGGCTCAGTAATTGTGGCTCACGGGCCTAGTTGCTCCGCGGCATGTGGGATCTTCCCAGACCAGGGCTCGAACCCGTGTCCCCTGCATTGGCAGGCAGATTCTTAACCACTGCGCCACCAGGGAAGCCCCTGTTGGAAGATTTTTAATCACAGTTTCAGTTTCATTACTTGTGATTGGTCTGTTCATATTTTCTAATTCTTCCTGGTTCAGTCTCAGAAGGTTGTGCTTTTCTAAGAATTGGTCCATTTCTTCCAGGTTGTCAATTTTATTGGCATATACTTGCTTGTAGTAATCTCTCATGGTTCTTTGTGTTTCTGCAGTGTCAGTTGTTACTTCTTCTTTTTCATTTATAATTCTAATGATTTGAGTCTTCTCCATTTTTTTCTTGATGAGTCTTGCTAATGGTTTATCAGTTTTGTTTATATTCTCAAAGAACCAGCTTTTAGTTTTATTGATTTTTGCTATCATTTCCTTCATTTCTTTGTTTTATTCTGACCTAATCTTTATGATCTCTTTCCTTCTGCTAACTTTGGTGTGTTTTTTTTTGTTTTGTTTTCTTTCTCTAGTTGCTTTAGGTATAACATTAGGTGTTTATTTGAAATGTTTCTTGTTTCTTTTGGTAAGATTGTATTGCTATAATCTTCCCTCTTAGAACTGCCCTTGCTGCATCCCAGAGGTTTTGGGTCATCATGTTTTCATTGTCATTTTTTTCTAGGTATTTTTTGATTTCCTCTTTGATTTCTTCAGTGATCTCTTGGTTATTTAGTAATGTATTGTTTAGCTTCCATGTGTTTGTATTTTTTACAGATTTTTTTCCTGTAATTGATATCTAGTCTTATAGCATTATGGTCTGAAAAGATTCTTGATACAGTTTAAATTTTCTTAAATTTACCAAGGCCTGACTTGTGACCCAAGATATGATCTATCCTGGAGAATGTTCCATGAACACTTGAGAAGAAAGTGTAATCTGATGTTTTTGGATGGAATGTCCTATAAATATCAATTAAGTCCATCTTGTTTTATGTATGATTTAAAGCTTGTGTTTCCTTATTATTTTCATTTTTGACGATCTGTCTATTGGTGAAAATGGGGTGTTCAAGTCCCCTACTATGATTGTGTTACTGTCGATTTCCCCTTTTATGGATGTTAGCATTTGCCTTATGTATTGAGGTACTCCTATGTTGGGTGCATAAATATTTACAATTGTTATATCTTCTTCTTGGATTGATCCCTTGATCATTATGTAGTGTCCTTCTTTGTCTCTTGTAATAGTCTTTATTTTAAAGTCTATTTTGTCTGCTATGAGAATTGCTACTCCAGCTTTATTTTCATTTCCATTTTCATGGAATATCATTCTCCATCCCCTCACTTTCAGTCTGTATGTGTCACTATGACTGAAGTGGGTCTCTTGTAGACATCATATATTTGGGTCTTGTTTTTGTATCCATTCAGCCAGTCTATGTGTTTTCATTGGAGCATTTAATCCATTTACATTTAAGATAGATATCAATATTTATGTTCCTATTACCATTTTCTTAATTGTTTTGTGTTTATTATTTTAAGTGTTTTCCTTCACTTGTGTTTCCTGCCTAGAGAATTTCCTTTAGCATTTTTTGTAGAGCTTGTTTGGTAGTGCTGAATTCTCTTAGCTTTGCTTATCTGTAAAGGTTTTAATTTCTCTGTCAAATCTGAATGAGATCCTTGCTGGGTAGAGTAATCTTGGTGGTAGGTTTTTCCCTTTCATCACTTTAGTTGTGTCCTGCCGCTCCCTTCTGGCTTGCAGAGCTTCTGCTGAAAGATCAGCTGTTAATCTTATGGGGATTCCCTTGTATGTTAATTGTTGCTTTTCCCTTGCTGCTTTTAATATATTTTCTTTGTATTTAATTTTTGATAGTTTGATTAATATGTGTTCCTCCTTGGATTTATCCTGTATTGGACTCTCTGTGCTTCCTGCACTTGCTTGACGATTTCCTTTCCCATATTAGGGTAATTTTCTACTATAATCTCTTCAAATATTTTCTCAGTCCCTTTTTTTAAATCTCTTCTTCTTCTGGGACACCTATAATTTGAATGTTGGTGCGTTTACTGTTGTCCAAGAGGTCTCTGAGATTGTCCTCAATTCTTTTCATTCTTTTTTCTTTATTCTTCTCTGTGGTAGTTATTTCCACTATTTTATCTTCTAGGTCACTTATCCGTTCATCTGCCTCAGTTATTCTGCTATTGATTCCTTCTAGAGAATTTTTAATTTCATTTATTGTGTTGTTCATCATTGTTTGTTTGCTCTTTAGTTCTTCTAGGTCCTTGTTAAACGTTTCTTGTATTTTCTTCATTCTATATCCAAGATTTGGATCATTTTACTATCACTACTCTGAATTCTTTCTCAGGTAGACTACCTATTTCATCTTCATTTGTTTTGTCTGGTGGGTTTTTACCTTGCTCCTTCATCTTCTGTGTGTTTCTCTCTCTTCTTATTTTGCTTAAATTACTGTGTTTTGGGTCACCATTTCACAGGCTGCAACTTGGTATTTCCCATTGTTTTTGGTGTCTGCTCCCAGTGGTTATGTTTTGTTCAGTGGATTATGTAGTCCTCCTGGTGGAGGGGACTAATATCTGTGTTCTGGTGGATGAAGCTGGACCTTGAATTTCTGGCCGGCAGGACCACATCTGGTGGTGTTTTTTTGGGTGTCTCTGAACTTATTATTTTAGGCAGCCTCTCTGCTGATGGGTGGATTTGTGTTCCTGTCTTGCTAGTTGTTTGGCATAGGGTGTCCAGCACTGTAGCTTGCTGGTCATTGAGTGGAGCTGGGTCTTAGTGTTGAGATGGAGATCTCTGGGAGAGCTTTCACCATTTGGTATTACATGGGGTCAGGAGGTCTCTGGTGGACCAATGTCCTGAACTCGGCTCTCCTATCTCAGAGGCTCAGGCCTGACACCTGGCCAGAGCACCAAGACCTTGTCAGCCACATGGCTCAGAAGAAAAGAGAGGAAAGAAAGAAAGAAAGAAAGAAAGAGAGGGAAAGAAAAGAAAGAAAGAAAGAGAAAGAAAGAGAGAAAATAAGAAAGAAAGAAAATAAATAAAATAAAGTTATTAAAATAGAAAAAAATTATTAAAAATAAAAAAGTAATAAAAAATAATACAGAGAGAATGGAAGAAGAGAGCAACCAAACCAAAAACACATCCACCAATCTTTACAAGTGCTAAAAACTATACTAAAAAACCCCCAAAAAACAAAAAACAAAAAAACAGATATAACACTAGGACACATGGCAAAAGCAAAGCTATACAGACAAAATCACACAAAGAAGCATACACATACACACTCACAAAAAGAGAAAAATGAAAAAATATATATATATATATAAAATAAAAACAGGAAGAGAGAAACCAAATCAATAAACAAATCTACCAATGATAATAAATTCAAAATACTAAACTAAGATATACATAAAATGAGAAACAAATTAGATGCAGAAAGCAAACCCCAAGTCTACAATTGCTTCCAAAGTCCACTGCCTCAGTTTTGGGATGATTCTCTATTTATTCAGGTATTCCAGGGATGCATGGTACATCAAGTTGACTGTGTAGATTTAATCTGCTGCTTCTGAGGCTGCTGGGATAAATGTCCCTTTCTCTTCTCTGTTCACATAGCTCCTGGGGTTCAGCTTTGGATTTGCCCCTGCCTCTGCATATAGGTCGCCTGAGGATGTCTGTTCTTTGCCTAGACAGGAGGGGGTTAAAGGAACGGCTGATTAGGGGGCTCTGGCTCACTTAGGCCAGGGGGACGGAGGGGTATGGAATGCGGGACGAGTCTGCAGCGGCAGAGACCAGCATGACATTGCAACAGTCTGAGGCATGCCATGTGTTCTCCCAGGGAAGTTGTCTCTGGATCATGGGACCCTGGCAGTGGTGGGCTGCACAGACTCCAGGGAAGGGAGGTGTGGATAGTGACCTGTGATTGCACACAGGCTTCTTGGTGGCTGCAGCAGCAGCCTTAGAATTTCATGCCCGTCTCTGTCTCTGGCGTCTGCACTGATAACCGTGGCTTGTGCCTATCTCTGGAGCTCGTTTAGGCAGTGCTCTGTGTCCCCTCACCTCACACATCCCAAAACAGTGGTCTCTTGCCTCTTAGGCAGGTCCAGAGTTTTCCCCAGACTCCCTCCCAGCTAGTTGTGGCTAACTAGACCCCTTCAGGCTGTGTTCATGCAGCCAACCCCACTCCTCTCCCTGGAGTCTGACCTCCGAAGCCTGAGCCTCAGCTCCCAGCCCCCACCCACCCCGTGGATGAGCAGACAAGCGTCTCAGGTTGGTGAGTGCTGGTCAGCACCGATCCTCTGTGTGGGAATCTCTCTGCTTTGTCCTCTGCACCTCTGTTGCTGTGCTCTCCTCCGTGGCTCTGAAGCTTCCCCCTACCCCCACGCCCCATCTCCTCCAGTGAAGCAGCTTCCTAGTGTGTGGAAACCTTTCCTCCTTCACAGCTCCCTTCCCGAGGTGCAGGTCCCATCCCTATTTTTCTGTCTCTGTTTTTTCTTTTTTCTTTTGCTCTACCCATGTTCGTGGAGTGTTTGTTGCCTTTTGGGACATCTGAGGTCTTCTGCAAGCATTCAGTAGGTGTTCTGTAGGAGTTGTTCCACATGTAGATGTAGTTTTGATGTATTTGTGGGGTGAAAGGTGATCTCCACGTTTTACTCCTCCACCATCTTGAAGGTGCCTCCTCATTAGTCATATTAAATGAACTAAAGTTTTCTTAGGTAGGCAGTTTTCCAGAGTAGCTTTTGCCGTATTTTTTTTTAACATCTTTATTGGAGTATAATTGCTTTACAATATTGGGTTAATTTCTGCTGTATAGCTTTTGCCATTTTAAGAGGAGCAAACAAGTGTTCCTCCCACCATGCCTGGCTACCTTCTTTCCCATCTACAGACGGCTGAGGATGGGCAGGATGGGCAACAGGAAGTGGATATGACATGCCCAGTGTGCTTGGTTCTTACCGTGAGATTTTGGTTTTGCAAAGAGAGAACATTTCTTCAGCTGTAAACACCACAGATGTGTCCCCACGTCCCTCTCCATCATCTCATAGGAAACAGGGAAATCTCAAGTTCTCCATTTATAGTGGAGGAAACTGAGTCTTAGGGGGTTGAAAGAATGTTCTCATGGTCCCACAGCTTGTAATTGGTGACATTTATTTAGGTCACATCAGCCCCTAAATGTTCTTTATCCTCTGATACTCTGGGCCCTTAAGCAGGAGTGCAGCAGAAAAAATATGAGGATAGCTAGATGGTTAAACAGTGTGAGAAGAGCAGGGTGAATGAGCATTGACACAGGACAGCAGGAGGGTGGGAGGATCTGCCGAGGGAAGGAGGGAAGTTGGTTTGTGGAGAGTGCCTTTGGTCTGTGTGAATATTTAACCAACTCTGGCTTCTTCTCCGGGCAGGACACTTCTCTCTTTAGCTCTTCCTTCACCTTTAAGTTTATGTAATTCTCTCTGTGTTCTTTATTTGGGTATAATTACAGGAAACTTCTTAAAACTACAAGTTACTAGAAGAAAAATTAATTTAAATCACATATTTATAGAACATACATTATCTTAGTGATTAAGTCCTAAAATTAAAGTTACAACAAGGGATTTTATTCACAACTATAGCAGGATTTTCCACATGGCTGATGCTTCTCATGTCTCAGACCTGCACGGTACCTTTTTAATACAGAGCTCAACTTATTCCAGTGGTTAGGTGCTGAGCAGCACAGAGGGTAGGAGCAGAGAGATCGCCTTTGAGTTCTGGCTCTTGCACATGTGTGATCTTGGGCAAGGTTCTTAACCTCTTTTAACTTACTCACTTATCTGCAAGATGGGGGTAATTTCTACCACACCGAGATGTCATGAGGATTAAATGACACATGTAAGATGGGATCTAATGCAGGGCCTTGTGTAAAATAAGATGTCAGAAATCGCTAGTTTTCCTCCCCACAGGATGGATGATTGGCTTCAATCTTGTTGCCTCAGTTTGAAGATGCAGAAATAGAAACAGAGGTGAAGTATTTATCAAATTTCCCAGCAGAGTCTAGTCCTACTAACTTTCAATTTACTGTTCTTGCTACTGACTCTGTTAAACTTGGATCTACAGGCAAAGAGGAAACCCTGTAGGAGGGAATAATCCTATATTGGGGCTATTGAAAGATGCTGGTGCTGTCAGTTTGACATTCTGGGGTTGTGTAGGGAAGTGGTTGCTGTGCTTTTAGCTCTCACTGAGAAGCTGTGTGACTTCAGTCAAGTCATTTGGCAACACTGGGCTTTGATGCTTTCATAATAGTTGGACTTCACCTCTCCTCTTGGACTTACATTTTTTCTTCTACCATCATTATGTCAACACTTACCTGTTTCCACTATTAGATCCCAAGTGTGTGGAAGACAGAGATGCATCTCCCCTGGTGTCCCTCTCTGTGTCTTTTCCAATGCCTCATACATTGCTAATCAGAGAAACTAGAGCAGGTTTGTTATGAGATGGTATGACTAAATTGCAATTCATAGCAAAGTGATGAATCTATTACAATAACGGAATACACACACATGCACACACTCACACACTTACCCACTCAATATAATTACCCTCCAAAGGGTATAGTGTGAGCAGCATAATTGACTGTGTCCTTCTCATACAAGCTTAAAGGTGAAATCTTCAACATTATGAAAATAGTCCTTGTCAGATGTATTTGTTTGCTTGTTACTACTTCTCTTTCCTGCAACTATGTGAGCACCATGAGAAGTGGAGCCGCTTTTTCTTTTCTCCATTGTAGCTGTTACTGAACTCAGGTTTGGCTGCTCAATGCTCAAAAACCAAAACTTGAGAGACAAATGTTGGTAGGAAAGGAAACATTGCTTTATTCAGAAGCCAAGCAACCTGGGTAGAAGACTGACTCATATCCAAAAGCCCCTTCACCCAGCCAATTAGGGAGCAAGAGCTTTTAAATGGGAATTTCAGGGATATATAGATGGAGAGAGGGGGCTACATGCACAACAGCACAGGCAGCTCTGACAATCATCTTGAAATTAGTCATGTGGTTGTCTAATCAGTGTCATCCTAATTGTTTTAAGTAGAGATAGTCTTTAGTTCCAGGGTCTGTTTGTTTCCATTTCCTTGAGGCCAGTTCTCGGAATTGTGTAAGATAGAGCAGCTTATGTAATGGCTACAGTCTGGTCATCATGTAGTTAACTTCTTCCACCTATGGGGGTTTCAGTATCTACAAAACAGCTCAAAGAATATGGCTCAGAATATTACCTATAGCCCTTGAGGAAGAACTAAAGGTCCTTGATTTTGTTTGGTGACTAAACTATTACTATTTGGTCTTGTTTTACTGCTTTCCTTTGCTTCAGCATTTTATTTCTCTGATTAAATTTATTGTTTGGCAAAAGTTTTTCTACAGACAAGAGGCAGATGGAGGACATGGGGGGAGTCTGTCCTGGGAAGACCTCACAGGGTCTCACTCTGTTGCATAGCCACTTTAGTGCCTAGACATGGTGAGGCTTCAACATACATTTGTTGACTGACTTGTAATGAAGAAAAAAATCTTCACTTCCTTCACTATTTGCCAGCAGGGCAAGAGTACCAGGAAGATGACAAGGTTCCAGCCATTGTTGCAACCAGATCCCTTGCACAGGCAAATTACTAGATCCCTTGTGAGGAAAGAGGGACCCGTGAGGACTGTTATGGGTATTGGGGTCCACAACACCAGAAAGCGGCTACCTCAACAAGTGAAGGAATTCCAGGAAGATCCATGTTACGGGGGCCTCCCATGTTAATACAAGAGCTGATCGAAATAGAAGCTTGATGGAATAACCCTAAATTAGTATGACAGGAGCTACATGTAATAGCTCTAAACCAAGATTATAGGAGCAGATAACCAAGTTGTTTTATTTTTAGTTATATCTTCAATTTACCTCCAATCCTGCCTGACCTAGATGTTACCTTCCTCCTATGTTATGCTTTTCTAGATTCACTCATGTCATCCCTCGTATCTTTTGATTTTCTTTTTACTTGTTTATCCAAATTTCCTTGTCTTTTGGTCCCAGGTTACATTCCTTACTTTTCTATCCATCCTATAAAAAGGAGAGGCCTCATACATAGGATTATGCCTTATTTCTACCCCCAACTCTTCAAGGCTCAGCTTGTACCCACTGATTACAAAGGACAAATCTCTTATTTCCTCTACCTAAGACACCTGGGGATTCTGCATAATATGTTTCTTTTGTTTGGCATTGAATTTCATATTATTGTTATAATCATTTATTTTAGTGGATACAGTTCTGGGTGAAGGCAATTTCAGAGAGAAACCAGGACTTGTTTCCACTGCCATCCTGGAAGATTTTCAGCCACTGTACAAAAGAAAGTGTTTTAGCTCTCTCGGCTTTCTTCCGTTTTTCTTCTTTCCTTCCCATTTGCAAAGCAGCTCCCGTATTCCCTGTAGCTTCTTGAAACGAATCAATTTAACCACGTCTGTGTTTGTCAAAGAGGTGATGGCAGTCATTGTGTGATTTGAGCTGTTCTGCTGAGAGATAGTATGTCCCCAAGTAATTTGTACCTTTAGGAATTCATGACTTTGAAATCTTTAAGAAGTCACTGTTTAATTAAAAGTTTTGGGGAGGGGAAGTAATAAGATATTAAGTAATGGGACATTGTAAAATATTTATGTTTTATGCTTCTATAAATATACTTTACCCATAACTCCTGTTCATATTGTTTTACTTAACATTGTAATATAAACATTTTCCATGCTGCTACATAGAACATCATAATGATAATTTTTAATGGAAGTGTAATATTCCATTGAGTGGATATATCATAGTTGATTTAACTATTCCCTTATTATTGATTACCTTCAGCTTTTCATGAATCACTGTGTTGGTTATCTTTATGAATGTGCTCCTCTTCATATTTTTATTTTTTTATGTTTATTTTCTTTTTATTTTCTAAAGGTATCATTTATTTTATAAAAATGATAAATATCATTTAGAAAAAAAAAATCAATGTTGAAAAGTAAGATAACAAGAGCAAAAATATCCATCCCAAATCCCACTATCCTTATAGAGTGATAATTCCTATTAGGTAGATATTATTCCAGGTATCTTTCTATGCAAATGTAGAGATTAATGGCGATTCCATTGTGTAAATATTATATGTCTAATTAACCTCTTAAAGTAGGTTTCAATAGAGCTCTCTACATGCAGACCCAAGAGGCTTCTATCTCAGGGAAGGAAAGGCTGAGCTCAGTGAGTGTCAGCCCTGGGTGTGCACTGGAATCACCTCCTAAGCTTTAAAGAAATAATACAGATGCTGAGGCCTCCTCCTCAGAAATTTTAAAAATCTTCAAGATAAATCCATCAACTTTGAGTTTCAATGCTGATATTTCTTTTAAAACGTCCATAGAAAAACAATGGTTTTGAAAGCCAGATGGTATTAGAAAGGAATTTTATAATATGTCAAAGTCCAGGTGTAATGGACTTGACCATTCTAGTATAACATGGGGAGAGAGACGGTGGCTAAGTGAGAAGAAAAAAGTGAGTGTTCTTTGTATTCCTTGACTTGACTCTTTGAGGCTGGATTTTAGCAAGAGTGAGTGGCTTTAGAAACATCCAGAGATGTAGCAAATTTCTGAGGACATAAGATGAAGTGCACTTTCTGGGGAAAAGTCGGGGGAAGCTCTCAGGTCCTGTGAGAACTTTAACCTTCAGCTTGGTGTTACTTGAAGTGCGACTGGGGAGCAGTTGTACAGAGGTGATGGCAGGAGACAGAAAAATGGATGAACTTGGACAGAGCTCCCAGTTTTCTGTTCTTTGCTTGAAAGCAGAGGGCCAAGAATATTCCTGAATGCTCTGGGAGGGGATGCAAAAGATCCAAGAGTTCGAATGGTCTTCTGAAGGAATCAGCTGCAGGACCAGAGGTAAATGTTTGGAACTGTGGACTCCATCCAGGGGTGGATGCATGTTACTTCTTCCCCCATCCAGAGGCCAGTTTCACAAGGGCTCAGTACAGCAGTGCAGGGAAGGGCAGAGACCAAACCTTGACAACACAGAGTCTTCAGAGAGCAACTGAATATTTGAGGACTTCATCTTCCTCCACTCACACTGCTTGCAAGGTCATCCAAGCCATACTTCTAATATATACAGATGCTGTCTTGGAGAGCCACAAGCGGAGAAGAATAAAACCTTAAATGTTTGAGCATTTACCTGGATCATCTAAGCTGAGTCTGGATACAGACTAGTAGAGTTTGTTTTTACTGTATTTCACTGAGTGGACTGAGTTTTGGCAGTGGAACTCTAGAAAACACCTGTTCTCCAGCTCACAGGCTGGTAAACCCATTTCACGTGAAGAGTGTTCATTCTATCATACAGTAGTCTTTTTTAACTATCAGCAAGATGACTTCGGGGCTGGCTTCCAATCAGTACACATAAAGGCTGAAGAGTTTTATAAATGATATATTATGACTAGTTCCTTGGGCCAATCTATATCTGTTTATTTACAATCCTTTTAATGTTTAAGCCTACAATATTCACTAGAGCTGAGAGCAATAGATGTTTGTGCCATTTGACCTCGATAAAAGCTACAATTTTCCTTAAAAACCTTTCTTTATGCCTAGATCTGTCACTTAGGGATTTAGTTTCTAATGTGTTAATGCTCCAAACAGTTATTCTTCTTAAAAAACACCAACCATAGAACTACCAAAATACATTAGCTTTATGTGTAAATGACATTCTTGTTTGCTTTTTTTTAAAGTTTTTTATTTTTTTGATGTGGACAATTTTTAAAGTCTTTATTGAACTTGTTACAATATTGCTTCTGTTTTATGTTTTGTTTTTTGGCTGCAAGGCATGTGGGATCTTAGCTCCCCAACCAGGGATCGAACCCACACCCCCTGCACTGGAAGGTGAAGTCTTAACCACTGGACAACCAGGGAAGTCCTGATATTCCCGTTGTATTATAACTATTGAGAGCAAGGGTTACTGTCTCAGCTACCCTGGGAAGTTTCAAAGATTTAAAGAGATTGGTCTTTGGAAGAAAATTTCCCCCTCTTAATCCTCAACTGGTTGCAGACTTCTATGGGCCATGTAGTTGTTTCTTAATATTGTCAATGTGATGCTTTCATGCCCTTTTGCTTAGAAACTTCTGGCTTTAAATCCCCTAACATGCAGTTTAGGATCAGAGCTGAAGTTTAATGTACAGCCCATGACCACCCATTGCTGGGTCACACTTCACAGGCCACGTCAGGGATGACTCAGGTGCGATAGGAAACCGGCAACTTGAAAGGGTGAGCTCAGTGGTTCCTGTCTTCCCTCCCCTACCCGGGCAGGTACAAAGCATGTGTCAATGTAACAGCAGCATCACAGACTGTCAGGTAGGCATTAAACTTAAGCCTTGAGGGAGAATGGAGGAGAACGGTGCAGTGGCAGCTAAACCTGTGATGCTCTTTGCTTAGAAGTTTCTGTTTGGGTGTAAAGAGTCCAGGCTGGCCAGTTATGAATTCTCCCCTGTCCAGTGCAGAGTGAAAACCGTGGCTACTTGTGTGATTATGACTTTTGGCCACCTATTACAAAACTACCCAAGAACCTTTTATGATAAAGTTCAGGTAAGTTCAATTAATGACTCCATGGAGTGAAGAAGGGGACAATTTGTCAACATGTTTCTCAGACCAGGGACTGGAAGTCTGTGATCTAGACCTTGAGATGACAACATTTTCCTGGCCATAGATCTATAAAATTGGACCTGGGGTTCTTGTTGCTTTGTTTTACTGCAACAAGTTTAAAACATGCTGGACACATTTTCTTCAGAGTTTTTAAAAACTCAAATTTCTGAAAGATATTATATGATGGATTCAGGAAAGATTGTATTTTTATATGTAGATATGACATGTGTGTTTGAAGACAAAGAGACAAGATAGAAAGTTGACTTAGCCATGAGTCTCGTATACAATATGGTTTAAAAAAAATTGTTTTATTTTATATTGGAGTATAGTTGATTAACAATGTTGTGTTAGTTTCAGGTGTACAGCAAAGTGATTCAGTTACATATATATATATTTATATTTATATTCTTTATCAGATTCTTTTCCCACGTAGGTTATTACAGAATATTGAGCAGAGTTCCCTGTGTTATACAGTAGGTCCTTGTTGGTTATCTATTTTAAATATAGCAGTGGGAGTTGTGAGTGACATGTACACAATACGTACACCTAAATTTATTTGCTATTTTCTCTTCTATTATTTTTATATGTTGAATGGCATACTCAAGCTGGATATTCAAATATTCTCTTTATATTAATAGTCTAGATGTGGCATATTGTATTTTCCAAAGATGGCTGTGCATATATATATATATATATTATATGTGTATGTATATATGTACATATATAATTGATATAAAATATGCATAATACATGTACAAATACATGTACAAAGATATATCTCATGCCACATGTTATTCTTATAATGTAACTAACACTCCATTCCCCCAAAAGGAGACTGTTTCTTCCCCTTGAATCTGGTGGGGAGCTTGAGACTGCTCTGACAAACAGTGAGTGTCAGAAGCGATGCTATGTGACTTCCAAAGCTAGGTCATAAAAAGGACAGAGCATGTGCCTGGCTCTCTCCTTGGGATGCTTACCCTTGGAATCCAGCCATACTGTGGGGAAGCCCAACTAACCCATGCAGAGTGACCACACAGAGAGGCCGGCGTGGAGAGGAGATGATGTCCCCAGCTGACAACTAGCAGTCATGGCCACATGTGCATGAATGAGCCTCCAAATGACTCCAGCCCCAGCCTTTACCTCTTCTGACCGAGACCTCAGACAGACATTGTGGAGCAGACAACCCTGCCTTGCCCACAGAAAGCATGAGTGGGAAAAGTTATTATTGGTGTTTAAGCCACTGTGTTTGGGGTGATTTGTTATGCAGCACAGTCGTTGGAACACCAGAGCTTTTCTGAGGCTTTTTTGGAATGCTACCTTGGAGAGCTCCATGTTACTCCTGAATAGGATTTGCATAAATGCCCTTCTTCATATGGGGTGAATATGTGGGTAAGTCCTCTGGCCATCTGCCCTCTTACATGTCTAAGAGGTAAATTCTTTTTCATGCTTCTATTCACAGGCAGGGCCTTTTCCGGGAAACTTTCCTTGAAAGTGCGGGTTGGTTTAGATGCCATTTTTCTGGGATCACTGAGCAATCTATCACCAGTGATCACACTGTGCTGTCATCATCAGTGTACTTGCCTTTTCTTCCTGTTAGACTGTGATCCCAGACAGCTTGGACTCTTTCTCCTCATTTTTGTGTTTGTAGTACTTAGCATCATTTTAGGCACATGGTAAGTGCTTAATAGATTCTCGGTATAGAATTCTGTAATTAGGACTTTGTTTATCCAGGCCTTGATGCAGAGGACAATGGAAGAGAGGTGAAAGACTCCCCAGAAGTAGGGTAGCATGAAATAATATTTCTAAGTGAAATTCTAATTAGAAGATTTTTAGCAATGTTCTGAAGACAAGTTTTCCTCCATAGAAAGTGTGCAAAACTTTAGCTGCTTCCAGAGAACATAAAAGAATCTTTATTATGAGTTGGCATCTAGAGGGACAGTAATCTGTTCAACTCTTGGTGGACCTCTACAGAAAAACTGGATATCTTGAGAGCATCCCTGGGAGCTCAAAACAGCAGGTAGGCTGGGGAGATTAGGGTCCCTACTCTTGCCTTCTTGACTTTGGGGGTCAAATATAGGGGAAGCCTTAGTCTTTCATTCTTTTTTTTTTTAAGTAATTGCTTAATTAATTTATGGCTGCATTGCGTCTTCGTTGCTGCTCACAGGCTTTCTCTAGTTGCTGCAAACGGGGGCTACTCTTCGTTGCAGTGTGCGGGCTTCTCACTGATGTGGCTTCTCTTGTTGCAGAGCATGGGCTGTAGGTACACGGGCTTCAGTAATTGTGGCTCATGGGCTCTAGAGTGCAGGCTCAGTAGTTGTGGTGCATGAGTTTAGCTGCTCCACAGCATGTGGGATCTTCCTGGACCAGGGCTCGAACCCGTGTCCCCTGCATTGCCAGGCGGAGTCTTAACCACTGCACCATCAGGGAAGTCATAGTCTTTCATTCTTTTTCATTGCAATAGTTCATAAATTTAGTGGGCCTCAGATGTACCTGGAGACCTTGTTATGAATGCAGATCCCCAGGTTCAAAGCTCTGAAGCTTTAGATCTTGGGTGAGCCTGGAATGTGCATTTTTAATAAGCTCCCCAGTGGATTCAGATACCGAAGATTCATGGATCATACTTTGAAAAAAAGGAACAAAAACCAACATGGTAAACTGAAAAATAAAATTTCCCTACAGACACAGAAATTGGGGCTCATAAACTCTGGACGGTACTTGAATCAATTACTTAAATCATATACGGAAACTTGGTCCTTGAATTCCTAACTGGGAATATGTTAAAGATGATCCTAGAAAATACTATAAATATCTGACACTTCTGGGTTGAAATTAGGATTCACTCTAGTCTTCAGATGATGTGTAACATAGTCAAGGTTTGCAGTGAGAACAGAGGATGAGTCCTGGGTACATGCCCTCTCTTGATAGCTGAGTAGTGATTTCCCACCTCCTTTTGCACAGCCCCTAACCCTGTGTGACTATTGCTCGTTATCTCACTGTTCTCCCCACTCACCAGCTGCTCCTTGTATTTCTTCCCAACCATTGGGTCCCTTTGTGTGTTGAGTCCAACCTGACAATTACCAAGGCCAATTTGTCACCAGAAAGTTGTGACTACGGTTTCCAGAATTTCAACCCCATTCCAGGGAATACAACATTTACAGTATGGTTGCTTTTATAGCATTTGGCTTTTGACTTTAATCATTGAAAGTATGGTTACCAGGGGAAAAGGGGAGGTGGGGAGGGATAAACTGGGAGATTGCGATTGACATATACACACTACTATAAATAAAATAGATAACTAGTAAGAACTTGCTGTATAGAACAGGGAACTCTACTCAATACTCTGTAATAACCTATATGGGAACAGAATCTAAAAAAAAAAAGAAAAAGAGTGTATATATGTATATGTATAACTGATTCACTTATTCAGTTTCAGTACACCTGAAACTAATACAACATTGTAAATCAACTATACTCCAATAAAAAATTTTAAAAAATCATCTGAGTTAACTAAAATTAAACCATACTTTAGCTCTGCTTTGTAGTATCCATGGAACTGGTCTTCTGTTTTGATGGTCAGTGCACACATCAAGTGTCACATTTTCCAAAGGCATGATTCCTAAGTGGTTGCATTCCCTGCAATATTGTTTCTCAGTTTTATTTAATGTGATGAAAGATTTTTTCTGTTTATCTGAGAAAAGTTTTGGAAGCAGCACTTTACCCATATGTCTGTACTGGCTGTACAGTGCCTGCCATGACCAGAGTTTGTCCACCAGCTGGGGCTCATATTTTTACATCAAAGAAGTCTGGAACCCACATTTAACCTTCAGCATAATATCTACCTAAGACTTCTGTATATGAAGGATGTAGGGATTTTTCACCCCCCAAAGATGAACATGTTAACGTTTTACAGTTGAACTTTCTAAGAAGAGAAAAATGAAAACTTGCATTATTTTTAAATGCAGAATTGTCTAAGGGCAAATGGGTATGTAGAGACAATGAAGAAAGTCTGGTTCTTTCCTGGACGCTGGGAGAAGCTAGTGTGCAGTTATCTGATGGATGGGGGAGAGCTGGGGAGGCAATAACCAACAGAGCACTGAGACCTTCCAAGATCAGCCAACAGATGAGAGTTTGTCTTTAATTTCGTGTCAAGCATTCGTGAGATTTATCTTTGCATTCACGTTCTAGAATGCGTACAATGTAATAAAAATCCACTTTTATTTTTGTCCCCCTCTGTCTTAGGTAGGGGTCTCTAGAAGCAGAGCCAGGTTGGAGGGTTCTTGTACAAGTGACTTCTGGAAAGGATATCTTCAGGAGGAGAATGAAGGATGCAAGGTAGGGCAGGGAAAGAAAACTAAGTAAGGATGCTGTCTTGACTGAAGTTTAGCTGCAGCCTTGTCCCAATGGAATCTTTGGTGCACATACTGCATGACAGAGTTGAGTCCCCTTCCCCCTTGAAATTCCACCTTTGGTACTCCTGAGTGGCTCCTGGTCACTGTCTACTTGAGGGTGGCGGTGGCCAGTGATATAGTCTGGGTGAGGTGGCTTCTGTTCTGCTGCAGGCAATTCTCTGGGGGAAGAGGCTGCTGTGAGCCATGAGTACCCAACACTCATGGCAGTGTGGGTTCAGTGATATTCAGAAGGGGAGCTGGGACATGAAAAGCATCCACCACATCTACTGTCCATTTAAACATTTTTAGTGTGGGATTTTTGTTTCCCCTGCCACCATGAACCAGAGCTTTTCTGGTCACTCTTGGACAACTGATAGTCCTAGAGTCACTTTAAATTGAAAGACAGCATTTCGATTAAGAAGTTAGACTGTCCAGCATCATATAACATAAACTTCTGACTTTATTCTAAGATAGTTCTTCTCTCCTCTCCCTCCCCAGCACTTCTGCCAACTTTCTCAGGTGTGGGTGGCATGATGATGCTGGCTTTTGCCTTCAGGAGAAAAAGGTGTGATGACTTATTGCTTGCTCACCACCTCCCCTGAGCAAGCTGCTCTTACTGACCATTGTAGGGCTGCAGTGGATCAGAAATCAGGGGAAAGATGGAAGATGTTCTTCCTTGACAAGTAATAGTATAAGACGACTGTGTTCTCTGGGCCTGGCAGGTGGATACTCTCAGTCACTAATACTTGTGTGAGTTTTTCAGAGGCTCTCTTGCTGGGTCCTTGTGACTATAGCCTCCACCTCACCTTGGGGATAATGCCTTCTGTTCCTCTAGCCTTTGCTCCCCCGCCCCCCATATGGTCCTCTTGGGCAGGAGTCACAGTGCCTCCAAGCTGGTCTCTTTCCTGTTGAACCCACATCTGGTCCACAGGAAACACACACTCACACATCCTTTGTCCTTGTAAACTGGATGGGCAAACTGAACACAGTAGCAACATTTTCTCCACTGCCAAAGCATCTGGCCAGCCTGTTACACTTGCCCTCTGATTTTGCAGACCAGAGATAGACAGTCTATTGTGCTTGTATAATTTCAGGAGACTGATATCAAGTTCTACAAGGGGTCCCATTGAAGCCACTATCTTATTTTTTCCTCACTAGTTTATCATGACAATTTTCAAATATGCTGTGAAGTTGAAAAGATTTCTATACAGTGAATATCCGTATACCTACTACCTACCATTACATTGTGCTCTGCTCATTTTATTACATATATATCCATTTATTCATCTCTTTATTCATCCACAAATTCATCTTATTTTTGATACATTTTAAAAATAAATAATTTGCAGACATCTGTATATGTCCTTGTGAACATCTCAGCATGTGTATCATTAACTAATGTATGTTTATATTTTTTAGGTATAAAATTTACATACAATGAAATGTACACATCAAATGTACTTATTTGAGTTTTGAGAAATTCACACCTGTATAATCCAAAGTCCTATCAAGATATAAACATCATCCCAGAAAGTTCTTTCATATCTCCTCCACGTTAATCTCCACACCACTTGCCCACAAGAAGCAACCACTTTTTTGTTTTGTTTATCCACTACAGACCAGATTTGGTCTTCTAGAACCTGAGATAAATGAAATCCTCCAGTATGTATTCCTGTGTATGGATTCTCTTACTTAACATAATGTTTCTGAGACTCACTTATGTTGTTATATGTGTCATTAGTTCCTTTTAATTGATGAGTAGTGTTCTCTTTTATGACTACAGCACAGTTTATCTCCTATTGATGGGCATGTAGACTGTTTTCTGTTTTTGGCTAATATGAACAAAGTGAAGCCTCTGTCTCGGCTGGAGCTGAAGAGAGGAGCTTATTTTACCCTTGCCCCCTTGGTGATGGGAGAATAAAGTGGGGGCTGAGAGTTGCAGTAAGGGAACAGTTCTCCCCAAAGAAATTTCTTTACATACTCTCTCTCCGTAATCTCTAAGTTGCTCAGTCTTTTAAAGTCTTCATTGAGGGTCAGTCATCAGATTGATTCTATGCTACCTCTTTTGAAAAACATTTGTTTTCTTTGACAGCCCACTTTTGTATCTGATACCTATGGTATCTTGGTGCCTCAGTTGAAACTTCTTGTCTAGCAAACTCTGGTACTCATTATTCTTTGAGTTTCAACAGAAATAAGGAGCTGCGTTGGTGGAGAGGGACTAATGAGGCTATAGAGGCTGAATGTTTCACAGAAGTTGAAGAGGAGGAATTTGCTCCCAAATAGCTGTGGCTGTCTAGTAATGCTCTAGGAATGAGTTTTTCACATGACACCAAAGACAAAACCAACTGTGAAGTTGTTCTTGCTCTTAATGTCTTGCTGAAGGAGGCTCTTGAATTCCTGGCATCATGAGTTTGTTGATGAGAATGACCTCCATCAGTCACTACTAGGGAAGATAGCCATGAACAATGAGGTGATGGATTTCATGATTAGTTTTGTCCCTGTGACAAGCATGGCAGTGGTGCCCTTGCCACCCTTTGCATTATTAATGGCTGCAGTGCTACTATGGAGATGAAGATGTATGGAGGGACAAGAGCAGGCATCCTCAGTGATGCTGCAGACTGAAGGGACCACGCTACAGGAAGGGGTAGTTTGCAAAATTATTGTCTTATTTTAAGTTAGAGGAAATAATAAATTAATGGGAATCTTGAAGTAAAACAGATTCTGCTCCATTTTAGCAGGTAAATTTGCCAAGAATCTCAGTTAACCTTGCAAACTGGGTTCACTAATCCCAAACTATTGGGATAGTTAGCTAAAGTACATTGAATATAAAGAAATACAAAAGAACATTCAGATTTAGATGTGTATTAAAAAGAAGAGATAAAGAAAGCTGAAGGACAATTAATAAAGTAATACCTCTTCTGTGATAAGATATAGGAAATGGAATGAGATTTCCAAGCCTCTTGAGGGCAGAAAGAGTCTTAACTGCTGTAAGTACTCAGCACACTTGCTACTGATGAAGAAGAATGTAGTTCTCTTGAAAACCCAGTTAATATCAAGGAAATAACTCAGTAATTTTCTCCTGTTCTTAGTCCCAAATTCGATTTCTCAAACATTTTATCAAAGCTTGAGTTTGTCTCTCAAACTTTCCCTCAGTCATTGTGGAATAAGATTTGATTTCATTTATTTTTATAAATTATGATTTATTTTTATAAATATATAATTAAATTAAAATGTACGTAACTTATTGAGACAATCATGACTCATACCAGCCTTTGTTTCTTTTAGGGAGAAACAATAATAAGGTTCTAAATATTCCCAGTGTAGTGTCCTTTATGATCTTGAAAATCCTTAGAGGTTTCTCAACATTCTTGCTACTGATGAATGTTTGCCTGTGTTTAAATTAAATCTTCAGAGCCCAGGTAGGGTATTTGTATTAGAAGATAAGTTACAGAAAAGGTATCATGGTGCCTAAGAAAATGCGATGTAAATAATAGATGCTTAGTTATGTGAATTCGATTATTTTAAAAATCTTATCCTTTCCCCCTCAAATAAAAGGATTGACAAAATGTTATACAAAAGTTGAAAGTAACTAATCAAAGAAAGCACAACAACAATAAAAATTAAGGTATAAATAGAAGTTTAAGCTAAGTGTAAAATTAAAATGCAGAATGAACACTGTTAAGATCCTGGATGAATGGTCCCAATATTTATCTCTGAACTCTCTGGCAACCAAAAAAGAGGAAAGCAATCAAGTCACACAGTTCATGCATTTGTAAGATTAAACAACCAATTGTTCACAGGAAGCAATCTATTACTAATTGATGAAATTAATTTTTACCCATAGGTTACTCTTAAGATGACATAAAGTATGTCATGAATGATGTTCTCAACAATATCTGTATAGAAACATTTCTCAGTGTGTGTGGGTGGTATAATAATGTGTGATTTAGTAAGATACTTTAAAATTTTTCCTCGGGAAAGAGGGTGCAGAGAAGAAGGTGCCCTATATATATACATCTGTAGTGGTAAGGTTCAGTCTGAGGATAAGTTGTTTTGAATGTTAGAGGAATGGATGGGCTACTTTTTCTTCAGGTAATTTTCTAGAAATATTATTTCCCTTGACCAAAATTTTGATAAGTCCTGAGTGTTAGTGCATTTGATGTTATACTTTCTGACAAACACTTGGACTGCAAATAATCTTTCACACTTACTATGGCTTCAAAGTTTTGCTGCTCTTTGGATAATGTTGACATTCTCTCATGAAATTTGAAATAGGGGAAAACTTTACCTCATCAGGAAGATGGGCTGAGAAGAGACCCAAGGGCAGTGGCATGATTTTCCTTGGAAAAGGAAATCAGAATCCAAACCAATTCATGAACAAATGGCTCTCAACTTGATTTCACAGATCATGGCCATTTTAATTTTAATCTGCTATGAAGAAGCATCAACAAAGTTCCCATCAAATATTTAAATTTTGACAGAAAATTTCTCAGTTGAATTCTTCAAGATAAAACAGTTTGTAAAATGTACCTGTTAGCAACTGAATGGGTTGATTTTCTGTATAGAATTACTAGCTCTCAATGTTGGAGGTGATTGCCTTGGTTCCTCAGCTTTGGAGAAGTCAGTAACATGCCCTTCTCTTCAGCGGATATTACAAACCAGGCATAATGTCTATAAAAGTCATGCCTAGAGTAAAATAATAGAAAAAACATTATATTTAGATGGAAACTTGACTATTCAATATATGTGAAAAAAATTTCCACTAAAGAAAACACATTTAAATCGGAACCAAGATGGCAGAGTAGAAGGACGTGTTCTCACTCCCTCTTGTGAGAACACCAGAATCACAACTAGCTGCTGGACAATCATCGACAGGAAGACACTGGAACTCACCAAAAAAGATACCCCACATTCAAAGATAAAGGAGGACCCACAATGAGATGGTAGGAGGGGTGCAATCACATTAAAATCAAATCCCATGACTACTGGGTGGGTGATTCACAGACTGGAGAACACTTATACCACAGAAGTCCACCTACCGGAGTGAAGGTTCTGAGCCCCACCTCAGGCTTCCCAACCTGGGAGTCTGGCAACAGGAGGAGGAATTCCTAGAAAATCAGACTTTGAAGGCTAGTGGGATTTGATTGCAGGACTTCGACAGCACTGGGGGAAACAGACTCCACTCTTGGAGGGAACACACAAAGTAGTGTGTGCATTGGGACCAAGGGGAAGGAGCAGTGACCCCAGGGGAGACTGAACCAGACTTACCTGCTAGTGTTGGAGGATCTCCTGCAGAGGTGGGGGTGGCTGTGGCTCATCATGGGGACAAGGACACTGGCAGCAGAAGTTCTGGGAAGTACTCCTTGGCATGAGCTCTCCCAGAGGCTGCCATTAGCCCCACCAAAAATCCCAGGTAGGCTCCAGTGTTGGGTTGCCTCAAGCCAAACAACCAACAGGGAGGGTACCCAGCCCCACCCATCAGCAGTCAAATGGATTAAAGTTTTACTGAGCTCTGCCCAGCAGAGTAACAGGCAGCTCTACCCACCACCAGTCTCTCCCATCAAGAAACTTGCACAAGTATCATAGACAGCATCATCCACCACAGGGCAGACAACAGAGGCAAGAAGAACTACAATCCTGCAGCCTGTGGAACAAAAACCACATTCACAGAAAGATAAACAAGATGAAAAGGCAGAGGGTTATGTACCAGATGAAGGAACAAGATAAAACCCCAGAAAAACAACTAAATGAAGTGGATAGGCAACCTTCTAGAAAAATAATTCAGAATAATGATAGTGAAGATGATCCAGGACCTCGGAAAAAGAATGGAGGCAAAGATCGAGAAAATGCAAGAAATGTTTAACAAAGACCTAGAAGAATTAAAGAACAAACAAACAGAGATGACCAATACAATAACTGAAATGAAAACTACACTAGAAGGAATCAATAGCAGAATAACTGAGACAGAAGAACGGATAAGCGATCTGGAAGACAGAATGGTGGAATTCACTGCTGCAGAACAGAACAAAGAAAAAAGAATGAAAAGAAATGAAGACAGCCTAAGACACCTCTGGGGCAACATTAAACGCAACAACATTCGCATTATAGGGGTCCCGGAAGGAGAAGAGAGAGAGAAAGGACCAGAGAAAGTATTTGAAGAGATTATAATTGAAAACTTCCCTAACATGGGAAAGGAAATAGCCACCCAGGTCCAGGAAGTGCAGAGAGTCCCAGGCAGGATAAACCCAAGGAGAAAGACAACGAGACACATAGTAATCAAATTGACAAAAATTAAAGACAAAGAAAAATTATTGAAAGCAATAAGGGAAAAACAACAAATAACATACAAGGGAACTCCAATAAGGTTAACAGCTGATTTCTCATCAGAAACTCTACAAGCCAGAAGGGAGTGGCATGATATATTTAAAGTGATGAAAGGGAAGAACCTACAATCAAGATTACTCTACCTGGCAAGGATCTCATTGAGATTTGATGGAGAAATCAAAAGCTTTACAGACAAGCAAAAGCTAAGAAATTCAGCACCACCAAACCAGCTCTACAACAAATGCTAAAGGAACTTCTCAAACTGGGAAATACAAGAGAAGAAAAAGACCTACAAAAACAAACCCCCCAAAATTGAGAAAATTGTAATAGGAACATACATATCGATAATTACCTTTAATGTGAATGGATTAAATGCTCCAACCAAAAGACACAGGTTTGCTGAATGGATACAAAAACAAGACCCATATATATGCTGTCTATAATAGACCCACTTCAGACCTAGGGACACATACAGACTGAAAGTGAGGGGATGGAAAAAGATATTCCATGCAAATGGAAATCAAAAGAAAGCTAGAGTAGCAATACTCATATCAGATAAAATAGACTTTAAAATAAAGAATGTTACAAGAGACAAGGAAGGACACTACATAATGATTAAGGGATCAATCCAAGAAGAAGATATAACAATTATAAATATATATGCACCCAACATAGGAGCACCTCAATATATAAGGCAACTGCTAACAGCTATAAAACAGGAAATCAACAGTAACACAATAATAGAGGGGAACTTCAACACCTCACTTACATCAATGGACAGATCATCCAAACAGAAAATAAATAAGGAAACACAAGCTTTAAATGACACAATAGACCAGATAGATTTAATTGGTATTTATAGGACATTCCATCCAAAAACAGCAGATTACACTTTCTTCTCAAGTGCGCACGGAACATTCTCCAGGATAGATCACATCCTGGGTCAAAAATCAAGTCTCAGTAAATTTAAGAAAATTGAAATCATATCAAGGACCTTTTCTGACCACAACACTATGAGATTACAAATGAATTACAGGGAAAAAAAGTAAAAAACACAAACACATGGAAGCTAAACAATACATTAGTAAATAACCAAGAGATCACTGAAGAAATCAAAGAGGAAAACAAAAAATACCTAGAGAAAAATGACAATGAAAACACGATGATCCAAAACCTATGGGATGCAGCAAAAGTAGTTCTAAGAGGGAAGTTTATAGCTAAACAAGCTTACATCAAGCAACAAGAAAAATCTCAAATAAACAATATAACCTTACACCTAAAGGAACTAGAGAAAGTAGAACAAACAAAACCCAAGGTTAGCAGAAGGAAAGAAATCATAAAGATCAGAGCAGAAATAAATGAAATAGAAACAAAGAAAACAAAGAAAATAGCAAAGATAAATAAAACTAAAAGCTGGTTTTTTGAAAAGAGAAAGAAAATTCATAAACCTTTAGCCAGACTCATCAAGAAAAAGAGGGAGAGGTCTCAAACCAATAAAATTAGAAATGAAAAAGGAGAAGTTAAAACAGACATCACAGAAATGCAAAGGATCTTAAGAGACTACTACAAGCAACTGTATGCCAATAAAATGGACAACCTGGAAGAAATCGACAAATTCATAGAAAGGTATTACCTTCCAAGACGGAACCAGGAAGACATAGAAAATATGAACAGACCAATCACAAGTAGTGAAATTGAAACTGTGATTTAAAATCTTCCAACAAACAAAAGTCCAGGACCAGATGGCTTCACAGGTGAATTCTATCAAACATTTAGAGAAGAGCTAACACCCATCCTTCTCAAACTCTTCCAAAAAATTGCTGAGGAAGGAATACTCCCAAACTCATTCTATGAGGTCACCATCACCCTGATACCAAAACCAGACAAAGATACTACAAAAAAAGAAAATTACAGACCAATATCACTGATGAATATAGATGCAAAAATCCTTAACAAACTACTAGCAAACAGAATCCAAGAACACATGAAAAGGATCATACAACATGATCAAGTGCGATTTATCACAGGGATGCAAGGATTCTCCAGTATATTCAAATCAAACAATTTGATACAAATCAAACAATTTGATACACCCTATTAACAAATTGAAGAATAAAAACCATATGACCATCTCAATAGCTGCAGAAAAAGCTTTTGACAAAATTCAACACCTGTTTATGATAAAAACTCTCCAGAAAGTGGGCATAGAGGGAACCTACCTCAACATAATAAAGGCCATATATGACAAACCCACAGCAAACATCATTCTCAATGGTGAAAAACTGAAAACATTTCCTCTAAGATCAGGAAGAAGACAAGGATGTCCACTCTCACCACTACTATTCAATATAGTTTTGGAAGTCCTAGCCACGGCAATCAGAGAAGAAAAAGAAATAAAATGAGTATGAATTGGAAAAGAAGAAGTAAAACTGCCACTGTTTTCAGATGACATGATACTATACATAGAGAATCCTAAAGATGCCACCAGAAAAGTACTAGAGCTAATCAATGAATTTGGTAAAGTAGCAGGATACAAAATTAATGCACAGAAGTCTCTTGCATTCCTATACACTAATGATGAAAAATCTGAAAGAGAAATTAAGGAAACACTCCCATTTATCATTGCAACAAAAAGGAGAAAATACCTAGGAATAAACCTACCTAGGGAGACAAAAGACCTGTATGAAGAGAAATATAAGACACTGCTGAAAGAAATTAAAGATGATACTAACAGATGGAGAGATATACAATGTTCTTGGATTGGAAGAATCAATATTGTGAAAATGACTATACTACCCAAAGCAATCTACAGATTTAATGCAATCCCTATCAAATTACCAATGGCATTTTTCACAGAACTGGAACAAAATATCTTAAAATTTGTATGTAGACACAGAAGACCCTGAGTAGCCAAAGCCGTCTTGAGGGAAAAAAACGGAGCTGGAGGAATCAGACTCCTTGACTTCAGACTATACTACAAAGCTACAGTAATCAAGACAATATGGTACTGGCACAACAACAGAAACATAGATCAATGGAACAAGACAGAATGCCCAGAGATAAACCCACGCACCTATGGTTAACTAATCTATGACAAAGGAGGCAAGGATATACAATGGAGGAAAGACAGTCTCTTCAGTAAGTGGTGCTGGGAAAACTGGACAGCAACATGTAAAAGAATGAAATTAGAACACTTCCTAACACCATACACAAAAATAAACTCAAAATGAATTAGAGACCTAAATGTAAGACCGGACACTATAAAACTCTTAGAGGAAAGCCTAGGAAGAACACTCTTTGACATAAATCACAGCAAGATCCTTTTTGACCCACCTCCTAGAGAAATGGAAATAAAAACAAAAATAAACAAATGGGACCTAATGAAACTTCAAAGTTTTTGCACGGCAAAGGAAACCATAAACAAGATGAAAAGACAACCCTCAGAATGGGAGAAAATATTTGCAAACGAATCAACAGACAAAGGATTAATCTCCAAAATATATAAACAGCTCATGCAGCTCAATATTAAGAAAACAAACAACCCTATTCAAAAATGGGCAGAAGACTTAAATAGATATTTCTCTAAAGAAGACATACAGATGGACAAGAAGCACATGAAAAAGTGCTCAACATCACTAATTATTAGAGAAATGCAAATCAAAACTACAATGAGGTATCACCTCACACCAGTTAGAATGGGCATCACTAGAAAATCTTCAAACAACAAATGCTGGGGAGGGTGTCAAGAAAAGGGAACCCTCTTGCACTGTTGGTGGGAATGTAAATTGATACAGCCACTATGAAGAACAGTATGGAGTTTCCTTAAAAAACTAAAAATAGGGCTTCCCTGGTGGCACAGTGGTTGAGAATCTGCCTGCCAATGCAGGGGAAACTGGTTCGAGCCCTGGTCTGGGAAGATCTCACATGCTGCACAGCAACTGGGTCCATGAGCAACAACTACTGATCCTACGTGTCTGGAGCCTGTGCTCCATGACAAGAGAGGCTGCGATAGTGAGAGGTCCATGCACCGTGATGAAGAGTGGCCCCACTCACCGCAACTAGAGAAAGCCCTCACACAGAAACAAAGACCAAACACAGCCATAAATAAATAAATAAATAAATAAATTTATAAAAAAAAAAACCAAAAACTAAAAATAGAATTACCATATGATCCAGCTATCCCACTGCTGGGCATATACCCAGAGAACCATAATTCAAAAATACACAGGCACCCCAATGTTCATTGCAGCACTGTTTACAATAGGTAGGTCATGGAAGCAACCTAAATGCCCATTGACAGATGAATGCATAAAGAAGATGTGGTACATATATACAATGGAATATTACTCAGCCATAAAAAGGAACAATATTGTGTCATTTGTTGAGAGGTGGATGGATCTAGAGACTGTCATACAGAGTGAAGTAAGTCAGAAAGAGAAAAACAAATATCATATATTAACGCATATATGTGGAGCCTAGAAAAATGGTACAGATGAACTGGTTTGCAGGGCAGAAATTGAGACACAGATGTAGAGAACAAATGTATGAACACCAAGGGGGTAAGCGGCGGAGGGCAGGGGGTGGTGGTGGGATGAATTGGGCGATTGGTATTGACATGTATACACTGATGTGTATATAATTGATGACTAACAAGAATCTGCTGTATAAAAAAATAAATAAAATAAAATTCAAAAAAAAAAATGTACGAGACACAGTTACAAGAGCTTACAGTTCCTTGATAAAATATATGTATATATGCATATATACACATATGTATATACATACATATATATTAACTATAAACACATAGCAAAATGAATGTCTTATGAACTGAATATTTGTGCCCCCTCCAAATTCAAATGTTAAAGCCCTAACACCAGGCTATATTTGGAGATAGGGCCTTTAAGGAAGTAATTAAGCTTAAATGAAATAATAAGGGTGGGGCCCTGATCTGATTGCATTAGTGTTCTTATGAGACATTAGAGAGCTTACCCTCTCTCACTCTATGGGTGCACAGAGGAAAGACCTTGTGAGGATGCCATGAGATGGCTGGCATCTGCAGGCCAGGAATAGGGTTGTCACCAGGAACCAAACCCTGCTGAACCTTGATCTGGGACTTTGATTTTTCAGTACTGTGAGAAAATAAATTTCTGTAATTTAAACCATGAAAAAAAAAAAAGAAAACACATTTATATCCTCTCTGATACAGCAAAAGTAGCAGGTAAGATATTCTTATTTTAAAGATAGATCTAATGATTAGGGAACAATTTTAAAACGTGTTTTTTTTCTTGGATTCACATAATAATGGAGTCAGGTTTAGGACAAAAGTTTAGGAACAGCCTCAATCTTGCTGATTGAGAAATATTCATAGTAATAAACCAGTTAAACAATCAATCAATTAACTAGTCTTGCAAGCCTTGGTTTCTCTCTTCAGTGTTGTCTATATACGTGATAAATGGTAAATCCTGCTATTATTCTTTTTAAATGAAATTAAATGCAAAATAATGAATTGGAATTCTTATCTTACACTACTCACAAAAATTAACTCAAAATGGATTAAAGATATAAACATAAGACCTGAAACCATAGAACTCCTAGACGAAAACACAGGGAAAATCTCCTTGACATCAGTTTTGGCAATGATTTTTTTGAATATGACACCAAAAGCAGAAGAAATAAAAGCAAAAATTAACCAGTGGGTATTGGGAACTAAAAAGCTTTTGAAAAGCAAAAGGAACTTCAACAAAATGAAAAGGCAATCTATGGAAGGGGAGAAAATATTTTCAAAACATATATCTGATAAGGGGTTAATATCCAAAATATGTAAAGATTGCTAGTAATGAAATTGAATCAGTAATGAAAAACTTCCAACAAACAAAGAACCAGGACCAGACAGCTTCACAAGGTAATTTTACCAAACATTTAAAGAAAAGTTCATATCTATCCTCTCAAACTATTCTAAAAAATTGAAGAGGAAGGAACACTTCCAAATTCATTCTATGAGGCAGCATTTTTCTGATACCAAAACCAGACAAAGATATCACAAAAAAGAAAATTACAGGCCCATATCCCCAATGAACATAGATGCAAAAATACTCAAAAAATACTAGCATACAGAATTTAACATTACATTAAAAGGCTCAGTGAATTGGGAGATTGGGATTGACATATATACACTAATATGTATAAAATAGATAACTAATAAGAACCTGCTGTATAAAAAATAAATAAAATTAAATTAAAAAATTCCAAACAAAAGGCTCATACATCATAATCAAGTTGGTTTATTACCAATATGCAAGGATGGTTCAATATCTGAAAATCAATCAATGTGATACACCACATTAATAAAACAAAGGATAAAAATCATGTAATCATCTCAGTAGATGCAGAAAAAACTTTTGATAAAATTAAACATACATTCATGATAAAAACTCTCAACAAAATTGGTAAAAAGGGAACATACCTCAGCAGAGTAAAGGTCATTTATGACAAACTCACAGCTAACATTATACTCAATGATGATTAAGCTGAAACCTTTTCCTCTAAGACCAGGTCCAAAACAAGGATGCTCACTCTCATCACTTTTATTCAACATAGTACTGGAAATCTCAGCCACAGCAATCAGACAAGAAAAAACATAAAAGGAAGCCACTTTGGAAGGGAAGAAGTAAAACTATCACTATTTGCAGATGACATGATATGACTCAATATAAAAAAAAATTCAATTAAAAAATGGGCAGGGAAACTCAACAGGCATTTTTCCATTAAAGACATACAAATGGCCAACACACACAGGAAAAGATGCTCAACATCCCTAATCATCAGAGAAATGCAAATCAAAACCACAATTAGATATCACCTCACACCTGACAGAATGGCTATCATCAAATAGACAAGATATAACAAGTGTTAGTGAGGCTGTAGAGAAAAGGGAACACTCGTGCACTGTTGGTGAGAATGTAAACTGGTGCAGCCAGCATGGAAAACAGTATGGAAGCTCCTCAAAAAACTAAAACCAGAACTACCATATGATCCAGCAGTTCCATTCCTAGGTATATTTGAACAAAATGAAAACACTAATTCGAAAAAATATATGCGCTTCGATGTTCATAGCAGAATTATTTACAATAGCCAAGATATGGAAGCAATCTAAGTGTTCACTGACAGATAAATGGATAAAGAAGATGTGATGACGCATACCTATAATGAAACATTACTCAGCCGTACAAAAAGAATGAACTCTTGCCATTTGCAACAATACAGATAGGACTGAAGAATATTATGCTAAGTGAAATAAGTTGAAGAGAGAAAGACAAATACTGAATATTTTCACTTATATGTGAATGTAAACAAACAAACAAACAAATATAACAAAGCAGACACAGACTCACAGATACAGAGAACAAACTAGTGGTTGCCAGAGGAAAGGGAGGGGTGAAGGTATGGATGAAATAGGTGAAGAGGATTAAGAGGTATAGACTACCAGTTATAAAAGAAATGTCCCATAGATGTACAGCACAGGAAATATAGTTCAATAATATTACAATAACTTTGTATGGTGGGTAATTTATAAAAATATTGAATCACTATGTTGTCTATCTGAAACTAATAAAAATATTGTAAGTTAATTATATGTCAATAAAAAATAACTTATATAACTCAATAACAAAAAACCCCAAACAATATGATTAGAGAATTGACAGAGGAACTGAGACAGTTTTCCAAAGAAGACACACAAATAGCCAACAGATACATGAAAAGATGCTCAACATCGCTAATCATCAGGGAAATGCAAATCAAAACCACAATGATATATATCCCTCACACCTGTCAGAATGGCTTTCATCAAAAAGACAAGTGATAACAAGTGTTGAGGATAAGGAGAAAAGGAAATTCTTGTGCACTGTTGGTGGGAATGTAAATTGGTTCTGCCACTATAGAAAACAGTATGAAGTTTCCTCAAGAAATTAAAAATATAACTAACCGTATGATCCAGCAATCCCACTTCTGGGTATAGATCTAAATGAAATGAAAACAGGATATCAAAAAGATATCTGCACTCCCATGTTTATTCCACATTATTCACAATTACCAAGATATGGAAACAACTTGAGTCCATCAGTGAATGAATGGACAAAGAATTTATATATATATAACATATATACACACACAAAAGAATATTTTTCAGCTATGAGAAAGAAGGAAATCCAGCCACTTGTGACAACATGGATGGACCTTGAGGACATTATGGTAAGTGAGATAAGTCAGACAGAAAGACAAATACTGTATGATCTCACTTGTATGTGGAATCTAAAAATGCTGAACTCATAGGAACAGAGAGCAGAGTGCTGGTTACCAGGAGCTTGAGTCAGGCGGGGAACTGGGGAGATGTTGGTCAGACTGTATGAATGAACTTGCAGTTGGATGATGAATAAGTTATGGGGATCTAATACACAGTATTGTGATTGTAGTTAATGATACTATATTATATACTTGATAGTTGCTAGGAGACCAGATCATAAGTGTTCTCACCAGAGAAAAGGAATGATAATTATGTGATGTGGTGGAGGTGTTAGCTAACACCATGGGGGTAATGCAATATATGTTTATCAGATCAGCAGGTTGTACACCTTAAACTTGCACAGTATTATGTATCAATTTATTCTCAATAATTAAAAAAGAAATTAAAACATTTTTGTGAAGTGTATCTATTTTGTATTATCTTTACTTGACAACTCTATCAGCTGTTTTTTTAAAAATTAATTTTTATTGGGGTATAGTTGCTTTACAATGTTGTGTTAGTTTCTGCTGTACAGCAAAGTGAATCAGCCATACATATACATATATCTCCTCTTTTTTGGATTTCGTTTCTATTTAAGTTACTACAGAGCATTGAGTAGCATTCCCTGTGCTATACAGTAGGTTCTCATTAGATATCTATTTTATACATTGTAGTGTGTATATGTCAATCTCATTCTCTCAGTTCATCCCACACTCCCTTTCCCTCCTGGTAGCTGTACGTCCGTTCTCTACGTCCATGTTTGACAACTCTATCAGGTTATACTTACTGATACTAATTAGTGTAACAAGGGTTGACATTAGAGAAAACCCAGTATGGTTTCTTCCATTTTCCTACTCCCTTCCCAGTGGGCCAAGCTTTAGTCCAGACTTTTAGCCACAACTGGGTCTGTAACGAAGGAAATTTTAGCCTAGTAAAAATTTGAAAACATTGAACCAGAATTGTTGTTTGGAAGTAGTTTTTTTTCCCCTTTCCTATACCCTGGGGAAGCTCCTGGATAGTACTAAGAATGATTTGGCTGAGGGAGCAACTGAAGCTTGCCATTATGAGGACATCAGCTTCCTGTCCCAAGCCAACGGACCTGAGCTGGCCCTATCTACTTCACCTTGGGCCCTTCTGTCACTCTGAGCCTGCATTCAGTCTTCTTTCTTCAGATATAGAGCTGGGCTAACAGCTATGCTCTGCACCTGCCCAGCTAACAGCCTGCCTCTTACCTTATTTGACGGTGCACCCCCTTAAAGTTGGACTTCCCTCGAATGGGAAGATGCAATGTAATGGAGTTATTGCGTGATGCCTCGAACATGGGAAGGGCATCCATATAGATGTGGATGTGTGTTTACCAAAATAAAGTCCACAGAGAAGTGGTAGCTGGGGAAGTGGGAATCTTACATATGGACTTCAATAGTTATTGGTAAATAATTAACCCTTGAAAAATAAGATGTCTGAAGTTTTTTATATCAGATTCAAATTTAATTGTCATCAATACAGGTCTTTCTGGAACACATCCATGCTTGCTTATTTGTTTTCATGTTCTTTTTTTTTTTTTTTTTTTTTTTTTTTTTTTTTTTTTTTTTTAGGGAACGCGCTATTTATTTATTATTTATTTTTGGCTGTGTTGGGTCTTCGTTTCTGTGCGAGAACTTTCTCTAGTTGTGGCGAGCGGGGGCCACTCTTCATCGCGGTGCGCGGGCCTCTAACTGTCGCGGCCTTTCTTGTTGCGGAGCACAAGCTCCAGACGCGCAGGCTCAGTAGTTGTGGCTCACGGGCCTAGTTGCTCCGCGGCATGTGGGATCTTCCCAGACTAGGGCTCGAACCCATGTCCCCTGCATTAGCAGGCAGATTCTCAACCACTGCGCCACCAGGGAAGCCCTTCATGTTCTTTTTTAAAGAAGTTTTTTATTGGAGTATAGTTGATTTACAATGTTGTGTTAGTTTCAGGTGTACAGCAAAGTGAATCAGTTATACATATATATGTATCCATTCTTTTTCAGATTCTTTTTCCATATAGAGTATTACAGAATATTGAGTAGAGTTCCCTGTGCTATACAGTAGGTCCTTGTTAGATGTCTGAAGTCTGTAGATAACAAAAGCTGAGGATAAACCAGTCAAAAAGCAAAAGGCACCCTGGAGTTGGTCTTTCTTTCTGTCATTGCACATTGGTGTGAAATCCATTCCACTGCCTTTTACCCAGGACCAGAAATGAATATTTCTGGGCCAAAAAGCCTCATTTCAGGCCTGAAAGTTTCCATGACCCAGAGGAGACTGGACCTTGTTAACTGCTGGGGGAGAGTTAGCTGTTGGGAAAGATGGGAGAAGTGGGGATTTCAGGGAAGTCAGGGAAATAGAAGAGGAGGCACCCATGTGGAAGTTCTTGCATGGCTGAAGGAATGTCCAGCTAGACAGAGCAATTCTGTGCAAAGAGATACCAAGCTTTTCTTAAGGCATAAGTGCCAGTTAGAACACAAGGGCACAGTGCCTGGCTTGTCACTTCGCCCAGCTTTCTCTCTTTGGAATTTTATCACATGGATCCACCTAGGGAGAACACCCAGCAAGGGAAACAAGTTTATTCTGTGGGGCTGTGCCCCTGCCCCCAAATAAAAAAATTCATTAACACTCCTTTGAGGGAAAGGGCCCAATGACCAGGATACCTACAGATTGGGACAGGGCAGGGATCACCACCACCCTGCTGTCTACATTTCCCAGTCTATAATTGTCATTAGAATATTTTTCCCGCATTGCTGATTTATGAAATTGGTTTAACTTTTTCAGACAGTCACCAGATTAACAGTCACTCTACATTAATAAGACTTGTGCTAGTTAGGCCCCCTCTGCCTCCCTCTGCCTTTTGACCTGGCTGTGCCATCTATCACTGTAATACCTGTGTCACTGAGTTTTTTCTTTTACATTTATTAACCCTTATTTATTTATTTATTTTTAACATCTTTATTGGAGTATAATTGCTTTACAATGTTGTGTTCGTTTCTGCTGTGTAACAAAGTGAATCAACACTATGTATACATATATCCCCATATCCCCTCCCTCTTGTGTTTCCCTCCCACCCTCCCTATCCCACCCCTCTAGGTCACAAAGCACCAAGCTGATCTCCCCATGCGATGTAGCTGCTTCCCACTAGCTATCTATTTTACATTTGGTTGTCACTGAGTTTTGAACCATAATACTTATACCTCATCAGCTTCCAAATGGTTCCATGATCTGTTATCAGTGATCAAGGCAGTGCAACGAGACATGACAGGGCATTTCCAAGTCATTTTTTAAGGAGGCCCCAGAAGAAGAAAGTGAAGCCTGGGGGCATTTGAATCACTCTACCTTGAGTCGCACTTGTGAGGTCTTTAAAGTTCCTGATGTGTTTGTGTGTGTGTGTTTAATATCCTTAAGCACAAGTTTATATATCTGACCTTACTCTGGCATGATAGCAGATAGAAGTGCACTGTATAAAACCCTAGTACATATACCTCCACGCATCCAGTGTGTTGCCTATGCAGTGGACAAAGCAAGAGAAAGGATAGCGTATGTGATGGGGTGCAGATAGAGGAGTTCTGTGTTTGTGTGTGTGTGTGTGTGAGTGAGGATGTGGGACTTGGGAGGTAGTTTACCTTGAATGGCAGAGAACTTCAGAGGTGTGTGTAGAGGAAGGTCATGAACATTGATTTATTTAGAATCTGCTGTCTTCCAGGCATTAGGTTAATTATTGCGTATCCATTGTCTTATTTAACCCTTAAAAGAACTCCTGAATTTAAGCAGCAGTAGTTTCAGTAGCAGGATTCCTATTGCCTTTTTTCTTTGTTTGTTTTGTTTTTTCCAGATGAAGACATAAACATTTTTTCTCAGACAAAGAGATTGGATCTTGCTCAAGGTCATAGGTATGTATTCAGTGTCCCAGCAGCTTGACCTTGGACAACTGAAGGTGTGAGAGATTCTAGAGTATATGCTATTTCCATAATAAATGAGGGGCATGAGTACCAATGTACTTCAGCTAATCTTTTTGAACCCCATATTCCCCAGAACAGCTTTGTGATGACTCCAATTCTCAGAAACTATTATCTCAATCTATCCAGCAATCTCTTTTCCAGTCTTATTTCCTATCATTTGAAAAACATTTATTCTCTCTTTACCACTCTGGCAGTCTGCAATGTATCATTTCGCACTGTAATGGAAGGTGGGCTAGGAATTACCTGTAATTTGTTTCTCCACCCAGGCATGTCAAACTAAGTTATGATGAGAGTGGAGCGGCAACCTTGATCACCTACCGTTTTATAGCTGATGTGATTGTTTTTATGAAGCCTATAACGTTTTTAACGCTATGGTTGTGATGATCCCAATTTTTGTCTCAGCAGAACATTACAAGAGTTGAGTCCATTCTAGTTGCAGAGAATGGCAGTGTGGCTTGCTAGTGACGGGGTCGTAGAGAGAATTGTACAAAACCTGCTACTGGCCAACCCAGCCCCCACCCCGTCCCCCCACCAGACCATGTAGGAACCTTTGGCTGGCAGTCTATTGCCTCCAGGAATTACTCAGTTTTCTGCTTGACGGGGTGGGGGGGGGGGGAAGAGCCACAACCAAGTCATTCTCAGATAACTAGGTATTTAAGATGAAATTCTCTCCATACCATTATATTCAAAGAGAAGACATGGGTCAGGGATCTTAGTGGGACCATCCTCGCGTTTTGGGGAGATCTTGGAGCAACATACTACAGCTGTTTCCCCTTGGCCTCTTTCCTTTGAAGGAAGAGGTGTGCGGGGAGGTGTGGAATAGCATTAGCATCCCAGCCATGGTCCTTGGTATCTACTTTTATTTGAACAAATATTTTTAGAACATCCACTGCTGGCCATACTTATGCTAGATTCCATGGAGAAAATAAGATGGGATACTATCCCTGACAAAGTTTAGGGATACTGGCCGTTAACATTGTAAATACATCTTGGCAAGTGCTCCAGTAATGTTATGGAAATGGTAGTGATGAGAGTTCTAGGGAAAGAGATCGGGGAAGACGATAAAGAGGTGACATAATTTGAGTTGATTCATAGTGACTGAGTAATGGATTCCGTAAGGCAAGACAAGGATAAGGAGGGGACTCAGCATAAAAGCCACAGGGACCTCTGCTCAATATTCTGTAATAACCTGAATGGGAAAAGAATGTAAAAAAAGTAGATACACATGTATATATAACTGAATCACTTTGCTGTACAACTGAAACTAACACATTGTTTTTCTTTTCTTTTTAAAAATTTTTTTATTGGAGTGTAGTTGATTTATAATATTGTGTTAGTTTCTGCTGTACAGCAAAGTGAATCAGTTATACATATACTTATATCTACTCTTTTTTAGGTTCTTTTCCTGTATAAGCCATTATAGAGTATTGAGTAGAGGTCCCTGTGCTATACAGTAGGTCCTTATTAGTTATCTATTTTATATATAGTAGTGTGTATATGTCAATCCCAGTCTCCTAATTTATCCCTCCACCTCCCTTTCCCCCCTGGTAACCATAAGTTTGTTTTCTACATCTGTGACTCTATATCTGTTTTGTAAATAAGTTTGTTTGTACCCATTTTTTAGGTTCCACATATAAGTGATATCCTATGACACTTGTTATTCTGTGCCTGACTTACTTCACTCAGTATGACAATCTCCAAGTCCATTGTAAATCAACTATACTCCAATATATTAAAAAAAAAGCCAGCATGGAAATAAGCACAGAAGCATGTTTTGTGGTGGTAGCAGGTGTTTATGAAGTTGGTGTGGGTGGAAATCAGGCCTGGCATATCTAAGTTGGAACGACATTGTGAAGGGCTTGGAAAGCTATGATAAAGAGTTTAATATTGTAGGTCATAGGTCACAGAGTACACGCAGAGGCCAGGAAGGTAATGTAAAAGAGTGACTCTGACTGAATAGTGACTGTGGTAACTTCTAAGGAAGGTAGCAGAGACTCCATGCCCACAGATGGTTTTTCTAGTGTATGAACCCTGTATTGCCAGATATCCCAATTTTCAAGGAGAAGCCTGAGATCTCATTTTTTATGTGAATCCTCATGATACTTAAATGCTGGCAACTAGTAAAAAATTTTTTTTGGAAATACCTGGGAGCCAATAAAGCCAGTCTTTAGGTTGGTCTCTGTTTACATGCCAGTGGCTTGTAAGTGCAGAAGGAGACAGACCCTTGAGGGAACCCAAAATATCTATATTCGAGGAGCCAACTCAGTCCTGTGGGAGATGACATTTGAAGCAAGGAGATACAGTGGGACAGCTGGAGTCTGAGAGATGAAGAGGCTTGACCCCAGGCATTTGCGGGAGGTTGATGTGGTGGGGGGGGTTGTTGAGGCAGTGGGGATGAGACCCTTGAAACTCCTAGTGAACCCTTGATGTGGAGGTGAGGGTGTGATACCATCACCATTGCTGCCCAGGAGGTTGTGAAGCTGTCAGCTGAATTGGGGGGACAGTGAAAGGAGCTACTCTCATGTGCCTGCTGGGTAATGATTTTGCTTTTTACTGATTCTACATATGTTTTTCTTTGTATATTTTATATCTGCACCTTCTCTATATTTCTGGAGGAAATTATCTGGAGTCAAGAGGATAGATATTTTTCTTAAACCAAATAAATTACCCTTTCCCCTTCTTCCTGTTCATACTCCAAGATGAACCGTGAGCATTAGCTGCTGGATTTCAGACTCATTCCCTGTATGGCATTAAACACATTGATGTGGTGCAAGCAATGAGCTGAAAGTATTTTAATCTTTGATGGATAGCAGGCGAAGAGGAATTTATGAGTCCGATTCTTTTCAAGTTTGAAGATAATGATTTTTGCCTTTCTTGCCTCCGCATTTTTCTCCTGCATTTTACATTTTGCAACAGTGAGTCAGACACAATATTATTCTATTCAGCAGCCTTCGTATCAGCAGCAGATTTGCTTTTCTTCCATTCGAAGTGGTATGTTACTGAGGTGTAGATTTTAGGTGGTCCCTCCATCAGAACTTCTAATTTTGTATGGCGGCCTTCTATATTGCCTGTTGATTTGCTTACAGGATCATTGGAATAGATGAGAGCCTGGTTTTTTGGATGGTGAATGTGACCCAGAGAGGTGAATGGAGTAATTTAACACTGCTCACTGCACTCATGGAAAAGCTGAGTCTACATCAGAATTCCAGCTAACATGCTGAATTTATGAGCGAAATGCTTCCCAAATGTGTCCTTTGCAGAATACATTTTTTGTTATCCACCCAAAGTTAGAACCCCTGCTTGTCCCTGACATTGTCAAAAGTCAGGCTTATTTTTCCTTTCCTATTGCTCCACACTCAGGCTTTTACTTATGTACCAATTAAATTGATACATTTCCATTGGATTGAACAAAATCTCTTTATTCTAAGATACAGTCAACTTCGTAGGGGTTTTAGGTAACTTGCAACACTAGAAGCAAGTGGAAACTTCAGTCGCCTTCACATGACCCTAGACAGCCACCAGTAGTGGAGAATGCTGTCCTATTTCAATTTCTCTGAAATGGTCTGCCAGGGATCCCTGGGATATGAAGGAATCTATACAATCTGTCACAGCATTACCTTCCTTGTACATCTGCAGGAAATAAGCAGTTATGCAGGGACTGTGTGCTTAGGATTGAATAGCAGCTGTACACAACTGGAGGGATTGTCAGATAGTAGATGGCTTTGGTGCTTTCACTGCTGGGCGCTGGCAAGCAAGCAGAGAACTGGAAACAGAGTCTATTCCTTCCTGTTAATGAGACTGCATATTCCCTTAACGTCCTTTCATTTAAAAAAATCTTTTAAATGTCAACATTAAATTTTTTTTTTTTGATCAGGTAACATATGCCCATGGTAAAAAACTCAAATTGTATATATTATTCTTTAGTATTTCTTAAGTCATGGCATGAGCCCCAGAAAGGAAGAATAAAAAGGAGATTTTACTTCCAGTTCTGCCACGGACTTATTTGGTACCACTGGGCTAATTATGACACCTTTGTGTCTCGGTCTCTTCATCTGAAACCTAGAAATGGCCATCTTTTCTATTAACCCTTTAGGGTTGTTGTGAGACCTAACTCAAGCTGGTATGTGAAAATGCATTAAGGGCAAAGAGACAAAAGGATTTTGTTATAGTTTCCTCTTGTTTCATGTGGGTACCCAGCCAATATCTACTGTGTGCTTGGCATAGGCTGGGTGATGATGGAGAGTGCTAAATTATTAACTCAGTCCTCAAAATAGTTCTATCAGGTAGGTACTATTATTATTTCAATTTTACAGTGAGAAAATGGAGGCACAGAGAAGCTAAATAACTTGCTAAAGTTCACATAGATGGTAATAAGTTGCAAATTTGATATTTAAAACTAGTCTCTTTTTCTCCCTTTCTTTCTCCTTCACTAACTATATATGTATATACATATATATATATATATCATCTAATATCTATCTATATTATAATTGTAGCCACCAGCTCTTTTACTTACTATTTTATGCTGAACATTGTTTTTATGTCATTAAATGTTCCTTTAAAACATATTTTCTTTTTTTTTATGGAAAGACATTTTATTTTAAATATAGCAGTGTGTACATGTCAATCCCAAACTCCCAGTCTATCTCCTCCCCCTGACCCTTCCCCCCTGGTAACCATAAGTTCATTCTCTAAGTCTGTGAGTCTAAAAATGTATTTTCTAATGGTTTCAAAATATATCATACGTCTGCAGAGGAGTCACTTAACCAATTCCTACCTGCTTGGCAAATTTGTTTTTATTTTTAATTTTTATTTTTTTGTCATTATGCATAAGGAAAACTTCCTGGTTCACAAGTTTTTGTGGGCGTTTTTGATTATTTCCTTAGGAAAAATAAACTCCGGAGATGGAATTACTATGTCAAAGAGTATGGGCATTTTTAAGGCTCTTGATATATACTGCCAACACCTCCTCAGGAAAGGTCGTGCCAATTTATTCTTCCTCCAGAACTCTGTATTCTATTTTCATGAAGATGACAGAGCAATTATACGAGACTAGATTAGGACAGGACCTTAAAAGTTAGCACGTGTATCTGCCCGTGCACTAGATCGGCTGCACCGTGGACAAGGAAAGAGAAGGTGGATACCTTGTCCAAGGGCACAAGGCAAATTGATGGCTGAGTCCAAGTGATACTGGTTAATGATAAGCAATAGACAGGGCAGGAATTGCCTACGTGGGAGTGGAAATATTATCTTTCAGTCATTTTGCAGTCTCATTACGAAATGTCACTCTTCCGTTTTCTGGTTGCTATGTCCTGATGACCTCAGAAACTAGCCCACATTTTTAGTACTCAGTCAGTCTGCGCCAAGCAGCGATTTCAAGTGGTTCCGGGAGGCCTGGGAGCAGGGGGATGGGGAGAGTTCGGCCACATCTGCAAAGCCCCTGCAACTGTTTTGGGGCTGCGTATCTATAGGATGAGCACCAGATGTTTAAAAACGACAATTTACACGACCTAATAGAAACATGAATAAAAATAAAAATTAAATTTAAAAACACCTACAATTCGGCCATGACAAGTAAAATTGTTTTTTCATATTCTTGATTTTATTTTTTTAATTGAAGTTTAGTTAATTTACAATGTTGTGTTAGTCTCTGGTGTATAACAAAGTAGTTCATTTATACATATATAGGTGTATATTAAATATATTCTTATTCATATTCTTTTCCATTGTTTTTTCATAGTCTTCATATGAAGTGCACTTTTCATGTAGTTTTAATTATGTCACAGATACAATTTTGTATTCCTTTTCTCACCTCTCAAATTATATTTTTAAGAAACATTTTGCCGGGCTTCCCTGGTGGCGCAGTGGTTGAGAATCTGCCTGCCAATGCAAGGGACACGGGTTCGAGCCCTGGTCTGGGAAGATCCCACATGCCACGGAGCAACTGGGCCCGTGAGCCACAACTGCTGAGCCTGCGCGTCTGGAGCCTGTGCTCCGCAACAAGAGAGGCCGCGATGGTGAGAGGCCCGCGCACCGCGATGAGGAGTGGTCCCCACTTGCCGCAACTAGAGAAAGCCCTCGCACAGAAACGGAGACTCAACACAGTCATAAATAAATAAATAAATAAATAAAAAAGAACGTGAATTAAAAAAAAAAAAAAAAAAGAAACATTTTGCCAACTCTGCCTGCAAAATTGTATTTTTAATAGCTTCCCAGTCAAGTATCTTGCCATGTTTCATTTAGCATTCCCTCCTTGTTGGCCATGTAGGTTATTTCCCAATTTTTAGTATCATTAAATAGTGTGGCCAAGATATCTATATATGTATATATATTTCCCTTTTTAGTTAACATCATTTGTAAGTCCTCAGAAAAAGATAAACTACCTTAAAAAATCTGAACATTTTTATGGATTTTAATACATGCTGCAAAATGCTTTCCAGAATTGTTGGATAAGTAAGATTATGTCAATACACATTACAAAGCATTTTTAGATGCAATGATTTGTTTAAAAATTTTTAAGTCACCCAAGCCAGCTCTAGCCTCTGTCTTAGGAGCCATGGCTGTCAGCCTTATAGAGGGTCTGCTCATAAACATCCTTGGTCAGGTGACTGTCATTTTTGTCCAGCTTGGGGGAAATGCTACAGGATGAATGTCTGTTTAACAAATTCCCATTCCCAAATTTGGCAGTCTCTTCACTGACTTCTGTAAGTTTTGGCCTGCACTCGTACTGCCTAGGGCTCCCTGATTTGTAGGTGTTGAAGGCAGACCTACTCAATTTATATACTTCTTTGTCTTCCCTCATTCTGGGCATAAATTCATCTGTTTACTTGAATTGGAATTAGTTCAATGCTTTCTAGTGCATCCTGAATTCAATATACATCCAACAAGTAGCTTATTGGCTAGAGCACCATTCTGATTATTTCCTTCATTTAATTAATTAGTTTTGATCAGACCCTTATGATAAAACAAAACAAAACAAAACAAAATGGAACAATTTCCCAAGCATATTTTACTGATCTGCCTCATTGGGTAGACAGAAATTTGGATGCTGGGAGTTTTGGAAGAGAAAATGAACTCAATTTTCTTATTCAATTTGAGGACTAGGAGGACATCTAATGAAGGTGCTGAACATGTATAAAGCAGACTTGATACTTGAAAATCTATGATAGGAGAAAATGAGATTTGGAAATCACAGAGAGGTAGTTGGTAAAGTGCTTGTGAGCCCTAAGAAGAGCAAGAAATAGGCATTTTAGGATGCAGGTTAAGAAAGTGAGCTCAGAGGTTAGGTGGACATGGGTTAAAATCTTGATTCTCCCTCTTATTCTGTGTTCTTGGGCATGTTACTTAACCTTCAAACCTCAATTTTTGTATCTATATAATGGGGGTAACAACACGTCACTGAGTGGATGAGAGAATTGAATGAGATAATGCAACTTGTTAAAATCAATTAATATCAGCTATTTTTATGGTTATAAGACTGATGGCAGCACATGTGTAGGTTGTCACAGGAGGAGACAGCAGAAGACCAAGAATAAATGGTTAGAGAGAAAAAAAGAAAACCAGTCATATCCAGGAAGCCAGGAAAAGAGGGAATCTTAGGAAGGAAGAAATGAGCAACAGGGGCAAATATGAGACAGAAGCCAATGAAGGTCAAGATCAGAAGAGGTTTTTTTCAATTTGGGGATCACTAAGTCTCCTATGACTTCCAAGAGAACCGTTTTAGTAGAAAACTTGGGCACAAATTACACTGTAGGGCATTAGTCCACATTAGGAGATATTTCCTAGGACCCACTGAACTCAAAATAGATAAGAGGTCTTGCCAAAGACAGGTGACATTATTAGCTGTGTGAGTGTCACTGGGTTGTTTATGGACTTAGATTTTTCATGTGCTCTCTTGTCATATGTACACCAAAAGATGGTGACTTCCATGGTCATATGAAGCTGGATGTGCGACTGCTTGCAATCTTCCTCGTACCCTGGCTTATATGTCAACCTTTGATTTGGAAGCAGGTATATTTCCTGCCTTGAACCACATTCCAGCTGCTTATAGGAAAACAGGATGAAATCAGTAGGCATAGATTGGGTTCAGTACATTTACAAAGAGTTGATGGCATTTAGCTGTTAGATGCCTACTACACAGGCTCTTCTTACAGTGAATTCACCTGCAATTAAAAGAAAGAATGTCAAGTTAAATCCACCCCATCCCTCCACTGTGTGGACCTGTTAAAAACGTTATTCATTGGGAGTAGCTTTCAGTCCTGTTTGCCTTTGGTTTTATTACCTCTCTGGCAGTCACAAGGATGGTTTTCTTTCTACCTTTATGCTGAAAATTCTTGTAGGATAAAACAATTCAACTTTAAATGAAAATGATAGCTAAAAGAAAATTGCAGGTTTTCCTAAATGACACAGGACTTTGGCAGGCATACCATCTTCTACAATTTCAGAGAATTTGATCTTATCACAAGGAAATAAGAAACCAACCGGAACCATTTCCATTTTGGAAAAACAATTGTAATCTCTGTTTCTGTCTCTGTCTCTCTCATTTTTGTCTTTAGAATCTCATTCTGGGTTCAAAATATTTCAGACTTTGAGTACTTGTTTGCACTAACATTTGTTATGTCTCCATCTTAGGTTGCTCCTGGGGGTGGTTTCTCACTTTGCTGCTGCTCACTGAGGACATTGCAGATACTTCTGCTTAGATGCTAAGTCACCTAGTACAAGCACAGTAAAGTGGTTTGATACTGACAGAACATATAATTAGTATCTATCCTTATGAAAGGATAAGGATGCCATCCATATTTTCTGCATGAGATGACTGGCATTTCAGACAGAAGTTGTACTTCCTTTAAAATACAGGAAAGTGTATCTAGGAGCTCTGAGCACAGCCCTCTCCCTCTTGCTGACAAAATGCATGCAGTTGCAGGCCGGGTTCTAGTGTTTATTGGTCCAATGAAGAGCCAACTTGCTAGTTTTCTAATCACATATAGAACTCAAAGCTGCTATCATAAAATAGTTTACTGGCAAACCCACAATTCTCTTTCCAGAAAGAGATTTAAGTTGTTATGGTAGACATTGATGAGTGACTCTTTCAAAGGTTGATTGGAAAGTGATCGTAATAATTCAAAGATGGAAGCAAACACATGTTTATCGAATCCACGGTGTGTGCCAGGTACTGTTTGGTGTTTTGTGGAGAGATCTCTCTTGATCCTCAGTAGAATTAGGAATTGGCATTGTTTGAAATTGGTACCTGGAATCCCTTCAATAGTCATGATTTCTGCAGCTTAACTGAGAGAAAGAGACAGTTATGTTTGCAGCATATGAGAGATTTATTCCCCTCACAATACACACAGACACCCCCTCTCGCCCAACTCTCACCTCAGGGAGGTGATCCTTTACAACAACTGACATTATAGGTTGGAACTGGTGGTGCCAGGCTGAGTCTGGCTTGCTGACATAAGTATTTGGTCCTCACATTGTTAAAAAAATTTTAGATGACTGCCAGTATTTAAAAACTTGGTGGTTTCCCACATAAATTTTGATTCGTGCCTCTTAAAGATAATTGGATGATCTGACAATATGAGTTGAGTAGCAGTGGTCCCCATTAGATGGCTTGAATGCCTTCCATGGAGCATTAGTATTGAAAATCCTTATTTATGTAGAATAAATCTCTCCTTGTGTATCCTCTCCTAATTCAGCTTCTTCCAATCACATTATCCCATAGCTCACAACAAACAATGGGAACCATTAGTAAGAGAGGGAAAAAGACAAATAATTCAGTTATTATATTTAGGGTTTCATTCAAAATCTTATCTTTAGGCCCTTGATATATTAGCATATTTGCCCTAGCCAATCAGCACATTAAATAATTCCTCTCTGGATCAAGGTGCTGCACCTGTTATCATGGCTCAAGGGCTAATACCCAGAGCAGTAATGTCTTATCCAACATTTAGCATCAAGACATCTAAGATAAAGTGAATGTTAAAATCACATTGATCCCTGGACTTCCCTGGTGGTGCAGTGGTTGAGAATCTGCCTGCCAATGCAGGGGACACAGGTTCGAGCCCTGGTCTGGGATGATCCCACATGCCGCGGAGCAACTAAGCCCGTACGCCACACCTACTGAGCCTGCGCCTAGAGCCTGTGCTCTGCAACAAAGAGAAGCCACCTCAGTGAGAAGCCCATGCACCGCAATGAAGAGTAGCCCCCGCTCACTGCAACTAGAGAAAGCCCGTGCGCAGCAACGAAGACCCAAGGAAGCCAAAAATAAACAAACAAATTAATTAATTAATTAAATCACACTGATCCTATGAAACAAATACTTGGACCACGTCCATATCCTAAGCATAAACGTCTATAACATATCCTGGGATAAAAAGGAATGCAGATGTCACACAGAGTACAGACTAAGCTTGTGGGGCAGCTTTGAGACAGCCGAGGGAGCCAAGGGAGTTTACTGTGGTTAAACTCCAAGTATCTCAGTTTTAAGCCCTCTTAATATCATAGTACCATAGTTTCCACTGTTCAGATTAGGAAGTTTAGGAAGTACATGTGATCTGACCTGGAAACTGTGAGCTGGGATTTGAACCCTAACAATGCATGTTCATGTCCATATCGATATCAATGTCTCTGTCTTTGCCTATGACTGAGTCTGTTGCTCTGCCTATGACTATGCCTATGTCTATATGTATGACTATGTCCATGTCTATGACTATTGCCTATGTTTTTGTTTATATGTATGTGTAAGTGTATGTCTATGACTATGTCTATGCCTGTGACTTAGTCTGTGTCTGTGCCTGGGCCAGTGCCTATGTGTATGTGTATATCCTTGACTATGTCCATGTGTATGTGTATGTATCTGTCTATGTGTATGACTATGTCCATGTCTAGACTATGTGTATATGTATGACTATGTCTACAACTATATCTATGCCTATGTATATAATGTGTAATGTATGTATTCTATATATAACAAAATATAACATAATACATGTGTACACACAATCCAGTTTTATTTATTTAAATCACATTCATTTGTCAGAGTTAGGCTTAAAAGCAGTATTATCACTAGCAACATTTTCACCACCTTAAGTTTCTTCAGTCTCCCAGTGAGCATAATGAGTGTAGGCAACATGATGCCTGGATGACAGCTCAAAGAAGAGAACCTGGACAAGTTGCCAGAAATGAGCCTGCAAATGGGGCTCTGCTGCTACACCCTTAATGTGGAAGAATTTTTTTTAAAAAAAGGTATCACTGGGTCATCTCATGAGACCTTGACAGGCACTGGCCCATCAGCATTTTAAACTCTTATTTGGAGTTAGGGTTTCTGTTCAAGGTCTCCCGAGTCTACAGTCTCATGAGAAACAAAGAATTCCAGCTTTGCTTACCATACTCCAAAGTCAAAAAGAATCTAACATAAAAGGAATACAGGGTCTTGGTGAGCAGTAAGTGTACCATCTAGGGTAATTAAGAGAGGGGAAAGACAGATTAGTTGTAGACCCCCAGCCCTCAAGTTAGATGCTGAATATATCTCACTTCAATTTGTTAGAATATCTTTTTTAAAAGAAGTCTTCTCAACATCTAGGACATCAGACTCTGCAAAGAGGACTATTTTTGTCAAAGGACAGAGTGTGACTATCAACATTGCCTTTATTAGCACTATAACTTTGGGCGATTGCCTTAATCTTTTTCATACTGAATTTTCTTATCTACAAAGTGAGGTGATATAATTATGTGAGGCATATAATTATAGTTCCTCCTTGATAGAATTATTGCCATATATATATATTTTAAATTATTTATTTATTTTTTATTGGAGTATAGTTACTTTACAGTGTTGTGTTAGTTTCTGTTGTACAGCAAAGTGAATCAGCTATACGTATACATATATCCCCCCCATATTTAAATAAGGCAAAACACGTAAATCAATTAGGACTGTGCTTTTCACAGGTAAGAACTCATTGATTTTAGTTACTATAATTTCTATTTTTATCTAAGGATAGGGGAAAAGGAATGAATCCTAGATATTACACTCCAGGGCTGCCCCTGCTGACTTTTACATCTTTCCTGTCTCAATAATTGCCTGAGATACACCCTAGGACCTTCTCATGATAGGAGTCATGAGGTAGGGCCCCTGCATGGCTGGTCTATAGGCCAGAAGGAGCCTTTATCACTGCATCTGCCATCATCCACATCCTTCACCTTGGAGGATGTAGGGCTGTAGCCTCTTTTGGGTACAGGGGCCAAATCTGTATCCTTTCTTGTCCCATGTACCTTAAATAAATTTGCTTCTGCTTTAGAAGCCCGGGTGTAGGTAATTAATTTGACTTGTCCTCTTAGGAGAGTGAATGAGCTGGGTCCACTCCTGCAGTGCATAGTCCTTCCTATGAGGTTGGTTCTCCATTGGGTTCTCCATTGAAGACTTTAAGTTCTGGAGCCACCATGGAACCTTAAAGTTGCTTAAAAACAGGGGACCACAGCAGCTCTTGGGATTCCACTATTGGTGTACAGAGCGTTTGTTCTGAGACAAGAATACAGAAAGTTTGGCTAGAAAATAAAATGTTTTGAATGTCTCATGGTGTCTTATATGCGGTTTTGCAGGAAATGACCACTGCCATCCAGTTCTTGATCGCATTTCACATTCTATGAGCCAGGGACTCCTCCCATCTCTCTAATTGAAACATTTGCTATTGCATAAACAAGAGAAGATAACCCAATGAAATACATGCTGATAATACCAGTGAGGTGGAAGGGAGAGAGGGTGCAAATGTGGCTCAAATAATAGATTTCTATCTCAAATAACAGAAGTCTATCATTAAGCCATAGAATATTAGACCTTAAATATTATGTAGGCCAATCCCTTCAGTTTAATGGTGAGGGTACCAAAGCATGAAGGGATTTTGTAGGTGGCTCAAGGTTATCTCATGAATTAGTCTTTAACATAGATTTACTGCCTTGTTTCTCTAAAATTGGACTTCCTCAACCATTTTGTAACCTTCCATTGATAGACACTCAGTCTATCACACAACAATTAGGTGTACTAAAATGAGATAATAAATATGAAAATATTTTCTATATCACCTGGCTCATAGTAGGTGATAACAAGTTGTTCCTGTCAGCTCCATTTCTTCCTCCCTCCCTTCCTTCTTTCCTTCCTTCCTTCCTTCCTCCCTTCCTTCCTTCCTTCCTTCCTTCCTTCCTTCCTTCCTTCCAGTGCATATTAGAGTTAGAAAGCCAGGAGCTCAATATAAGTATTAAATCAACAAGGCTTATTCCCCTGTAGGAAATTAGAGTTTCTCACTTCTGCCAACTTCAATTGGTCTTAGCAATATTAGTAAGGTATTTCTAATTTTGTTTTTAAGAGGCTTTGAAAAACTTCCCTGCCTATCCATTTTCTTTGCTATTTCCCCCCTTTAGAGAGGCCAGAAATTTTACAAACTGTCTTCTAGCACTTCCTGAACGTGGAAGAGAAGGGGTAGTGTGTTTTGACTTATACAGTAACACATGTTATCTAGGTAATTGAGAATGTTCTGTCTTGAAGAGTGAAGAATAAGAATACTCTCTCATGGATCTACTAGGAATCTCTTAAAAAATGTTTTATGCAGATATAAGAATTCTTAGCCTTTAAAAGAAAAAAAATGGTCTTGGCTTTGCCTCTTGCTTCTAAATGGTTTCTAGAAAGGCTGGGTGTCAGTTTATTAAGAGAAGTCACTGGTTTACTTCATCAAGATCATTGATGCGTGTGTTTCCCAGCAGGGTTCCAGAAACATTTCCTTCCTCCCTACCCCTTTCCTTTTGTTTATATGGAAGCTTTGATCTATTTAGGGCATATGGGAGTAGACAGAAGACATCTGGCAATGTCATTTTCCAGCAAAGGTTGAGAATTTTATCCAAGGAATCATCCTAGCCTTGTTTTGAACTGCTTACATCTTCTCTCCAAGAGTAGACATTCTCAAGAGGATGGAGCCAGATGTGAACACTTTGGTCCATATTTTATCCCTCTTGGGATCTCCTTTCATCTTTAATCCAGGCACAGTTTAAGAATTTCTTGCATTCAGAGTGAGCCAGTGAGTTGAGAAAACAAGTCTACAAATTCCCACTTGTGCCCTGCTCATTTAAGAGTAATATTTTCCTGTTTAAAAACTAACTCAAAGGCACTATATTATTTTTTGGGAAACTGTCATTTCTTGCTCAAACCTAACTTCCAGGGAATTGGATTAATGGGCTAATTTATGAAAATAAACTTCCTTGTGGGGCTGGAAAGGAGGGAGTTGGGTGGAAAATAGATTAAGACAGATGAAGAGTATGAGAATAGAAAGCACGATGGACATTTCCATTTGGGGACTTGAAATGTGCTCTAGGCTTGATTGCCCTGGCTCTTGAGCTAAATTATTGTATGAGAAATACAGGAAAGATAATAAAAGTGAGTTCATTAGTTGTGTATACAAAGGAGATAAGAACATGGGTCCTCACCAAAGATTACTCAGAAAATACAACAGAAATTCAAAAGGTGGTGTCTGAAAGAAATTAAGCAGAGTCAAAACATAACACATTTTAGCTAGAAAAATTTAGTGGATATAGAAAATATGTGTGCTGGTTATGAGCATTTTCTCCTTCTAGATTATTGTATTTTCTGTCATGAGCTATATCAGAACTATTCTGGTGAAACGTGTGACAAGCTGGAAATATCTGATGAATTCTCCATAGTCATGAATGTGATTTTGTATGCCACATTCTCAGCCCCACTGCTGACTCTAGGAACTGCCATGGTGACACGACCTAGTAGATTTTGACTGGTTTCAAGCCAAGAACCACCTGATAGTGTCTTGCATTGCACCCATGCTACATAATTCTTGCTTCCTTCCCTGTAGATCTTTTGATATCAAGGAGGAGAACATCTGCCAGCACTCACATACGTGTTGCATGGAATGTGGCTGAGTTAATGCCTGTAGGGTCACCCATGAACAACGGAGGACAAAACCCATGAATAAATGCTTCTCTCCTTTGTACCCCAGGTGGACAGTTCTGGAATGTATTTCATAAATGTTCTCAGAAGATTCTAGAGAATCGAGCACCAACTACCTGTAGTGGTTGGCAGCTCAATACATAACCTTGCATTTGCTTTCTCTGGGTTCTACAGATGTTAGTCTGCACACCCTGGGTGCTATGACTGAAGCCAGTATAGGATATAGTGAAGGAAGAGAAGACAGAGTAGGAGTTTCTTTCCTTATGGTTCAAAAATGGCTGCATAGATGAGGCAACGCCTATAGTTACAAGTATTACAAATAGGTAGGATAAAGGCATCTGTGGAAAAATGAGGGTTATTCCTGACAGAGTCCACAGTATGGACACTTCATGTAGCACGACCTTCTAGGTTAGTTGTGAATACTTCTGTGTTCATGGAGCATGGATAGAGTGATGTGGTAAAAGACAGAGCTGGAGGGGCAGACAGAAGACCTGCCTATCTAAGCTCTTGTTTATAGTTTATTTCTAGTGCCACATTGTAAGTCCTCTGTGTGCAGGAATTGAATTTTACACCTACTTTAACTTTACAGCACTGAGCACAGTCTTCGGCAGGAGGTGGCTCATCCAAATCCATCAAAATCAGGTTGCTTGTCAGTCAACATTAGAAGGAACCCACTCACTTGGGGGACACCAAGAAAAGGGACTAGGAATGTCAGTATGCGTCATTTGGTTCAATTTTAAAAATACAGAAAAATGAGATTAATGTAACAAATATTGTCTAGATAACTAGTTTTAATGAACACAAAGTTTGCTGTAAAATTGAGCACATACTAAAACAGTGAAAGAATTAGCTAAGAAGAACTGAATCCATGCTAATAAATGACACATTTTGGAAAAAAGCTAAACTAAGACTACTTAGACCAATTCAGACATCCATTCAATCTACTTTCATTCCAGGAGGCATACGAATGCATTGATATCCTTTCATGAGCCAGAATGCCCAAAGCACAGTGTTCTCACTAGGTTATGAATGAAAATCTGTCAGGTGGCTGATGAAATATCTGGGTGGACCAGGACCCCCTTTTCAATCTGATGATTTAATGTCCTTTGCTGATATCTTTCATATTGACACTTATTGGCCTTTATTCAATGAAACTTTTTGGGGGATCAAAACTAATATACTAATTATAGTGCATCGTGTCCTGTTTTTATGCAACTACACAAAGTTTGTAAATAAAGTTCAGTGATGGGTCTCACTTTACTACATATAACTAGCCAAATGCATGCCTAAGTTACCTATTAACACTAAGTTAGCTATTTTTATTTCTTTTGATCATGGTACAGGATTACCTAACGCAGAACTGAGATTTATTTTTTTTTAAACATCTTTATTGGAGTATAACTACTTTACAATGGTGTGTTAGTTTCTGCTTTATAACAAAGTGAATCAGTTATACATATACATATGTTCCCATATCTCTTCCCTCTTGTGTCTCCCTCCCTCCCACCCTCCCTATCCCACCCCTCTAGGTGGTCACAAACCACCGAGCTGATCTCCCTGTGCTATGCGGCTGCTTCCCATTAGCTATCTATTTTACGTTTGGTAGTGTATATATGTCCATGCCATTCTCTCACTTTGTCACAGCTTACACTTCCACCCCCCATATCCTCAAGTCCATTCTCTAGTAGGTCTGTGTCTTTATTATCGTCTTACCCCTAGGTTCTTCATGATCTTTTTTTTTTTTTCTTTCTTAGATTCCATATATATGTGTTAGCATACTGTATTTGTTTTTCTCTTTCTGACTTACTTCACTCTGTATGACGACTCTAGTTCCATCCACCTCCTACAAATAACTTAATTTCGTTTCTTTTTATGGCTGAGTAATATTCTGTTGTACATATGTGCCACATCTTCTTGATCCATTCATCTGTCGATGGACATTTAGATTGCTTCCATGTCCTGGCTATTGTAAATAGAGCTGCAGTGAACATTGTGGTACATGACTCTTTTTGAATTATAGTTTTCTCAGGGTATATGCCCAGTAGTGGGATTGCTGGGTCGTATGGTAAGAACTGAGACTTTTTGAATGCAAATAATTTGCACATGTTGTTACTAACTTCTGCAAAATGCTTCTGCAGTTGTTAATAGAGATGGGTTTATAGACTCCTGAATGCCTTTTCTCTCCCCATTCCCTAAATTTAGGTAGAGGAAATGAGCTTTCTGGGATGAATGTGTTCTGGAACACAATTCTCCATTGCTTACCATTCTTTTTCTCTCTGATTATTTCTTGCCTTCCTCAATTAAGGATTTTTCCTCAACTGCTAAAGCAGAATTTAAAAACTCCACACATACTGACAGTTTTCTCTATTGCTGTTTCAAACTCATACGTGTTGGAAATTACACTCCTTCCAAATCTGAACTTATTATATTTGTAATTGCATGATTGAGGGTATAATATACATATAGCACTGACATTTGATATTCACTTATGTGAACTAAATGAAGTAAAATGAAGCATGAGAAAATCACTGAAAGCAGCATGCAAATACAAGCAACAGTTTTAATGACAATAATAATCACGTATATAAGATAGGATTAAGTATATTTTAAAATCACTTATTCTTTAATTTTAGATGGGCTCACTATCTCAGTAGTATTTTTTTTTTTTGATATTTGCATTCTGAAGTCTTAGTGTTTCAGTCTTCATAGTAAGAGAGAAAATAATGGTTATTATTATCATCATCACGTTAGTTTAATGAATCTGCAAGATGTACAATTACAAAGGTGGTAATTTGAAGTCAGAAATCTCAGTGTTGACAGCCCTGCTTCTTTAACACACACGGAACTTGTGTAACAGTTATTTGTCCTCTTTTAAACTGGCAGGTTTAGAGTTGGTGACATATAAATATCCCTGCTTTTGCTTTACTTTGAGGATGTTAATAGAATATAAAAAACAGCTGACGTGAGGAAATGGGGAATAAAATGGAAGCAGAGGAGGCAACGGAAGTGAAAGCATCCAGCTTCTTTAACTATGTACAGATGATTTCCTGGTGCTTCCCACCAGGAATTCCAGTGCAAATAGACCCCACTTGTGCCATGTCAGAAAAGTGGAGACTTATCCTTGTATTTCTATGTGACTCATAGAGATGGAGGGTTAGAGCAGAAAGAGTATAGATTTTGGAATCAGACACGCTGATTTCAAATCCTGGCTCCACCAGTGACTAAGTCTCTGGAACCACTAGCTCCTCCGTTTCCTCTTTCCTCTCCCAAGTTTACTATTGCTTTCAGAGTATTCCTTGCTTTGCAGTGTAGCCAGAACCTTGTGGCAAGTCACTCCAGCCACTCTTCTCAACATCCCTAGCATGTGTACCTGCTTGACCTTCTGTATTCAACCTGCAAACATTGGCCCATCCAAACATGCGCCTTCTTGTCCTGGGATGCTCACTGTGGCTGGAGGGAAGAATCCCAGAACACCACACTGTTGCAAAACTTGCTGTTTCTCTTCTCTGCTCCCTGACTTCTGTGGGGTTCCCAGGATCACTTGAAAATTCACCTTCATGCTTCAGTGATTTCCTGCTCCCATTACCGACAGTGGGTTGCTCTCCTAAACGTCCACTCTTCTTCCAAATTTCCCATCACCACTGCTTCACTTTCAGTAGATCTTGCCTCTGATTGCTTAGATGGTATGGAGTTTTCAGGCAGAAACTCTTCTGTGTAAGCACATGAAAAATTATATCTGAACCACCTCATTGTCCTCTATCCTGCCTCAGAGGGAGAGGTAGGCTAAGCCCTTCTGTGCTCTTGATATGATCTCCTTTTTTTCTAATGCCCCTTATCCCTCCCCATCTCATATTTCCACCCTCTCTTTTTCTACTGGCATTTCCTTCACAGCCTAAAATATCTTCAAAGAAAGAATTCCTTCATTAACTCTGTATTCCATTTTAGCTGCTGTCCTATACCTCTCCCTTCTTGCTCTTCTTGCTCAGAAGCAGAGTTGGCTCCCAACTCAAACGTCACAGTTTCAAAGGTCTATGGAAGCCCAGAGAGGTAATAATGATGAAGAGTGAACAGGGCTGAATGTAAGGTAATCGTGGGCTCACCTTTGCCTGAAACTGACACTATATTCAATCCTTTGCTCTCATTTGGGAATGGGGGTCCAATTTGGATAAAAGTCTGATTTTTTTCCTAAGAAAATCAGGAAATCTGCTTTTCTTTTCTTTTTTTAAATTTTTATTTTATATTGGAGTATAGTTGATTAACAATGTTGTGTTAGTTTCTGGATTTCTATTAGACATTTCTCAAGTTTAAAACACTTCACAGTCCTAATAAAGTACATATGTGGGCTGGATTTGGATTATTGACCCCAGTTTTAAACTCTTGGCCTACACTATCTTGGTATCTCATCTCATTTAATCAACCTACTGCAATCCATTTTCTGTCTTTAACAGTCCTTGCAAACTGCTTTAGATCAGCACTTCCCAAAGGTTTATGTGTATGTGCCCATGAATCTTCTAGGGATTCTGTTAAAATGCAAGAATGAATTCTGATTTGGAAAGATCTGGGGAAAGACCTGAGTTTTGCATTTCTAGCAAACTCCCATGTGATGCTGCTGTGGACCACACTTTGAGAAGCAAGGCTTCAGAGGACCCTCTCATCTTTAGAGATTTATCTCAAGATAAGCCATTTAAGCCTCTCCCCTCCTCCCACCATTACTAGAATTGACCCTCTTTTTTTCAATGCACCTGCTGTATCCTAATACAACCTCTATAAAGGCGACTGTAATTCTTCATTTTATTTTCATGTTTATGTGCCTGCCTATTGGTCTATATGTTCCTTCATGGCAAGGACCAGGTCTTACTTACATTTTCCCCCAAGCACTCTGGCAGCTGTAGGAACAGAGTAAGTACTTAACAACTCTGCCCATCTGCTCTCATTTCATAGCAGACAGTCTCTAGGGGTGTGTGTGTATGTGTTTCTTTTCTTAGGAGTTAGTTAGTTTGCAATGTGGAGGGTTTATTATGTTGAAGGATAGAGTCTTCACAATAATTTCTGCCTTATAATGGGTTCCCAAAGAAGGATTCAGTGCCTTATTTTGATAGATTTTTCTGCTCCATGTTCACATTGGTCTCATGATGTCATCTTTTCAATTTGTGTTACCAACTTGGAAAAAAAATCCTAAATTCCTTTAGTTCTTCTCTTTCGCGTGTTTTCAACACTTCCCTTCATCCATATGAGAGACATCTGGGAGTTGTGTGTTATCTCTTACTCTGGCTTGGTAGATATCATCCAGGGGCTTTCTGCTTGAAAGGCAGCCTACCAGATGTTTGAAGAGACCAGCTTTTTCAGAAGAAGAAAAGCACAGGTCGTGGAGGATAGCAGTGCCTGGTAAGGAGTGTGAAGTTTACTGTGTTCACAGGTGTGTTTCTTTTGGTGCTATCAGGCTTAATGCATTCCTCTTTTCTCTCAAGTGGTTTAAGACAGTTCAGTGAGGTTCAAGGGACTGGATTATCTGACCCTGCCTCACACCTGTCAATCAATCAATCATTGAGTATCTATGAATAACTGAGCATGTGTCAAACACTGTGACAAATACCAAAAATGGTAAGATATGTGCTTACATAACTTCCTGCTTACTAAGCATAGATACAGTATCTTAAGGAAACCAGCACTGATCTAAGGAAAGGTGATGAATATTCATTGAGGATTTAATATATGCTCCTCAAGGAGCATTATAGACTTTATATTATTTGATGGCTACTCTGAAAGATTGGCACATAGGTGTCTTAACCCTGTTCTATGGCTGAGAAATTGAAACTCAAAGAATTTAAATAATTTGTTCAAGGGGCCAAATTAGTAAGTAGTACAGCCAGAATTTCAACACAGTTCTCACTGTCTCCAGAACCTGGAGTCTTTCAATCACAACACCTGGCAGGATCCTAATAAAACTTGACAAGGAGAATTCAATAAAGTCTTCCATACCTTTCAGCTTCTTTCTGTGTTTGGTTTCCGGAGGAATCTGGGCTTAGAAAGAACTAGGCTTCTGCCACTGGGAGAATCAAATTGCATACTCTGGTGGTAGAGACAGAAGTAGAAAAAGATTGTTAAAAATAGAATGAAGCCGAGAGATTTTGATCTTTGAAGATTGCGTAGTGCTTCACAAATTTTTGTCTACATCAAAATCACCTAGAGGGCTTATTAAAATACAGTTTCCTCAGCTCCACCCCCAAGGGTTATGAATTTGTAGGTCTGGACTGGGGTCCCCAAATGTTCATTTCTAACAAGCTCCGGGGTGATGCTGATATTGACAATTGGTAGATCTCATTTTCAGTAGCACTGGATTTTAAAGTGAACATTCACTTATGTACTTAATCAGTCAACAAATTTTTTTTAAGTTTTTACTATGTGCCAGGTATTCTGCTGGATAGTGAGCTATAGTACATGCTCTGGACAATCTTACTTTTGGTTACTAACCTAATGTCTAATTTCCCTGGAATCTAATGATATAATTAATACTTTCAGAGATCACCTATCAGCATTTTTACCTATGCCTGAAGTTTTTTCCTCCTTTTCTGGGTAAACCTGATGTGAAATTGTTTTATCATAGGGTAAAACATTTTTAAGGATTTTGATATGAAGTTACCAAATTATTTTCCAGAAAGGTTTTGTTGATTTACTACCCAATACAATGGAAGAGAATATCTATTTTAATAAATCTCCATTACCACCAGGTATTGTAATTTCCATTGAGGTGTTTGTCTCTTCCTTACTGATTTTTAGAGTCCTTTATCTGTCACTGATATGAATCTTTTTATTTTTATTTGTTTTTCTTTGCATTGTGTCTTTGTTGCTGCACGTGGGCTTTCTTTAGTTGCGGCGAATGGGGGCTACTCTTTGCTGCAGTGTGAGGGCTTCTCATTGTGGTGGCTTCTCTTATTGCAGAGCACGGGGTCTAGGCACGTGAGTTTCAGTAGTTGTGGCGTGTGGGCTCAGTAGTTGTGGCTCAAGGGCTCTAGAGCGCAGGCTCAGTAGTGGTGGTGCACAGGCTTAGTTGCTCCATGGCATGTGGGATCTTCCTGGACCAGGGCTAGAACCCATGTCCCCTGCATTGACAGGTGAATTCTTAACCACTGAGCCACCAGGGAAGTCCCTGGATCTTTTAAAAAGCTTAATTTTTGAAAACTACATGTATCTAAGTTTGTGCTAAGTGACCTTGACTTCCTGGAACACAAAGCAAAGAAAAAGTGGCAGGAATAATTTGTCTTCTTTGATAAACAAGTTACTAAATGATTTTTAAACATGAACTCTTCAAGAATGTACTAATGAATACTAAATAAGCTTCAGAAGTCGTTCCAATTTTTAGGTTGCTTCTTTTGCACCTGCAGTGCTTTGAATGGAAGATGTAAAACACCTTTACACAAGGCAGAATGGAATACCAATAGGATCTCGCTGACAAATCCGAACATGAGAAGGGTTCTTTCTGCTCATATTCAGTGATGCAAGCAAACTGAAAGAGACAGCAAACAATGACTCTAATACATCATTGAGCTGTTTTGTATTCATAACTTTTCAATGATAGCTCCTTTCTTTAATGCAGTATTGATTCAGCCAAGAAATGTTACTCTATTACTTTCTTGAGCCATTGAATTAGGTTAAAGGACACTGTTATGGTTTTTAAATGGAGATGGAGAATTTTTATAAACTAGTATCCCTTAAAATTTTCCAAAGGTCACTGGGCAGAAAGTTGACCATTGGTAGGCTTATCACAAGTCAGGGAGATGGCTGGGTTAGCTACTGGGTTAGCTTTCAGGTACCATGGTGTTTCAGACAGCAACATAATGAGGGAGCAATGCTTCGTAGGCTGAGAGCCTGTTGGTAACCCTAAAAGTAAAGAAGAAGGCATATGCCAATTCTGTCCACTCATGAGTTTGACTCATTTTCTTAAAGCCAGGACATGTGCCAGATGAGTTGGACCACAGAGCTCAGCACCCACCACTTCTTTTGAGTCATGGGAAGGGGGATTGTGATTTCTCCTTTTCCCACCAGGTCTTAATTTTTCTGGATCCCATTCCCAGAGGTGTCAGAGATAAAAGAGAAATCTACATTAATATGATAATAGCTGCTCAGATGAAAATTGTGCTGTTTGTGTGTGTGTGTGTGGGGCAAATACACAAAGTGATGGCAAATATTTATCCTGAGTTTTTAGAAAAATGATCTTTCCCGTAATGGGATTTGACCAGTTATAGGTAGTGTCAAATCAGTTCCATTAGTGTAATTTCTCACTGTCTAAACCACACTATTGGTTACTTCCCTTTGCTGACCACCAAAATAAGGGGTCTGTGTGTGGACTGAACCCTATCCTTCCCAGGGGAGGCCTCCTCCTCAACCTGAAGATTGTTTGCATTTATTTGCTCTTAAAAAACTAAGAAGTACTTTTTTTTATGGGGAAGCAATTTCCAAAGACTCAGGAGGCTTGTTGTGCAATGATTCACTGCCTCACTTTGTGGCTACAAGAATGACTTGTGATGCTTGCAAGTTATTTTCACAGCTTGACCCACCAGTTCCCTGTGGGCTGTAAACTGTATTCTCTTTCCTTTCACTTTCACTGATGTTACCCCATCTCCTGTACTGCTAGGACAATAGAGTGTAAACATATTTCTGGAGCCATTTTCCTCAAATGGGGATGGTTATGAATAGGAGGCCCCCTATGTGCCCATCTTTTTAGGCTCTTCAGGAAGGCTTTGCTTCACCAAAACATGTCTTGTTGATGTCTTCATTTAGAGTAATGTTTCTCGGTGCTAAATCTTAAAATAAGACAACTCAGAGAGAAGTTATTCATCAACATTTTTTAAAACTGTTTATTTTATATTGGAGTAGAGCTGATTAACAATTTCTGATAGTTTCAGGTGCACACTCATCAACATTTTGTTAGACATTGGTATCTCAGTATAAATCAGTTTTCAGAGCACTTTCCTGAAAAGAGTTTTGGAAGTCCAAGAAGAAACTTCAAGACACGATGAGTTGGGGTGAGATGGGGGTGTTAATGGTGGTGGAGGAGAGTATATACTATGATACTTTGAGGGAGAGAGGAAGTTGTCAGATTTGGACACAAACTTCACATGATTTAATTTTCACTAAGACAATTCCCAGAGAGAATAGCACAGATGAAAAAAAATGCCCAGGATGTTGGGTTAACTGTATTGATTTTGCTCACTCTGTTGTCTGTGAGGCTTTAGGCATGTCATTGGAGCTCTGTTTCTGTTTAGTCATCTGACAAATTGAGTAATTTGTTTATCTGACTAGCCCTTCTTTCTTTTTTTAAAATTATTATTATTTTTTTAGATTCCATATATATGTGTTAGCATACGGTATTTGTTTTTCTCTTTCTGACTTACTTCACTCTGTATGACAGACTCTAGGTCCATCCACCTCACTACAAATAACTCAATTTCGTTTCTTTTAATGGCTGAGTAATATTCCATTGTATATGTGCCACATCTTCTTTATCCATTCATCTGTTGGTGGACACTTAGCTTGCTTCCATGTCCTGGCTATTGTAAATAGAGTTGCAATGAACATTTTGGTCATGACTCTTCTTGAATTATGGTTTTCTCAGGGTATATGCCCAGTAGTGGGATTGCTGGGTCGTATGGTAGTTCTACTATTAGTTTTTTAAGGAACCTCCATACTGTTCTCCATAGTGGCTGTACCAATTTACATTCCCAACAACAGTGCAAGAGGGTTCCCTTTTCTCCACACCCTCTCCAGCATTTATTGTTTGTAGATTTTTTGATGATGGCCGTTCTGACTGGTGTGAGATGATATCTCATTGTAGTGTTGATGCGCATTTCTCTAATGATTAATGATGTTGAGCATTCTTTCATGTGTTTGTTGGGAATCTGTATATCTTCTTTGGAGAAATGTCTATTTCGGTATTCTGCCCGCTTTTGGATTGGGTTGCTTGTTTTTTTGATATTGAGCTGCATGAGCTGTTCGTAAATTTTGGAGATTAATCCTTTGTCAGTTGCTTCATTAGCAAATATTTTCTCCCATTCTTAGGGTTGTCTTTTCATCGTGTTTATGGTTTCCTTTGCTGTGCAAAAGCTTTTAAGTTTCATTAGGTCCCATTTGTTTATTTTTGTTTTTATTTCCATTTCTCCAAGTGGTGGGTCAAAAATGATCTTGCTGTGATTTATGTCATAGAGTATTCTGCCTATGTTTTCCTCTAAGAGTTTGATAGTGTCTGGCCTTCCATTTAGGTCTTTAATCCATTTTGTGTCTATTTTTGTGTATGGTGTTAGGGAGTGTTCTAATTTTATTCTTTTACATGTAGCTGTCCAGTTTTCCCAGCACCACTTATTGAAGAGGCTGTCTTTCCTCCATTGTATATTCTTGCCTCCTTTATCAAAGATAATGTGACCGTATGTCTGTGGGTTTCTCTCTGGGCTTTCTATCCTGTTCCATTGATCTATATTTCTGTTTTTGCACCAGTACCATACTGTCTTGATTACTGTAGCTTTGTAGTATAGTCTGAAGTCAGGGAGCCTGATTCCTCCAGCTCCCTTTTTCGTTCTCAAGATTGCTTTGGCTATTCGGGGTCTTTTGTGTTTCCATAAAAATTGTGAAATTTTTTGTTCTAGTTCTGTGAAAAATGCCAGTGGTAGTTCGATAGGGATTGCATTGAATCTGTAGATTGCTTTGGGTAGTAGAGTCATTTTCACAGTGTTGATTATTCCAATCCAAGAACATGGTATATCTCTCCATCTATTTGTATCATCTTTAATTCCTTTCAACAGTGCCTTCTAATTTTCTGCATACAGGTCTTTTGTCTCCTTTGGTAGGTTTATTCCTAGATATTTTATTCTTTTTGTTGAAATGGTAAATGGGAGTGTTTTCTTAATTCCATTTTCAGATTTTTCATCATTAGTGTATAGGAATGCAAGATATTTCTGTGCATTAATTTTGTATTCTGCTACTCTACCACATTCATTGATTAGCTCTAGTAGTTTTCTGTTAGCATCTTTAGGATTCTCTATGTATAGTATCATGTCATCTGCAAACAGTGACAACTTTACTTCTTCTTTTCTGATTTGGATTCCTTTTACTTATTTTTCTTCTCTGATTGCTGTGGCTAAAACTTCCAAAACTATGTTGATTAATAGTGGTGAGAGTGGGCAACCTTGTCTTGTTCCTGATCTTATTGGAAATGGTTTCAGTTTTTCACCATTGAGGATGATGTTGGCTGTGGGTTTGTCGTACATGGCCTTTATTATGTTGAGGAAAGTTCCCTCTATGCCTACTTTCTGCTGGGCTTTTATCATAAATGGGTGTTGAAATTTGTCGTAAGCTTTCTCTGCATCTATTGAGTGATCATATGGTTTTTCTCCTTCAATTTGTTAATATGGTGTATCACGTTGATTGATTTGCATATTTTGAAGAATCCTTGCATTCCTGGAATAAACCCCACTTGATCATGGTGTATGATCCCTTTAATGTGCTGTTGGATTCTGTTTGCTAGTATTTTGTTGAGGAGTTTTGCATCTATGTTCATCAGTGATATTGGCCTGTAGTTTTCTTTCTTTGTGACATCTTTGTCTGGTTTTGGTATCAGGGTGATGGTGGCCTCGTAGAATGAGTTGGGGAGTGTTCCTCCCTCTGCAATATTTTGGAAGAGTTTGAGAAGGATAGGTGTTACCTCTTCTCTAAATGTTTGATAGAATTCGCCTGTGAAGCCATCTGGTCCTGGACTTTTGCTTGTTGGAAGATTTTAGTCACAGTTTCAATTTCAGTGCTTGTGATTGGTCTGTTCATATTTTCTATTTCTTCCTGGTTCAGTCTTGGCAGGTTGTGCATTTCTAAGAATTTGTCCATTTCTTCCAGGTTGTCCATTTTATTGGCATAGAATTGCTTGTAGTAATCTCTCACGAGCATTTGTATTTCTGCAGTGTCAGTTGTTACTACTCCTTTTTCATTTCTAATTCTATTGATTTGAGTGTTCTCCCTTTTTTTCTTGACGAGTCTGGCTAATGGTTTATCAATTTTGTTTATCTTCTTAAAGAACCAGCTTTTAGTTTTATTGATCTTTGCTATTGTCTCCTTCATTTCTTTTTCATTTATTTCTGATCTGATCTTTATGATTTCTTTGCTTCTGCTAACTTTGGGGTTTTTTTGTTCTTCTTTCTCTAATTGCTTTAGGTGCAAGGTTAGGTTGCTTATTCGAGATGTTTCCTGTTTCTTGAGGTAGGCTTGTATTGCTATAAACTTCCCTCTTAGAACTGCTTTTGCTGCATCCCATAGGTTTTGGGTCATCTTGTCTCCATTGTCATTTGTTTCTAGGTATTTTTTGATTTCCCCTTTGATTTCTTCAGTGATCACTTTGTTATTAAGTAGTGTATTGTGTAGCCTCCATGTGTTTGTATTTTTTACAGATCTTTTCCTGTAATTGATATCTAGTCTCATAGCGTTGTGGTCGGAAAAGATACTTGGTACAGTTTCTATTTTCTTAAATTTACCAAGGCTTGATTTGTGACCCAAGATATGATCTCTCCTGGAGAATGTTCCATGAGCACTGGAGAAGAATGTTTATTCTCTTGTGTTTGGATGGAATGTCCTCTAAATAGCAACTAAGTCCGTCTTGTTTAATGTATCATTTAAAGCTTGTGTTTTCTTATTTACTTTCATATAGGATGATCTGTCCATTGGTGAAAGTGGTGTGTTAAAAGTCCCCTACTATGATTGTGTTATTATCGATTTCCCCTTTTATGGCTGTTAGTATTTGCCTTATATATTGAGGTGCTCCTATGTTGGGTGCATAAATATTTACAATTGTTATATCTTCTTCTTGAATCGATCCCTTGATCATTATATAGTGTCCTTCTTTGTCTATTGTAATAGTCTTTATTTTAAAGTCTATGTTGTCTGATATGAGAGTTGCTACTCCAGCTTTCTTTTGATTTCCATTTGCATGGAATATCTTTTTCCATCCCCTCACTTTCAGTCTGTATGTGTCCCTAGGTCTGAAGTGGGTCTCTTGTAGACAGCATATATACAGGTCTTGTTTTTGTATCCATTCAGCCAGCCTGTGTCTTTTGGTGGGAGCATTTAATCCATTTACATTTAAGGTAATTATCGATATGTATGTTCCTATTCCCGTTTTCTTACATGTTTTGGGTTTGTTATTGTGGGTGTTTTCCTTCTCTTGTGTTTCTTGCCTAGAGAAGTTCCTTTAGCATTTTTTGTAAAGTTGGTTTGGTGGTGCTGAACTCTCTCAGCTTTTGCTTGTCTGTAAATGTTTTAATTTCTCCATCGAATCTGAATGAGATCCTTGCTGGGTAGAGTAATCTTGGTTGTAGGTTTTTCTCCTTCATCACTTTAAATGTGTCCTGCCACTCCCTTCTGCCTTGCAGAGTTTCTGCTGAAAGATCAGCTGTTAACCTTATGGGGATTCCCTTGTGTGTTATTTGTTGTTTTTCTCTTGCTGCTTTTAATATGTTTTCTTTATATTTAATTTTGGATAGTTTGATTAATATGTGTCTTGGCGTGTTTCTCCTTGGATTTATCCTGTATGGGACTCTCTGTACTTCCTGGACTTGATTAACTATTTCCTTTCCCGTATTAGGGCAGTTTTCCACTATAATCTCTTCAAATATTTTCTCAGTCCCTTTCTTTTTCTCTTCTTCTTCTGGGTCCCTATAATTCGAATGTTGGTGCGTTTAATGTTGTCCCAGAGGTCTCTGAGACTGTCCTCAGTTCTTTTCATTCTTTTTTCTTTATTCTGCTCTGCAGTAGTTATTTCCACTATTTTATCTTCCAGGTCACTTATCCGTTCTTCTGCCTCAGTTATTCTGCTATTGATCCCATCTAGAGTATTTTTAATTTCATTTATTGTGTTTTTCATCATTGCTTGGTTCCTCTTTAGTTCTTCTAGGTCCTTGTTAAATGTTTCTTGCATTTTGTCTATTCTATTTCCAAGATTTTGGATCATCCTTACTCTCATTATTCTGAATTCTTTTTCAGGTAGACTGCCTATTTCCTCTTCACTTGTTAGGTCTGTTGTGTTTTTACCTTGCTCCTTCATCTGCTGTGTGTTTTTCTGTCTTCTCATTTTGTTTATCTTACTGTGTTTGGGGTCTCCTTTTCGCAGGCTGCAGGTTTGTAGTTCCTGTTGTTTTTGGTATCTGTCCCCAGTGGCTAAGGTTGGTTCAGTGGGTTGTGTAGGCTTCCTGGTGGAGGGGACTAGTGCCTGTGTTCTGGTGGATGAGGCTGGATCTTGTCTTTCTGGTGGGCACGTCCACGTCTGGTGGTGTGTTTTGGGGTGTCTGTGGCCTTATTATGATTTTCGGCAGCCTTTCTGCTAATGGATGGTGTTGTGTTCCTGTCTTGCTAGTTGTTTGGCATAGGGTGTCCAGCACTATAGCTTGCTGGTCGTTGAGTGAAGCTGGGTCTTTGTGTTGAGATGGAGATCTCTGGGAGATTTTCATCCTTTGGTATTACGTGGAGCTGGGAGGTCTCTTGTGGACCAGTTTCCTAAAGTTGGCTTTCCCACCTCAGAGGCACAGCCCTGATGCCTGGCTGGAGCACAAAGAGCCTGTCATCCACACGGCTCAGAATAAAAGGGAGAAAAAATAGAAAGAAAAATAGAAAGAGGATAAAATATAATAAAGTAAGATAAAATAAAGTTATTAAAATAAAAAATAGTTATTAAGAAAAAAAGAAAAAAATATTTTTAAGTAAAAAAAACCAAAAAAACAAAAGACGGACAGAACCCTAGGACAAATGGTGAAAGCAAAGCTATATGGACAAAATCTCACACAGAAGCATACACATACACACTCACAAAAACAGGAAAAGGGGAAAAAATAATATATCTTGCTCCCAAAGTCCACCTCCTGAATTTGGGATGATTCGTTGTCTATTCAGGTATTCCACAGATGCAGGTACATCAAGTTGTTTGTGGAACTTTAATCCGCTGCTTCTGAGGCTGCTGGGAGAAATTTCCCTTTCTCTTCTTTGTTCGCACAGGTCCCGGGTTTCAGCTTTGGATTTGGACCCGGCTCTGTGTGTAGGTCACCTGAGGGCGTCTGTTCGTCGCTCAGACAGGAAGGGGTTAAAGGAGCAGATGCTTCCGGAGCTCTGGCTCACTCAGGCCGCGGGGGAGGGAAAGGTACGGATGCGGGGCGAGCCTGTGGCGGCAGAGGCCGGCGGGAAGTTGCATCAGCCTGAGGCGTGCCGTGCGTTCTCCCGGGGAAGTTGTCCCTGGATCATGGGACCGTCACAGTGGCGGGCTGCACAGGATCCCCGGAGGGGCGGTGTGGATAGTGACCTGTGCTCGCACACAGGCTTCTTGGTGGTGGCAGCAGCAGCCTTAGCATCTCATGCCCGTCTCTGGGGTCCGCGCTGATAGCCGCGGCTCACGCCCGTCTCTGGAGCTCCTTTAAGTGGTGCTCTTAATCCCCTCTCCTCGCACACCAGGAAACAAAGAGGGAAGAAAAAGTCTCTTGCCTCTTCGGCAGCTGCAGAATTTTTCCCGGACTCCCTCCCGCCTAGCTGTGGCGCATTAGCCCCTGCAGGCTGTGTTCACGCCGCCAACCCCAGTCCTCTCCCTGCGATCCGACCGAAGCCCGAGCCTCAGCTCCCAGCCCCCGCCCGCCCCGGCGGGTGAGCAGACAAGCCTCTCGGGCTGGTGAGTGCTGGTTGGCACCGATCCTCTGTGCGAGAATCTCTCCGCTTTGCCCTTCCCACCCCTGTGGCTGCGCTCTCCTCCGTGGCTCCGAAGCTTCCCCCCTCCGCCCCCCGCAGTCTCTGTCCGCGAAGGGGCTTCCTAGCGTGTGGAAACCTTTCCTCCTTCACAGCTCCCTCCCACTGGTGTAGGTCCTGTCCCTATTCTTTTGTCTCTGTTTTTTCTTTTTTCTTTTGCCCTACCCAGGTACGTGGGGACTTTCTTGCCTTTTGAGAGGTTTGAGGTCTTCTGCCAGCATTCAGTAGGTGTTCTGTAGGAGTTGTTCCACATGTAGATGTATTTTTGATGTATTTGTGGGGAGGAAGGTGATCTCCATGTCTTACTCTTCCACCATCTTGAAGCTCCTCCTCTTTCTTTTTTTTTAACTTTTTATTTTATATTGGAGTATAGTTGATTGACAGTGTTAATTTCAGGTGTACAGAAGAGTGATTCAGTTATACATATACATGTATCTATTCTTTTTCAAATTCTTTCCCCATTTAGGTTGTTACACAATAGTGAGCAGTGTTCCCTGTGCTCTACAGTATGTCCTTGTTGGTCATCATTTAAAATATAGTGGTGTGTACATGTCAATCCCAAACTCCCTAGCTATCCTTCCCCCCTTTCCCCCCTGGTAACCCTAAGTTCGTTCTCTAAGTCTGTGAGCCTGTTTCTGTTTTGTAAACAAGTTCATTTGTATGATTTCTTTTTAGACTAACCCTTCTTTCTGTTTCAAGTACCCTCTTTTCTACCTGCATGCTGTTTCCAAATGTAGTTTTCTAGGACTGCTTCAACAATGGCATTTTTCCTCACTAAAATCCTTAGTTGGTTTCTATCGCCTAGAGATCAGAGTCCAGACATTCATACAAACGTTTAGAGCCCCTCCCTCAACCCCCCCAACCACTGACCCTAGGGCCAGCTTTGCCTCAGTTTGCCTCAGTTTCCAGGTACATCACCTGGTAACACACAGAAGCCTGCATTTTCATCACCAGCTCAATGGGGCTGCTCTGCCGCATCCATAAACCTTGAGTTCTCTAGCTCTCTCACCGTTCTCTGTAGCGCCCTGGCCCACAGTGCCTCCTCCCTGTCTATCATGGTTTTACCTTCCCTTCAAGGTCCCGTCACTGCCCTTCTCATCTGAGTACTCCAACTTGTAATGACCTCCTCCCAAATCTGACAATATTCTAAAATCGCATGTTTTTGAACACGTGATTATTCCATACATGGAGAGTTTTTCTGTCATAGGTCAGCCTAAACTTCTCATCTAAGCTCCAGGTTTCTTAGGACAAGGGAGACGTCTCATATTTCAGTATAATTCCTTTCTTACCTAACAACTGGTAGATAACACTATTTATGGGTCCCTCATCTTATGAGAATGCTATTTGAAAATAGTGAACCAACGTAGATGTCCTACTTTCCAAAGCATGGTCTAAAGAAGCTCCTTTTGCACATGAATGAGCAAAATCTTTATGGCTGCTGGAGACAGAGGCTAAAGCAGAGAAAGTATTATAGATTCAGAGTGAGTGAGACTTACGGCGAAGATGCCACAAAGGGGAAGGAGACTGAGATCGCCTTTTCTTTTGAGATTTGATGTTCTTAGAATTCTCTGATTCATCAAGGTAATCCTCTGTGAGGTCAGTGGGCAGGAAAAGAATGTCAAAGTGCTAATAATTTCTCCTGAATTATTACGTTAACTTCATCCAATAGCTATTGACATGTAGTGCTATCGTTATCCTATTGCAAAAGTTCCCTAACTTCCATAGTCATTTTTTCTTTTTTCATAATTGAAGTATAGCTGATTTCCAATGATTCAGGTATACAGTAAAGTGATTCAGTTTCATATATATATATATATATATATATATATATATATATATTCTTTTTCAGATTCTTTTCCGTTCTGGGTTATTACAAGATGTTGAGTATTGTTCTCTGTGCTATACAGTAGGTCTTTGTTGATTATCTATTTTATATAGAGTAGTGTGTATATGTTAATCCCAATCTTCTAATTTATCCCTCCCCCTCCCCCTTCCCCTTTGGTAACCATAAGTTTGTTTTCTGTGTCTGTGAGTCTATTTCTATTTTGTAAATAAGTTCATTTGTATCATTTTTTAAGATTTCACATATAAGTGATATCATATGATATTTGTCTTTCTCTGTTTGACTTACTTCACTTTGTATGACAATCTCTAGGTCTATCCATGTTACTGAAAATGGCATTATTTCATTCTTTTTTATGGCTGAGTAGTATTCCATTGTATATATGTACCACATCTTCTTTATCCACTCCTCTGTTGATGGACATTTAAGTTGCTTCCATGTCTTATAGTCCTTTTTCTTTTATTCACAATTTATTTAGTAGTGCATTTAAAACTTCCAGGTTGAATTTAGCTATCTTTCTATTGTTAATTTCAAATTTAATCATGATAAATTACATGATTGAAATGGTATCATTTTCCTAAAAATATTTTCAGACTCCTTTGAGACCTAGGAAATGGATAATTTTGTAATTGCTCCATGTGTACTTGAAAAGAGTATATTTTCTTGGTATATGTGTGTGTATATAAATACGCCCCCCCCCCCCACACACACAAACACATCTCCAAATATGGTGAACTTGGTGATTTTGTTGTTCAGTCTTCAACATGCTTACTATTTTTTAAAAAGCTTGAACTATCAATTTCTGATTGACCTGTGTTAAATTCTCCCAAAATAATTTGAATATGTCAATTTTCCTTTCAATTACGTCAGTTTTAAAAAAATGTTTCAAATTCTGGTGTTAGGTATATATTAACTGACTGTTATATCTTCTTAATGTATTGTTCTTGTCATTATGTAATGTTTTCCCTACAACCCTATCAATAATTTTTCCTTAAATTCTATTTTGTTTCCATTACTGTGTCACTCCAGCTTCTTTTTGGTTATTATTTACAAGATATATTTTTCTATTCTTCATTTTCAAGTTTTCTGTGTTTTGCTTTCAGTGTGGCTCTTTAAAGCAACATAAAAATAGCTGAGTTAAAAAAATACAGCATGATAATATCTGCATTTTAGTAGATCTATTATTAGCTTTATATTTATTTTAGTAATTGATATTTTTGTACTTTTTTTGCTTTCTGCTTAAGTTCTTTTTGTTGGATGTCATTTTGCTCTTCTTTTCTGTTTTTGATTGAATTAATACATTTTCTATGTTTCTATATTTATTTTTATTCTCTGCTGGTTTGGAAGCTCTGTATTTTACTTCTATTCTATTCTATTAGTAATTACTCTTAAATTTATAATATGCATACTTAATTATAGATAGTATGTATGTGTGCATTTATATGTGTTTCTGTAGATATATATATTTATTTTTATGAATTATATGTTGTAGTTTCTTCCTGAACATTAAAAAATAAAAAAGATTTTTGTTATTCATTTTATACTTCTTCTCTTTTTGTTTTTGTTGACCAGTATCTTATTATAAGTAAAAAAAATAACCCCCCACAGATATCAGGTATCATTATTTTATAGTTAACAATTCAATTTACTAACACACTTTGGCAATTTCTGTGTTCACCATTTGAAGTTGCCTTGACCAGCCTCCAGAGCTGTCAATCCAGTCACATCTAATAGTATTGGCAACTTGAATTTTCTACTCAGTGGGCATATTGGAATTTTCATAGATCCAGTCACCATGACCTTTAACTTGTGTTTGAACTTGTTGATAGCTTTTTGATTTTTTTTTTTTTCTGAGATGTTTTGTCTGTTATTGTTGTGTGCTTGGAGTAAAATGTTTGCATCAACATGTGAATGTTTTATGTCATCTTGAGCAGAATCCACTGCTGTCTAATTTGAACATGTTTGCTTGGTACTCCTAGCTCTGCTTAGAGAGCAGTAAAAAAGCAAAGTAGCAAATCTAAGACACGTTAAAAAGGAGGCCAGATTTATTTCTTAATTTCCTCCTTTGTTTATCAACTCAAACAACTTGAAAGTGAGTTGGCAGTCAGCCTATTGATAGGAAAATGTGAATGGCCTGGTTGGTGAGCTAAGTGGGTCATCTCATTAACAGGGACAGTTTTCCTTTCTCTCTTTCATTCTTTTTTTTTTTTTTTTTCATCTAGAATTTGTTTCTCCCTACTGCTGCTTTCAGTATTTAAGGCTAAATCTGACCATTTTGAATAATCAAAACCATCATATTAATGGGATTTTCTACTTTGGTCACAATGAAAGCAATCAAGGATAAGCACGATTGAAGATCTCACATAATTAATCACTTCTTTTCTTTATTGTTATCTCTTCTTAAAAGTGTTTTGTAAAATAATCATCTATATTAATGGAACATTTTTCAAAAGAGGAAAGGAAAGAATATCAGTTTACATTCTAATACTGAGTATCATGAAACATTTCACTATCTTATTCAGAGAACCATCTGAAACTATTGAAACCCATCTTTCAGTTCACACATTTGGGGGATAGCGTTATCTATTGCCACATATAATAACAGAAATGTACTCATCCTATCAGCTACCAACTTCCATTTGAGCAACAGCAAATTTGATAGCAATCCCAGTGAAGGAATGTAATAAGAACACAGTTTAACCTTGCTTTATGAATTACATGTGCTGTATATAATGAGGTGGAAAATGAATATTTGTATATTTAATCCTGATGTTAATCTCTATCATAACTTCAGAGATGTTGCCTAAAAAATGGGCTCCAATACTAATAAATCTGAATAATCAGGTCAAGGAGCAAGATACATTTGTCAAAGTATTGCCTGAGAGCATTTATTTCTCCTTTCAGCACCTATAATAAGCCAGTCAGATGGGTAATTAAGTCACATAATCTTTGCACATTTGCTTATTCAAGAAGACCACTCAGTTAACGTCTTTTTCTATTGGGAGTTCTTAGTGGCTCAGGGGACTTGGAAATTTAAGCTTTACCCTGGTAAAGTCTTTGATTTCAGGCAAACATCTTTAAAAGATTTTTAGACCACCGAAGCAAAGCATAAGAGGACCAAAATCAAGGAGCTGTTAATTCTCAAATTGCAATAATCTTGTTATTGTTAAGAATATACAACCTAAAAAAAACCCTGAAAATCAAGTCTGATTAACAAAGATGACTTCTCCCCAGAGTTCATGTTATCAGTGCAGAGAACTATTGGGCTTCGTGATGGAGGCTAGCAGGACGTATTTGCTGATGGACTCATCTAAAAATAGTTCTAGGCTTCTTCTCCGATGAAGAAGGGAGAAAGAGAGCAAAGAGAGTTGTCCTTTTCTAATTTTTTTTTTAAAGTTAGATATTAGATTTAGCTAAAATATGTAAGGGACCAGTCAGACATTGCCTTTTTCAAGTCACTTTAATTTTCTGTATTTTCTACGTGTGTTTTAAGAGGAGGAAGTAGGAGGACGTTAGACGCGAGTTAACTGTCTCAAATCCTGGGTTGAGACTATATCTCAATTAACTATCTTCCATTTAATTAATTGATATCATAGGGAAGGGACTGTGGTTGGCCTTCAGATGGTACCAGATGTTCAAGACAAAGTCCCTGGTTTCAGGCAAAACCAGTCTCTTGAGCTGCAGTGTGTATGAGGAGCCTGGGAGATGGGTAGGGGGAGAAGTACCTACCATAATCTTACAACCCACAGAAAAACGTTCTTTTCCCTGCCCCTCTATTTAAGATCAATTGTGGATGTACAATGGGAACTAGATTTCCTCAGTGTTGGGCCCTTCTGTAAGACATTGTGGAGCTAAGAATTGGAAGATGAACAATGCTTATGAAATCATCATTGGTAAGAAAGATGCCATTATTTACTTATTTATTTATTTATTTTAGTGAGAAATGAGTATTTTTTTTTAAACATCTTTATTGGAGTATAATTGTTTTACAATGGTGTGTTAGTTTCTGCTTTATAACAAAGTGAATCAGCTATACATATGCATATACTTCCATATCTCCTTCCTCTTGAGTCTCCCTCCCACTCTCCTTATCCCACCCCTCTAGGCGGTCACAAAGCACCGAGCTGATCTCCCTGTGCTATGTGGCTGCTTCCCACTAGCTACCTATTTTACATTTGGATGTCGTTTTTTTTTTTTAATATTTTATTCAAATATAGTTGATTTACAATGTGTTAATTTCAGGCATACAGCAGAGTGATTCAGCTATACATATATACATATTCTTTTTCATATTCTTTTCCATTATGGTTTATCACAGGATATTGAATATATCAATAGTTCCCTGTGCTATACAGTAGGACCTTTTTGTTTATCCATTCTATATATAATAGTTTGCATCTGCTCAGCCCAAACTCCCAATCCATCCCTCTCCCACCCCCTTCCCCTTTGTCAACCAGAAGTCTGTTCTCTATGTCTTTGAGTCTGTTTCTGTTTTATAGATAAGTTCATTTGTGTTGTATTTTAGATTCCACATATAAGTGATATGATATTTGTCTTTCTCTGTCTGACTGACTTCACTTAGTATGATAATCTCTAGGTCCATCCATGTTGCTGCAAATGACATTATTTCATTCTTTTTATGACTGAGTAATATTCCATTGTATATATGTACCACATCTTCTTTTTTTTTTTTTTAAACATCTTTATTGAAGTATAATTGCCTTACAATGGTGTGTTAGCTTCTGCTTTAAAACAAAGTGAATCAGTTATACACATAAAATATGTTCCCATATCTCTTCCCTCTTGCATCTCCCTCCCTCCCACCCTCCCCATCCCACCCCTCTAGGTGGTCACAAAGCACCGAGCTGATCTCCCTGTGCTATGCGGCTGCTTCCCACTAGCTATCTATTTTACATTTGGTAGTGTATATATGTCCATGACACTCTCTTACCCTGTCACATCTCACCCCACCCCCTCCCCATATCCTCAAGTCCATTCTCTAGTAGGTCTGTGTCTTTATTCCTGTCTTGCCACTAGGTTCTTCATGGCCTTTTTTTTTTTTTCCCTTAGATTCCGTATATATGTGTTAGCATACTGTATTTGTTTTTCTCTTTCTGACTTACTTCACTCTGTATGACAGACTCTAACTCCATCCACCTCATTACAAATACCTCCATTTCATTTCTTTTTATGGCTGAGTAATATTTCATTGTATATATGTGCCACATCTTCTTTATCCATTCATCTGTTGATGGACATTTAGGTTGCTTCCATGTCCTGGCTATTGTAAATAGAGCTGCAATGAACATTTTGGTACATGACTCTTTTTGACCTATGGTTTTCTCAGGGTATATGCCCAGTAGTGGGATTGCTGGGTCGTATGGTAGTTCTATTTGTAGTTTTTTAAGGAACCTCCATACCGTTCTCCATAGTGGCTGTATCAATTTACATTCCCACCAACAGTGCAAGAGTGTTCCCTTTCCTCCACACCCTCTCCAGCATTTATTGTTTCTAGATTTTTTGATGATGGCCACTCTGATCGGTGTGAGATGATATCTCATTGTAGTTTTGATTTGCATTTCTCTAATGATTAATGATGTTGAGCATTCTTTCATGTGTCTGTAGGCCATCTGTATATCTTCTTTGGAGAAATGTCTATTTAGGTCTTCTGCCCATTTTTGGATTGGGTTGTTCGTTTTTTTGTTATTGAGCTGCATGAGCTGCTTGTAGATCTTGGAGATTAATCCTTTGTCAGTTGCTTCATTTGCAAATATTTTCTCCCATTCTGAGGGTGGTCTTTTGGTCTTGTTTATGGTTTCCTTTGCTGTGCAAAAGCTTTTAAGTTTCATTAGGTCCCATTTGTTTATTTGTGTTCTTATTTCCATTTCTCTGGGAGCTGGGTCAAAAAGAATCTTGCTGTGATGTATGTCATAGAGTGTTCTGCCTATGTTTTCCTCTAAGAGTTTGATAGTGTCTGCCCTTACACTTAGGTCTTTAATCCATTTTGAGTTTATTTTTGTGCATGGTGTCAGGGAGTGTTCTAATTTCATACTTTTACATATATCTGTCCAATTTTCCCAGCACCACATATTGAAGAGGCTGTCTTTTCTCCACTGTATATGCTTGCCTCCTTTATCAAAGATAAGGTGACCATATGTGTGTGGGTTTATCTCTGGGCTTTCTATCCTGTTCCATTGATCTATATTTCTGTTTTCGTGCCAGTACCAAACTGTCTTGATTACTGTAGCTTTGTAATATAGTCTGAAGTCAGGGAGCCTGATTCCCCCAGCTCCATTTTTCGTTCTCAAGATTGCTTTGGCTATTCGGGGTCTTTTGTGTTTCCATACAAATTGTGAAATTTTTTGTTCTAGTTCTGTGAAAAATGCCAGTGGTAGTTTGATAGGGATTGCATTGAATCTGTAGATTGCTTTGGGTAGTAGAGTCATTTTCACAATGTTGATTCTTCCAATCCAGGAACATGGTATATCTCTCCATCTATTTGTATCATCTTTAATTTCTTTCATCAGTGTCTTATAATTTTCTGCATACAGGTCTTTTGTCTCCTTAGGTAGGTTTATTCCTAGATATTTTATTCTTTTTGTTGCAATGGTAAACGGGAGTGTTTTCTTAATTTCACTTTCAGAGTTTTCGTCATTAGTGTATAGAAATGCAAGAGATTTCTGTGCATTAATTTTGTATCCTGCTACTTTACCAAATTCATTGATTAGCTCTAGGAGTTTTCTGGTAGCCTCTTTAGGATTCTCTATGTATAGTATCATGTCATCTGCAAATAGTGACAGCTTTACTTCTTCTTTTCCGATTTGGATTCCTTTTATTTCTTTGTCTCCTCTGATTGCTGTGGCTAACACTTCCAAAACTATGTTGAATAATAGTGGTGAGAGTGGGCAACCTTGTCTTGTTCCTGATCTTAGTGGAAATGGTTTCAGTTTTTCACCATTGAGGACAATGTTGGCTGTGGGTTTGTCATATATGGCCTTTATTATGTTGAGGAGAGTTCCCTCTATGCCTACTTTCTGCAGGGCTTTTATCATAAATGGGTGTTGAATTTTGTCGAAAGCTTTCTCTGCATCTATTGAGATGATCATATGGTTTTTCTCCTTTAATTTGTTAATATGGTGTATCACATTGATTGATTTGCGTATATTGAAGAATCCTTGCATTCCTGGGATAAACCCCACTTGATCATGGTGTATGATCCCTTTAATGTGCTGTTGGATTCTGTTTGCTAGTATTTTGTTGAGGATTTTTGCATCTATGTTCATCAGTGATATTGGCCTGTAGTTTTCTTTCTTTGTGACATCTTTGTCTGGTTTTGGTATCAGGGTGATGGTGGCCTCGTAGAATGAGTTGGGGAGTGTTCCTCCCTCTGCAATATTTTGGAAGAGTTTGAGAAGGATAGGTGTTAGCTCTTCTCTAAATGTTTGATAGAATTCACCTGTGAAGCCATCTGGTCCTGGGCTTTTGTTTGTTGGAAGGTTTTTAATCACAGTTTCAATTTCAGTGCTTGTGATTGGTCTGTTCATATTTTCTATTTCTTCCTGGTTCAGTCTTGGCAGTTTGTGCATTTCTAAGAATCTGTCCGTTTCTTCCAGGTTGTCCATTTTATTGGCATAAAGTTGCTTGTAGTAATCTCTCATGATCTTTTGTATTTCTGCAGTGTCAGTGGTTACTTCTCCTTTTTCATTTCTAATTCTATTGATCTGAGTCTTCTCCCTTTTTCTCTTGATGAGTCTGGCTAATGGTTTATCAATTTTGTTTATCTTCTCAAAGAACCAGCTTTTAGTTTCATTGATTTTTGCTATTGTTTCCTTCATTTCTTTTTCATTTATTTCTGACCTGATCTTTATAATTTCTTTCCTTCTGCTGGCTTTGGGGTTTTTTTGTTCTGCTTTCTCTAATTGCTTTAGGTGCAAGGTTAGGTTGTTTATTCGAGATGTTTCCTGTTTCTTGAGGTAGGCTTGTATTGCTATAAACTTCCCTCTTAGCACTGCTTTTGCTGCGTCCCATAGGTTTTGGGTCGTCATATCTCCATTGTCATTTGTTTCTAGGTATTTTTTGATTTCCCCTTTGATTTCTTCAGTAATCACTTCATTATTAAGTAATGTATTGTGTAGCCTCCATGTGTTTGTATTTTTTACAGATCTTTTCCTGTAATTGATATCTAGTCTCATAGCGTTGTGGTCGGAAAAGATACTTGATGCGATTTCAATTTTCTTAAATTTACCAAGGCTTGATTTGTGACCGAAGATATGATCTATCCTGGAGAATGTTCCATGAGCACTTGAGAAAAATGTGTATTCTGTTGTTTTTGGATGGAATGTCCTATAAATATCAATTAAGTCCATCTTGTTTAATGTATCATTTAAAGCTTGTGTTTCCTTATTTATTTTCATTTTGGATGATCTGTCCATTGGTGAAAGTGGGGTGTTAAAGTTCCCTACTATGATTGTGTTGCTGTCGATTTCCCCTTTTATGGCTGTTAGTATTTGCCTTATGTATTGAGGTGCTCCTATGTTGGGTGCATAAATATTTACAATTGTTATACCTTCCTCTTGGATCGATCCCTTGATCATTATATAGTGTCCTTCTTTGTCTCTTGTAATAGTCTTTATTTTAAAGTCTATTTTGTCTGATATGAGAATTGCTACTCCAGCTTTCTTTTGATTTCCATTTGCATGGAATATCTTTTTCCATCCCCTCACTTTCAGTCTGTATGTGTCTCTATGTCTGAAGTGGGTCTCTTGTAGACAGCATATATACACGTCTTGTTTTTGTATCCATTCAGCCAGTCTGTGTCTTTTGGTGGGAGCATTTAATCCATTTACATTCAAGGTAATTATCGATATGTATGTTCCTATTCCCATTTTCTTCAATGTCTTGGGTTTGTTATTGTAGGTGTTTTCCTTCTCTTGTGTTTCTTGCCTAGAGAAGTTCCTTTAGCATTTTTTGTAAAGTTGGTTTGGTGGTGCTGAACTCTCTCAGCTTTTGCTTGTCTGTAAAGATTTTAATTTCTCCATCAAATCTGAATGAGATCCTTGCTGGGTAGAGTAATCTTGGTTGTAGGTTTTTCTCCTTCATCACTTTAAATATATCATGCCACTCCCTTCTGGCTTGCAGAGTTTCTGCTGAAAGATCAGATGTTAACCTTATGGGGATTCCCTTGTGTGTTATTTGTTGTTTTTCCCTTGCTGCCTTTAATATGTTTTCCTTATATTTAATTTTTGACAGTTTGATTAATATGTGTCTTGGCGTGTTTCTCCTTGGGTTTATCCTGTATGGGACTCTCTGTGCTTCCAGGACTTGATTAACTATTTCCTTTCCCATATTAGGGAAGTTTTCAACTATAATCTCTTCAAATATTTTCTCAGTCCCTTTCTTTTTCTCTTCTTCTTCTGGGACCCCTATAATTCGAATATTGGTGCGTTTAATGTTGTCCCAGAGGTCCCTGAGACTGTCCTCAGTTTTTTTCATTCTTTTTTCTTTATCCTGCTCTGTAGTAGTTATTTCCACCATTTTATCTTCCAGGTGACTTATCCTTTCTTCTGCCTCAGTTATTCTGCTATTGATCCCATCTAGAGTATTTTTAATTTCATTTATTGTGTTTTTCATCATTGCTTGGTTCCTCTTTAGTTCTTCTACGTCCTTGTTAAATGTTTCTTGCATTTTGTCTATTCTATTTCCAAGATTTTGGATCATCTTTACTATCATTATTCTGAATTCTTTTTCAGGTAGACTACCTCTTTCCTCTTCATTTGTTAAGTCTGGTGTGTTTTGACCCTGCTCCTTCATCTGCTGTGTGTTTTTCTGTCGTCTCATTTTGCTTATCTTACTGTGTTTGGGGTCTCCTTTTCACAGGCTGCAGGTTTGTAGTTCCCATTGTTTTTGGTATCTGTCCCCAGTGGCTAAGGTTGGTTCAGTGGGTTGTTTAGGCTTCCTGGTGGAGGGAACTAGTGCCTGAGTTCTGGTGGATGAGGCTGGATCTTGTTTTTCTGGTGGGCACGTCCACGTGTGGTGGTGTATTTTGGGGTGTCTGTGGCCTTATTATGATTTTAGGCAGCCTCTCTGCTAATGGTTGGGGCTGTGTTCCTGTCTTGCTAGTTGTTTGGCATAGGGTGTCCAGCACTGTAGCTTGCTGGTCGTTGAGTGAAGCTGGGTCTTGATGTTGAGATGGAGATCTCTGAGAGATTTTTGCCATTTGGTATTACGTGGAGCTGGGAGGTCTCTTGTGGACCAGTGTCCTGAAGTTGGCTCTCCCACCTCAGAGGCACGGCCCTGATGCCTGCCTGGAGCACCATGAGCCTTTCATCCACACAGCTCAGAGTAAAAGGGAGAAAAAAATAGTAAGAAAGAAAGAAAGAAAGAGGCTATAATATAGTGAAGTAAAATAAAGCTATTATAAAGCAAAGCTATACAGACAAAATCTCACCCAGAAGCATATACATATACACTCACAAAAAAAGGAAAAGGGGAAAATTTAATATATCCTGCTCCCAAAGTCCACCTCCTGAATTTGGGATGATTCGTTGTCTATTCAGGTATTCAACAGATGCAGGCACATCAAGTTGTTTGTGGAGTTTTAATCCGATGCTTCTGAGGCTGCTGGGAGAGATTTCCCCTTCTCTTCCCTGTTCGCACAGCTCCTAGGGTTCAGCTTTGGATTTGGACCCGCCTCTGCGTGTAGGTCGCCTGAGGGCATCTATTCCCCGCCCAGACAGGACGGGGTTAAAGGAGCAGCTGCTTCGGGGGTTCTGGCTCACCCAGGCCGCGGGGAGGGAGGGGTACAGAGGAGGCGGGGCGAGCCTGCGGCGGCAGAGGCCAGCGTTACATTGCACCAGCCTGAGGCACGCAGTGCGTTCTCCCGGGGAAGTTGTCCCCGGATCACGGGACCCTGGCAGTGAAGGGCTGCACAGGCTACCGGGAGGGGCGGTGTGGAGAGTGACCTGTGCTCACACACAGGCTTTTTGGAGGTGGCAGCAGCAGCCCCAGCGTCTCACGCCCGTCTCTGGGGTCCGCGCTGATCGCCGCAGCTCGCGCCCTTCTCTGGAGTTCGTTTAGGCGGCGCTCTGAATCCCCTCTCCTTGCGCGCCGTGAAACAAAGAGGCAAGAAAAAGTCTCTTGCCTCTTCGGCAGCTGCAGACTTTTTCCCGGTCTCCCTCCCAGCCAGCTGTGGTGCGCCAACCCCTTCAGGCTGTGTTCACGCCGCCAGCCCCAGTCCTCTCCCTGCGATCTGACCGAAGCCCGAGCCTCAGCTCCCAGCCCCGCACACCACGGCGGGTGAGCAGACAAGCCTCTCGGGCTGGTGAGCGCTGCTTGGCGCCGAGCCTCTGTGCGGGAGTCTCTCTGTTTTTCCCTCTGCGCCCCTGTTGCTGTGGGGTCCGCGCTGATAGCTGCGGCTCATGCCCGTCTCTGAAGTTCGTTTAGGCGGCGCTCTGAATCCCCTCTCCTCGCGCACCAGGAAACAAAGAGGGAAGAAAAAGTCTCTTGCCTCTTCGGCAGCTGCAGACTTTTTCCCTGGACTCCCTCCTGGCTAGCTGTGGTGCGCTAACCCCTTCAGGCTGTGTTCACGCCGCCAACCCCAGTCCTCTCCCTGCGATCCGACCGAAGCCCGAGCCTCAGCTCCCAGCCCCGCCCGCCCCGGCGGGGGAGCAGACGAGTCTCTCGGGCTGGTGAGTGCTGGTTGGCACCGCTCCTCCGTGTGGGAATCTCTCCGCTTTGCCCTCCGCACCCCTGTGGCTGCGCTCTCCTCCGTGGCTCCGAAGCTTCCCCCCTCTGCCACCCGCAGTCTCTGCCTGCGAAGGGGCTTCCTAGTGCGTGGAAATCTTTCCTCCTTCACAGCTCCCTCCCACTGGTGCAGGTGCCGTCCCTATTCTTTTGTCTCTGTTATTTCTTTTTTCTTTTGCCCTAACCAAGTACGGGGGGAGTTTCTTGCCTTTTTGGAGGTCGGATCTTTTCTGCCAGCGTTCAGTGGGTGTTCTGTAGGAGCAGTTCCACGTGTAGATGTATTTCTACTGTGTCTGTGGGAAGGAAGGTGATCTCCGCGTCTTACTCTTCCGCCATCTTCCCACATCTTCTTTATCCATTCATCTGTCGATGGACATTTATGTTGAAGAAAGATTCCCTTTTGTTTCATTGGTCAGTTCATGGTGGAGACTTCCTTTTTTGTGTGTTCATCTCCATTGATTGGACTATTTGCTTTGTTCTCTGCTCTTCTTCCCTATGTTTAACTATTCAGATCTGTGTTTCTCCTCATATTTTTCTGGTACTCGTCTTAGCTGGATCTTGGACTCAGGTTATTATTTATTAAATCTTTTCCAGGTTGTATGTTGCACACTCCTGCCGTCACTTCTTCTTTGTTCCCTTGTTCCATCTTCATCTTTGGCTTTTGAACAAACACTGGCAATACATAGTGACTCAGGATAGCAGAAGAAGAGGGATGCGACATCTTCATGAAGTTCTGAGTAATGACTCCATTACTTATTGTCCTGACAATAAGTTCTCTGACCCCTCATTTTTTAACATCAAAATTTTACTGCCCAGAATGAAAAACATCAGTTAAATGGTTCCCTTTTCAGAGTTGTCTACAAGGCATACACCATTTTTCTTGCTGTCTGTTAGAAATGAATTTCTTATTTCTGGAACTATTTGCACAGAAATAACTGACCTTCCATCAGGATGCTGTGGAGAAGACTTTAGCACAAAAGAAGATTTGGGTTAGATCACCTGGCATTGAATCATCTATGAACCATGTTCCCCTTCATCTTCAGCCTGGACTGCCAGCTTTGAAACTATAGAGATCTCTAACTAATTCAGGTCATGCTTAGTTGATAGTGTACAACTTGCGGTGTTCTTTGCTCTTATTCCAAATCCTCCTACCTTAGGAATTTTCTCTTTGAGCCACTTAAATCTCTTACTGAGACTACTGCTGCGTTCCCTGCTTCCACGCCTTGCCCTGAGTCCTGCATAGGAGGCAAAATCAAAACATGTAACTCACCTCTGTTCTCCATGTCAAAACTTTAATGCCTTCCCCTACCTTTGGATTAAAATAGAAACTCCTTACCATGGTCTAGAATGGAGCCTCTTTCTGTAAAGTGTCAGAAGATAGTAAATATTTTAGACTTTGAAAGTTAAGAGGATATTATGTAGATACTTCTATTACCATTTAAAATGTATCCTTTAAAAATGTAAAAATCATTCTTAGCTGCTGGTCTACAGAAACTTGCAGCACTCCAGATTTGGCTGATTGGTAATAGTTTGCTGGTCCTTGGTTGGAAGTTCCTTACTTCTTAGTCTTGATCTCCTAATGTTTCCCTGTTTCTCACCATCTCCAGACATGCTAGCCTTTTTTGTCTAATTCTTAAGCATCCCAAACTCACTCTCACCTCAGGACTTTTGCACTTACTGGTGTTTTATGCCAAGGAAGCCCTGTCCCTGATTCTTCCATTAGTTCCTCTCTCTCATCAATTTGTTACCTGTGAGATGTCGCCTCACCAGAGAGGTCACCTTACCCGATGTTTCTCCCTCCTCCCACCCCAATGACTTCTACCACATCCTCCTGAATTTTAGACATATATCCTTTACAGCACTTACCACTCTCAGAAGTTAACTTGTTTGTTAATATATTTACTGATTTATTATCCTTTCTCCCACTAGAATGTGACCAACATGAAAACATAGACCTTGTCTGTCTTATTCTCTACTATGATTTTGTTGGTTTTGTTTTCCAGCTCTGGCTATTGCAATGCATTATCTCCTTGGAAAAATGGAGTAGTCCAAGACTTAAAATTCTGGATAGTGCGGTTTTTGGTTTTGGAATGTTAATCACAAATATTTAAATCATAATAGTTTTGGCAGCTGCATTTTCTAATCCAAGATATATCATTCCTTGAACATCAAAATGTATGTAAATTTAAATAGTCATAGTAAACTACCCTTTTGGAAGACCACTATTATGCATAGCCATGTTTACATAATGCCTACTATCTTCAGGGCTAAATTTGTGTCGTATTTTATACAACACCCCTAACAGTTGCTATTCATATTTTGGATTGCCATCTGTCTGCCCTTCATTTTTAAAAGACGCTTCTTTGTTTTTGCCTGAATCTTATATGTGTGTGTGTGTGTGTGTGTGTGTGTGTGTGTGTGTGTCCAATATAAAGTTCTAGCAAAGGATTTCCAAGAATTTATATAAGTATAGGGTTTTCAAATAAAACCTTAGAAAGCAATAAATGGGACCACAGAAGAGTTGCGCTCTCCAGACATAAAAATTTTATGTTTAACTAAAAGGTGAAGATAGATAGCACACAGAGACATATGTATAAAGATGTTTATGGAAGCATTTAATTATGATAGCAAAAATTTGTAAGGAGTCTCAAATATCTATCACTAAGAGATTGGTTTTATAAATATGGTACGAATACACAATATAATACATTGAATGATGATGTGCATCTGTACTATTAATATGGAAAAATGTCCACTACATATTATTAAGGAAATAAACAAATTACATGCATTACATTTACCGTGATCCTGTTTTTCTAAAAAAAAAAAAAAAAAAAGAAGATATATGAACACAAAAGTGTATGCATATATAAAGGGAAAAATATCTGAAGGATTGTACTCCTACTTTAACATGTTACTAGTGATTATACTGGGCTTAGTGGTATTAGAGAGGATCTTTATCTGAATATTATTTTTTATGAAATCAGTTATTACTTTTAGTAATAGAAATAGTAAAGATATATAAATATGTGATATTTATAAATATAAACATATATTTAAATGAATAGAAAATGAAATATCAAAAAAAAAAAAAAAGAAAATGAAATATCCTGTGAGTTAAGTCAAAATTCCTATTACCTGCTAGATACCTTGTTTTATTCTATTTCCAGTTGCAAGCTGTAGGATTGCCCTGTGGCTTGAGGAGGGTTAAATTGGAGGGTGTATTTAGCCGATTTTACTAAACTCAATCCTTAGCTTATGTAAGGAAGGGAATTCATGTGTTTTTTAAAAATTATGTTTGGCTCTGAAAAATACTTTAGCAGCTAAATTGAATTTCATGACTTGTTTTTCCTATATGGTGGTATCTGTGTACTTAAGAGTTATTCAGGCTGTGGTTTTATTTTATGTATTTATTAGTATCACGTTGATTCACATCCACAAAAGTAGGTTACTGGATGAAGGCTCTCCTTTTGTCACCATAACTCACTCTTTCTTGAGCTTACCTATAATACCTTTTCAATACAGTATACTGAATCGTGTCTCAGAGAGGAATCTCTCTCTGCTTTTTACACACATCCATTTCTGTTATCACTCAAATATTGAAATATCAATTGCTCCATTTCAGGGTTTATTAATCTTTTTTAAAAACTCCATTTCTGTGGAATCTCTGCTACATGCACATATAAATGGTATTGGATGCTTTATACTCCTAGGAGGTATCGTCAACAAGTTTAGAAACCTTGAACGGATTGAAGGAAGGGAGCAGTCAAGTGGGGAAGAAGGAAAGGAGACAAAAAGCCATAATGATGTGTGATGCTTTTTCCTGACTCTATTATATTATATTTTTTTAGTTTCATAGACTTATGAGATTTTTATTCACCTTTCCTCACTACATATTGCTATATAAATATGGTATCAATATCTTGATGTGGTGGTTTCTTTTATGTTTTAGCTGAAAGTCCCATTTTTGGTTTAGTCACTATAGCAAAAATTTTGTATGTTTCTTATCCCTTCAGATATTAGAACATGATTTTCTTTCATTAAAAATATAAATTTCAGTTAATTGATTTCCTTTTTTGTTCTTGAAGGTAGTTATTGAGAGCTACTTATTTTTATGAGAAGAATAAAGAAGTCTATACATTGCTAGAAATACCTTGAGCATCTGAAAACAGACACTTTCTTTTTAAGTTAGAGGCTGGTTTTATTGAGGAAAAAAAGGGAGAGAGAGAGGAGCAAGGGTAAGAGAATATGAAAATATCTGAGGAATGGGAAAGGAGAGGGGAGAAGGAAAATGGTTAAAATGTGTTTTCTGGTAGAGACTGAGGTTGGTCTTAACTTCCTAAGAAGCAGAATTAATCTCTTCTGAGCCATCATTGGGCAGCTGTTAATTAAATGATACCATATCTTCTTATCTTCAGACTTTCATAGCTCTACAGCTAAATGCTGAACTTGCTTTTTCAACAGATAAGATTTTCCTTTGGCAGCTACCTGTAACTTTCAATGAAAGCTTAAAGTTTCAACTGCTTTAAAGTTCTCTTTATATTCACTTGCCAAGCAAATAAAACTTGCTTAATTTGGCTGACTAAAATTAGTTAAGCAGGAATGGAAAAGATTAGGAGCTATCTTTCACTCTCTATTTTTTCCAGATTTAAAGGAGTAAGATATTAAAAGTTGTATGTTATTCTACAGGAATTTTCAAGCCAGAGCCCCTTGACACTTAAATTTTCTTGCTGATTACACTTTTGGGTTTGTTTCTGTTTCTGCCTGATTGGCTTCTTTTAAATTAATTTTTATTGGAGTATAGTTGCTTTACAATGTTGTGTTAGTTTCTATTGTATAGTAAAGTGAATCAGCTATACGTATATATACATCCCCTCTTTTTAAATTTTACCTTCTTCCCGATTTTCTCTTCTGTACTGGAGCCAAGCATCATGGATTTAGTAAATGTGGTACTTTACAGCATTTGTATGTAATTTACTAATAGACCATCCTATCATTTAGGAAATCCTATCTTGTCCAAGGCTGAGACAGTGGAGCTCAGGTCAGCTCTGCTTGTTCCCTCTTAGGGTCCAGAATCCTGCCTGGGGACCAGAGGCACAGGCATGGAAGGCATTTGGTCATTCAAGGGGAGAAGGGAATGAGAATGCAAATGGCTGTGTTTGCTTCCTATCTGTTTAGTTGAGAGATTGGAATCCACACTCAGGAGTGAGAAACATGTCACTTTAAAATGCAGTGACCTTGAAGGACCTGCAATATATCCTTATACCTGTCTCTGGATCATCTGGGCTAAGGAACCGATGAGATACTGGGCAAGGTTTGAAGCAGCCTGGATTCTCTACTGTATCTGTATCCTGCTTTAGGGGCTTTTATTATGACTTTTTTTTTTTTTTAACATTCTCTGAAATTGTCTTTGTGGTTTTGCACCTGAATTTTTGTCCATTCCCTCATGTCTTGTCCCTTGCTTCAGTAAATTCCTCACCCAGGATGCATTTATTCTAAGATATTGTGTTTCAAGGGGTCAGTTTAAGTCTAGCAGCTTTATTGGACCCTGCGTACTTATGCAGCATATGCTTACCTGTTGGTCCTTGTCTTCTTTGAAATCAAAGCTTTGTAGACACACACAGACACACACACACACTTCACTGTAATAAAAGCACATTGTAACAAATGATAGTCTAGATATAGTCTTGGGGCAGGAGAGATGAATTTGGACTAGGGAGAAGAAGAAAAACCTACCAACTAATATTTTTTACACTTTTACTCTGGGTTAGGCATTGGTGTTAAGCCGGAAGAAACATTACATAGGTTTCCTTCTTTCCAGGAGATTATATTAGAGGACACAAACACAGAAACCATCACAAATCATGGCAGGAAATAACGAAGTCAAAATTGATGGTGGAGACAGGAAGGGTTGAAAGACTTGTGAGAAGGGAGGATGTAAGTCAGGGAAGAAACGTTCATAGAAGATTTGGACTTTTACAAATGGGCGTACATAGAGAGAGAGAATAAGAGGATGATTTGAACGAAGGTAAAAGGTGAATGTAAATCAGTCAGGGAGGCTAGAATATTCCTTTACTCTGTTTTAAAATTCCCTCAGGCAAAATTCAGGAGTGTCTAGGAAAACTTGTTTGTGCTTCCATAATAAAAACATATGAAAACCCTGTCCTTTATGTTCCCTTTCAGACTCTTTACCTGACACTCTTTCTAAGACAGTGAAGTCAGCTCAAATTCTGCACAAGAGAACAGTCTCCCTGCTAACTCCAGTCCGTAGCACACTGAGCTCTTTTGCTGATGGGCACGATGTATTTTCCTAAAGGGATTTGTTTTTCAGATGATAGCTTTTTGCCTTCTGACTCCTAGTTGTCTTGAGGTTAAGCATACCAAATGGTTTGCAATTGGGGCATTCCATTTAAGTGCCTGGGTCACCTTGAGCAGGGTTGGAGGAGAGAGTGGAGTGTGTGTTTTTAACAGGCATCCACCATTTGTAACATCACTGTGTGGTTTATTGAGAGGGAATGTGTAGGAGAAATGGAGCAGCTCAGGCTAGGAAAAAAAGACCAAATGCACATTCCCATGTGGGGAAGAATAAAAGAAATGGATACAGAAGGGAAATGTAGTCGGCAGAGACCTGATAGAATGGTTGCCGCGTAAGAGAATGGAAGTTTATCCTCTGGGGCATAATATCTATCATTGGAAATGACTTAGCCAAATTCATAATCATTGTCACGGGGCACAAATTAACTTCTTTCTGAGATGCTAACCATCCTGTATAATGGTGCAGTGTTATATTGTTAAAAATAGTTTTGTTGAGTCCAATGAGGCATAATAAATTGTAAGCAAGTAGCAATGTATTAAAACGTGAGGAGAAAATGATTTGCAATAAAAGCCAAATATTCAGCCCAGGAAAGAGATGCTAAGTGAAGTGAAGTGCAAGCCTCACAGGTGGAAACAGCTATGGGCCACAGGATAACAAACAAACTTGAATAGTAGTGTGTCAAATGGCTAAACTCTTATATAGAAGCTCCTGTGCCAGTTTGACTTTTCACGCATAACCCATGGTGTTGGTAAAGGCTTGAGGTTTATTCAGGAGATAAGAAATTGGATTGTTTGACCAAAAAAAAGAAACTCTGGGAAAGATTTAGGTAGAAGATAGCCAATCTATCAGTCTGTAAATGCTGAATACCTATGTCATAATTTAATAAATGCTTATTGAGCAAACTTGCTGTGTCAGGGGCTATGAACATAAGTTTCAGAGTCATAACATAGGTGAGAGGCCAAGGCAGACATCAGAAGGATCCACAATGCAAAGGCAGTGAGGAAGGAGGACCTAGCTTCTATTAGAGAAAGTACTTGCCGTGGAGTTGTAAGGTGAGGAGGGATCCCTCTGGGACAGGCTTAACAGGGAACCCTTAGAACATGTTTTACTTTTACAAACAAGAGTATAGGAGGTGGGGAGAATGGCAGAAGATACCCAAGTGGGCTTTGCAGGGTGAGAGGGTTTACTGTCTTGATGACACACAGAGTTTGCCATTGGGGTAATGGGAGTTTAGCTGGAGGCACAGGTGAAATCCATACTGTGAACAGCTTTGCAGACCAGGCTAAGGACTTGGGACTTTTTCTCTGGGTCTGTGGGGCACCAATAAAGATTCTGGAGTGACAGCGTGTTTCCAGAAGGTTCATCTTATGTAGGATCGGATGTGAAGAAGCTAGATTAACCTTATGGCACCTGTTAAAAAGTTCTTGCAGGAGCTGAGACGTGAGATGACAGGGAAAGTTGAGGGAAATGAACAGATCCAAAATAATATTGAAGGGAGGAGTTTTGATTTGTGAACTAGGTTCCCGCTTCTCCATTCTTTGGCCATTGAATAAAGCTTGTGCTGTTCCAGTCTCAAAAAACAAAACAAAAAAACAAAAGTAATAGTGAAGGATGACTTCACAGAACTCTTTTGACTAGAGCACGAAGAAATAAGTCCAAGAAGATGCTTTTGTGCTAAGTGAAATTGTCAGACACAAAAGGACAAATATTGTATATGCCATTTATATAAGGTTCCTAGAATAATCCAATTCATGGAGACAAAAAAGTAGAACAGTGATTATCAGAAGCTGGGGGAGGAGAGAATAGGGAATAAATGTTTAAGAGGTACAGGGTTTCAGTTTGGGATGATGGAAAAGTTCTGGAGATGGATAATGGTGATGATTGCACAACAGTATCAATGTACTCAATGCCACTGTATTGTACCTGTAAAAATAGCTAAAATAGTAAATTTTGTGTTATGTGTATTTTACCACAAGAAAAACAGTTCAAAAAGAAGGAAGATGCTTATGGTTTGGGCATGATGATTAGAAGACTGATGGATAATGGGAAAAATCATGAGGAGTAAGTAGCCAGCTTTGGAAACCTGAATTCAGTCAGACTGTTTGAGAAAAGAGTATATCCAAGTAGAAATACTTTTCAGGATTTTGCAAAGTTCTCAATGGTCATAGTGAGCTTAGAAAAGTGGCTATGTCACAAAGGAAACCTGTCAAAACAGATGTGTTTCTAGTCAGTGTCTCTCACACAAAGAGATTTTCTGGTCTGGATACCTGCTCTAAAGTGAGGTGTTAGGATTCTCCCTTAGAGCTCCATCAAGGAAAGAGAGGGGAAATAGTTTGAATGGAGCTTCAGTAGGAGTTTGAACCCTTTGATATGTTCAAATATAGGAGGAAGGTGTCAAAACAGCCATATTAGGACAAAAAATAGGTGTATGTAGAGATTTGCTACCTTAGAATATTTATATTTAATGCATATATTTTTGTTTTCATGTTACGTGTATACTGATTCTTAGTGCATGCATTTTAAGGCTCTCTTGGTATGTCATTTCTCCTTTGTATGTGACTGGTTGGCTTGTCTCCTAAATGAGCTAAGATTATTCCTCCAAGTGTAGCCAGATGATTCCTTCTTGGCTCCAACCTTATTGAAAAGGGGAACACAGATTTACTAGAGAGAACCTTGGCGTCAACTTCTGAATTGATTGAGGAGATTCAAAATCTCAAAACTTGTAATAACTGGAATGTTTCATAAAGTTCTTGGCAGTCGTAAAAAGATATTTAGCAAAACAGATGATTTATAATTCATGAATTCTAGTAATGTTGTTGAATGTTTTGACCGATATCTCCTATTTATGGAATGGATTGTTAGACATTGTGTAGATGAATCATCTTTGTTAATTGCTTTATGCTAGATCTTAGAGCATATTGTTTTTAAATATATACAATTTGCATCATATCCATGTTAGATTTTAAGTAATAAATACTTTTTAGTCATGAGGAACCCAAAGAATGTGCTATTCTAACACTGTGAGGCAGATTGATTTTAAATTGAACTTTAGGTATATTTAGTGAGTTTCTTTATCTTATTTGATATCTTTACGTTTTCACAATTTTACAGTAATTTTTAAAAAATTTATTGATATTTAAAACATTAAGATTCAAAAAGAATTCTTTGTTTACAAAGTCAGACCTTCAGCTGGTTGCATCTGTAGGAAGTATTTAAAAAAACCTTTTGACCTGGACTTCCCTGGTGGTTCAGTGGTTAAGAATCTGCCTGCCAATGCAGGGGACAGGGGTTTGAGCCCTGGTGCCGGAAGACCCCACATGCCTTGGAGCAACTAAGTCCATGACCCACAACAACTAAGCCTGCATTCTAGAGACCGTGAGCCACAACTACTGAGCCCACGTGTCACAACTACTGAAGCCCACACGTCTACAGCCCGTGCACCATAACAGGAGAAGCCACCACAATGAGAAGTCCACACACCACAACAAAGAGTAGCCCCTGCTCACCGCAACTAGAGAAAACCCACGCTCAGCAACGAAGACTCAATGCAGGCAAAAACAAACAAACAAACAAAAAAACCGTATTGACAATACATTGCAGGTGAATAACCTAAGACTCTTAGTTCAAACAACTTCCCTGAAGTTAGGTAGTTCTACGTGGCAAATTCAAACACTGCCCCCTAACTTAAACTTACTGTTTTATCTGGTTTGCTTTCTCCTTTGACACTTTTAATAAAAGGTGAACTTTCAGAGTCACAAATGTCTTTGTTGACACTAAGGAAATGTTGTAAACAGATGAGTCATGAACTATAGCTGAACCTTAAATATGTTTTGTTGGCCCACACTGGGTTTTTTTTTTTTTTTTGCAATTAATTGTAAATGTTTAATATTGATACACATACATACTGATCTAGATTATGAAACTCTCTGAAAATCAACTACAGCTGACAGTACTTGTACACATACTTGTGTGGTAATATTTGGTTGGAACCAAGTAGTGGCTCCATCTCTGGTTTACTGGATTCTCCAGTATGTTTACCTTATCCTCCTTCACACATTTTATTATATGTTTGGCTCGTGAAGGTATCTTAATTTATGATCCTTGACATAAATAGCATAGAAACCAAAACAATAAAAAATAAAGACTACTAACTAAGGCAAGGTCTCAGAGTTCAGAAAGGAGGTAAAGAAGTTCTTAACCGAGGGGGGCCTTCAAGATGGCAGAGGAGTAAGACGTGGAGATCAACTTCCTCCCCACAAATACATCAAAAATACATCTACATGTGGAACAACTCTTACAGAACACCTACTGAATGTTGGCAGAAGACCTCAGATTTCCCAAAAGCCAAGAAACTCCCCATGTACCTGGGTAGGGCAAAAGAAAAAAGAAAAAACAGAGACAAAAGAATAGTGATGGACCTGCACTTCTGGGAGAGAGCTGTGAAGGAGGAAAAGTTTCCACACACTAGGAAGACCCTTCACTGGTGGAGACAGTGGGTGGCGGGGTGGAAGCTTTGGAGCCATGGAGGAGAGTTCAGCAACAGGTGTGCAGAGGGCAAAGTGGAGATAATCCTGTACAGAGGATTGGTGCCGACCAGCACTCACCAGCCTGAGAGGCTTGTCTGCTCCCCCGCTGGGGTGGGCGGGGGCTGGGAGCTGAGGCCCGGGCTTTGGAGGTCAGACCCCAGGGAGAGGACTGGGGTTGGCTGCGTGAACACAGCCTGAAGGGGACTAGTGCACCACAGCTAGTCGGGAGGGAGTCTGGGAAAAAGTCTGGACCTGCCGAAGAGGCAAGAGACCATTGTTTCAAGGTGCGCGAGGAGAGGGGATTCAGAGCATCACCTAAACAAGTTCCAGAGATGGGCACAAGCCGCGGCTACCAGCTTGGACCCCAGAGACGGGCATGAAATGTTAACAGTGCTGCTGCAGCCACCCAGAATCCTGTATGCAAGCACAGGTCACTCTCCACACCTCCCCTCCCAGGAGCCTGTGCATCCTGCCACTGCCAGGGTCCTGTGATCCAGGGACAAGTTCCCCAGGAGAACACACAGAGCACCTCAGACTGTTGCAACATCATGCTGGCCTCTGCCACTGAAGGCTTGCCCCACATTCCAATTATAACTACCTTACCGCTCCCTCTGCCTGGCATGAGTGAGCCAGAGCTCCCTAATCAGCCGCTCCTTTAGCCCCATCCTGTCTGGGCGTGAACAGAGGCCTGAGGGCAACCTACACAAAGAGGTGGGGCCAAAACTAAAGCTGAACCCCCGGAGCTGTGTGAACAAAGAAGACAAAGGGAAACTTCTCCAAGGAGCCTCAGGAGTAGCAAATTAAATCCCTACAATCAACTCGATGTACCCTGAATTGGTGGAATACCTGAATAGACAATGAATCATCCCAAAATTGTGGTGGTCAAATATGGAGCAACTGTAGACTTAGGGTTTGCTGTCTGTGACTGATTTGTTTCTGATTTTTATGTTTATCTTAGTATAGATTTTTAGTGCTGGTTATCTTTGGTGGATTTGTTTATTGGTTTGGTTGCTCTCTTCTTTTTTTAATTATTTTATTATTTTTAATTTTAATAATTAAAAAAAATTCTTTTTCTTTCTTTTTTTCTCCCTTTCCTTCTGAGCCATGTGGCTGACAAGGTCTTGGTACTCTGGCCTGGTGTCAGGCCTGAGTCTCTGAGGTGGGAAAGCTGAGTTCAGGACACTGGACCACTAGAGACCTCCCAGCCCCATGTAATATTAATCGGTGAGAGCTCTCCCAGAGATCTTGGTCTCAACACTAAGACCCAGCTCCACCCAATGTCCAGCAAGCTCCAGTGTTGGATGTCCCATGACAGTCAACTAGCAAGGCAGGAACACAACCCAACCCATTAGCAGAGAGTCTGCCTACAATCATCCTAAATTCACAGACACCCCAAAACACATCACTGGATGTGGGCCTGCCCAACAGAAAGACAAGAGCCAGCCCCACGCACCAGAGCACAGGCACCAATACCCTCCACCAGGAAACCTGCACAAGCCACTGAACCAACCCCACCCACTGAGAGCAGACACCAAGAACTATGGGAACTATGAACTTGCAGCCTGCGAAAAGGAGACCCCAAACACAGTAAGTTAAACATATTGAGAAGACAGAGAAATATGCAGCAGATGAAGGACCAAGGTAAAAACCCACCAGACCAAACAAATGAAGAGGAAAGAGACAGCCTACCTAAAAAGAATTCAGAGTAATAATAGAAAAGATTATCCAAAATCTTGGAAATAGAATGGAGAAAATACAAGAAACATTTAACAAGGACCTAGAAGAACTAAAGAGCAAACAAACACTGATGAACAACACAATAAATGAAATTAAAAATTCTCTAGAAGGAATCAATAGCAGAATAACGGAGGCAAAAGAGTGGATAAGTGACCTGGAAGATAAAATAGTTGAAATAACTACTGAAGAGCAGAATAAAGAAAAAAGAATGGAAAGAATTGAGGACAGTCTCAGAGACCACTGGGACAACATTAAACCCACCAACATTTGAATTATAAGGGTCCCAGAAGAAGAAGAGAAAAACAAAGGGTCTGAGAAAATATTTGAAGAGATTATAGTTGAAAACTTCCCTAACATGAGAAAGGAAATAGTCAGTCAAGTCCAGGAAGTGCAGAGAGTCCCATACAGGATAAATCCAAGGAGAAACATGCCAAGACACATATTAATCAAACTACCAAAAATTAAGTACAAAGAAAAAATATTAAAACCACCAAGGGAAAAGTAACAAATAACATAAAAGGGAATCCCCATAAGGTTAACAGCTGAACTTTCAGCAGAAACACTGAAAGGCAGAAGGGAGTGGCAGGACATATTTAAAGTGATGAAAGGGAAAAACCTACAACCAAGATTACTCTACCCAGCAAGGATCTCAATCAGATTTGACAGAGGAATTAAAACATTTACAGACATACAAAAGTTAAGAGAATTAGGAACCACAAAACCAGTTTTACCACAAATGCTAAAAGAATTTCTCTAGGCAGGAAACACAAGAGAAGGAAAAGACCTATAAAAAAAAAAACCCAAAATAATTAAGAAAATGGTAATAGGAACATACATATCGATAATTGATTTAAATGTAAGTGGATTAAATGACCAACCAAAAGACATAGACTGGCTGAATGGATACAGAAACAAGACCCGTATATACGCTGTCTACAAGAGACCCACATCAGACCTAGGGACACATTCAGAATGAAAGTGAGGGGATGGAAAAAGATATTCGATGCAAATGGAAATCAAAAGAAAGCTGGAGTACCAATTCTCATATCAGACAAAATAGACTTTAACATAAAGACTATTACAAGAGACAAAGAAGGACACTACATAACAATCAAGGGCTCAACCCAAGAAGAATATATAACAATTGTAAATATTTATGCACCCAACAGAGGAGCACCTCAATACATAAGGCAAATGCTTAACAGCCATAAAAGGGGAAATCGACAGTAGCACAATAATAGTAGGGGACTTTAACAACCCACTTTCACCAATGGACAGATCATCCAAAATGAGAATAAATAAGGAAACACAAGCTTTACATGACACATTAGACCAGATGGACTTAATTTATATTTATAGGACATTCTATCCAAAAACAACAGAATACACTTTCTTCTCAAGTGCTCATGGAACATTCTCTAGGATAGATCATATCTTGCATCACAAATCAAACCTTGGTAAATTTAAGAAAATTGAAATTATATCTAGTATCTTTTCCGACCACAATGCTATGAGACTAGATATCAATTACAGGAAAAAACTGTAAAAAATACAAACACCTGGAGGCTAAACAATATGCTACTAAATACCCAAGAGATTACTGGAGAAATCAAAGAGGAAATCAAAAACTACCTAGAAACAAACGACAATGAAAACATGACAAATCAAAATCTATGGGATGCAGAAAAAGCAGTTCTAAGGGGGAAGTTTATAGCAATACAATCCTACCTCAAGAAACAAGAAACATCTCAAATAAACAACCTAACCTTACACCTAAAGCAAATAGAGAAAGAAGAACAAAAAAAACCCAAAGTTAACAGAAGGAAAGAAATCATGAAGATCAGATCAGAAATAAATGAAAAAGAAATGAAGGAAACGATAGCAAAGGTCAATAACAGCTGGTTCTTTGAGAAGATAAACAAAATTGATAAACCATTAGCCAGACTCATCAAGAAAAAAAGGGAGAAGACTCAAATCAATAGAATTAGAAATGAAAAAGGAGAAGTAGAAACTGACACTGCAGAAATACAAAGGATCATGAGAGATTACTACAAGCAACTCTATGCCAATAAAATGGACAACCTGGAAGAAATGGACAAATTCTTAGAAAAGCACAACCTTCCGAGACTGAACCGAGAAGAAATAGAAAATATAAACAGACCAATCACAAGCATTGAAATTGAAACTGTGATTTAAAATCTTCCAACAAAAAAATCCCAGGACCAGATGGCTTCACAGGCGAATTCTCTCAAAGATTTACAGAAGAGCTAACACCTATCCTTCTCAAACTCTTCCAAAATATAGCAGAGGGAGGAACACTCCCAAACTCATTCTACGAACCCACCATCACCTTGATACCAAACCCAGACAAAGGTATCACCAAAAAACAAAGCTACAGGCCAATATCACTGATGAACATAGATGCAAAAATCCTCAACAAAATACTAGCAAACAGAATACAACAGCACAGTAAAAGGATCATACACTATGATCAAGTGGGGTTTATCACAGGAATGCAAGGATTCTTCAGTATATGCAAATTTATCAATGTGATACAGCATAGTAACAAACTGAGGATAAAAACCATGTGATAATCTCAATAGATGCAGAAAAGCTTTTGACAAAATTCAACACCAAATTATGATAAAAACTGTTCAGAAAGTAGGCATAGACAGAACCTACCTCAGCATAATAAAGGTCATATATGACAAACCCACAGCCAACATTGTTCTCAATGGTGAAAAACTGAAACCATTTCCACTAAGATCAGGAACAAGACAAGGCTGTCCACTCTCACCACTATTATTCAACATAGTTTTGGAAGTTTTAGCCGCAGCAATCAGAGAAGAAAAAGAAATAAGAGAATCCAAATTGGAAAAGAAGAAGTAAAGCTGTCACTGTTTGCAGATGACATGATACTATACATCCTAAAGATGCTGCAAGAAAAGTCCTAGAGCTAATCAATGAATTTGGTAAAGTAGCAGGATACAAAATTAGTGCACAGAAATCTCTTGCATTCCTATACACTAATGACGAAAAATCTGAAAGAGAATTTAAGGAAACACTCCCATTTACCATTGCAGGAAAAAGAATAAAATACCTAGGAATAAACCTATCTAAGGAGACAAAAGTCCTGTATGCAGAAAATTATAAGACACTGATGAAAGAAATTAAAGATGATACAAACAGATGGAGAGATATACCATGTTCTTGCACTGGTAGAATTAACATTGTGAAAATGACTATACTACCCAAAGCAATCTACAGATTCAATGCAATCTCTATCAAACTACCACTGGCATTTTTCACAGAAGTAGAACAAAAAATTTCACAATTTTCATGGAAACACAAAAGACCCCAAATAGCCAAAGCAATCTTGAGAAAGAAAAACGGAGCTGGAGGAATCAGGCTCCCTGACTTCAGACTATACTACAAAGCTACAGTAATCAAGACAGTATGGTAGTGGCACAAAAAGAGAAATATAGATCAATGGAACAGGATAGAAAGCCCAGAGATAAACCCACGCACATATGGTGACCTTATCTTTGATAAAGGAGGCAAGAATATACAGTGGAGAAAAGACAGTCTCTTCAATAAGTGGTGTTGGGAAACCTGGGCAGCTACATGTGAAAGAATGAAATTGGAACACTCCCGAACACCATACACAAAAATAAACTCAAAATGGATTAAAGACCTAAATGTAAGGCCAGACACTATCAAAGTCTTAGAGGAAAACATAGGCAGAACACTCTATGACATAAATCACACCAAGATCATTTTTGACCCACCTCCTAGAGAAATGGAAATAAAAACAAAAATAAACAAATGGGACCTAATGAAACTTAAAAGCTTTTGCACAGTAAAGGAAACCATAAACAAGATGAAAAGACAACCCTCAGAATGAGAGAAAATATTTGTAAATGAAGTAACTGACAAAGGATTAATATCCCAAATATACAAGCAGCTCATGCAGCTCAATATCAAAAAAACAAACAACCCAATCCAAAAATGGGCAGAAGACCTAAATAAACATTTCTCCAAAGAAGATATACAGATTTCCAAGAAACACATGAAAGAATGCTCAACATCACTAATCATTAGAGAAATGCAAATCAAAACTACAATGAGGTATCCCCTCACACCTGTCAGATGGGCCATCATCAAAAAATCTACAAACAATAAATGCTGGAAAGGCTGTGGATAAAAGTGAACCCTCTTGAACTGTTGGTGGGAATGTAAATTGATACAGCCACTATGGAGAACAGTATGGAGGTTCCTTAAAGAACTAAAAATAGAACTACCTTATGATCCAGCAATCCGAGTCCTGGGCATATACCCTGAGAAAACCATAATTCCAAAAGAGTCATGTATCACAATGTTCATTGTAACACTATTTACTATAGCCGGGACATGGAAGGAACCAAAGTGTCCTTTGAAAGATGAATGGTTAAAGGAGATGTGGTGCATATATACAATGCAATATTACTTAGCCATAAAAAGAAATGAATTTGAGTTTCTTGTAGTTCGGTGGATGGACCTAGAGTCTGTCATACAGAGTGAAGTAAGTCAGAAAGAGTAAAACAAATACTGTAAGCTAACACATATGTATGGAATCTAAAAAAAAAAATGTTTCTGAAGAACCTAGGGGCAGGACAGTAATAAAGACGCAGACATAGAGAATGGACTTGAGGACACGGGGAGGGAGAAGGGTAAGCTGCGCCGAAGTGAGAAAGTAGCAAGGACATGTATACATTACCAAATATCAAATAGATAGCTAGTGGGATGCAGCTGCATAGCACTGGGAGATCAGCTCGGTACTTTGTGACCACCTAGAGGGGTCGAATAGGGAGTGTGGGAGGGAGACACAAGAGGGAGAGGATATCGGGATGTATGTATACATATAGCTGATTCACTTTGTTATACAGCAGAAACTAACACAACATTGTAAAGCAATTATACTCCAATACAAATGTTAAAAAAAACCCTAAGAATTTCTTAACCAAAGTTCAGCTCTATTTTATTCTCAATGGTAAAATGAGCTGATGGTATTTTCATGGCTTTAATTCCTTGAGTCATTTCTCATTAAGAAGAGAATGTAGTTAAAGGCTTCACAAAATTTTGATTATGTTTTCCTGTGTCTTTAAGGGTCAAAGTGGAGAAATTACAGGTGGATTTAGGATGTTAGCTAACGGTCCAGAAAATTCAAGCCAAAGGCTGATAGCTACGTTCCAAATGGTTTACCACAGTGGCCTTTCACTAAAGGGGATCCATTTAAGTGAGATCGGTGGGCTGTCCATACTCTTTGGGCTCCCTGAGTGAGTTAGATCTATCACAGAGGGCATTTCTGGATAAAAAAGAGCTGCAATGCTTTAATGGCACATCAGGATGTGTCCTCTGAAGCCAATCAAATAGAAAAAGCCAGGGTACCAAGTTTTTTTCCCATGGGGCACTGACCACTTGTGATCAAATGGCGTTTCATCTGTGACACAGTTCATTATTTTGAAATCTGGATATACTCTTTTAGAGAATGAAGGAAAGGGGGAAATGTGGAGGCTGGAAATGTACACGGTCATTTGATTTGTTCAGACACGTTTCTCCCCAATGGACAGCAAACACGCTTAGTTTACTTTCTGGCCAGAGTTTTTTCATGTTTGTGCAGCTCCGTTCTCTGAATTGCCCTTCACACGGGGAATCCCCCTCCATCCTGAAGTAGCCAGGTGGTGCTGTTGGGGTTGATGTCGCTGCTTCAAACATGACGATTTGGCTCGTGCATTTGTAGCAGTGTTATGTTTTGCCTTCCAGAGAAGGGGATTATGTGAGACCAGGCACCACTCCAACACTTCATCTGTGTTGTCTGCATTTGGAAATAGATCTCAAAATTTGAATCTCTGTTTGAATGCGGAACAGAAACCTAAGTGAACACTCTTCTTTCACAGTTTCCTTCTGACTGATTGGACTTGCCGTGCTGCAGTTTTTGTTTTGTTTTGTTTTGTTTTGTTTTATCTGATTCTCCTTCTTGTGCCCAAGAAAGCTCCCCAAGAAAACATAACATGGAGAAGGAAAAAATAAAATATATGCTCCAGAATTATGCCTTAAAACAAAAGATGACTAGATTATTTACGTACTATCCACCCAATGATGTTAACATGGTACACTGGCTGGGGAGGGAAAATAAACTCTCATTGGCATCCACATTATCTAGGCATTCTATTTTGAAGGTTACCTGTACAAACTCTCTTTCTCAAAACTCTGCCAGGTGTCACCCATCCTTTATACGATGGCTGAAATTTCCATCTTTGTGTTCCATTTGTTTGGTATAGACAATCATGTCTTGGGTAGCGAGCATCTTCCCTTGGTATTTAGCACCCATGCAGTGTAGGGAGAAAATGCACTCTATAGGGCAGTCCCTTGCCCTCCATTTGTAGACATTCAGTCTATGAACTAAATAGTTTAATTACTGAAATATAGTATTAACAAACATTAGATTTGCAGGCTTCATAAGTCTGTTGCTGGAACTGCATTTTCCTAGCTGTATGCATGCTAAACTAAATTACTCCTAGTTTCCAGAATGAGGACAAGGGAATGATATGGTCCCAACTCCTTTCCTTCCATTTCTACTTAAAAAGGCTCTGTTACCAGTTTTTACTTTCTTGGACTTGAGGTCCTCTTTCTGAGAAGAACTTTTTAGGGCTTTCTCATTCATTTGATCTTTTAGTTTATCAGGGATCAGCCCAACTATGGTCCATGGGCCAAATCTGACCCACCACCTGTTTTTGTAAGCCAAGTGTTGTTGAAACACATTCATACTCATTTGCTTACATATTGACTATGGCTGATTTTCCTCTACTGTTGCAGAGTTGAGTGGACTTGAGTAGACCACAATAACAGAATTGCTAGAGACTAATTGGCTCATGAAGCCTAAAATATTTACTATCTGGTGCTTTGCAGAGCATGCTTGCCAATTGCTGAACTACGCATTCATTTAAGACACATTTATTGAATGTGTAAGATTTTACTATGTGCTGGATGCTGTAGATCTAAGTCTAAACAATGTAATCCTTTCACTTAAAGAGCTAATAGTCTTGTGGGAAAGACAGACACATCAGCAATAGCTTAACCATAAAATACAAAAAAAAAAATGCTCTAAATTTAAATTTAGTAGACTCTTAATAAGCATAGAATGAGGAATACATAACTGCTGGGAGGGCCAGAAGAGGTGGTTTAGAAGAGGTGGTTTAGTAGCTGCCTCATGAAGAGGCAGTCTTTGAATTTTTGACTTGCAAGACAAAGAGAAGTTATCCAGGTAGAGGATGGGAGCCCATTTCTTGCAGAAGGAGATACGTAAGCAAAGTCACAGCTGAAGGAGAGAACAGGGCTTCTTTGGGAAATAGAAAATAGTACAGTTTGGCTGAAGCCAAAGTCCTGAAGGACTGTCACAAGCTAAAAAGCTTGCACTACGCAGAGTTATTATAGTTTTAAAAACGATGTAGTGGAGAACAGAGGGAAGGGGCATAAGATTAGAAGTTGGTTTATCTTGCTTGTGTATACAAATACTTACAGGAATTCTTTCCACACCCATCTTTCTGCTCTTCTCTGATTTGGTTATGGTCTTCTCTATTTGCTTGGGAAGCTCTTTGGGGAAAGCCGAGGGGGGAAAAAATCTCTATTCAGATGAAATCACTATTTTTTCACTTCAATTTGGCGTGGTTTTTTAGAGGATGCTGGAAGGGTTGCTTTTTTTTTACTCTTGATTGCAAGGAAAAGGCAAGGATCATCTGTTTACCTCAGTAAAGACCCACAGGTGGTAGAGAATCCTAACAGTTCTCTGTGATTATGATAAGATGGAAGGAAACTGTTTATTGGAAGTATTAGACTAAAGGGTAAGACGACTTACATTCATTGCCTGTTCTCCTAGAGTCTGTCAGAGCTTTCTGATACTTGAAATTAATTTGTCTTCATGTGATAGTAAGAATTAAGCAAACTGAATGAAAAGAATAGCCTTTTCTTTTTTGTGAAAACTATTCTGACTCTGTTTAATTAAAATATATTATTAGTTAGTAGATAACATTAAGGGAGATTAACACAGCCAGTCGATTTATTTTCCCTCCATCAGAAATAATGTTTTTTTTTTAACTTCTTGCTGTGCTATTAATCTTCATTCAACTCCAAATTCCTCTCATCCCTCTTTGAAGTCGTAAAGAAAAGCATTGCCATAACACATCAGAGCTCAGAAATATTCTCCCAAATCCCTGATCAAATGGGTTATACAAAGGGTAACAATACTAACATTTACATAGAACTTCCAGCATAGAAAGTACCTTTAACCTAGATTATCTCATTTTACCTTCGAAGTCTTGTGAGGTAGATGCTACCCTGATCACCTCACAGTTGGAAATGGAGGTTTCGTGAAGTTAACTGTTTCCCTCAAGATCTCATGTTAACTAAGTAAGTGGCAGAGTTCAGACTCAAAATGCTGACTTGAGCGTCTGTGCTTTTTAAATCCTCCTGGGGTGATTTTTCTCTTCCTGAGGTAATGCAGATGTAACCAACAGTGTCAGAAGCCATAGCTCCTTGCCATCAGGGCCAGTACAAGGGGAAGTATAGCTTCTCAGATGAAGCCATGTTGACCACCTGTGCTCACTCACACAGAAGATTCATTGCAGAGATTTTAGCCCTCTCTGGCTTCTCTGAACTTTTGCAGGCCAAGCACCATCCACATCAGAGAGCACAGAGCTTCTATACCAAGGTCAGCATTCAAACTCACGTACGTAATTCTCTTTCTCTCTCTCTTTTTGGATGCTGGGCTCTGAATTTGTACTTGCAAAGTGTTGGGTCTCCTTGGGTATTTCTTTTTTTTTTTTTTCTTTTCTTTTTAAAAAATTCTTTCTCAAATTCTTTTCCCATTTAGGTTATTACAGAGTATTGAGCAGATTTCCCTGAACTATACAGTAGGTTCTTGTTGGTTACCTATTTTAAAAATAGCAGTGTGTACATGTCAACCCCAAACTCCCTATCTATCTGTCCCCTCCCCCCACCCTTTCCCCCTGATAACCATGAGTTCATTCTCTGTGGGTCTGTTTCTGTTTTGTAAATAAGTTCGTTCATATCATTTTTTTTTAGATTTCTCATATAAACGATATCATATGATATTTGTCTTTCTCTGTCTGACTTACTTCACTTAGTATGATAATCTCCAGATCCATCCATGTTGCTGCAAATAGCATTATTTCATTCTTTTTAATGGCTGAGTAATAGTCCATTGTATATATGTACTTAGGGACATTTAGGTTGCTTCCATGTCCTGGCTATTGTAAATAGTGCTGCAATGAACATTGGGGTGCATGTATCCCTTCGAACCATGTTTTCCTCTGGATATATGCCGAGGAGTGGTATTGCTGGATCATATGGTAATTCTATTTTCAGTTTCTTAAGGAACCTCCATACTGTTCTCCATAGTGGCTGTACCAATTTACATTCTCCTTCAATATTTCTTTACTTAAATGACATCCATAGGCTTGCCCTATCAAGTCAACTGTTGCAATTAATTCAAGTAATGTTTTTGTGCAACCATGACGTGTTAAAAACTCTGAAAGTGCCCCAGCTAGAGAACTATATAAAAGAGTAGACTTACAGTAGACTCTTGATATTTAGAAAACTTCTGTCTTAGCTGCAATCTTGGTTCTGTACTCTCTTGGACAACCCTGGTCTGTTGTGGCCCACGTTCCATGTAATAGTGTTGGTGATGACACCCTTGGAAAAACATGGTGCAACTTTGGTGCTGACAGCTGCCATCAAAATGAGGCTTTTCGAATGGCTTATGGGTCAAATGTCTGTAAGAGTCTTAGAAACCATCTTCAATGTCTAAAGAGCATCCTTTGACTTTGGGGAAGGAGGACCAGGCTGCACAGAAGGTATACAAATGAAAATGATTTCTTTCTTTCTGTCTTTCCTCTTTCATCCTCCTGCCATCCTGACTTGATAGCTTAGTGGTTCCCAAGTGCTCCTTTATAGACCAATGTTGATCTGTGATCCTATTATCCAAATTTGGGCAAAATAAGGAAAATGTGTTTATAAATTTTCTTTTTTTTTTTTTTTTTTTTTTTTTTTTCATTATTTCTTTTTTTTTTTTTTTTTTTTTTTTTTTTTACATGGATGACCACAACAAAAGCAACAATGATTGCAATTACCAAACATGAAACACACTCATACTATGTCATAGTATTGACATTCAGTCCAGTAATATAAATTTTCTTTTAGGAAATTATGGTGGTGATCAATGACAGGTTGAAAGAAAAATAACTGCTTGGTAAAATAAAGTTTTGCAATCTTTTTAGACCCATTACAACTTTGGGAGAACTTTTCTTCATCCATTAAATACAACTGTCTGGGCACTGCTGCTTAAGCTTGCCAGAGTTTAGACTCACTGAACTGGACATTTGTCTGTGCCCTAGTGTCGAGGGCCTAGACAGATGCTAATGACCATTTTCCAGCTTTGCTGACTTCAGTTATTTTCAGACAGCATAATTATTGTCAGGATGCTGTGAATGGCAGGCCAACTCCAGGTGGTGCCATTTACACAATAGTGTATGTAAATGGCACTTGTGGAGTTGTTCAGTGCCCTGCTTTCCCAACCTTATGTGGAGGTCTTGACATTGTCTTGGACACTGTGACCATATGTGACGTCCAACTTCCCCATGGTTAGCCATTTCTGCTTGTTCCTTTTTTTGTACTTATGCCTTCTATGGCCACTTTATTCCTGTTACTCACTTGGTACCCAGTGTTTGTACTGGATTCTAAAGTTGATCTGAGACTTTGTGACCAAGAAGAGAAGATTTGGAATGCAGTGTTGGATGTGATATTCACACTGTTTATTTTTGAAGTGTCTAAAAGGGGCAGAATGAAGAGTGAAAAGAACTTGGTTCGAGGATTGCTAATTGTGTGAGCTTGGGCAAGGAACGTAACTTCTTTAGAGTTCTAATTTACTCAGATGCAGAATGGAGAAAATAATGTGCATTTTGTAATTAATTTTTTTGCTAAAGGTTAAATGAAATTGAAGCTTTGTTATTTGATATATTAAGGATTGTTTTCTCTTCATGGTTGATTGACTCTTATGATTATATACTGTTCCTCTCTATATCTGGCAATTTTCTTTTCTATGAAGTCCACTTTATGTGGTATTAGTACAGGCAAAATGTGCAGCTTTCTTTGGTTGGTGTTTTCATGGTGTATTTCTTCCATCTATTTGCTTTTAGTTTATTAGTATATTTGAAATGAGTTTCTTGTAGATAGTAAATATGTGGGTTATTTTAAAAAAATCTATTCTGATGATTTGTTTTAATGGGTGTATTTAAACCACTTACAGTTAATATAATTTTTGTTATGTTAGTATTTAAGTCTGTCACTTCATTGTTTCTCTCTTTCCCTTTTCTATTTTACCTGTGGGTTACTTGAATACTTTTTAGTGTTATATTTTTGCCTTATCTGTCATGTTTTTTAGTATATATTTTTGTACAATTTTTGAAAATAGTTTTCTCAGTGGTCACTCTAGAGATCACCTTACAGTCCCTTTTAAAGGCATACTAATTTATATGCTTGAAGTTCAAGTCAATGGCTACTCCAAATCTGCCTTGTATTCCCCTGACTTCCCACTGAGTTTTGGGGAGAGAAGATATATGTTCAGTGATATTCATAAGTCTTCTCCTCAAGTAAATGTGTAAATTGTATACTTGAGTGTGTATTTTAAATTACAAAAAAAATACTTTAAAAAATTGGAATTTCTTTCTATTACTTGTACATGCTTTTTTTTTGCTATGTATCTACACATGAAATTGTATAAAAATTCTTCCTATTTTTAAATAGGATTTTTTTTAGTTAATTCATTTTCAGTGTTCAGGAGCCTGAGCACTGGTGGGTTTATTGACCAAATTTTAGAAGCCATGACAACTCAGGAAACAGAGTTATTTCCCCTCAACACAACCTATTCAGAGTCATAAGTAACATCTCCTGAATTATGTTGCAATTATTTCTTTGTTTCTAAAAATATTGTTGCCACATATTTATGTCTTCCTAAACAAAATATTTCTGTTATGTCTGATTTTGAACTTTATATAAATGGAAACATACATTTATATTTCTTTTGTGTCTTGCTGCTTTTGTGTAATATGATGGTTGTGAAATTCTGTCATGTGATTTTAGGTGGTTATAAATCCACAGGAAAACATATACAATCCAGGGGAGCTTCAAGATGGTGGAAGAGTAAGACGTGGAGATCACCTTCCTCCCCACAAATACATCAGAAATACATCTACATGTGGAACAACTCCTACAGAACACCTACTGAATGCTGGCAGAAGACCTCAGACCTCCCAAAATGCAAGAAACTCCCCACGTACCTGGGTAGGGCAAAAGAAAAAAGAAAAAAACAGAGACAAAAGAATAGGGAAGGGACCTGCACCAGTGGGAGGGAGCTGTGAAGGAGGAAAGGTTTCCACACACTAGGAAGCCCCTTCACTGGTGGAGTGGGGGGTGGCGGGGGCGGGGAAGCTTCGGAGCCACGGAGGAGAGCGCAGCAACAGGAGTATGGAGGGAAAAGCAGAGAGATTCCCATAGAGAGGATTGGTGTCGACCAGCACTCACCAGCCCAAGAGGCTTGTCTGCTCACCTGCCAGGGTGGGCGGGGGCTGGGAGCTGAGGCTCGGACTTTGGTCAGATAGCAGGGAGAGGACAGGGGTTGGCGGTGTGAGCACAGTCTGAAGGGGGCTAGTGTGCCACGGCTAGCTGGGAGGGAGTCCGGGAAAAAGTCTGGAGCTGTTGAACAAGCAAGAGAGTTTTTCTTGCCTCTTTGTTTCCTGGTACACGAGGAGAGGTGATTAAGAGCGCCACTTAAAGGAACTCCAGATACGGGTGCAAGCCACGGCTATCAGCACAGACCACAGAGACGGGCATGAGATGCAAAGGCTGCTGCTGCAGCCACCAGGAAGCCTGTGTGCAAGCACAGGTCACTAACAACACCTCCCCTCCTGGGAGCCTGTGCAGCCCACCACTGCCAGGGTCCAGTGATCCGGGGACAACATCCCCAGGAGAACACATGGCATGCCTCAGGCTATTGCAATGTCATGCCAGCCTCTGCCACCACAGGCTCGATCTGCATTCCGTACCCCTCCCTCCACCTGGCCTGAGTGAGCCAGAGACCCCGAATCAGGTGCTCCTTTAACCCTTTCCTGTCTGGGCAGGAACAGATGCCCTCAGGCGACCTACACACAGAGGCAGGGCCAAATCCAAAGCTGAACCCCAGAAGCTGTGCGAACCAAGAAGAGAAAGGGAAATTTCTCCCAGCAGCCTCAGGAGCAGCGGATTAAATCTCCACAATCAACTTGAGGTACCCTGCATCTGTGGAATAGCTGAATAGACAACGAATCATCACAAATTGAGGAGGTGGACTTTGGGAGCAACGATATATATATATTTTTTCCCTTTTTCTCTTTTTGTGAGTGTGTATGTGTATGCTTCTGTGTGTGATTGTCTCTGTATAGCTTTGCTTTTACCATTTGTCCTAGGGTTCTGTCTGTCTGTTTTGTTTTGTTTTGTTTTGTTTTTTAGTATAGTTTTTAGTGCTTGTTATCACTGGTGGATTTGTTTTTTGGTTTGGTTGCTCTCTTCTTTCTTTCTTTTTTTAATACTAAAAAAATTTTTTTTAATAATTATTTTTTTTTATTTTAATAACTTTATTTTATTTTATTTTATATTCTTCTTTCTTTCCTTCTTTCTTTTCCTCCCTTTTATTCTGAGCCATGTGGTTGACAGGCTCTTGGTGCTCCAGCCAGGCATCAGGGCTGTGCCTCAGAGGTGGTAGAGCCAAGTTCAGGACATTGGTCCACAAGAGACATCCCAGCTCCACATAATATTAAACAGCAAAAATCTCCCAGAGATCTCCATCTCAATGCCAAGACCCAGCTCCACTCAAAGACCAGCAAGCTACAGTGCTGGACACCCTATGCCAACTAACTAGCAAGACAGGAACACAACCCCATCCATTAGCAGAGAGGCTGCCTAAAATCATAATAAGGCCACAGACACCACAAAACACACCACGAGAGGTGGACCTGCCAACCAGAAAGACAAGATCCAGCCTCATCCACCAGACCGCAGACACTAGTCCCCTCCACCAAGAAGCCTACACAACCCATTGAACCAACCTTAACCATTGGGGGCAGACACCAAAAACAATGGGAAGTAAGAACCTGCAACCTGCAAAAAGGAGACTCCAAACACAGTAAGTTAAGCAAAATGATAAGACACAGAAACACACAGAAGATGAAGGAGCAAGGAAAAAACCCACCAGACCAAACAAATGAAGAGGAAATAGGCAGTCTACCTGAAAAAGAATTCAGAATAATGATAGTAAAGATGATCCAAAATTTTGGAAATAGAATGGAGAAAATACAAGAAACGTTTAACAAGGACCTAGAAGAACTAAAGAGTAAACAAACAGTGATGAACAACACAATAAATGAAATTTAAAATTCTCCAGAAGGGATCAATAGCAGAAAAACTGAGGCAGAAGAACTGATAAGTGACCTGGAAGATAAAATAGTGGAAATGACTACTGCAGAGCAGAATAAAGAAAAAAGAATGAAAAGAATTGAGGACAGTCTCAGAGACTTCTGGGACAACATTAAATGCACCAACATTCGAATTAGAGGGATGCCAGAGGAAGAAGAGAAAAAGAAAGGGACTGAGAAAATATTTGAAGAGATTATAGTTGAAAACTTCCCCTATATGGGAAAGGGAAATAGTTAATCAAGTCCAGGAAGCACAGAGAGTCCCATACAGGATAAGTTCAAGGAGAAACACGCCAAGACACATATTAATTAAACTATCAAAAATTAAATAGAAAGGAAAAATATTAAAAGCAGCAAGGGAAAAACAACAAATAACACACAAGGTAATCCCCATAAGGTGAACAGCTGATCTTTCAGCAGAAACCCTGCAAGCCAGAAAGGAGTGCCAGGACACATTTAAAGTGATGAAGGGGGAAAACTTACAACCAAGGTTACTCTACCCAGCAAGGATCTCATTCAGATTTGATGGAGAAAGGAAAATCTTTACAGACAAGCAAAAGCTAAGAGAATTCAGCACCCCTAAAGCAGCTTTACAACAAATGCTAAAGGAACTTCTCTAGGCAGGAAACACAAGAGAAAGAAAAGACCTACAATAACAAACCCAAAACAATTAAGAAAATGGTAATAGGAACATACATATCAATAATTACCTTAAATGTAAATGGATTAAATGCTCCAACCAAAAGACATAGAGTGCCTGAATGGATACAAAAACAAGACCCGTATATATGCTGTCTACAAGAGATCCACTTCAGACCTAGGGACACATACAGACTGAAAGTGAGGGGATGGAAAAAGATATTCCATGCAAATGGAAATCAAAAAAAGCTGGAGTACCAATTCTCATATCAGACAAAATAGACTTTAAAACAAAGACTATTGCAAAAGACAAAGAAGGACACTACATGAAGATCAAGGGATCATCCCAAGAAGACAATATAACAATTGTAAATATTTATGCACCCAACATAGGAGCACCTCAATATATAAGGCAAACACTAACAGCCATAAAAGGGAAAATCGACAGTAACACAATCATAGTAGGGGACTTGAACACCCCACTTTCACCAATGGACAGATCATCCAAAATGAAAATAAATAAGGAAACACAAGCTTTAAATGATGCATTAAACAAGATGGACTTAATTGATATTTATAGGGCATTCTATCCAAAAACAACAGAATACACTTTCTTCTCAAGTGCTCATGGAACATTGTCCAGGATAGATCATATCTTGAGTCACAAATCAAGCCTTGGTAAACTTAAGAAAACTGAAATCGTATCAAGTATCTTTTCCAACCACAATGCTATGAGAGTAGATATCAATTACAGGAAAAAATCTGTAAATATACAAACACATGGAGACTACACAATACACTACTTAATAACCAAGAGATCACTGAAGAAATCAAAGAGGAAATCAAAAAATACCTAGAAACATTTGACAATGAAAACACGATTACCCAAAACCTATGGGATGCAGCAAAAGCATTTCTAAGGGGGAAGTTTATAGCAACACAATCCTACCTTAACAAACAAGAAACATCTCAAATAAACCACCTAACCTTACACCTAAAACAGTTAGAGAAAGAAAAACAAAAAAAAAACCCTAAGTTAGCAGGAGGGAAGAAATCATAAAGATCAGATCAGGAATAAGTGAAAAAGAAATGAAGGAAATGATAGAATAGATCAATAAAACTAAAAGCTGGCTCTTTGAGAAGATAAACAAAATTGAAACACCATTAGCCAGACTCATCAAGAAAAAAAGGGTGAAGACTCAAGTCAATAGAATTAGAAATGAAAAAGGAGAAGTAACAACTGACACTGCAGAAATACAAAGGATCATGAGAGATTACTACAAGCAATTATATGCCAATAAAATGGACAACCTGGAAGAAATGGACAAATTCTTAGAAATGCACAACCTTTCGAGACTGAACCAGGAAAAAATAGAAAATATGAACAGGCCAATCACAAGCACTGAAATTGAAACTGTGATTACAAATCTTCCAACAAACAAAAACCCAGAATTTGCACAGGCAAATTCTCTCAAAGATTTACAGAAGAGCTAACACCTATCCTTCTCACACTCTTCCAAAGTATAGCAGAGGCAGGAACACACCCGAACCCATTGATGAGGCCACCTTCACACTGATACCAAAACCAGACAAAGATGTCACAAAGAAAGAAAACTACAGGCCAATATCACTGATGAACAGAGATGCAAAAATCCTCAACAAAATACTAGCAAACAGAATCCAACAGCACATTAAAAGGATCATACACCATGATCAAGTGGGGTTTATTCCAGGAATGCAAGGATTCTTCAATATATGCAAATCAATCAATGTGATACACCATATTAGCAAACTGAAGGAGAAAAACCATATGATCATCTCAATAGATGCAGAGAAAGTTTTCGACAAAATTCAACACCCATTTATGATAAAAACCCTCCAGAAAGTAGGCATAGTGGGAACTTACCTCAACATAGTAAGGGCCATATATGACAAACCCACAGCCAACGTCATTCTCAATGCTGAAAAACTGAAACCATTTCCAATAAGATCAGGAGCAAGACAAAGTTGCCCACTCTCACCACTATTATTCAACGTAGTTTTGGAAGTTTTAGCCACAGCAATCAGAGAAGAAAAAGAAATAAAAGGAATCCAAGTCGGACAAAAGAAGTAAAGCTGTCACTCTTTGCAGATGACATGATACTATACATAGAGAATCCTAAAGATGCTACCAGAAAACTACTAGAGCTAATCAATGAATTTTGGTAAAGTAGCAGGATACAAAATTAATGCACAGAAATCTCTTGCATTACTATATACTAATGATGAAAAATCTGAAAGTGAAATTAAGAAAACACTCCCATTTACCATTTCAACAAAAAGAATAAAATATCTAGGAATAAACCTACTGAAGGAGACAAAAGACCTGCATGCAGAAGATTATAAGATACTGATTAAAGAAATTAAAGATGATACACACAGATGGAGAGATATACCATGTTCTTGGATTGGAATAATCAACACTGTGAAAATGACTCTACTACCCAAAGCAATCTACAGATTCAATGCAATCCCTATCAAACTATCACTGACATTTTTCTCAGAACTAGAACTAAAATTTTCACAATTTGTATGGAATCACAAAAGACCCCGAATAGCCAAAGCAATCTTGACAAAGAAAAACGGAGCTGGAGGAATTATGGTCCCTGACTTCAGACTATATTACAAAGCTACAGTAATCAAGACAGTATGATACTTGCACAAAAACAGAAATATAGATCAATGGAACAGGATAGAAAGCCCAGAGATAAACCCACGCACATATGGTCACCTTATCTTGGATAAAGGAGGCAAGAATATACAGTGGAGAAAAGACAGTCTCTTCTATAAGTGGTGCTGGGAAACCTGGACAGCTACATGTGAAAGAGTGAAATTAGAACACTCCCTAACACCATACACAAAAATAAACTCAAAACGGATTAAAGACCTAAATGTAAGGCCAGACTCTATCAAAGTCTTAGAGGAAGACATAGGCAGAACACTCTATGACATAAATCACTGCAAGATCCTTTTTGACCCACCTCCTAGAGAAATGGAAATAAAAACAAAAATAAACAAATGGGACCTAATGAAACTTAAAAGCTTTTGCACAGCAAAGGAAACCATAAACAAGACCAAAAGACCACCCTCAGAATGGGAGAAAATATTTGCAAATGAAGCAATTGACAAAGGATTCATCTCCAAAATTTACAAGCAGCTCATGCAGCCCAATATCAAAAAAACAAACAACCCAACTGAAAAATGGGCGGAAGACCTAAATAGACATTTCTCCAAAGAAGATATACTGATTGCCAACAGACACATGAAAGAATGCTCAACATCATTAATCATTAGAGAAATGCAAATCAAAACTACAATGAGATATCATCTCATACCGGTCAGAATGGCCATCACCAGAAAATCTACAAACAATAAATGCTGGAGAGGGTCTGGAGAAAAGGGAACCCTCTTGCACTGTAGGTGGGAATGCAAGTTGATACAGCCACTATGGAGGACAGTATGGAGGTTCCATAGAAAACTAAAAATAGAAATACTATTTTCTATACTGTACGACCCAGCAATCCCACTACTGGGCATATACCATGAGAAAACCATTATTCAAAAAGGGTCATGTACCACAATGTTCACTGCAACTCTATTTATGATAGCCAGGACATGGAAGCAACCTAAGTGTCCACTGACAGATGAATGGATAAAGAAGTTGTGGCACATATATACAATGGAATATTACTCAGCCATAAAAAGAAATGAAATTGAGTCATTTGTAGTGAGGTGGATGGACCTAGAATCTGTCATACAAAGTGAAGTAAGTCAGAAAGCGAAAAATACCGTATGCTAACACATATATATGGAATCTAAAAAACAAAAAGAAAATGGTCATGAAGAGCCTAGGAGCAAGATGGGAATAAAGACGCAGACCTACTAGAGAATGGACTTGAGGATACAGGGAGGGGGAAGGGTTAGCTGGGACAAAGTTTTAGAGTGGCATGGACATATATACACTACCAAATGTAAAATAGATAGCTAGTGGGAAGCAGCTGCATAGCACAGGGAGATCAGCTCGGTGCTTTGTGACCACCTAGAGGGGTGGGATAGGGAGGATGGGAGGGAGGGAGATGCAAGAGGGAAGAGATATGGGGATATATTTATATGTATAACTGATTTGCTTGTTATAAAGCAGAAACTAACACACCATTGTAAAGCAATTATACTCCAATAAAGATGTTATAAAAAAATTATATATATATATACAATCCAATAGAAAAATTGGAAAAAGACTTGAACAGAGACTTCAAAAAGTAGGAAATTCAAAATGCCAAAATTATATTATAATGTGAACAACCTCATTAGTAATCAGGAACATGCAAATTACAACCACTTGACAATACCACCTGCCAGATTCGAAAAAAACCTATAAGTGTGACAATGCTGTGTGTTGGTGAGAATGAAGAAGAGTGAGAATTTTTATACATTGCAGGTGGGTGCAAAATTTAGTAGCACTATTTTGGAAAGTCCTCTGACACAATGCTGGACAATATACTGGCAATTCTTCTCTGACCTCTATACTATAAATATGTTGTAGCACATGTGAATCAGGATTCTTGTAAAGAATATTTATAGCAATGCTCCAAATTGGAAGGAACTGATGAATTGATTGCAGTAGATTCATAAAATGGCTTAGTACACACAGCAAAACAAATGAGCACAGCGATATTCTCTTTATATTTCCGTGAATCAACTTTGTCTCTTTCTTATCCAATTCATCAGTTTTGCACTGTGTTTAGTGACATTTTGGGAGTTTCCTTGAACTAACATAGTCTATAGGAATGTTTCATTTTGTATGATGCAAACCCAAAAGTTCACCATATTTATGCTCACTTCTTACTCAAATAAAATCTGAATGGTGTGTAGCATTTTTTTTTTTTTTTCAGCTCAAAGACAAGGCCAAGTAGAAAAGTGTGGTGATCTCAACAGGTCAGCCCAGCGCAATCCTGCCTGTCACACACTATGATCTCAAACTCTTGAAAAAGGTCATTGGAAACTCCAGAAAACAAAATACAGCTGAGATGAAGCTAGCAGGAATAATTCAGCTGAAAAGGAAAATATCATTTGATGTTTATTTTGGCATCATTTTGAGAATCTATACCTGGGAACATTTGAAAATAAATTGTTTTTTGAAAATGTGTGATAGGGCATAAAAGCTGGTGAATGAGTTTTGCAATCTTAGAGTTTCTTTTTTTTTTTTTTAAACCATGGAGGATGAAAGAGGAATGGGGGAAGTGTAAGGGCTCCTTTCCTAGCCCCTCAGGGTGCTGGTAGAGCACTAAGCATGTTACGGCTGGTTTAGAGGAGGCTTCATTCACAGCTCATGGAAAGTAACCTGTTATTAAGCCACAGCTTCTTTTGCATCCATCTACAACTGCTCCACCAGCAGTGTATGTTTTCAGGGATGGCTTGTTATAACCAGGCACTGCAGGCTGGACCAAGCCCTGACACGGTGCTCCCTCAAGTCAGTTCTAACTGTCAGCAGTGGGATAGCAATAGCATCCACACCTGCTTTTGATAGCATTTGCTAAGTTTTCCAGGCATAAGTGCTAAACATAAATGGCAGCATACCAGGCTTATAGGTACATTGGAGACTTTCAACTATATATCCAAGGGAGAATTTGGCTTTCAAACCCAAGCTTCCTTTTGCTTCCACGTATAAAAATCACTGCATTGCAGAGTAAATGTGTCATTGTGTCTTCTAGAGGGGAGGAAACCTAGACTATTAAGTGAAGATTCATAGAGGTGCCTACCAGGAGATACCCCAAAGGCTATCTGCTTACCCCTCTTCCCTCTACTTTGGTTGATCCAAGACCCACCTCACAGCCTGCTAGACTGAGGTATCTGTAGCTAATCTGGTTTCACCTGGCTCTCTCTATCTGGAATAGAAAGTTTAATCTCAACTTACTGACTCTGATGCTGATGCTTGTGGATAAGCCCCCTGGCATCTGGACGAAGGTTACATAGATCCTGAATGCTTGGCCGATATTGCATTTGCAGCCACAGAGCCCTGGCCAGTCACTGAGTATTTGGTTTTCCCATCTGTAAAATGAAGTGATTAGACTAAATGACTCTTACATCTAGATTAACTTCAACCTGAGCTCGTCTTTGGACACCATGCCCTTAACTCTTGTCCTTTGACAAGACAAACTCTTGCATCCAGGCTGGAACCCATTAGCTTAGCCAAATATCCTAAAGAACAAAATACCCTAATATTCTGCTTAATCCTGGCTAAACACTATCGTTTTATGAGGATCCAGCAAGCCTGGGACTAGAGTCTATCCTGAATATTGACAAAGATGCCTAACACGGACAATTGGTCAAAATATTATTTCATAATATTTTTAAGATCAGGAGTTGTTAACTTTAGGCCCATAGACTCCAGAAACATGTGCGTGTGCATGGGTGTTCATGCATTCTCATTTTCCTTATGAAAAGGGAGTCCAATGCTTTTTATTGGTTTCTTTATTCAAAGACTTGAGAACCTCTGATTTGAGTTGTGAGTTTCTCACATATAAGAAAAGCAAACATTTAGGCAAAATTTCTAAATCTAGAAAGTACACTGTACATTGAGTATATGGATCTATAGTTAAGCAAACATCTTCCTGCTTCTTTCTTCTGAAACATCAATATCTGACATCACAAGCAAGACCTCCATGATTGCATTTGTTTCCCATCAATGTTGATTTCTGTCTCCATTCCTCTTCCTTTCTCTTCCTTCCTCATGTCTTTCTTTCTCTCCCTCACTTTCTTTTATCTTCTTCCTCCTCTTCCTTCTCTCCTCCCCTTACAGTTTTCTTCTCTTTATCATCAAATAGTTTAAGGGCAGAAACCATACCTTCTTACCATTGTATTCTCAGCCCCAGTGAGAGTTCCTGGCATATGGTAATTATTCAAAAAAGAATTACTGAATGAACACATAAATGAAGCATCCAGAACTGATATTGCTTTTATTCTTTCAGTTGTGGATGTAGAGAAGTATGGAAAGTGTTCTTCAAGACTTCTGGGTCTTCTGTGGATCAGAAAGATTTGCTCAAAGTACTGCATCTCCCCATGCATGGGCAAGTCCCCTGGGTTTTGAGATGTTTGTTGTAGTAGCCAGTTTCCAAAATGACCTCTAATGACTTCTCCCTGGTAGTCACACTTTTCTGTAGTCTTCTCCTTGTACCATGGTTGGTCTGTGTGACCAACAGCATATGGCAGAAATGACAGTATGTCACTTCCAAGATTAAGTTATAAAATAATATACATTCTGTCCTGGGACCTTTCTCCATCTCTGTCTCTCTCTCTCTCTCTTTCTTTTGAATCACTACTTTCTCTGGGGAAAGTCGTGTCCCGAGCTCTACAGAGAGACTCACATGTTGAGGAACTGGAGCATCCTCTTAAAGCCATGTGAATGAGGTAGGTCCCTCCAGACCCAGTCAAACATTAGATGATACAGCTGCAGCTGACAGCTGGATTACAACCTTACAAGAGATCCTGAGCCAGGATCACCCAACTAAGCCATTCCTAGATTACTGACCTATAGAAAGAGTGAAATTGTAAAGGTCTGGTAAATTTGGAGTAGTCTGTATGTACATCACTGAATGACACTTTTGGGTGGTGTTAGACAGAGTTAATGAGCTGGCATTAGCTAATGAAGAGCATCTACTTTTTGTTTTGTTGATTAATACCCAGGTTGGTACAGAAACAGATCTGACAGCTAGGTTATGACCTTGAAGATATACCTTTCCTCTTTGGAATTCTTTTTTATTATATGTATCATGAAGAAATTGATATTCTAACACTATCTAATTTTTCTGTGTAAAATTGAGCAAGTTTTATAATTCCTAATGGTTCCAGGGACAAATTGTTCTTAAAGAGAACATTTCCTTTCCTCTATTTAACCACAGATATAGTAATGTATCCACCAACATAGAATCTATTCCACTTATAAACTAACACATTAAGCTCTTCAAAGGCAAGACTGTCTTCTGCAGTATTATAGTTCCTATCTTAGTACAGTAATTGATATATGTGTGATTTCATAATTATATATTGAAAACCCAAGTTGCTGGAAAAGAGGAGCATCTTCTCTAATGGATATTGTATCCATACTGACTGAATCTTAAGACTGTGTTAATGTCCTTTGAGAACTTCTGCTAGAGAGTCCAATGAATTTTACTGATATTTTTGACAGGAGGAATTATCATGTTTAAAAAAAAGGGTAAAGAATAGAAGAGGGGAAAATGAATGAAATTGGAGCTGGGTCCATCAAACTCTTTTGTGATTTTGATTCTTTATCCTATTTATATCTATTTCTATATCTGTAACTGTATCTGAGTCTATATCTATATATGGGCATCCAGTCTATCCTTAGATATTCTTGTCTACTTATGATATAATTATTATAATTGTGGGAGATTTCTTTTAATCTCCAGTAGGCAATCTTTATCACATGCATATCTGTTAATCTGCTACATTTTAGGAAACTTCACCAGAGTGAAGCATCCATCTACTACTTCCAGATAAACAAATCAAAATGAACATAACTAGCAAGATCATTTTTTTTAAAACTTGAAAAGCCTTATCAATAAATGATATTGTTGTCTTGTATTGTGTGCCATGTAAATGTGCTTTCTGCCAGCTATACATTAGACTCTCACAAGAGCAAGGGAAATTGAAACTGTCTTTCTAGTGGATCATAAATCTTGGAAATGATTTGAATTCATGGATTGAATGTCGGCTTTGAAAGCATTTGCTGATTTATCTTGGATCTTAAAAGAAAGAACATTTCTATGACAAATCAAATTAGTGCACTTTCATATTCTGCCTTGTAGTTTTCCAGAATAATATCCTTCAAAGAAATAATATGACATTTTTCCTATCAGAAGGAGACTTTTATTATTAGTACGAAGACTCTCTCTGTTAATTAGAAAACTCTTGGAGATGAAGAATAGGAAGGTAACTGTTGTACTAGAGTATAAAGATTATGATTAAAAATTGTAGACCTCACCTCAGAAATACCAAATTGAATCAGTTAGTAAGCTGCATCAGTGTGACTGGGGCAAAGTTTGCGATCCTCTGTAATCTTCCTCATCTTCCTCCCCTCTACTTACCACTCCTTAGCAGGAAATTCTGACTACTTCTTTGACTTGGCAGAATTTTAGCAACTTTCACATCTTTCCTGGCCTAGGTTCAAATTAAAAGCATTCTATAAAAACAAGCATCTTCCTTTTTGGTCCAGGGAATTGCTCCAGACACTGCCTCCCATCCTTTAATTAGAAATCTTTAACTCTGAGTCACTGGCCTCTTTTCTGTTGCTTCCATATTTATACCATCTTTTTCCCCAAGTCTCTGCAGACTGACACTTTCTGATGTGCAGCCTGGTTGTTGATCAAGCTTTCTTTTCCCCAAGGATCTTCTTTGAATTTCACCCCCTTTGACTCCCATCTTGCAACCTGAGGAAAAATGATGCCCTATTCACACCTGACACCCAGACACTTTTGTCTGAGCTAGAATCCAGCTCAAATGAGAGGACAGATTGAGCTTCTGAGGTTTGTTCTGTGACCCAGTGGTCTTGTGCCATTTTAAGGAAGACTTAAAGCACAATACACATTCCCTCCTGTAGTTGAAATTTTAGGGCAGTTCAGGTCTTTGTGATTACATATTGTCAAGGTCGTTAGTTTTTATAATATAGTCTTAGGCACATGAAGTTAGATGCTCTGTAGGGTTTTAAAGAAAAGAGGTAGATTGTGCCTAAAATTGGTTGTAAAATACCACATTGAGCTATATACTTGGCCCATTGGCTAGACTTTCATGGTTAATAGGGGTATAATAAGCTGTCTATCCTTCAGTAGAATTTTCCAGTTCTGATGTTTTCAGAGGGGGTGGTTTCTGTTGCTTTTTAAATAACACTGTGAATTTATCCAGTGCATTTTAACTTTCATATACATAACCTCATGATTTTATTTTTCTACCTGCCTCTCCATAGAGGGTGTGGTACTGATTCCATCTTTATTAATCCAGGATGGCACAACTAAGTCAGGCTTATAATCGTTAAATCAGACTCTCGTCTTTTCAATGGATGGGGGGTGGGAATTGAGTTTTATAGACTTCATTATTCTTGATACTTGAGTTCATTCCCTGGTCATTAGAAAATTGTGTGCCTTACCTCCTTGGTTCACTTGTAGGTTAGACTATCATGACTAACTTTCTTTGTGTGCCTACACTGTTACAGTAACTCCCTGTTATTTCATGTTTCATCAACAAGACCCTTTTTTTTTGTTTGTTTGTTTTTTTATACTGCAGGTTCTTATTAGGCATCAATTTTATACACATCAGTGTATACATGTCAATCCCAATCGCCCAATTCAGCACACCACCATCCCCACCCCATCGCAGTTTTCCCCCCTTGGTGTCCATATGTCCATTCTCTACATCTGTGTCCCAACTTCTGCCCGGCAAACCGGCTCATCTGTACCATTTTTCTAGGTTCCACATACATGCATTAATATACGATATTTGTTTTTCTCTTTCTGACTTACTTCACTCTGTATGACAGTCTCTAGATCCATCCACTTCTCAACAAATGACTCAATTTCGTTCCTTTTTATGGCTGAGTAATATTCCATTGTATATATGTACCACAACTTCTTTATCCATTCGAACAAGACTCTTTTTTAACTGACATTTATCCTCCACTGTGGTGCAAGCTGACTGATTTTCAAATTATTTCTTGCATCTAACTTCTTCTTCCACAGGAGGGATTTTGAACACCTACTATATCCCAGGCACCATGCTGTGTTCAGAGAATATAAGAGTGAATGAAAAAGATGAACCCCTGCAATAATGGAGTTTTTTTTTTTTCCTAAATGACAATTTAATTAAATACAAACAAGGAAAAAAGGCACCATGGCCCATTCAAATACTCTGCATAGATACAAAATTAGTGTAAACAATTAATAGGTGGACAAGAGAAAAGAGGATCTGTTTTCAGTGAACAATCTCACAAATAAAAAGAAAACTCACTTTGCCCTGGATCCCAGACACATAAATATGTACACACAATACATTTCAGTGGCAGCTGTAACTCCTTAAGCCCATTCAGTTAACCCCTATTCCTCTTCCTTTTCTCTTCATCTTGACCCAAGTGTTTCAATCTCAGGGTTTCCTGGAAACTACAACCTCCTTTGCCAGACTCTCTATGCAATGCTCTCTCTTCCATCAGCCTGGCTCTGCCTCCAAAGACTTAAGTTCAGGTACCTATATCTGCCACCAGAATGCAGAAGATGCATTCCCAGTATCTCAGGTTACCGTTTTGAAACACACTTTCTTTTTTTTTTTTTTTGAACTTTTGAATTTAATTTATTTTTTATACAGCAGGTTCTTATGAGTTATCCATTTTATACATATTAGTGTATATATGTCAATCCCAATCTCCCAATTCATCCCACCACCATCACAGCCCCGGCCACCTTCCCCTCTTGGTGTCCATACGTTTGTTCTCTACATCTGTGTCTCTATTTCTGCCCTGCAAACTGGTTCATCTGTACCATTTTTCTATGTTCCACATATATGCATTAATATACGATATTTGTTATTCTCTTTCTGACTTACTTAACTCTGCATGACAGTCTCTAGATCCATCCACGTCTCTACAAATGACCAAATTTCATTCTTTTTATGGCTGAATAATATTCCATTGTATATATTTACCACATCTTCTTTATCCATTTGTATGTCGATGGGCATTTAGGTTGCTTCCATGACCTGGCTATTGTAAATAGTGTTGCAATGAACATTGGAGTGCATGTGTCTTTTTGAACTATAGTGTTCTCTGGGTATATGGCCAGCAGTGGGATTGCTGGGTCATATGGTAATTCTATTTTTATTTTTTTTAAGGAAGCTCCATACTGTTCTCCATAGTGGCTGTATCAATTGAAATTCCCACCAACAGTGCAAGAGGGTTCCATTTTCTCCACACCCTCTCCAGCATTGGTTGTCTGTAGATTTTCTGATGATGCCCATTCTAACTGGTGTGAGGTGATACCTCATTGTAGTTTTCATTTGCATTTCTCTAATAATTTAGTGATGTTGAGTAGCTTTTCATGTGCTTCTTGGCCATCTGTATGTCTTCTTTGGAGAAATGTCTATTTAGGTCTTCCATCCAGTTTTGCATTGGGTTGTTTTTTCTTTTGATGTTGAGCTGCATGAGCTGCTTGTATATTTTGGAGATTAATCCTTTGTCAGTTGCTTCATTTGCAAATATTTTCTCGCATTCTGAGGGCTGTCTTTTCGTCTTGTTTATGGTTTCCTTTGCTGTGCAAAAGCTTTGAAGTTTCATTAGGTCCCATTTGTTTATTTGTGTTTTTATTTCCATTTCTCTAGGTCAAAAAGGATCTTGCTGTGATTTATGTCATAGACTACTCTACCTATGTTTTCCTCTAAGAGTTTTATAGTGTACGGCCTTACATTTAGGTCTCTAATCCATTTTGCATTTATTTTTGTGTATGGTGTTAGGGAGTGTTCTAATTTCATTCTTTTACATGTAGCTGTCCAGTTTTCCCAGCATCACTTATTGAAGAGACTGTCTTTTCTCCACTGTATATTCTTGCCTCCTTTATCCAAGATAAGGTGACCATATGTGCGTGGGTTTATCTCTGGGCTTTCTATCCTGTTCCATTGATCTATATTTCTGTTTTTGTGTCAGTACCATATTGTCTTGATTACTGTAGCTTTGTAGTATAGTCTGAAGTCAGGGAGCCTGATTCCTCCAGCTCCATTTTTTTCCCTCAAGACTGTTTTGGCTATTTGGGATCTTTTGTGTCTCCATACAAATTTTAAGATTTTTGTTCTAGTTCTGTAAAAAAAATGCCAATGGTAGTTTGATAGGGATTGCATTGAATCTGTAGATTGCTTTGGGTAGTATAGTCATTTTCACAATGTGGATTCTTCCAATCCAAGAACATGGTATATCTCTCCATCTGTTTGTGTCATCTTTGACTTCTTGCATCAGTGTCTTATAGGTTTCAGAGTACAAGTTTTTTAGCTCCTTAGGTAGATTTATTCCCAGGTATTTTATTCTTTTTGTTGCAATGGTGAATGGTGTTGTTTCCTTAATTTCTCTTTCTGATCTTTGTTGTTAGTGTAGAGGAATGCAAGAGATTTCTGTGCATTAATTTTTTGTCCTGCAACTTTACCAAATTCATTGATTAGCTCTAGTAGTTTTCTGATGGCATCTTTAGGGTTCTCTATGTATAGTATCATGTCATCTGCAAAGAGCACAGTTTTACTTCTTTTCTGATTTGGATTCTTTTTATTTCTTTTTTTTCTCTGATTGATGTGGTTAAAACTTCCATAACTATGTTGAATAATAGCGGTGAGAGTGGGCAACCTTGTCTTGTTCCTGATCTTAGTGGAAATGGTTTCATTTTTTCACCATTGAGAACCATGTGGTTGTGGGATTGTGATATATGGCCTTTATTATGTTGAGGTAAGTTCCCTCTATGCCTACTTTCTGGGGAGTTTTATCATAAATGGGAGTTGAATTTTGTTTAAAGCTTTTTCTGCATCTATTGAGATTATCATATGACTTTTATCCTTCAATTTGTTAATATGGTGTATCACATTGATTGATTTGCATATATTGAAGTTCTCCTTTTTCATTTCTAATTTTATTGATTTGAGTCCTCTCCATCTTTTTCTTGATGAGTCTGGCTAAATGTTTATCAATTTTGTTTATCTTCTCAACGAACCAGCTTTTAGTTTTATTGATCTTTGTTATTGTTTTCTTTGTTTCTATTTCATTTACTTCTGCTCTGATCTTTATGATTTCTTTCCTTCTACTAACTTTTGGTTTTGTTTGTTCTTCCTTTTCTAGTTCCTTTAGGTGTAAGGTTTTATTGTTTATTTGGGATTTTTCTTGTTTCTTGAGGTTGGCTTGTATTGCTATAAAATTCCCTCTCAGAACTTCTTTTGCTGCATCCCATAGGTTTTGGATCGTCGTGTTTTCATTGTAATTTGTCTGTAGGTATATTTTGATTTCCTCTTTGATTTCTTCAGTGATTTCTTGGTTATTTAGTAACGTATTGTTTAGCCTCCATGTGTTTGTGTTTTTACATTTTTCCCCTGTAATTGATTTCAAATTTCATAGCATTGTGGTCGGAAAAGATGCTTGATATGATTTCAATTTTCTTAAATTTACCGAGGCTTGATCTGTGACCCAATTTGTGATCTATCCTTGGGAATGTTCCATGTGCACTTAAGAAGAAAGTGTAATCTGCTGGTTTTGGATGGAATGTCCTATAAATATCAATTAAATCTATCTGGTCTATTGTGTCATTTAAAGCTTGTGTTTCCTTATTAATTTTCTGTCTGGTTGATTTGTCCATTGGTGTAAGTGAGGTGTTAAAATTCCCCCCTATTATAGTGTTACTGTTAATTTCCTCTTTTATAGCTGTTAACATTTGCCTTATGTATTGAGGTGCTCCTATTTTGTGTGCATATATGTTTATAATTGTTATATCTTCTTGGATTGATCCCTTGATCATTATGTAGTGTTCTTCCTTGTCTCTTGTAACATTCTTTATTTTAAAGTCTCTTTTCATCGATATGACTATTGGTACTCCAGCTTTCTTTTGATTTCCATTTGTATGGAATATCTTTTTCCATCCCCTCACTTTCAGTCTGTATGTGTTCTCGGTCTGAAGTGGGTCAGTTGTAGACAGCATATATATAGGTTTTGTTTTTGTTTCTATTCAGCAAGTCTGCCTCTTTTAGTTGGGGCATTTAATCCGTTCACATTTAAGGTAATTATCTATATGTATGTTCCTATTACCATTTTCTTAATTGTTATGCGTTTGTTTTTTTAGGTCCTTTTCTTCTTTTGCGTTTCCCACCTAGAGAAGTTCCTTTAGCATTTGTTGTAGAGCTGGTTTGGTGGTGCTGAATTCTCTTAGCTTTTGTTTGTCTGTAAAGCTTTTGATTTCTCCGTAAAATCTGAATGATATCCTTACTGGTAAAGTCATCTTGGTTGTAGGTTCTTCCCTTTCATCACTTTAATTATATTGTGCCACCATCTTCTGGCCTGTAGAGTTTCTGCTGAGAAATCAGCTGTTAACCTTATTGGAGTTCCCTTGTATGCTATTTGTCTTTTTTCCCTTGCTGCTTTCAATAACTTTTCTTTGTGTTTAATTTTTGTCAATTTGATTACTATGTGTCTCAGTGTGTTTCTCCTTGGGTTTATCCTGCCTGGGACTCTCTGCACTTCCTGGACTTGGGTGGCTATTTTCTTTCCCATGGTAGGGAATTTTTTGACTATAATCTCTTCAAATATTTTCTCAGGTCCTTTCTCTCTCTCTTCTTCTTCTGGAACCCCTATAATGCAAAAGTTGTTGTGTTTAATGTTGTCCCAGAGGTCTCTTTAGGCTGTCTTCATTTCTTTTCATTTATTTTTCTTTATTCTGTTCCACGGCAGTGAATTCCACCATTCTGTCTTCCAGGTCACCTATCTGTTTTTCTGCCTCAGTTATTCTGGTATTGATTCCTTCTAGTGTATTTTTCATTTCAGTTATTGTATTGTTCATCTCTGTTTCTTTGTTCTTTAATTCTTTATGTGTTTGTTCTTTAATTCTTCTAGGTCTTTGTTAAACATTTCTTGCATCTTCTAGATCTTTACCTCCATTCTTTTTCCAAGGTTGTGAACCATCTTCACTATCATTATTCTGAATTCTTTTTCTGGAAGGTTTTCTACCTCCACATCATTTAGTTGTTTTTCTGGGGTTTTATCTTGTTCCTTCATCTGGTACATAGTCCTCTGCCTTTTCATTTTTTCTATCTTTCTGTGAATGTGGTTTTCCTTCCCCAGGCTCCAAAATTATATGTCTTCTTGCTTCTGCTGTCTGTCCTCTGGTGGATGAGGCTATCTAAGAGGCTTGTTCAAGCTTCCTGATGGGAGGAACTGGTGGTGGGTAGAGCTGGGTGTTCCTCTGGTGGGCAGAGCTCAGTAAAACTTTAATCCACTTGTCTGCTGATGGGTGGGGCTGGGTTCCCCCCTTGCTGGTTGTTTGGCCTGAGGTGATCCAGCTTTGGAGCCTACCTGATCCTTTGTTCGGGCTAATGGCAGACTCTGGGAGGGCTCACACCAAGGAGTACTTCCCAGAACTTCTGCTGTCAGTGTCCTTGTCCCAACAGTGAACCACAGGCCCCTCCTGCCTCTGCAGCAGGCCCTCCAACACTAGCAGGTATGTTTGGTTCAGTCTCCAAGGGGGTCACTGCTCCTTCCCCTGGGTCCCAATGTGCACACTACTTTGTGTGTGCCCTCCAAGAGTGAAGTCTCTGTTTCCCCCAGTCCTGTCGAAGTCCTGCAATCAAATCCCACTAGCCTTCAAAGCCTGACTCTCTAGGAATTCCTCCTCCCATTGCCGGACCCCCAGGTTGGGAAGCCTGTCATGGGGCTCAGAACTTTCACTCCAGTGGTGGACTGTTCTCCAGTTTGTGAGTGCTCTCACAAACTGGAGAACAGTATAAGTGTTCTCCAGTTTATGAGTCACCACCCAGCAGTTTTGGTATTTGATTTTATTGTGATTGCCGCCCTCCTACCATCTAAGTGCAGCTTCTCCTTTGTCTTTGGATATGGGGTATCTTTTTTGGTGAGTTACAGTGTCTTCTGGTCAATGATTTTTCAGCAATTTATGGTGATTCCAGTACTCTCGCAAGAGGGAGTAAGCACATGTCCTTCTACTCCACCATCTTGAACCAATCTCCCGCTTGCTTTCTCTCTTCCTTCTTTCCACTCTTTCCACATTTTCTTGATGGAAACATTAGAATACTATGAAAAATGATAGTGAGGATGTTTAGTATCACTTACACTTTTTTTTTTTAGCTACATTATGGGTTAAAAAGATTTGTGTGGGCTCTTCTGAGGCCTTAGGCACTATGTATTACAAATGTACCTATGGTTCCCAACCAGCAACTTTACAAGCAGGTGGTTGGAATGCAAGGTTGTCAGTTTGAAGTTTCTTGTGCAATAATTTAAGATTGTGATGATGACTTTGAAGCTCTTTAAGATTCAGAAATGGCCTCCGTATTAACAAAGAATGAATGTTTAATTTATTTTTAAATTTGTTTTTCCATATTCTATTTCTTTGAAGAGTGATAACCTACTGTATATGGTAGATTTAATAACTCCATTGATCCCTCTACTCTCCAGTAAAACCTCTATTATTTGGTCAGATGAGATAACAGTAAATTTACAACACTCAGGAGCCTCCTTTGGTAGAATAGAAACCTATGATTCTAGGTTATCTTTGAAGCCTAGGAAAAGTAACCAAGATGAATTGTTTCATCTCTCTGACTGAACAGCCTCTCAAGAAAAAAACCCAAACAAACACTTTTTGAAAAATGAGATAAAATGGTGTCTACTGAGTCATGATTTTGGGTTAGTGCAGGCTGAAAACTCCCAGGAGGGTCTACCTAGATGTGTCTCAATTAGCAGTATGAGCTCATGGGACTTCTTTAGTTCCCTGAGTGTGGTCCAGTGATCTGTTACCTAATTTGTTTTGTGGTCTCATAGGGCCACACAGAGAAAAAAAAGAAGTACAAGAGGTTGCATAAGAGGTACAGCCAGCTTAAGAGATGTACCTGGGTGTTATGGGAAGTTCTACCTCTTGAGCTCAAAGCCACTCACACCTTCTCTCTGCCTTTTTTTTTTTTTTTTAACTTTTCTTGGAGTATAGTTGATTTACAACGTTGTGTTGGTTTCAGGTGTATAGCAAAGTGAATCAGTTATACATATACATATATCCACTCTTTTTGAGATTCTTTTCCCATATAGGCCATTACAGAGTATTGAGTAGAGTTCCCTGTGCCATACAGTAGGTCCTTATTAGTTACCTATCAATATTTTATATGTAGTAGTGTGTATGTGTCAATCCCAACTTCCCAATTTATCCCTCTCCCTCCTTATCCCCTGGTAATCACAAGTTTGTTTTCTACATCTGTGACTCTACTTCTGTTTGTAAATAAGTTCATTTGTACCCTTTTTTAAGATTCCACATATAAGTGATATCATATGATATTTGTTTTTCTGTGTCTGACTTACTTCAGTATGTCACTCAGTATTGTCACTTATTATGATAATCTCTAGGTCCATCCATGTTGCTGCAAATGGCATTATTTTGTCCTTTTTTATGGCTGAGTAATATTCCATTGTGTATATGCACCACATCTTCTTTATCCATTCCTCTGTTGATGGACAGGTTGATTCCATGTCCTGGCTATTGTAAATAGTGCTGCTATGAACATACAGGTTCATGTATCTTTTGGAATTATGGTTTTCTCCAGTATATGCCCAGGAGTGGGATTGCTCTATTTCTTTCTGTATTTAGACAATGGGGATGTGTGTGGAGACTACTCTTTGGGGGATCATGAGTGAATGAATGCAGGTTGAACTTCCAGAGCCTCTTGCCTTTTCTAAGCTTTCCTTGGCAAAGGCTCTGAAGGAGACAAGGAAGGAAGGAGGGGCTGCAGGGGTTGGAATTCCTTTCACTTAGGCTAGTGCTTGTTCTCTTTTTTTCATCGCAGGCTGCAGTCTGCAGTCGGGTGTGTGATCTGAAGCACAGAGTTTTGGATATTGCATTAGGGTGCCTGGGGGTGGGCATTAGGTTTGGATGAGAGGAGCTGTGGTTTTTGTGTAGAAACATTAGATCTGGATTGGGTTCTGAGCAATTTCACTTCTAAATATTTATCCTAAGGAAATAATGCTCATGAGGATTAAGACTTATCTGTAAATCTGTAGAAATACTGTCAGGGGCAGAAATAGAGTGCACTGATTAAGTGTTTTGCTCTGGCTGGGACCAGAATGTCCACATTCAAATCCTAACTCTGCAATTTACTGGATATGTGATCTTGAGCAAATTATTTAACTTTTTTTGGTCAGAGTTTCCTCAGTTTCTGAAGGCAGGATTGTCACTGTTCCTGTTTTGCAGAATTCTTGTACACATTAAGTTAGTTAAGAGTTATAAATTGCTTAGCACAATGCATGCCATATATAAGCACTTGAATAAATATTAGCTATTACTTTATTATTATTATTGTTATTAGGTTTATCACAGCATTGTTTATAACAATGAAAAACTGGAATGACATAAATATCCATTGGTAAGAAACTAATTAAAGAAACCATTATTTTTCCATATAATATGAAACTGCATAGCTATTAAAGATGATGTTTCAGAAGACTTATTAAAGACATGGAAAAAATATTACTCAATGGGAAAAAGAGTTATAAATATTACTCATAGGGCAATTCTCTTTGTTAAATATATTTTATAAAATATATTTATAAAAATATAAATATAAATTATACGCAGAAAAAGAGGACAGAAGACATACACACAAAGTGTTAGCCACAGGATCACAGATGATTTTTGTTTTCTTTTTGTTCTTAGCTGTATTTTCTAACATGAACAAGTGTTACATTTGCAATCAGAGAAAAGCATATGCATTTTATTTAAGCAACAACATTTTGGTTTTAGTAACTTAATCATTCTGTTTATAAAATGGGAGTAAAAGTGATGTCATGTTATAGGATTGCTGTCATTATGCTTTTAGTACTTTGCCTCTTCCTCACCCTGGGTGTCCTCAGCACCTGATAGAATTAGCCCCACAACCATCTTCCAGTGCATTCTCCTGCCTCATTGTTTCACATCATTGATTATTCTCTGAAATTAGCTTGTTTATGTATTTGTATTTTTCCTTTTTAAAAATCTTTTCTCTCTGGAATGAAAATTCCCTATCTGGGGGACCTTATTGGTTTTTTTCACAGCTGAGGAGCTTAGAATATTGCCTGGCAGCTCAGGTATTCAATAAATAATTGTTGAATGAATAATGAATATTAATAATTTTGCAGAGTGCTCCAGAAAATTTTAATTAACTATTGTTATTAAAGGCAAAGATGTATTTCACTCCAAATGTCTAGAAAATAAACTATATCAAAAGACTTGTCTTTAGTTAATGAACATGTAAAACGTCACCTCCAGAGCTGGGTTTACCAGATGTCTGGCCTCAGTTTTCAGGATTGATTAAAATAGCTATCTAGCTTAATGAGTGACCTAGTTATCTTCCCTAGTCCTCACAGCAATACTGTGAGGTTTGCTCCTTGTTTTAGGAATTTTTCTGAGATTTTGCAGATAAACGAGGTAAATGAGACCTAGAGAGGTTAAATAACTTGCTCCAGTTTATACAACTAATAGGGCCCACAACTGGGACTGACATCCTGGGAGTCTGGCTCTCCAGTTAGTGCTTGTAACCAATGCACTATAATACTAATTCTAGGGAACTCAAAAAATTACATGTACATTTACTAGCCTTGTATTTCCCCCTTTAGCAAATCATTTATACTTTGATTTTATACATTTTTTAGTGTTTGCCCTAGAGTTTGCAATATACATTTACAACTAATCCAAGTCCACTTTAAAATAATATTACACCACTTCACAGGTAGTGAGTACCTTATAATAACAAAATCATCCTAATTCCTTACTCTTGTCCTTTGTATCATTGTTATTATTCATTTTACTAATACATAAGCAGACATAAGCCTGTATGAATGTACACATGATTTATACAAAAGCATACATAATCAAGCACACTGTTGCTATTGTTTTGAACAAACTGTTATCTGTTTGATTAAAAAAATTAAAAGTTTTTATGTTACTTATACTTATTACTCCTTCAATATTCTTCCTTTCTTTATATACATCTGAGTTTTGGGTCTGAATTATTTTCCTTCTCTCTAGAGAACTTCTTTTAACATTTCTTGCAAGGCTGGTCTACTGGCAACAAATTACCTCAATTTTTGTTTGAGAAAGTCTTTTTCTACTTCATTTCAGAAGGATAATTTCACAGGGTACAGAACTCTAGGTTGGTGATTTTATTTTCTGTCAACCCTTTAAATAATTTACTCCACTCTCTTCTTGCTTGTGTGGTTTCTATGAAGAAGTTGGATGTAATTCTTATCTTTGGTCCTCTCTAGGTAAGGTGTTTTTTTTTTCCTCTGGGTTTAGGATTTTTTCTTTATCTTTGATTTTGTGTAGTTTGAAGATGGTATGCCTAGGTATAGTTTTTCTCTGGTCTTTATCCTGCTTGGTGTTCTGTGAGATTCTTGGATCTGTTGTTTTGTGTTTGACATTAATTTGGGGGAAATTCTCAGTCATTCCTGTTTTAAATATTTTTTCTGTTCCTTTCTTTCTTTTTTCTACTTGTGGCATTTCCACTTCTCATATGTTATATCTTTTGTAGTTTTCCACAGTCCTTGGATGTTCTGTTCTGTTTTTTCAGTCCTTGTTCTCTCTTTGTTTTTGAGGATTCTATTGATCTATCCTCTAGCTCAGGGACTCTTTCCTCAACTGTGTGCAGTCTACTATTAAACCCATCAAAGGCATTCTTCATTTCCGTTACAGTGTTTTTTATCTCTAGAATTTATCTTTTGTTCTTTTCTAGGATTTTCATTCCCCTGCTTATATTTCCCATCTGTTCCTGCATGCTGTCCATTTTATCCATTAGAACCCTGAGCATATTAATCATGGTTGTTTCAAACTCCTGGTCTTATAATTCTGACATCCCTGCCATGTGTGGTTCCCATGCTTGCTCTGTCTCTTTAAATTATGTTTTTTTGCTTTTTGTTATGCCTTTTAATTTTTTTCTTGGTAGGTGACTTTGATATCCTGGGTAAAAGGAACCACTGTAAATAGGCCTTTAGTAATGTGGTGGTGAAGTGGGGTTGGGGGAAGCTTTCTCTAGTCCTATGATTAGGCCTCAGTTTGTTAGTGAGTGTATGCCTCTGAACCATGACCTTCATAAGGGTTTCTCAGTTTTGTTTTTTTTTTCTCCTCCTTAGATGGAACAAGATGGGCTGGAGTTGGGTATTCCCCCAGGTCTCTGATGGCACCCCAGCAGGTAAAGCTCTGGTTAACTAGTTTCCTCTAAGGGTAGATCTTGTGAAGAACAGAGGGCTCTGGTGTATTTTAAATGATTCATCCCCCCACAACACACACACATACCCCCCATCCAGAAGCTGAGGCAGCTCTGATATTTAATGGGGTGGGGGCTGGTCCAGCTCCTGGAGGCGTATCTCACTGTGCTGTGAGCACCCCTATATGATTCGGTTTCACTGGAGTTTTTAACTCTCAGGGTTGTCTACACTGAGCTTCCAGCAATTTGTCAATTACAGTTCAGGTTTTCCTGCCCAGGCACTGGTTCCTGAGGAGGTTTCTGCTTTTGAGTCTCTGGTCTGCTAAGTTGTGACTCTCTGTATTTGCCTTTCTCTCCAATCTTGCAGGTAGTGGTTTGCTCTATGTCTTTCCTTCTTTAAAGGACCCAAGAAGAGTTGTTGATTTTTCAGTCTGCTCAGCTTTTTACTTGTTAGGACAGGGTGGCAACTTCCAAACTTCTTACATGTGGAAACAGAAACCATATTTCCTTTTTAAAATCTTTTTCCTTTTTATTTTAAATAATTTCAAAGTTAAGCAATTGTTGTTTAAATGAAACAAGGAAAGCCTATATGCCTCCACTCAGATTCCCAAAATATTGCCATTGAATCTGTTCTATGTGTATGATTACACATTTCAGGAATATTTTGAAAAAGGAAAAATCAAATAGAATTTTAGTGAAATATAATTGGTTTCCAGAGGATAGGTCAAATTTACCTCCTTCATTTGGCCTGCATTCATATTCCCTTCTGGTCTTCTGCATAGTGACTTTCCAACTGGCTAGTGAGTCTTTGACATTTCGTATGCAAACTGGTGATTCCTACCTTCCTTTATATATTGTTCTATTTAACATTATCCATTTTGAATGTGATAGTAGTCGGGCCATAGTTGTAATATTTTTCATACCCCAACTCTAGCAGGAGTTTATTGTGGCAGTGATTACATAAATCTGGGCTGTGGTGTTGGGGAGAAGAGATGGAGAAAGTAAATCTGCATGGAAAGACATGGGTAGTTAGATTTGAAACTTGAAAAATTTCCTTGGCATCTCTGATATTTTCTTCCCACTGTTGCATTTAAGAATGGCTGAGTTAGAGAGTCATATTCATCATATATGCTATATAAAAATTATAAGGTAACTTTGGTATGGGGAAAGCATATGTGGTTTTGAGTAAACATCACTAATACAAGAAATCTGGAGGCCCAGAATCAGGAGGTTGTCTTTCTAATCCTGATTGGCTGCAACATTCCAAGTCTACAGGGCTACCCACAAGGGGAAACATCCAAGGAAACACCTCTGACTCTGGGAGAAAAATGACATCATCAGACTCGTTTACTTCATCTTCTTACAGGATGGCAGTTACTGTTTATTAAAGAACAAGAGTTGCTATGGTGATGTGAGAAAGGCATCACAGGATGGGATTGGGGAAAATGTTACAACTTGGAGAAGGATTTATTTTTTTATAAAATTAAATGGAAGTTGACTCTTTTGAGCTGTACTTGATAACTCATTGCTCTTTTTGTTTATATACATCACAAAGTAATTAAATACTTCAGTATCCATCTCTGTTTCCATTACTTTATTGTGATAACCCCTGGGAGGCCTCAGCTACTGGAAGAGGTGTTTGTGGGGGTGGGGCATGGAGGTGTGCACAGCCTCTTTCACCTTCTTATTTTGTGGATCAGTTTTCCTGAATTAGACTGTCAGGAGTTTTGTTCTTTACATCAATTTTTTTTTTTTAATCGGCTTTTGAATCTATCAGTTCTACTGTTATTTGCTTTCAGATTAATTTCTATTTTCCTTATGCTTTTATTAATTTATTTGATTACACAAGTGATCTTCCATCTCCAGACTTGTTCTATGAGAAAAAATAAACCCTATTTAAGGTCCCTATTTTGTCAAATATTTGGTTACTCACAGCCAAATGCTATCACTAATTGATAGCCTGGAGTTTAATGAATTCTCATCTTTTATTTCATTAGTTTTGTACCAGTTATCACTAATTTCAGCCTGCAATGTAAATCCGTCAACATTTTAGTAGTGGAAATATCTTTCAGATTTTGGATATTGCTTGACAGTAAATCTTATTTTTAATTTTTGCAAGATGTGCTTACTGTCTCATCATTGCTATTTTACCATGAATTTATAAAATCTGTATTAGATATCCCTTAAAATCACTAGATATCACTTAAAATCACAGGATGTCTTAAGTGAATTATTTTTGTCTTTTATGCTACATTTACTTCTAAACTTAACTTTTTAATGTAAATATTGATAATTGAATGTCAGTGCATTAGTCTTCTAAACTGTCTTATCTTTAGGAAGGTCATTTAAAGTGTTTCTCTTTTTTTTCTTTTTTTTTTTTTCCTTTTTCTATTTTATTTCATTTTTCTTCCAGTTTCATTGAGATATAATTGACATACAGCACTGTATAAGTTTGTGTACAGCATAATGATTTGACTTATATCATGAACCAATTACCACAATACATTTAGTGAGCATCTGTCATATCATAAACATATAAAATAAAAGAAAAAGAAAAATAAGTTTTCCTTGTGATGGGAACTCAGGATTTACTCTCTTAACGAGTGTCATAAATAACATATGGCAGTGTTAATTACATTTATCATGTTGTACATTACATCCCTAATACTCATTTTTCTTATAACTGGAAGCTGGTACTTTTTGACTACTTACATCCAATTTCCCCCCACCCCCTGCCCTAAAGTGTTTTTCACTTTTAATAACTGAAGAGCAGAGGTAGATTTCAACTAAACAAAAAAGTTATTGACCAAACATGAGACTTTTTGGACCTCTGTAGAATTAACATTAAACTCATTGCATATTTAGAACATGTAATTCAGTGAGCAATTTAGCAAGCAGCAAGGGTTTACTGAGAAATTTTTAGTAACCTGAGCACATCAAGACACAGTTCTTTCTGATTTTCCCCTTGTCTATTGATGATTCTTTGTATTTGGAACTTGGCAAGCACTATAGTTGGTGCACATCTTCACTCAAACTTTCCATTTGTAGTCAGTGATGATTTCGAACTTTCCAACCAGAAGACTAAAAATGTCTCAACTGACTCTACTCTTCTTTTTTGGACCCTTCTCCTCCTAATAACTAACAAATAAGGCCGCAAATTTGGCACAAAAATTCCCCAGGTGACTGGTTGATCCAGTGGTTCTCAAAGTGTAGTCTCTGGACCAGCAGCATCAACATCATCTGCGAGCTTGTTAGTAAAACAAATTCCCAGGCACATCTCAGACATGTTGAATAAGAAACTGGAGATGGAGTTCAGCCATCTGTATTTTAACACGCTTTCTAGGTGATTCTATGCATGCCTCAGATTGAGAGCAACTGATTTTCATCAATAGGATCATCATTAGGATCCGAAGAGAATCAAGCCCTGATCAGCAGTGTCTAAACATGTTCAGCTGGCAATCCAAGGGAAAAAGAAGAAAAAGAGAAGGGCATTTTTTCTTCAGTTAGCAAGGACAGCTACTGCCGGCAAAGAATTCATTGATAAAATAGCGTTAGCTGCGCAATGTGAGTAAAGATGTGGGATGCCATCATTCACTCATTCATTCATTCTCTATTTTTTATTGACTAAGTTACTAATGTTGATCATTTGCCAGGCATTGAAGTATATTTTGAGAAAGATACAAGGGTGTTTAAGACCCTTCAAGAATTTATATTCTGTGGGCAAGAAAGCAGAAGTGGAGAGGGAAAAAGACACAAAGCAAAATACAGCAAGCGCTTTTTATTTTAACATCTTTATTGGAGTATAATTGCTTTACATTGTTGTGTTAGTTTCTGCTGTATAACAAAGTGAATCAGCTATACGTATACATATATCTCCATATCCCCCCCCTGTTGCGTCTCCCTCCCACCCTCCCTTTCCCACCCCTCTAAGTGGTCACAAAGTACCGAGCTGATCTCCCTGTGCTATGAGGCTGCTTCCCCCTCTTTGTGTCCTCACCTCCATTCTCTACGTCTGCGTCTTTATTCCTGTCCTGCCCCTAGGTTCTTCAGAACCACTTGTTTTTAGATTCCATATATATGTGTTAGCATACAGTATTTGTTTTTCTCTTTCTGACTTACTTCACTCTGTATGACAGACTCTAGGTCCATTCATCTCATTACAAACAACTCAATTTCGTTTCTCTTTGTGGCTGAGTAATATTCCATTGTATATATATGTGCCACATCTTCTTTATCCATTCATCTGTCGATGGACACTTAGGTTGCTTCCATGTCCTGGCTATTGTAAGTTGTGCTGCAATGAACCTTGAGATACATGACTCTTTTTGACTCCCATTTACCATTGCAATAAAAAACCTAGGAATAAACCTACCTAAGGCGACAAAAAACCTGTATGCAGAAAACTACTAGACACTGATGAAAGAAATTAAAGATGATACAAACAGATGGAAAGATATACCATGTTCTTGGATTAGAAGAATCAACATTGTGAAAATGACTATGCTACCCAAAGCAATCTACAGATTCAGAGAAATCCCTAACAAACTACCAATGGCATTTTTCACAGAGCTAGAACAAAAAATTTCACAATTTGTATGGAAACACAAAGGACCCTGAATAGCCAAAGCAACCTTTTTTTTTTTTTTTTAATCATCTTTATTGGAGTAAAATTGCTTTACAATTGTGTGTTAGTTTCTGCTTTATAACAAAGTGAATCAGTTGTACATACACATATGTTCCCATATCTCTTCCCTCTTGCATCTCCCTCCCTCCCACCCTCCCTATCCCACCTCTCTAGGTGGTCACAAAGCACCAAGCTGATCTCCCTGGGCTATGCGGCTGCTTCCCACTAGCTATCTATTTTACGTTTGGTAGTGTATATATGTCCATGCCACTCTCTCACTTTGTCACAGCTTACCATTCCCCCTCCCCATATCCTAAAGTCCATTCTCTAGTAGGTCTGTGTCTTTATTCCCATCTTACCACTAGGTTCTTCATGACCTTTTTTTTTTTCCTTAGATTCCGTATATATGTGTTAGCATACTGTATTTGTTTTTCTCTTTCTGACTTACTTCACTCTGTATGACAGACTCTAACTCCATCCACCTCACTACAAATAACTCAATTTTGTTTCTTTTTATGGCTGAGTAATATTCCATTGTATATATGTACCACATCTTCTTTATCCACTCATCTGTTGATGGAAATTTAGGTTGGTTCCATGTCCTGGCTATTGTAAATAGAGCTGCAATGAATATTTTGGTACATGACTCTTTTTGAATTATGGATTTCTTAGGGTATATGCCCAGTATTGGGATTGCTGGGTCGTATGGTAGTTCTATTGTTAGTTTTTTAAGGAACCTCCATACTGTTCTCCATAGTGGCTGTATCAATTTACATTCCCACCAACAGTGCAAGAGTGTTCCCTTTTCTCCACACCCTCTCCAGCATTAATTGTTTCTAGATGTTGTGATAATGACCATTCTGACCGGTGTGAGATGATATCTCATAGTTTTGATTTGCATTTCTCTAATGATTAATGATGTTGAGCATTCTTTCATGTGTTTGTTGGCAATCTGTATATCTTCATTGGAGAAATGTCTATTTAGGTCTTCTGCCCATTTTTGGATTGGGTTGTTTGTTTCTTTGTTATTGAGCTGCATGAGCTGCTTGTAAATTTTGAAGATTAATCCTTTGTCAGTTGCTTCATTTGCAAATATTTTCTCCCATTCTGAGGGTTGTCTTTTGGTCTTGTTTATGGTTTCCTTTGTTGTGCAAAAGCTTTTAAGTTTCATTAGGTCCCATTTGTTTATTTTTGTTTTTATTTCCATTTCTCTAGGAGTTGGGTCAAAAAGGATCTTGCAGTGATTTATGTCATACAGTGTTCTGCCTATGTTTTCCTCTAAGAGTTTGATAGTGTCTGGCCTTACATTTAGGTCTTTAATCCATTTTGAATTTATTTTTGTGTATGGTGTTAGGGAGTGTTCTAATTTCATAATTTTACATGTACCTGTCCAGTTTTCCCAGCACCACTTATTGAAGAGGCTCTCTTTTCTCCACTGTGTATGCTTGCCTCCTTTATCAAAGATAAGGTGACCATATGTGCATGGGTTTATCTCTGGGCTTTCTATCCTGTTCCACTGATCTATATTTCTGTTTTTGTACCAGTACCAAACTGTCTTGATTACTGTAGCTTTGTAGTATAGTCTGAAGTCAGCAAGCTGGATTCCTCCAGCTCCATTTTTCACTCTCAAGATCAAAGCAATCTTGAGGAAGAAAAATGGAGCTGGAGGAATCAGGCTCCCTGACTTCAGACTATACTACAAAGCTACAGTAATCAGGACAGTATAGTTCTGGTACAAAAACAGAAATATAGCTCAGTGGAACAGGATAGAAAGCCCAGAGATAAACCCATGCACATATGATCACCTTATCTTTGATAAAGGAGGCAAGCATACACAATGGAGAAAAGACAGCCTCTTCAATAAGTGGTGCTGGGAAAGCAAGCACTTTTAAAAGGCACAAATGATGGGCTTTAGAAGCACATAGGAGAGACCAATTAAAAATAAAAGGACAAAACCTCACTTCGTTGAAATGAAGGTACAGAGTTGGCACTGGAATATCTTAAGGACAGTTCCGATTTGTATGGTGCTTTGTGAGAGAAATGTAAAGTGAACAGAGAGATTCGGATTCACACTAATGGTGATGATACTGTGGATTGTTGCAGTAATAATTTATGCTCCAGGGAAGCCATAGCAAAAAAAAAAAAAACCCTCAAAAAACAACAAAAAAAACACCTTAAGCACAAAAATAATCAAAATACTCAGTGATAGTGTTTTCATCTTCTGATGTGAGTACACTTCAGCAGGGAAAACAATCAACTTGTACAAGAAACAGCGACGTGAGGAAGAAACCTCTGTGACCTGTCAAGCACAAGTGAAGGGCACGGCAGGAACACCTTCTGGGAAATCCAATGACATCTAGTCCATATGGATTTTGGCCCGCCATCTCAACCTGATCAAAAGCAGCTCACTGCATCCTAAGTGTTCAAAGGGAGAACTGACTGTGGAGAAAAATCAACTCCTACTATTGTAGGAAAGAATTTCTCCAGCCAGGAAAAAATTCAATCTTTGAAGATCTGGCAGAGGCTGCTGGGAAGAAACTGCTTACAAAGCTCTCTCTCTGTGATTTAAAAACATGAAATAACCTCATTTCAAAGTTGAAAGTCTTCAAAAAAAAAAAAAAAAAACCTCACATACACTCTTATCTGTCCTCTCAGTCTGGATTTTGAATCAGAATTGGGATAAAGTAGAGGAGTCTGTGTGTGTACCCAAATGCCTGTTATCAAGAACCCCATCATTCTTTTCAGAATTCATGGCAAATACTATTTTTTTCCACTACTATTTTACCATCCAAAATAGATCTTGAGGGGCATTCAAATTTTAGAACAATTTCTGTGGGGAAGCAAAATAAACTCACAGGACATCCGTTTGCACCTTACATTTGGAATTCTGCTGTAATCAGGTTGCCTTGTTCACTGAGGACTTGTTCTTAATGAAAGGCTAAGGATACTGCAAGATGGTAGGGTGGGATTCTACAAGACAGTTCCTCTTCATTCTGTTCTACTGTTGTCTCTCTTCTACTATGCAACAAACTAATTTACATAGATTTTATTTATGAGGCAACAGTGAGGGCATTCTTGAGTCTTTGGTGGTCTCAATAATTTTTGTTCATCTGGATAACTTGTATGTCTGCTCTCCAGAGGAAATCCATAAAACTCAGAATAAAACCTCTACACATCATGTAACTGCTGGGCTGAGAATTGCCTCCTCTAGAGTAAATAATGCCACAATTGATTTCTCCTGGGCCACACAATCTATTTTTTGGAATTTTCTCTCATCCAGTTCAAATCTCTGCATGGATTTTCAGGGTCACTGTTTTCAGCATGACTGAGAATAAGACTAGCTGGTTGGAAACGAACATAGCTGCTTTGCTGATATACCCCAACATTGAGTTTATTATTTATATTGTTTAGGCATAGAGTCAAAGAAAAAATCTGTCATCCATAGCACTTGTCAGTATTGCTATTAAGGTAAAAGCTTCTAGGCTCTAAGGTTAAGGAGAATGAAGGAAGTAGTGATAGAAGTGTCAGAATTATCCACACATACTCTAGGTGATGAATTTCCTAACGAGAGTCTCAGTCTATCAATAGCACTTAGGAGCTTCTCCTAACCCTTTACTTCTACCTAGGATCACACAGTGTATAGCCTTTGATCTCAAGAACCATGCTACCAAGGCAAGAATCATATTCTTGTATTAAAAATATAAGGAGCAGGATTTTTGTGCTGCTTGATGTTCATATATTTGCGCACTTACTAATAAATTTATTGACAGCTTACAAAATGTCAGGCACTTCATAGGATAAAGACATGAGTAAGACACAGCCCCTACCATCAAGAATCTCAAAATCTAGTAGGAGACCTATGGTATGGACACTGATATTTATAACACAGGTCACACTGTGATAGGTAGATGGATAAATAAAGATTGATGGAGGATAGATAGACAAGAGACATATTAGATAGCTAGATGGACAGATAGGTAGACATATGGATGGTTAGATAAGTAGATGGAGAATTAGGTAAGTGGATGTTTTCAATCACTTAGAGTAAAAGCAGGGCCTCAAGATCTGCCTGGTCTAGCTTCCTGCTACTCTCTGATACCATGACCTTCCACCCTCTCCCTTACTGTGTTTCCTTTTGTTTTTCGACATACAAAAATTTGTACATAATGTATACAACTTTATAAGTTTGAAGATAAGTCTACCCCTGTGAAATTATCACCATAATATATGCCATAAGCCTAACCCTCATCTCTGAAAGTTTTTTCCCACCTCTTATTTATTATTTTTCTTATAGCAAGAATACTTAAGATCTACCCTCTTAGCAAATTTTTAAGCGTATAATACAGTAATGTTAACTATAGTCACCATGCTCTACAATAGATCTCTAGAAGTTACTCATGTTTTATAACTGAAAGTTTGTACTCTTTGACTAATACCTCCTTGTTCTCTCTCTCCACCAACCCTGACAACCACCATTCCACTTTTTGCTTCTATGAGTTTGACTATTTTCACGATACAAATGGTATCCCATAGCATTTATCTTTCTGTATTTGCTTATTTCACTTGGCGTACATAATGTCCTCTAGGTTCTTAAGTTGCTTTCATGTCTTGGGTATTGTGAATAATGCTGCAACACACATGAGAGTGTAGATATCTCTTTGAAATTTTGATTTCAATTCCTTTGTATATATACCCAGAAGGGGGATTGCTGGATAATATGGTAGTTCTATCTTTATATTTGAAATAGGAACCTCCCTATTAAAAAACCTCCTAGTTTTCCCAGTGACTGCGTCAATTTACATTCCCACCAACAGTCTGAAAGAGTTATTTTCTCTGTGTCCTTGCCAACATTTGTTCTCTGTTTGTTTATTACAGCCATCATAAGGTGTGAGGTGATATCTTTTGTGGTTTTGATTTGATTTGATTCCCTGATAATTAGTGATGTTGAGCACCTTTTTACATGTCTGCTGGTCATTGGTATGTCATCTTTGGAGGTGTGTCTATTTAGTTCCTTTGCCCATTTAAAAAATTGGGTTATTATTATTTTTTGCTATTAGTAGTATAAGTTCTTTATTTTTTTTTGGATATTAACCTTTCATTAGCTATATGAAATATTTGCAAATATTTTTTGCAAATATTTTCTCCAATTGCGTAGATTGCCTTTTCATTTTGTTGATGATTTTCTTTGTTGTGGAGAAGCTTTTTGGTTTGATGTAATCTCACTTGTCTATTTTTGGTTTTGTTGTCTGTGCTTTGGGTGTCATATCCAAGAAATCATTGCCAAAGTCTTTTCTCCCATGTTGTTTTCTAAGATATTTATAGTTTTAGGTCTTATGTTTAAGTCTTTAGTACATTTTGAGGGTTTTATTTTTATTTTTTGGTATGGAGAGAGATAAGGTTTCAATGTCACTCTTTTGCATGTGGATGTTTAATGTTCCCAATACCATTTATTGTAGAGATTATCTTTTTCCTACTGTGTATTATTGGCATTCTTGTCAAAGATTATATATAGTTGATTATATATGTGTGGGTTTATTTCTGGGCTTTCTATTCTGTTTCATTGATCTATATGTTTGTTTTAATGCCAGCACCACACTGTTTTGATTACTGTGGTTTTATAATATATTTTGAAATCAGGAAGTGTGACTCCTCCAGCTTTGTTCTTCTTGCTCAAGATTTCTTCAGATATTCAAGCTCTTTTGTGGTTCCATATGAATTTTAAGATTGTTTTTCTATTTCTGTAAAACATGCTATTGGGATTTTTATAGAGAATACATTGTAGATTGACTTGTGAAGTATGGACACTTCAACAATATTAATTCTTCCAATTTATAAGCATGGAATTTTTTCCATTTATTTTGTGTCTGCTTTAATTTCTCTTTTAAAAATCCCTTACCTCCTTTCCCCTTTGGTAACTGTAAGTTTGTTTTCTATGTCTGTGAATCTATTTCTGTTTTTGTAAATAAGTTCATTTGTATCTTTTTTTTTATATTCCACATATAAGTGATGTCCTATGATATTTGTCTTTCTCTGTCTGACTTACTTCACTTAATATGATAATCTCTAGGTCCTTCCATGTTGCTGCAAATGGAAAATTTCATCCTCTTTTTATGGCTGAGTAGTATTCCATTGTGTGTGTGTGTGTGTATGGATAAACAATAACTTCTTTATCCATTCATCTGTTGATGGACATTTAGCTTGTTTCCATGTCTTGGCTATTGTAATAGTGCTGCTATGAACACTGGAGTCCATGTATCTTTTCAAATTATAGTTTTGTCTGAATATATACCCAGGAGTGGTATTGCAGGATCATATGGTAATTCTATTTTTAGTTTTTTAAGGAACCTCCATACTGTTTTCCATAGTGACTGCACCAATTTACATTCCCACCAATAGTGCATGAAGGTTTCTTTTTCTCCACACCCTCTCCAGCATTTATTATTTGTAGATTTTTTTATTGATGGCCATTCTGACCGGTGTGAGGTGATATCTCATTGTAGTTTTAATCTGCATTTCTCTAATAATTAGTGAAATTGAGTAACTTTTAAATTTATTTATTTATTTTTGGCTGCATTGGACCTTCATTGCTGCATGAGGGTTTTCTCTAGTTGAGGTGAGCGGGGGCTACTCTTCATTGTGGTGCGCGGGCTTCTTATTGTGGTGGCTTCTCTTGTTGCAGAGCATGGGCTCAGTAGTTGTGGTGCATGGGCTTAGTTGCTCCGCAGCATGTGGGATCTTCCCGGACCAGGGCTCGAACCTGTGTCCCCTGCATTGGCAGGCAGATTCTTAACAACTGCACCACGAGGGAAGTCCCTGAGCAACTTTTGGTGTGCCTGTTGGCTATCTGTATGTCCTTTTTGGAGAAATGTCTATTTAGGTCTTCTGCCCATTTTTTGATTGATTTGTTTGTTTTTTGATATTAAGTTTTATGAGCTATTTGTATATTTTGGAAATTAATCCCTTGTTGGTCATATCATTTGCAAATAATTTCTCTCATTCCATAGGTTGCCTTGTTGTTTTGTCAATGGTTTCTTTTGCTGTGCCAAAGCTTTTAAGTTTAATTAGGCCCTATTTGTTTATTTTTGCTTTTATTTCCATTACTCTAGGAGATGGATCCAAAAAAAAATACTGCTGTGATTTATGTTCAAGAGTGTTCTGCCTATGTTTTCCCCTAGGAGTTTTATAGTATCCATTCTTACATTTAGGCGTTTAATCCATTTTGAGATTATTTTTGTGTATGGCATTAAAGAATGTTCTAATTTCATTCTTTTACATGTAGCTGTCCAGTTCCCCCAGAACCACTTATTGAAGAGACTTTTTGTCCATTGTGTATTCTTGCCTCCTTTATCATAGATTAATTGACCATAAGTGTTTGGGTTTATTTCTGGACTTTCTATCCTGTTCCATTAGCTTTGTGTCTATTTTTGTGCCAGTACCATACTGTTTTGATTACTGTAGCTTTGTAGTATATTCCGAAGTCAGGGAGCCTGATTCCTCCAGCTCCAATTTTCTTTCTCAAGATTGTTTTGACTGCTGTTTTGTGTTTCCATACAAATATTAAAGTTTGTTCTAGTTTTGTGAAAAATGCCATTGGTAATTTGATAGGGATTGCATTGAATCTGTAGATTGCCTTGTGTAGTATGGTCATTATAACATTATTGATTCTTCCAATCCAAGAACAGGGTATATCTTTCCATATGTTTGTGTCACCTTCAATTTCTTTCATCAGTGTCTTAGAGTTTTTGGAATTTGTGTCTGCTTTAATTTTTTATGATTGTTTATAGTTTCCAGTGTACAAATTTTTCATGTCCTTAGTTAAACTTATTGCTAAGCAATTTATTCTTTCTGATGTTATTATAGATGAGATTGCTTTCCTAATTTCCTTTTTGGATAATTCATTGTTAGTATATAGAAATGTGGCTAATTTTTGTGGCTAACATTTATTTTTGCATCCCACATTTTGCTGAATTTACTTATTAGTTCCAACTGTTTTTGGTGGTGTTTTTAGGGTTCTCTAAATATAAGATTATGTCATCTGCAAACATATAATTTTACTTATTTCTGATTTGTATTGCTTTTATTGTCTTAATGCATTGGTTAGAACTTCTAGTATTATGTTAAATAGAAGTGGTGTGAGTGGACATCTTTGCCTTGTTCCAGGTCTCAGAGGAAAAGATTTGTTTTTCTCCATTGAGTATGATGTTAGCTTCAGTCTTTCATATATAATCTTTATTGTGTTAAGGTCCTTCTATATCTAATTTTTTGATATTTTTTATCATTAAAGGATATTGATTTTTTTCAAAAAACCAAAAAACCTATTGAGATGATCATGGGATTTTTTTTATTCCTTCTGTTTATGTGATGCATCATACTTATTGATTTGTATACGTTGCACCATCCTGACATCTCCCTTTCATGGTGTATGATGTTTTTACTGCGTTCCTGAATTTGGTTTACTAATAGCTGGTTGAGGACCTCTGTATCCAACTTTATCAAGGATATTGGCCTGTAGTTTTCTTTCCTTGTGGTGACTTGGTCTGGCTTTGGTATCAGAGAGATGCTGACCTCATAGAGCTTTAGGTAGTGTTCCCTTTTTAACAATTTTATTTGAAGAGTTTAAGAAAGATTTTTACTAATTCTTCTTTAAATTTTTGTCAGAATTCACTTGTGAAGCCAAATGGTTATGTTTTTGTTTGTTTGTTTGTTTTTTGTTGTTATTGGAAGACTTTTTAAAAAATAGACCTTTATTGGCGTATAATTGCTTCACAATACTTGTTAGTTTCTGTTGTACAATAAATTGAATCAGCAATATGCATACATATATCCCCATATCCCTTCCCTCTTGAGCCTCCCTCCCACCCTCCCTATCCTACCTCTCTAGGTCATCACAAAGCACCGAGCTGATCTCCCTGTGCTATGCTTCTGCTTCCCATTAGCTAACTATTTTACATTCAGTAGTGTATATATGTCAATACTACTCTCACTTTGCCCCAGATTCCCCCTCACCCCCATGTCCTCAACTCCATTCTCTATGTCTACATGTTTATTCTTGCCCTGCCACTAGGTTCATCAGTACCATTTTTTTTTTAAGTTTCCATATATATGTGCTAGCATACAGTATTTGTTTTTCTCTTTCTGACTTACTTCACTCTGTATGACAGACTCTAGGTCCATCCACCTCACTACAAATAACTCAATTTCACTTCTTTTTATGGCTGAGTAATATTCCACTGTACATATGTGCCACATCTTCATCCATTCATCTGTTGATGGACATTTAGGTTGCTTCCATGTCCTGGCTATTGCAAATAGTGCTGCAATGTACACTGTGGTGCATGTCTCTTTTTGAATTATGGTTTTCTCAGGGTATATGCCAGGAGTAGGTTTGCTGGGTCATATGGTAGTTCTATTTTTAGGTTTTTTTTTTTTTTAAGGAATCTCCATACTCTTCTCCATAGTGGTTGTATCAATTTACATTCCCACCAACAGTGCAGGAGGATTCCCTTTTCACCACACCCTTTCCAGCATTTATTGTTTCTAGTTTTTTTGATAATGGCCATTCTGACTGGTGTGAGTTGATACCTCATTGTAGTTTTGATTTGTATTTCTCTAATAAATAGTGATGTTGAGCATCTTTTCATGTGCCTCTTGGCCATGTGCATGTCTTCATTGGTGAAATGTCTATTTAGGTCTTCTGCCCATTTTTTAATTGAATTGTTTGTTTTCTTGATATTGAGCTTCATGTGCTCTTTGTATATTTTGGAGATAACTCCTTTGTCCAATGTTTCATTTGCAAATATATTCTCCCATTCTGAGGGTTGTCTTTTCATCTTGTTTATGGTTTCCTTTGCTGTGCAAAAGCTTTTAAGCTTAATTAGGTCTCATTTACTTATTTTTGTTTTTATTTTCATTACTCTAGGAGGTGGGTCAAAAAAGATCTTACTGTGGTTTATGTCAGAATGTTTTTCCTATGTTTTCCTCTAAGAGTTTTAAACTGTCTGGCCTTACATTTAGGTCTTTAATCCATTTGGAGTTTATTTCTGTGTATGGTGTTAGGAAGTGTTCTAATTTCATTCTTTTACATGTAGCTGTCCAGTTTTCCCAACACCACTTATTGAAGAGGCTGCCTTTTCTCCATTGTATGTTGTTGTAAATTAAGTGAGCATATGTGCATGGGTTTATCTCTGGGCTTTCTATCCTGTACCATTGATCTATATTTCTGTTTTTGTGCCAGTACCATACTGTCTTGATTATTGTAGCTTTGTAGTATGGTCTGAAGTCAGGAAGCCTGATTCCTCCAGCTCCGTTTTTCTTCTCAAGATTGCTTTGGCTATTCAGGGTCTTTTGTGTTTCCATACAAACTGTAAAATTTTTTATTCTAATTCTGTGAAGAATGCCACTGGTAATTTGATAGTGATTGCATTGAATCTGTAGATTGCTTTGGGTATTATAGTCATTTTCACAATATTGATTCTTCCAATCCAAGAACATGGTATATTTCTCCATCTGTTTATGTCATCTTTGATTTCTTTCATCAGTGTTTTACAGTTTTCTGAGCACAAGTCTTTTGCTTCCTTAGGTAGGTTTATTCCTAGATATTTTATTCTTTTTGTTGTGATCGTAAATGGGAATGTTTCCTTAATTTCTCTTTCTGATTTTTCATTGTTAGTATATAGGAATACAACAAATTTCTGAGCATTAATTTTGTATCCTGCAACATTACCAAATTCATGGATTAGTTCTAGTAGTTTTCTGGTGACATCTTTAGGATTTTCTATGTATAGTATCATGTCTTCTGCAAACAGTGACAGTTTTACTTCTTCTTTTCCAATTTGTATTCCTTTTATTTATTTTTTCTTCTCTGATTTCCATGGCTAGAACTTCCAAAACTATGTGGAATCAGAGTGGCGAGAGTGGACATCCTTGTCTTGTTCCTGATCTTAGTGGAAATGCTTTCAGTTTTTCACCATAGAGTATGATGTTTGCTGTGGGTTTGTCATATATGGCCTTTATTAGGTTGAGGTAGATTCCCTCTATGCCCGCTTTCTGGAGAATTTTTATCATAAATGGGAGTTGAATTTTTGTCAAAAGCTTTTTCTGCCTCTATTGAGATAATCATATGGTTTTTATTCCTTAATTTGTTAATATGGTGTATCACATTGATTGATTTGCGTATATTGAAGAATCCTTGCATCCCTGGGATAAATCCCACTTGATCATGGTGTATGATCATTTTAATATATTGTTGGATTCTGTTTGCTAGTATTTTGTTCAGGATTTTTGCATCTATGTTCATCAGTGATATTGGTCTATAATTTTCTTTTTTTGTGATATCTTTTTCTGGTTTTGGTATCAGGGTGATGGTGGCTTCATAGAATGTATTTGGGTGTGTTCCTCCCTCTGCAATTTTTTGGAAGGGTTTGAGAAGGACGGGTGTTAGCTCTTCTCTAAATATTTGATAGAATTCACCTGTGAAGCCATCTAGTTTTGATTACTGATTCAGGTTCATTATTTGTAATTGGTCTGTTCAGACGTTCTATTTCTTGTTTCAGTCTCCTATGTTTCTAAGAATTTATCCATTTCTTCTAAGTTGTTGAAGTTGTTGGTGTATAATTACTCATAATAGTCCCTTATGATTTTTTTTTCCTGTGGCATCATTCGTAATGTCTACTTTTCTATTTCTGATTTTTGAGCCTTTTTTTTCTTAGTCCAGCTAAGGTGTTGTCTATGGTGTTTATCTTTTCCAAGAACCAACTCTTAGTTTTGTCAGTTTTTTTTATTGTAGTCTATATTTCATTTATTTCTGCTTTAATCTTTATTATTTCCTTCCTTCTCCTAATTTTGGGCTTAGTTTGTTCCTTTTTTAGTTACTCTAGTTGTAATATTAGGTTGTTTATTTATGTATGTTTCTTTATCACTTTTAACTTCCCATTAGTACTGCTTTTGCTTTATCTCAAATGTTTTCCTATGTGGTGTTTCAGTTTTCATTTGTCTTAAGATATACTAATCTCTCTTTTGATTTCTTCTTTGAACCAAAGGTTGTTCGAGAGTGTGTTGTTTAATTCCCAAGTATTTGTAGTTTTTTTTCCACTTACCTTTTATTTTCTAGTTTCATTCCACTGTGGTTGGAAAAGATACCTGTAAAAATTTCAGTCATATTAAATTTGTTAAGACTTGTTCTGTGACTTAGCATGTGATCTACCCTGGAAATGTTGCTTGTGCACTTGAGAAGAATCTTTATTCTGCTGATAAGTGAGATATTCTTTATATGTCTAGGTGACTTTTGTCTATAGTGTGGTTCAAGACTAGGTACTCTTGTCTATAGTGTGGTTCAAGTCTACTGGTTCCTTACTGATCTTCTTTCCAGATGAGCTGTCCATTATTGTCATTGGGGTATTAAAATCTGTCACTATTATTATGTTGTTATTTCTCCCTTCAAATCTGTTAGAGCAACATGTTCTGATGCTGGGTGCTTATTCTTTCATTCATTCATTCACAGCTTAACACAGTGGTATTTGTGATGCAGGGCAGGATAGGTACAGAGTGAAAACGATTTATCACAGCTCAGCTGCAAGTATAAGTCAAGTTGCCAGATCAGACTGACCAGGTTCCTTAACCCAGGCTCATTGGAATATGCAAGTTCTTGTTCCTTTTCTCTCTAGTGTCTGTTACAATGTGTTATATCATTAATAGTGGCTGTGTGGGGTATATTTCTGTAGTATTATAGACTGCAATATCAGTTGTGAAAAATAAAAATTATTTTATTGCCTTCTTCTCCATGCAAACTTGTATTTGGGATGGTGAAATATGTCCCAGAAACTTCACAAGTCTTGACAAGACCTCTCCAATGGTCACAAAGCCTAATCATCTCCCAAAGTGCCATGTTATAAGGCAGCTATTGGACTTTGGTCCAGAGGGTTTATTTCTGAGGCTCCACTGGCTCCATCCACACTTTCACATTAGGAAAAGCAGCTTTAAGGTGCATATACACTTATATAACTGTCATATCATTCTGTTGAATTGAATCTTTTGTCATTATGTAATTATCTTCTTTGTCTCTTGTGACAGTTTTGACTCAAAGTCTATTTTGTCTGATATAAGTATAGCCAGCCCTACTCTTATTGTTACTTGCATGGAATATCTTTTTCTATCCCTTTCAGCCAATGTATGTCATTAAACCAAAAGTGGGTCTCTTGTAGACAGCATATAATTGGGAGTTGTGTTTTTTTTTTAAATCCATTTAGTCACTCTGTCTCTTGATTGGTGAGTTTAATCCATTTGCATTTAAAGTAATTATTAACAGTTACTGATAGATTGATAGTTATTATTGACTTACTATTGCCATCTTGTTAATTGCTTTTTATCTGTTTTGTAGTTCTTTTGCTTCTCTCATCTCTGTCTTCCTTTGTGAGTTTAATTTTATGTAGTGGATATGCTTTGATTCTTTTATCTTTAACTTTTCTTATTGAGTTTGCAAATACCAGCCTCCATGCTCTTGCTGAAATACATTTATTATGTACTTTTCAGGTTTTTTGCATTTTCTGTTCATTTTGACTGTTGAAATTCTTTTCCCTGAGATACACATCTCTTGCTCCTTTTATTTCAGATTTCTGTTCAAATGTCATCTTACTAGAGAGATATTCCCTGACCACCCTATTATCACCGTCATTCTCTCTATTTTTATTTGCCTTTGTTCTCCATGGAAGCTAGCACAACTTGTCATGTTACATGTTTATTTATTGCTTTCTCTGTCTTCTAGAATGTAAGCTTCATAATAGTATGACCTTTTGTTAACCACTATATCCCCAGTGCCAGAATAGTAACTGACATGTGGGAGGTTCTCAAATACTTGTCAATTGAATGACTGAATGACTAAATTATGTAAATGTAACCTGCATGACACTGAGGAGGACTGTGGATTCTGTGTTAAGGAATTTAGTCTCTATTTGGTATGTGTATCACTTAGCTACTGCAACAAAATAAAGGTCATAATCAAACCATAAGCTTCTATTTCTCATGCACCTGACGATCAGTGGATGATGGTTAGCTGATTTATGCTGTGCTCAGTGGGATGATTATGCTGGTCTCCCTTGAGCTCACTACTCGTATCTGTAGTCAGCTTGGGTCTGAAGCTGATCCTGGTCTGCACTCAGCTTGGGTTGGTGTTGCTCCACTTTTTTTTCTTTCTGGGACCAGCAATCAGCCTGGAAATTTTCTTCTCAGGGTGATAACAGACCCCCAAAAGTGCAAGACCACCTATGCCAGTAGTTTTTGATCCTCTGCTTGCATGAGGTCTGCTAACATCCCATTGGCCAAAGCAAATTACATAGCTAAACTCCAAATCGAAGGGCAAGGGAGGAGTAACTCTGTCCACAGAAGAAAGGGTAAGGTTTAAATCAAATCTACCACAGTGGGCACTGTTACTTTATGGTTTTCAGCAGTTTCATTCTCCTTTACAGATTGTCATATAACATTTAAAATTTTCCGGTATTGAGATACATTATTTGGAGCCAACACTGAATTAGAATTAATGACAATTAACCATTGTGCAGTCTGTCAATAAAAGAAATATTTTAAAACATACTTATGATGTTTTATGTATATCCTAATTACAATATGCCCAGTAAGTAGGTCAGTAACTTGGGGTGTTCAGAGATAGTTTGTCTTATACACAATTTATTTCCAAGTTTTTATCTTAAAAAAAACTAAGTACTCCCTCTGCTCCCATCCAATTTCCCCTTTTTAGGAATTTAATTTATAAGACTGTTGACTTTAATTACAGATGGAAGCATGAAACTGTTCTATCAAAATATAATTGACTGCCAAAATAGTATAGCTTTGAGATTTTCTTATTTTCCTCTCCAATCTAAAAAGAGTAGACTCTGGAGATTAAAGTTAATGATGCTGATGGTGTACTGATTGCTGGATTATTTGTTTTCTTTCTTCTTGCATTTGGGACTAACTTCATTATTTTAAAGACACCTGCATTTCTTTAGCAAATGTTTAATTCCAGTCAGGGAAATTAGCCATCTCATATGTGGGTAATATAATATTACAATATGGTCCCAAAGATGACAAGATAACAATAGTGTGTGTGTGTGTGTGTGTGTGTGTGTGTGTGTGTTTAGTAGGAGGACCAGCAGGGAACAATTTTAGTATTGGGCACATATCCAGGAGTTGGGACATTTGCCACTAGAAGGGTTGAGTTGAACAGAATCCCTAGGTTGCATTTCCTAGAAAAACTTAAATCACATCTCCTACATCCAAGAGGTGATGAGGGTAGGGAATGTTAAGGGGTTGAGGGTTATATTCTTGGAGATCATTTGCTCATAAATCTGACCATCCAATAACTCTTTAATGATGGCTAAAATTCTTATCAGATTTTATGAACTGGAGCCTGAATAGAGTCAATTACTGACAGGTAAGTCTTTTCATATTATGAACAGTGACCTCTATTGCCCTTGTCCCAGTCAGACCTCACCACCTTAACAGTGCCCAAGAAGGGCTCTGTGCTTCTTATACTAAAATAAAACAGATCTACTTGTCTTATTTTTGTATCTTTTTAATGTTTTATAACATTCTCACTTCAACATCTACCCCCAATTCTTCACATTGCCAATATTCTGCAAACGATCTGGTAATTTCCCAATTGTTTTTATTAGACACATAGGATCAAAGTAATTAAGTGATGATCAAGTCAATACTAGCATGCACAACCCAACAAGGGTGCCCCAAGATGGGTAAAATGAAGCATGTATATTTTCTTAATTCAATATTTCATTAAGACAATATTTAGAAGAGTATTTAAAAAGCTTAATAAAATAACTAGTATACAGTTCTGACTTATTTGTTGGCATAAACATGGGTTTTTACTTAATCCCCGGTTAATTCCAGCCAAACTTCACTAGACAGTTTTGTATGAAAAATGTTGAGATAGAACTAGGTACATTTTGGAGATTCCATCACCCCATACCTGTGACATTTCACATAATGCCTCTGTAAAGACGTATTCTGACACATTCTCATTAGCACGTTATATAGGTTGCTTATTAAAGTGGTGGAAATTACGGTTGGATGAACTCTGCAAAGATGGGTAAATGACTATGTGAGAATGAGTTAATCAGATATCTTTGTTAAATGTTTTTCTAAGTGTGGGAGGTCTTGGCAGGTAATTTGGCTTTCTCTGATTTGCAGCTGTCACCATTGCTATATGTGATTGATATGTCTGCCTGGACAGATTTGAAACCTGACACTAGTGCTGATGAATGGTTTAAAGATACTAAATTACTGATAATTTCAGAAGTGTCCCTGGAATTGGATCTAAGTGACTGGTTTCCAACTTACAGCTCCATGTCATGGTGATACTGTGAAGGCAAAAATTTCTTTGCAAGGAGTTTTGAGTTAAGTTTCATGTGATGTGTGATAAAAATGCAACTAATGATGTTAAAAATTTTCTCTAGTAGAACAAATTCCAGTCTCTGCTTGGGTAGAAATATTCTTACATAAAATGAATTTTGTTTGTAGTTATCATGTCTCACTTTTACCTGTAACTGCTTTATGAAAGGGAGTACCATTTTTTCTTAATAGCTGCATCGTGTTTTGCCAGTGATGTGGAATGTTAGACTTATATGGACCATTTGATATCACTTAGCCTAATATTTCTCAAAACCACCCCAATGTCAGATGAGGGAGAATACATACATCCTGGAGCATGGAGGTAGAGCATAAAACAAATAATTGAGGTCACAAGATTTTGAATATTCATTCATAATATACCCATGTCCAATGAACCAAGATTTCAACTCAGCTGAGCTACCTTGTCTGCATGAACTAAATGAAATTAGCCAAGGATCCTCATCCCATATCCTGTAGGAATTCTAATGTCTTTCTCAAGATACCTGGAAATTCCTAAGAGCTTATGTTCTCTTGAGCACCTGTTTCTCTGATTTTCTGTTTCCACTACATTTTCAGTCTGCTGAAGTCATCATCTTATCTATTCTTTTCTCACTGACCCTGGCAGGTAGAACCTTCCTTCATTTCCTCATAAAGCAACTCATCCAAGGCATATGTAGAAATACCAGACATAAGTAAAAATATTTGAGTGGCAAAGGTTTTACATCATAGCTACGCATATGTTAAAAGTAAATGTTGGCCATCCTTGTCCTTATATATGCCTTTCTTGCCCTTGTTGCCAGCATCTTCTCACTAGCCAACATTTATAAGTGAGCCCCTCCCTTGTCATTATGTGTCTTATCCCATCACTCACTCACTCCCCCCACCCCATGCTTCATTCTTTTGCATTTCCCCATAGATTCCTGCTAATTTGTTTAGGAGGTTTAGCTCTTTCTTTGCCTAGCCCCAGAAAATTCAGGCTGTTTAGGCACCTCTTTATAATGAAACATTTCCATTAAGGTGGTTCCTTGAACAAGATTATTTTGTTCAATAGATGAATTCCATAAAGAGTCTCCTCCTTTTTTCCCCTTCCATGCTATATTGATATTAATTCCTTAAACATTTAGTACATTTTTTTGTGAGTTTCAGTTTTATTTGGGAACGTTACTGAGGACTATAGGCTGGGAGACAGCCTCTCAGATAATGTTGAGGAACTGCTCCCTTTTGGTACATTTTCTGCTTTAATAACATGTGACCATTTTTAACTTATAATTTTGTGCTTAGCCCTACCTATTTTAACAATCCAGATTGAGAAGAATGGGTCTATCACCTGGCATATGAGGGTAGTTCTGTCTCAGCCCCTCTCCTATTACAAATGAGAAATGAAATCCAGGGACACCAAGTGATCTGCCCAATGTCCCAAACTGAGAACACTTCACAGGGAATAAAAAATTCTCACTCATAGTTCAAGATAGAGTAAGCTCCTCATTACTAGTGAAATTATGTCACACAAGCACATCTCTACTTTCCAACAGATGTTCCTTCAATGGGCTTAATTTTTGAAGGAAAATGTATTCTAATAAAAATCCATGTTAAATCTCCAATGACATAGGTTTTTCTTTCGTTTGTACCTGCATTGACCTGTTTGTGATTTCTTTTGGGGAATATTACCTCCAGATAATTTTAGCATTATTCTAAGTATGTGCCATCATGTGAGAAGATTTTTCTATCTGCCAGATTCTGTCCGAGTATTTTTGTGTTTTGTGACTGATGGTGAGTCACCTGATTATCAAAGAGCAGCAAGACCTTGAAGAACTGAGAACAAGGTTTCTATTTTGGTTCTTTCCCCCACAGATTTTTTTCTTTCAAGCTTTGGGCCCTGTTAATTTGCAGGATTGTCCACACATACCCTTGTGAGTACAGATACTCATCAAATCAACACACATTTTGTGAAATTCTACTATGTGTTTTGAACTCTGCCAATTTTAATTGGATTAAAAAAATAAATACCTTGGTCCTTATTCTCAAAAAATTTTCATAACATATTTGAGAAGAGGAAACATAGATATTTGTGAAAGTAAGTAATAATGTAAGATTTAAGTAAACTTTTGAGAAAATGATAGAAGAAATATGATAAAGCTGAATATGACACATTAGCAAATGTAAAGGTATATAGACAAACAATGTCTGTGCTCCTTTCAGTACATCTGTTGAAAGAAAGCTATGGACTCTCTCTAAAAGAAATGTACATAAACATACACCAGAATTTCCTTACTCTTTTCCAGGGTTCAGTACCTTAGGGAAGCCCATCCATGAGGGATGTGGACCTCAGGTGAAGAAACTCTAGGATAAACTGCAAGTAATATTGATAATTTAAAGGCATGGATGACCAATTCCAGAGACACTCATGCATGGAGACTTCTAGGAGGAATTGGAGGGGCATCTTGAAAAATGAGCAGAGGGGCAGGGGCAAGGCTGGGCAGGGAGCCTTCCAGGCTGGGAAAACGGTGAGTAAAATACCAAAGGCAGGGCATTAAAAAGTATAATTTGACAATTGTTAAGACAGGTTGGAGTGAAAAAGAAGTAGTAGGACACTAGGGGAAAAGGCTAGAAATGTTGGCTTGTTTTGGGTTGCAGATGACCATGAATGAAGGTCCAAAGACAAATTATTTTCATTTATTGTAAAAGCAACATGTGCTCACTGTAAGGAATTCAAGTCATACCCAAGTATAAGAAATAGAAAATTAAAATTCTTTTCTTCTCATTCCATAGAATCATGAGTTTTCCCCTAAGCATGCTGGCTTTTAACCCGCTTTTCCATTTAACAACTTAGCGTTGTATGCATTATGGCTACCATTCCATGCCAGAAGATAAATATCAATCCTGTCATTTAATTTTTTCGGCATGGTTTTTATATGGGTATACCATAATTTGTTTCACCAATTTTCCTATTGATTGGGTTTTCTTACTGATTTCACTAGTATATATGTTATTGCAAAATACATCCTTATTCAGATACTTTGGGGCACCTCTTTTATGATATCTTTAGGGAAAATTCCTAAAACTGCTAGATCAAAGCGCATACTGCTACAGACAAAACATCTGTGCCCCTCCCAAATTTGTATGTTGAAATCCTGACCCCCAATGTGGTGGTATTAGGAGGTATAAGGCCTTTGGGAGATGATTAGGTTATGAGAGTGGACCGCTCATGAATGGGATTAGTGCCCTTGTAAAACAGATTTGAGAGAGCTCCCTCGCCCCTTCTGCTGTGTGAAGATGCAGTGAGAAGATAGCCATCTATGAACCAGGAAGTAGACTCTCACCAGACACTGAGTCTTCCCAGCCTTCAGAGCTGTGAGAAATGTTTGTTGTTTAAGTCACCAAGTCAATGTTGTTTTTGTTATAGCAGCATGAATGGACTACTAAACACACCCATCAAGGGATATAAGAATTTCTATCTCCTCATGCTTTCAAATTCATTTCTGATCTCTTAGTAACATCCTTTCTTGTTTGGGAGCACCGTTAAAGTTACATTGTTGTAAAAAATAACTGTTCAATCCTTTCTTTTGACAGAGAGAGAGAGGGAGAGAGGAGTAAGGCATTTGTGCTCATCTCCCTTCCTGTCCTGTTATGAGTGAGGGACCACAGCATGTCTTTAACAATGGTGAAAATGATGATAATGAGGAAGATTATTCTGTAAGGAAGAAACACATGAGACCAAGGTAAGAGCATGCCCTGAGGCTATTACACTGGTTTAGTGATAAGTGGATGAGAGCTGTGATGAAAGCAGTTGCAGAAGAAATGAAAGAGATGGGCTGAATTAGAAAAGGGAAAAGAGAACGTGGGACAAAAAGTAAGGCACTGGATGTGTAGGTCTGTAAGAAAACCCATTCTTCTCTTCACAGTTGAGGAATCCTGACTCGTCCATTTTGCTAATAACACACAGACCTGATTGGAAGCAATGATCCTGCAAGGATCATCCAGTTACACTGTAGCCTGACTACCTCCAGCCTGCCGGAAACACTTAAGTAGGGCCACCCAAGCAGCAGCCCTAAAGACATGGCTTTCCTAATATGGGACAGAGGAGATTCATAGTACTTGGCTTTAAAAAGCTTACCCAACTGCCCCTCTTGCAAATGTAGATCCCTTATTGAATAGGGCTTCTGTTTGGTAGAAAAACTTTTTTTACTTGGTACTTAAGTTTGCTCTCTTAGTCTGTATATGAAAATTTACCACAGTTAAGTATTTCTTAGAGAGTAGTTTGGCTTTTATGCTCACTGTGATTTCCCTCGTGTGTCCACCCATGAGCACACATGGCAGTTAGTTCTGTGAGAGCTGTGACATGAGGCATTATTTGCATAATGGGCCAACTTGACTTCATTAGTTTCCTCCTGTTCCTCCTCCTTTCCTACTCCTTGCCAGCTAGGCCAGTTGTGGTGTTTACCTGGCTAACTTCACTTTCCATTCTTGATATCCTTTCTATGGGTTTGTTTGGTTTTTTATTTTGTAAAAATGCACTCTCTAGGAAATCAGTGCCTTCCTGCCACTTCCCTCTTCCATCCACTGCAATTCAGGAAAGGCTGACATGTTAGTACCTCCCTGTAAAGTGCAGTCCATCTTATATTTCCCAGGGTTGTCTGCAACATGAACCTTATCTCACATTGTGGTCTAAGACAGTGGTCAACAAATTTCTTCTGTAAAAGGCCAGATGGTAAACATTTTAGGCTTTTCAAGACACCTATGGGCTCTGTCATATATTTTTTGTGTTTTACTTGGCTTAAAAACACCCTGTAGCAATATAAAAACCATTCTTAGTTCACAGGCCATATTAAAAAGGGCTGTAGATTTGGAGCATAGCCGTATATTTCTGACTCCTGGTCTAAGAGGCTACATTGTGAGAATGAAAAATTTCCACCTAGAGCAAGATTTGCATAGGAGATATCAAAGCTGTGTTTCAATACAATTTTTCTAAGCATCTAAAGATGTTAAAGAATAATGAAGTTTGAATGACCTTAGTCCATGAGATCCTTATTGGACCCAAATGAAAACTAATTTCTGATCAATGAACAGTAGGATTTGTTTTAACCAATTGTATACAGATGTGAGGACTCATTCCATGCTCTATCCAGAGTGCTGGTTTTCAAACCTACATTCCTTGAAATTCCTGAATTCCCTCACACCTTACCCCCAAAGTGAATTTTGACATTGTTGTATGTTCTCTTGCCTGGCAAGTTAATAAACTCCATTTTCCCTCCTTTGATAGTCTTTTAGTCTTTAATTCTCTCTATAAAAATTCAGACATAAGTCAGCAGGTGGAAAAGTTCTTTTGGGCATTAGATAAGGAGGGATTTTCTTATGGCTCCCGAAATTATGTTTATGGCAAGAATAACATTTGGGCAGCTTGGGGAAAATGGGAGTGAATCAGATAAGGACACCTTGTTTGTGTGCAAAGAGTGATGGGATACTAAGTTTTTTTTTTTTTTTTAAACAAAATGAAACAAAGACCTTGTCAGGAAAAATTGTGCAGGTCTTTGAAATTGGCAAAAATGATTACTGAGTGTACTGTAAATAAGTTGTAGAAAACTGATAATGATGCAAATGTTGTTTGTTTGTAAAAATGCAAGTGAATTGTGTCCAGACAAACGCAATTCATTACTGCCGAGTGGATATTAATGAATTTTGCATCTATTTGTTAATTCATGTGCTTACATTCCTGGTTGCCCACACAGGTTCTTTAAGAAATCTTTAAGATCTCCTTTGGACCTGTTGTAACATCTTTCTGGTTCTCTCATTAATTAATGATTTAAACAAAATATTTGCCATGTGGTCATTAAAATGCATATGACATTCATGATTATTATGGAATTGTCTTTTAACAATACTAACATACCACAGTTTTTTCATTATAACATATACATGGATATTATTTGTGGCATACACACACGGTTATATTTATAGAGCATGTTTTATATCAATGTTTTATCTTGTTCAGTGTATTTATAAGCAATGAATTATTTGACTTAATTATGTATATAATTTAAGCCAAAAGAAATTGGTCTCTACTTGGCTGGGTGGTTTGTATGCAACAGTCTTTCTGCCTGAAAAGATCTGATTACAAAAAATAACTCTTCACTTCCTTTTACCCACGTTTCTTGGTCTAACTGTGATGTAACAAATATTAAATGGGCCATGTCCAAGCTGATTTGAGGTTATGGCTCATGATTGAATGTGTGGTAACAAATTCGATCAAACTTGTAACAATGAGGAGAGCCTAAAATTCCAAATCCACCCACCATTGTCCTTTTTCTTCCTTTTTGTCATCATTATGACAAGACTCTAATGAAGTTAATGGTATGATAGAGATTACTAATATGATTTTTTTTGCTCTCTATTACAGATTGTTAAAGTAGAAGAAAAATTTCCTTTTAATCTGGAAATATGTATATTCTGCTTATCTAAAAATTGATAAAAATATGTTAGATACAATATTTGCTTAGTCTCCAGACAATCCCATTTGCTGAGTAGGAGTCAGTTCAAATCGTAAAGCACCCAAGAGGTTGGCAAATTCAGAGCTTGCTTTTTCCTTTGTAAGGTTGTTGGGCTCTAGCATTGTCTGGTATATTACTTTCAAACTCAGCACCTCTGACCTTAAGGCTATATTAGGTTTTAATTCACACGTTTTTAAAGAAGCTTTGCCACTAATAGAATAGCATCATCCTCAAAGAGGTGAAAAAGACTTTTAGGGAAATCCAGAATTCTCCTGCCATCAGAATCTTTTGTTTTTTAAGTGCAATGTTGTCCTTGAAATTTCTGCTGTTTAAGAAGGAAGGATGCTGATAAGGTTAAAACATTTATGTCTTACTGTATTTGGCAAGGTGATTTGTAAATGCCTTGGGTACTTAATTCAATTTCATTCAGTGACTATTTCCTGATTTCCTCTCCTGTGGCAAGTGTTGTGCTAGGTATTTGGAAAAGCAGGATAGATAGATATAGATTCTCTACCTAGAGAGCACAATGTGTAATAGAAGAAGACAGATGAGAGATAAAATGGTGAGAGTACAGGGTGCCATGTGTAATGATGGAGTTATGTACAATGTATGCAGTCAGCATACAGGAGGGAATGATTAGCACTGTGGAGTACAGCATGAAGTCTTAGCGTATAATGAATATTGTAGGCTAGAAATTGGGAAGGAGATTAATTCAAATGCATATATTTTTATAATTTGGTGAATGCTAGGTAAAACTCTGTCTTTATACAAATACACACAAATAAATAACAAACCATGCCTCAAGAAGGTCATAGTCTGTTAAAGAAAGCAAAAAAGTGAATGTGGAATTATAATGTATCATGGAAAGTGGTGCATTAAAGATATAAATCAAAACCTGTAGGAACATGAGAGGCAATGGTTAGGACTGGGGAAGATGAGGATCAGAGAAGGCTTCTGATAGGGAAGCTTAAGGATTATGGGAGGAGACAAGGAAAGTTAAAAGGGGCTGGATACGTGTTCTCTGTAGAGACCAGTTTATGTAAAGGCCCAAAGGCCTGACAGACAGAGTCTAACACATTAGGGGAATGTGTCCTCAGTGCAAGCAGTGGGAGAGATGAGGTAAGATTCAGTGCTGGACAAGCAGGTAGAGGGTCAATAGAAAGGGCCTTGTGTGTTGTGTACATGTATGGTTGCAAATATATATTCTATCTATCATCTATCTATCTATCTATCTATCTATCTATCATCTATCATCTATCTATCTATCTATCTATCTATCTATCTATCTATCTATAGTAGGAGGAATCTTTGAAGTGTTTAAAACGGGAAGAGCATCATCAAATTTGCCTTTATAAAATATCCCTCTAAACCCAATGTGGAGAAGTATTAGAGCAAAATAAGATTAGAGGCAAAGAGACCAAACAGAGTTGCCTTTAGGAATCTGGATGGGAAATGAATATGTCCTCAACTCAGGCAGGGCAATGAGTACAGACAAAAGGATAGAGTCAAGAGATGTTAAGAAAGTAGAACCAGGCTTAGTGATATGAGAATGACTCAGGAGGAGGTGTGCAGGATTGTGCCCATATTTCTGGCTTGTAGTTGGTGGTGCCGTTCCTAAATGGAAATGATGGAGAGTGATGGCAGAGGAGTAGGGATGGGGGCAGTCCAGCAGGAAAGATTTATTTAGTTTGGGGCATATTAACAGTGAAGACGCTTGTATGATCTGTATAGATATAAATAGGGCAGGTGGAAAAAAAAAAAAATAGGGCAGGTGGAAAATTTGAGTCCAGGACCGAACACAAATATGAGCCCAAAACACCTATTGGGGACCTTTCAGTATACAGTTATGGTCAAAGAACTGGTTGAAGTCACTCTGGGAAAAGTGAATAAAATCGGACCAGAAATGGATCCCAACAAATCTGAGTGTGTAAGGGATGAGATGGGGGTGGGGGCAGGGAGGAAGAAGAGCAGAAAGAATATCAAGAATGAGTAGCCTTGAGGCTGGAAGAAAACCAGGGAAAGATGGCATCGCACAAATCGAGTAGAGGTTCCAAATAATTGAACCAATTATGGCCAATATTAGTGAGTGCTGCAGAGAGGCCAAGGGGAAGTAAAAATAAAAAACAATGCCCCCAAACTACAATAGCTACTGGACTGAAACAAAAATTATGTTGGGATTAAAGGCAGAAGATAGTGGGCTATGGAGCAAAGAAGAAATGAGGGTGGGACCAAGCATTATTTTTTCAAAACATGTATCTTTTTGTTTTTTTGTCTTTTAAACACTTTTTAATTTTTTATACAATTTTTTTAAAGGTTACACTCCATTTACAGTTATTACAAAATATTGGTTATATTTCCCATGTTGTACAATACATCCCTGAGCCTTTCTTACACTCAATAATTTGTACCTCCAACTCCCCCACCCCTATATTGCCCCTCCCCCTAATCCCACTGGTAACCACTAGTTTGTTCTCTATATCTGTGAGTCTGCCCCTTTTTTTGGTTACATTCACCAGTTTGTTGTATTTGTTTAGATACCACATATAAGTGATATCATACAGTATTTGTCTTTCTCTGTCTGACTTATTTCACTTAACATAATGCTCTCCAAGTCCATCCATGTTGCTGCAAATGACATTATTTTGTTCTTTTTAATGGTTGAGTAGTATTCCCTTGTATATATGTACCACATCTTCTTTATCCATTCATCTGTCAATGGACACTTAGGTTGCTTCCATACCAAGACATGTATCTCTAAGGGAAAGTCAGAGAACTGGAGGAATGAAAAGATGCAAAGTCCACGAGAGCAGAGACACCAGTAGCCTTGCTAACTGCTGTAAACTTCTTGAACAGTGCCTGGCATGTAGTAGCCATTCATTGAATTCATTCATTGAATGAATTCATGAACAAGATAGGAAAGACTTGAGGAAGTCTATGTATCAATGGGGAAAAAAAAGACTCAGTGTAGGGGGTGGTTTCCACCAAGGAAGAGCAAACTTAGAGAGAGCTGGCTGGCAGGAGGCAAGACTCTGAGACTGAGCATGGAACATGCACCTTGGAAATGAGGTCTCTCCTTTCCCAGACCTGTATGCATAAGATGGTCAATAATGTTAAGAGAATTTCAGTGCAATTCCACCAGGAAGTTGGGGGAAGTGGATACCTCTTCAAATGCCTAGATTTTGTGGTTACAAAACCAGCATGTCTTAACCCAGAATGCCCCTTAAAAATGACGCAAATAATTCAGCTAATTATGTGTGTAATTGAGGTGAAAATGCTGAATTATTTGAAATAATAACCTCTATTGTGTACGTGATGTGCTGAGGAGAACTAGTTTACACTGACAAAATGCTTTGCCAGTCTCAGAGTTAATCTTGCTACTTTCAGTACCCCTCTGAGGTAAGGTAGCTCCTCTGTTAATCCTAACTGAAAGAATCTGTCTCACCAGGAAAGACACTCAATGAGAAACAGAGAGAATCCAATTCAGACCTTGCAGCTGCCAAACCCAAGTCCCTCTCCAAAAGCTACCCCATTCTTTTCTACAGATGAAGAAATACCAAGAGTGATTTAGCACAGAAATTATGGCTGAGGGTTAGGCAGCCAGAGTATAGCTATTATGTAATTTATAGCACCATATTTTCTAGAACGGACACTTGAACTACTCCAGCTGCCTTGAGAAGTTTTTGTTTTTGTTTTTTAAATACCGCATAGTAACCTTCTTTATTTCCTCTGAAATGATGAAAACTATGCCTTTAAGATCATTAAGCCACAAGTGTTAATTTCTTTTCAATATGTTTTAGATGGAAAATTAATTTTTATACTCTATATCAGCATTTTTTTCTATAAAGAGTGTAGTGATTTTGTTAATTATGCTATACAATGTCTGCCATTGTTCAGGGAAATGGTACTCAGATTCAAACCTTCTCTAACAATGACTCTAAAGCTTTATAAAAACCTATTTGACGAATAAATTCACTGCTTTAAATCTATTTGAAGAACTAAACAAAAATGTGAACATGAAATTAACAGAAATGCTTGTTGCTGCATTGCACCATTATTTATGACATTAAAACTTAGAAATAAGGTGTAAACATCAAAGAAATTGTCAAAGTTATGATGTACATATATGTATATATACATATATATGTACATACTATAGTTTTATGGTATTTATACTATATAACCATAGTTTTTCATTATATATAGATAACAAAAAATTATACAGCTTTCTGAAGAACTTTTAAGGACCTGAAAAATGACTATGAAAAATGGCAAGTGAAAAAATGGCAAGCCAGATTGCACAGACAGAATATTATATATCTGTACATAAATTGCATTGTATATTTAAACCTCACAAGATCAATGAAACATAAATATTTTATTCCAGCTCTTTAAAAGAAAAGCAGTGGGGAAGCTTTTTTGAATTCTCACAAAATGTAAGTGTTATGGGGTGGATTGGAGAAGGAGGGCTGTATTTTTTTTTTTTTAATTGAGGTATAGTTGTGTTACAATGTTGTGTTAGTGACATATGTACACTACCATGTGTAAACCAGATAGCTAGTGGGAATCTGCTGTATAGTGCATAGAGCTCAGCTCAGTGCTCTGAGGTGACCTAGATGGGTGGGATGGGGGTGGGGGTGGGATGGAGTTCCAAGAAAAGGGGATATATATATATACATATAGCTGATTCACTTCACTGTACAGCAGAGAAGTTTTTTTAAATGAGTTGTTTTAAAAGCACTAGTACTTTAAGAAAGCTGTCCCTGCCTAATTCCTATACCACCTCTAAGCATGTATGTAAAATGTGAAACAGAATTTTGTATGTGAACATGGGTCTAATCTAAGTCTCTCCAAGACTGACAGAATATGCAAGGCAGCTCCCAAGGAAGTTGCTGTTCCTGACTGCACATGAGCTATTTTGGGGGGATTGGGGTGCTTGCAAGAAGCTGAAACTCTGCACTACCTAGCTTGGGGAACAGGCTGGTGGAATTTGAATTTTACCACGCCTGAGACCACGTTTGTATTTGCAGTGGGGCTTGGAGAAGTTAGCTAACACTACTACTTTGTGTAAAATCTAAGATTTCTCCTGAGACAGGTCAGGTTGTACTCATGATGCCTGGCCCCATAACGTAAGATGATGACAAGGTAATCAGATGCTTAATTTTATCCCCCATATAAGCCTCCCACAAGTTTTCCTGAGGTATAATTGACATATGGCATTGTATAAATTTAAGGTACACATCATGATTTAATATATATATCTCAAAATGATCACCAGTGTCATTAATATTCACCCCTCACATAGTTACAAATTTTTTTTCATGTGGTAATAAATTTTAAGATCTACTACTTTCTAATATACAATATACTTTCAAATATACTACTTTCAAATATCCCATTGTTAACTAGAATCACCATGTTGTACATTACATCTCCTGGAATTATTTATCTTATGGCTGGAATTTTGTACCATTGGACCCCCTTCACCATTTCCCCTACTCCCCAGTGCCACCCTCCAGCAAGCACCCATCTGTTCTCTGTTTCTATGCATCTGGAATTTTTGAGATTCCCACATGTGAGTGAGATCATACAGTATTAGTCTTCCTTTGACATTTCATTTAGCATACTGCCCTCACATTTTATCCATTTTCTTTTTCTGTTCGTTCATTCATTCATAAACACTTAGGTTGTTTCCATGTCTTGGCTATTGGAAATAATGCCACAGTGAACATGGGGTGTAGGTATATTTTGGGGACAGTGATTTTGTTTCCTTCAGATATATACTCAGAAGTGAGTTTACTGGATCATATGGTAGTTCTATTATTAATTTACTGAGGAACTGCCATACTATTTTCCATAATGGCTGTACCAGTGGGCATTCCCACCAACAGTGTACAAGGGTTTCCTTTTTGCCACATTCTCATTAGCACTTGTAATCTCTTTCTGATGACAGCCATTCTAATGGATGTGAAACGATATCTCATTGTGGTTTTGATTTGCAGTTCCCTGATGATTAGTGATGTTGAGCACCGTTTCATGTTGGCCATTTGAATATTTTCCTTGGAAAAATGTCTGTTGAGGTATTTTGCACATCTTTTAATTGGATTTTTTTTTTTTTTTGCCATTGAGTTGTATGAGTTCTTTGCATACTTTGACTATTAACTCCTCATGTGCTTTGCAAATATTTTCTCCCATTCTCTAAGTTTCTTTTTCATTTGTTGGTCATTTCTTTTGCTGTTGCCCTGTAAGCTTTTCACTTTTCTTCCCTTTTTTTCTTTTTCATTAAACTGATAGGTGATCAGACACGTGAGGTGAGGTGAGTCATAAAAGGGCAGCTTTGAATTCTGTGTTGTATTTATTTGAAACTTGATATTGTGTTCATCATAGATTTTTTGCATCAATTCTGACTTTTAAAATATTGCATGATCATATTTTTCTTTAGAACTCCTTTTCTTTTTTTTAGTTATTTCTGAGATATACATTTTAAAGTAATAACTAGAATTATGACATAACATTATACCAGAACATATAAGATTTTTAGAAATTTTATGTAATGTCTGAAACATTTATATTAACATATTTCCATACAAATAACCCAAAGAAAGTTTAGTATTAGTTGTTTTTTTGTTTGTTTGTTTGTTTTTTTATACTGCAGGTTCTTATTAGTCATCAATTTTATACACATCAGTGTATACATGTCAATCCCAATCGCCCAATTCAGTACACCACCATCCCCACCCCACCGCGGTTTTCCCCCATTGGTGTCCATGTGTTTGTTCTCTACAACTGTGTCTCAACTTCTGCACTGCAAATCAGTTCATCTGTACCATTTTTCTAGGTTCCACATACATGCGTTAATATACAATATTTGTTTTTCTCTTTCTGACTTACTCCACTCTGTATGACAGTCTCTAGATCCATCCATGTCTCAAAAAATGACCCAATTTCGTTCCTTTTTATGGCTGAGTAATACTCCATTGTATATATGTACCACATCTTCTTTATCCATTCATCTCTCGATGGGCATTTAGGTTGTTTCCATGACCTGGCTATTGTAAATAGTGTTGCAATGAACATTGGGGTGCATGTGTCTTTTTCAATTATGGTTTTCTCTGGGTATATGGCCAGTAGTGGGATTGCTGGATCACATGGTAATTCTATTTTTAGTTTTTTAAGGAACCTCCATACTGTTCTCCATAGTGGCTGTATCAATTTACATTCCCACCAACAGTGCAAGAGGGTTCCCTTTTCTCCACACCCTCTCCAGCATTTGTTCTTTGTAGATTTTCTGATGATGCCCATTCTAACTGGTGTGAGGTGATACCTCATTGTAGTTTTGATTTACATTTCTCTAATAATTAGTGATGTTGTGCAGCTTTTCATGTGCTTCATGACCATCTGTGTGTCTTCTTTGGGGAAATGTCTATTTAGGTCTTCTGCCCATTTTTGGATTGGGGTGTTTGTTTCTTTAATATTGAGCTGCTTGAGCAGTTTATATATTTTGGAGATTAATCCTTTGTCCGTTGATTTGTTTGCAAATATTTTCTCCCATTCTGAGGGTTGTCTTTTCGTCTTGTTTATGGTTTCTTTTGTTGTGTAAAAGCTTTGAAGATTCATTAGGTCCCATTTGTTTATTTTTGTTTTTATTTCCATTACTCTAGGAGGTGGATCAAAAAAGATCTTGCTGTAATTTATGTCAAAGAGTGTTCTTCCTGTGTTTTCCTCTAAGAGTTTTATAGTGTCCAGTCTTACATTTAGGTCTGGAATCCATTTAGAGTTTATTTTTGTGTATGGTGAAAGGGAGTGTTCTAATTTCATTCTTTAAATGTAGCTGTCCAGTTTTCCCAGCACCACTTACTGAAGAGACTGTCCTTTCTCCATTGTATATCTTTGCCTACTTTGTCATAGATTAGCTGACCATAGGTATGTGGGTTTATCTCTGGGCTTTCTATCTTGTTCCATTGATCTATGTTTCTGTTTTTGTGCCAGTACCATATTGTCTTGATTACTGTAGCTTTGTAGTATAGTCTGAAGTCAGGGAGTCTGATTCCTCCAGCTCCATTTTTCTTTCTCAAGACTGCTTTGGCTATTCGGGGTCTTTTGTGTCTCCATATAAATTTTAAGATGATTTGTTCTAGTTCCATAAAAAATGTCATTGGTAATTTGATAGGAATTGCATTGAATCTGTAGATTGCTTTGGGTAGTATAGTCATTTTCACAATATTGATTCTTCCAATCCAAGAACATGGTATATCTCTCCATCTGTTGGTATCATCTTTAATTTCTTTCACCAGTGTCTTATAGTTTTCTGCATACAGGTCTTTTGTCTCCCCAGGTAGGTTTATTCCTAGGTATTTTATTCTTTTTGTTGCAGTGGTAAATGGGAGAGTTTCCATAATTTCTCTTTCAGATTTTTCATCATTAGTGTATAGGAATGCAAGAGATTTCTGTGCATTAATTTTGTATCCTGCTACTTTACCAAATTCATTGATTAGCTCTAGTAGTTTTCTGGTGGTACCTTTAGGATTCTGTATGTATAGTACCATGTCATCTGCAAATAGTGACAGCTTTACTTCTTCTTTCCCAATTTGTATTTCTTGTTCTTATCTGATTGCCAGGGCTAGGACTTCCAAAACTGTGTTGAATAACAGTGGCGAGGGTGGACAGCCTTGTCTTGTTCCTGATTTTAGAGGAAATGCTTTCAGTGTTTCACCATTGAGAATGATGTTTTCTGGGCTTGTCGTATATGGCCTTTATTATGTTAAGGTAGGTTCCCTCTATGCCCACTTTCTGGAGAGTTTTTATCATAAATGGGTGTTGAATTTTATCAAAAGCTTTTTATGCATGTATTGAGATGATCATATGGTTTTTATTCTTCAATTTATTAATATGGTGTATCACATTGATTGATTTGCATATATTGAAGAATCCTTGCATCCCTGGGATAAATCCCACTTGATCATGGTGTATGATCCTTTTAATGTGTTGTTGGATTCTGTTTGCTAGTATTTTGTTGAGGATTTTTGCATGTATATTCATCGGTGATATTGGTCTGTAATTTTCTTTTTTTGTAGTATCTTTGTCTGGTTTTGGTATCATGGTGATGGTGACTTCATGGAATGAGTTTGGGAGTGTTCCTTCCTCTGCAATTTTTTGGAAGAGTTTGTGAAGGATGGGTGTTAGCTCTTCTCCAAATGTTTGATAGAATTCACCTGTGAAGCCATCTGGTCCTGGACTTTTGTTTGTTGGAAGATTTTAAATCACAGTTTCAATTTCATTACTTGTGATTGGTCTGTTCATATTTTCTATTTCTTCCTGGTTCCGTCTTGGAAGGTAATACCTTTCTACAAATTTGTCCATTCTTCCAGGTGGTCCATTTTATTGGCATAGAGTTGCTTGTAGTAGTCTCTTAGGATGCTTTGTATTTCTGCGGTGTCTGTTTTAACTTCTCCTTTTTCACTTCTAATTTTATTGATTTGAGTCCTCTCCCTCCGTTTCTTGATGAGTCTGGCTAATGGCTTATCAATTTTGTTTATCTTCTCAAAGAACCAGCTTTCAGTTTTATTGATCTTTGCTATTGTTTTCTTTCTTTCTATTTCATTTATTTCTGCTCTGATCTTTATGATTTCTTTCCTTCTGCTAACTTTGGGTTTTGTTTGTTCTTCTTTCTCTAGTTCCTTTAGGTGTAAAGTTAGATTGTTTATTGAGATTTTTCTTGTTTCTTTAGGTAGGCTTGTATAGCTATAAACTTCCCTCTTAGAACTGTTTTTGCTGCATCCCATAGGTTTTGGATCATCGTGTTTTCACTGTCATTTGTCTCTAGGTATTTTTTGATTTCCTCTTTGATTTCTTCAGTGATCTCTTGGTTATTTAGTAACGTATTGTTTAGCCTCCATGTGTTTGTGTTTTTTACGTTTTTTTCCCTGTAATTCATATCTAATCTCATAGCGTTGTGGTCAGAAAAGATGCTTGATATGACTTCAATTTTCTTAAATTTACTGAGGCTTGATTTGTGACCCAAGATGTGATCTATCCTGGAGAATGTTCCGTGCACACTTGAGAAGAAAGTGTAATCTGCTGTTTTTGGATGGAATGTCCTATAAATATCAATTAAATGTATCTGGTCTATTGTGTCATTAAAAGTTTGTGTTTCCTTATTTATTTTCATTTTGGATGATCTGTTCATTGGTGAAAGTGGGGTGTTAAAGTCCCCTACTATGATGTGTTACTGTCAATTTCCTCGTTTTTAGCTGTTAGCAGTTGCCTTATGTATTGAGGTGCTCCTCTGTTGGGTGCATATGTATTTAAAATTGTTATATCTTCTTGGATTGATCCCTTGATCATTATGTAGTGTCTTTCCTTGTCTCTTGTAACATTTTTTATTTTAAAGTCTATTTTATCTGATATGAGTATAACTACTCCAGCTTTCTTTTGATTTCCATTTGCATGGATTATCTTTTTCCATCCCCTCACTTTCAGTCTGTATGTGTCCCTAGGTCTGAAGTGGGTCTCTTGTAGACAGCATATATATGGGTCTTGTTTTTGTATCCATTCAGCAAGCCTGTGTCCTTTGGTTGGAGCATTTAATCCATTCACGATGAAGGTAATTATCAATATGTAAGTTCCTGTGACCATTTTCTTAATTGTTTTGGGTTTGTTTTTGTAGGTCCTTTTCTTCTCTTGTGTTTCTCACTTAGAGAAGTTCCTTTAGCATTTGTTGTAGAGCTGGTTTGGTGATGCTGAATTCTCTTAGCTTTTGCTTGTCTATAAAGCTTTTGATTTCTCCATCGAATCTGAATGAGATCCTTCCTGTATAGAGTAATCTTGGTTGTACATTCTTCCCTTTCATCACTTTAAATATCGTGCCACTGTCTTCTGGCTTGTAGAGTTTCTGCAGAGAAATCAGCCGTTAACCTTATGGGAGTTCCCTTGTTGGTCATTTTTTGTGTTTCCCTTGCTGCTTTCAATAATTTTTCTTTGCCTTTAATTTTTGCCAATTTGATTACTATGTGTCTTGGCATGTTTCTCCTTGGGTTTATCCTGTATGGGACTCTCTGCACTTCCTGGACTGAGGTGGCTATTTCCTTTCCCATGTTAGGGAAGTTTTCAACTGTAATCTCTTCAAATATTTTCTCTGGTCCTTTCTCTCTCTCTTGTCCTTCTGGGACCCCTATAATGCGAATGTTGTTGTGTTTAATGTTGTCCCAGAGATCTCTTAGGCTGTCTTCATTTCTTTTCATTCTTTTTTCTTTATTTTCTTCCACAGCAGTGAATTCCACCATTCTGTCTTCCAGGTCACTTATCCGTTCTTCTGCCTCAGTTATTCTGCTATTGATTCCTTCTAGTTTAGTTTTCATTTCAATTATTGTATTGTTCATCTCTGTTTGTTTGTTCTTTAATTCTTCTAGGTCTTTGTTAAACATTTTTTGTATCTTCTCGATCTTTGCCTCCATTCTTTTTCCAAGGTCCTGGATCATCTTCACTATCATTATTCTGAATTCTTTTTCCAGAAGGTTGCTTATCTTCACTTCATTTAGTTGTTTTTCTGGGTTTTTTTCTTGTTCCTTCATCTGGTACATAGCCCTCTGCCTTTTCATCTTATCTACCTTTCTGTGAATGTGGTTTTTGTTCCACAGGCTGCAGGACTGTAGTTCTTCTTGCTTCCGCTGTCTGCCCTCTGGTGGGTGAGGCTACCTAAGAGGCTTGATGGGAGGCTCTGGTGGTGGGTAGAGCTGAGTAAAACTTTAATCCACTTGACTGTTGATGGGTGGGGCTGGGTTCCTTCCCTGTTGGTTGTTTGGCCTGAGGCAACCCAACATTGGCGCCTACCTGGGCTCTTTCTCGTGGGGCTAATGACAGACTCTGGGAGGGCTCATGCCAAGGAGTACTTCCCAGAATTTCTGCTGTCAATGTCATTGTCCCCATGGTGAGCCACAGCCCTGGCCCCCCCCAACCTGCCTCTGCAGGAGACCATCCAACACTAGCAGGTAGGTCTGGTTCAGTCTCCCCCGGGGTCACTGCTCCTTCCCCTGGGTCCTGATGGACACACTACTTTCTGTGTGCCCTCCAAGAATGGAGTCTCTGTTTCCCCCAGTCCTGTCAAAGTCCTACAATCAATTCCCACTATGCTTCAAAGTCTGATTCTCTAGGAATTCCTCCTCCCATTGCTGGACCCCCAGGTTGGGAAGCCTGATGTGGGGTTCAGAACCTTCACTCCAGTGGGTGGACTTCTGTGGTATAAGTGTTCTCCAGTCTGTGATTCACCCATCCACCCATTATGGGATTTGATTTTACTGTGATTGCACCCCTCCTACCATCTCATTGTGGCTTCTCCTTTGTCTTTGGATTTGGGGTATCTTTTTTGATGAGTTCCAGTGTCTTCCTGTCGATGATTGTCCAGCAGCTAGTTGTGATTCTGGTGTTCTCGTAAGAGGGCATGAGAGCACATCCTTCTGCTCCGCCATCTTGGTTCCTCTCCCTACAACTCCTTTCCTTAAACTTTGTGCCCTAGTGAAGTGCCTTACTCCCCTAACCCTATTCCCTGCCCTATAACCCAGAATGTATTTATTAAAATTTTATTTTCCCCTCTACAATAGTTTTTGGGTTTTTTTTGGCTGGTGATATGAAGTTAGAACTACTACATGGCCAGTCCACATTGGGACAAGAGCCAGATGGCAAATTGTTGTGCTCCAAGGTAAATGTTACTTTTGGAAATTTTCAGATGCTGTTTGAAACTAAGTCTGATGACTTGATATGAGTTGATCAAGCTGGAAATTTTTGGTAAACATTAAAGGTAGAACATTATAAAGATTGCTCTTTCATGTGGGTTTTGAAGAAGCTCTGAGGGTAATTCCAAAGAAATAATTAAAAAAGATTTTGAGCACAGGAAATCACTAAATAACAGATCATCTCTAAAGCTGGTTCTCTGAAGATCCATTTAAGTGATTAATGTTGAGATATGTTTGTTCAAAATGCCTCATTATTTAGTTTTGTGCTATATATTTTTGAAGAAGTAAATTTAAATTTGTGTAATTCACATTATTCTGATGAAAAACATTATCCTTTAAGCAAATGAATCTTTATTGTATTGAAACTCACATCAGAAGTATATGTTTCTTAGAGGATAATGTCTGACACATAGATTTTTTTCTATTTGTTATTCTTGTTATTAAAAAAAACAATATTCTACAAAGATTGTCTTAGATCATTGCATTATGGCCACATGCCTTTATATTCTTGACATGTCTGATTTGCACCCATCTATTGTTAATTTTCATGTTGTAACAATTTTTGACTGAATGCAGTTGAGCATTGTTGTGACATTTATTTCTAGAACACTAACCATTGCAGTCTTTCTTAGTTTTACTGGTGTCTGCTACAAATTACATTTGTTACCCAGTCACAGCTATACACAATAGTACCAATCTGAATTATGTTCTCATTTCTCTTGGGAAAGTTACCTAGGTGTGGGATAACTGGGTGACATGGTAACTGATTGTTTATTTAAAACTCTACCTATTGTTTTTCGAAATGATTATACCATTTTTCATTTCTTCCAGAAATGTATGAGAGTGCTAGTGGCTCTGGATGCTTTCCAGACTTCTTTTTTTTTGGTCATTCTAGTAGGTGTGAGGGGTTACTGGTTACCTTATGACTTTAATTTTTATTTCCCTAGCCATAGAGATGCAAACTTTTGTTATTCAAGAAAACTGACTGAGTTGAATATTGAACTAGGTGATATTTTAAAATTTTCAACATGATTCATCTAAGATTATTGAACACATCATAAATAAAGTAATGTATATCAGTTATTATCAGGAAAATAACTTTTGTTTGTACTTTATAAGTAGAGGCACTACTTAAGGAGATGTTACTTTTCTTAATTTGTTGAAGTCAGTTCTGTAATTCAAAATTTCAGACCATAGTAGGTATTTATTTGGATGGTGATTTTGTTTTTTAAAAATAGTAAGTCAGACTAATAAAAATCTACTGACTGTATTTCATTATGAGTGGTAATTTACATGCAATATTATGGACTGCAAATATTACTTTTGTACTAGTGTACATAAAAAGTAATTGTAGAATTAATTATTGACTATTATTTTTCTTTTAGTCATCAAAACTATTCCTTTGTGATTCTAAGTGTGCTTGACTTGAAGTGTATACTGACTGCCTAGAAATTTAGCTCTTCTCATACTTTGAAACACTTTGAATAAATGCTAAGTGCTTTTGAAAATACTCCTCTGTGCATGTTCTGATAGCTTGGGACTAGTAGGAAGTTATGTGCTTATGTCAAGTGCAGGTCTGGTGTACCATTACCAACTATTTTAATAAACGATGCAATTTATTGTACTCTCTTGATTTTTTATAGCACTATCCTGCCATGTAGAGTACTTGAGCTATTTTCTTTTTCCTGATGGAAAAATTGACACTTTAGAGTGGATATACATAAAATGGAAGAGGCTTTGATATATAATTCTTGATATATTATTGATATATAATTTTTGATAATTCTGATTCCTTGAAATTATTTTTGCTTCAATTCTAGAGATAAATAAGGTGAATAATTTTTTTTCTTAAATATGTACATATTACCATAATTTATCCATTTCATTTTGCTTATGTAGACTATAGCCCCACCTATTCCAAGTAGATAATTAATTAATTAGTTAATTAATTAATTTATGGCTGAGTTTGGTCTTTGTTGCTGTGCACGGCCTTTCTCTAGTTGCGGTGAGCAGTGTCTACTCATTGTGGTGGCTTCTCTTGTTGCAGAGCATGGGCTCTAGGCCTGTGGTCTTCAGTAGTTGTGGCTTGTGGGCTCTAGAGCACAGGCTCAGTAGTTATGGCACACAGGCTTAGTTGCTCCGTGGCATGTGGGATCTTCCCGGACCAGGGCTTGAACCCATGTCCCCTTCATTGGCAGGCGGATTCTAAACCACTGTGTCACCAGGGAAGTCCCGCCAAGTAGATAATTTTAAAGAATTCCAGTAAATTCCAATTCCAATAAATTTATGGTGACAATAAATTCATTATTTTATTTTATTTTATTTTTATCTTATGAGATAGTGATGGTCTTCTACTAAAGTGCTACTCAGCGTATGGCTCACAGAGGGTTATTGGTCTATACATTTACTGGTCTGCAATGAAATATGTACAGAAATTGAGAGCATACATTTTGAAACTTTAAAAGCTATTTGACGCCATCATGATATCTAAGCACAGCAGTACAGACATATAGGCCATGATGACTTGGGTGGGTAGATGGGCAGGTGGGAATCTGATCCTTTATTACAGATACTTTGAAAAGCACTGATCTATAACATAATAGAAATTCTCTATATTCTTTGACTTTGAAATATAGCTTTTATTGGTGATTACCACGTATCAGATACTAAACTAAGTACTTTACAGTGTATCTTATTTACCCCTTATAATATTCCTACTACATGCCCTTGTTAGATCCATTTCACAGAGGAGAAAAAGCACAAAGAAGTATTTTGCTTAAGGTCACACAGCTAGAAGTTACACATCAAGATAACTTTAGTGCACTGAAGGTAATTAATGCTATTATATTTCATGTTATTAAATATATTTAATGTTATATATTTAATGTTTTTTCTGAAATCTAACCTCCAGATGTGAAAAATTTCTCTTCTGGAAGAAATTTTCTATCACCTTTCTTCCTTCCCTTCTCTTTTCTCTCTCTTTTTTCCTCCTTCATCTTATCTCTGTCTCCTTCCTCCTCTCATTTTATTTCTTCATCATCATCATTCTTCTTTGTCTCCTCCTCCTTCCCCTCCATCCCCCAGCCCTCAGAAATATTAACACATGTTCCATGAAAAAGGGAGTTTAGTGACTAGATAAGGTTAGAACTTTCCAATCTCTTTCTCTGTTCCCACAGAACACATGCACCTGCCTTGTATCTTCAGTGAACTAAAGGACATCTCCACAACTCCATTTATTGTCTGTGGGCTATGTTAAAATCTTCAAGCCAAAAAGTTTGGAATAGTTTGCCATTCTTCATACATATTAAAACACATAAAATAAGTATAGGGAAGTTCAGTTAAAATTTTAAATTATTCCTATTATAATTATGATAATGCTTTGTTTTTAAAAATTACTACTTAGACACACATAATTTTACTATGTGCATAGATATAAGAATGTCACAATATGTTTTTAAGTTTAGGAAACTTGTCTCACTTTATTTTCTCCCCCAAATACACACCATTTCTACCAATCCCTTCTCCTATCCAACTTCACAACCCATGTAAACAACTTTGCATTAGGTCACTTTTTCTTCATATGCATGTAATCACAAACATATCTTCAGAAAATTGTGGTCTATTTTTACAAAAACAAGTTTATATTATTGCACATGTTTTCTCTCTTATAAAACAGTACACTGTTGAAATCTCTCCACATCAATTGATAGACATCTAATTCATTCTTTTAATGGTTGCATAATGTTCCATGAGGTAGACATAAAGTAATTGAACTCTTCCTGTATTATAGTCACTCTGCTTCTTTTTCCTTTACTTTGTACAACGTTATAATAAATACCATTTTACATTTATCTTTATGTATTTTATTTCTATAAGATAGATTTCAGAGGAAGTCTCTCTGGGCAAATGAGAATATATATTTTTAGTCTTAATTGATGTTGTCAAATATTCTTACAAAAGTCAGTGATAATACACATTTCCCCTGGCAATGGATGAAAGCAAATTTACCACTTTACCCCATCTCTGCCAGGAACAGTCGTTATGGATAGTTTAGAGAAAACACATCTGGTACTCTATCTCAAATCTTCTGGGCTTTGTCTTGGATTTTATCCATGCCTGGAACGGATATTACTTACAGACTTCAAATAACTTCAAGTTTGTATCTTCTAACTACAAGTGTCTGCTGTGTCCTCACTTTCTGCCCTGGGCTCTTTAATGCCTTGGATGATGATGAGAGTCTTGTTGACTTGCCCTTGTGTGTACAAGCAACTCAGAAATGCTGGGGGCACCCTCCATTGGTTGATGCTCCTGCCTCCTTTCTTTGAGTAGGACAATTCTGGGAGACAGTTTCTTTGCTTTCCAGGAGGTTCTGATGGAATTGAGACTCCACTGCCCACAGAGGTGATCTTTATAACAAAAGTGACCCCTTTGATCAGCTTTCTCTCCTTTGTCTCATTCTGCCACCCCCTCAACTCCTGCTCCAAATAAACTACCTGTAACAGATCCTGGTCCTGAGTCCACTTTAGAGGAAACCCAAGAAGAGACAGGTCCTTTCTGTAGTACTTCTCAGTCTGATGGCTATAAAGTGGTATTTTGTTGTTGCTTAAATTTTCATTCTCCGGATTATTAGTGAGGATGGTCACCTTTTCCTATGTCTACTGTCCATGCTGGTTTCCGCTACTGTGAACTGTCTCTTCAACACTTAGCCCATTGGTTTATTGGGTTTTTTTGTGATTTTGATAATTTTAAGATCTCTCTTCTGAGGCTGTTCTCCATATTAATATTTCTAACTAATATTAATATTTCTAACTAATATTAATATTTCTAACTAATATTAATATTTCTATTTGACTTTGCTCTGCTATTTTTTACTTCAGAAAACTTAAAAAAATTATGTTGTCAAATATGTTTATCTTTTATTTTATGGTATCTGCTTTTCTGGTTTAGCTTAAGAGAGTTCCCTTGTCCCACCCTCTCCCCATAAAACGTACACAAATCTTAACTCTAGATTTTCTTGTATGCTTTTGTCATTTTTAAAATTTTAAGTCTTTAATCCACCTGGAATTTATTTTTGTTTATAAGATAGGTACATAATTTTTTTTTCTTCCAGATAGTCTATTGTGTAGTGTCATTTATTGAATAATCCATCATTTTCCCCATTAAACTGAAATACTATTTTTGACATGCATTAATTTTTTATTGTGATTTTTTTCACCTGGATTTTTATTTTGTTCCATTGAATTCTTTGTCTTTTTCTGCTAATACCATATTGATTCAATTATGATGGCTTTATGTATTCTTTATTTTCATTTTTTATCACCTACTCCTCATTATTCATTATTATTTAAACATTTAAGATAATTTAATCCAACTTATAAAAAGAATTGTGTATGGATTCTAATTGGAACTGCATTAATTTTATATATTAAATTGCAAAAACTTTTATGCTATTAAGACTTTCCATGCTACAAAGTGACATATCTATTTGTTCGGGTCTTTTTTATACACTTCAATAAGATTTTATAATCATCTTCATATGGGCCCTTCGTGTTAAATATATTCTCAATTTCTTAAGTAATATCCAATCTTTATCAAATAATTTTTTGTTGTTGTCCCTCATTTGCTAAAGCCTTTAGCATGTGCTTAGTTTGTCTTCTGGGTAACACAAAATTGTCACTTTTTTTTTTTTTTTGGCCGCTCCGTGCATCTTGCGGGATCTTCCCCAGCCAGGGATCAAACACGGGCCCACGGCAGTGAAAATGCTGAGCGCTAACCACTAGACCACCAGGGAACTCCCCAAATTTTCACTTTTTGGATTAGAACTTGCCAGAAACAAGCTTCTCCCACTCTGCCGTTACCCTGCAAAGCCCATCTCCTTTTGAGATTTACCACTAGTATTAATATATATAGTCCTTAGTGCACAAACTAAAGGCAATACTTCAAACAGTACAGAGGGCAGACAGCCTCCAGTGATAATCAATCCACAGGTCTATACCATTCCACTCTTGCCTAAACTGGGATGTGTTCTCTTGCCTTCATTTTGGGTCCATGGATGCTCTCCTGTTCTTACACTTGGTCTCCAATTCTGCTGTACTTTCCTGGCTAGACTCCCCTCTGGATACTGACTAATGTCTGCTTCTTGATGACTGTATCTTGTTTGCAGACCTGGTCTACTTGGACCACACATCTTCCCATTTATTATGGTTTTGTATTCACCTATGGATTTGTGGTATCTGAAGGAATTTGTAAGGATAATAGATTGATTTTCCCACAAAGCTGATTGCTGACAATTCCTCCCCTCTCTGCCCACATATGTTGTGTTTCCCATGGGGAGATGGTGTCTTTCCCATTCTTTGGAATCCCAACTGGCCCAATGACTTGCTTCGACCAATACGACATGACAGAACTGACTTTGTGTGACTTCTGTGCCTGGCCTGAAGAGGCCTTGCAGGTTTTGCTTTTATGTTCTTGGACTCCAGCAACCACATAATAAGACTCAGACTAGACTGCCTACTGAATGATGTGAAACCACCTGGAGAGAGAGGCCCAGCCACCCCCATTCCCTGCCAGATATAGCAGCAGGCACGCACACTCCAGTCCTAGCTGAGCCCCCAGCATGTGAGTAACCTCCGTTGACTACAAGTGACCTACGAACTCTCCAGCTGAGCCTAGCCAGCACATAGGATTAGGAAATATAATAAAATGCTTGGTGAAGCCACTTCAGGTTGCTTTGGTTTTTTATATAGCATTAGGTAATGGAGATAATGGACATCAAAGGGCAGTACGTAAATGCTGATAAGATGAAGCTGATAATTCCATGATCAGGCTATTCCAACAAAAACATCTTACTAAGTGAGGGACTATCTTTTGGGGGAGGAAATAGTCAAGCAGTGGTGTATAAATAAATGGTATTCAGGATGTAAATAGAACATGGTGTCCCTTTTTAAAGATCTGCATTTTTCTCAATATTTTTCTATATCCAACATGTATGTATATAAGAATAGGTGGCAATAATTTTAGAATTTTTATATAATAAACAAATAATTGAGGGGCTGTTAGATATAGCAGTCCGTTGTTATTACATGATTTCTCAATGCTTTTATCTTCCTGCCTATAGCAGCCCCCCTCTTGGTTGATTCTAACTGGCTCTGAGGTTGAAAAATCTAATGACTGAGTGTATTAGGTGTTGCATGAAAGCCTAAGGTACTCCTATTTGGTAAGTGACTCAAATAGACACACAGAAGGTGTGACGTACGTTTTGTTTCTTCAGAGGCTTTTCTGTATGTGTTTGATTCTTGGATCTTGGTAGATCCTGGGTGAGTAATGTTGCCAGATGAGAGTTTTTAGAGTTGAGCTATTACTGTACTTTGCAACCTCCTTAGTAAACACAGTAACATTATCATATGTCTACAAATTGTCCTGTGTATTCAGATTCAATATGGGCAGTGATGTTTTCAGTATTAAGATAAATGCTGAACGTGTTATGTGCATATCTTTACAGAAAACAGTACACAGCAAATGTTTGTTTCAAGATGAAAGATAATATTGCTAAGCCCTACTGTCTGGGTTGGCTTCTCCTTGTTCTTCATAACTGCATCGCTAACACAGAGCTGAACAGGTGCAGCTGTTGCTTTCTGTATTATAATGATCACTACTAATTCCTCCTGGCAAATCTAGCCCTTGGATATCAGTGTGTTAGGAAAGGAAGACCTGATCTGAAACACAGGAGGTGGTGGAGGGAGTACTTCCTGGAATTAAAAAAAGGTTGTTTTTCTGATTTTTCAGTATAGTTTTAAATCTAGACTTTGTGGTCCATCAACAATCTTGAGGTTACAGATGCTTTGGGACTATGTTTACTTGGAGAAATGTGGGTAGAGAAAGATTTCATTTTGTACTTAATTTTACTGGGTGTCTTCTGGCATTCTAGGAAGCATCAATTGGCAAAGGTGATTTTGTAATCAGTAGGGCAGAAGAAGAGCTCAAGGTTGCAATTAACATGTTATTGTACAAATCAAAAGAACAGTAAAAGGCAATTTGTACAGCTTGCCAGAAGGTCTGGTCAATCATTGTGCAGACTATAAGGGGTCTGGAAAATCAGAGAGGAGAAGCAAATGAGTCAAAATACCCAAGGTTTTTTGGTTTCTTTCCAATTCAGAATTGGTCAATGTACCTCTCTGATAGCTTTAAAGTGGATGACAGGGATCAATAATGTATTGTTTCCTGTTTTTGTGAAGGACTTTTCAGGAAAAGTTTAACTAACCTACTAAATTGTTTAGATGTTAGTTTTATAAAGTTTGATATAGTATATTACATCTTTACTATGCTAAGACTTACGACATTACTATGCTAGGATTTAAGACAGTTCAGATAACAGCTCTATCTGGATAAAATTTCATTTTCTGCCTTCTAGCAAATCTCCCGGCACAAAATAAAGATTCATCTGTCGGCGTTTATAAAACTCACAGCAGGTTAAAGTTCATAAAGACAAAATGGTGGAACATTCCAGAACAAAATCAATAGTGACTATGCTATGAATATTGGTATAATTTAGTTCTGTTTGATAAAAGAAAAAATAATAGTCTTTGATAAAATCCTTATTTACTTCATTGGCTAGGAGTATAGAAAATAATTTGAAATCTCATTCTGTTCTTAAACTGCTTGAAGAGAATGTTGCCATTTGATACTTAAGTCTCACAAAGCACTTTGCAGGCCTGTTATCCATCCATCACAATGTGATATTGAGCAGATGAATAAATAATGCTGTGAATTCCAGCATTGGTCCTTGGTCCTTGAAACAGAAGCAATGCTTCCCAGATGGATTAATCTACAACTATGAGTAAATAAGTAAATACATATATTTATAACATAAATGTGTATGTATATATATTATGAATTTATAATTTATTAAATTATTATAAATTTTATGTTATTCATAATTTATTCAATAAACATTTATTGAACGTCTATACAGTGCCAGGTGTTGGGTTACATACCATGTTTTTTTTTTAACAAAATAAAAAATTTTTCATAATGTTTTATAGTCTAGCATGGTGGTAAGAAGGCGGTTGCAAGCCAGACTGCCTGGTTTCAAAGTCTGCTCCTGTCACTTCCTAGCTCAATAACTCTGGGCACATACTTAACTTCATTAGTAAAACAGAGATAATATTTCTCTCCTGAGGTTTGTAAGGATTAAATTAGTCAATATAAAGAAATTAGAGTAGTGCCTGAGATGAAGTTTACACCTGTGAATAATTGAACTATATTATCTTATTTTATTAGATGTACTTCTGACCTTAAGAACTTGTCATTGAGTGGATGAGACAGATGCCATCTGTATTAGTTAGATTTCTCCAGAAAATCAGAACCAGTAGGATCTGCATGTGTGTGTATAACATATTTATAAATACATAAAAAGATATATACAAACATCTATGTGTATGGTGTATATATACACACACACACATTACATACACATATATCCTAATGTATGTACATGCATACATTCCTATTTATGTATGTATATATGTGAATTATATATATGTATATATACATATGTATGTATATGTAAATAGATATATTTTACGTATTTATATGTATTTATATTTAGTTTTGGGCCAGGTAAATTCCACTGCCTGAGAGCAAGTAGGGGGTAATAAATGAAACTCATTTTGATTATTTCCCTCACTGTATGTCCAGTTCAGGTTACACAAAGTCATTTTTTAAAAAAGCTGTTGGTGTTCAAAAATCTCATACATACACCCACACGTACATGCATACGTATACATGCACACATATATACATATACATATATATGCTCCTATATATTATATATACATACATTAATATATACATACATACACAAGGATGTGTACAGGCATACCTCATTTTATTGTGGTTCACTTTACTGTGCTTCACAGATAATGTATTTTTTACAAATTGAAGATTTGTGGCAATCCTGCATCGAGCATGTATAGGTAGCACTTTTCCAACAGCATTTGCTCACTTCATGTCTCTGTGTCACATTTTGGTAATTCATTCATCACATTTTGGCAATATTTCAAATCTTTTCATTATTATTATATATGTTATGGTGATCTGTGATCTTTGATGTTACTTTCGTAACTGTTTTTTTTTTGTTTGTTTTGTATTTTTAAATTATGTATTTTTTAAAGACATACTGCTGATGCACACCTAATAGAATAGAGTATAGCGTAAACATGACTTTCACATGCATTGGAAACCAAAATGTTTGTGTGACTTGCTGTACTGAGATGTTAGCTTTGTGGTCTAGAACCGAACCTGTAATATCTCTGAGGTATGCTTGCATATGTGTACATATATATTAGGAGGTATATATGCACATATGTGATGTGTATACACATTATATATAGGATGTGTGTATCTATATCTACGTGTGTGTGTATATATATAGAGAGAGAGAGAGAGAAAGAGAGAGATTGATTTTAAGGAATTGCATCACCAATATGTGTGGGCTGGTAAGTCCAAAATCCGCAGAGCAGGCCAACAGTCTGGAGCCCCGCGGAAGAGCTGATGTTATAGTCTGGAGGCAGGACTCCCTTTGTATGTGTCTATATCCAAATTTCCTCTTCTTATAAGGATATCAGTTACATTGGATTAAGACCCATCCTAATGATCTCATTTAAATTATGTCTTCAAGACCCTCTCTGCAAATATGGCCACACTCTGAGGTACCAGGGGTTAGCACTTCAACATGTGAATTTCTTGGAGGGCACAATTCAGCCTATAACATCATCCTAACTCTGTAATATGACAGATGTGGTGCCGGTGATCTGCACAAAATTCTTTTCCTTTTATTGTTTTTTGTTTTTTACTTAAAAAAATTGAAGTATAATTGATTTACAATGTTGGGTTAGTTTCAGGTGTACAGCAAAGTGATTCAGTTATACATAAATATGTATCTACTCTTTTTCATATTATTTCCCCTTACGGGTTGTTACAAAATATTAAATAGTTCCCTGTGTATACAATAAGTCCTTGTTGTTTATCTATTTTATATATAGTAGTGTGTATGTGTTAATCCCATGCTTCTAATTTATCCCTCCCACCCTTTCCTCTTTGGTAACCATAAGTTTGTTTTCTATGCCTGTGGGTTTATTTCTGTTTTGCATATAAGTAAATTTGTAACACTTTTTATTTTTAGATCATCTATAGGTCCGTCCATGTTGCTGCAAATGGCATTAGTTCATTCCTTTTTATGACTAATATTACATTGTATACATGGACCACACCTTCTTTATCCATTCATCTGTCGATGGACACTTAGGTTGCTTCCATGTCTTGCACACAATTCTGAGGAAACAGAGGTGAGAGCACTATTTCCTGGGCAGTGATGGTGATAGTGTAGGTGGCAGTTGGAGGCTCAGTATTTCAGTGAAGGTGCTATTTAAAACAGAATATAAGGAAAAGAATTCATTGCAGTGCAAGGAAAGAAAGCCTTGTAAGTAGAGGATGCAGCATGAAAACAATCAGCAATGTGCAAAAGTGCCTGGTGACTGAGTTCTGCAGATATTTCAGAAGAGGTTGTATAGGAACAGTGGAAGGAGGGGAGCCTCAAGCCTGGGACAGAATCTAAAGGATTTTTAAAGCTATTCTTAGAGTTTAAAATTTATCCTGTGAACAATGCAGAATTATTGAATATGATAAGTTAGAATCACAGACAACCTGCTTTTAATTAATTTTACTTAGAAAAAGTACTCTGGTGGCAGTGCAGGGGATAGATTTGGCAGGGGAGAGACATGAGGCTGATGCAGTTGTGAAGAAATAAGTTGGTGATAGCTTGAGATAATTTTGTAGCCATGGGAATGAGAGAAGGAAATGGATTTTGCAGATAGGTAAAACTGGCAGTGTTTGATTGAGGGAGCTGAGAGAGATGGAGAAATGAAAGAACATTCTGAATTCTCTGCCTTGGTTGGCTGGGTAGGTGCCACAAACTGACATTTGTGTTCATGAGATGGCTGTTAAGCATTTGTTATGCATGGCATTGTAGAGGACTTTGGAAATACATTTTGGAGTTGATTTGAATTGCTGTAAAGTTAGCTCATTACATAAACACCAAGTAGTGCACAAGTACTTACACAAATTTTTAACCAAGCACTAGAATAGTTGCTTGGGGAAGGAAGAATTTAAACAAGAAAGGTTGGAAAAGGTGGTATGTAAATAAATAAAACAAGAGGGAACTTGCATGGACCAATGAGGATGGCATGTATGAGCTAATTAGTATAATTACTCAACCCCAGACACCTGTACATAATTAGTATGATTACTCAATCCTCTCCACCTGGGGTCCAAACAAGAGAATAATAAAATACATTTAGCATATTTAGTTTTAGACCAAGTGAACTCCACTGCCTGATGCCAAAGAGGGGGCAATAAATAAAATACATGTTGATTAATTCCCAGAATGTATGTCCAGTTTAGATTACACAAAATTGTTGATCTTTTTAAGATTGTTGGTGATCTAAAATCTTAAATCAAGAATACTGTAGAATTAGTTGGCATTCTAATGTGCAGAATAAAATTGCTAACATTTTTTGAGGGCTTAAATGTTTTAGACATGTTCTAAGAGCTTTATATGTGTACTTATCTCCGCAGAAACCAAGTAAGATGGTTACTATAATTATCCGCATCTTATAAGTGAGGAACTTGAGGGAAGGAAAGAATAAGCAACTTTCCCAAGATCAAATGGCTAGTAAGATAGGGACAGCATTTCAGAGGCTGTGGTCTTAAACACTGTTCTACTGCTTCTCTGAACTTTTCCTATAATGTCTTCTCTCTTCATATCATGGATTCCAACAGAGAGGTTTGAATTGCACAATGAGCCTTTGGTTATGAACTACTTCTTGCCAAGGGTCCAATCAAATTTCTCCATGGCCAACACCAGGCTTGGTGGATCCCTGGTGCTCAATAAACATTTGTTACACAAATGCATTACTAAGTCCTCAATGAAGTTTGTTAGCCTGGGATTCTGGTTTCTCATAATGGCTGGTTAGATAATTTGGACTAACTCTTACACTGACAACACCTCAAAAGGGTCAATAAACTATAAAAATAAAATATTTAAAGACATGGAAGAACAAATAAGATTGTAGAAATCACCAGACCAAAGTCAGTATGGGAATCCAGAAAAGTAAAGAAACTGAGCATGAAAACTGCTTCTGCCCTGAGAATATATGCTGATTTGGAGAAAATAGCACTTTATATTTGATGAACTTGCTGGATGAGAAAGATAGAAATTAAAGCAGAAAACTTGCCTGGTGAAGGGAATCAAGTAACAGACTCTCTCCACAGTGAATTATAAACTGAAGCAAACCATCCTTTGTGACGTTCTGCAGCCTAGGTTCATAGAGTCTTTCTGGTCCTGAAAACCTATGAATTAACCCTGATTTAAGGTGGCTGCTGACTGTACTCATAAAACTTGTCATAGTTGACCTGTAAAGGAAGTTCTTATGATATATTTTAGGTAGGAGGAAAATTATTCATACTGAAGATTTTAGTTATGAAAAGATATGAAAACCAAAATAATGTGGTATGTGGGTATATCTGAGTTAATATTGCCTTTATAAAAAACTTTCAATTATGTACACACACACACACACACACACACACAACACATGACTCTTTTTGACTCCCATTTACCATTGCAACAGAAAGAATAAAATACCAAGGAATAAACCTACCCAAGGAGACAAAAGACCTGTAAGCAGAAAACTATAAGACACTGATGAAAGAAATTAAGATGATACAAACAGATGGAGAGATATACCATGTTCTTAGATTGGAAGAATCAACACTGTGAAAATGACTGTACTACCCAAAGCAATCTACAGATTCAATGTAATCCCTATCAAACTACCAATAGCATTTTTCACAGACCTAGAACAAAAAATTTCACATTTGTATGGAAACACAAAAGACCCCAAATAGCCAAAGCAATCTTGAGAAAGAAAAACGGAGCTGGAGGAATCAGGATCCCTGACTTCAGACTATACTACAAAGCTACAGTAATCAAGACAGTATGGTACTGGTGCAAAAACAGAAATATAGATCAATGGAACAGGATAGAAAGCCCAGAGATAAACCCACACACAGATGGTCCCCTTATCTTTGATAAAGGAGGCAAGAATATACAATGGAGAAAAGATAGCCTCTTCAATAAGTGGTGCTGAGAAAACTGGACAGCTACATGTAAAAGAATGAAATTAGAACACTCCCTAACACCATACACAAAAATAAACTCAAAATGAATTAAAGACCTAAATGTAAGGCCAGACACTATAAAACTCTTAGAGGAAAATGTGGGAAGAACACTGTTTGACATAAATCACAGCAAGATCTTTTTTTGACCCACCTCCTAGAGATATGGAAATAAAAACAAAAATAAACAAATGGGACCTAATGAAACTTAAAAGCTTTTGCACAGCAAAGGAAACCATAAACAAGACAAAAGACAACCCTCAGTATGGGAGAAAATATTTGCAAATGAAGCAACTGACAAAGGATTAATCTACAAAATATACAGGCAGCTCATGCAGCTCAATATCAAAAAAACAAACAACAAACGATCCAAAAATGGGTGGAAGATCTAAATAGACATTTCTCCAAAGAAGATATACAGATTGCCAACAAACACATGAAAGCATGCTCAATATCACTAATCATTAGAGAAATGTAAATCAAAACTACAATGAAATATTACCTCACACCAGGCAGAATGGCCATCATCAAAAAATCTAGAAACAATAAATGCTGGAGAGGGTGTGGAGAAAAGGGAACCCTCTTGTACTGTTGGTGGGAATGTAAATTGATACAACCACTATGGAACACAGTATGGAGGTTCCTTAAAAAACTAAAAATAGAACTACCATTTGACCCAGCAATCCCATTACTGGGCATATCCCCTAAAAAAACCATAATTCAAAGAGAGTCATGTCCCACAATGTTCATTGCAGCACTATTTACAATAACCAGGACATGGAAGAAACTTAAGTGTCCATCAACAGCTGAATGGATAAAGAAGATGTGGCACATATATACAATGGAATATTACTCAGCCATAAAAAGAAACGAAATTGAGTTATTTGTAGTGAGGTGGATGGACCTAGAGACTGTCATACAGAGTGAAGTAAGTCAGAAAGAGAAAAACAAATACCGTATGCTAACACATATATATGGAATAAAAAAAAAAAAAAAGGTTCTGAAGAACCTAGGGCTAGGACAGGAATAAAGATGCAGTCGTAGAGAATGGACTTGAGGATATGGGGAGGGGGAAGGGTAAGCTGGGACAAAGTGAGACAGTGACATGGACATATATACACTACCATATGTAAAATAGATAGCTAGTGGGTAGCAGCTGCATAGCACAGGGAGATCAGCTAGGTGCTTTGTGTCCACCTAGAGGGGTGGGATAGGGAGGGTGGGAGAGAGACACAGGAGGGAGGGGATATGGGCATATATGTATACATTTAGCTGATTCATATTGTTATACAGCAGAAACTAACACAACATTGTAAAGCAATTATACTCCAAAAAAGATGTTAAAAAAAAAGAAAAGAAAACAGACTTACGATTACCAGGGGGTAAAGGGGGGAGAGATAAATTGGGAGATTGGGATTGACATATATGCACTACTATATATAAAATAGATAACTAATAAGGACCTACGGTAGAGCACAGGGAAGTGTACTCAATACTCTGTAATGGCCTATATGGGAAAGAATCTAAAAAAGAGTGGATTTATGTATATATATAACTGATTCACTTTGTTGTACAGCTGAAACTAACACAACATTGTAAATCAACTATACTCCAATAAAATTTTTTTTAAATCATAAAAAAAAAATTAAAAAAATTAAAAACAAAAGAAGGTAAGAATAGGGAAAAGATGGTGGTTCAAGTACAAAGCACGAAACAATGATAAATTTAAAGCAAATTATATAAATAATTATACTAAATGTAAATGAACTAAATTTGGCAGTTAAAAAGAAATTTGTGTTCTGAATTTTAAAAATATCCAATTGCAGAGGGGAGGGGAGAAGATGGCAGAAGAGTAAGACGCGGAGATCACCTTCCTTCCCACAGATACAGTAGAAATACATCTACACGTGGAACTGCTCCTACAGAACACCCACTGAACGCTGGCAGAAAACGTCAGACCTCCCAAAAGGCAAGAAACTCCCCCCGTACTTGGGTAGGGCAAAAGAAAAAAGAAATAACAGATACAAAAGAATAGGGACGGCACCTGCACCAGTGGGAGGGAGCTGTGAAGCAGAAAAGATTTCCACACACTAGGAAACCCCTTCTCGGGCAGAGACTGCGGGTGGCAGAGGGAGGAAGCTTTGGAGCCATGGAGGAGAGCGCAGCCACAGGGGTGCAGAGGGCAAAGCGGAGAGATTCCCACATGGAGGATCGGTGCCGACCAGCACTCACCAGCCCAAGAGGCTTGCCTGCTCAGCCGCCGGGGCGGGCGGGGCTGGGAGCTGAGGCTCGGGCTTCGGTCGGATCCCAGGGAGAGGACTGGGGTTGGCGGCGTGAACACAGCCTGAAGGGGTTAGTGCACCACAGCTAGCCGGGAGGGAGTCCGGGAAAAAGTCTGCAGCTGCCGAAGAGGCAAGAGACTTTTTCTTCCCTCTTTGTTTCCTGGTGCGCAAGGGGAGGGGATTCAGAACGCCACCTAAACGAACTTCAGAGACGGGCGCGAGCCGCGGCTATCAGCGCGGACCCCAGAGACGGGCGTGAGACGCTGGGGCTGCTGCTGCCGCCTCCAAAAAGCCTGTGTGCGAGCAGAGGTCACTCTCCACACTGCCCCTCCCGGGAGCCTGTGCAGCCCGCCATGGCCAGGCTCCCGTGATCCGGGGACAACTTCCCCGGGGGAACACACTGCGCGCCTCAGGCTGGTGCAACATCACGCCGGCCTCTGATGCTGCAGGCTCACCCTGCCTCCTCTGTACCCCTCCCTCCCCACGGCCTGAGTGAGCCAGAGCCCCCAGAGCAGCTGCTCCTTTAACCCCGTCCTGTCTGGGCGGGGAACAGACGACCTCAGGCGACCTACATGCAGAGGCGGGTCCAAATCCAAAGCTGAACCCCAGGAGCTGTGCGAACAGGGAAGAGAAGGGGAAATCTCTCCCAGCAGCCTCAGAAGCATCGGCTTAAAACTCCACAAACAACTTGATGTGATGCATCTGTTGAATACCTGAATAGACAATGAATCATCCCAAATTCAGGAGGTGGACTTTGGGAGCAGGATATATTAATTTTTCCCCTTTTCCTTTTTTTGTGAGTGTATATGTATATGCTTCTGGGGGAGATTTTGTCTGTATAGCTTTGCTTTATAATAGCTTTATTTTACTTCACTATATTATAGCCTCTTTCTTTCTTTCTTTCTATTTTTTCTCCCTTTTACTCTGAGCTGTGTGGACGAAAGGCTCTTGGTGCTCCAGCCAGGCATCAGGGCCGTGCCTCTGAGGTGGGAGAGCCAACTTCAGGACACTGGTCCACAAGTGACCTCCCAGCTCCATGTAATACCAAACGGCAAAAATCTCTCAGAGATCTCCATCTCAACATCAAGACCCAGCATCACTCAATGACCAGCAAGCTACAGTGCTGAACACCCTATGCCAAACAACTAGCAAGACAGGAACACAGCCTCATCCATTAGCAGAGAGGCTGCCTAAAATCATAATAAGGCCACAGACACCCCAAAATACACCACCACACGTGGACATGCCCACCAGAAAGACAAGATCCAGCCTCATCCACCAGAACTCAGGCACTAGTTCCCTCCACCAGGAAGCCTACACAACCCACTGAACTAACCTTAGCCACTGGGGACAGATACCAAAAACAACGGGAACTAAGAACCTGCAGCCTGTGAAAAGGAGACCCCAAACACAGTAAGATAAGCAAAATGAGATGACAGAAAAACACACAGCAGATGAAGGAGCAGGGCCAAAACACACCAGACTTAACAAATGAAGAGGAAAAAGGTAGTCTACCTGAAAAAGAATTCAGAATAATGATAGTAAGGATGATCCAAAATCTTGGAAATAGAATAGACAAAATGCAAGAAACATTTAACAAGGACGTAGAAGAACTAAAGAGGAACCAAGCAACGATGAAAAACACAATAAATGAAATTAAAAATACTCTAGATGGGATCAATAGCAGAATAACTGAGGCAGAAGAAAGGATTAGTGACCTGGAAGATAAAATGGTGGAAATAACTACTGCAGAGCAGGATAAAGAAAAAAGAATGAAAAGAACTGAGGACAGTCTCAGAGACCTCTGGGACAACATTAAATGCACCAACATTCGAATTATAGGGGTCCCAGAAGAAGAAGAGAAAAAGAAAGGGACTGAGAAAATATTTGAAGAGATTATAGTTGAAAACTTCCTTATATGGGAAAGGAAATAGTTAATCAAGTCCTGGAAGCACAGAGAGTCCCATACAGGATAAACCCAAGGAGAAACACGCCAAGACACATATTAATCAAACTGTCAAAAATTAAATATAAGGAAAACATATTAAAAGCAGCAAGGGAAAAACAACAAATAACACACAAGGGAATCCCCATAAGGTTAACAGCTGATCTTTCAGCAGATACTCTGCAAGCCAGAAGGGATTGGCAGGATATACTTAAAGTGATGAAGGAGAAAAACCTACAACCAAGATTACTCTACCCAGCAAGGATCTCATTCAGATGTGATGGAGAAATTAAAACCTTTACAGACAAGCAAAAGCTGAGAGAGTTCAGCACCACCAAACCAGCTTTACAACAAATGCTAAAGGAACTTCTCTAGGCAAGAAACACAAGAGAAGGAAAACACCTGCAATAACAAACCGAAAACATTTAAGAAAATGGGAATAGGAACATACATATCGATAATTACCTTGAATGTAAATGGATTAAATGCTCCCACCAAAAGACACAGGCTGGCTGAATGGATACAAAAACAAGACCCATATATATGCTGTCTACAAGAGACCCACTTCAGACCTAGAGACACATACAGACTGAAAGTGACGGGTTGGAAAAAGATATTCCATGCAAATGGAAATCAAAAGAAAGCTGGAGTAGCAATTCTTATATCAGACAAAATAGACTTTAAAATAAAGACTATTACAAGAGACAAAGAAGGACGCTATATAATGATCAAGGGATCAATCCAAAAGGAAGGTATAACAATTGTAAATATTTATGCACCCAACATAGGAGCGCCTCAATACATAAGGCAAATACTAACAGCCATAAAAGGGGAAATCGACAGCAACACAATCATAGTAGGGCACTTTAACACCCCACTTTCACCAATGGACAGATCATCCAAAATGAAAATAAATAAGAAAACACAAGCTTTAAATGATACATTAAACAAGATGGACTTAATTGATATTTATAGGACATTCCACCCCAAAACAACAGAATACACATTTTTCTCAAGTGCTCATGGAACATTCTCCAGGATAGATCATATCTTGGGTCACAAATCAAGCCTTGGTAAATGTAAGAAAATTGAAATTGTATCAAGTATCTTTTCCGACCACAACGCTATGAGACTAGATATCAATTACAGGAAAAGATGTGTAAAAAATACAAACACCTGGAGGCTACACAATACACTACTTAATAATGAAGTGATCACTGAAGAAATCAAAGGGGAAATCAAAAAATACCTAGAAACAAATGACAATGGAGATACGACGACCCAAAACCTATGGGACGCAGCAAAAGCAGTGCTAAGAGGGAAGTTTATAGCAATACAAGCCTACCTCAAGAAACAGGAAACATCTCGAATAAACAACCTAACCTTGCACCTAAAGCAATTAGAGAAAGAAGAACAAAAAAACCCCAAAGCCAGCAGAAGGAAAGAAATTATAAAGATCAGGTCAGAAATAAATGAAAAAGAAATGAAGGAAACAATAGCAAAAATCAATGAAACTAAAAGCTGGTTCTTTGAGAAGATAAACAAAATTGATAAACCATTAGCCAGACTCATCAAGAGAAAAATGGAGAAACTCAAATCAATAGAATTAGAAATGAAAAAGGAGAAGTAACAACTGACACTGCAGAAATACAAAAGATCATGAGAGATTACTACAAGCAACTCTATGCCAATAAAATGGACAACCTGGAAGAAATGGACAGATTCTTAGAAATGCACAAACTGCCGAGACTGAACCAGGAAGAAATAGAAAATATGAACAGACCAATCACAAGCACTGAAATTGAAACTGTGATTAAAAACCTTCCAACAAACAAAAGCCCAGGACCAGATGGCTTCACAGGTGAATTCTATCAAACATTTAGAGAAGAGCTAACACCTATCCTTCTCAAACTCTTCCAAAATATTGCAGAGGGAGGAACACTCCCCAACTCATTCTATGAGGCCACCATCACCCTGATACCAAAACCAGACAAAGATGTCACAAAGAAAGAAAACTACAGGCCAATATCACTGATGAACATAGATGCAAAAATCCTCAACAAAATACTAGCAAACAGAATCCAACAGCACATTAAAGGGATCATACACCATGATCAAGTGGGGTTTATCCCAGGAATGCAAGGATTCTTCAATATACGCAAATCAATCAATGTGATACACCATATTAACAAATTGAAGGAGAAAAACCATATGATCATCTCAATAGATGCAGAGAAAGCTTTCGACAAAATTCAACACCCATTTATGATAAAAGCCCAGCAGAAAGTAGGCATAGAGGGAACTTTCCTCAACATAATAAAGGCCATATATGACAAACCCACAGCCAGCATTGTCCTCAATGGTGAAAAACTGAAACCATTTCCACTAAGATCAGGAACAAGACAAGGTTGCCCACTCTCACCACTATTATTCAACATAGTTTTGGAAGTGTTAGCCACAGCAATCAGAGAAGACAAAGAAATAAAAGGAATCCAAATCGGAAAAGAAGAAGTAAAGCTGTCACTATTTGCAGATGACATGATACTATACATAGAGAATCCTAAAGATGCTACCAGAAAACTACTAGAGCTAATCAATGAATTTGGTAAAGTAGCAGGATACAAAATTAATGCACAGAAATCTCTTGCATTTCTATACACTAATGACGAAAAATCTGAAAGTGAAATTAAGAAAACACTCCCGTTTACCATTGCAACAAAAAGAATAAAATATCTAGGAATAAACCTACCTAAGGAGACAAAAGACGTGTATGCAGAAAATTATAAGACACTGATGAAAGAAATTAAAGATGATACAAATAGATGGAGAGATATACCGTGTTCCTGGATTGGAAGAATCAACATTGTGAAAATGACTCTACTACCCAAAGCAATCTACAGATTCAATGCAATCCCTATCAAACTACCACTGGCATTTTTCACAGAACTAGAACAAAAAATTTCACAATTTGTATGGAAACACAAAAGACCCCGAATAGCCAAAGCAATCTTGAGAACGAAAAATGGAGCTGGGGGAATCAGGCTCCCTGACTTCAGACTATTTTACAAAGCTTCAGTAATCAAGACAGTTTGGTACTGGCACAAAAACAGAAATATAGATCAATGGAACAGGATAGAAAGCCCAGAGATAAACCCACACACATATGGTCACCTTATCTTTGATAAAGGAGGCAAGCATATACAGTGGAGAAAAGACAGCCTCTTCAATAAGTGGTGCTGGGAAAATTGGACAGGTACATGTAAAAGTATGAAATTAGAACACTCCCTGACACCATGCACAAAAATAAACTCAAAATGGATTAAAGACCTAAATGTAAGGGCAGACACTATCAAACTCTTAGAGGAAAACATAGGCAGAACACTCTATGACATACATCACAGCAAGATTCTTTTTGACCCAGCTCCCAGAGAAATGGAAATAAGAACACAAATAAACAAATGGGACCTAATGAAACTTACAAGCTTTTGCACAGCAAAGGAAACCATAAACAAGACCAAAAGACAACCATCAGAATGGGAGAAAATATTTGCAAATGAAGCAACTGACAAAGGATTAATCTCCAAGATTTACAATCAGCTCATGCAGCTCAATAACAAAAAAACGAACAACCCAATCCAAAAATGGGCAGAAGACCTAAATAGACATTTCTCCAAAGAAGATATACAGATGGCCTACAGACACATGAAAGAATGCTCAACATCATTAATCATTAGAGAAATGCAAATCAAAACTACAATGAGATATCATCTCACAGCGGTCAGAATGGCCATCATCAAAAAATCTAGAAACAATAAATGCTGGAGAGGGTGTGGAGGAAAGGGAACACTCTTGCACTGTTGGTGGGAATGTAAATTGATACAGCCACTATGGAGAACAGTATGGAGGTTCCTTAAAAAACTACAAATAGAACTACCATACGACCCAGCAATCCCACTACTGGGCATATACCCTGAGAAAACCATAGGTCAAAAAGAGTCATGTACCAAAATGTTCATTGCAGCTCTATTTACAATAGCCAGGACATGGAAGCAACCTAAATGTCCATCGACAGATGAATGGATAAAGAAGATGTGGCACATATATACAATGGAATATTACTCAGCCATAAAAAGAAATGAAATGGAGGTATTTGTAATGAGGTGGATGGAGTTATAAAGTCTGTCATACAGAGTGAAGTAAGTCAGAAAGAGAAAAACAAATACAGTATGCTAACACATATATACGGAATCTAAGGAAAAAAAAAAAAAAGGCCATGAAGAACCTAGTGGCAAGATGGGAATAAAGACATAGACTTACTAGAGAATGGAATTGAGGATATGGGGAGGGGGTAGGGTGAGATGTGACAGGGTAAGAGTGTGTCATGGACATATATACACTACGAAATGTAAAATAGATAGCTAGTGGGAAGCAGCCGCATAGCACAGGGAGATCAGCTCGGTGCTTTGTGACCACCTAGAGGGGTGGGATGGGGAGGGTGGGAGGGAGGGAGATGCAAGAGGGAAGAGAAATGGGAACATATTGTATATGTATAACTGATTCACTTTGTTATAAAGCAGAAGCTAACAAAACATTGTAAGGCAATTATACTTCAATAAAGATGTTTTAAAAAAAAAATCCAATTGCATGCTATTGAATAGAGTCATGAATAAAACAGAATGATATAGAAAGTTTAAATAAAAAAGAGTAAAAGACTCTGCAAATATTAAGCAAGAATAAAGATGATATAGCTATGTTAGTATCAAACCAAATAGTCTTTAAGGCAACAACATTTTTTCCTAGTGCTAGAGTTACTTTCTAAACCTCAATAATTGAGAATGTTTCATCCTTATAACACCTTAGAACAATTTTTGTTTTCTTCTCTTACGTATGTAGAACAAACTCAATTCAATTTTTTGAGTGTAAATTTACTATACACAGAATGCTGACCTCTTTTGGTTTAGTCTCCAAATGTATTAAGACATGCTTATGTGTAGAATCGCTTGTCTGTAAAATTGTCTCAAAAATTCCCAAGCTGTGTCCAAAATAACCCTATTCTGTGTGATAACAAAAATCCTTTGAAAAAGAACATTTCATGATCAATTAAATTTGGGAAAACATTGCATATGGTATCATTGTATTGGAAATTTAGCATCTCATTAGCATCTTAAAGTGTCTGAAGCAGAAAACATTTGTATCTTTGTTTACACCTTCTTTTTCCAAATGTATTGGATTCCAAACCCCTTTTTCATGTCTACTTTTAATATTTCACAAAATTAGGTTCAGTAGAATACCCTTTGAAAATGGTGCTGTAAATAATTTGGAGTTGGCTTAACATATTTTTATAATATGATAATGTCTATACCACTATGTTTTAATAATCCACTTAGATTATTATGATCTCAATTATAATGTCATTCATCTTAGTAAGTCTCATCATTTTTCCTGTTTTATATCCTGAGAAAAATGTAAAATCTATTTCACTTAGCTAACATCAAGAACTAAAAACTTCCTAAAGTATTTCTTTTTTTCTAAGTTTTTTTGAGAGCAACACATCAAAAGATTATACAATGTTACATCAGGCAATCACTGAATGGTAAAGTATATTTTCAAGTGCTGGAAATGCATGGACTCTTGTAGAATGACCTGGTTTATAATATATTATTCTGTTCACATCAGAGGCACAGTTGTAGAGCTCAGTGTTAGCACTGACTGGATAAACAATGCATATTATTATTTCATGAAGCTTTCTTGTATAGTGGTAACATTGCTTCATTCCAAAAATTACCAACTACCTTAGGAAGAAAAATGAAAAAAAAATTCTTGAGTTACCTTTAAGTGAAGTAACAAGAAGGCAGTAATTGGGAGGTTTGGGCAAGAAATTAGTCTGTAGTTGTCATTTTGAATCCTATATAGAGCTCTATATAAAGAGAGACAGGCACTTATATATTCTCTGCTTTGGTCAGATTATGACCAGGTTGTTATTTTAGACACTGGATAAGATCCTACTTTCTGCCCAGCTACTGTTAGATGTGAACATGGGGCTTTCTTCAGCCAAAGCTTTAAGATCTGGTGCATGGTCTTCCATAGATGCTTCTGTTGAGATGAAGCCTCCATTAGCCAGAAAACTTGACCATAAACAGGAGCTCCCTTGCCACAGGTAGCATGAACAAGAAATACAGGTGGTTGTTTTCGGGCTTTGAGTTTTTCAAGTTGTTTGTTATTTCAGCATTATTTAGCCTATTCTGACAATGTTTTAGTTTTACTCCATTTCTGTCACTACTTGTTTGGGCAATCTTCACAATCCCCAGCACAGGGCTTTTCATTTTAAAATGATATATTTGGATTAGGTTCTTTGTCCCTTCTAGTTTGTGAATGTTAGAGTACCCACCCCAAGCAGGATTGTGACTCTTTTTCCCTCTTCAGAGCCAAAAGAGAGCACACAAGACACAGCAAATCAGAATGCTTTTCCCAAGGGTTGCCATGATCAACTAACCTCTTACATATTTCCTATAGCACAGTGAATCAAGAATGTATCTCTTTTATCATGAGTCTATTAGCTCACAAGAGCAGGGAGTGTACCACACTCATGTCTAACTTCTCAATGCATCCTCACAAATTCACTTAAGCATTTTAAGTGGCTCATATCTGGAAAGTTGTATGCAGAAGTCTAACACAATTATCTCTCTTAATTTTGGCGCTGGACACAGAACACTAATTGGGACCAATCTTCTAGGCTTAAGCATTGATTCATTGGCTTGGGACTCCCTGTACTCTAACCACTTGGACTAAAACATACACCATGACTAAATGAATGTGCTTGAGAGTGCCTGCAAAGGCTGTTCAATTATTTTTGTGTTCAGAGAAAATGAAGAAATATAGGCACATTACAAAACCTTTATTTGATGAGTACCAGAAATCAAAGTGTCCACTTGTATCTTCTGATGTATATGGTCAAATGCAATTCTACCCTTGAGACGTCTTGTAACAGGAGCTCAGTGGATCCTAAAGGGTTTCCACATTTATTCCTTTACATTTGCTCGGGCCCATTATAGGCATTAAAGTACCTTTTTTTATACTTTATTTTTATTTTTTAAAGAGCTTCAGAGAGAGTAATGCTGTAATCTTTGGTAGTATGTTGGTTTGCCAGTTTACCTACACAATTGAGAAGTTCCTCCTTGTGTTAAACTGCACTCATGCTATAAGTTAATTTAGCTGTTTCTGTCATTTTGGTCACAGCTGGTCAGCATCCTCTTTCAAATATCTTTTTACACATTTGGAGGCAACCAATAAGTCAAGCTTAGAGTGTCTAAGCGACCTCCAAGTTATAAGTAGTACAATTTAGCCTTCTCAATGCAAGGTTTTCTAAGTATGGGTTTTCTGCAAGTTAGTCAAGAGTGCTGATGGAGGTATAAATGGGGTCCAGTGCTGGGAAGTGAGGAACTTAAGGGACAGAGAGATTAAACAATTTGCTCAAGGTCAAATGGCTAGTAATAGTAGGCACCGCATTTCATAGCCTGTGTTCTTAAACACTGCTCTACTTCTTCTCTGATCTATTGCTGACCACAAGATAAAAGACAACTAAGGTTTTAAAAAGCCAAGAAAATAATGAGACACTAGTTTATTTGTTATGAACACGTATGTTCATGCCTCTTAGAAAATAACTTGTTCAGTAATTGATGAGTATCTTATGGTAAGAATGGTAATTTTTCCCACTGTGGTTGGTTACTATCTAGTTAGAGGAATGGCCTTGGTCACCCACGAGGAGTGATCACATAAGAATTGTTAACAATAGAAACTTGAAAGTAAGAAGGAACGAATTTGGAGGTAAGGCATATCCTTCTCCCATGCTAGGATGTTCTAATGGTCTAAGAATTCACCCTTAGGATAGATGACAGAGTTTTGGAAATTTACCTTACACCATGCTTTGAAGGGGCTGAGTCCTGACTGGGGAAAGTTAAATGTGTCAGGTGAGGTGTCAAGGAATCGTGGTTCTCATTATTTTCTACTGTTTCTTGGGATTCAAGCTTCCCTTGGTGTTCACCCTCACATTTTCTTCTGCATTTTAAGGTGGTTCAGTTCGTCAATAGTCCAGTTATCCCAAGATTGTTATATCAAGGGTGGCATTTTACATTGGCTTTAATACTCCAAAAATATGCTCAGAGAACTGGAGGACTCAATTTTTATTGCTTGATAAGAAGATTTAGAAATGGTAGGCATCAGAATCTTTTGGACAAGAATCACTGAACTCAAAACTAAGTCTGATTCATGTATTCAAAGTTATATATATATATATACACACACACATATATATATATATATGCAGATATAAATTTGGACAATATTTATTGCCATCCTGATCTAGAAATCTTAGTTTTAATTTCACAGCTATAGAAAGATTTAAAAAATTCAATACACAGTTTTTATCTCCTTTGCAAGGATTACATTTTTTCCCCTATTTTGTACTTGTCACAAGTATTTGCATATGATTAGAGTGTGCTGAAGGGAGAATCTTCACTTGAGAATATAGGTCCAGAGGAGATCATTTTCCAGATCTTTAATTTTCATTGGTAAAATCTCTTACAATAGATTTGCCTGTAAATATCCTGAATTCACAAATAGTCCTCTCTCCTTTCTATAAAAGAAATCCATATGCCTTAGCTATTATAAGTTTTAATGTAGTGATTTGCCCTGGGATGTGAAAGGCCTTATAAACCTTTCTGCTTGGGGGTGGGGTGGAATGGGGGATATAAAACTCAGTAATAGAAAAGTATCTTCACATCTTCTGAACTCAGATATATGGTAAGCTGGCTTAGAAATACTAATGATGCTCATTTATGCGCTTTGCCTCCTCCATCTCTTGAGATTTTTTAAAAGAAAATATTCCTTTTGAAGGAGAGGGACCTGCTGGTCTTGGAGAGTCTCCTGGAGAGGCAGGGGGCGGTGGTGGTGACTGTGACCCTCCTCAGGGATACAGACACTGGTGGCAGACATACTGGGGAATACCCAGCCTCATGAACACTGCCTGTGCTGGTGACATCCCAGGTCACCAGCACCAAGACCCAGCACCACCCAACAGCTTGTAGGTGCCAGCACTAGGACACCTCGGACCAAACAACCAACTGCCAAACTAGTCTATTTTTAACACAAAGTATATCTGGATTGATTCCATGTTACCTTTTCTCATTGTTGAGATAACACACTATTCTTTGGGATATGTCCCATACCCCTCTCTACCAACTCTTCACTAAAAGGAGAATTGAAAAACACAATTAAAAGCATAATATTATCTTTGTGCTGGCACTAGCCTAGCACAGAGCAGCCAGATATGAGGTGGCTACTTTGTGCTAAAGATCTATTATTCCTGATGCCACATCTAGTGATGAGTCCCACAGGTTGGTGCTTTTAGGAAGGTTAGGCAACGAGAATTAGTTCAGATAACTCATGCTCCCTATGCATCTTAAAGGAAAGAGAGATAATTTGTACTCTTCTGAATTTTTATAGACTTTAATCTCTTATGGTTGTTATTGCCCTTTTAATATTCCATCTGCTACCTCTTCTGTTTGTTTGAATTTTATTTAATTTTTTTTTTATATATAGCAGGTTCTTACTAGTTATCTATTTTATACACACTAGCGTATATATGTCAATTCCAATCTCCCAATTCATCCCACCACCACCATCACCACCCCTGCTTTCTCCCCTTGGTGTCCATATGTTTGTTCTCTACATCTGTGTCTCTATTTCTGCCTTGCAAACTGGTTCATCTGTACCATTTTTCTAGATTCCACATATATGCATTAATATACAACATTTGTTTTTCTCTTTCTGACTTACTTTACTCTGTATGACAGTCTTTAGGTCTATCCACATCTCTACAAATGACCTAATTTTGTTCCTTTTTATGGCTGAGTAATATTCCATTGTATATATGTACCACATCTTCTTTATCCATTTGTCTGTCAATAGGCATTTAGGTTTCTTCCATGACCTGGCTATTGTAAGTAGTGCTGCAATGAACATTGGGGTGCATGTATCTTTTTGAATTATGGTTTTCTCTGGGTATATGCCCAGTAGTGGGATTGCTGGGTCATATGGTAGTTCTATTTTTAGATTTTTAAGGAACCTCCATACTGTTCTCCATAGTGACTGTATCAATTTACATTCCCTACCTCTTTTTTTTTAATTTTAATTTTTATCTTTTTCACCTGCTACCTCTTAACATCACTTACATTACCTTCACAGTATCTACTGCTATTATCTGCTTTGAATCCACTAGGATTTACCTTATTTTGCACTTTATTCCCGTTTGTGGGCCACCATAAAAAGCCTTAGACTCTCAACTAATCTTTCTTCATCAATATTTAATCATTCTATGACTTTGCATATCATTTTATTCTACCCCATCTTTCTTCTCTCCCTAACCTCTGAAACTCTTCCATTCCGCCTTTTGAAATCTGTGGTCCAATGTCAACTCATCTCCCTGTCTATTCTAATGTGTACCTTGCTTGTACCTTCCTACTCTAACTGAACCTGGCTATACCCGAAGACATTGCTTCCCCCGTAGATCTCTCAGGTTGTGTCTCTCCTTCTAACTGCCGGTTTTCTCTCATTGAGCCTGGAGTTACTAGGTGTCCTCCTTGTGCTGCATTGCTACTTTTCTTTAATCATTATTTCTCCATCATCCGTAAAAATTCCCAGCTTTGAACATCATGTCATTGCACTATAAATCATCCCCTGCTCCTCATTGTTCTGTTCACTGCCTGGCTCACTCCTCCTGATTTCTTTGTTTTCTAGCTCCTGGCTTACTCTCATTATCTACATTACTCCTGTTCTTTATTTCAATTCAGTTGATTTAATATATGCACAGATGACCCTTCCTGAACCTTGAGTTCTCAATTCCTTACACTCTTCTCCTCTCCCCTATCTGAGCCACTCCCAGGATCATGCCTTGGACTTTGCATCATGAATATCTACAATTTCTCTGTAATCTCTGTTTCATGCATCACACTCTTTGATAACAATCCTATCTCTCCAGCTCACTTTTTATTTTTCCTAACTTTATTTTATATTTTAGATTGCACATATATGTGTTAGCATACGGTATTTATTTTTCTCGTTCTGACTTACTTCACTCTGTATGACAGTCTCTAGGTCCATCTTCCAGCTCACTTTTATCCTGACTAAAAATCTTTCAACTTTACTGGGACCTCCAATTTACTCATTCTACTGATTTTCCTCATCCGTTGCTCCTTTGACGTGTTCATTCCTCTCCTTGTATGGCTTAAATTTCACGGATAACAGTTATATTCAATCTCTTTTCAACATGTCTAACTTCCTTGCCATTTTCTTATTTTGTGGTACTCACTCAGCAAATTCACAATCTTGATTATATCAAATTTTCTCCATAATCTATGCCTGGACCCAAAGTAGCAGAACATAGATGGAGAAAAATACATCTTCTTGATGACCTGAACACAGGTCTCATGTGGACTTTTAATGCTGCCTGGCATTTATTTTTCATTAGTTCATTTATTTCTCCATTCTCTTAACCAACCTTGCGCATCTCTTGTCTCTCCTCAAACATTCACCTCCTCTTCCCCAGATGAATTATTTGGGGAATAACCCAAGGCTGGTTGCTCCACTGCTCCCATCTCTTCTTCCCTCCTCAAGGACATCTCTCCTTCAATTCTTTTCCTACCTGTGTTACTACTTCCCCCACCTCTAGATTGAATTTTTCCCATCAGCACAACCTTTTATAGTGTCCATCTTAAAATCATTGCTTTGTCCCCACTTCCCCTCTAGTTTCTGCCCTATTACTTTGCTCCCTGTTGAAGCAAAACTCCTTGAGAGAATCGTCAATAATAATTGTCCTCAATTCTTCTATTCCCTTTCTCTCCTAAACTCTTTTGCCCCCACTACTCCATAAAAATTTCTATTTGAGACCACCATTGACCTTTGTGTTGCTAAACACAGTGATCAATTTTCATTCCCAATTTATGTGTAGCATTTGACTTTTCAGCAACAATTGGACACTCTCTCCTCTTTGATACACTATTCACATGGCTTTTCAGTGTGAAAGTGTCACACGTTTGGCTTCTTCCTGCATTATTGGTTGCTTCTTTTCTGTCTCCTCTGCTGATACCTCCTCTTTCTTCTAACCCCTAATTTTGGAACAACCCAGGGCTTGGTCCACAGACTTTTCCCCCTTTTTCTTCACTCTTCTTTGGGAAACGTATCAAGTCTTATGGAATAAATTCCATCTATATTATGATGACTTCCAAATTTTTAAAATTTATTTTATGGATATTTGGTTGATTTACAATGTTGTGTTAATTTCCACTGTACAGCAAAGTGTTTCAGTTGTATATACACACACACACACACACATTTTTTCATATTCTTTTCCATTATGGTTTATCACAAGATATTGAATATAGTTCCCTATGCTATACAGTAGGGCCTTGTTTATCCATTCTATATATAATAATTTGCATCTGCTAATCTCAAACTCCCAATCCTTCCCTCTTCCACCCACTTCCTCTTGGCAACTGCAAGTATGTTCTTTATGTCTGTGTGACTTCCAAATTTATATTTCCATTCCAAATCTCTACCTCAATTTTCAACTTGCGTTCCAACTGCCTTCTCAGCATTTCCATTACAATGCTTCCATTCAGTATCTCAAACTTAGCAAAGTTAAAACTAAATTCTCATCTAAATATACATTTCTAAAAAACAAACAAACAAAAACCTTGCTCTACTCATAGTTTTCCCTATATTAGTTAAAAGACAAATCCCATCTCTTTACTTATTCAGGCCAAAAGAGCCATCCTGACCCCTCTATCTTTCTTACCCTTCTAAATTTTCTTCAGAAAATACTATAGCCTCTACCTTCAAATATATTGATATATCCAGAATCTGACTACTTCACATCACATTTATTGCTACCAGCCCAACCTAAACCACCATTACTTTTATCTGCTCCTCCTGCTTCCTCGTTTGAGTGCTTTCAATGTATTTTCGAGCCAGAGTGATCCTGATAAAATCCTTCAAAGTTCCCCAACTCTCTCAAGAATTAAGCTAAGTCTTTAAAACAGCTAAGAAGTGCTACACACCTTGTTTCTTCTCTAGCCTTCTGTCTGCTGTGCCACCTTTATTTAATTGGCTCCAGCAAGGTTAGGCTTCCTTGTTGCCCCACAGAGATCTTAGATGTGCTCCCATCTTAAGGCACCAGATTTCGCTGTTTCCTCTTCCTTACAACTCTCCCCCATTACATGTCTATGGGTCTAATTCCTGGCTTCTCTAAGTGTTTCCTTAAATATTACTTCTTAGATTAAGCCCATCCTGATAACACCATTTAAAATTGCAAGCTTTCTCCCTCACTTTTGACCCCCTCCCCAATCTGCTCTTTGTCTGTAGCTCTAATACATTTAGTACTGATTGCCTTCTTCCCAATGTTTCCCCAGCTCCCAGAACAGTGCCTGGCACATAGTAGATACTTAGTAAATATTTGCTTAGTATTGAATTCATTGTTTGTTGATGTGCCTTATCTTCCTTACACTGTAAGCTTTTTCCTTTCTATCCTCAAGGGTTTCCCATGCATATGCAAAGGGGTACAGAGATGAATAAAATGACCCTGTCCACAAGGAGCTTACGATCTTGTTAGGGAAGAAGGTTATAAATTTTATTATAATTAAATACCATACTAAATGTGTGACAATAGATCTGGGAGTATGAGCCTGTCCAGGAGATTCAGAGACATTTTTCTACAGAAATTATTATATTAAATAAGATTTGGGGAGATTAACCAAGATGGCGGAGTAGAAGGACGTGCTGTCACTCCCTCTTGCGAGAGCACCAGAATCACAACTGACTGCTGGACCATCATTGACAGGAAGACCCTGGACTTCACCAAGGAGGATACCCCACGTCCAAGGACAGAGGAGAAGCCACAGTGAGACGGTAGGAGGGGCGCAAGCAGAGTAAAATCAAACCCCGTAACTGCTGGGTGGGTGACTCACAGACTGGCGAACACTTATACCACAGAAGTCCACCCACTGGAGTAAAGGTTCTGAGCCCCACGTCAGGCTTCCCAACCTGGGGGTCAGGCAACGGGAGGAGGAATTCCTAGAGAATCAGACTTTGAAGCCTAGTGGGAATTGGATTGCAGGACTTTGACGGGACTGGGGGAAACAGAGACCCCACTCTTGGAGGGCACACACAAAGTAATGTGTGCATCAGGACCCAGGGGAAGGAGCAGTGAGCCTGGGGGAGACTGAACCAGACCTACCTGCTGGTGTTGGGGGGTCTCCTGCAGAGGCGAGTGGTGGCTCTGTTTCACCGTGGGGATAAGGACACTGGCAGCAGAGGTTCTGGGAAGTTCTCCTTGGCATGAGCCCTCCCAGAGTCTGCCATTAACCCCACCAAAGAGCACGGGTAGGCTCCAGTGTTGGGTTGCCTCAGGCAAAACAGCCAACAGGGAGGGAACCCAGCCCCACCCATCAACAGTCAAGTGGATTAAGGTTTTACTGAGCTCTGACCGCCACAGCAACAGGGAGGGAACCCAGCCCCACCCATCAACAGTCAAGTGGATTAAGGTTTTACTGAGCTCTGACCGCCACAGCAACAGTCAGCTCTACCCACCACCAGAGCCTCCCATCAAGCCTCTTAGATAGCCTCAACCACCAGAGGGCAGACAACAGAAGCAAGAAAAACTATAATCCTGCAGCCTGTGGACCAAAAACCACAGTTACAGAAAGATAGAGAAGATGAAAAGGCAGAGGGCTATGTACCAGATGAAGGAACAAGAAAAAACCCCAGAAAAACAACTAAATGAAGTGGAGATAGGCAACCTTCCAGAAAAAGAATTCAGAATAATGATAGTGAAGATGATCCAGGACCTTGGAATAAGAATGGAGGCAAAGATTGAGAAGATGCAAGAAATGATTAACAAAGACCTAGAAGAATTAAAGAACAAACAAACAGAGATGACCAATACAATAACTGAAATGAAAACTACACTAGAAGGAATCAATAGCAGAATAACTGAGGCAGAAGAACGGATAAGTGACCTGGAAGACAGAATGATGGAATTCACTGCTGCGGAACAGACTAAAGAAAAAAGAATGAAAAGAAATGAAGACAGCCTAAGAGACCTCTGGGATAACATTAAACGCAACAACATTCGCATTATAGGGGTCCCAGAAGGAGAAGAGAGAGAGAAAGGACCAGAGAAAATATTTGAAGAGATTATAGTCGAAAACTTCCCTAACATGGGAAAGGAAATAGCCACCCAAGTCCAGGAAGCGCAGAGAGTCCCATACAGGATAAACCCAAGGAGAAACACGCCGAGACACATAGTAATCAAAGTGGCAAAAATTAAAGACAAAGAAAAATTATTGAAAGCAGCAAGGGAAAAACGACAAATAACATACAAGGGAACTCCCATAAGGTTAACAGCTGATTTCTCAGCAGAAACTCTGCAAGCCAGAAGGGAGTGGCATGATATACTTAAAGTGATGAAAGGGAAGAACCTACAACCAAGATTACTCTACCCGGCAAGGATCTCATTTAGATTTGATGGAGAAATCAAAAGCTTTACAGACAAGCAAAAGCTAAGAGAATTCAGCACCACCAAACCAGCTCTACAACAAATGCTAAAGGAACTTCTCTAAGTGGGAAACACAAGAGAAGAAAAGGACCTACAAAAACAAACACAAAACAATTAAGAAAATGGTCATAGGAACATACATATCGATAATTACCTTAAACGTGAATGGATTAAATGCCCCAACCAAAAGACATAGACTGGCTGAATGGATACAAAAACAAGACCCATATATATGCTGTCTACAAGAGACCCACTTTAGACCTAGGGACACATACAGACTGAAAGTGATGGGATGGAAAAAGATATTCCATGCAAATGGAAATCAAAAGAAAGCTGGAGTAGCTATACTCATATCAGATAAAATAGACTTTAAATTAAAGAATGTTACAAGAGACAAGGAAGGACACTACATAATGATCCAGGGATCAATCCAAGAAGAAGATATAACAATTATAAATATATATGCACCCAACATAGGAGCACCTCAATACATAAGGCAACTGCTAACAGCTATAAAAGAGGAAATCGACAGTAACACAATAATAGTGGGGGACTTTAACACCTCACTTACACCAATGGACAGATCATCCAAAATGAAAATAAATAAGGAAACAGAAGCTTTAAATGACACAATAGACCAGATAGATTTAATTGATATATATCGGACATTCCATCCAAAAACAGCAGATTACACATTCTTCTCAAGTGCGCACGGAACATTCTCCAAGATAGATCACATCTTGGGTCACAAATCAAGCCTCAGTAAATTTAAGAAAATTGAAATCATATCAAGCATCTTTTCTGACCACAACGCTATGAGATTAGAAATGAATTACAGGGAAAAAAACGTAAAAAGGACAAACACATGGAGGCTAAACAATACGTTACTAAATAACCAAGAGATCACTGAAGAAATCAAAGAGGAAATCAAAAAATACCTAGAGACAAATGACAATGAAAACACGACGACCCAAAACCTATGGGATGCAGCAAAAGCAGTTCTAAGAGGGAAGTTTATAGCTATACAAGCCTACCTAAAGAAACAAGAAAAAGCTCAAGTAAACAATCTAACCTTACACTTAAAGAAACTAGAGAAAGAAGAACAAACAAAACCCAAAGTTAGCAGAAGGAAAGAAATCATAAAGATCAGAGCAGAAATAAATGAAATAGAAACAAAGAAAACAATAGCAAAGATCAATAAAACTAAAAGTTGGTTCTTTGAGAAGATAAACAAAATTGATAAACCATTAGCCAGACTCATCAAGAAAAAGAGGGAGAGGACTCAAATCAATAAAATCAGAAATGAAAAAGGAGAAGTTACAACAGACACTGCAGAAATACAAAGCATCCTAAGAGACTACTACAAGCAACTTTATGCCAATAAAATGGACAACCTGGAAGAAATGGACAAATTCTTAGAAAGGTATAACCTTCCAAGACTGAACCAGGAAGAAATAGAAAATATGAACAGACCAATCACAAGTAATGAAATTGAAACTGTGATTAAAAATCTTCCAACAAACAAAAGTCCAGGACCAGATGGCTTCACAGGTGAATTCTATCAAACATTTAGAGAAGAGCTAACACCCATCCTTCTCAAACTCTTCCAAAAAATTGCAGAGGAAGGAACACTCCCAAACTCATTCTATGAGGCCACCATCACCCTGATACCAAAACCAGACAAAGACACTACAAAAAAAGAAAATTACAGACCAATATCACTGATGAATATAGATGCAAAAATCCTCAACAAAATACTAGCAAACAGAATCCAACAACACATTAAAAGGATCATACACCACGATCAAGTGGGATTTATCCCAGGGATGCAAGGATTCTTCAATATACGCAAATCAATCAATGTGATACACCATATTAACAAATTGAAGAATAAAAACCATATGATCATCTCAATAGATGCAGAAAAAGCTTTTGACAAAATTCAACACCCATTTCTGATAAAAACTCTCCAGAAAGTGGGCATAGAGGGAACCTACCTCAACATAATAAAGGCCATATATGACAAACCCACAGCAAACATCATTCTCAATGGTGAAAAACTGAAAGCATTTCCTCTAAGATCAGGAACGAGACAAGGATGTCTACTCTCACCACTATTATTCAACATAGTTTTGGAAGTCCTAGCCACGGCAATCAGAGAAGAAAAAGAAATAAAAGGAATACAAATTGGAAAAGAAGAAGTAAAACTGTCACTGTTTGCGGATGACATGATACTATACATAGAGAATCCTAAAACTGCCACCAGAAAACTGCTAGAGCTAATTAATGAATATGCTAAAGTTGCAGGATACAAAATTAATGCACAGAAATCTCTTGCATTCCTATACACTAATGATGAAAAATCTGAAAGAGAAATTATGGAAACACTCCCATTTACCATTGCAACAAAAAGAATAAAATACCTAGGAATAAACCTACCTAGGGAGACAAAAGACCTGTATGCAGAAAACTATAAGACACTGATGAAAGAAATTAAAGATGATACCAACAGATGGAGAGATATACCATGTTCTTGGATTGGAAGAATCAACATTGTGAAAATGAGTATACTACCCAAAGCAATCTACAGATTCAATGCAATCCCTATCAAATTACCAATGGCATTTTTTACGGAGCTAGAACAAATCATCTTAAAATTTGTATGGAGACACAAAAGACCCCGAATAGGCAAAGCAGTCTTGAGGCAAAAAAATGGAGCTGGAGGAATCAGACTCCCTGACTTCAGACTATACTACAAAGCTACAGTAATCAAGACAATATGGTACTGGCACAAAAACAGAAACATAGATCAATGGAACAAGATAGAAAGCCCAGAGATTAACCCACGCACCTATGGTCAACTAATCTATGACAAAGGAGGCAAAGATATACAATGGAGAAAAGACAGTCTCTTCAATAAGTGGTGCTGGGAAAACTGGACAGCTACATGTAAAAGAATGAAATTAGAATACTCCCTAACACCATACACAAAAATAAACTCAAAATGGATTAGAGACCTAAATATAAGACTGGACACTATAAAACTCTTAGAGGAAAACATAGGAAGAACACTCTTTGACATAAATCACAGCAAGATCTTTTTTGATCCACCTCCTAGAGTAATGGAAATAAAAACAAAAATAAACAAATGGGACCTAATGAAACTTCAAAGCTTTTGCACAGCAAAGGAAACCATAAACAAGATGAAAAGACAACCCTCAGAATGGGAGAAAATATTTGCAAATGAATCAACGGACAAAGGATTAATCTCCAAAATATATAAACAGCTCATTCAGCTCAATATCAAAGAAACAAACACCCCAATCCAAAAATGGGCAGAAGACCTAAATAGACATTTCTCCAAAGAAGACATACAGATGGCCACGAAGCACATGAAAAGATGCTCAACATCACTAATTATTAGAGAAATGCAAATCAAAACTGCAATGCGGTATCACCTCACTCCTGTTAGAATGGGCATCATCAGAAAATCTACAAACAACAAATGCTGGAGAGGGTGTGGTGAAAAGGGAACCCTCTTGCACTGTTGGTGGGAATGTAAATTGATACAGCCACTATGGAGAACAATATGGAGGTTCCTTAAAAAACTAAAAATAGAATTACCATATGACCCAGCAATCCCACTACTGGGCATATACCCAGAGAAAACCGTAATTCAAAAAGACACATGCACCCGAATGTTCATTGCAGCACTATTTACAATAGCCAGGTCATGGAAGCAACCTAAATGCCCATCAACAGACGAATGGATAAAGAAGTTGTGGTACATATATACAATGGAATATTACTCAGCCATAAAAAGGAACGAAATTGAGTCATTTGTTGAGACGTGGATGGATCTAGAGACTGTCATACAGAGTGAAGTAAGTCAGAAAGAGAAAAACAAATATCGTATATTAATGCATGTATGCGGAACCTAGAAAAATGGTACAGATGAGCCAGTTTGCAGGGCAGAAGTTGAGACACAGATGTAGAGAATGGACATATGGACACCAAGGGGGGAAAACTGCGGTGGGGTGGGGATGGTGGTGTGCTGAATTGGGCGATTGGGATTGACATGTATACACTGATGTGTATAAAACTGATGCCTAATAAGAACCTGCAGTATAAAAAAACAAACAAAACAACTAATACTAAACTTTCATTGGGTTATTTGTATGGAAACATGTTAATATAAATGTTTCAGACATTACATGAAATTTCTAAAAATCTTATATTTGTATTTGTATGGAAATATGTATGGAAATATGTTGATATAAATGTTTCAGACATTAAATAAGATTTGAAGAATGAGTTAGAGCTCACCACTCTGATAAAAGGAGAAGGGCATTTTATGAGTAGGGGAAACATGTGCATCCAAAACTGTTCACTGCAGTTAAACCTAAGAGTAAGTTTTTAAAATCAGAAAGGAAGATATACTTTCACATTTTGAAAATACATGCCATATGTGGAGATGAACTTACTAGGAAGTTAGTTGAAACTTAAGATTCAGGACTCCTCACTTGCATGGGCTCCTTCCAAGAAAGGACCCTATCGATGTGTTCACACAATCATATTTTTTTTTTTTCTGTTCAAATTGCTAAAATAAGGCATATTTTGGGATTAACATACACACACTACTATATATAAAATAGAGAATCAACAAGGACCTACTGTACAGCACAGGGAACTCTACTCAATATTCTATGATAACCTATATGAGAAAAGAATCTGAAAAAGAATGGATACATGTAGACATATAACTGAATCACTTAGCTGGACACCTGAAACTAAGGCAACATTGTAAATCAACTCTACTCCAATATAAAATTTAAAAAAAAACTGATGTAACTTTCCACTCTCCCTTCTTGTCACATGTCATCCCACATCTAGTGGTGCTGAAGTGGCTGTGGGCACTTCTGGGATTTGGCTAGAGGTTAGTTGAACAGTGGACACAAGTAGTGGAACAGTTTTGTGGTTTACAATCACTTCTGTGTACAGTTATGTCATAGGTACTTCTAATGCCCCCTCTGCCCACTTACCTGGCATTGCAAAAGATAGTGTAGGATGAGGAGTCAGATAGTTGGATGAAATTATCCTATGGTACCCACTCCAAGTTGTGGATGGTGGAGGGGAAACAAAATTATGAAATGTACAAAGTCAGAAGCTAATGTGAGGAAAAAAAGATCTTCTAATTATCAGATATGCAAAATTGTAACTGGAAGATTACTCCATTTGGTCAAGATGAAACTGCACTCTTTCAGAAAAGATAACATAAAATTCATTATATATCACTTCAGTGAGGGCATTAATACAAACTGATTAACAAGTGTCATCAATCTGAAAATTACTTAAGATTAATATTGAAGAAGGAAACTTGAAATGACTGAATTCTTAAATTTTATGTGTAAAAGAAACTTAATTAAAAGCACACAATGGCATTAGTTTCTTAGGGCTGCTGTAACAAATTGCCATAAACATGGTGACTTCAAACAACAGAAATTTTATTCTTTTCACACTTCTGGTGGCTGTAAATCTGGAATCAAGGAGTTGGTAGGGTTGGTCTTTTCTGGAGGCTCTGAGAGAGAATCTACTCCTTGCCTCTCTCCCAGTTTCTGGTGGCTCTGGCCATCCTAAGCATTCTTTGGTTTGCTAGATGCATCACTCCAATCTCTATTTCCATCTTCATATGGCTTCCCTTGTGTCTCTCTTATGAGGACAACAGTCATTGGATTAAGAGCCCACCCTAAATCCAAAATGATCTTATCTCAAAGTCCTTAACTTAGTTACATCTGCAAAAACCCTATTTTCAAATAAGGTCACTTTCACTGGTACCAGGGGTTAAGACATAGACATATATTTTTTAGGGGGCACAATTCAACCTACTACAATGACATTAACAGTAATGACAGTTGCAAATTTGAAAGAAGCATTTCTACGCCATGCTTTTGGTTAATCATGCTAGACAGAAAAAAGGTCAAACTATGTCTATATTCTTTCTGTTAAAATTATATTTCTAAATTTTATATGAAGAGGTGTTTGCAGAGTATGCAGTCAAAAACTGTAAGAAAAATATGTAGCTTTAAACAGTTAAATAATAAAATTCTTAAGATGTTTTTCCAGACTGGTGATGTCAGTAGTAATTATCAGCTTTTCAAGTTTGTAAATTATAGCTTTTATCATTCTAAATATTTACTTTCATATCTAATTATGTATTTATAATTTTGCACTATTTTTCTTAAAAAAGAGTTCCCAAACTATATATGTTTCAGGCTCCAGCATATAAAACTCATTCACAGTATGGACATTACAGAAGATGATGTCTGTCCCATAAGGTTACTATTATTTTTTAAATTGTATTTTCTTTCTCTATTCAATCTCCATTGGTTGGTGCACATGAGCATACAAATATACCCAAACCTAGTCCTAGACAGTTTGGTCATCTATTTAAATTATAGGGTTGTTAAGTTTTAGCAAAATTCCCTTTAGTTTACCTCTGAAAGAGTGAGAAAGATTCTTTGTAGTCTTTACCATCAGCCAATTAGGAAAATGTTGCTTTAAAAGCTTACACATGGATTATCTAATGGACAGTGAAGTTGCTTTATTTGTATTTTGCTGAGATCCTGGGCACCAGTTATAAATAAAAGCTTCCTCACAGCACCTAGAACGTTGGATCCAATCCCATTTTCTCCAAGTACATATTAGGAGGTGTGTTGGTAACAGGACTTGAGAAGGAGTAGATGGTGTAGATTCTGACGAGATGGTTTTCTTTTGCAGAGAATTTGAAAAAGAATAGATACATGTATATGTATAACTGAATCACTTTCTGGTACACCTGCAACTAACACAACGTTGTTAATCAACTATACTCCAATACAAAACAAAAAGTTAAAAAAAAAAAAAAAAAAAAGCGCACATGAGTTCACCTTGTCCTGGCATGTAGCTCTTGTGTTTTAACATTGTCAAAGAGTCTGTTCCTAAGTGGGAACTAGTTTCAGGCATTTGAAGTTGTTAATGGTCTTTTAAAAATGTATGCAATGTTGATAAGAATTCCTTCAGCAGGAGAAATACTGAGAGAAACTATCTTGTTTCTTCACAAAATCCACCTGTCTCTATTGGTACGTAATACAGAAATAATTCATTCTGTCAATATAATGCCAACTTTTGTTAACAGAACAAATGTTTATTAAGTAATGTTAAAAGTAGAAGGAACAACATTTTTTAGGACATACTACACTGTATTATGCAATTCAATTCTGGAAAATGAGGTTTAATGTTTCCACTGGACATTTTAAAATTGTGTGGAAATATATGATGCCTACTTCATTTTTCAATATCTTTTTATTACTGCTGTATTTGATAATTAGTAGAAATCCTTTTTTAAAACATTTTCCTAACCTTAATTTTCATGAAAAAACTTTATAGATTTACTCAATTATGAGAGATTTTTTTCTTTTCCAGAACTTAAAGTTAAAATCTATGCTTTTATGTCAAAAACAGAAAGATTAAAGAATAAAGTATCTTCTCTTTCTTTAGTCATGCTAAATATATTATGTATGTGTGTATCCAATTTTAAAAAATGGAATGGGATCAAAAGTTATAGATGTTAAGAAGAAATTTATATTAATGACCAGGGTCTAGGACTCTTAGAGAATCCTCAATAATAAAATTTTAATGCCCATGAGGTGATGCATGAAGGTAATTTGAAAGCAAGAACTAAACTCGTTGATAAATTATTTCCCATTTGGACAGACTCCCTAAAGGGTCAGAACACATGGAATCATAGTCTTCTCTTAGGGTGCAATTGTGCTGATTATGTAACAACAATTTAGTTAAAATATTCTTAGTGATAACTCTGTGCAAACATTTCAGATGGTTCTCATCTACTGGCTCTTCTTCAAAAGTCCTTCTTTAATTCATCTTTTTTTAGAATTTTTTTTTTTTTTTAAGGCATTGTTTACTTTGTTTATTTATTTATTTTTGGCTGTGTTGGGTCTTCGTTTCTCTGCGAGGGCTTTCTCTAGTTGTGGCAAGCGGGGGCCACTCTTCATCGCGGTGCGCGGGCCTCTCACCATCGCGGCCCCTCCCGTTGCGGGGCACAGGCTCCAGACGCGCAGGCTCAGTAATTGTGGCTCACGGGCCTAGTTGCTCCGTGGCATGTGGGATCTTCCCAGACCAGGGCTCGAACCCGTGTGCCCTGCATTGGCAAGCAGATTCTCAACCACTGCGCCACCAGGGAAGCCCTAATTCATCTTTTATTTCACTTTTTTTTTTTTATGGTTAAAACCGAATTCTCTTCCACTGGGACTCTTAAAATAGAGTGTCATTGAAGATGTTCTATGGATTTGTTAATAGCTTCCATTTCAGATTCACCATTTAGACTCAAATATAAACCTTTGATAAGGCTATTCAGATTAGAAAAGAAGATTTATTTCCTTTAAGGAAATAAAAACTTCAAATGTTCCCCTCATAAATTTTATTACATTGTTTAAATTGAGGTAACATTGGTTTATAACATGATATATGTTTCTTGTGTACCACATTGTATTTTGACTTCTGTACACAATAGCATGCTCACCACTGAAAGTTTAGTTTCCATCATCACCATACTGTTGACTCACTTTACCCATTTTACTCTCTCCCCAGCCCCTCTCCCCTCTGGTAACCATTTCTCTGTTCTCTGTATCTATGTGGTTTTTTTATTTGTTTGCATTTTTTTTTTTTTTTTTGCTTTGGTTTGTTCATTTACTTTTTATTTTATTTAATATTATTTTTATATTCCACATATAAGTGAAATCATAAGATATTTGTCTTTCTCCATCTGATTTATTTCATTTAACACAATACCCTCAAGTTTCATCCATGTTGTCACAAATGGAAAGATTTCATCTTTTTTATGGCTGAGTAGTATTCCTGTGTGTGTGCGTGCATGTGTATGTGTGTGTTTACATCTTCTTTATCCATTCATCCATTGATGGGCACTTAGGTTGCTTCCATATCTTGGTTATTATATATAATGTTGTGGTGAACAAAGAGGTGCATGTAACTTTTGAATTAGTGTTTTTGTATTCTTTGGGAAAATAACCAGAAATGGAATAGCTAGATCATATAGTAGTTCTATTCTATTATTTTGAGAAATTTCCATACTGTTTTCCATAGTGGCTGCACCAATTTATTCCTACCAACAGTAATTGAGTGGTCCCTTTTCTCCACATCCTTCCCAACATTTGTTATTTCTTACTTTTTTGGTTATAACCATTCTAAAGGGTGTGAGGTGATATCTCATTGTGATTTTGATTTGAATTTCCCTAATAGTTAGTGATGGTAAACATATTTTCATGTGCCTGTTGGCCATTTGTATGTCTTCTTTGGAAAAATGTCAATTCAAATCCTCTGCCCATTTTTCAATCAGGTTGTTTTTTTGTTTTTGTTCAGTTGTAGGAGATTTTTTTTTTTAATATTTTGGATATTAACTCCTTATTGAATATATGATTTGCAAATATCTTTTCCCATTCAGTAGATTGTCTTTTCATTTTGTTGATTATTTCCTTTGCTATGTAGAAGCTTTTTAGTTTGATGTACTCCCATTTGTTTATTCCTTGCCTGAGGAGACATATTCAGAAAGATATTGATAACACCCATGTCAAAGAGTGTGCTGCCTATGTTTCCTTCTAAGAGTTTCATGGTTTCAGGTCTTACATTTAAGTTCTTTAATCCATTTTGAATTGATTTTTGTGTATGGTATAAGACAGTGGTCTGGTCTTGTTCTTTTGTGTGTGGCTGTCCAGTTTTCCCAACACCATTTATTGAAGAGTCTATCCTTTCCCCAGTGTATATTCTTGGCTCCTTTGTCATAAATTAATTGACCATATATGTGTGAGTTTATTTCTAGGCTCCCTATTCTGATCCACTGAGGTGTCTGTCTTTATGCAAATGCCATACTCTTTTGATAACTATAGCTTTGTAATGTAGTTTTAAACCAGGGAGTGTGATGTTTCCAGCTTTGTTCTTCTTTCTCAAGATTGTTTTGGCTATTCAGTTTCTTTTGTGTTTCCATACAAATTTTAGGATTGTTTATTCTATATCTTTGAAAAATGCCATTGCAATTTTGATATGGATTGCATTGAATCTGTAGATTGTTTGGGGTAGGATGGACACAATACTAATACTTCCAGTCCATGAGCATAGTATATCTTTCCATTTAATTGTATCTTTTTCAACATCTTTCATTAATGTCTTCAGTGTGCAAATTTTTCATTTCCTTGGTTAAATTTATTCCAAAGTATATTTTTCTTCTTGTTGCAATTGTAAGTGAGATTGTTTTCTTAATTTCTTTTTCTGCTAGTTTGTTGTTAGTATATAGAAACAAATAGATTTTTGTGTGTGTGTGTGTATATATATATATATATATAGTACCCTGAAACTTTATTATATTTATTTATTATTTCAAATAGGTTTTTTTTGTGGATTCTCTAGGGTTTTCTATATATAAAATCATGTAACCTGCGAATAATGACAGTTTTACTTCTTCCTTTCCAATTTGAATACCTTTTAATTTATTTTTCTTGCCTAATTGCTTTGGGTAGAATACTATGTTGAATAAAAGAGGTGAGAGTAGGCATCTTGACTTGTTTCTGATCTTAGAGGAATAGCTTTCAATTTTTCACCATTGAGTATGATGTAAGCTGTGGGTTCATCATATATGGCCTTTATTATGTTAAGGTACATACTCCTATATTAAATTTATTGAGTTTTTATTATAATGCGTGTTTAGTCTTGTCAAATGCTTTTCTGCATCTGTTGAGGTGACCATATAAGTTTTTTTAACATCTTTATTGGAGTATAAGTGCTTTACAGTATTGTGTTAGTTTCTGCTGTATAACAAAGTGAATCAGCTATATGCATACGTATATCCCCATAACCCCTCCCTCTTAAGTCTCCCTCCCACCCTCCTTATCCCACCCCTCTCGGTGGTCACAAAGCACTGAGCTGATATCCCTGTGCCATGCAGCTGCTTCCCACTAGCTATCTATTTTACATTTGGTAGTGTATATATAGCAATGTTACTCTCTTACTTGACCATATAATTTTTATCTTTCATTTTGTTAATGTGATGTATCACATTGACTGATTTGCAAATGTTGAACCATCCTGTATCCCTGAAATAAATCCCATTTGATCTTGGCATATGATTCTTTTAATGTATGGTTGTATTCAGTTTGCTAATACTTTGTTGAGGATTTTTGCTTTTAAGTTCATCAGATATTGACTTGTAAATTGTGTGTGTGTGTGTGTGTGTGTGCGTGTTGTCCTTGCCTGGTTCTGGTATCAGGGTAATGTTGGACTCGCAAAATGAGTTAGGAAGCATTCCCTCCTCTTCAGTTTTATGGAAGAATTTGAGAAGAATAGGTATTAAATCTTTGAGCGTTTTGGAGAACTTATCTATGAAGCCATCTGGTCTTAAAACTTTTGTTTGGGGGAAGATTTTTTATTACTTTTACAATTTCCTTACTAGTGATTAGTCTCTTCAGATTTTCCAGTTCTTCATGATTCAGTCTTGGAAGGCTTATAATTAGAAGAATTTATCTATTTTTCTAGGTTTTCCAATTTGTTGGTGTATAAGTATTCATAACATTCTCTTAGAATCCTTTTTATTTCTGTGTATCCCTGGTTATTTCTCCTCTTTCATTTCTGATTTTATTTATTTGAGCTTTCTCTCTTTGTTTCTTAGTCTAGCTAAAGGTTTTGTCAATTTTGTTTACTTTTGCAAAGAATCAGCTCTTTGTTTCATTGATCTTTTTTATTGTTTTAGTCTCCATTTCATTTATTTCTGCTCTGATCTTTATTATTTCCTTTTTTCTAACTTTGGGCTTAGTTTGTTTTTCTTTCTCTAGTTCCTTTAGGTGCAAGTTTAGATTGTTTGAGATTTTCCTTGTTTCTTGAGGTAGGCCTGTATTATTGTTATAAACTTTCCTCTTAATACCTCTTTTGTTGCATCCCATAGATTTTGCTATGTTATATGTTTATTTTCATTTGTCTTCAGGTATTTAAAAAATTTTTTCCTTTGATTTCTTCATTGACCCAATAGTTGTTTAGTAGCATGTTGTTTAGTCTCCACATATTTGTGATTTTTCCAGCTTTCTTCTTGTAGTTTATTTCTAGTTTTATACCATTGTGATTGGGAAAGATGCTTGATATATTTTCAATTTTCTTAAATTTATTAAGACTTGTTTTGTGTCTCAATTCTTGAGAATGTTCCATTTGCACATGAGAATAAAGTGTGTTCTGCTGCATTTGGATGGAATATTCTAAGTAAATCTGTTAAATACATCTGGCCTAATGTTTCATTTAAGGCCATTGTTTCCTTGTTGACTTTCTGTATGGATGATCTATCCATTGATGCAAGTGGGGTGGTAAAGTCACCTACTATTATTATTGTGTTGCTGACAATATCCCCCTTTAGATCTGTTAAAAATTGCTTTGTATACTTTAGTGTTCCTATGTTAGGTGCATATACATTAATAACTCATGTCTTCTTGATGAATTTTCTGCTTTATCATTATATAATGTGCATCTTTGTCTTTAGTTACTTTTTCTGGCTTGAAGTCTATTTTATCTGATATGAATATGATGACACCCACTTTCACTTGACTGCCATTTTCTTGGAGTAATATCTTCTATCTCTTTGCTTTGAGCTTATGGTTGTCTTTAGAGCTGAGATGAACCTCCTGGAAGCAGCATATAGTTGAGTCTTGTTCTTTAATCCATGCAGCAACTCTGTGTCTTTTGATTGGTCAATTCAATGCAGACAGAATTAGGGTGATTATTGATAAATGAGGACTTAGTACTATTTTATATTTGGTTTTCTGGTTGTTATATGTCTCCATTGTTTCTTTATCCTTGTGTTTCTGTCCATCATTTTAGTTTAGTGGTTTTCTATGATGTTTTTCTCCGTTTCCTTTTTCTTTTTCTTTTTTTAATGTTTTGTGTCTTTGCTCTAGCTTTATGCTTTGTAGTTATCATGAAGTTTGTATAAGAGTCTCATAGATAAAACAGTCTTTTTTCTGCAGAGAACATCTTATCTTTATTTGTCAGTGTGTGTTCTATTCTTTTCCCCTTCCCCATTTATGTTTTTGTTGCCTCAAATTGTTCCTTTTATATTGTGATTTAATTACCAAATTGAAGTAGCTATAGTTATTTATACTGCTTTTTTCCCCTTAAACTTTATGCTATAATAAAGTGTTTCACAAGATATTCTGATACAGAGTTTCAATTTTCTGATTCTGTCTATTTATCACCTTGCTCAAAGTTTTATATACTTTTGCATTTTTTTTCAGGTAGAAGAGCTCCTTTCAGTATTTCTTGTAAAGTAGGTTTACTGATGATGAACTCCCTTAGTTTTCTTTGTCTGGGAAAGACTTTATTTCTTCTTCATAACTGAATGATAATGCTGTTGGATAGGGTATTCCAGGCTGACAGTTATAGCTTTCAGTATTTTGAAAATGCTATTCCACTCTCTTCTGGCATGTAGAGTTTCTGCTGAGATATCTGCTGATAGCCTAATGCGGTCTTCTTGGTAGATTACCATCCTTTTCCCCCTGGCTGCCCTGAAACTTCTTTCTTTGTCATAATTTTTGACACTTAGAATATGCCTTGGATAAGGTGTTTTTGCGTTGAGGTAATTAGGTGTTCTATTAACTTCATGTACTTTTATATCTGGTTCTTATTCAGATTTGGGAAGTTTTCAAGTATTATTTCTTTAAAGAAAGTCTCTGCTCCCTTCTCCCTCTCTTCATCTTGTGGGATACCCACTACCTTAATATTGCCTTTTCTAATGGAATTGGATTATTCTAATAAAATTTCTTTATTATTTTTTAGAGCTTAGTTCTCTCTCCTCTTCTACCTGTATCATTTCTAGATTTCTATCTTCCAGCTAGCTAATTCTCTCTCCCATATGATCTGCTCTATTTTCATTGCTTTCTAATGTGTTCTTCATCTCATTTGATTTCTTCAGCTCCAGAAGTTTTGTTTAGTTCTTTTTGAGAGTTTCAATCTCTTATGGCAAAGTATTTATTCTGTTCATTAATTTCACTTTTTTAAATTTTTATTTTATTTATTTATACAGCAGGTTCTTATTACTTATCTATTTTATACATATTAGTGTATATATGTCAGTCTCAATCTCCCAGTTCATCCCACCACCAACCTCCCACTTTCTCCTCTTGGTGTCCATACATTTGTTCTCTATATCTGTGTCCCTATTTCTCCCTTGCAAACCAGTTCATCTGTACCATTTTTCTAGATTCCACATGTATGCATTATTATACGATATTTGTTTTTCTCTTTCTGACTTACTTCACTCTGTATGACAGTCTCTAGGTCCATCCACGTCTCTACAAATGACCCAATTTCATTCCTTTTTATGGCTGAGTAATATTCCATTGTATATATGTACCATATCTTCTTTATCCATTCGTCTGTTGATAGGCATTTACATTGCTTCCATGACCTGGCTATTGTAAATAGTGCTGCAATGAACATTGAGGTGTATGTTTATTTTGACTTATGGTTTTCTCTGGGTATATGTCCAGTAATGGGATTGCTGGGTCATATGGTGGTTCTATTTTTAGATTTTTAAAGATCCTCCATACTGTTCTCCATAGTGGCTGTATCAATTTACATTCCCACAAACAGAGCAGGAAGGTTCCCTTTTCTCTCCACCCTCTCCAGGATTTGTTGTTTGTAGATTTTCTGATGATACCCATTGTAACTGGTGTGAGGTGATACCTCATTGTATTTTCGATTTGCATTTCTCTAATAATTAGTGATGTTGAGCAGCTTTTCATGTGCCTCTTGGCCATCTGTATGTCTTCTTTGGAGAAAAGTCTATTTAGGTCTTCTGCCCATTTATTGATTGGGTTGTTTTTTTTCAATGTTGAGCTGCATGAGCATTTATATATGTTACAGATTAATCCTTTTTCTGTTGATTCATTTGCAAATATTTTCTCCCAATCTGAGGGTTGTCTCTTCATCTTCTTTGTAGTTTCCTTTCCTGTGCAAAAGCTTTTAAGTTTCATTAGGTCCTCTTTGTTTATTTTTGTTTTTATTTCCATTACTCTAGGAGGTGGATCAAAAAAGATCTTGCTGTGATTTATGTCAAAGAGTGTTCTTTCTATGTTTTCCTCTGAGATTTTTATAACGTTTGGTCTTATATTCAAGTTTTAATCCATTTTGAGTTTATTTTTGTGTATGCTGTTAGGGAGTGTTCTACTTTCATTCTTTTACATGTAGCTGTCCCGTATTCCTAGCACCACTTACTGAAGAGACTGTCTTTTCTCCATTGTACATCCTTGCCTCCTTTTGTCATAGATTAGTTGACCATAAGTGCGTGGGTTTATCTTTGGGCTTTCTATCCTGTTCCATTGATTCATATTTCTGTTTTTGTGCCAGTACCATATTGTCTTGATTACTGTAGCTTGGTAGTATAGTCTGAAGTCAGGGAGTCTGATTCCTCCAGCTTCTTTTTTCTTTCTCAAGATTGCTTTGGCTATTTGGGGTCTTTTGTGTCCCCATACAAATTTTAAGATTTTTTGTTCTAGTTCTGTCAAAAATGCCATTGGTAATTTGATAGGGATTGCATTCAATCTGTAGATTGCTTTGGTAGTATAGTCATTTTCATGATATTCATTCTTTCAATATAGGAACATGATATATCTCTCCATCGGTTTCTGTCATCTTTGATTTCTTTCATCAGTGCCTCATACTTTTCTGAGTACGGGTCTTTTACCTCCTTAAGGAAGTTTATTCCTAGGTATTTTATTCTTTTTGTTGCAATGGTGAATGGGATTGTTTCCTTAATTTCTCTTTCTGATGTTTCATCATTAGTGTATAGGAATGCAAGAGATTTCTGTGCATTAATTTTGTATCCTGCAACTTTACCAGATTCACTGATTAGCTCTAGTAGATTTCTGGTGGCATATTAAGGATTCTCTACGTAGAGTATCATGTTGTCTGCAAACAGTGACAGTTTTATTTATTCTTTTCCAATTTTTATTCCTTTTATTTCTTTTTCTTCTCTGATTGCCATGACAAGGATTTCCAAAACTATGTTCAATAATAGTGGTGAGAGTGGAAATCCTCGTCTTGTCCTGATCTTAGAGGAAATGGTTTCAGTGTTTCACCATTGAGAACGATGTTGGCTGTGGGTTTGTCATATGTGGCTTTTATTATGTTGAGGTAGATTCCCTCTATGCCCACTTTCTGGAGAGTTTTTATCATAAATGAGTGTTGAATTTTGTCAAAAGCTTTTTCTGCATCTATTGAGATGATCATATGGTTTTTATTCTTCAATTTGTTAATATGGTGAATCACATTGATTGATTTGCACATGTTGAAGAATTATCACATTCCTGGGATAAATCCCACTTGATCATGGTGTATGATCCTTTTAATGTGTTGTTGGATTCTGTTTGCTAGTATTTTATTGAGGAGTTTTGCATCTATATTCATCAGTGATATTGGTCTGTAATTTTCTTTTTTTGCAGTATCTTTGTCTGGTTTTGCTATCAGGGTGATGGTGGCCTCATAGAATGCGTTTGGGATATTTCCTCCCTCTGCAATTTTTGGAAGAGTTTGAGAAGGATGGGTGCTAGTTCTTCTCTAATGTTTGATAGAAAACACCCGTGAAGCCATCTGGTCCTGAACTTTTGGTTGTTGGAAGATTTTTAATCACAGTTTCAATTTCAGTGCTTGTGATTGGTCTGTTCATATTCTCTATTTCTTCCTGGTCCAGTCTTGGAAGGTTATACCTTTCTAAGAATTTGTCCATTTCTTCCAGGTTGTCCATTTTATTGGCATAGAGTTGCTTGTATTAGTCTCTTAGGATGCTTTGTATTTCTGTGGTGTCTGTTGTAACTTCTCCTCTTTCCTTTGTAATTTTATTGATTTGAGTCCTCTCCCTCGTTTTCTTGATGAGTCTGGCTAGTGGTTTATCAATTTTTTTATCTTCTCAAAGAACCAGCTTTTAGCTTTATTGATCTTTGCTCTTGTTTTCTTTGTTTCTATTTCATTTATTTCTGCTCTGATCTTTATGATTTCTTTCCTTCTACTAACTTTGGGATTTGTTTGTTCTTCTTTCTCTAGTTCCTTTAGGTGTAAGGTTAGATTGTTTATTTGAGATTTTTCTTGTTTCTTGAGGTAGGCTTGTATTGCTATAAACTTCCCTCTTAGAACTGCTTTTGCTGCATCCCATAGGTTTTGGATCATTGTGTTTTCATTGTCATTTGTCTCTAGGTATTTTTGGATTTCCTCTTTGATTTCTTCAGTGATCTCTTGGTTATTTAGTAACGTATTGTTTAGTCTCCATGTGCTTGTGTTTTTACGTTTTTCCCCTGTAATTGATTTGTAATCTCATAGTGTTGTGGTCAGAAAAGATGCTTGATATGATTTTAATTTTCTTAAATTTACTGAGGCTTGATCTGTGAACCAAGATTTGATCTATCCTGAAGAATGTTCCATGTGCACTTGAGAAGAAAGGACAATGTGCTGCTTTTGGTTGGAATGTCCTATAAATATCAGTTAAATCTATCTGGTGTATTGTGTCATTTAAAAGCTTGTGTTTCCTTATTTATTTTCTGTCTTGATAATCTGTCTATTGGTGTAAGTGAGGTCTTAAAGTCCCCCCCCCCCCATTATTGTGTTCCTGTCGATTTCCTCTTTTATAGCTGTTAGCATTTGCCTTATGTATTGAGTTACTCCTATTTTGGGTGCATATATATTTATGATTGTTATATCTTCTTCGTGGATTGATCCCTTGATCATTATGTAGTGTCCTTCCTTGTGTCTTGTAACATTCTTTATTTTAAAGTCTATTTTATCTGATATGAGTATTGCCATTCCAGCTTTCTTTTGATTTCCATTTGCATGGAATATCTTTTTCCATCCCCTCACTTTCAGTCTCTATGTGTCCCTAGGTCTGAAGTGGGTCTCTTGTAGACAGCATGTATATGAGTCTTGTTTTTGTTTCCATACAGCAAGCCTGTGTCTTTTGGTTGGAGCATTTAATTCATTCACATTTAAGGTAATTATCAATATGTATGTTCCTATTACCATTTTCTTAATTGTTTTCAGTTTGTTTTTTAGGTCCTTTTCTTCTCTTGTGTTTCCCACTTAGAGAAATTCCTTTAGTATTTGTTGTAGAGCTGGTTTGGTGGTGCTGAATTCTCTTAGCTTTTGCTTGTCTCCAAAGCTTTTGTCTGTAAAGCCTTTGATTTCTCTGTCAAATCTGAATGAGATCCTTGCTGGGTAGAGTAATCTTGGTTGTAGGTTCTTCTCTTTCATCACTTTAAATATATTGTGCCACTCCCTTCTGGCTTGTAGAGTTTCTGCTGAGAAATCAGCTGTTAACATTATGGGTGATCCCTTTTATATTTTTTGTCATTTTTCCCTTGTTGCTTTTAATAATTTTTCTTTGTCTTTAATTTTTGTCCTTTTGATTACTATGTGGCTCAGCATGTTTCTCCTTGGTTTTAATCTGCCTAGGTCTTTCTGGACTTCCTGGACTTGGGTAGCTATTTCCTTTCCCATGTTAGGCAAATTTTCAACTATAATCTTTTCAAATATTTTCTCGTGCCCTTTCCCTATCTCTTCGCCTTCTGGGACCTCTATAAGGTGAATGTTGGTGTGTATAATGTTGTCCCAGGTGTCTCTTAGGCAGTCTTCATTTCTTTGCATTCTTTTTTCTTTATTCTGTTCCACAGCAGTGAATTTCACCATTCTGTCCTCCAGGTCACTTATCCGTTCTTCTGGCTCAGTTATTCTGCTATTGATTCCTTCTAGTGTATTTTTCATTTCAGTTATTGTATTGTTCATCTCTGTTTGTTTGTTCTATAATTCTTCTAGGTGTTTGTTCTTTAATTCTTCTAGGTTTTTGTTAAACGTTTCTTGCATCTTCTCGATCTTTGCCTCCATTCTTTTTCCAAGGTCCTGGATCATCTTCACTATCAATATTCTGAATTATTTTTCTGGTAGGTTGCCTATTTCCACTTCATTTAGTTGTGTTTCTGGGGCTTTATCTTGTTCCTTCATCTAGTACATAGTCCTCTCCCTTTTCATTTTGTCTATCTTTCTGTGAATGTGGTTTTCCTTCCACAGGCTGCAGGATTGTAGTTCTTCTTGCTTCTGCCGTCTGCCCTCTGGTGGATGAGGCCATCCAAGAGGACTGTGAAAACTTCCTGATGGGAAGGACTGGTGATGGGCTGAGCTGAGTGTTGCTCTGGTGGGCAGAACTCAGTAAAACTTTAATCTTCTTGTCTTCTGATGGGTTGGCCTGAGTTCCCTCCCCTTTGGTTGTTTGGCCTGAGGCAATCCAACAGTGGCCCCTACTTGTTCTTTGGTGAGGCTAATTGTGGACTCTGGGAGGGCTCACACCAAGAGTACATCGGAGAAACATCCCAGAACTTCTGCTGCTGGTGTCCTTGTCCCCACAGTGAGCCACAGCCACCCCCACCACCCTGCCTCTGCAGGAGACCCTCCAGAACTAGCAGTTAGCTCTGGTTCAGTCTCCTATGGTGTTACTGCTTGTTCCCCTGGGTCCTGATGCTCACCTACTTTGTGTGTGCCCTCCAAGAATGGAGTCCCTGTTTCCCCCAGTCCTGTTGACGTCCTGCAATCAAATCCTGCTAGACTTCAAAGTCTGATTCTCTGGGAATTCCTCCACCTGTTGCCGGACCCCCAGGCTGGGAAGCCTGATATGGGGCTCAGAACCTTCACTCCAGTGGATGCATTTCTGTGGTATAAGTGTTCTCCAGTTTGTGAGTCACCCACCCAGCGGTTATGGGATTTGATTTTATTGTGATTGCGCCCCTCCTACCATCTCATTGTGGCTTCTCCTTTGTCTTTGGATGTGGGGTATCTTTTTTGGTGAGTTCCAGTGAGCTCCCTTCGATGATTGTTCAGTAGTTAGTTGTAATTCTAGTGCTCTCGCAAGAGGGAGTGAGTGCATGTACTTCTACTCTGCCATCTTGAACCAATCTCTTCTCTGTTCATTAATTTTGTTCCTGAACTCATTGCACTGCCTTTCTGAGTTGTCTTATAGCTCATTGTGTTCCTTCATGACAGCCATTTTGAATTCTCTATCAGTTAGATTGCATTAATCCATGATTTTAATTTCTGGAGAATTTTCATTTTCTTTTTGTGAAACCATATTACTGTGGTTTTTCCTGGTGTTTGATGTGTTGTTAGTCTGCCAGCACATTTAAAGTAGTGAAAAGCTTTCTTCTTTAGGTAAAGCTTTTATTTTTTCTTGATTCTAACCATTCAACACGTTAGTAATTAAAGGCCTTTTTTGTTTTCAGTAGGTGG